>NC_136854.1:32839031-35239031 GCF_951799975.1 Gobius niger
TCCATCCATCCATATTTAGTTTCTCTAACTTCCAACTACCTTTTGGATCCCATTGTCATTTTTGAGCTGTGTAGCGTACATTGCGTTACTAGTATAACTTTAAGAGTTCTTTAGTCGGACACAAGGGTTAGGGATGTTGAAATCGTCACCTTTGCATGTTTCAGCCGTATATTTGTTTAGATCTTTTTGGTCACGTCAAGCATTTGTGGAAGGAAGTCAACTTTTAGCATCTAAGTGTTACACATTTTTAGGGATGGAACACTAAATCAGTGGAGTGTTATTCAGTTGAGTTGCAACGTGCATCCAATTACCTTATGTGAACAATCGCAAATCGTAGGACGGTTTGTGAGAGCTGGAAACCTATTTGAGCAGAAGCTAAGAGTCTTAAGATCACCTGTCTCCCCTTTTCAAGCTCTGACAGTTTGAAAAGGGGATTTAATCGGGTAGTACAGATCTAAACTAACCTCATGCGCTCTTAAATTCAGCGCATGATGTCAGCAAAATCTCCTTAATCCATCCACTAGCGCCCCCATCTGGACTGGAGTCACACACACGATGCATGACCTTTCCAAATGGTGGCGAATTGATGAAGGGAAAAGGAGATTGTCTATTTGAAGGCGCAATGGGCTATATGCACAGCGTCCCCACGTAATTTGTCCCTGGACAATGAGATCGGTGTTGGACTTCATCCCAAAGGAGGAAGGACAGCGTCGATCTTGCTGTCCAGGTGGAAATCACGTGGGGTCGCTGAGAATATAGCCCATTGCGTGCTCACATGTTTTTGTCATTTTGTTTCTCTTACTTCCAACCACATTTTGTATCCCATCGTAATTTTTGAGCTGTGTAACATTCATTGCGTTGCTAGCATAACTTTCAGAGTCACTTTAGTCGGACACAAGGGTTAGGGATGTTGAAATCTTCATCTTTGCATGTTTCAGCCGTCATCCTTAGGTCGCCATCAGATGTATCACCAGCGTGCGTCGAAGTGTCACTAATATCAGCTGTTCCTTCTGGTCGTATAATCCATGACACTGGCTACACCTTTGAAGGAAGAACAGCCGACAAGTGATGCTTCACCGCAGGTGAGGGCTGAAACATGTGAAGGTAAAGATTTCAGCATCCCTAATCCTAGTGTCTGACTAAATTAACTCTGAAAGTTATACTGGCTAAAATTGGACTAAAAGTTAATTAACACAGCTGCTAAAAGCTGTTTTCCCCCCGGAGAGTTTGATTTCTATCAATTTGGAATCTGCCCATGAACCTTAAAGGTGTACAGGCAGGTGAAAGAGGGATTTCCGTAGTTGCTTTCGACCACCAGCTTGACGTATTCGAAGATTTCATCAGTGTGATCATGGATTTCGAATGTCTGCATTGAATCTCCGTCGTTATTATATTCGAACGTCCCTAATCTGGTCTCATCTCCATTGACATCTTTGAGCCCGTAGACCGTGAACCTCTTGGGAGCGGAGGGCGTTTCTCCGACTGGGCTCTGCTTTTTGCCAATATGACCAAGACTGACGTGCGTAACGTGGATTTTGCGTGCCAGAGCGATGAAAAGCTGACCTGACTCACCTTCGAGTGGCCAGCAATGACCAGGGGTCAGCGGGAGACTCTGACCTCGAATGACGCTGCGTGGAGTCTTTAATGACAGCCAAGGTGCGTTTGGTCTGCTCTTCGCCGCTTCCTGAAAGGCTGGGTAGGTCTTGGAGCTCAGGTCCGTTATGATATAAGCCCCATGAGCATCGAGGGCAAAATCAGGGAGCGAATAAGCTTGAGGGTTGGTCTTGCGCTCCAGTTCATCCATTTTGTTTTGCACTTTAGTTTCCAAATTACTCACATTCATCCTTAAATTGTTAAGCGCTAATACCCCGTAGCTTATCACAACAGCTAAAAACAGCTGGAAACATATTAAACGTAGACAACATCTCTCGTCTACGCTTTGGACTGCGATGTAAACGCTGTTGTGCCTTGAACGACTCCTTTGACCTGTAGACAAGCTGGTATTTTCAGCGCAAGCTTGGTTTCTGCTTATTTCGCGCTGGCTAACAATATCATTATTATTAGCAGGAGAGCTATTGGAAGCTCTACCATTGTGCCGGCGTCTTCTTTTGAAAACGGTCACGAGTCTTTCACGATATGAGATCGTGGGGTTCCCCTCCTCATCGTAGTACCCATTCTCGCGAAGCCGTTCACTCCGACGGACTTCGTTTTGTGGGAAAACTATCGCAACTATATTCATTGTTGAATCTTACGCGTATTACGTACGGTAAGGTAAAATACAATCGTTTTTCGAGATGGACTTCGCAAACTAACGCACGGCGAGACACACACTGCTCACTTTCACCCAACGCAAAGGAATGAAATGAAGTGAGTTGAACAGATGCTGGTAGAATGTTGGCAATGACATCATTCCGTCTTCCCTTATAAGGCAGGTCATGTGATCATGCTTCCATTCCACGGCGTTTCCATGACAACCTTCTCAAAAACTCAAAGCATTCTGGGAAAAGGGGCACACTGCATGATGATAATAGAGTTCAGGATAAATTAATGCTACAAATTCACTGTTACCATGGAAATATGGCATGTTTGTGATATAGCAACATCGTCTTTAGCTAAAAACATCATAAAAGGTGGAGAAAACAGTTGTGGAACAACTCCGTCAGCAGCTGAGTCACTGCTGGGAAGCACTTAAACGCACTGTAATGTCCAAATATTACATAGCTCTGCTATTTTGTATTTTAAAGTCTCCATTAGTTTACTGTGATGAATGGAAAATGCTAAATACTGTCATTGTCATTCATATTACAAGCATTTACACACCACAGTGCATTAGATATGTTTACCACATGGCAGCTCATGTTTTTTCTTCTTCTTGTTTTTATAAAATTACATGTACACATTATATTCCTTATTATTCATGTCGACCTCCTCAATGTTTGATGCATTAAAGTGAAAGTCTGTAATATAGAAATAAAAAGGAGAAGTGGCGTCCGAACCTAAAATTGCTCAAGCTTCCCAAGTTTGTATCCTGACAGCATTATTTTACCTCACGAGGAGACACTCGAGGAGACTGCCTGGGTCGCCTATGCCCAGGACCAGGACTGCCCCCTCCTCCCATTGGTCACCCTCTGTCATGCTATGAATGACTGATTAGACTAATCACAAGTCTGAACTCTTCGAAACAGCAGAAATAGTTTGCTCTTAAAGGAAATCCAAGTGATGCCTATAGGCTCCAGTGCTCTGAATATTTCTGAATATCAACCACCTACAGCTGATTTTAATGTAATAATTGAATGAAAATATAAACAATATCCACTTAGCTGAACTTGCATTGCATTTGCATGTTGTAAATTGACTTATTTGGGAAATGCGTACAGAAGAACAACAATTTTATTTGTATAGCGCCTTTCACAGACATGGTCACAAAGCGCTTTACAGACAGTTTTACATTCACTCCATACTTGACGGCTATTAAACATATTTTTAGTGGTAGGGGAAACCGGAGTGAGACACGGGGAGAACATGCAAACTCCACACAGAAAGGCCCCATCCAGCTGGGAATCTAACCCGGGACGCACGCGCTAACCCCTGCGCTACCATGCCATACTACAGCAGCCCAAAGATCTGATGCAGGTTTAAAACTCTCTCTCTCTCTCCCATTTTCTATTTGAAACCTTGTAAAGCCTTGTTTTTTTTGTGTGTGCTGACACTGCGCTTCAGATCCACCAGCTCAATGACCTGCTCTCTGCTGCAGACGGTGCCTCTTCCACCAAAGCAATGACACGAGCCCAACATGCTTACGGCAACGCTTTTAAATCACTTTAGTGCTCACTACTTTGAGAGATGTCAATACAATCTGTGTCACCGTAATGTAGTTCTCACACTTTACACGAAAGAACATGACAACAGCCAACACCCTCGAGCTGAGGTTTCACAATATTTGTGTGCCACTGTTTTGTTCATGTTTCAAGAGATTTTCAGACATGATTTTATGACATAGAACATATTTTGTCTTTGGTTTTGCTTTGTGCGACCCGAATAGAGTCAGTGAGAATTAATTCCTTTTCGTTTGGTCAAATGGCAACTTCAACGCCGACCATGAAGTGACTTCCTGTTTTGATCCAGCACGCCACAATAAAAGTCTCATTGATTAGTTCAGCAGGTACATGCAACATTACAAGAATGTTATTAAATATACACATTTTTAAGTGTTTTGTTAGTGTTTGTTAATAGTTAGCCAGAAAGAAAGTTGAACTAATGAACTGCTGAACTAATGAATAAGATGGTGCTTTTACTTTGGCGTACTGGATCGAAACAGGAAGTCACTTCTTGGGCGGCGTTGTTATTGTTTATTCTTTATTGAAAGGATCCCCATTAGCGCAGTCATGCTGTCGCTATTCGTCCTGGGGTCCCACTAAATCCATTCACAAAAAGTATAAACAGTATTTAAATCCATACAAAATGTGTATCAATACATTTGCATATCCTACTAAAATCCTATAAAAGCTGTACATAAAAGTAGCACATATTTGCATTCAGAAAGGAATATCACATGACACGTTCATTCGCCAAATTCAACACATATTTGTTTGTAATTGACTCTGTGTATAACTTCAAATACATATTTGAAGTTATACACAGAGTCAATTAAAAGAGACAACCAAGAAGCAAAACCAATAGAAAAATTTAAAAGTGGAAAAGGTAATACATTTCAGTTAAAGCAATACTAAGTAATGTGTTTACCTTAATAAATCCTTGTTAATGCTAGTGTTAATAGGATGATTGGAGGGTCTTTCATCTCCCCCGGTGTCTCTGCCCAGAAACACACAATTGCAACTTGACCGCCACCGGACTGGAGCAACCAATGCACACTAACAGAATCACGAAGAAGAAGCTAACAGGCTAACGAGCAAAGCTAACTGCGGTCTAGCGCCGCTTAAAAAGTATTTACAGCCAAGTTCGAGTGGAAAAAAATATTTCCATTGTGTAATTGGATGTACTATATCCCTCTCTCCCTTCGCCTTTTCTGTCAGCGTAGTATTTACTCTCACGGGCAATCCCCTAGAGGCTCATGGCCTCTAGGGGCATGAGTTACTTAGGACTGCTTTAATTGTCTTCCTGGTAAAAACAAGGTCCTGTATCTTGCGGCCTGTTCATATCACACTGTGTACAATGTATCATATGGTCTTAATCTCAAGGGATAGCATTCATTTAAAAATTTACTCAACAAATGATTAATAATACAATGAATTACGAATTCCATATTACATAATGAAATCGGTGCGTGATCAGGTCTCAGTAGTGTGGCTCTCCCTTCCTTTCCATTAATCAGGTAAAACCACACTTTACACAACATGTGACTGCCCCTTTAAGATAATATAACGCGTGTCCCGTATCCACCTCTGGGCCGCTTCATATCGAGCGGTGCACAAGGTGAACTCCGGGTCAGCGCTTTCTATTCAAACCAGCTCCTCAAGGTCAGCGCAATAATCACCATTTTACAGCATTAGCCGTAAATTAAAAATGCAAGGCTTTCTGTGCATGTTTAATGAAAGAGATTATTAGAAAAATGAAATAAATCAGAATAGCATAAAAATTAATGTTGTCCTTTTGCGGGTCAACGGCGAGCCATCATGTGTTGGAAATGTCTCGAGGACAACCCAGTGATCAAATTAAAGTGTCCAAGCACCAGGATAAACACCTGCTGGAACAGGCGGATCAGATAAATCGTCCTGATTGGTCAAACAGATCCCTGTAAATCATTGTAAAGGCGCAGTATTACGGTCCTTTATGAGCTTTTAGAGGAATTACCTTTTTATCAGTTCATTTGCACTTTGATTGTATTTCCATGCTCTATTGATTGCGTGTAGTTAGACGTCGGAAAATGGTTAAGGGGAAAGGCATGTCAGTAAGTCGCCTCTCATTTAGAGCAAACAGCAGCTGGATTAGTCCGGGAGTATATCGTACGTTTGAACAAATGAGTTGAAATGAATCACTCTTTTCTATGGCTGTTCTTAATATTGAAGACGTAATTCTCTGTCACTCGCAGCTTTACGTCCACCAGGGGAGATAACACACCGTTCAAGTCGCATTTTCAGATTATCGCATAAAAACTAGAGCAAAAGGAATAGAAATATTGTGTTGCATGGTATAGATACAGACGGCATCTCTGGAATCGCCCATATATGGTCATGTTTAAAAACAGTTAAAGGGGAAAAACAATTTGGAGAAAAAAATTTAAACTTTCTTTAATTATTCAAAAACTACTTTAACAAATGCTGAATTATGAATATACAGTGCCTCTCGTGAGTATTCATACACCTTGAACTTTTGCACATTTTGTCATGTTTACAACCCTAAACATAAAGATTTTATTTTGATTTTTTTACTTAACGTTCACACACAAGTAACAGACAACTGTGAAGTGAAAGCGAAATGATACATGATTCTGTTATTTTTCAAAAAATAGAAAAGTGAAAAGTGGGGCCTGCATAAGTATTCATACAGCATGAATGAATACTTTGTGGAACCCCCTTTTGCTGTAATAACAGCAGAAAGTCTTTTGGGGTTTGACTCTACAAGATTAGCACATGTAGAGACTGACATTTTAGCCCATTCATCTTTAAAAAACAACTCCAGCTCTGTCAGATTTGAAGGAGAGCGTTTGTGAACAGCAGTTTTCAGACCTTTCCACAGATTTTCAATAGGATTTCGGTCAGGACTTTGACTGGGCCATTCTAACACATTAATATGTTTTTATTGAACCATTCCATTGTAGATTTATCTTTGTGTTTCGGGTCATTGTCCAGCTGGAAGGTAAATCTCCGCCCCAGCCTCAGTTCTCTTGCTGACTCCAGCAGGTTTTCCTCCAAAATGTCTCTGTATTTGGCTCCATCCATCTTCCCAACTATTCTTACAATCTCCCCAGTCCCCGCTGAGGAAAAGCAGCCCCCCGTATATTTGACACTGGGGATGGTGCACTCAGGACGATGAGCAGTGTCAGATTTGCTCCATACATAACGTTTTGCATTTGGGCCAAAAAGTTCAATTTTTGTCTCATCTGACCAAAGCTCCTTCTTCCACATGGAGCTGTGTCCTCCATATGACTTCTAGCAAACTTCAAACGGGATTTTTTATGGCCTCCTTTCAATAATGGCTTTCTTCTTCCACTCGTCCATGAAGGCCAGATTTGTGAAGAATACGACTTATAGTTGTCCCATGTACAGTTCCCCCCAGCTCAGCGGCAGGACTTCGCAGCTCCTCCAGAGTTATCATGGGGCACTTGGTTGCCTTTCTGACCAGTGTTCTCCTTGTTCGCTCTGATATTTTAGGTGGAGGACCATGTCTTGGTAAGTCTGCAGTGGTGCTTTACTCTTTCCATTTCCGAATGATGGATTGAACAGTGCTCTGGGAGATGTTCAAATCTTGGGAAATCTTTGTATAACTTAAGGCTGCTTTAAACTTCTCCACAACTTTATCCCTGACCTCTCTGGTGCTCCTTGACCTTCATTATGCTGTTCAGTGACCAACACACTCCGACCACAGCTCTGAGGGCCTAAAAGAACAGCTGTAATTATACTGAGAGTAGATTACACACAGGTGCCTCTATTTAATGGTTAGGCCAAGGTGTGAACATTCTGGAGTCATTAGAAATGTTTTAAAGGTAATTTAATGCACTCAGAACATGCTGTATGAATACTTATGCAAGCCCCACTTTTCACTTTTCTATTTTTTGAAAATTAACAGAATCATGTATCATTTTGCTTTCACTTCACAGTTGTCGGTTACTTGTGTGTGAACGTTCAGTAAAAAAATCAAAATAAAATCTTCATGTTTAGGGTTGTAAACATGACAAAATGTGCAAAAGTTCAAGGTGTATGAATACTTTCGAGAGGCACTGCAGTTTTCTACTAAATAAAGATACAAAGACATGGGGAGGAGAAAAGTGGTTAAACAGCCCAAAAATACATAAATAAGAGAGAATGCTAACATGAGGCTACATGTTAGCATCGGGGCTAATACTAACAGTTAGCTAGCGCTAGCTACAACTACCGTTTTTTCACTTTTACTGAACAATCTGTTGTGAGAAAAAATCCATATGGGCCCGATTTACACTTGTGATAAATAAGTTTATATTCCAACAGAAAATGGCTAAAAGGAGTGGAAAATTGTGTTTCTCTAAAGATTCTATTTCCCCCTCGGCGAAGCCACGCCCCCTTCTATGACGAGATGCCATCTGTATCTATGTAGTGTTGTATCGACACGTCTTTGAGTAATAATAAATGAATTCAGGGTTTGTGCAGGTAACAGCAAGTCAATATTACTAACTTTTTAATAAAATTCTACAAATAGACACACACACACACAAAAGTCTGTGCATACTTCAGTCCACACAGTTCGCAAACATTGATTCAAATAGAGGAATGGGGGACTTTTTTGATATTCAAAAGCAAAACCAGATACAGTGATCAAATTTGTGCAAACAAAAGGTGCACAATTGTGTTTTAGGCAATAATTTCTGGAATTGAATGAACACATTCTGTAAAAAACAGTCAAACAACATCATTATTTTCAAACAAATATTGAGTTAATAGAAGTTAGAATCCAATTTGAGTGTTTTTAATGAAACAGAAGGCAGGATATTGGAGTTGAATTGAGTCTTGTCCACCACCATGACCTGTTGTAGAGACGGCAGGGTAACACTTTATAATAACTACACCTTATTTAGCCTTTATAAATGATGAGTTAGCACTTAATTCATCATGAACAATTCATTAGTTAACACTACTCCAAGCAGAAACTCTCCAAAAACTCACAAGTTTAATTGATTTAAGAATTTTGAAGCTGCTATCACACAAGGGCTCCTATGGTAAAATATAACTTGACCTGTTAACATTTTTTTGATTGAAATAGCTTTTGATTTCAGTGAATATGACCTCCTAATGCTACAAATTCAACAAATGACCATTTTCAGTTAATTACAAGCTTTAAAGTGTATTGAAACGATGAGTTGCATAATAATTTGGAACAGTAGATTTTGAGGTTTTACTATATTCATTTAAAAAAAATACTGTTATCTAAATGATCCTCTACCAATTAAAGACTTGAAAATTATGTTGACTCTTATTTGAGTTGACAATTTAGAAAATCTTAGAAAAATGTCATTTGCATAATAATTTGGAATGCAGTGTATTGCAGACTATCACCTTAATGCATCAAACATTGAGGAGGTCGACATGAATAATAAGGAATATAATGTGCACATGTAATTTTAGAAAAACAAGAGGAAAAAACAACAACATGAGCTGCCATGTGGTAAACATATCTAATGCACTGTGGTGTGTAAATGCTTTTAATATGAATGACAATGACAGTATTTAGCATTTTCCATTCATCACAGTAAACTAATGGAGACTTTAAAATATAAAATGACGGAGGTATATAATATTTGGACGCGGTTTGGTGCGTTCCCCACTTTTTATGATGTTTTTAGCTAAAGACGATGTTGCTATATCAGAAACATGCCATATTTCCATGGTAACAGTGAATTTGTAGCATTAATTAATCCTGAACTCTATTATCATCATGCAGTGTGCCCCTTTTCCCAGTATAGATACAGACGGCATCTCGTCATAGAAGTGGGCATGGCTTCGCCGAGGGGGAATATAGAATCTTTAGAGAAACAATTTTCAACTCTTTTAGCCATTTTCTGGTGGAATATGAACTTATTTATCACATAAATAAAGTCAAGTGTAAATCGGGCCCATATGGATATTTTGTCACAACAGATTGTTCAGTAGAAGTGAAAAAACGGCAGTTGTAGCAAGCACTAGCTAACCGTTAGCATTAGCCCGATGCTAACATGTAGCATCAAGTTAGCATTCTCCATTATTCATTTATTTACGGGCTGTTGAACCACTTTGCTCCTCCCCATGTCTTTGTATCATTATTTAGTAGAAACTATATTCATATTTCAGCGTTTGTTACAGTAGTTTTTGAATAATTAGAGAAAATTTCGATTCCAAAGATGCCGTCTGTATCGATGCTTGGAGTTTTTGAGCAGGTTGTCACGGAAACGCCATGGAATGGAAGCATGATCACATGACCTGCCTTATAAGGGAAGACGGAATGATGTCATTGCCAACATTCTACCAGCATCTGTTCAACTCACTTCATTTCATTCACTTTGCGTCGGGTGAAAGTGAGCAGTGTGTGTCTCGTCGTGCGTTAGTTTGCGAAGTCCATCTAGAAAAAAACGATTGTATTTTACCTTACCGTACGTAATACGCGTAAGATTCAACAATGAATATAATTGCGATAGTTTTCCCACAAAACGAAGTCCGTCGGAGTGAACGGCTTCGCGAGAATGGGTACTACGATGAGGAGGGGAACCCCACGATCTCATATCGTGAAAGACTCGTGACCGTTTTCAAAAGAAGACGCCGGCACAATGGTAGAGCTTCCAATTGCTCTCCTGCTAATAATAATGATATTGTTAGCCAGCGCGAAATAAGCAGAAACCAAGCTTGCCCTGAAAATACCGGCTTGTCTACAGGTCAAAGGAGTCGTTCAAGGCACAACAGCGTTTACATCGCAGTCCAAAGCGTAGACGAGAGATGTTGTCTACGTTTAATATGTTTCCAGCTGTTTTTAGCTGTTGTGATAAGCTACGGGGTATTAGCGCTTAACAATTTAAGGATGAATGTGAGTAATTTGGAAACTAAAGTGCAAAACAAAATGGATGAACTGGAGCGCAAGACCAACCCTCAAGCTTATTCGCTCCCTGATTTTGCCCTCGATGCTCATGGGGCTTATATCATAACGGACCTGAGCTCCAAGACCTACCCAGCCTTTCAGGAAGCGGCGAAGAGCAGACCAAACGCACCTTGGCTGCCATTAAAGACTCCACGCAGCGTCATTCGAGGTCAGAGTCTCCCGCTGACCCCTGGTCATTGCTGGCCACTCGAAGGTGAGTCAGGTCAGCTTTTCATCGCTCTGGCACGCAAAATCCATGTTACGCACGTCAGTCTTGGTCATATTGGCAAAAAGCAGAGCCCAGTCGGAGAAACGCCCTCCGCTCCCAAGAGGTTCACGGTCTACGGGCTCAAAGATGTCAATGGAGATGAGACCAGATTAGGGACCTTTGAATATAATAACGATGGAGATTCAATGCAGACATTCGAAATCCACGATCACACTGATGAAATCTTCGAATACGTCAAGCTGGTGGTCGAAAGCAACTACGGAAATCCCTCTTTCACCTGCCTGTACACCTTTAAGGTTCATGGGCAGATTCCAAATTGATAGAAATCAAACTCTCCGGGGGGAAAACAGCTTTTAGCAGCTGTGTTAATTAAGTTTTAGTCCAATTTTAGCCAGTATAACTTTCAGAGTTAATTTAGTCAGACACTAGGATTAGGGATGTTGAAATCTTTACCTTCACATGTTTCAGCCCTCACCTGCGGTTAAGCATCACTTCTCGGCTGTTCTTCCTTCAAAGGTGTAGCCAGTGTCATGGATTATACGACCAGAAGGAAGAACAGCTGATATTAGTGACACTTCGACGCACGCTGGTGATACATCTGATGGCGACCTAAGGATGACGGCTGAAACATGCAAAGGTGAAGATTTCAACATCCCTAACCCTTGTGTCCGACTAAAGTGACTCTGAAAGTTATGCTAGCAACGCAATGTATGTTACACAGCTCAAAAATTACGATGGGATACAAAATGTGGTTGGAAGTTAGAGAAACAAAATGACAAAAACATGTGAGCACGCAATGGGCTATATTCTCAGCGACCCCACGTGATTTCCACCTGGACAGCAAGATCGACGCTGTCCTTCCTCCTTTGGGATGAAGTCCAACACCGATCTCATTGTTCAGGGAGAAATCACGTGGGGACGCTGTGCATATAGCCCATTGCGCCTTCAAATAGACAATCTCCTTTTCCCTTCATCAATTCGCCACCATTTGGAAAGGTCATGCATCGTGTGTGTGACTCCAGTCCAGATGGGGGCGCTAGTGGATGGATTCAGGAGACTTTGCTGACATCATGCGCTCAATTTAAGAGCGCATGAGGTTAGTTTAGATCTGTACTACCCGATTAAATCCCCTTTTCAAACTGTCAGAGCTTGAAAAGGGGAGACAGGTGATCTTAAGACTCTTAGCTTCTGCTCAAATAGGTTTCCAGCTCTCACAAACCGTCCTACGATTTGCGATTGTTCACATAAGGTAATTAGATGCACGTTGCAACTCAATTGAATAACACTCCACCGATTTAGTGTTCCATCCCTAAAAATGTATAACACTTAGATGCTAAAAGTTGACTTCCTTCCACAAATGCTTGACGTGACCAAAAAGATTTAAAAAAAAATATATTATGTCCCTACCATGGCTCGCTGGATGGAAGAAGAAGAAGATCTTTATTTATATAGCGCCTTTCACAGACATGGTCACAAAGCGCTTCACATGAGACAATTGTACATTCACTCCATACTCGGTGGTGGAAAGCTGGGTGGGAGGGATGGGTGGGTGGATGGATGGGTGGGTGGGTGGGAGGGATTGGGTGGATGGATGGATGGATGGATGGATGGATGGGTGGGTGGGTGGATGGCTGGATGGGTGGTTGGGGGAATGGCTGGATGGGTGGATGGCTGGATTGGATGGCTGGATGGGTTGGGTTGGTGGGTGGGTGGATGGCTGGATGGGTGGGTGGGTGGCTGGATGGCTGGATGGGTGGATGGGTGGCTGGATGGATGGATGGGTGGGTGGATGGCTGGATGGGTGGGTGGGTGACTGGATGGATGGATGGGTGGGTGGGTGGATGGGTGGATGGCTGGATGGGTGGGTGGGTGGGTGGATGGCTGGATGGATGGATGGGTGGGTGGGTGGGTGGATGGCTGGATGGGTGGGTGGATGGGTGGGTGGTCGGGATTGGGTGGGTGGGTGGATGGATGGATGGATGGGTGGGTGGGTGGATGGGTGGGTGGATGGATGGATGGGTGGTGGGTCGGATCGATGGATGGATGGATGGATGGATGGGTGGGTGGATGGCTGGATGGGTGGGTGGTCGGGATTGGGTGGGTGGGTTTGCAACTACACACGTCTGCGCCAACGGACCCCTCTGACCACCACCATACATTCACTCACACACACATACACATCATTCATCCTGGCCTATGGATGGATGGATGGATGGATGGGTAGGTGGGTGGATGGCTGGATGGGTGGTTGGGGGAATGGCTGGATGGGTGGATGGCTGGATTGGATGGCTGGATGGGTTGGGTTGGTGGGTGGATGGCTGGATGGGTGGGTGGGTGGGTGGATGGCTGGATGGGTGGGTGGGTGGGTGGCTGGATGGATGGGTGGGTGGGTGGATGGCTGGATGGGTGGGTGGGTGGGTGGATGGCTGGATGGGTGGGTGGGTGACTGGATGGATGGATGGGTGGGTGCGTGGGTGGATGGGTGGGTGGCTGGATGGCGGGTGGGTGGATGGCTGGATGGATGGATGGGTGGGTGGGTGGATGGCTGGATGGGTGAGTGGATGGCTGGATAGGTGGGTGGTCTGGATTGGGTGGGTGGGTGGGTGGGTGGATGGATGGATGGATGGGTGGGTGGGTGGGTGGGTGGGTTGGTTGGTTGGTTGGTTGGTTGGTTGGTTGGTTGGTTGGTTGGTTGGTTGGTTGGTTGGTTGGTTGGTTGGTTGGTTGGTTGGTTGGTTGGTTGGTTGGTTGGTTGGTTGGTTGGTTGGTTGGGTGGATGGATGGATGGGTGGTGGGTCGGATCGATGGATGGATGGATGGATGGGTGGGTGGTTGTATGGGTGGGTGGATAGATGGATGGATGGGATATTTTAAACTACAATTATCCCATTCTGTATATATATATATATATATATATATATATATATATATATATATATATATATATATATATATATATATATACAGTACACTCTTAATGCAAATAAAATAAGAAATATAGCACAAAATAGATTGTCCTGTAAATTTATTTATTTGTAGCACAGGTCATGATCCCACTGTACCAATGCAGTAATATCAAATACACCCTTTTCTGACGCTAACTTTACTTCAGATAAGGATTAGCGTTTAAAAGTGGCCTCTGAGCTAAATGCTAAATCATATTCAGTTAAGTTTCTGCAAATCAATGTACAATTTCTGCACCTGGACACCATTTACAGCAAAATATTCTTCTTTTATATCATGCCTTTATAGCCCTCTTCGGTCTGGTGAACTAATTACTGCTCGTCATAGTATTTTTACCCTTTCTTTCTGCCAAATAAATGATAATACATTTTTACAACATGCAAATGCAATGCAAGTTCAGCTAAGTGGATATTGTTTATATTCTCATTCAATTATTACAGTAAAATCAGCTGTAGGTGGTTGATATTCAGAAATATTCAGAGCACTAGAGCCTATAGGCATCACTTGAGATTTTACCAAGATTTCCATATATATGCTGCATGTATACAGCATATATGCACATATAAGATAATATATATGCGTATATATCCACATATAGGCAAAATTGAGGTGCATATATGTGCATATATGCTGCATATGTACAGCATATATGCACATATAGGATAATATATATGCGTATATATGCCACATATAGGCAAAATTGAGGTGCATATATGTGCATATATGCTGCATATGTACAGCATATATGCACATATAGGATAATATATTATGCGTATATATGCCACATATAGGCAAAATTGAGGTGCATATATGTGCATATATGCTGCATACAGTATGTACAACATATAGTATGCACATATATGATAGGATACATTTAATGCCAAACTCATAATGAATTGTTTTTCATACTTGACTTATTCCTTTTTTAAGTAGTTACTAAGTGTTCGTCACACTTAACTAATGCATTGTTCATGATTAATTAACTGTTAACTCTTAATTTATAAAGGCTAAATAATGTGTAATTATAATAAAGATTTGCCAAATAGTTAACACTTTACAGACTTAACAAGTAACTGGTGCAAGGATGAGTAAGTGGATGGAAATAATCTGTCCCAATCAAAAAGAAACGGCATAATTAAAAATGGATGAATGTTGCTTTCCCTCTTAAGTATTTAGTCAGAACCAAAACAAATTGGTATATTTTCTGGGTTACCGATAATCGCATGTCTTTGGATTAGTTAATTTTCTGATAAATACTTTAGTTTTATCTCACACTTGGTTTCCACCCTTTTACATTTGTGAACCCTCATCTGGCAAAGAGCCACACAGGTCCTGCTCTGTGTCACATTTAAGCCTCGCTCTAATAAGAATCTCCATCGCTACACGGAGATCAGCCTGTGTGAGAGCGAACCGTTAGCAGCTCTCTAAATGACATTATTAGCAGGAAGACGATTAGCATAGACAAACATGGCGGCTTATTATAAGGCAGCTGGACCACGAGGAAAGGTGGAGACCGGACTCGACCTCATTAGTATGAGAGGGAAACCCGGGCAGCACTGCTGTTACACAAGCCTGACTGTGAGCGCTCAGCATGACCCCACCAAGCCATGCACGCAAGAAGGCTGCAAGGACCATCAGCAGTTTCTAATTTCTAGTTTCTAATCTGCAATAATTGCTGAGAGGAAACGGGGTGAAGTTACAGAAATTGTGCGATAAGTGTCAACTCATTTCTGTGTTTCTGAACCTACAATTTGTTGAGAATAAACGTATATGATGGAAAAAGCATGGCACCTAAAAGTGTAGTAACATTGTAGTTAATGGGTAAGTACATGGAAACCGGACGCATCACTGACATCACTGAAGTTCCGATGTCATCAGATTTCAGAAGCCGAGTGCACGCTGTCGTTGTGTCCTTGGGCAAGACACTTTGCCACCTTGCCTCCAGTGTCTGCGTACACTGGTGTATGAATGAGAGTGTGAATGGGTGACTGGTTCCTTCATGTAAAGCGCTTTGAGTGCCTAAAACAGGGAGAAAGGTGCTATATAAAATGTGACCATTTACTTGAACAGTACTTTTTAGATACCAATAAGGAAATAGTTGTCACATAGAACCATAAAACATAACAGCGTATTTGACCTTGTAGTGACCCAGCGGCTGCATGGGTGGTCAGTATATTTACTTTCCATCATATTGATCTCTCGGACCAATTGTATGGACGGTTTTCACAGCTGACAGATAAAAAAAAAGTTGCATAATGCACCTTTAAACGTATATAATTTCTTTGAAGCAACCAAGTAACCTTTAATGCTGTCCCTGGAACCAACAACATCAAAACTTGGTTTCAAAAGATATGATTTTTTTTTTCGGTATCTGCTTTTGATACTTTAAATTTTTCGATACCAGTACACTTTTTTTCAAAACCGTAATAGTATTTAAGGATACCCTGCCCTAATTTTATAAACAAGGAAGTTATTGGTTTTGTGACGCATCAGCCAATAGAGCTGTTTCAATCAATGTACGTGTGGAACGGGGCAAAAATACTTAGGATTAGGGCTGCAACTAACAAGTATTTTGGTAATCGTTTCAGCCCTACTTAGGATGGATGGCCACAAGAAGAAAACCCTCTTAGAGAAGATGAAGCATCCACATTCTTGTTAAGTTACATTTAAGACAATATTTTACTTGAGGTTAATTCGATTTTACAGTCGAGACAACCCAGTCTGTGATTGGATCGATATAAAACTGTTTGAGATTTGATTGGATTTGATTTTGAACAGATAAAAAGCAGGAGTGGGTGACTGGCCAGGCAGGAAGCTGAGTGGGGTTGGGCCTGGTTGATACACAGATACCAGACTATGTGGGTGAGAGCTGTGTGAGTGGTTGGTGGGATGGTCCCGAAGCCGCAGATTGACGCCGTCACTTCCGTCAGTCTACCCCAAGGCAGCTGTGTCAAACATGCGCCATCGAGTGTGGAGGGTGAATGAATAATGCATGAGAATGTAAAGTGACTTTGAGATCAATGGGGGCGGCTGTGCTGCAGATACGCAGAAAAAAGTAATGCAGAAATAAATACAATTTCCTTGAAATAAGTAGATTTGCCCATGATTAAGTAACTGAGAAATCTATCAGTGGTGCAAGTTTGTTTTACACAAATTAAGGGAAAAATAAGACATCTTTTTTCAAGATATTCTTTACCTCAGGGTTGTTGTGTCCTTGTCTCTTTGTACACTTGTGTATGAACAAGTGTGAATGGGTGAGTGGTTCCTTCATGAAAAGCGCTTTGAGTGCCAGGAAAAGTGCTATATAAAATCACATTATTATGATTCCCGCTAACCCATCATTGTGGCATAGTGGTGAGAGATCTCCCCTCACAGCAAGAAGGACCGTGGTCCGAGATGGGGCAATTATGGGTTTGTTCCCCCATGCTTGGGTGGGTTTCCTCTCTCCTCTGGGTGCTCGGTTTCCCCATCAGCTCTGTAGAAATAAGATTGCCTAACAAGTCCTTTGTTATGACTGTGTTGTAAATCTGAATTCGCTTGGAGAGAAAAGGTTTTGTGGTTTGTTATGATCTCCCAGTATCGACATCATGAGCTTGCCTCTTAGGATTTCAGTAAAATATACTCATGGTGTTGGTCCATTATTTAATTTCTTTTGTTCGGCAGCTGTAGAAGTAAGTACAACTTTATTAAACGTGCAGACCCTTTTTTGTTTGTTGGTCCAACTTTTCTTATTTTGAAATGTGTTTACAACAAACTCCCATTGCACGGAGACTACTTCACTTTATTTATGTTATCTCAGACAGACTCATTCTGTGTTATGGCTTCTTTCACTGCCTCTGATTTCAGATATCTGTAATCTGAAAAACACAGCTAGCAGCGCTCTGCCACTCTCCACATAAAAGAGAAAATAGTACACATTAGGAGGGCATTGTTTTGATATAAATCCTACGCTAAAATGGGCACTTCGTTCTGCTAATGGGGTGAGAGGGGAGGGTGAAAGGCATTAGCGCTGCTTTTTATAGTTTGCTTAAATCTACATGCAAGTAAAAGTGAATTATGTTTTCAAAGTGCCCTGGGACCTGTTTGTAGCGTCATCCAAAGGAAGATGTCAACAACAAAGGTGGTCTGTGCCCAGCTCTAATTGCACCTCAAAGCACATCTTTGGAAAAATACATCTAGTTTGAAGTCATTGCACAATACAAACTGCGCTTTAACAAATGTGAATAATCTTCTTTTAATTTCTTTCTCTTGGAACTCTTCTGTGCAACTGCTTTTAGATCTGACTGCGGCGTTTGATATGCAACCCATAAATTCTCCTTTCTCGCTTTGAGTCATGCACAAGAGGTCCCAGCTATTATTGTCCGATAGATCGTTCTATGTTAACCTCAAGAAATGCTGCAGTGGTGTGCCTCAAGGATCAATTTTAGGACCGGCCTTATTTTCTTTGCTCATGCTGCTGCTATAGGATCAATTTAATTTCATTGCTTTGATGATGATGTCCAAATATACTTGCCTCTAAATGTGAAAACAAATTCCATCCAAGCCCTGCAGAAATGTCTTGATGATGTTAGAGACAGGCATTTTAAACATATAATTTGTTTGTATTTCTTAATATTGTTTCTAGCATTCCTATTCCTGTTTTTTGGTTGTTCTCTTTCTAGTGATGTGTACATTTTTCCGCATTTTTGATTGTGGGAAGCACAAGGGCTGTACTGTTTGTTTTTTCCAATTTGGAAAATATCATAGTCATATTTTGAGGTCTCGGCGTGTCGTGAATTTGTTGTGTTTTAGGCCTACCCTGGTTTTACAACTGTGTTTGCCCATACAAGTTCTTCAAAGCTCCTGGTAGATTCTCTCAAAACTGTACTTTCATAGCCAGCTTTTCATTTTGTGGGAAAAGTGCGAGAATTACGGCTATGATCTATGAGCCTTCCCCACTGAAGTACAGAGGAGTTAGCGCTGCCATTGTGCCCAGTCTAGACTATCACTCAGCCGCTGTGATCCTGGCGGGGTGCTCTTAGTTAGCCATATTACTGCGGGCTCACCTCTGACAGCAAGCACCAAACTGACATGGAGAAAATAAGCTCTGGACTAAAAGCGGGTCATTTGGAAGAGCCAGATAGGAGTCCTCTATATTACTACCTGCAGCGCTAAACGGACATTTACTGTGCCATCATTGCCAGACAAGAGCTTGGTCGGCCAAAATATGCCATGGTCTCTCTGCGGTTTTAGACATTCAGAGAGGAGCTTTGCTGGCGCCATGGGCTACAGTGCCATCCACATCCCCAGGGGAGCTAGACAGTGCATAAGAGACGAACAAAGGGGCAGGAAATTGAAGGAGAGACATTTTTTCAAGGTCCCTAAAACTTTCAGCTCAAGGAAGGACAGAGAGAGGGAGAGAGAGAGAGAGAGAGAGAGAGAGGAGGGGTGGAGGGCATTTGTTATGGGATACAAGATGTGTGACAGGACTACATTTAAGGGGAATTATTGGCTGAGCCTGAAGGAGCGTTGTGGGGCCTTCCTCCCTTGGAACCCACCACCTGTAGGAGGAGCCATAAGGGATGGGTGCATTGTGATCCAGGCAGCTTGGACTGCTGCTGCCCCCGCAAACTGGTAACAGATAAGTGTAAGAAGACGGATGGATGGGTCGACATCACAGTGCCTTGGATTAGTTTGCTGTGCATTCTCAGTCTCCTTTCTACATGTTCCACTGAGCCATGCAAGTTGTTATCACTCCTTGCATGAGGTTGTAAATACTGTACCTGTGAATGCCTACATGGTGTCTACTCTTCGCCCTCGGTTGCTCTCTTCAGGCTCATCCCTATATGCAAATTCCATAGAGCCTTTTTTTCACCATGAGCTACTGCTACTTTAAGATCTTTAGGATGAGTCCTGCAGCATGTGTCATAATCGGTTCCCCTTTGTGTGGGCACCTGCGTCTATGTGACCACCATGTAACACAGGTAAGCAAGGCCGACTTCTAGAAAGTAATTGATTAAACCACAAGACAAAACTTTTTTTTCTCACAGGGGAAAGGAACCTAAACAAGCAATAACCTTAGTAATCTTAGTTATGCCTTATAAATGAAAAATAGCCCAACAAAATTATTTGCGGTCATGTACAAAGCATGTAAGCATGTGACAAAGTTTGTATGTAATGTGTATGTAAAAGTGTGTAAAAGTGTGTGAAGTGTTTAAAAAAAAAAAAAAAATAAACCAGTGAAGTGTGTTGTAAATGCCAGCGCAGTTATCATATTGAAAATGAATCTCATCAAAACAAATAGCCAGCGTTATTTGTAATGAGAGTGCGTCCTGCCTTAGACACAGAGAGGATGTGGCAAAGAGGAAACTCTTTTATAACGTCGGACATAAATAACCTTGAGATTTCATTGACAGCTTGTTACTCAGTCTTTATTAGCAAAAGGGGCCTATAAATCATGGCCTCGGAAATGATTAGCCAAACGTATGAGCTACGGCGTGTGTCAGCAAATAAGCGACTGGCATAGAGGAAGTGAGGAAGGAACGCAGATGGAGACTGGGGCTGCACCTGTTACACTGTGCCTTTAATTCATCTCATCTACAGTAATGGTCTACACTCAACCATAAAGCATCTTTAATTTTATTCTGAAGCTGTTTCTATGGCACTAAATCCACCACAGCGTAACAAAAACTAGCACCGTTTGTTGTGCTTGGCGGGAATATTGTTTGTAACCTGGGAGAATAGGTAAAAAAGTGCTAGAAAGATGAACTCAACTGTTCTTATGAGAGGGTTATTTCTCTGACTCTAAGTTTGGAATATTGATGGCTCTGTTTAGAATAAAAAAGTGATGTGCTTCACAAGAGTTATGTCCTGGGGTTGTTTCTGACCCATCTCCTGGCAGAATAACAGCACGTGCCAGTCACAAGCGCTGACCTTTGGTGAGGTCATTTGCTCTAACATCTGAACCTTGCCTTCGGTTGAGCATTGCTGATGATATTTTTGGTCTAGCACAGAAGTGGCAAAGCCTGGTTGGCCCCACAACGCCTGTCCACACGAAGACTACTCAAAGGCACTATATATATATATATATTTTTTTGTCCTCCTTTAGTATATTGCAAACGTATGCATTTGTGGGGAAAAAAACATGGTGGATCTAGTCAATTTCATGAACTTGCAAGTGAGTTTTCTACCGTTGCACTGAAAGTGACCTTGAAAAATTGTGATGCTAACAATGTGTCAGCCAAGTTAGGAAAGAGTTTGGACTAACATTTAACTTTTGTTGATTCCTCTTTCATGCATCCGGTAAAATCTCTGGCATCCTACTATAGCCATATGCATGTACTTTTAACATTTTAATATATTTTTGCACTTTAGATAGTATAAGGTAAATTCTGACCAAATTTCCTTTTTTTTTTAAATGCTGTTTGAATCAATAGGATTTTATGCTCAAGTGTTTATTTCAGAGTAGCAGGAGATTAACCTGGCTAATGCCAGACTGCTGTGTGTGCTCAATTAATTTCGAACTGCACAGCAGCCTGGGGACCATGGCCGAAATTTTCACGTGGATTTGGGAACCAATCACAGAACGAGGAGGGACGGCAAGATGATGACGAGCTATTCAATATACGGAAGCTTGTGGAAGCTTTATTTATGGATTAAAAAAAAAAGTTTATTTACAGCTCAAACATGACAGCAGCAGACGCAACGCTATTTTTCGATCAAGCTTTAGGCCGTGTTCTAAATAGTTTAGCTCGAAAGTTTACAGCGGGTACGTCATAAGTCATCGGATACGATGATACGATTGGCTGTGGCCACGTGCAGACACATGATAGACATTCGTAGCGGCCAATAAACCGCTATGGACGATCGTAAACCACACCTCTCCTACGAGAAAATGAATTTGTGGTCCCCAGCTGTTAGCCAGGCTAGCAGGAGATACGGATTTCATTGAATAAATGGCTCTAAAGGCTGTAAAGGCTATACAGGTTTTAGTGCACCTGGGGATGAACGGATCTGATGCAGGGAACGCATCCATTATAGCAGAGAGATAGTTTTTTGGGGCCTTTTTTGTCCAGGTGGACCGGCACACCTTCCCGGGGCCGTTATGATACCAGGTTTCAGTACCCATCCCATAGAAACCACTGCTGCCTTGAGAGCCCACCTACTACAAAAGTATAGTCTGCCACAAGATCGGGCCCTTTATGTTCTCCCTGGGTTTGCTTTTGGGAGTGTGGATCAAGGTAGCGCTCCAGCAACTCAAAACGAGAACTCCATTTGATCACAATAAACAAATCCTCCAGCAAATCCTGACCAAACAGCACAACATCTGGACATGGGTGCGGGTCTCTCTCCGTCGACTGAACATCCCACACGGAGGAATTCCTACTGTCAATAAAGTGACCTAAATTCATTTGAATGTATGTATTTACTCAGTTAAACTTTATATTTAAAATACAAATCAAACATTTTACCATACCTTTAGAGGGGAAACAAGTTAAGTCTGTAAGCCAGTCCACACTGAGCTTCAACAACTTATACTGTATGTCAAGCTGAATCATACCTACTTCAATACTTTTGATTGCATTTCAGTGCGTGTTTTGACAGCTGTTCCTTTGTCATTATGGATTCGATCATATTCCCATTGTAAACATTCTATAATTTCCTTCTACATAGTCCCCTTCCACTTCGCTGTCAAGATCCCTTCCCTCACCTTTAATGCAGGACTAAAGCTGGCACTGGAACAATCAATGCGCTTGTCATTCACAGCTCTGCTCCGTTCCACCAAAAGGTCACCAAGCTTCAGAACATTGATTTCTCATATAACGCACGCTGCCCCTGCAGAGGAAGTGTGTGAATATGACCAGTGACATTTCTAAGTTTCCTTTTATGAAGAATATATCACATCACCTGAGCCATTACACCCCAATAGTCATTTTGATACTAATTACCGGTTCTCACGTATTGAATCTTCACAGTTCATGACTTGATTTTTGCGGGTCGGATTGAAGGTCTTGACAGGCCACATTTGGCCCCAGGGCCTAAGTTTGCCCTCCTCACTTCATAAAAGACTATTTACTTTTACGTAGGTGTCTTGTACAACATTACTTGTACAACATTACTTGTTTACATTTGGATGTGATAAATTCAGTTAAGTGCTTACATTGCAGCACTTGATTTTTTTTTGTTTAATTTAATTTCTATTTAATTTATAATGCACTTTTAAAACAGCACTGTTGACCAAAATATAGTACACAGCAGGGCGATCAGTAACTACAGATCAAGAAAAGGACATAAACCGATACAAAGGCAATGACAAAATCATTATAAAGTCACATATCAATGAGAATCAAAGGCTTTCATCAAAAGGTCTCAAAGGTCGTAATGAAAGAGGGAGTGAGTGAATTAAATTGTTAGTGGAGTGAGTTATTATCAGTCTGGCTTCTTTCGGACAGATATTTGAAAAGAACATATTCCAGAGATTCTGCCGCCATCACAGAATAAATAGACCCAACCAATTCCAGGCAATTATATGAGAGTATGAGATTTATTAGTATAATGAACCCTTAATGGCAGAAGCTCAATATTAGCCTTCATCTCCTCGTAACTTACGGCTACACTGAGCTAAATGAACTTGCTAAAGGCAGCGACCAGACCTGCGTGGTATTATTGTAATTAAATGCATTTCCATAGGGGAAACCGGGGACCGAAATTAATCATTACTTTTAATAAAACAGCAGCTTTTGCATAATATGGTTTTTCATTTAAAAGTGCTGGTGTATGGATTTAGTGGAGCGTCTGCCATTTGGTTGGTACCAGCATACTAAAACGGCTCGCGAAAGGATGCTTTATTACGTGAGTTTTTGTCAGGCTAAATGCTTTGCTGAAACCAAAGGAGAATGAGCAAACTTAACTCTTGCTATGAGATGAGAGTGCACCTTCCAGTCCCAAGTCTGAATGTTCTCGCCCGTGTCTGGACAGTTTTCCCACTGGGTCAATAAAGTATAGATTAACCTTAACCCTTGACCTTAGAAAATGCAAAACTGACTACTCAAAGCAATATTGCATTCTTCTGTAACGGATTCTAAGAAAGCCAGTGCAGTAGCCGATGAAAATGTTTTGCTTTTGAGGAGGCCCATGGATGGACACGCACAACTGTTTGTCAGTGTTAGAGTAAACACCTTAAAAGCAGCTCCACAAACACTACACACACAACATGCAGTCAGTCGGACATGGGGAGACACTGGTGTTAACTGTGCAATCTTCAACTCCTGTGCACTAGAATGTGTCAGCGCCTACTTTACATCTTAATAATGCATCGGTTTTATATAGCGCTTTTCTGGACACTCAAAGACGCTTTACATTGCATTATTCATTCACTCCATACCCGGTGGTGGTAAGCTACTATTGTAGCCACAGCTGCCCTGGGGTAGACTGACGGAAGCGAGGCAACCAGTCTGCGCCATCGGCCCCTCCGACCACCACCAACCACTCACTCACACACTACAGTCGCTAGGCTTCCTGGTGATACTGAACGGTCTCCCATCCAAGTACCGACCAGGCCCTTCCCTGCTTAGCCTACAAGGTCTGACGGGATTGGGCATCGCAAAGGCGGTATGACCACCATCTGAAACACTTGAAACATTGACTAAGTGCAAAGAGAATGGCTTTCGTTGGATAGTCAGGACGTAATTGGAGCACATGACCAAACCAGCGGGCGCGATGCTGTGCAGCTGGGACGCTGGCACGTACGGGCTCTTGTTGGAGATCCCTCCCCCCAATGTTTTCGATGGTTCTGACAGCCCTGCTATCACAGCCATCAATTCCATGCAGCCGGAGTCTTGTTCGAGGGCCATGTCTCCGAGCCATAGAGCAAGATGGAGAGTACTGCCGAGTTGTAAATCCGGAGCATCGTTTAGCGTGAGATGGTTGCGATGCCGCCAGAGTGGTTTCCAGAGTGACTGCAGCGCTGATACTGCCAGGGCTCTTCAGTAGATCACCTCTGGTTTTAGCTCCCCGTCGTCTGTCACCATGGAGCCCAGATCCACAAAGTTCTTGACAGGCTCAACGATGTTGTTGCCGAGCTGAAGGGGGGGGGTAGGATTATGGTCTGTCAGCGACTTGCATGAACTTGGTCTTTTGTCCTGCCTCTTCACTGCAGGAATTAAATACATTAAATATAATCATAAATAAAAATCCCAAATGTGTATTTTCTCTCCGCCCCAGTATTTTCACCTACTTAATTCTCTTTCATACACTTATTAAGATTCCAAGCACAACAAATGACCGGCACAGACTATATGCTTAAAGATCGCGCATGTTTCCACACCAAAGGAGTCCTGCAACCTGCATGCATTAAAGTTACCTCTAATCCGCAATGTATCTGTGCCATGGACGTGCCTTACCCCACTCCACAAGGACTCCCCCCTATAGATTATAATTGTTCAGATTTCCCTGGGGGCCATCATTCATCCATAAGATAAACATTAGAGCGCTGCAATCAAAGATAACAGTAAAAAGATTTAGATGGGGCGCGGCGGGTGGGCAGATAAAGAGGCACCGCGCTGAATTTCATTACGTTCAAGCCCGCTGCGGGTTTAGGGGAGAGGAAGAGGGGTAAGGACAGAGAAAACACAGCCAACTCCAGAGACAATGGAGCAGGCAGGTGCTGTATCAACTAAATCCTAAAGGTCATACACCAGTCAGTGCGCGCTGTCTCCTCTGTCAAAGGCTTTCGCATCTTCTGTGGAATAAAATTGAAAATGCAAGCTGCGGAGCCAATGGCTGGTGGGATGCGGGTAAAGGGCAATTTAATGTTTTTATTTCTTCATCTGTTTAGAAGCGGATCATGCTCCAACAGCTATGGGCTTGATCGTTTGTAAGGCAGAGAGTTGTAAGGAAAAGCATCCGACGGCATCGATGCTCACATTAACAATTAAACACATACTGACCAGCGGAAAGAAAAATCACACACTCTTCCTTGGACCGCTTTTAGCTTTGATTAGTTGTAGCAGTTTTAATAAGCTTCTACAATGACCCAAGATTTATTCATGTACACACTGTAGCAAACATTTTTCACCAAGATGAAGGGAGAGTCTGATCACTGAACGCCTTCTCCAACACATCCTAAAGTTGATTAGAGTGAACTTTGAGTCCAAGTCATGATCGTTTAAAGGTCCAAGGTATCATGCAAAATCGACTTTTTTGAGCTTTTAGCCATGTTGTTATGCTATTTCCTTATCAAAAACACCCCCAGAGTGGTTTGTGGCTTCATTCACGCAGCTCTCCTCCTGAATCCTGCTCTGTGAGCAGCTGCGCCGCCATCTCCTGGTGAACGACTGAGTGTTCAGTTGTGTCGTTACAGCGGAACGGAAGTGCTCGACGTCTGTAATGTACTGTCTTAATTCTATGCTTGCGGACTGATTTTAATTTGTAAACCACCCTTTTCATTATTTCTGATGTAAGAAATAAATAAATAAAGGAAAAGGAAAAAAAAAAAAAAAAAGAAAGGATGTGCCCGAGGTGCTTCCAGGTCAGCTGTGGCCAAAACAAACACCCTGAGCGTCTGAACAGACGTCATGTTTGCGCTGCAGCTGTGAAGATGGAGCTCGTTATAACCTATTCTGGACACACCTGTTCTTCATCCTACCTAACGATAATGTCACGGAGAAAAAGAAGCGCGTTTGGCTACGTGGACAGGACTCTATATACAGTCTATGATTCAACCTTCCTAAAGAAGAGGCCAGTCCCGTCAGAAGTTGTTTTTTTCTCCGGGATTCAGCGACTATCACCAAAATATTGTTTTTCTGTGACTGTCACTGATGGATGTTTGGTGAACCTTCACCAGAATCAAAGTGGATTTACTTTTATAACCAACGCGAGTCCCATAATGTAAACAGCGATGGACCAGAGTGGTGAGTCAATCCAAACGTGTGTTAGCATATTAACATGTGTGTTAGCCATTTATGAAGCTGTGTTGCAGATGTCAACTCCTTATAACTGCATTGTGAAGTATCTTCACTTATTGCTGTTTATTTATATTACGGTAAAGTATGTGCGGAGAGAGGGGGCGGAGTTAACTGAATCGAAGCGTTGTGTCTTCCGGGTTTGAAAAATACCTCCAGAAAACACTTATATTTATCACAAAAATGAGTGCTCAATAGCGTTAGAGGTACAATCATTCCTATAAATTCCTATACTTAACTTTGGAATGGCTAAAATAGCATGATATAGATCCTTTAAAACCAAGGAAGAGTTTGTTATATTTTTGCAATGTCTGCTCACTAAGAACTTCCTGCTTTAAACTTTTTATCTTAAAGCCAACATTGAAAGCTTGGGCATCACTTGACCCAAAGACAGTGAAAAAACATGGACGTAACATCGACATTATCTGCGAGAAGCCTATTGGGAAATTGGGGCAGGCTTTGGTTGTTCTTTGCTGTTATGAACTTTCCATCAAAACCTTTTTTGCTCTTCTGGAAGCCATTAATGAACACAGGCTTGTCATTCTTTTCTGCATGTGTTTGTCTTAACACTCGCAACATGATCCTATGTTTTTCCCTTTTGCTATTGTTGTTTTTCTCCCTTCAAATTCTAGTAGCAGGCTCTAAAAAAACCAATTGCTAGCATGAATGAGCTTCAGTTAGCCCACGCTTAACACACTTAATCCATCGTTATTCTACATGCTTAGACCTCACTTCAGAAATTCACAAGTTCAAGCTAAATAAGCCCAAATAAGTTCCTGTAAGTTGGTTTGTTGAGTGACTGGTATAGGCTGTTTGTTATTAAGAGCTTTGAGGGCTCAAGAGAAGTAAAAAACAAACAAAAAACAAGTAAGAACATATTTACTAACCTTTTTTTATGCAGCATATGGCAAATAAAGTAAATCTGATCTGAGATTTACTAACCTATGCACCTTCACCCCAAAACTTGAATGTTCAGGTTTGCTTGTCCAGGTGGCGCTCCACTGTGTGAAATGTCCATGTTCTCCTTGTGTCTGTGTTGGTTTCCTTTGAAAATATGAATAATAGGCTCAGTTACGGGGCCAGAACTCCCCTGAAAACAGATTCCAGAGCGGGTCGTCTCATGATCAGAAGGTTGGGGGTTCGATTGCCAGCTCCTGAAGGTGCATACTGTCGTTGTGTTCTTGGGCAAGACACTTCACCCACCTTGCCTCCAGTGTCTGCGCACATTGGTGTATGAATGAGAGTGAATGGGTGACTGCTTTGGGCCTGATCAAGGTAGAAAAGCGCTGTATAAGTTCAGTCCATTCACCAAATACAAGTTTAAAACCCTTAACCCCCACCGTAAACAATAATATTTTCTCCACTTTGGCTTTACCCGAATCTAAAAGGTTCTTTTTGAAAAAAAAAAAGTAAAAATAGCGACAAAAATGTGGATGAAAAACGTGACAAAAAAAGTGACAAAAGAGGCAGCAAAATAGACACAAAAACGTGCCGGAAAAGCAACAATGACACACACAAAAAGTGATAAAAACATGACTAAAGAGTGATGAGAAAGCAACAAAAACAGGGAGAAAAAAAAAGCAACAAAGAGGTGATGAAAACGTGACGACAAAGTGGCAGAAATGTGGGGGGAAATCTGATCAGTTTTGTAGGTCTTAGCTTTCAAATGAGGCATGACAAAGATCTGTAGTCTGATTCTCCAGTCTTTTAGACTTGGGTGGAACTGAACTGGAGAAAATGAGCTGGGTTAAGGCGGGAGTTAAGAGGTTAAACAGATCTTTTTCCTTGCTTTCCTTCTTTTGTATTTTTGTAACGTTTCCCTTGCTCTTTTATGGCGTTTTCGTCACATTTTTGTCACTTTTTTTTGTCATTTTTTTCATGCTTTTGTCTCATTTTCGTCTCATTTTCGTCCCTATTCTGTCACTTGTTTTTTTCAAGAACCTTGTCGATTTGGGTAAAGCCAAACTGGAGAACACACACTTGGTTCAGGCAGGATTTAAGAGGTTAATCACCTGAAACGCCTAAACCTGAAAAGGTCGTAGGTTGCCCTTTTCAAGTAGGAAAGATTAGTATACCAGTAAATAGACTTGAATTGTACCATGGAACATAGAACAATGCTTTACCTTTCATCAGATGACATAATTAAAGGTGATTACAATGGGAAGTTGTTGATGGCTTCGACACCTATATAAGTATCGGCCTGCTGTGCCACCCCTGTTGGGAAAAGCCCAGGTGAACACGCTGTACACCGTTACCACTTCATCAATGAATTCCCATTTACTTGTTTTAATTAGACATATGCAATCAGAATTTGATTAGGAGCACTAACCGCAGCCGGCGTCCCTATTACAACTGATAAATAAACATGAAGATCCATTTCACGCTGTTAATGTCATTATAATGGACTGATTAGGCAAAGATGTGCGAGAGCAAAAACTCCAAACACATTTGAACAAGTCTTTAGTTAATAGGCTGCCGATGGGTTAACTTTTAATCCACCGGGGAGAGAGCTACGTAACAACCTCTGCTTCCGACTGTCCACGGTACTATCAGACCATGAAATTAATATACGCAGATAAATTATTCATTATTCCTGGGGCTTTTATCCGGAGCATCTCGAAGGGCTCGGGTTGCGGTCATGTTGACAATGCCGGAGCGGGCTCGTGGTGGTTAACAAGCCGAACATGACAGATTAGATAAATTAGAGGCGTACAGTGGGCGGACCCTGAAGACGCTGTAAGTGTCAAGTCAGGCCTGCCTTTGTGCTCTTGGGCTGAACATCTAGGACCAAGATCCACTCCAGAGAGACAGACAGACAGACAGAGAGAGAGAGAGGCAGGGAGGGAGGGAGATACAAGATCTTTGTGAAAAATGTATGATGGAAATGCATATATTTTCACTTTGTAGAGACTTATTAAAACAATGCCAGAGCCGTAACCAAAGCTTAATGTGGTGCAACAAAATATCACATCACGCATAACCAAACTTAGCGATTAGTCTGACCAGTGGACAAAGACAAGGGCCATTACTGATTGAGAAGAAAGAGAACAGAATAACTCCAATGGTCGCTCTGCACTTCCCTTTTGCTCCTGTAAATGTGGCTGCAATCAAATGATACCCACATTTCATAACATTCATTACTGTAATAGCTCTTCTTAGCCATGCGGAACACTTGGCACAGGCCTTGTATTCCCCTTTAAAGACTCTGGGTAACGATTGGCTGTTTTCTCCATGAAATACTGAAGCAACTTGCATTTGTAAATGAGCTCAGATTTTGATCTTATGGATTTTGTTTCTCCTGTATGTAACATGATGTGACAAGGGGGTAATTCATCGCCAACGCAATATTACCTGCAAATTACAGAGTCGTTTTTTTTTTTACTGTCATCGGAAATCCAACAATATTTAAAGGGACTATAGAGAGTTTAAAAATGTTTAAAAAAATATGTATTTTTCTCCCCCTACATGTTCCAGCAATCTATTATAGAAAACGCAATCTCAATGGCCGCCGCCTGGGCGCCGCCATGTTTATTTCCCATACCGACTTTGAAGCTAAGCAGGGAAGTGCCTGGTTAGAACTGGGATGGGAGACCGTTCTCGGATGCTAAGCAGGGAAGGGCCTGGTTAGGACTGGGATGGGAGACCGTTTGGGAACACCAGGAAGCCTGGCGACAGTACTGAGTGCGTGCGTGGTTGGTGGTGCTGCTGTCCGAGGACAACCCGCTGTCACAAAAACGCGAGTGCACGAGATCTGACTGCCGTGCGTGTGCGCGCATCCAAACAGGGCGATGTGTGTGTGCGCGTGTGTGTGTGTTCGTGCGTGTGTGTATGTATGTGTGCGCGCGCAGCCAAACAGGGCGATGTGTGCGTGTGTGGGCGTGTGTGTATGTGTGTGTGTGCGTGCGTGCCCAAAACCTGCTCAAACACGAGCCTCTAATCAAACGCGCTGCTCCGACTGATTTTTCCTCCGTGTGAGTAAAAGCGAAAAAGAAACTACAAATTAACGAGCGCATGGCCTGCACTGCGTAGTTTTTTTTCTTTCTTTTTTTCTTTGCTGCTGTACCATTTGTTTTCTATTTTGCTTTCACGTATTGTGAGCCCAGAGGTACATTTTATACTAAAGCAGCTTTGAAAGCATTGCCAATTTTATTGTAAGGTTATAAATACTGTCTAATAACGATCATTAGGCTATTTCAGTTCAAAACCTACTCATTCTTTTTTTTATTGTACACTACCGTGATGGACCAAACCACGGGTCCTGCACCGTGAACCAAACCGTTAAAGCTGAACCCCTAATATTTCTCTATAATTATTCCACTGTCTCTTGAATCCTGTTCCCCGAGTTTAGCGAAAATATTGTCGTAGTTTATAAGAAAGGAGCACGGGTGAATCAAACACTCAGTTTGTTTGAAATTGTTTTTTGCCTTCATTCTTTTACTCATTTGTAGTGGCCATAGTTTTTGGAATGGGTTGGGAACCACTGGTCTACAACTAAACTGTGTGACGGGTTGGACATTTCTTTGTAATCACTCACAATCTCAGAATATCAAATGTGGAGACTAGCGAGGCCCGGCCGAAGTAATGTGTAGAATGAGCCCAGACCTGTTCACCACAACTGCCTCTAAAATCCTGCACAGCCACTCAGAAAGGTGTTAATTCTATAATAATATAGAAGCTGCAGTTACACATTAGACCTGAGGTGGCAGCATCTAGCCCCTTTAACATTATGGCAATACTTTTAATACTTTTTCATTTGTTTTTGTGCCATGAAATGTCCCCAATGGTATTCCTAAGCGAAGAGTCAATTACTCTGTTGTTTGAGATCCGACTACAGAGCATTACAGAGTCCCTGGATGGAGATGCAGAAAAAAATGGCTGACAAAGCAGATCCGACCCGTGGTGCCATCCTGATAAGATTGCGGCATCTAGAGGACAAGCAACAGCTATATGTTTGCATCTCCCTCTCTTTATTGCCCAGTGAAGCACAATGCGGTTACATCAGCGGTGAGAGAGGTGACATGGTTCTGCATTAGGAGGCAATTAAAGCACACTTGCTGGCGGGATTTAGGGGATTTTGACCTTGTGCTCAAAAGTGTAGGACTGAATATGACAAGCTCAGTTCAACAGTGACTTTGCGTCAAGGGGGTTGTTCATCTGAACGCCAAAAGCCTTTCTATTCTGCGGAATAAGCCACATAAAGGCATTTGGTTGAATTTCCACTGCAACTGCAATCCCTGGATGTTGTGAAATGTTAAGCTTTCAGCATAAAACCACTTGAAATATGTGTTTGTATTTTCTGTTATGGTCTGTATTGCATTTGCTCCATCATTCAAGCAGTGGCCAGAGCAATGGGGGAGCACAGCGCGGCGGCCAAAAGCCAGGATAATGGTCTGGAGAACCTATAGCTGTAAGATTAGATCAGGCATGGTATGGGTAATGGGGGAGAAAACCGTCAAGACACCCCGAGAACATGCAAACTCGGAAGTTGAAAACCTCCAGCATCCTGTGAATCAATTCTGACGCGCTCTTTCAATAAGCCAAGATTGCATTCATAAACAAAACAGCAATTAAGTCCGGACATATGTTATGAACAGCTGATGCACAGCAGGGAAGTGGTTCTGACAGAAATACTCAGCGCAGCTCACATGGTTGTGAATCGGATTGTGTAAAGGTCACAAACTGTTTGGATTTCTGTTGGAGGTAGTTGTGTAAAATCTCTTAGCTGCTGCCCAAACGTGTTTCGAGCTCCCACAGACCCTCCTGCACATGCTCGCTTTATTGAGGCAGCCTTGAGAAGTGAAACCGGCCAAGAAAACGGCACTATTTAGTTGCTTAATTCTACATTCATGATTGGTAAAGAATGTGCAACCACTTTAAGGCCACCGTTTTTCCATACTGTGATTTGTTCTGACCTGAGATTAGAAGAGCTTGGTCGCTTCCAACTTCAGCCCCGTTGACCCCATAGAGGAGAGGAGGAGAGGCTAAATGCTAACAACATCTTTGGTCTTTTTGCATGACTGAGCACACGCGTAAAGACCAGACAGGTACACATCAACTTGTCTAAGCTCAGGTAAGAACATATCTCAGTATGGAAAAACAGTGGCCTATTCCTTTAAGTGGACTGGGACTCTTCTCCAGATCTTGAAGTAGATTCCTGATCAGAAAACCACTACTTAACATAAGCAACACTTACTCTGAAGCCAAACATATACATTTATAGTAGACACACCACCTGTTTGTTGTTTATGAATCACACTTTGAAGCTGGTATAACCTTGGACTGGACTTGACATGTTACTGCACATTCAGTACCGTGTCTCCACTCGAGGGTGTAGTTAATCTATATGCTGAGACGCTGTCTTTTCTGCTAAGTAACCCACATAAAGCTGCCCGGGCCATTCTTCTCCTCAGCCGCAGTCCCTCGACGCCACGAGGCGGCTTCAAAAATGTCCAGAGCGCCTCCTTTATCCCTCTTTCCATCGCGGATCTTACTTTCACTCATAAACTCCATGAAGGAATCCGTTTGAACCGCGGGTTCGCTTTAATGTGGTAAATAAAGACGTGCCCATCTCCACGCGCAAACCAGCGGACGGGGCGATTATCATTCAAGGATATCTTTGTGGAGATTTTCAGTCCAGACAAAGTCATCATACACAGTGACGCCAAGGTTGTCCAGAAGTCACTTCGCCTTGACAATCCACCGCAGCCTTCGCCAAACAAACGTCTTATCCGGCGCATCTGAATGACACGCAGATAATTATCCAGGTGGGCCTCATCGGGATTCATTATAACCTTCTTTCTGCATGAGACAATGTGACTATTATGTCAAAATCCCTGTCAGCTATTTTTATCGCATCTGCCCGATCGGGTTGTGGCTGAGTCCGTAGCGTGGTAATTACTTCACAAAAATAAGGCGAGGATCGGGAGGAGGGAGGACAGCGCAGGCACCCCGGGGTGGTCTTTGTACAATTGAGGAAAGCAATGTGTCAGCTGTGGCAGCTTGATTTAAGATGATGATGACGACGGGGAGAAAGGGGATCGGGGGGAAGAGCCAATCATCTTGTAACAAGGAGGTTGGAGGTTCATACCGTGCTCTAATAATAATACCTTTAATTTGTAAAGCACTTTACATGGAATCTCAAAGTGCTACAGCACAAGTAAAAACTGACAATAATAAAATAATAAAAGCATAATAAAAGCACACAAAAGTTGAAGTTAAAAATGTTAAAAAGGGTACAGAAAAGTCTTGAGTCCTCTTCTGAAAGTCTCCAGAGACTGTGGGGCCCTCAGGTGTGGTGGTAGGGCGTTCCACAGTTTAGGAGCAGCCACCTGGAACGCTCTGTCGCCCATTGTCCGGAGCTTTGTTCTGGGGACGGAGAGAAGGTTGGTGTCTGTGGACCTGAGTGTTCTGGTTATGGGCGGAGGGGTGAGGAGTTCAGTGAGATAGTCCGGGGCGTGTCCATGGATGCATTGATAGGTGAGCAGGCAGATTTTGTAGTTGATGCGTTGACCGATCGGGAGCCAGTGGAGGTCACGGAGGGCTGGGGTGATGTGCTGGTGCTTTGGTGTCCTCGTCAGGATCCTGGCCGCGGCTTTCTGAATGTCTGCTCTGACCAGTTCAATACGGTCCTCGGGCAAGATTTTAGTGGATCAGACAGGCAGACAGTCAAATGTGTCCTAGCAAAGTTTTAAGAAAAGCAAGGGGATTGTATCATGCAAAATGTGTCTTTAAAAGTAGACAAAGCAAATAACAGGTGGGTGTAAACTCACATCCCACAGACAATGATGCTTTTGAAAGGGAAAAAGAAAGATTTCTTTTATCTAACGGCAGTCTTTTTACGGATGGATTTAATAATAGTGATAATAACGGGACTTGTCCACATGTAGCAGATTGTTACCCATATGGTTTTAACTCTGGGTCTATAATGGACTCTTGAAATAAAAAATAGCAAATTTGTGAGTTCTGTTGAAGACGTGATTGATCTCGGACTTTAACGGTTTGAAATAGTGATGATTTGGGTTTTGCAGCTTTAGATTTATAAAGCATTTAGGTAGACAATGTAAAATTACTATTCTTTTCCTGATATAGTTTCTCAAACTCTGAGCAAGATACAGTGTTATTCAAATGTAAAATTAAGTACATGCTTTATTTGTCATTAAACAATTGTACAACAAAATTGCGTCCTGAGCCGCTGCCATTGTGGGCCAACCTGACCCAGGTAGGAGAGGGTCTTTTGGAGGTAGGAGAAACCGGAGCACCCGGAGGAAACCTGGCTGGCTGCTCTGAAACGGTGCACCGCCTCCTGGGTTTGTTCCTGTTTCAGAGCGTCGTGTCCCACACTTGCTGTTACTGAAAAAATAAAATAAAAATGTTTCCTTCATGGCCAGTATGGACAAAACCCTGCGCCAAGAGAGAGGTAAGCCGCATATTTGAACAGTACAGGGCAGTGAAGGGCAATTCTGAAATAATGTCCCTTACAACATGAAGGACTTAAATCTCCTCTGTCTCATTGCTCTAAAACATAATTTTTTATTCAGCCGATCGGTCAGCCATCGGTTCACTTTTAATTAACCTGAGTGACTTCTACTGGTCGCATTTATCTCAGAGACCTTCGCTATTTACCAGGTGAGGCAAGAAATTCAAAAGCATAAAAGCATTAGCTCAGAATTTGCCATAAATTGATAATGATACAGCCCACTTATTTTGGGTCGTATCATTACACTTGTTTTGCTGTATTTTGTTTATACGCTAGAGGGCGCATGGTCTTTTAAAAGTATGCGTATATTTCTCCAATCCTGCCGTTTGCATGAGCAGCTGATGATAAACGCGGTGGTGGAAAATCAGCGATTAAGGCAAGGCATGTTTATTTATACTGTGCATTTTGTACACAAGGCAACTCAATGCGCCTCAAAAGCTCAAAGCATCATTTGAATGAAACGCCATAAAATATTAATTTATCAGGAGGCCTCACCCATGAGTTTCACGGCATGCATCCACGAAACATAGCAAAAGTAACATTTCTCGAACCAGGAAATGATAAATAATGCTTTGTGTGTACAGGTGCGCGCAGGGGAATATTGCAGGGAAGACATCCACACAAAGTTTGTCCTGCTACAGCTGCAGCGGTCTCTTATATCTCATATAGATATACTATGAGTGTCTCTGTGCCACCATTTCCCAGGTTAGTGTCTCTGGTCCGGGCTGATTATCTCGAAACCGTGGCATGGAGGAGCAGCGCGCAACCTGTTGAAAGGTAAAATATTACGTCTTTAGCCGTTTATGTTTAGATCACCAATGTGGATTGTATTCAGTTTGACAATGCATTTCATGCTGTTAAAGCAGAACTAAGTAATTCATGCCCCTAGAGGCCATAAGCGCCACTGCAGGTGTCACGGCATGTTTTTTTTTTTTACTCATTAATTGTCCGTGAGAGTAAATACTATGCTGACAGAAAAGAGAGAGGGATATTGTACATTGTGCCACAACCCAAGTATACCCAAAAAAAAAAATCACTTAAACTTTGCTGTAAATACTGCTAAAGTGGCGCTAGCCCACAGTTAGCTTTCCTCGTTAGCCTGCTAGCTTCTTCGTCATGATTCTATTAGTGTGTATTGCGCCTCCGACCCAGAGCAGGGAAAGTTGCAAGTGTGGTTTTCCAGCCAGAGACACCAGGGGGAGATGAAAGACCGCCCAATCATCCCATTAACACTTGTATTACCCCAGACGGACTATGGAAAGGATTTATTATGGTGAACAAGTTACTTAGTACTGCTTTAAAAACCTGTGCAAATCTATGGTTTGAGCGCACCATATGCCCACGTCCAGACTGGTAAATGCCGAAACAGACGGTGATTTTTCGTACAGCTCACATGTTCTGATTTCGCTGTACGCAAGATTGATAAAATATGGGCCAATGCCACTAACTCAGGAGGACAAGGAAGAAGGTTTGTCTTTTGTGTTGTCACACATTGAGCGCAAGCTTTATATTTTTGAGGCTGCAAAGTTACTCTTCACAACACGTATAAACAGATTTGTACTGTCTACTTTAAATGGAGTAATTGAATGATTAAGTAATTATCCACAGCAATTATAAGTGCTTTCATTTTAAAAAAAAATTTAAAATGTTTTTCCATCCTTAGAGTGAAGAAGAATCAGAATAAAAAAGTGTAAAGGCTTGAATTTGCACATGAATCAATCTAAACTTGATATAGACCTGTACATATCACAGTCGCATGTTGAGCTCTTTCCCTCATGAGCAAATCTGTTGCGATGTGCAATGTGGTGTTGGACGAAGATGCTTAATCGATGGGATTACACGGCTAACGTCTTTTAATACACTTGGGCATCAATATTCAGGAGTGGCGTGTATGTCCCTGCTCCCCGCCTAATCCCCTCACGACGGTCCGATATGCGCCTTTCATTTCATCAAACGCTGCACAATAATTTGATCATAAAGCGCCTCGGCAGCAGTGAGACATGAATCTGCGGCTGGTGTTTCCAATCGCCGTCTCTGGAGCAGGGCCAGGTCTGGAGTTTTACCACCGATACTCCCTGGGAGGTAACGTATAATTACATTTTGTCTGACTTTACAAGAGCTTTATTGAGTAACAATTTCTAAACACAAAGAGAGGAAGGCGATACATTCGAAACTTCCTTTTCCAATCGTTACAGAACCACTAATATTACGATATGTGCCATGATTTTATTTGGCTAAAACCGCTTGATTGCAGCTGTGTGGAGTGAACATCTCTCTTTGGATGGAGGCCAGTGTTAATTCTGAGCGCGGCCCAAACTGCCACACGCACTGTTTGGGAGATTGATGATGTTGCTGGCTTTAATTACTTTTATTTGTGTTTTCTGGCGCGCTGACGGCTGATGGCTCCGACGTGTTTTTATTCCCGCTCCTCATTTTGTAACAGAAAACCAATCACGTTGACAGGGATTTACCGAGCAAACTTTTTATCATGTCTGCGTCTCTTAAACTACTTAGCAATTGTGAATGAAGAAATATTGAGAGCAGAAGTGAGGCAAAAAAAAAACAGAGCTGGAACTACAGAATGGATGGCTTAATTTGACGAGACGTTTGGCTCGACTTCATTACTCGTCGTATTTCACTTACAGAGCAGCTCACTCGTTGCATAACTTTAGCTCGAATGACTGCTCTTTAGCCCCAGCACTGCCACTGTATCTCTAATGGTGACACCCATCTTTCAGCTCATCATTCTCTCCCCATGACACCTATGGTAAAACTCACTTTTATAATACTTGCACTTATTTTTAGGTATTACTATATAGTGTTGAAGCGTCTGCACCCATTTTTAAGTCATGGAGTGAAATCTGTTTTAGCAACTTGCAGTATTTTGTATTTGCAGACATTAATGACTGCTGTGTGTCATCTGCATCAGTCTGAAGTATTTTTGCGCATCATAAACCCAAGGCAAGGCGAGGCAAGTTTATTTGTAGAGCACAATTCATACACAAGGCAATTCAAAGTGCTTCACAGTTGCATAAATACAAGAAAACAAATAGAATCAATAAAAACATCAACATAAAATTAATTAATTACTGTAAAAGGCGAGAGTGCAGATAAAATACTTTCAGTCATATGCATCGGTAAAAAGAACAGTTTTCAGCCTGGATTTGAATATTGTCAGAGTTGAGGCCTGTCTCACATCCTCATGAAGACTGTTCCAGATTTTAGCTGCATGAAACTGAAACGCAGCCTCACCGTGTTTATTATTGACTCTGGGAACCACCAGGAGGCCCCTCCCTGAAGTTCTCAGGGCCCGAGATGGTTCATACGGCTCTAACATGTCAGAGATGTACTTTGGAGCTAGACCATGAAAAGACTTGTACACAAGCAGAGCTGTTTTAAAGTCTATTCTCTGCGTGACAGGAAGCCAGTGCAGAGACCGGAGCACTGGACTAATATGGTCGTATTTCCTGGTTCTTGTCAGGACTCGAGCAGCAGCGTTCTGGATGTACTGTAGCTGTAACCCAAAAGCAGTGGTGGTCAAAGTGCTTGATTTCATTATTTTAAGGCCCTATACCTGATATTTTGACATTACAAACAATGAAAGAGAAACCCGCCAAATACAAATGCCAGTTGTGGTCCATACTCGCTTTCGTAACATATTTGCAACATCTCGATTCTTCATAGGACGAGTTTAAACACAAATTCATACAATTGGTACAAATGCTTTATAATTAGATGCCAAGTGTTTTGCCCCCAAATGTCTGAGTTTATAATGTACTAAAGGAGGACAAAACCGATTATATTCCAATATTAAAAAATAGTGCCTTTAAAGGAAAAGGCCACCGTTTTTCCATACTGAGATATGTTCTTAGATGTTGTTAGCATTTAGCCTCTCCTCCTCTCTTCTATCGGGCCTAACCGGGGGGAAGTTAGAAGTGACCAAGCTCTTCCACATTTGCCCTATTTAAATACGATTACATGAGTAGTTACACGATCCAAGTCTAGTTACCCAAAATTAAACATGATGATTTTTCTAAGCTGATATAAAGGGGCACCATGTTGTAAGGCGTAATAACACCTTAGGAGCACTTAGACGTCCGTGCAGTGAAGCTATTACTGCGCAGACGTTGATGTCTACTTACACGTGCCACACCTACTTAAATAAGTGAACAGACTGCTGGTTGGCAAACGAGAGAGAGGACAGTCTGCCCTATTAACATGCAGGTCATACGGATGTAATGATTCACAACATCATACCGCTGTTGAAAAAGGCGATTTTGCCGATGATAGCATGTTGCTTACCTTCATAGTTGTCTTTTAGCTGCTTCTTTCCTCCAGTGTTCACAAAAAGGCAGCATCGTGGCTCACAAACCTTTTAGACCCTTCTGTTGACCCTTGAGTAATGTACAGCGTGCACATCTATGGGAAGAAGAAGAAGAAGAGCTTTATTTATATACCACCTTTCACAGACATGGTCACAAAGCACTTTACATGAGACAACTTTACATTCACTCCACACTCGGAGGTGTAAGCTACCTTTGTAGCTTCAGCTTCCCCTTGGGGAGAATGACAGAAGCGCTGTCGCGACCGCACACATATGCGGCAACGGTCCCTCTGACCACCATCATTCATTCACGCACACACATCAATCATCCAGGCCTATTGGACATGTCTTTTGTGGTAGGAGAAACCGGATTCCCTGAGAGAACATGCAAAATCCACACAGAAAGGCAGGTGGGAATGAAACCCGGGACCTTCTTTCTTACTTACTTACCTATACTTACCTACTTAATACTTACCTTCTTATCTTTTTACTTGTTTACTTACTTAGGTTGCTTGTATTGTCATCCTTTATCCGACTGTGAAACACTTTTGCAAAATAAAAATGGCAAAAAGCTAAGCTACTTCCGCATTGAGGATAACTTGACTTGTACACACACTGAAGCTGATCTACAGCGCTTACTTGAACCTGGGATGGCAGGCATACTGTAGTTTCTTAAATACTTGTGATAATGATGCGTTTTGCTGACCTCACATAAACCCATGTTGTCTAGAGAGTGTCGGATAATATTGCCACAATTACAGTGGTTTTTATGGGCACAAAGCGGGTAATGGGTCTGCGGCCGATTAGTGTCATCTGGTATTGTGAGTGCCCTGGCGGTAAAATCTGTTGTGTGAGAAAGCAGACATGATTTTGCTGCTCAGTCGTGTTTTGTCTGAAACGGTAATGCATAAAAACCCTGCTTATGTCTCTGTGAACAGCAACAACAGCACATAATGGGCTCATAGAAGCACTCTGAGGCAGGGTATTGGCAAAATCACTGGGCTGATACAAATGAGACGCTGATTTAAAAGCTCGACAGAAGCTTCTTCAACTGATGACTTCATGTTTGAACAGGGAGAGTTCAGTGAAAGTTGTCTTTGGTGAAAAGTAGATTTTTTAAAAATTAATTTATGAAGAAATATACCCACCTAGAGGTACAGCAAATATGTGTCTTTAGGGGGAAATCTATTATACAGCATCCAAACTCCTGTCAGACAGCTCCATTCTGTAAACACATGTCCAACCATATGAGGTGAGCAAACCCCTTCATATGCCGATGTGTGTGCTGCCCCGCAACTTTTCTGATAATGTAACAATCCTATTGACCTTTTTACGACACGCAAAGTCACTTTATGCAGTAATGTTTGGTGCGTCTTCGTCACAGCTGCCCTGGAGCTTACAGCCACACCATGTAGCATTTATTTTTAAAATGAGCAAGAAAACACGTGTGTCTCACCTCTCCTCAAACCTTCCTCTGTTCATCCAGTGAAGTATGCAGATGACCCGACACTGACGGAGCTTCTGATGGGCTCACTGCCTGGTCTGATGCAGAGGGCTCTGGACTGCTCTGGCAGTCAATGGAACGAAGACTAAAGACATGCAGGTCAGTGCCAGGAGAGAGTCTAGCATCCCCTGCCCTCCCCCATCTGAAGTCAGAGGTGAGCAGAGTCACCGCCTTCAAACTTCTCGGTATAATACATAATCTGACCTCTCCTGGGATGCTCATGTACAGTACATGCTTTCTAAAACACGCCCCAAGATATACTACCTGAGTGTGGTCAGGAGAGCCAAACTTCCCTCTGATGTCCTCAAAAAGATCTATCTGACTTTCATCCGACCTGTGCTGGAGTATGCCAGTCCTGTGTGGGGCAGCCTCTCTAAGAGCCTGTCAGTGGAACTGGAGCAGGTGCAGAAAAGGTGCTGCAGGATTATAGGTATCCCATCATCCTCCATCCAATCTCTGAGTGAGAGGCGGGACATGACCACACTTCAGACCCTCCAGAATATCCTGAAGGACAGTTCCTCTCCTCTGCACACCTTCATAACTCAGGCCCCCTCGATTGGATACCAGCTCAGGCACCGAAGACCATATGCAGCTAAGAAGAGCGACGCAAAAAAACATTAAATATCTTTTATTCCATGAGCTTTAACGTTGTTTTATAGATGTTTTTTTTTTTTCTCTCTCTTTCTTCTTCTATTGCTCTTTTTATTCTATTGTAATTGACACATTTCAGGTTAAATGTGTCAATGTTTTAAAAAACCTAAACCTAACTTTACTGGGAGTGGGGCGTCTCCAGCTCGTCTCATGAAGATGTTGACAAAAGGCAGCCAAATATGACACTTAAAAAAGGTTAGGTCCTCATCCAAATGATTACACACTGCATTTTGTCTCGCTGGTCATAGGAGCATGTTTGTATCGCTGGCGACAGTATACTCCAAAATGCTACGCAGTGTGCCTTTAAGGACAGATGTGGCTGACAACCATCCTCGATATAATTATTTCTGAATAGATCAAAATACCTGTTTGTTTATGCCAGTGTGTCAGAACTTTTATAGCTTCAGTATGGCCTACAAATAACTTGCCCTGATATGTTTATTTTTCCATCACTTTTTAACTTCCGACATTTACAACAAACCTGTTCTTTTGTTCCTTTGAGACTCGTCTATTCTGATCCTCGCAGACAGCTGTGGCGCAGTGCGTTGGCAATCTATGGAGGAAGCAAATCTTCCTTTGACAAGATGCCACTCTCAGCTACTTCCCAATGACTGATACAGACTAATATTATCAGCAAAGCGCTCTGTGACGCAAGCTCCACAAAATGACTGCCCTGGAAAGTTGGACGGATGCCTTTTAGCGATCATCCTCAATCACTGTAATCTGAAATTCTTCCACATCCTGGGCTTGTATTGAACTACTATGAGAGCGCCTTCAAATATTCAGCATTTCCTTTTTGAATCAAAGATGCTTGGAGACATGTGGGCACACTCTGGTCAAAGATGAGAAAATGAAAAATATATATATAAACAGTATCAAAGCCATAAGAAGACAATGCACACACAGAGGGCCCGCCTTCAAAGCTGAACAACTTAGTATCACTTTAGCAGCAACAACAGGATGACAAGTATTTGTTTGGGATTCAAAGGTCCTATATTGTGCTTTGTATAGGCTTTTGAACCTACACTTTAGAAACCTTAGCTTTGGTATTTTTGTAGTGGCCTTTAACTTACACTAATGTACACTGCGTTTCAAATCATTTCAAACATTTTTCTAAGATTTTCTAAATTGTCAACTCAAATGAGAGTCAGCATAATTTTCAAGTCTTTAACTGGTAGAGGATCATTTAATGTGGTGGAAAAAAATTCCTAGTGATAACAGTATTTTTTCAAAAATAAATATAGTAAAAACCTCAAAATCTACTGTTCCAAATTATTATGCAACTCATCGTTTCAATACATTTTAAAGCTTGTAATTAACTGAAAATCATCATTTGTTGAATTTGTAGCATTAGGAGGTCATATTTACTGAAATCAAAAGCTATTTCAATCAAAAAAATATGAACAGGTCAAGTTATATTTGACCATAGGAGCCCTTGTGTGATAGCAGCTTCAAAATTCTTAAATCCACTAAACTTGTGAGTTTTTGGACAGTTCTGCTTGGATTTCTTTGCAGGATGTTAGAATAGCCTCCCAGAGCTGCCGTTTGGATGAAAACTGCCTCCCACCCTCATAGAAGTTTTTTTTGTTGAGGCTCCAAAGGTTCTCAATAGGGTTGAAGTCAGGGGAGGAGGGGGTCCACATCATGAGTTTCTCTCCTTTTATGCCCATAGCAGCCAGTGATGCAGAGGTATTCTTTACAGCAGGACATGGTGCGTTGTCATGCATGAAGAGGATCTTGTTAGGGAAAGCACGGCTCTTCATTTTGTAGCATAGAAGACAGTGGTCAGTCAGAAACTCCACATATTTTTCAAAGGTCATTTTCACACCTTCAGGGAGCCTAAAAGGGCCTAAAGGGACCGACCAGCTCTCTCCTCATGATTCTGGCCCAAAACATGACTCTGCCACCTTCTTACTGATGTCACAGACTTGTTGAGACATTGTGGCCATTCACCAACCATCCACTACTCCATTGATTTGACCATCCAGGGTCACATGGTGCTTATCAGTGAACAAGACTGTTGAAATGAGTCCTCATGTATTTCTGAGCCCGTTGCAGCCGTTTCTGTTCATCAGCTTCAATTAAGCGTTTAGGGGAGGCCCGGATAGAAGGTTTATGCACAACTGCAGCCTCTGGAGGGTCCTACACCTTGATGTTCGGGAGACTCCAGAGGCACCAGCAGCTTCAAATACCTGTATGCTACTTTGTAACATCTGGTCTCTTAATCTGATGTGTTTGTCTGGCAGAAACCGTCCATATTGTGCCATTATCTGCACAAACCGGAGTGTGCTCTGAATCATCCACAAATCTCTTATCAGTATGATGATTACGCTTAATCTTTCATGAAATAGCGAAGGTTTTCATACCTAGACCAAGGCATTCAACCATTTCAAGCTTTTCATCAGCAGAAAGACCCTTTTTCTTTCCCATATTGCTTGAAAATGATGATCTGCATAATAAAGTGGAACACCCTTTTTCAGTAGTTTTTCCCTTAACTGGGCTTAACCTGACAACTAATCATCCCAGGTCTCTGAGATTAATGTCAGTGATTCATAGAGCCCCAAGACACGATACCATCCATGAGTTTTATTATTTATTTTTTAACCTTTTTGACACAAAAATCCAATTTGCATAATAATTTGTGTTCAGAAAATACTGCGTGTTAAAACAACGTAGTTCTGTGCAGTTATACCAAACATCAGCAGAGGGCACATTTAGTTTAGAAATAAAGCAAATATAACATTTTAATCCCCAAATCCCTCTTGGTCTCCCAGGCCCGACCTGGCTTATTTTCTGACGAGATTGGGCATTCACAAGGTGGCGAGGCTGCCATTTTAGAGTCAGGGGAGCTCAAAGTCAGAAGGCAGTGATCATTGGAATGGACAGAGAGAGGACGGCCAAAAACAACAGAAGCAAGTGGATAAATTAGACATTAAATGTGGAGTATCAACGAGTCTGAAAAATAATGGGAAATGTTTGACTCAATAAAACTCAAATATGAAATGCTCTTTTCTATTTTCCTTATTTGCCTGTTGACCGATCTGGCGGCAAAACTTTATTCACTTGAGTTCTTTTCACAAATTCAAATGAGTTCTGGTCTGGCTTCAGGCTGTTGTAAATATAGATTTTGTTTCGGTTCTTTATTGTTCAACTTACACTTTGGCTTGTTGACTCAGTAAAAACCCGGCTAAACCAGACTTATTGCAGTGCAGTAACATTAATATCAGTAATATAAATCTGGAATGACTATTTAGATCAAGCACGTCTCGTTTTAGCCAATCACAACCAAGTCCGAAAATGTAGCAAAATAACAAAGCCCAAATACTTATGTTATTTGTGTGGTTAAATATAGCCCTAACCTCATGTTATATTGTTGCTGTGTTAAAACTGCTTGTTGTCGACAAATGTAAGACCTGGCCTCATGGTAATATTTCAACATGAATGGTCTCATCCATCAGTCTATTTTACCCCGAGCGTATCAGATCGAGTCTGGAGAGGGAATTTTGTGGGAGTGAAAATGCAGATCCCTTATACTTATTGTCTCCCTAATAAAGCAGGAAACTATATTTCCTTAACATTTCTGTAACATTTAAATGAATGCAAGGTAGACATTAAGTTGAAGAAGGCAGATTATAACTGCTGTATCTCAATATTGATATTTCATGTTTTATAATTACAATTGTTTGTGTGGAAAACACACTTGATGAGTTTAAGACTGCTCTTTTAAGGATCTTGAATGTTGTTGCTATGAGGTTTCTTCCTGGCCTCAGGGGGACTTACACATTTTAAAAACGCAATATAAACCACCTAATATTGAACTAAGAAATCAACGCTGCCATGATAAATGCAGAACACCCCATAACAGTGACACTTTATGAACTTTAAAAATACAGGACACTTACATATTCTGTCAATGAAGTAACAAAATCCAGGAATTAAAGAGCTTAGTGCACATCAGCAGAAGAGGAAACAATTACTGAAGTGAACAGGATTACTCAAAATTGTGTGAGTTAATTACATATTCCTTCTGATGACCTTTGATGAGGGAACAATGTGGTTAAAAAGCTTCAAAACATTGATTCTGCATTGTTTGTACTGTAAATAGGCCATCTTGTACAATTGTATCCAACATGCGCCTTTTCTCAATGTTGTTTTTTCTTCAGGGACATTAAGAGCACTTAATGTTTTGTGTACGGTAATTTCCTTGGGAATTACTCATAAGCACACTATAATAAATCCCATTTGAGTCAATTCAATCATGTTAAACATTACAGCCCGTCTTGCCGACTCCAGCCGCATTGTCTCCATCCCTGAGTCACCGTGTCTCCCTTCTTGTGTTTTCTAATTTCTTTATTAAACCCCAGTGAGTGCTCCGGCTGTGATTCATCTCTATATCTTTGTGCTTTCCCCGTTCTCTGACACTTTAGCGTGACACTGTCTGCAGAAGCATCTCTCCCGCCTGCCAAACGTCGTGATAAAACAGCTTTCCGTGTGCCTCATATCTGCCTAACCGAGATGGATGTGTGTGCGTCTCATACAGCCCCATATTCACATGCAACAAACAACCGCCCACACCACCCCTGATACCCGTGGGCGCTCCAAAAACAAGCCTAACAACCTCAAAAAGTCGACAGAAAAGTAAGGTGACAGATAATGTTCTGTATGGATACATAGAGCTATAATTTAAAAGTTGTGACAGGGGTGGGGAAAGACTTCTTGTTTTGCAAGTCATTGGCCCCAAGTTCAAGTCAAGAAAAAGTCATAGACACAAGTCCAGCGTCTAACAGGGGAGGTATTATGTTGGTTAGAAAATGCTGTATTGATCGAAAACAGCATTTTCAAAATCAAAATGAGCCAACATGAGCCTCCTCTCGCCTCTGTCCCAATACGAGCCTCCCCCTTGCTCCCCATCTAAACAAACACCACCGATGCCAGTCCAGCTCCACGGATGTAGCTACTGTCGGACATCGGCGCTTGTATCTGGAGAGACACAGCGTGTTGTTTTTGTGGTAGCGCGGGGTGTGCTTCCCTTCCCCGTCTATAAAAGGCCACTACAATCCTCTGCTCCTTCCCTCACCTGACTTCCGTTGGGCATGATAAGGCGCAGTGGAGCTTTTATTGGCGTCTAGCGCAGAAGCAAGAGAATGTGGCGTGGGCAAGCGCTGGTGTTGTCTCGCAGTTTCAAGTAAATTATCGGGCGTGTGACTAATGGGCCCTATTTTGTTTTGTCCTCGGTGGCGCGGGGATTGACCTGTTACGTAATGGCCAAAGGCCATTGTCTGTCTCTGTCTGTCCTGGTATGTTCTCATTATATTTATGATAGATAGATAGATAGATAGATAGATAGATAGATAGATAGATAGATAGATAGATAGATAGATAGATAGATAGATAGATAGATAGATAGATAGATAGATCTAGATACTATATAGATAGATAGACTATCTATCTATCTATCTATCTATCTATCTATCTATCTATCTATCTATCTATCTATCTATCTATCTATCTATCTATCTATCTATCTATCTATCTATATAGTATCTATCTACAGTATATAGTATCTAGATAGATACATAGATAATCTATCTATCTATCTATCTATCTATCTATCTATCTATCTATCTATCTATCTATCTATCTATCTATCTATCTATCTATCTATCTATCTAAAAAGGGTGACTCCCACCAGCTGAAGCCTGGGTAACAGTCATTCATTCAGTCCACACACCCCACACATACTGTACGGCCTTTGAATCTGGGTGCACGGCTGAATTTAAGGATATTATTATGGCTTTTTTAAATGCTATTTTACTAAGCCATAGTATTTGCCTAAATAAAATAAATTCTGAAAAGTAACCTGGTGTTTCTGTTACGTCAGTCACTGAACCTGCATAGCCTTTTAGTGTTGTATAAAATATTTGTGGCATTGTAGTGGATCAAACAAGAGTATTGAAAAGCAAGAGCCATCACCCTCACATTAAGCTTCAGTGATATTTTTGCCTCTCGCTCCTCTACAAAGAGGTAAGCTGTGCTAGGAAGCGGGAGCTGGACGAGAGGTAACAAATGTGTGTCCTGGTTATGTGAGGAGCATTGTATAAGCAAGCGTCACAGCATTTTAAATAGTCACCATGAAAGATTCAAAGTTCACTCAAACATACACTAATGGCTCAAAACACACCTCCAAATATGATTTTGATGAGGGAAACGCCATTGGATACAAAGCTCTAAAAGGTCAGTTACTCATGCAGTAACTTAATTCAGTCCTTTTAAGACTTTGTAAACTAAGCAAATGCAATTACTTTGGGAAAGTTTTTAATCTGTCTACACGACACAAAAGAGCCGGTTAATGAGAAACGGTTAGCAACCAATAATACGAAAACATGGGATTCCTAATTCTCATAATACTTTATAAACTTGCACTAATTGTCTTGCGGGGCAGTTGAAAATGTCCTTTGCCGTCATGCTTGGTTGTACGCCTAAAACAACTGTGACCTATTTCGCTGTTTTTCTCCAGGAAAACCCACCCACCGATTCCCTGTTGTAATGAAATGCGGCAGAGGAGACCATTTGCAACAGATTTATACCTTGAGGGCCAAGTCACTGCCTCCCAATCTCAACTCTTTATTGTTTTGTAGCCAGGATGAAGTCATTCTCTTTTTCTTTAGCTACCTTTAGTGCAGTGCAGCCAAAGGATCAGAGCTGCATTGCACAAAAGACAATTCATTTTTATTTCTTACTTAAAATCTGCCCTCTCTTAACCCTTTATAGGGCAAATGAGTTTTGGCAATTACCACACACTTTACATATGGCCTGTAAGCTGCACATCAGTATAAGGTAAAGCAGCTTGTTTTCCTCACTCAGCCAATCAGAAGAGATCACACTACATCACAGATCACACTCATAGACCATTAAAAAGAATAGACGTCTCCCCATTTGCCACAATGGCTACGCTCGAGGGGGAAATCATGGCAGGTTTACAGACTCCCCGTCCCCAGCTCTGACGAAGCATGTGCCCAAAAAGGGCATAAGGGCGGGATCTTCACTGTAGACTCGGCCCTCGCGTGACGTGCGCTGCTCCAATGCTAACAGTCCGGCCCTCATTAGTACGAGATTTCGATTTTTTTTTTTACAAAAAACAGCCTGGTCTCCTTAATTGTACCTAACCCGGCGTTATCACAGGAGGAATATTTAGCTGTAGAAAGTTTAAGAAAATTAGTGACCAGGCTCAAAAGTTGTTTTTCACGCGTCTAAAGTCCAATGCATTTCAATGAGAGTCTAGCGGCGATATGGAGGTACTACAGCAATGGCGGAGCAATGGCGGCCCCTAGTGTTGTTGCCAAAAAGCAGAGCAGCCAGCGGCCATCGATCACACTACTGTGGCATTTGACCAATCAGCAGAGATCGGTTACGCTCTCAACTTCTTGTTTTCTCTGAAGTCTGAAAAAGTCCCAAGTATGGCTAAATTCATGGTACATTTCTTTACATAACTTGAAAACTAACCATGGCTAAGTTGATGAAACTCACATAGTTTATTGGTGAATAATTGTGCTAACTGATGACATATGTGATGGTTCTGGAGGACCTAGTGAAATAAGTGAAATTACAGCATGAAAGAGGCAGGTACCATATTTGATCATACGCCCTGTTCACGTAATTCCAGTTTATTAGTTTTGTCCATGTTTGGACATGCCTGTTGCACCTATTAATCATACTTACAGTATTTTTTTGACAAAAGAACCAATAAACCCCATGAAAAAAAAACATTAAAAAAAATAGTAAAAAAAAAATTAAGCAAACAATATTGGAGGTGACTGACCCCGCCCACAGCATGTAAAGCACAATCACATTACAAAAACTCTCGCCTTTACCCCTTAAACATGAACTAAATATGGTTCTTCTTCTCTCACATTGATTTTCTGCATGATGACACTTGCAGTAATAACACTTTTAAGTTGTAATTGTTTATTTCAAAGTATTTCAATGAGTGCTGAACAAAGGGTTAAAGCAAAGTCTTTTTCGTGTGCCAGAGCAGTGGTCCGACACAACTTTAATCAAGATCTTGGCATAAACATTTTGTGCAACTCTGGACTGAAATGCCGAGACGTGTTACTGCTGCCACGGGGAATGGGCTTAATCAAAGCTAAAGGCAGTACCGCAAAATATTATAGTGTGTGAGTTTTTTGGACAGGCTTTTTTTCCCCTCACTGGGTTTTAGATTTGAACTCTGTGGTGACCAGCCCATGTGCGAAAAATGATGCTTCATACTCGGTGAACACTCTGTCACAATGGATCGCCCACAGTGACCGCCCACCTCGAAATGAAAGAGAAAATAATGTTTAATATTCCCCGTGGGCATTGAAGCGAAATAAAGGCACAATAGGCAAGGGGTAACAAAAAGGGTTCCATATTTGTATTGCACTTTTCTATTTCCTAAAGCGCTTCATTTGCAGGTGGAAACTTATTGACCAGGCACAGTAGATCAGCCAAAACAAGACGCATTTCCAGAATTAAACTCATACAAACTATAGATAATCCCTTTTTTTTTTTTTGCAGTGGAGTGCAGTGCTGGCAAGGCTCAGGGACACAAAGCAGACCCCAAAAGCTTGACTGTGCAGAAGAATGGTTTTGTTCGGGGATGGCGCTCTTTCCCGTCGGCTGGTGGATTGCCTGGCACGGCCCGAAAAGGACGGAGAAACCGGAGCCGAAGTGTAATTTCGCCTGATGACTTCTGCCGCTTCACACTGTGTTCTTTTCCACAATGGAGCGGCACTCTCCCTCCAGCCCCTGTCTCCCCTTTCATTCCTTTCCAACGGGACCAGTCATTATTATCTCAACTTGTTTGTCTGCTAAAATAGAGTGTGCTTTGCTCTTCAAGTGGTGTTCTGGTCCCAAAAAAAACAAAAAAACAATCTCGCTGTAACTCTAGATATGGACAAATGTGTCTATTCTTCTGGTGAGAATTAGAGGGTAATCTGCCTTTACTAGTGTATCAACTAGCTCTCCAATAAAATACCAGGAAGCGTCTTGCTGTATTTGGTGTTGTTTTACTGAAGCACTGTAAAACTGTAACATACAGAAACGCAATGGGTGCATGTTACAATCTCATTTGGTGAAATATACATTGAAAACATAAATTAAATAGCTCAGAGATAACTAAAACCAAGAAAAAAACGATCTCATTTGCGAGCGATTAGCACGATGCTAACATACATGGGAAAACCCATAGGGAAGCTAACGTAATTAGCGCCTAATATATTCTTGGAAATAACGAATTGGAAACTTACTAAAACTACTAAATTTGGTGTCTAATGGAAGCTAACATTCTGGAGTCATTAGGAATGTTTTAAAGGCAATTTAATGCACTCAGAAAATGCTGTATGAATACTTATGCACGCCCCACTTTTCACTTTTCTATTTTTTGAAAAATAACAGAATCATGTATCATTTTGCTTTCACTTCACAGTTGTCTGTTACTTGTGTGTGAACGTTCAGTAAAACAATCAAAATAAAATCTTTATGTTTAGGGTTGTAAACATGACAAAATGTGCAAAAGTTCAAGGTGTATGAATACCTACGAGAGGCACTGTACATAAAAGTTTGCAGTCTGTGTTCAATATGGTCAGAACAAAAAGAAAACTTATTTAACTATGACTCATCGGGCAAATGTAGAAATGTAGAAAGCCTTTGGCGCGCTACTGGTAACTCTCGAGCTTCTGGTTGGAGATCGGTGAGCTCGAGTATGCCCTCCCCTTTTTTTCCATTTTTCTTTTTTTTAGTGGTTGCTAAGTCTAACTTTGTAATGCTAAACTTCTTTCTTTTTTACCTTTTTTCTTTTACAGTTCATTCAAAGAAGCACCACCAGTCTAACATGTGCGTTTTTTGTGTTAATGTGTGAATGAATGAGTTCTCTTTTTCTTTTTCTTTTTTTGTTTGTTTTGTTTTTCATTTGTTTTTGTTTTTTTTATTTCGTCTTGTTTGTGTGTCTAGTCTTTTGTGTTATTTATCGACGTGAAGGAGCAGCGACTTTACTCCGAGCTCCTCCCGGGTAACTGAGCTCCTCACCCGATCTCGGAGGGTGCACCCAGCCACCCTGCAAAGGAAACTCATTTCGGCCGCTTGTATTCGCGATCTTGTCCTTTCGGTCATTACCCAAATCTCATGACCATAGGTGAGGGCGGGAACGTAGATCGATCGGTAAATCGAGAGCTTTGCCCCCCGACTCAGCTCCCTCTTCACCACGACAGACCGATACAGCGACCGCATCACTGCTGACGCCGCACCGATCCGTCTGTCGATCTCACGCTCCATCCGTCCCTCACTCGTGAACAAGACCCCGAGATACTTGAACTCCTCCACTTGGGGTAAGGACTCCCCACCGACCTGAAGAGGGGAAACCACCTTTTTCCGGTGGAGAACCATGGCCTCAGATTTGGAGGTGCTGATCCTCATCCCCTTCAAGTGGTGTTCTGGTCCCAAAAAAAACAAAAAAACAATCTCGCTGTAACTCTAGATATGGACAAATGTGTCTATTCTTCTGGTGAGAATTAGAGGGTAATCTGCCTTTACTAGTGTATCAACTAGCTCTCCAATAAAATACCAGGAAGCGTCTTGCTGTATTTGGTGTTGTTTTACTGAAGCACTGTAAAACTGTAACATACAGAAACGCAATGGGTGCATGTTACAATCTCATTTGGTGAAATATACATTGAAAACATAAATTAAATAGCTCAGAGATAACTAAAACCAAGAAAAAAACGATCTCATTTGCGAGCGATTAGCACGATGCTAACATACATGGGAAAACCCATAGGGAAGCTAACGTAATTAGCGCCTAATATATTCTTGGAAATAACGAATTGGAAACTTACTAAAACTACTAAATTTGGTGTCTAATGGAAGCTAACATCAATATAATCTCAATACTCACAGACAGATATTTTTGTAGAGCCAAATTGAAAGGTTCAGACTGGAACACTGTGGAGTTTTAGAGACTGCTTTCAATGCTTGGAACAATACTGAACTACGGAAGCATCAAGAGGACAAAATATACAAAACTCAAAACACAAATAACAGTTCCCACAAGGGGGCAGTACAGAGGATAATGGGTAAACCATAACAGAGCATACAAGCATCGCCTTTACTATAAACCTTTTGAATTCAAGTCCATATTTTGAATTCCTATTTGCGCTGTGCACGGACCCTGGCAAATCAGCGAAGTTGTATATTTGATTTAGCTGTGTTTGGGAGCAGGAGTGAGACGGCAGATGCTCTTTTAATAGACGTGATCAGTGTGCTCGCGGTGACTGCATGCTCCGAGCGACAAGCCACCAGCGGAGCACTGCCGTTCGGTGTACGACTGCACAAATGTACACGCTAATAACGGAACAGCACACATGTCAGCTCAACCCGACACGACTGATTCTGTGTGGCATGTACGCACGCTGCTCGTCCCGTTGTAAGCGTGTACAATTACATGTCAAATTAATGATAGATATTAAGTTATTTTTACGTTGGCAGCTGTGTAGTCCTCATGAAGACGGTTCACATCATATAGGCCTCCATCTCCAATCTTTCGGATTCAGCGAACTGCTTTTACAGTACATGACAAAAGCTACGATGATGTGTGTAAATATGCAACTTTGGTGGAGTTCAGAGGATGTTCTAACAAAAGAAAACAACTTGAAATTGTTGTTTCGCCTTTACTGTATTTACAGTGCCTCTTGTAGGTATTCATACACCTTGAACTTTTGCACATTTTGTCATGTTTACAACCCTAAACATAAAGATTTTATTTTTATTTTTTTACTGAATGTTCACACACAAGTAACAGACAACTGTGAAGTGAAAGCAAAAGATACATGATTCTGTTATTTTTTTTTAAATAGAAAAGTGAAAAGTGGGACTTGCATAAGTATTCATACAGCATGAATTAATACTTTGTGGAACCCCCTTTTGCTGCAATAACAGCAGCAAGTCTCTTGGGGTATGACTGTGCAAGATTTGCACATCTAGAAACTGAAATTTTAGCCCATTCCTCTATACAAAACAACTCCAGCTCTGTCAGATTTAAAGGAGAGCGTTTGTGAACAGCAGTTTTCAATTCTTTCCACAGATTTTCAATAGGATTTAGGTCAGGACTTTGACTGGGCCATTCTAACACATTAATATGTTTGTCTTTAAACCATTCCATTGTAGATTTATCTTTGTGTTTAGGGTCATTGTCCTGCTGGAAGGTGAATCTCCGCCCCAGCCTCAGTTCTCTTGCTGACTCCAGCAGGTTTTCCTCCAAAATGTCTCTATATTTGGCTCCATCCATGTTCCCAACTATTCTCACAATCTTCCCAGTCCCCGCTGAGGAAAAGCAGCCCCACAGCATGATGCTCCCCCCACCATATTTGACACTGGGGATGGTGCACTCAGGACGATGAGCAGTGTTAGGTTTGCGCCATACATAACGTTTTGCATTTGGGCCAAAAAGTTCAATTTTTGTCTCATCTGACCAAAGCACCTTCTTCCACATGGCAGCTGTGTCCTCCATATGACTTCTAGCAAACTTCAAACGGGATTTTTTATGGCCTCCTTTCAATGATGGCCAGATTTGTGAAGAATACGACTTATAGTTGTCCCATGTACAGTTTCCCCCAGCTCAGCAGCAGCACTTCGCAGTTCCTCCAGAGTTATCATGGGGCACTTGGTTGCCTTTCTGACCAGTGTTCTCCTTGTTCGCTCTGATATTTTAGGTGGAGGACCACGCCTTGGTAAGTTGGCAGTGGTGCTATACTCTTTCCATTTCTGAATGATGGATTGAACAGTTGCTCCGGGAGATGTTCAAATCTTGGGAAATCTTTGTATAACTTAATGCTGCTTTAAACTTCTCCACAACTTTATCCCTGACCTCTCTGGTGAGCTCCTTGGCCTTCATGATGCTGTTTAGTGACCAACACACTCCGACCACAGCTCTGAGGGCCTAAAAGAACAGCTGAAATTATACTGAGAGTAGATTACACACAGGTGGCCTCTATTTAACCGTTAGGCCAAGGTGTGAACATTCTGGAGTCATTAGGAATGTTTTAAAGGCAATTTAATGCACTCAGAAAATGCTGTATGAATACTTATGCACGCCCCACTTTTCACTTTTCTATTTTTTGAAAAATAACAGAATCATGTATCATTTTGCTTTCACTTCACAGTTGTCTGTTACTTGTGTGTGAACGTTCAGTAAAACAATCAAAATAAAATCTTTATGTTTAGGGTTGTAAACATGACAAAATGTGCAAAAGTTCAAGGTGTATGAATACCTACGAGAGGCACTGTACATAAAAGTTTGCAGTCTGTGTTCAATATGGTCAGAACAAAAAGAAAACTTATTTAACTATGACTCATCGGGCAAATGTAGAAATGTAGAAAGCCTTTGGCGCGCTACTGGTAACTCTCGAGCTTCTGGTTGGAGATCGGTGAGCTCGAGTATGCCCTCCCCTTTTTTTCCATTTTTCTTTTTTTTAGTGGTTGCTAAGTCTAACTTTGTAATGCTAAACTTCTTTCTTTTTTACCTTTTTTCTTTTACAGTTCATTCAAAGAAGCACCACCAGTCTAACATGTGCGTTTTTTGTGTTAATGTGTGAATGAATGAGTTCTCTTTTTCTTTTTCTTTTTTTGTTTGTTTTGTTTTTCATTTGTTTTTGTTTTTTTTATTTCGTCTTGTTTGTGTGTCTAGTCTTTTGTGTTATTTATCGACGTGAAGGAGCAGCGACTTTACTCCGAGCTCCTCCCGGGTAACTGAGCTCCTCACCCGATCTCGGAGGGTGCACCCAGCCACCCTGCAAAGGAAACTCATTTCGGCCGCTTGTATTCGCGATCTTGTCCTTTCGGTCATTACCCAAATCTCATGACCATAGGTGAGGGCGGGAACGTAGATCGATCGGTAAATCGAGAGCTTTGCCCCCCGACTCAGCTCCCTCTTCACCACGACAGACCGATACAGCGACCGCATCACTGCTGACGCCGCACCGATCCGTCTGTCGATCTCACGCTCCATCCGTCCCTCACTCGTGAACAAGACCCCGAGATACTTGAACTCCTCCACTTGGGGTAAGGACTCCCCACCGACCTGAAGAGGGGAAACCACCTTTTTCCGGTGGAGAACCATGGCCTCAGATTTGGAGGTGCTGATCCTCATCCCGGCCGCTACACACTCGGCTGCAAACCGCCCCAGAGCGTGCTGAAGGTCCTGGTTCGTTGAAGCCATCAGAACAACATCGTCCGCAAACAGCAGAGATGAGACTCTGAGGCTCCCAAACCGGACACCCTCCGGCCCCTGGCTGCGCCGAGAAATTCTGTCCATAAAAGTAATGAACAGAACCGGTGACAAAGGGCAGCCCTGGCGGAGACCAACACGCACCGGGAACAGGTCTGACTTACTGCCGGCAATGCGAACCAAGCTCCTGCTGCGGTCATACAGGGAACGGACAGCCCTTAGCAGAGGGCCCCAGCACCCCGGAGTAGACCTTACCAGGGAGGCTAAGGAGGGTGATTCCTCTGTAATTGGAACACACCCTCCGATCCCCCTTTTTAAAGAGAGGGACCACCACCCCGGTCTGCCAATCCAGGGGCACTGTCCCCGACCGCCACGCGATGTTGCAGAGACGTGTCAGCCAAGACAGTCCTACAACATCCAGAGACTTAAGGTACTCGGGGCGAATCTCATCCACCCCCGGAGCCTTGCCACCGAGGAGCTTTCTCACCACCTCGGTGACTTCAGCCCGGGTGATGGGCGAGCCCACTTCCGAGTCCCCAGCCTCTGCTTCCTCATTGGAAGACGTGACGACGGGATTGAGGAGGTCCTCAAAGTACTCCTTCCACCGCCCGACGACATCCCCAGTTGAGGTCAGCAGCTCCCCACCCGCACTGTAAACAGTGTTGGTGAAGCACTGCTTCCCCCTCCTAAGGCGCCGGATGGTTTGCCAGAATCTCTTCGAGGCCGACCGATAGTCTTCCTCCATGGCCTCCCCGAACTCCTCCCCGACCCGAGTTTTAGCCTCCGCGACCGCACGAGCCGCAGCACGCTTGGCCTGCCGGTACCTCTCAGCTGCCTCAGGAGTCCCACAAGCCAACAAGGCCAGGTAGGACTCCTTCTTCAGCTTGACGGCATCCCTTACTTCCGGGCGCCACCACCGGGTTCGGGGATTGCTGCCGCGACAGGCACCAGAGACCTTACGGCCACAACTACGAGCAGCCGCATCGACAATGGAGGAGGAGAACAGAGTCCACTCGGACTCCATGTCCCCAGCCTCCCCCGGAATCTGGGTGAAGCTCTTCCGGAGGTGGGAGTTGAAGACCCCACCGACAGAGGGATCCACCAGACGTTCCCAGCAGACCCTCACAACACGCTTGGGCCTGCCAGGTCTGACCGGCTTCCTCCCCTGCCAGCGGATCCAGCTCACCACCAGGTGGTGATCGGTTGACAGCTCAGCCCCTCTCTTCACCCGAGTGTCCGAGACACGCGGCCGGAGGTCAGACGACACAACTACAAAGTCGATCATCAACCTCCTGCCTAGGGTGTCCTGGTGCCACGTGCACTTATGGACACCCTTGTGCTCGAACGTGGTGTTTGTTATGGACAAACTGCGACTAGCACAGAAGTCCAATAACAGAACACCACTCGGGTTCAGATCGGGGAGGCCGTTCTTCCCAATCACTCCCTCCCAGGTCTCACTGTCGTTACCCACGTGGGCGTTGAAGTCCCCAGCAGAACAATGGAGTCCCCAGTCGGAGCACTATCTAGTACCCCTCCCAGGGACTCCAAGAAGGCCGGGTACTCTGCACCGATGTTGGGCCCGTAGGCCAAAACAACGGTGAGAGACCTGTCCCCGACCCGAAGGCGTAGGGACGCGACCCTCTCGTCCACCGGGGTGAACTCCAACACGTGACGGCTGAGCTGGGGGGATATGAGCAAACCCACCCCAGCCCGCCGCCTCTCCCCGCGGGCAACTCCAGAAAAATGGAGAGTCCAGCCTCTCTCCAGGAGTTGGGATCCGGAACCCATGCTGTGCGTGGAGGTGAGCCCGACTATATCTAGTCGGTATCTCTCAACCTCCCGCACAAGCTCAGGCTCCTTCCCCCCCAGCAAGGTGACATTCCATGTCCCGAACGCCAGAAGCTGTGCATGTGGACCAGGTCGTCGAGGCACCCGCCTCTGACTGCCACCCAGTCCTCTCCACACCCGACCCCTATGGATCCCTCTGCGGGTGGTGGGTCCACAGGAGGGCGGGCCCACGTCGTCCCTTCGGGCTGGGCCCGGCCGGGCCCCGTGGGCAAAGACCCGGCCACCAGATGCTCGCGTTCGGGCCCCAACCCCAGGTCTGGCTCCAGGGTGGGGCCCCGGCTGCGCCATAGCGACGTCACGGTCCTTGAATGTCGTACGTCCATGAGGGTCTTCTGAACTGCTCTTCGTCTGACCCGTCACCTCGGACCTGTTTAAAGCCCCAGACAACATAGCTCCTCGGATCAATAAATAAATAAAAACAATGAAAAAAAAAGAAAAGAGTATACCCTCCCAGTGCTATTACTGTGCATTTTTGAAAGAATAGTCAGCAGGAAGATTGTGGATTTGACTCTCAATACAGTAGTAGTCTATGTGGAGCAGTTGCTTACTGAGCTTGCTTGTATCTAGGGGTGGGTGGTAAAAAGAATAAAATATTGATTATAACATCACAATTTTCTCTGAGTCTGGGTCATGATTTGGATTTTGTCACAGTTCATGTGCACAGAGAGGATAATTCATCAAGACAGGTGCTTGATAGCAGGTGCAAGCTGGAAAATATAGAATGCTTTTTGTGGGCTTTCGTGTACATGGTTCAAAATTGTGTGCGTTATTGTCAGATATAAATCTGATGTGTAAATGAGAGAATGTGCACTTAAAGATATGCAAAATGCTTAAACCCCTCCACCTTTGCATGTATTCCTCCTAACTATTCTCACACTTCTTGGTTAATCAACATGTCACTCACTCAGAGCATTGTGCAAATACTTATCTTACTACAGGGGCTTCCTTCACCTTCCTTCCAACACTTGTAAGATGTTCTAAAACGCCTCTTCAAGTGATTTGCCAGGTTGCATTATAATACCATACAAAGTCCAGCATTGAGCAAACTTGTGACCAAACTTGACCCTGCTTGACTTGGATTGTCCAGAAAATAAATTAAAAAATAATCCTCAGAATTCTTCTTGATGATTAAAAGTCCAGGGTTGGCACATCACAAAGTTGGCCATGTTGGATCTCTGGGTGGTTGACAGCATTTGCAAATCAATAACAGTGACTCATCAGTCCATGTTTGAGGAGATTAGATTTTAGCCTCTGGAAGCTTGCTTTTATTCTGTGGTATTTTTAATCACTGTTTGGTGCAAGGTCGTCCGCGGCAACAGCAGCTCTGACGATTCGGATATGGACAGTTTTACATCTTATACAGAGATTGACACGAAAGAAAGCTGAATAAGTTGACATATTATTATTGCATAGAGATTCCCAGCATTTTATCTTAACTTGATTTAGAGTATTATGCACATTTTAAGCTGTTTTGTTTCCTTGTGTGTTTTAATTTGTGTTGTGATTGAACTCTGTGTCATTGTCCAGGCAATGTGCTGTACAAATAAACCTGAATTTGACAAGACAAGACTTCTTTGATATTGTTGAGGTTATTTGAATGATTAAACAGACATTTATTCTTTGAAAATATAGAAAATTCTTAGATAATGCACTCTTCTCCAGCTGCCCTCTTTATCGAAGTGTATTGAAAAAATAAATAGATATATAGTATACGTTAGTTGTAGATAGTAGAGATGCTCAGTTCATTGAAAAAACAAAAACCACTACAACAGCCGTAAACAGAAGAGTTTGTGCATGCGCTCGCGAAACACCGTAACCCTTAACAAACAGCGTTAAACAAACTCGAGCGTGGCTGAACTTTTGTGAATGTCAGTTGCCAGATCTGTCAAGGAAATGTCAGCTTGTTGGGGGCATATTTGCTCAGGTGGCCCGCCAGTTGCGCGTGTTATTCATTAATTAAAAGCGTGTTTCTAAATCCAGCCGCGCCAGCTGTGATCGGTCAACATGGCTGTTTAGGGGAGTTGGAGGAACGGGTCTTAAGTTGTCATTGTGCCCTTGTCCCGGCCAATGGAGGGATTAGGGGGGGGGATCACATTGTGTGTCTCTGCATGCATCAAAGCTCTGAACAAATCAAGATGTAGTATTTGGATTTTAAATGGGACAAAAACAACTCTAGCACTAAGACGGTGTAATACTTCACTAGAAGGACTAAAGTAGAAGATATGATCGATGATTGTCAATAGATGCGACGATACAATGTTGATAAGATTTGGGTGCCAAGATGAGAAAGTTTTGGATTTGGATTATTCTGAATTACATTTTGTTCAGTTTACGTGCCAGCTGTGGTGGAAAACCCCACAGGAAAACGATTGGAATCTATTTAGTACATTTTGTTAGCATAATACAAAGGATACAACCTGTCACTCGGGAGCTAGTCCTCTCTCCCTCCACAGAGGCTTATGTCTCGCCACTGCTCTTTTCTCTTTGTGCACCAGATGATGGAGTTATAAACACGATGAACATATGTCAGTATTTTATTTCAATTTTCTGAACTCTGTGTCGAAATATCATCTTGGCTACTTTCTCTCCCGGGGGATGATTTAAGATACCATATGCATTCGGCAGAGTTTTATGCGAGATGTCTATTGTGACACAACCAGACTGTGATTGGAAATGTGTGAGAAGCTTCTTGCTCGAGGACACAAAGGCAGCAGGATTCAACTCTCAGATTCTCTGGTTGATATGCAAAAAAAGCGTATCCGATCAACCGCTACAATATCCATGTAATGATCTGTCCACATGTTTCCGAGGCTGTAGTGGAAAAGCTATAATAGGCTGAGTTGAATTGAATAATATATTTCCCCTCGGGGTACAAGTGGGGATATCTTTAGTGAATAATTTGTTGAGTTTTTCACCTGCGCTGCCTGGACTTTTGCACCTCCCGCGCAGAGCATTTGAAGTTGTCCCTTGTTGTGGTTGTGTATTATTAATAACATGTCTCTGGGGGCTCTTCACCAACCTACTTACTGTTTCTCTTCTATCTGTGAGAAGAGAGGAAAAAAAAAACATACCACGGCCATGAACGCTACAAGCACTCTGCGCTATACAAATGTTTTCTAAAATTGTCACTAAGTGTTCACAGAAAAAGAACAACTTCATAATTCACTCCACCGTCGCTATAGTGGTGAATGATGAAAGCGCAGCTGCCAGTCTGTTCAAATCACTCAGTCACATGCCACATTCAAACATAGGCAAGGACGCAAAGCACCGGCCGGAGCTGGGTTTGAAGGGCCGACCTTTGAATCTGTGCTATAATAAGAATGATTCACAATTCCCGAACTTCAACAATAATTCACATCAAACATTTGTGGTCAAGGTTGACTTTTTTTAATCCACATTTCTTGACAATAATACGACGAGACAGTGAGCGACCGCAAGAGTGGACTCTTCAGATAATGGAGCAGGATCTGACCTCCTCCAGGAGTACCTTGCTGGAGGACTAGCCTTGTTTTGTGGACATCAGGGTTGTCTGGCATCAGTGGCCAAATCCGCCCAAAGATATCTGAAAAACTGCCCAAAACCTGCAGGCTGGAATGCACCTCTGATGATGCGGGACCGCCCCTATCTCCCTCTCTGACTGAAAGAGTGTGTGAGTGAGTGTTTTTTTAATTAAGGGATAAGATACAGCAGTCAGTTCTCTCATAGCAGGAAGGTCCCAGATTAGATCTTGGGTAGTACTTTTCAGTGTATGTGCTTTCCATGTTTCCATAAGTCGCTATTCCATTTAGTACCAAATGTGGACAAATTCTTCTGGTGGGGGATATGGAATCATTCAGAGGTGCCAAGTTGTAATAAAACTGAAAAAAAAAGTTGAGCTAACTGCGGCTAAATGCTAATATAATAATAATATTAAATCCGTATGACCTGTCCTGCGTGTTAATAGTGAGGGCTGTCCACTCTCCCGTTTGCCTATCAGCAGCCAGCGTCTGTTCATGTCATGCTGGTGCGATTCAGCGAGCTTTAGCCACAGTCAGAGGCCGGTCCCAAAACCTATACCTGGTCAGACCGGTTTGACCCTGGCCTCCGGGATATCATATAATAAAGGCTAGATGTCTCGTACGGGCTGCTGGCCAATGGAGGGCGACGTCCGCACACGGCGGCCAAGTTGCCACAGGGACCTCGCTCACTCGTAACATTGTGTTTTATGGTGCATGTAACTTTTAAATAACCATAACCTGTTCATTTTTTTTACCGATTTACAAACTGTTTGGGTTGTTATAAACGTTAGAGATGTAGGTATGACACTGCATACATATGAACATGAACATAATCAACATGTCCCAGTATTCAGAATTATTGCCACGTTAATAACGTTTGTTCGAAACCAAACCATTTGTAAATCCATCAAGATTTCAGCGAGATAAGAGGCTTTGTGTTCGTGCTGATCACTCACTTACTTGAGCTCGCCAGAAAGCTTTCCCTGTGGCAAGATGGCCCCTGGTTATGCCGGAAGTGACTTCGCCTTAAAGGAATAGGCCACCGTTTTTACATACTGAAATATGTTACCTTAGCTTTGACGAGTTGTTTAGGACCTGTCTGGTCTTCACCCGTGCCTTCAATCACGTAAACACAGCGCAGACGGCGTTAGCATTTAGCCTCTCTCCCTCTCCTCTATAGCTCCAAAACTGGTGAAGATAGAAACTACCAAGCTCTTCCACGTTTTCCCTATTTAAATATGGTTATGTGAAGTGTTACACTACAAAGTATAATACACAAAATTAAACAATGTGGATTTTCTAAGCGGATAAAAGGGGGGACTATATTGTAAGGCGTAATAATACCAGGAGTAATTTGGCATCCGCACAGTAAAGTGAAGATTACTGCGTGGATTTCGAACTACTCCTGGTATTATTACGCCTTACAATATAGTTCCCTCTTTTATCCGCTTATAAAATCCACATTGTTTAATTTTGTGTAATTATACTTTGTAGTGTAACACTTCACGTAACCATATTTAAATAGGGAAAACGTGGAAGAGCTTGGTAGCTTCTATCTTGACCTGTTTTGGAGCTATAGTGGAGAGCAGGAGAGGCTAAATGCTAACGCCGTCTGCGCTGTGTTTACATGATTGAAGGCACGGGTGAAGACCAGACAGGTCCAAAAGAACTTGTCAAAGCTAAGGTAAGAACATATCTCAGTATGTAAAAACGGTGGCCTATTCCTTTAAAGGGACGATACAGTGTTCAAAAATGTTCAAACTAAGTATTTCCTCCCCCGACATGTTCCAGCCATGTCCTAAGGTGTAGAATGAGCTCAGACCTATTCACCACAACTGCCTCTAAAATCCTGCACTGTCACTCAAGAAGGTGTCATGCACAAGCTTAATATAGAAGCTGCAGTTCGCATAAGACCTGAGGTGGCAGTAGTGAGCATTAAATGACCAACTTGCATTTAGTCTCTTTAAGACATCTAGCCTTTATTATAGGATATCTATGGGGTCCGATAGCTGAAAAGACACGTACAATGGAGTCTCCTCTGAGATTTGGTAAAATAAGAAAAATCAAGAACACAGGGAACATTTACACTTTCTGAATCCGGCCATTGCACAGACAAACACCCAATGAACAAACCAAACCCTGGACTGTAAGACACACACTGGCTTCACTGGTTTCACATGTTGTTCTCTGGACCAAAGGAACTGATCCAGAAGCTCTTTGAACCGATTGAAACTGACACAGCGCTCAATGACCAATCTCAGTCACAACTTTTCTTATGATTCTTCGTGACAATTTGTTTGTGACATGTCCTGGCCGCATCTCCCGCGCTGTCCCAGTGGCTGATGGGATATTGATGCTGGGTGATTAAAACGTCCGCTCCGTGTCCCATCTTTCTGTGTAGGGCTGTCAGTCCGACTGGTCATCGTGCAGCCATATAAAACGTCCGGGAGCCCCTCGATCAATTAACAGGCGCTTTTAAAGACATTACACGTGATTGCATGGGGATTGGGTTTGGCCTGATGTGATGGACACGGCGTTCATTTGACCCCTTTACAGCTGCAGTAATCGCATCTTATTCCAGTGGGCCCATCTTACGACGCTATTTCCTCAGTGAAACCAATCAATTATCAGATAAATTGCTTACTATATAGTGTAAACGTGGACTTCTGGGACCAGGAGGATGGTGCAATAATGACTTTGAGGCTCGTGTTGTTTCTGGATAATTCTTTCTTTCTACAACTTACTCTGAAGATAAACTTGATTGAAAAAGAAATAAAAGATGATCAGCTTATTTGGACAAAATGCTCAACTAGTGTCTATAACTACTGCTGGTGCAACAGTTTATGTTTTTATATGTGCTATAAATATAGGTGGCTTGGCTATTGTCTAAATAAGTATGAAAAGCCACATACAGTAATCAAATCTGAAAATGTAATATAATGACCATGCAATATTTATTAGTAAATTACAAGCTGCATCTTTAGGTATCTTAATAAACAATTGAATATGTCATCTTTTTAGGTCTTTCAGTGGCAGACTGAGACACCTCAGTGCAAGAAGGAGCGCTACTCCAAGTCTTTCATCCCCACTGCTGTCGGACTGGTCAACACTACTGTGAAGTAACTCATGTGCAATAACCCCTATGCAAAACTCCGTGCAATATTCTCTGTATCAGTGGCACTTTATCATCTAGCTGCACTAGGACTGTAAACTTCACACTGACAATGCTGACTTTGATGTTCTACATAGTATATAGTCTGTTCTAATTTTTACTTATTTTGTTTTTCTTATTGTTTATATTTTTGCCCCTTTAAGCTTTTTGTTATCACTCATTGTACATAAGTTTACTATTGAACTGTTTGCACATTTCCTGTGTATTTTATCTTGAGAGCCAAATGTAAGCTCATTTCTCCATTGTGAGATCAATAAAGGATTATCTTATATCTGTTGACTTATGAAGGCTCACAATTTTGAAATCCTCATATGATGAAAAAATCCTGGATGATTGGGACCTTTGACAATCATCTTTATGAGGGTTTGTAAGTAAGTAAGTAAGTACTTTATTTGTCATTGGACAAGCGTACAATGAAATAGTGTTCAGGTGTTAGTCCTGAGCCACTGCGACTGAGGGTCAACCTGACCAGCATGTTTTTGGAGGTCGGGGAAACCGTAGCACCCCGGAGGAAACCTGGCTAACTGCCTTCAGTGCTCCTCTGAAACAGTGCACCGCCTCCTGGGTTTGTCCCTGTTTCAGAGCGTGGTGTCCTGCACTGGTCAGCTCCACCTCCTCCTTCCTCTTCCTCATGCAGCTACTTTCGCTCCCTTCGCTCCCTCTGTTCCACAACACTCTTTCACCATCTTCTGGGAAAAGCTCAGTAGTTAATCTGTTTTATTCTCCAGTGAACGTCTTTCTATTTTCAAGAAAACTTTGAAATATGACTTAGGCTGTTACTGCTTTGAGGCTAATGATTGTATTTTTACCTCACATTCACTGGACTTCACATGGAGGCACAGTGGTTTATTGGTCTGGGAGCCAGACCCGCCCCTTTGCTACCTTTTTGTAAGATTATTTTTTATGAGAGTATGCCTCATGTCACTGCCATTTGTGACCTTTTGCTTCAGACCCTGCTCAGCCCCAGAACCCCTAAAACTAAACCTAGAACAGAATGTTGTCAGTTTGTAAAAGGAAAAAATAAAAGAAATTTGAAACGAAAGAATCCTGACATGACGAGGAATGTGGCAATATACAGTCGCATTACACAATAACAAATTCTCTTTACAAACGGTGTTACTTTAACACTGTGATGTGAAATAACTGTCTCATTTGTAAACAGAAAACGTCTCAAATTTCAGACAGATCACCTGCTACCTGCTCCTGGGAATGAATGGGGTCGAAACAAAAGGTCCCAACGGGAAACGGCTCGAGGCACACACTAATAAGGAATAATAGTTACATAAAGGCAGCAGAATAATCACAGGGAGGGGTCTTGCTCACAGGATCACTGTACCAACAGAACTAACCCCAGTCCGAAAGGAAGTAACGTCAAGTACCATTTACTGTAGGTTGGATTGTCATAAGATCTGAATTTCAACTCTCACAAAAATCGAGGGTATGGCCAAGAAACCAAATATTCAGATGCTTTAGAGCTTTGCTCTTTGCCTTCATTTTGAGACTTGTCTGTGATTTGTTCAAATGAGGCGCATTTGATCCAATCAGATAAATCTCTGCTGAAGTCTGTCTTCTTCTCGAATAAACGGGAATCATTCCAGTTTGATATTACTGTACTGCCGCTATTCACACTGTATTATCAATTTGCCAGATTAGAATACCAAACATAAAGAATGGGAAGCAAATAATCATACTAAAAACATGTTGTGTTCAATTAATGTGGCCTATACCACTTGTTGAGAACCACTGACTGTTCTGGAGGGATGTTCAAATTGTGCCAAGACCCAGTGCCAACAGCAAATAGCCTGAATTTTTTTCTGAGAGATTGGGTTGTCTGTTTCTAGTGAAGACACAGCACCTGCAGCAACGTTTACCACGTCTGTATTGATCAACAGCGGCGTAACCCAAATCAAACGGCTCAGTCCGGCATCTCGCTGAAAGGGTGACTCAGCACAAACCGCGGGGGAGCATGCACGGGAGAAAAGCAATTGAAGAGGGTGGAACAGCTCCTCTCTGACTCTCATTTATGAATCCTGGGAGGTGTAAAAGGTTAAGAACTGTCATCAGATTAGCCATTGATTTCAATTAGCGCTGCCTGCTACTAAACAACCGGTGTCTGTGCACGATCACCGGCTGCTATTGATCTCTGTGGGCTTGTTCCATTACATTAGCCAGTGCTGCTCCACTGTCTGCGCTCAGCCGGACCAACATGGCAGAGATACGGCTATATCTGAGGTGGATTTAACATTTACATTGTTGAAGCCTTTGTTTGAATGCTTTTTTTTTTTTGTGTTTGTAGACTTTATTGGCCCCGAAGAAAACTTTGGTCATCATTGAACCAGTGTCTCCAGGAAATCTGGCCGCAGTCTGGTGACCGGGGACCCATCTCCAAATCTTGAGTCAGGATATTGTGAGGATTACCTTGCTGGAGGTTTGAGCCTATACTGCTCAGGTTTTGGTTTGAAGGGAGAAGGTGCAGCACCAGGGGTGGGTACATTTGCTCAAGTACATGCACTTGAGCAACTTTTCAAAGAAACTTCCCAGAGTAGTTTTATCATACAGTACTTTTCACTTCTACTTCAGTAAAATCATAATGTAGTATCTGTACTGCTAGTAAAGTATCTATATTCTTACTTGGAATTTTTTTTTTTTTTAAAGTTACTTTTTCCACTGTGAGTAAATATTTAAGTGGCAAATCATCAATCTTCCTTTATAATCTATAAAATAGATGTAGCTCTTCTCGTGCACCTTGTTCTTGAGAATTATTTAATTTTTCTGTATTTTCATGCCATTTTCGTGAAATTTTCTTTGGAAATATCACAATTTCCACAACTTGTTTCACACAATTTAAGGCGTTACTGAAAATAAACCACACTTTTTCCCTCAAACAGTGCTCAGTACTCACAGTACTCAAGAAACATTTTTTCCAAGTAATTTTTTACTTTTACTTGCTTGATTGTTGGGTCATTACTTTTTACTTTACCCCACAAGGTCCAGGAATCAAACTTAAGAAGTTCTCACCTATTTCTTGTGAGGATTGTTGAGGCAACGTTCAGTTGAGGGATACTGCAATGTTAAAGGAATAGGCCACCGTTTTTACATACTGAGATATGTTCTTACCTTAGCTTTGACGAGTTCTTTAGGACCTGTTTGGTCTTCACCCGTGCCTTCAATCACGTAAACACAGCGCAGACGGCGTTAGCATTTAGCCTCTCCTGCTCTCCACTATAGCTCCAAATATATAAATAATAAATAATACCAGGAGTAGTTCGAAATCCGCGCAGTAATCTTCACTTTACTGCGCAGTAATCTTCACTTTACTGTGCGGATGCCAAACTACTCCTGGTATTACTACGCCTTACATTATAGTTCCCCCTTTTATCCGCTTAGAAAATCCACATTGTTTAATTTTGTGTAATTATACTTTTTAGTGCAACACTTCACGTAGCTTCTATCTTGACCAGTTTTGGAGCTATAGTGGAGAGAGGGAGAGGCTAAATGCTAACGCCGTCTGCGCTGTGTTTACGTGACTGAAGGCACGGGTGAAGATCAGACAGGTCCTAAAGAACTCGTCAAAGCTAAGGTAAGAACATATCTCAGTATGTAAAAACGGTGGCCTATTCCTTTAATATATATGTTAAAATATTAGTGCTCTTATCAATTTTTTTGTTAAATGCTATATGTCATCGAAGATTGACAATGGTAATGCACAATATTTCACGTACACAAGTAAGTAAGCAAATAAATGTCCAAAGCACAATGGTTTGTATGTAATGCAAGGACACAATGGTAACTTGTCTGAGCCACTGTGTCCCACTTTGATCCTCAACACTTGGTGAGACACATTTGACAACACAGAGTGTATTTTCATGATTGGTTTAATCTGGCTACATCAGTACAACACTGCATTTATTTAAGTTTTACTTCTACTTGAGTGGTATTTTGCTGCCCATGAGAACATTTTCCTTCTCCACCTCTTGCTGTTGTTCAGCTCTGTTCCTCTGTGGCAGACTGGTCCTCAGTGGAGGTATAAACAGTAAAAGGTGGTAATAATGTGAGAAGATGCACATGGGGCTGTAAAGGTCAAACTGGAGCTGCTTCAGGGGAATGATAATGAGAACTAAGGAGCACAGACACAAAGCACTGCTGCTGTGAGGGCAAGACCTCCAGATAAATACAAGTAGTGCAGAACAGCAGTGACGTAAAATAAAAGGCTAGGGGGGCACAAGTCTTGGTGTCAGTCCTAGGATGATTCATCAATGCCAAAATTAGTGCAAATCCTGAGGCAAATTACTCAGAGTAAGAGAGCTCCAATAATAAGATCATCAATAATCATAGAAACATTGTGCACTAGAAGACAAGATAAATCAAAATGAAAATGCATTTTCTGAGCATGTTTTCAGTCTTGCCTCAGGGAGTAAACTGTGGTGTCTCATTCCGTGCCAGGTCCAGCTGACTGAAGGACAACTCCATCCACCAGACAACTGTTCCTATCCATACTCTATCCTTTGTGTGTGATTAGACTATATCCCTAGTTACATCAACATACACAGAGAGTTTGAATCATTCTTCAGAGCTAAAGGGAGAAAAGCAGAAATACTATCAGTGACCGGACTTTCACCGTCAGTTCAGAAAGCACTGACTGAATGGAAGCTAACTCTGCTCTCTGTAAGGATTATGGGTAACGCAATAATGTCAGCGCTGTAGAAAAAGTTGCGGAAACGTTTGGGAAGTGTTCGTTTACAGAGCCCCAAAATGCTGGTTTTGTATGAATGATTCGCTGGATTGATAAAGTATTTTCTGCGTTTAATCCCGAGCTTGACTTCGTGTGAACAGGGCCTAAATGTGCAGGATTATACTGAAACATGCCATGTTGCCTGATCCCCCTTTAAAGCTCTCTGTCATTGCATATAAAAAAAGCTATTACTATGCATTAGTTAACTTCAATCCCATTGTGGTCAACAATCCCTTAACCTGAATGATAATGCAGCAGTGCGCAGGTAGAAACAGCGAGGGTATAAGCAAAGCCTGTGTGTGACAGCTTTCTCCTCAAAATAAGAGATATCACGAGGCACGAATCAATAAACTCATTTAGGAGCCTTAAGAAGTCTTTAGCGCCTCGTAGTCACAGCTGAAAGGCGTCTTGAAGGTGCATTAATTGCTTCGGTGTTTGTTTCGATGAGTTGAAAACAATGGTGATGTTTGCAGAGAGCTCCTGCTTGAGTGCATTGCAGACAAGTCAGGTTGTTTGCTGCACAGATAAAAGAAAGTTATTACAGACACCGAATATGGAAATATGGATGGTTTTGAGGACTTGTTTCTTTGATTTGACGTTTGAGCGGTCTGAAGTAAAAACATGGAAAATATGAGTAATCGTCTTTTTCTTACCTTTACGTGATGTTTTCAAACATTTTGGATTGGTATGGCTCAGGTGATCATTACACACACAAAAGATTCGTGGTTTGATCCTCACTGCTGACTTACTGTTACTTTGGGCAAGGCAGACCAAACATGTTACCTAAATGAATGCCTTTGGACGACTGTTAAAATCACCCCATTAGTAGTCGGGTTTCAGTCTCTTTGGGCAAATACTGAGAGATTCAAAAAGAGCTTCTTCCCCCCAGACTATTACTACATGTTATTAACTCGGTTTAAACATTGTGTGTGACAAATAAAGTATGTATCTATTAAAAAACACAGACAGAACTGAATTTTATGGCTTCATTAAGGAAGGAAGGAACCTGATCTATTGGTGAAGTAAATTTGTGATTGCCACTAGTGTTTGTTGTAAATGTAACAATTTGGGTGAGAGAGTCTTAACCAGCTTCAAAGAACGTAAACAAGGATGTGTGGGAGAAAAAAATGTGCAAGAAATTAGTTGAGGCCAGAGCTGACAGTTTAACTCTAACTCCTCCGTTCATAGTTGAAAGTGGTAAAAATCAAGATATAATGCAGTTGTGCTTAGAAGTTAACTGGCAGAGTTTTAGATTTTTTGACTATTTTTCAAAGAATATGAAAGATGGCAGACAATGTTTCTTTCCACTCATAGTTAGTGGCCGTGTGAAACAACTGAGTTTGCTATTTTTAAATCATCGATCAAAGAAAGTACCAAAATTACCCCAGTTTTTGTATTGCCCCCTTTAACATCGATGATAGATTGGAGTCTTTTGTGGTCGTTGTGAATGAGGTTCTTTATTTTTTCTGATGGTGAAGTGGCCTATTCATCTTGGCAAAAAAACCTCCAGTTCCTCTCAGTTCCTGGGCTGTCTTGCATGAGCTGCGTGTTTGAGCTCTCCCCACAGTGGTTCAATGATATCGAGGTCAGGAGACTGAGATGGACACTAACGGGACCTTCACTTTATTCTGCTGGAGCCAGTGGCATCAGCGAACCACCTCCACATTTCACCGTAGGTATGGTGAACAAAGCCAATGGCCTATGATGACATTCATACATGAGGGGTAGGCACACATAAGCTCGGCTTCAGCCTACTCCTTTAGAGCCTTATTGTGAATGTAAACAGCTCAAATAAACAGCTCAATCAATCAATCAATTCTGCCAGGGTATGCAAACCTTTGAGCACGACTGTAAATCAGCATGTTCTCAAAGGTGTTAATGTTTTTGCTTTCAGATCTTTCTTTAATAATTGTATGTTTTGTATTCCCACTTATCAAAAAGCGGAGAATCACTGTCAGTAACCTAGACTGGCCTTTGCCATCCGTAAACTCCGGTCAATTATAATTTCCCTATATGTACATCTTGGTCTGATCTCAGTGGCCGCGTTACATCGGTTGAATTTCAACCTATACCATTCAGCGAGCGGGGGAGGCGGGTGTTGTAGGCGGCGTCAAGCATTTGCGCCGCATTTGCTGGTTGTTGTTTTGGCAATGGCGGCGGATACGAAAGTAATGGAAGCTCTTCAATCCGTTCTGGCTCGGCTCCCAAATATCCAGAAATTGAAAATTGAAGCCTTGGAATGCGCAAGGAATGACCCCAAGAGTTACTCACTCGGGCGCATTACATACGTCACGACCAAACGCTAGCGGAAATCAGATCCAATCGTTTCAAAGGAGCTCACCCCGCCCACCTGGTGACGGAGCTCAATTGTGAAGGTCCAGACCCTTGTACGAAACGGAATGAGCACGAGGGCCAGTAACCTTGAACTGCGAGAGAATACAGAAAGAAAGAAGGAAAAGACATTCTGTGCTGAAAATTGCTGTTTTCAATTAGCCGGCATTCACTTCCCATTGTAATCTTCGTGGAGTTTCCCTCTCATTTGGTTCTGAGCAGGTTGCATTAGGTATGATTTGCAGGAAAGTGTCCAAAAAAAGCAAATTGGAAAAGGGAATTGGGGAAGAATTTTAATGAATCCAAATCCAATTTTACACAACGCCGAAGATAAGCCCGAAGACACTGATAATCAGCTCCTTGAGATTCACCAAACCTGAACCCCTCATTGTCAAAATAAGACATTCACAGCTCAAATATATCAGAATAACGCTTTTTTTCCGAGGTGCACAATGGCTGGGTTTAGTGGTCTAGCTTATTTAAACACATACTGCACATGAGTAAGACTTTTGGTGCCGGTCCAGCTGCGGCGTGTGATGATTGAATTAATTATTTGCGTTCACATGATGTCAGAGCAGCCTATAATTTGAAACTGAGCTCGTAGCTATGGTAACTGTCAAAATCTCTGTAACGGCTGGACCGAAAAGTCAGAAAAGGTGTCCAAAAAGTGGTGACAGTATTCATCACGATGTGCTTGTTGTTGGTCAGATGGAAGGACCTTTTGTTTTGAAGATGAATGTGGGAGCTTTGCGAATCCAGTCCCTCTGAATAATGATCAGGTTCAACGTTTGTAGATTTTTTCTGTTTGGATATCTGGCATTTTAGAATGTCGTGGACACAACCTATGAGAAAGAAATGAAAAGCTAATGTAGCGGCAGCATGGGGGGCAGGTTCGGGGTCGAGCAGCAGCGTAATTTGATTCCCAGCTCTTTAAAGGACATTCAGCCAGGGCACCCCCCCCCCCCACCAAGGAGAAGATCACGACCATCACCAACAGTGGTATGGACAACAACGAAATCCTCTAAAACAGCTATAATAATCAAATTGTAAGAAGTATGTTTTGCTGCAGAGTCAGAATCCCAACTGGCATTTAAACCTAACAGGGCAATTTAGCCAAAGAAAGGCGTGTTTTCAAACCACGCGCCGGATCAGAGCATTTACTGTCATGAGCAAGCGTCTGTCCAAGAGCCGACAGGAATCAATGGAGAAGCACTAATTGGCCCGGACTTTGTGATGTCTGTGTCTGACATTTAGCCGCGGCACGTCCACCGCTTCATTTGTTCACTTGTTCTCAAAGATGGATGTTTAGCTTTAGCGGCTCACGGAAATGTGTGGAAAAAAAAACTGCTTGCAAATAATGATCCAGATCTAAATACAGAAAGCCTGGTCATTTGTTGCATGTTCATTGAAAATAATTGTTAATTTAAATGAAAGCGGGTGAACTAGCTTGATGTTCCATTATGTGTTGCGGCTTTCTGTTTTAAGAGGAGAAGAAATATTACTAATGAGGAGCCACATGGATTGAATTGGACACTGGTGGTCAGGGGTAGTGTAGGACAAATGGATTTGGATGTCCAAACTATGAAGCTATTCAATTGCCCCAAAGAGTCAGTTGTGTATTCGTTACATTTTTGGTAAAGTGTATGCTTCTAATTGAATGAGACGATGCTTTTATTTTGCAAAACCGGAACGACCGGAAGTCGTTTTTGGGCGGCGAGGTTACCCTTTACCGGTTAATGCACAGAGTCAATTCCAGTATGTAAAATTTGAAGGGACTTTTCATTCAATTCTTGAAAACTGCCATCCTTAAAGCAGGTTTTCGTAGTCCCTGTGGGGGTAATACAAGTGTTTATGGGATGATTGGAGGGTCTTTCATCTCTCCCTGGTGTCTCTGACCAGAAAACCATGTTTGCAACTTGACTGCCACCGGTGCGGAGAAAGCAACACACACTAATGGAATCACGAAGAAGAAGCTAACATGCTAACGGGCAAAGCTAACTGCTGGCTAACGGCACTTTAAACAGTATTTACAGCCAGGTTTGAGTGAAAAAAAATATTTCCATTGTATAGTTGGATGCACAGTAACCCTCTCTCCCTTCGCCTTTCCTGTCAGTGTAGTATTTACTTTCCAAGACAATTAATAAGTTAAAAAATCGTAACTTGCTACTACACCTGCAGTTGCGCTTATGGCCTCTAGGGGGAAGAGTTACTTAGTACTGCTTTAATGAACAAAGAAAGTGAGATGTGATGGCAAAACAATGCATAAAGGTTCCCCAGTCACTCTATAGCTAGAATGTGTGTTTTCCACAAATTACTGAATTACTGAGTTACATACTGCAGACTCACTGCAGCTTTTTGGTTGAACTACAATTGTCAAATCAAGTCACAACTTTCGCATCCATGAGTCTACCCCAGGGCAGCAGAGGCAACATTTGCAGCTTACCACCATTGAGTGTGCGGATTGGGTTAGCAATGTAGGAAATTGTAAGTCTACTTTGAGTGTAGAAGCTCTGCTAAAGACTTACTAATGCATTACATTTGTTATTTCATGAAGAGACTTTACCCTAGACATCCTAGGTCCACAATTGGATTTTTATAGATGAGTATTTTTGCATATTCAGCCTGTTGCCAAAGCTCAAAACCTTTGCTCCTAACCTTTTGATGTCACATAGAGTTGTTTTTTTTAAGACCACTAAGTACCAGCTATTGATTGAAGCTTTCTTGTTAACATTATTTCACCACCTTCAGTGCTATATCTTAGCACTTAAGTTCTGTTATGATCTGGGGCTGCAGCAGTTGGTCAGGTTTATTTCAGCAATACTCTGTGCTCAAAGAATGAGGTCCACTGATGACTGGAACATTCTCAATGACCAGGTTTTTCCATCATCCTTCTTCCCTGATGGCACAGGCATATTCCAATTTGACAAAGCCAGGATTCATCGGGCTGTGAAAGAGTGGTTCACGGGCATTAAACACATATGAGAGAAAGCTTTGCACATTGGTCTCACTCTCCCATCATCAATGCAAGATCTTGGTTAAAAATTAACGCAGCACTGGATCTGGACAGACATTGCAGAAGCTTATTAAAACAATGGCACATGCGAACACAGTGTGCTGTACTCAAAGCTAAAGGTAGTTCATCAAATACAGCATTATAGCGTGTGACCTTTTTTTTATGTCAGTGTAAAACAAGAAACTAATGGGCCAACATACTTTAAAAAAAAAAAAGCCTTGGATAATGCACAATGGGATGTTAAACCAACACAGACATTAATCCAAAGTATTATAGTAAATAATCCAAACACACTCTGTGCATTTTATAATCTGCACTCGAGAGCAGTTCCTGAATCCGTAAAATATGTGAAGAGTTCCAGTCTCACTTTCTAAATCTGCTCTAAAATTGCAGAGCTTCAGAGGACAGCCTGAGTATGACGGTCTGTTCAGTTCCACCGAATCGATATCCTCAATATCCTCATGCAACACAAAAAGAGATGAATGTTTTCATCCATATTAAAGCCCTCAGAACAGATCCCTTTGGGGGGAAATAGCTCACCTCTTCAACTCTGCAGCCCGAGAGTGGTTGGTATTCTGTGTGATAGATTATGGCCTATATCATCGCCCTGTTGAAAGGCAGGCACAGCGGGACAGGGAGGCAAACGCATTCGATAAAGGCTCCTCGCCGTCTGCAGCAGTGTCGGCATTTTTAGTATGTGCTTTTCACACTTCGAACATGAGCCTATGAGCGGTTAGATAATAAGTATGTAGGCAGTGGAGTAATTGGGGCTTTTATTCAGACCATTGTACAGTAGACTGTGTTATTATGTGTTAAAAGCTCTAACTTGTGTTTTTTTCAGGCTTTTAATACAACTTTGTGCCTCTGAACCTTGGTATTTTTGTTGTAAAACCTACAATTATGTATGTGGCATTCACTCCGAAAGAAGGATGACACTTTGCACGTTTAATGGCAGTACACCTTTGATTTCAAGGTCAATTTTATTTCTGTAGCACAAGGCTGCTCAAAGTGCTTCACATATAACAGATAATACAATTTTGGAACATCAAAATTTCACAGTAAGATATGGGGAATATCCCCCATAACACTGTATGCCAAGTGTCTTACACTACATACCTTGATGCGCCATTTAAAAAAAAAATTATTTAATACATTTAAAAAGGATATGAACAAATAGGGAAAAATCAACAGTGAGAAAAAACAAAACAAAAACACTAACAGTACCCCACACCTAGTCCATTTACAATATGTACATAAGCATTTACAAAGCTATAGAGAAGACATTTAAAACACCTAAAACGGTTCACTATCAGTGCTATAATTACTTTTGTGTCTTTCTGCTACTACCATCCGCTAACAATAGAACAATATTTACAAATAATAATATCAATATTGACAAGGACAATTCCATTCACACAAAAGAAAAAAGAGAACTATACGTATATTCATTTAAGACTCAAGAAAAATTCATATAATGGATCGCATGTTTCACAATAATCTGATTCATTATTATAACCTAAAAGCTGTTTTTTTTCAACTGATATCGTCTCCATAACTTGTGCGTACCAGTCGTAAAGAGTTGGACTGTCATTATCGATCCATTTTTTCCAATATTATTCTTTTGGTCATAATGCATAATGATAAGGCAAGGCAAGGCAACTTTATTTATACCGTGCATTTCGTACACAAGGCAACTCAATGCGCCTTAAAATGCATTCTTCTTCATTGATGAAACATTACTAAATTGATGTAGATCTCCAAGGATGCAGGTTTGCGGAGTCATTGGGATATCGATATGTAGATATGACGTGGCTTTGTTTGTTGTTTTTGTCCACAACTCCTGTATCCTTGGACATTCCCATAATAGATTCCATAAAAGGTTCCCTCAGCTGCCTGACATCTTATGCAGAAATGGGTATCTACTGCACCCATTTTAAACAATTGGGAGGGTGTGTAATATTGACTCAGCTGATTTTTGCTGCATCTAAATTAAATATATTTGTGGTCTCTGTCCTAGTGACACCTCCTGATCCCTCTCCTCAGTGTTTACGTGTACCTTTATGCTTAGTTTTTACTCCCTTTGTCCTTCCAGGTGGCTTGCCCACTGCTCCGTATAAAGGCTGCCCCAGCTGCATCGATAAATTGGTCTTATACGGCGGACTATTTCCTTGTACAGGTATTATGACTATAAAGCTCCTTAATCTTAATCCTTACCGTAACCTTTGTCCTTCCAGGTTGTTTGATTTATCCTCTCGTTCGGTCCCCACAGGTTTTTGTCTCATGCTTTTCGACTCTTATCGTGTCCACAGCTGACGATGTGGTTTACCCTTTTCTGACCTCTACTTTGGAAGTATCTGGCTCATTTCCCTTTGTGTTATCAGTCCATGGTTCGCTCAGCTGTCTGTTCTTGCAGGGCCAGGAGCTCATCGTCTCCTCCGAAGCCCCAAAACGGCCCTTGTCGCATCGTCTGCCTTCAATCATCATCTTTGCACGTTCAATGAAGTTTATTTCACTCTACTTTGAGTTCGAGCTTTAATGTGACTTTTATCTGATCTCCTGTTTGAATCAAAGTGACCATTATGCGCAGAAGACGACACGACGTCACACACAACGTTCGTGAGAGGAAACATGTCAACGGACCAGACACATTTACAACCTAATCATTTTAAGAGGAAAGAGAGAATGACTTGGCCTGTGATTCACTGTACACGTCTTTCCAGAGAAACCTGTGCTTTTATGGAGTCCAGAGGTGGGTTCGTGAGGTGAGCAGAGAACCCTGAATCGGTCCAAGCAGCTCACTTCTGAAACTGGAGTTTAAACATCTTTGAAAGTCAAGGATGACATTGTCTCAGCCTCCATAACTCCACATGCAGAAAAGGAGGATGAATCGCTCAGGCCTATCAGGTGGAGCTCTCGCCTGGCTGCCTCCAGTACATCAGCCGAGCGACACACACACACACAGCAGGTGCACACAAATGTAGATTTATTGTGCAAGGCTGCTATACTTTCTCCAGGCTGAGATTAAGCAGGTCTTAATGTAACGCCTCAGACATGACTTTATCGCCCAAATCAATACATCTTATGGCACTGTGAAATGAGGTTGGGAGTGGACATGAGAAGAGCAGGAGGGACACAAAGTCAGTTAAGGATAGATATTATTTATTTTAAAGTGATATATTTTACCTTTGTATTGCTTTGTAATGCAATTTTAATAACCTATACAGGTTTGCATGGCAACAACTTGTGTGGACAGCCATATTTCAAACCCTGTCTCTGCACATGGACTTGCTCATTGAGTTTATTTTGTAATTGGTTTTGCCACATTTACCACAGTAAACCTTTTTTATGTGATCTTTTTTTTTTATTTCATTGAAGTGTTGCATTGCATTTACATTTTACACTTTTTGTATGCATCACACTTTAATTTTGTCCCCTCTTTGTTACCCACATCCCCATTTCCCTTATGATAGGCAGAGAGACTTTGCATAAAAAGCAGTCCTTTACAAAAATGAAACAAAAAAAGACAAAAAAATAAAGCCTGTTCAGGTTGACATACATGGACTTATTTTACAATAAGTGAAGCAAACAACTTTTTGAAATACATTTGGACTGAGTGGGATATTTCGAGTCTGCCTCTTGCTTGACCATGGCATTTCTGGACCGATCAAATGCAGAGGTAAAATTCCACTATGAAAACATTAGTATGTATACCTTAACTTGCCCCATAGCCCTACAGGGATTGGCCCTCACCTGCCAGTAGTTCCCAGAATACAGAGTAAATATACAGTAGTGACGCCTTTCTCTACTTCTCAATTATGGATCTCACCTACCTGAAATTGAAAGAAATAAACACACTATCAAAGCTTATAACTATAACTAGTATTTTAAGTGTCATTTATATATACAGTACTATACAGTATTTATTTGAAATGATGATTTTCTCTGTTTGAATGGAATAATCTGATTATTATACACCTGCAGCAATTGTAGTTGTACTTGCTCATTAAGGTTCTCTATAAATAAAGTTGAGTCTCTTTGTTATGACAGGTTTTACTCACCCACATCAGCTCACAGCTGAGCATAAATACAAACATCATTAGTAAGATGAAACATTGTCAACACTCAGTCCTGCCTCTTGTAAATACATGTGACCCTTTTGAAAAGGGAAAGTGTTGAGTGTTTACAAGTGTTTCAGCTCCACTGATGTTGACCTTGTGTGTTGCAACATGATTCATACAAGATTATATTCTTCATTCCAAAATGAGGAAGAAAGGCTTGTCCTGGTGTTCAACATCAAGACTGTAGAGTAATCACTGTCATGCACTGTTTTTAATCAGTTCAATATGGAATTTCCTTCAGAATCAAATGAAATATTTTATTTACTTTAGCAAATATTCACTAGAATTATTAAATTCAGCCAGAGTAAATATAGCATACACCATTTCTCAGCTACTGCTGTAAATGTATTAAAATGCTGGGAGAGGTCAAAATGCAGTCTTATTGACAGGGATTTCAGAAAAAGTAAGACACCTCATATTTTTCTTTAATACATGTGTGATTAGAGCACCCTGTGCAGGAGGTCACACCTTGCACTGAGTGTCATTTTGCTAAGTCAGCTTTCATCCTGTTGGGACAGTCCAGGCTCATAACCCTTAAGAAAATCCCGTTTAACCCCAGCAATAAGGCCATAAAAGGGAGAATTGATCTTTTTAAGTGTTAAATACTCAGCACTTGGCTCCCCCAAAGGGTAATTTTGGAAAGTCTCCAGCTATTTGCTTTTCAAAAGTAGCTACTCTAGTGTCTTTGAGTACAAGAAGTGTGTCTTAAATGCTCAAAGCTTACTCTGAGAGAAAAGAATAATTTTTCTTCTTTTGATTTACCCTTGAAACTTATCAATATTCCTTAATAAGAGGATAATACATACACATTATTTGAATAGAATGAGAGTCACAATTATTTTATTGATCCCAAGAAAGAATTCTTAAACAAAATTACAAAACCAGATTGTTGGAAGATCTACATCTTACCCAGGGACTACAGTTGAAAACTAGCTTTAGAGCTAAAACTGGCACATGATGTTAATTATTGTCCCTGTTCAGATAAACTAATACAATAAAATCAAATGAACTCCATAAAACATAGAGGTTGACTAAACCAAAAAAAAAAAAAGCTTCCAATGCAAATGTCAAATAGTATCGGCATAGTGACCGATAAAGAATGTCTCTAAAAGCTCTGCATCACAACACAGACATATTGGGCACATGTTGTTAGAATGTGGAGAACAGAATACCACAGCAAGCCTGGAAGGAAGATCCAACAACAGCTGGAGAAACATTTATGTCGATGACAAACATATAACTATTATATTATAGAATCTAAGCAATAGGTTATTTGACAGAGACATGAGCTGACCCAAAGTTTATTTCATTCAACGTACCTATTTAAGAAGTGAATGAATGAGGCAGCCTTCAGTGTGTGTATAGACAAGTCTATAGACCATTAAACTTGAAAACTTCAAACTTGAAAATCAATGTATTGTCGAAGGTCCTAGAATATAAACGAGTGATTCTGCATAGACCTAACATGTTTTTCCTCCCACATGAATAGAGATGTGAAGGTGTAGGTCATTGTGAGTGTTTGTACAGTGTTTGAGGCAGGTGTGATTCATTCATTGGAGCCAGACTTCAGGGACAGCGCTAAAGGTCAGTGATGAATGCAAGCATTCACTGCACTGACAGAGAATCGGAGCCCTCTGTGGACGCACAACTGAGGAAGAACGGCATATTTTACAGACACAGCAGAGTTACATAACAATAAGGCATTCACTTTTTGGTAATTCAATTATACATGCTCAACAATGGGAGCAAAAAATTAAATGATCCCAAATTTTCAATGTGTTGAGGCTGAAAGATACAGTAAATTGCATTCAAATCACACAGGCTTCAATCATTAACGTAGAATCTTATGTAATCAACAATGTCGCTCCTTGGTGTTGTTTGTGCAAAAAATAATCTAGTGTGTTCAGTTTTTACAATAACTACAATGGAAGAGAATAATGGTTGTGATCAATACCTGCATCATATAAACAGCTTGAATGACTCCATATTATCTAATATAGAAATAAAACTATTCATCAAACATTCCTCATTAAATTTGCGCCCGTATGAAATTTTTGGCCGCTCTCAGCACTCACCTCGGCCGCAGGTAAATCACTTTGAGCTGATGGATGGTGACCCGGCTCCATTTGTCTGCGTCTCCCGGTCCGTTTATGAGGACGCATCACTTGAGCCTCCGCAACTTCTCACGGCGTTCTCAGCGTCGTGACAGTGTCGCGCCGCAGCACCTCACACGGCTCCCAAGGTCCTGACAGTGACGAGCACGAAGAGCAGCAGAATGTGGCTCTGGAACTATGTCCGGAACTTAAAAAGAGAACATAAATAAAACACTGTCCGCTGACTGGAGAGAATTTAAAAAATCCCACCACGTTTGTTTCCTTTTATGCTAAAAATGTTTTAAAATAAAATATTAGCCCTCAATGCCACTGTTTGAATGCAAAAAGCAACACGTACAAGTTATCAGCCAGGAGGAGTGAGATTTGTCTTTTCCTTTTATTTATGACGTTCAGGCAGGTGAAAACATCGATTCTTTATGCAGCTTTCATTTTGGGGATTTTTGGCTGTTTTCTTCCCTTAAAGGGGCTAGAATAGATGCAAGTTTATACTCACTACTGCCACCTCAGGCCAAATGTGTAACTGCAGCTTCTATATCAAGCTTGTGCATAACGGCAATTCGGACCCGAATTAACACCTTTTTGAGTGACAGTGCAGGATTTTAGAGACAGTTGTGGTGAATAGGTCTGGGCTCATTCTACACATTAGGACATTGTTGAAACATGTAGGGGAAGGAAAATACTTAATTTTAACATTTTTAAACTCCATATACTGCGTATAGTCCCTTTAAAGGCACTATACCTGATATTTTTTTCTAGCAGTGGAAAGAAATGTGTTTTGTCCTCCTTTAGAATAATGTGTAAACTCAGATATTTGTGTAAAAAATCTAACATATCTGACAGAGCATTTGTATCAATTTCATGAATTTCAGGCTAGTTTTCTAAAAGTTTTCTAAAGTGACCCTGCATGTTGTGAAATGTGCCTATAAACTCATCCCTGTGAAGAATTGTGATGCTACATATATATAGGAAAAGTAAGAAATGAGTTTGGACCACAAACTACCATTTAAATTCTCTGGCCCTTGCTTTTTATTGTGTAGTATGGGTTTGGTAGTCCCAGGTTCACCTATTAAAGGCGCTGCTTGCCTATACCTATTAGTTAGTAACCGGCATAGCTGAGAGTGGGACTCAGCAGCTGCAGAGAGTGTAAAGCCGGTGGTATTGGCGAAAGTGTTGCGGGAATCGTGGCCTCGGCCTCCTATAGGGCCGAGGGCCGAGTAGTGGAAAAGAGGGCGAGAGGGCGTTGCTTAGAGAGGACTGAGGCTTGGTTTATTACAAGCAGGACTAATAGCGGTGCTCTGATGCCTCTCATTCGTTTCCTGGTTTACATTGCACTTCCTTGTGTTCTTCCTTAAGCATTATAGGCTCTCACAGGTCAAACTAAAACCTTCATTAACCCCCATCATGAGCTAAACGAGATTCGTGTCTCAAGAGAAAGACATGCTCCAGCTGGTGGACAAATGCACATGTTCAACCCCCACTCCCCCACAACCGCTCGCCCCTTCCCGGCCACGGAGTCTGGTTGGAGGAAAAAGGCTCAAGTACCCAACTCCGCCATATAATTGTTTCTCCACCCCACGAACTTCCCACTTAAATGTGCAAGATCTGAAAGTGCGCTCCTAATAAGCGCAAAATGTTGCTGTGCTATAGTCTGCGTTTAGAAACACAAGATCAGGCCCCTAGTGTGCGTGACGCGCTGTTGTGTGCAAGACCTGTGACATGCCAGGTCAAACCTCGCCTTTGGAGACCACTCTTCATCTCCTATGGTGTCAGGAAGTGTTTTCTTTTGGAGTTCTCCTGTACAGTGTTCGGTAGACCACAGGTTGCTGTCTACATGCCACTGTCTGACTGCATGTGCCTTGGACAGAGTTCAGTAATGTTTAAAGAAGATACTTTTAACCAAAAACATTGATAAATTAGTAACATTAAGGAATTGTTATGTCTCTGTCATGACTAAGCCTGATGAAAACCAGTGTCGCTTGCTTGTGGAGTAAATGTTTCACAGTCATGGCTGCTTATTATTCCATTGTGTATGTACAGCATACTAGTTATTACATTGCACATTTTGCTATGTGCAATGTATTCAAGGTAGTGTAAAATAAAGTGCAACCAAAAAAGGAATCATTAAAAATATCTTAGTTTTGATGTCAAAGTGTAAAATAGACTCACTCAATCTGCACATGGGCATCTCGACTCAACATTGACCATGAAGCATGTATTTCAGGAGTAAGGAATTGTGCTCTACTTAAACTTGCTCTGTGTTACTTGCACATCTGTAATGATACTTAAGTTGCATCAAATCTCATCTAAAAACTGGTCAAATTTCTCCAAAGAAGGTAGATATTGTGAATCTATTTGATCTATTCTCTTTATCGCGGTGGACAGTGTGTGAACAGACAGCTCACCCTCTCGACTGGATAAAACGCCTGGTGTTTCAGACTAGGGCATTCTGAACACATAAGACAGCTCAAGCGTTCAGTGCACGGTGCCGGTCTGGGAGTGGGGTCGGCAGCACAGGGCCCATAATTGGCATCCTTCTTGTCTTATTAGAGGGAGAGCTCTTCGATGGTTCCCCCAACTCAGATCTGGGCCTCTGAAAGAGCAGAGAGTAAACAGCGGATCACAGAGACACCGCTCAAGGCAAATCTAGGCCCGCACATTCCAGTTCTCTGGCTGCAAATAAAGTTAATTAACCACAGGAATAAATGAAACCCGTTGTGTTTTAGAATGAATGTAGAATTAATTACACTCAAACTGAAGTGTGCAGTGGAGAGCTTGATAAATATTGAGCAGGTGGAGGATCTGCCAATGCGCTTTTTTGTGCAGTTACAAGATTGTAACATTTATATAAAACTGCAACATGTCCAAAGAAACCACAACATTATTAGCAAAAGTTTGGAAAAAATAATTATCTGAAGTAACTTCAGTGAAATACATTTGAATGGACAAATAAGAGCTTTATTTTTTGTGCAGCTGCTCCTTTCTTTGTCATCATTCGGCTCGGTCCTTTCAGCTCCCGAATGGAATTTTCATAAATGATTTTTTTGTTTGATTTTTAGATCCGGTTAGATTAGTACAGGAGTGGGGGATGGAGGGTGGCAGCTGCAACGACAAGCGAGGTTTGAACTGGCTATACTGTGGTTTACTCCAACTACAGCACGACAATCCTCCCAAATATTATCAAACTTTTTTTTTTTTTTACTTTTCTTCTTCTAATAATCCTAAATCTTGGACCAAACCAGCAGTGTTGGGCAAGTTACTTAAACATTGTAATATCTATATTAGTGATGACAGCTCTAAAAATATAATATGTTTGTATTACATACTACTGTTTCAAAAATGTAGCTGAGTTACAATACTTTGAGTTATTTTGGAGTTACTTTGGCACAATATAAACTGAATAGTAATAATGCCACAGAGCAAAAGTGCACTTTCCTTATCGTTTTGTTTTGAGGACATTAACTACTCACAACTGCAGATCTTGATCTGGCATGCTGCATTATATTTGGGAGGAGTTTGCCATTTTTTCGTTCATGCATTTAAATGCTTGTAACTTGAGTTACTTGGAAGGTACTGATGAATATATTCCTGTATTTTGTAAGTCCATCCATCCATCCATCCATCCATTTTCTTCCGCTTTATTTAGAGATGCCCAGACTTCCCGATCCACACACACCTCCTCCAGCTGTTCTGGGGGGACCCCGAGGCGACACCAGGCCAGCTCGGTATTTTGTAAGTAATATGTTATATTCCTTAGTTACTGATAAAAGTAATATATTTGTGTAACTTGTTACTTTTGTATTACGTTACCCCAACACTGCAAACCAACACCAATGCCATCGTGTTGCATAAAATTTGAAATTTCAAGATTCAAGATTCTAAATTTTTATTTGTCAAACCATGTGAATGGTTTGGAATTATGTTTCTCTCATCCTTGATTGTGGAGGGGGGTCGGGAAGAGGGGCGGTAGGGAGGGTTCAGGGAGTTCAGCTTCCCGATGGCCCTGTGTACGAAACTGTTCCTCAGTCGACTGGAACTGACCCGTAGATTCCACCGTCTCCTCCCTTAAAGGGGCTTGATGCAAGTTCTTCATTTTATACTCACTACTGCCACCTCAGGTCTTATGTGTAACTGCAGCTTCTATATTAAGCTTGTGCATGACGGCACTTCAGACACGAACCTTTTTGAACCTTTTTGAGTGACAGTGCAGGATTTTAGAGGCAGTTGTGGTGAATAGGTCTGGGCTCATTCTATACATTAGGACATGGCTGGAACATGTAGGGGGAGGAAAATACACAATTTTAACATTTTTAAATTCTGACTATGTGATGGGTCCTCCCAACCCCCCTTCATCCCTTCCTTCCATTTAAAATAAAAAAAATGTCAACATCATTTGCTTATTCCAACAATGAATCTGAGTAAATATTACGTTTGGTTCCCTGCTGTCTCTACTCTCTTCTGTTGCGCCACCAATCCATGGAAAACCCCTAAAGCCTGTGTGTTTTTTAACGCTCGGCACAGGGTTGAGAGACCCCGCTCGGCTTCTCTCTTCAGCTTCTTCTGGTTCGGTAAAGCGAGCTGCTTTAACAAGTTTGTGCCTTTCGATGCTCAGGGCTTAATCCCTTCAGGAAAGCAACTGAGACGCTTCTGAGATGAACCAAAATAAAGCGTTCTGATATTACTTATCAAGTCTCCTGTATGGATTGTGGTTTTCCTGGATGTGCTTTTAACAGTGTTTGGGGAAATATTCATACTAGGACTATATAGATTAGAGATCTATTTAAAATGCTTTCCACATATATATACTACTAATATCATATGTTTCTGGGTGCTTCAGCATCAATATTCCATGTTTTATAATATTAATTCATGCGCGTTTCTGAGGGCAGTGACTTGTGACTCGACATGAGGATCAGGCTGGAGGACTCAGACTTGATTGATTTAGCTCTCAACTCCTCGGCACACAGCGAACTCTGAGTATAGACTTTTATACATTTTGAGAGTCCACTGAGGGGACTGAGGAAGGAAACTCTTCTTAAAGCCACACATCAACATTTCACCCAATAAAGAGAACAAAATACAGGCATTCATTTTATTACAGATACTTTTGCTGTTGAAAAATACCTAAAACATGAACAAACATGTGTCTCACCTCTCCTCAGACCTTAGCGGGTTAAAGTCTCCAGCTCTTCTCCATGGAGATGTTGACTAAAGGCAGCCAAATATGATTTAAGTAGGTTAGGTCCTAATCCAAATCCATTCTTTGATTACCCACTGCATAAATAGCAGTTTCAGTGTTGAGCTGGGCATTAGGAGCACGTTCTGTATTGGTGGCAACAGAGTAATCCAAAATGTTACGCAATGCACCTTTAAATGTGCTGGACTCACTTTAAGGTGATAGTAACTTGGACTCATACTACTACTTTATATATTACACATTCAGAACTTGGGCTTGCTCTCAAACTCGAACAATGAGGACTTTAATGTGAAAATTGTGACTCAACACCTCTGCTATAGCCTCTGCACCTTCACTCTGGATCCTATAGCTGCTTCCTGTAGCGTTTGCAGATTCTCCTCTGCACTGGGCCCTGTTTAGAATTCGCTGACATACGACCAACAAACTCCACAATTAGCACTTTTCTGCTTTAGTCACTGTGCTGCGCTAATATGAACCTGGTTTGAATATTTCCTCTTGCTGCTGAGTAAGAAAGGCTGTTTGTTACAATTTGATTAAAGATGATGTATTATGATAATATGGAAACACTGCTGCAGAACTTTACATTGTTACCAAAAACATCGACTGCATTATTGATGTTTTGGGTTATTTTCCTCTCTTTCCATGGACACTAACAACTAGACACAAAAACATTTCATCAATGTGCTGTTATTGCTTTTTTATTTCAAAAGCCATTTACTCAACAGCAGTGTTGGGGAGTAACTATTATGTATTTAGAATACTCAATTTGAGTAACTGTATTCTGGTAAAGTCATATATTATGGTAAAGTCATATTTTATCTCCATATTGCACAACATTATTAAGAAAGAGCTTTTAATAATGACCTGTTTTTCCTCCTAAAATAAAAGAAGGATTTATGCCACAGTTGATACAAACACTGTACATGTGTCACATGATGCTGTATCTGCTGCTCCATTTGCCAAGGGAGTTTATAAATTCGTATTTAATGGTAAGTACATGCGTTTCCAGTGACATCACACATAGTTCCGGCGGCCATTTTGAATAAGTAGCATTATGCAGTACTACAACATGTAACAACATCTCTACTCAGGATGAAAATGAAAGACAACTAACACTCATATTCTTATTTTGTGTAATTAAACATTTAAACATAAATATAATGACAATCAATGTGCAAGTAGGCAAGGCAAGGCAAGTTTATTTGTAGAGCACAATTCATACACAAGGCAATTCAAAGTGCTTCACAGTTGCATAAATATAAGAAAACAAATACAATCAATAAAAACATCAACGTAGAATTAATCAATTACAGTAAGAGGCAAGAGTGTAGATAAAATACTTTCAGTTATATGCATTTTTAAGTCTTGTTTAGATTCGCTCTGTCTTGAGCACTATTTTTAAGTCTTGTTTTGACTCGCTCTGTCTTGAGCACTATTTTTAAGTCTTCTTTTGACTCGCTCTGTCTTGAGCACTATTTTTAAGTCTTGTTTTGACTCGCTCTGTCTTAAGCAGTATTTTGCTCTGTCTTGAGCACTATTTTTAAGTCTTGTTTTGACTCGCTCTGTCTTGAGCACTATTTCGCTCTGTCTTGAGCACTATTTTTAAGTCTTGTTTTGACTCGCTCTGTCTTGAGCACTATTTCGCTCTGTCTTGAGCACTATTTTTAAGTCTTGTTTGGACTCGCTCTGTCTTGAGCACTATTTCGCTCTGTCTTGAGCACTATTTTTAAGTCTTGTTTTGACTCGCTCTGTCTTGAGCACTATTTCGCTCTGTCTTGAGCACTATTTTTAAGTCTTGTTTGGACTCGCTCTGTCTTGAGCACTATTTCGCTCTGTCTTGAGCACTATTTTTAAGTCTTGTTTTGACTCGCTCTGTCTTGAGCACTATTTCGCTCTGTCTTGAGCACTATTTTTAAGTCTTATTTTGACTCGCTCTGTCTTGAGCACTATTTCGCTCTGTCTTGAGCACTATTTTTAAGTCTTGTTTGGACTCGCTCTGTCTTGAGCACTATTTCGCTCTGTCTTGAGCACTATTTTTAAGACTTGTTTGGACTCGTTCTGTCTTGAGCACTATTTCGCTCTGTCTTGAGCACTATTTTTAAGTCTTGTTTGGACTCGCTCTGTCTTGAGCACTATTTCACTCTGTCTTGAGCACTATTTTTAAGTCTTGTTTTGACTCGCTCTGTCTTGAGCACTATTTCGCTCTGCCTTGAGCACTATTTTTAAGTCTTGTTTTGACTCGCTCTGTCTTGAGCACTATTTCACTGTCTTGAGCACTATTTTTAAGTCTTGTTTCGACTCGCTCTGTCTTGAGCACTATTTCGTTCTGTCTTGAGCACTATTTTTAAGTCTTGTTTTTACTCGCTCTGTCTTGAGCACTATTTCGCTCTGTCTTGAGCACTGTTTTTCTTGCTCGTTCACACAAAGTTACCTAACCTCTGTTTTGTCTCTCCTTCTCCTCTGGACATCAACACAAAATTAATCAATTACAGTAAAAGGCAAGAGTGCAGATCAAATACTTTCAGTCATATGCTTGGGCAAAAAGAACTTTCAGCCTGGATTTGAACATTGTCAGAGTTGAGGCCTGTCTCATATCCTCATGAAGACTGTTCCAGATTTTAGCTGCATGAAACTGAAACGCAGCCTCACCGTGTTTATTGACTCTGGGAACCACCAGGAGACCCCTCCCTGAAGTTATGTACTTTGGTGCTAAACCATGAAAAGACTTGTACACAAGCAGAGCTGTTTTAAAGTCTATTCTTTGAGTGACAGGAAGCCAGTGCAGAGACCGGAGCACTGGACTAATATGGTCGTATTTCCTGGTTCTTGTCAGGACTCGAGCAGCAGCGTTCTGGATGTACTGTAGCTGTCTGATAGCTCGTTTAGAGAGGCCAGTGAGTAGGCCGTTACATTAGTCTAACCTGCTGGAGACAAATGTATGGATAAGTCTCTCTAAGTCTGGTTTTGACACCATTCCTCTGATCTTAGCAATGTTTTTTCAGATGGTAAAAACTGCTGATGTTATTGCTTTGATGTGGCTGTTGAAGTTCAAGTCTGAGTCCATGATTACTCCCAGATTTCGAACCTGTTTTTTTGGTTTAAGGGAGAGAGAGACTCAAGGTGACTGATAACACTTTGTCTTTGTGCCTGTGGGCCAAAAACAATTATCTCAGTTTTGTCTGAGTTTAGTTGGAGAAAGTTGTTTTGCATCCACAAACTGATCTGTTGGATGTAGTGACAGAGTATATCTACAGGCCCATGTTCACCAGCCGTCAGTGACACGTAGTATTCTAAAAGTATTCAAAGCATTATGAATGCAGTACTCTAAATTCTAAATTCTTTGTTTTATGTTATATGTTGCACGTCTGCACCGAGAACAATCCCTAGTTTGTGAACTTGTTCTCAAACAATGGCAATAAAAAATTATTCTGATTCTCTGATTAGTCATTCATTCAGTTTCATTTGTGTCTCTTTCTCAAAACAGTGGTAAATGGCAAATATAGCACATTTACATCAGGCAAATCACTTCTGACAAGTAGTGATGGGCCACACCAAATCGGATTTCAATTCTGAAAACAGTCAGCTCTTATTTCTGGTCAACTTTACCCTGAACAAACGCAACAATCCACAAGTCTTTGCGCTAAACTGATTTTTCAGACAGTTGTTTCCTCTTTTCATTAACTTGTGGCACAAGATTTTCTTCACACACACGTTTTTCAAAGCGTAAAAATCAATCCCATTGTAATTCTGGATGATTTAAATAAAAAGCTGTGCCTGTTAGCGATCACGCCTTAGATATTATGAGTTATCTGGCTGCCGTCATTTATAGATTTATATAGAAATATGCCAGTCTTTTGAACAGCTCCTTGAAATGAACAGATCCCAAAGACTCAGCTCCCATAAAGAGTCATATATCCCATCACTATGACGACCCATTCTACCATCTGAGCCCCTTTTGGTTTTTAGCAATGTCTAATTCCATTTATTAAGCTTTGAACACAAAATAAAACCCTCAGTTAAACTCAACGATATCAAAAATACCCACTGAAACTCAAACCAATAAACCCAGCTCTAACGCTTGCTCCAGTTAAAGGCTACTCGTGGGTTAGGTTTTGGACTTTGGAATTAAAGAAACAATACATCCAATCCAATTTAGTTGTATAGGCCTTAAAAAAGGGGGAAAAGTTTATGCGTTTATACTGATTCTCACTCATGCATAGACAAGATGAAGTGTGTTGCCAAGGACACAGCAGGCAGGTTGCATAACTCAAACCTTGAAGTTGGTGAGCTTGTGTCTCTGCCGCTGAGTAAGACGATGCAGAGGATGTGATCAACACAAGGACAGGTTCCGCGTTTTCCCCCACGGTTCCACCTTAACAGTGTGTTTTTATGCACTGGCAAAAAGGCTATACATCCACCCACTCTGTGCGCCGTTGACAAGCCCTTTCCCAGCATGGCCCTGACTTCATTAAAGCCAAGTTAATAAGGCCTTCTTCTGTTTGTCAGAACGCGCATAAGGCAAATTAAGAACAAACTCAGAGCACAGTAAGTGAAGAGAAACGTGCGTATCTGTTAATGCCACAGTTGTGCACATTTATTTTATTTCATGTTTTTACCCAGTTGGATTTTTGGAAATACGGCATTTAGGTGGGAATACAGCTGGACAAGACATTCATCAGACTCAGACTCTGGCTCAGGTCACAAACTCATGATGAGAGACATACGTTTCTGGTTTTGATTGGCGGATCATGTGGGGCCCGTTTATGTGAAATCTACACGTTCTCCTTGTGAAGAAGAAGAAAAAGAAGAAGAAGGAGGAGAAGAAGAAGAAGAAGAAGTAAAACGAAGCAAGAAGAAAGAAGAAGCAAGAAGAAAGAAGATTAACGAAGAAAGAAGAAGAAAGAAGAAGAAAGAAGAAGCAAGAAGGAATAAGAAGCAAGAAGAAGAAATAAGAAGAAAGAAAGAAGCTAGAAGAAACAAGAAGCAAGAAGAAGGAAGAAGAAGAAAGAAAGAAGCAAGAAGAAACAAGAAGCAAGTAGAAGCAAGAAGAAAGAAGAAGCAAGAAGAAAGAAGAAGAAAGAAGAACCAGAAAGAAGAAGAAAGAAAGAAGCAAGAAGAGACAAGTAGCAAGAAGAAAGAAGAAGGAGGTAGAAGAAAGAAGAAGAAGAAAGAAAGAAGCAAGAAGAAACAAGAAGCAAGAAGAAAGACGAAGCAAGAAGAAGCAAGAAGAAACAAGCAAGAAGTAAGAAGAAGCAAGAAAGAAAGAAAGAAAGAAAGAAAGAAGCAAGAAGCAGCAAGAAGAAAGAAGAAGAAAGAAGAAGAAGCAAGAAGAAAGAAGAAGAAGAAAGAGGAAGCAAGGAGGAAGACGAAAGAAGAAGCCAGAAGAAAGAAAAAGAAAGAGGAAGAAGAAAGCAGGCTCATCCTTCAGCTAAGTGTTTCTGAACCTGGCTCTAGATCAACCCCCTCTTCAGCTGTCCTGGGGTAGACTGGGGTAGACTGAGAGAGTGAGATTGCCAATATGCACCATGGCCCCCTCTGACCACCACTCACCACATCCCATAGGCAAGGCGGGTGAAGTGTCTGGCCAAGGATCTAATGACTGTCTGCAACTGATCTGTGGATCATTGGGTGAACACTCAGGCCAACAACAACTCTTCTCTGTTGGGTCTCCCTAAAAAAAACTCTCCATAAACTCCAACTGGTTCAAAACTCAGCCGCCCGCATTATCACACACAACCTACACGAACCCCATCACACCCGTCCTCACACACGGCTCCACCTCGCCCCTCCTTACCTAACTGACCTCCTTCACATCTCCACACTTGTTCGCTCACTCTCCCTCTTAACACTGACTCACTCCCTCACTTTAGATCCAAACTCCAAACTAATCTGTGTAGAAAAGCCTCATCACTGTGACCATAACTGCGCTGTCCTTTGTACATACATCTGTTTTTTTAACCTTGTATTTATGTGCGCAGAACTTTTCTCGTGTTTCTTTGACGTAAGGCGACCTCGAGTGTCTAGAAAGCCGCCTAACATATATTGTATTCAATGTGTTCAGTGTTGATGTCACAAAGCAAAGCCTTATTATTGACTTTTCAAACAATCTCAATCCACCCACTCTGCACGCTGTTGTCGAGCTCCTTACCCCGACTTCATTAAATCCAGTAAGTGCGCAAGGCAAGGAGTTAATAAGGCCTTTCTTCTTTTTGTCATCCCAATGCACAGTCCCTGTATTGTCAGGGAGTGCACTGCTTTGTCTGCAAAACCACTCAATTATAATGGGGCGAGCGAGTTTTCTGAACTGTACAAGAACGGGCTAAAATAGGCAAAGTGTATAGTGACATGTCACAGGTGAATGTGCTGCAGCAAGTCTTTTTTTTTTTTAAGGGAAACCTTTAGACTGACAGCAGCAAAGAGAATGCAGCTACATTTCGCTGCTTGTGTCGGTTTTTCATTTGGAGGCAAAAGAGCCGGATTGATTTACACACTATACATTTATGTGCAAGGTTGTTGAAGTTTCTTGCCGAAGGACACATCAACAGTGTGTAAAGTTGGTCGTAGAGGTTGGACCATAAACCTAAACTAGTGGCCGCCAGTTTCTACTTGCCGATCTATTGTTATATAGGAGAGAAGACCAGATGTTTGGCGGTGTTTTAAACCTGAATCCAGTACACCTTTCGGACATGTAGGAGTATTCCATCATAGTAAAAGTAGAGATTTTCAAAGTTGTCAAACGGACTGGGTTGTTTGACTTGAGGGAAATTCCCATCCAAGAAGTTCAAACTTTGATCATCAAGCTGGTTTGCACCTCTCCACCTGAGGGGACGAGTGAGATCTGCATAACCCCACATTGTTTTGTTTACCTTGTGCCAGTTTCACTCATTAACCCCTGACCTGAGGTGGAGTGGAACCAGAAGCTATTGGGTCACTTACACCTCAATTCCATCACCAAGGCCCTTCTGTGATCCAAATCTGATCAGGGCATGTACTGAGCTCCCCTGTACTGTATCGTTTTACCCTGACACGTCCCAGCTTGGCATGGGCCGACCTGGGAAATCTCCCAAATGTCTGCCTCTGCTTCTCCTCCAGTGCAACCCAAGAGAAGTAGTCAGCTGACCTCATTCTTTGACCACATAATGTTGCAGTAACCCCAAAGAGCCCTAACAACACGGTTATTTTTCAGCAACCAAAGCAACTGGTAGTATTTGGACTCTTGAATACAATGAACACTTAATAAAAGCTGAACCGGGGCATTATGGGGAGACATGCACAGAGCAAACACACATGCAAACTCCAAACAGAGAGAACAGCCTTAATACTTTCATTTCTCTACCACTGCACACTCACAGTTGCGGTAATTATCTGCTATTTTTAGTTTACTGGATGGAGAATGTAATGAGACGCAATCTATGATACATTTTCCAGTGCATGTAATTGGTCTGTGTTCTTGACAGGGGTCTCACAATTGATGTGCTATTTTGCTTGTATATGAGGCTTTATTAGTCCCCAGAGTCTTTTTGGGTTGAGAGGATGTACGAATATTTATATAGATATCAGAACATACACTTAGGAAAGCTAAAAACACATTAAAAACAATGTAGACAATGTAATGCACATTGTGAGATATGGTGTTAAACCTTATAGTGCGGATCTATTGCTCGACTCCATTGATCTTTTTTTTTTTTTTTTACATTTTTCTGGCAAGTAGAGACAGACTCAGTACACAGGATGCATGAAGGAAAAAAAAATCTGAAAAAAAGAGAAGCCGCTTAAATGTCAAAGCAACGCCAGAACAAACAGAAAATAATAATACGTGGTACGTATGGCACTGTAATGCATTGCCTCTGAGTCACCGCCCTGTACTTCCTCTACCCCCTGATGGGCTTTGACGTGTGTGTCTGCGCATGAGCGCTGAGGTCATGGATTGCGGTATATATGAAGCTGTTAGAAACCTATTTAAGCTTTCAGACTGGTGCATTGGTGCCATTCATTTTCCTGGGCGTTCTCATCAGCTCCATCCTCACTGTTAATCACCAAGTGTTTTGTCAAGCCACCGCTCCGTGCCAAATGTTTCACAGCACATTTGGGAGCAGGGTTTGTCCGCCAGCTGTTTGCTGTGGTGGGCTGGCCACATCAGTGCAGCAGCTATCTTTTATTGTTTTTTCACGTTTTGATAAATGACTCTGAGAAGTAATATTGAAAAAAAGAACGATTTTGCAATGTCTCCATAAAAAAACAAAACATTGGAGCTAAACGCTTCTTTCTCAAGTCATTTGAAAATTTAAGGTGGACACATATATATACACTTTTTTTTATGCATTGTTTTTTTTCTTTTATTTCAAGACCATTCACATTGTAGATTCTCACTAAAGGCATTCATTCATGAACACTTTATTATGCTTGAACAAAAAATATGACGTAATTGCTTAAAAATAGCCCCCCCTTTGCTTTGCACACTTTTGACATTTTCTCAGTGAGCTTCGCAAAGTAGTCACCAGAAATGGTTTTCACTTCTCAGACAGTTGAAAACCATTTCTGGGACGACCTTATGAAGTTCATTGAGGAAAATGCCAAGAATAAAGGGTGGCAATTTTGAAGAATATTCATTTCACCCTTTTTCGTCTCCAAGATAATCCCATGTGTTCATCCATAGTTTAATGCCTTCAACAATGAGAATCAGAACATGAAAAGTGTTTCCAAACTTTTGATGGGTTCTGTATGAAATAGTTATACAGAGTCTTTACTGATTCAAACTTAAAATCATTTGTTGGAAGCCGTACATCTAAACATGCTGGAAAAACAATATGCAAGCCTCCATTTTAACACAGCGGCATGCTAACAAATCAATGTCATAGTGATACATGCACTGTGAGAGCCGAAGGGTTTCAGGGATGTTTTATGGGCGTGTGAAGGTTTCTTTCAGTTTGCGTATGATGCAAAATAATCCAAGAAATACAGATCAGAGCAATTCAGCAATAGAAGAAGAAGCAACCAAAGGCAAGACAATTAAACCTGCATGAAGCAAATAACTAGAGAGTAGAATGTTACATGCAAAAAATATATATATATGTCACTTTGAAATGTCCATTTTCTGTATAGAGTTGTGTGCATCCATTACTTTTAGAGAAGTTAAAGTTTCTAAAGACAAGTTGTACTTTTTCACTTTGGTTGACAATTTCGGTCTATGCACGTCTTGCGCTCAAAAGGCTTGAAGCTGGTTTACTACTCTAGCAGTTTTGCGAGGGTGTAAATTTCATACAATTTTTTTTCTCTTTTTAAAAAAATACGGTCATGAATTACTGCAGCTTTGGTTGTTCCGGTTGAAATTGTTGCAAATATATCTTTGCACACTAGTGGCTGATGATTTGCTGTCCCCAAGAAAGGAAACGCTAAAGATTTTGTCGGTCTATTATTTTGCTTAGGCAGATTTATTTTTGTGGAGTCGCCACACTTTTACTGCAGTTCTCATCTTACCTCGTCCTCGTGGCTGTATAAGGACAAGCGAAGACTCCACTGCGACAGAGATGACACTCAAAGAAAGTGAAGATGCAAAAGCGCTGGCCCCAGATTTTGATCTAGAGACGACGGGTGTCAGCTGCACAGCCATGAATGATGCATCTCCTCTGAGCCATCCATAACGGCACAGGGCCTAATGGAGGTATAAAAGTGGGCAGATAAGAAGCTCCCCTTGATGCTTCCATAAATCAGAAACTCTCCTCAGCTCAAGTGACCAGCGCCGCCGGGGCCACATACCACACGCGGGAAGCACCACTGTTATTTTAATCACTGCGAAACTCCTGCACACCTCCGGCACTTGTATTACATTTCATGGGGAAATGCATAGGCTTTTACTGCTGGCTGATATGATTAGGGCTGATTTACGGTCGCACCGCTGCGTCTTTATAATACATTTAGCACCCAGCTAACAGCCTGTTTGCTCCAAGTACTGTGTCAGGAGCCAGATCTCCTCCCACCGCAAATGTGTTCAGCAACATCAAACTTGCAGAGGTATTGAAACGGCAAATCATTTTAGGGATTAAATATTCAGCACACAGTATTAGAATGGATTCCATTGTGAGTGTGAACTGTCTGTGCTTTTTCTTATGTTTAAAGGTTGTATACTAACTAAATTCTTCTTCTTTTTTTTAACAGACAGTATAACCATATAACAGTATTACAGTGGTTCCCTGCCTTGCTGCGCATGCTGTTTCTAGGCTGTGCCCCACCCCATCCAAATAGATAAAAAAACATTGCAAATCCACATTTATCTCAAACAAATAAACTGAAATTGTGAAGTGTTTGGAGCATTTCTGTCATATTTGATGATTTTTAACCATTTAATTTGCTCAAATGACATCTCTCATGTCCTCACCCTCCCTGGCTTTCCATTAGTATTGCTACAATTTATGACATAGGCAAATGTTCCTGCCTCACAGTAAGTACCTCGTGTATTCAACAAGTGAGGTCTGTGTGGACTTTTTATTCACATATCTGCACAGCTTTCACATGGGTGCTTTTAGTTTCTCTGAGCGATAGCATGTACAATAGTGTCCCCTCTTGCTCGCGCAGTGGAGGGATCAGGTCGCCAGGTCTGTGGAATTGATTGGATTCCAGTTGTGCCATAAGGGTCCGCAGAGGTTTTGGAGCATAAAGTAGCCTCATATTCTAGAACAGCACGTACCCTGAAGAACTGCAAGTGAGGAATAGTAAGGACTGAAATCCCTGTATCCTGTTCAAGAACATAAATTACACTTGTGTCTGAATTTAAAAAAAACTCAAAGGAGAACCAAGTAACTTTTTCCCCCTAGAGGCCACAAGCGCCACTGCAGCTGTCGTGGCATGTTGCATTTTTTTACTCGATAATTGTGCCACAACCCAGTTATACAATGGAGATATTTTTTCCGCTCAAACTTGGCTGGAAATACTGCTGGTCGCTCTAGCCCACAGTTAGCTTTGCACGTTAGCCTTTTAGCTTCTTCTGATCGTGAAACCAAATAACAAAGTTTTGCAAAATGTTCATCAGTAAACTGAAAGTTGCAGACAGAATGCAGTCAGGACTTACCTGTCTGCCATAAACCTCATAAATGCGAGCCAAAAGTGATTTTGTAGACAACTGAGAGCAGCAAGGGAGATGTTTTCCATTTGTGTGTATTGGTGCTGCCGGGTCGGAGGCAGGGGAAGTCGCAAGTTTGGTTTTCTGGCCACAGAGGGAGATGAAAGACCCCCCAATTATCCCATCAACACTTGTATACGCTCAGAGGGACTACGGAAAGGATTTATTAAGGTAAAAAAGTTACTCGGTTCTGCTTTAAAGGTGCAAAACAGAACTGTTTTTGTATTATGTATTAGTGAGTATTGGACCTTTAAGTGAGTGGTTAGCATGACGCCTTTACTTTCCATCTCAGTGGCCAGAATCAATTGTTTTTAGACTTTTTGGTAGGTTTTCACTACTGACGGACCGTCTCCATGGTAACGTATAATGCTGCATTTGTCCTGGAGCGTTGTACAGGCCACCATAATTGGAAGTAAAGGCGCCATGCTAACCATGCATACAGCCATTGGGTCACAATTATGCACAAATATACTTTCTTTCCCCCCATATTAAATGTTCTATGATGCACTTTTAATGCAATGGCACTGAATACATGAATGTAAAGTAATGTAACTATGGGGAAGTGGATTTGGACAAGCACGAGAGATCTTATGAAACAGATACATTTTCCTGTGTTAGACTCTGGTTGCTCAACTTGACTAAACAGGCGGCTCGCGTTGTCACATGTGGAGATGGAGAGGGCACAGTCTTTTGTACGTCATGGTTCAGAGCTGCTATTCCCCGGTGAGAGAAAAGAGATAGAGCCACGGGGCAGCACAGATGATATGGCATGGCATAACAAGAGAAAGTACACTGCTACTGAACAGATAGCGGCTTCTGGGTTTAGGAAGGGAATTAAATCCACACGACATGATCCTACATTTCCCTTTATTGTGTTATGCTTGAACATTTTTATAAAGTTGAATTTAGTGACCTTGCTTAGCGTGATGATGAAAATATGACAAACTACATAAACATACAGAGGCGTAGCTTGCCAGGAGGAAAGGCAAGAAGCTGCCTGTTCTGGGGAGAACAGGTTGTGTATCTGCTGTTGCAAATGTGCAGCCGCTCCAGTCTGCAGATTATAACACTGAAAAACCATGGCACGCACGGGGAGCATGTTTGAATGCTCCATGGAGAAGTTTTCATCTTCATTTTTATGTTGGAACAGTCTTTTTATGAACCATTGGAAAATTGCTGCATTACTTTGCATCCCACTCGATAGAGGATTTTGGGAAAGTGTGACAAACTGCAGCTAACCGGGTAAACCCGGTACCTTAGCTAACTGCTACTGCTAACAACAACAACCAACTTTCATTCTAAATGATTGGAAACACAGCGAAAACTAAAGTAATTTGTCATCCAAAAATCGTGATATTTTTAATAAATATATGTCCAACACTGGCCTTCTGTTCAAGGGGAAACTTATGCAGAGAACTGCATTATGGGAGTTGTCAGGTGACGAGCTCCTGCCCAAATCACGTCCTCTCTCCCAGTGCGCAGTACACAGGGCGGCCGCCAGAGGGCCCTACCGACATTCTTGCTTGGGGCCCCTTGATACCCTTGCTATGCCATAATGTTACAAAAACAACAACAACAACAAAGTGAACAAAGTTTGGACGCCCCTGGATTAGAGCATAGAAAAGGATTTGCAAATGTTATTAAGGTACATTATGTGCATTTCCGATACTTTTATGATAATTATGCATACTTTTGATGTATTATACAGTGCAACAGAGACCTATATTTAAGAAATTTCATAGCATTACTGCACACAGCTTTCATTTCTTATGTGTGTCTGAGCTCTCAGGAGCTTTCCATTGTAGGCAAAGGTTGTTGCCTCTATCTGGTATTCTTTAATCTGAGTAGATTGTCCTGCTGTGGAAAACCCTGCCAACGATCTTTCCACTTTGTTGTGAATGGCATCTCTTGAGTCTTTCCTTTGATGAAAACTGGCTGAAACTGAGCAGCACAGAAACCAACTCACTCGCTCAGTGACGCTGCCGCTTTCTTTCTTCATTCATTCTTTTGGCAGCGCGGCCCGTTTTCTGAAGAGGCTGAAAATTATTACCGCAGTGAAGCCAAAAGCCTGTGACCTTCATGACACGTCGGCAAATGTGCAAAGTCGTGCATCATCCAGGTCTTTTAGGAGTCTGGTAAACTGATGGTTAGCCTTAGATTCTGACTTTTATCCTTGTTCACTCATGATTCTGTTAGTTATACTTAGTCAGGCTTTTGTAAAGTTCTGGGGCGAATTGCATGGTCTCAGTAAAGGTCAACAGAACAAAGCAAATGTACAAACCAAAGAAACACCAACACAAAAAGAATAATACAAATATAACTTAGATATCCATGTATGGTGCACTGTTACGTGTCCGCTTCTTGTGGGATCTCAACCACCAACCTGCAGAGGTGATTTGGTTAATCATGAAATGTCGGCTGTCTCTATCAAGAAATATCCAGCTGTTTTGATTTTCCGAACTTTGTTTAAATGTTTAAAGGATGAATATTTTTCAGCCCTTTTTTCTGAGCATACAGTAAAGTGTTCATATTCTGACATAAAGGAGAGACAGATGTTTTACTTTGGCTAACAACGCTAGCTGTAAATTCACAAGAAAATATATGTATTGGAGGCAATGAAGAACAGTCCCGTAAAGGATATAGGAGCATAACCTCTTGACTAAGACTGGTTACTGTTACATGTTTTCCGATACCGGTACTTTAACGATACTTGGTTTACGATACCATAAAAGATTCCATTAAAGACTGTTTCTTTTAAATTTGTTCCATGTATTTGAGCTGAAACAACTTCCTTTAATGCTGTCCCTGGACCAAAAGGCATCAAAGCTTGGTCTCGAAAGACAGTACCTGCTTTCGATACTCTTACCTTTTCAATACCAGTAGTACCTAAACCTTTTTTTCTATACCATCGTGTAGACAGACTGAAGCTTTCGGATTGCCGAACTACTACACTAATTTATTTATTTATTTATTTATTTATTTATTTATTTATTTATTTATTTATTTATTTATTTATTTATTTATTTATTTATTTATTTATCAGGGACGATACAATCAACATAGTTACAATTAATATTTGCAGCTGATGCGATGCATGAAGAGCTTGTAGCTAGTGCTAGTTCACAGCTCATGTCCCTGGTTGGGCCTTTCTACACAGTTTACAATAATAAAATACATAAATACAACAATGCTATTAAAACTAATACTACTGCTGCTGCCACAGACATCGTTGAGTCCTTGGGCAAAAAAATAAATAAAAATCACCCAATTTGCCGGTGTAAATGTTGTGAGCCAGCGATTGGTGGTCATTAACATAGATTGGCAACAAAGTTTCCGACATTTCTTCCAAGTAGCCCTCATATTGTGTCTTTTTCTTACATTTCTGCTGGGCTGAAATGAGAGAGTTGTGGGCTCATGACAGCGGGACCTTAAAGAGGCAGTTTGTCCGACTTTGTAACGAGATCTGTCCATGGCCGAGTGACTGGAGAGGCAGCTGCTCCTCGCCTGTCCAAGCCCGGACGGACCGCTTTTTACAGCCAGAATCGGGAGTGATGGAGCAGAGGAGGAACAGGCACAATTAGAGGGTGAGAGAGAGGGTGAGAGAGGGAGAGAGAGAGCGAGAGTGGACGTCAGAGGGGGCCAAAGAAACGTCACCTGAGAAACACAAAGGCGGAAAGGATCCAGCAGAGACAGGGACAGTTCGAGCTGAAAATCATTCAGCGCTAAGCTAAATGCCAACTAAGAATAGACTTTGAATCAATCAAGCCGAAGCTATCTGGCTGTAGAATTAATACGTCCCCTGGAGAGCAAAGCATTTGGAACAAGAAGAAGTTCGTTCACATGTATCTGCCCTAAACAAGCAGCAGATTAAATAGAATAGAAATGAGATAAAGACTGGTTATTGGATTATTTTATGTTTTGTTCTTTTTATACTGTATCTCTCCTTTGTGAAATGTCTTGCGAACAAAGGCAAACAAAGATCTTGAGCCAACCTGTGAATCAGCAGTTATTACCTCTTACCTGGAGTAGTATTTTGCTCTTTTTTTGATTGATCCTTTTCACTTGGGTGTCTTTTCTTCCACAGAAACTCAACCAAGTTTCCTTCATTTTGTTGCATGATAGAAAGATACAGAATTTGCTAGCACATTGGTAAAAAAAAAAAATGTATATTTGTTTGTATATTGTTTTTGCATGTTTAATCATCCCAGCTGCCAACAGACACTGATAAAAACCAACATAGACCTTTTGGATATTCTTCTCTTCATACACAAAATGTATATCAACTTATAATATGCAATATCACTGCTGAATCAACCAAAAGTAGATTAAGACAATTATGCATGTAATGTTCACTTTAAGTTCGATACTGGGAGATCACACACTCAACACCACTTTTACTGGTTCACTTTAATTTAATGCAAACAGGGCACCCATCTGAAGCTTGAACACTACAAACCGTGAGCTAGCCTTGTCCCTAAACCATATCAATATTTACAAATTGAGGGACAAAAAGATAGTGTGGATTAAAGCAGCACTAAGTAACTCATGCCCCTAGAGGCCATAAGCGCCACTGCAGGTGTCGTTGCGTTTTTCTTTATGCATTAATTGTCTGAGAGTAAATACTACGCTGACAGAAAAGACAAAGGGAGGGAGGGATATTGTACATTGTGCGACAACCCTTTTTTTCCACTCAAACTTGGCTGTAAATACTGCTAAAGTGGCGCTAGCCCGCAGTTAACTTTGCCCGTTAGCATGTTGGCTTCTTTTGGTCCTGGGTGGAGATGAAAGACCCCCCAATCATCCTATAGACACTTGTAGTACCCCCAGAGGGACTACGTAAAGGATTGATTAAGGTAAACAAGTTACTTAGTTCTCCTTTAAAGGAATAGGCCACCGTTTTTACAAACTGAGATATGTTCTTACCTTAGCTTTGATGAGTTCTTTAGGACCTGTCTGGTCGTCACCCGTGCCTTCAATCATGTAAACACAGCGCAGACGGCGTTAGCATTTAGCCTCTCCCCCTCTCCTCTATAGCTCCAAAACTGGTCAAGATAGAAGCTACCAAGCTTCCACGTTTTCCCTATTTAAATATGGTTACGTGAAGTGTTCCACTACAAAGTATAATTACACAAAATTAAACAATGTGGATTTTCTAAGCGGATAAAAGGGGGAACTATATTGTAAGGCGTAATAATACCAGGAGTAGTTCGAAATCCGCGCAGTAATCTTCACTTTACTGTGCAGCAATCCTCACTTTACTGTGCGGATGCCAATTATACTTTGTAGTGGAACACTTCACGTAACCATATTTAAATAGGGAAAACGTGGAAGAGCTTGGTAGCTTCTATCTTGACCAGTTTTGGAGCTATAGTGGAGAGGGGGAGAGGCTAAATGCTAACGCCGTCTGCGCTGTGTTTACGTGACTGAAGGCACGGGTGAAGATCAGACAGGTCCTAAAGAACTCGTCAAAGCTAAGGTAAGAACATATCTCAGTATGTAAAAACGGTGGCCTATTCCTTTAACATGCATCTGAAATGTGATTGTAAATGTAACCGACAGATTGAGTGTTCATAGTGATTTTCTTTAGTACTTTGTTCCTTTGAAAACACATCAGATACCTTTGTCGCACCAATGAACCGCCCGCAATCGTACCAAGTCCATGTCTTAATCATTACAGCCGAGGTACAATATCATCAGCGTGTAACCGATTTATGCTTTTGCAAAAGTGACAAAGTGCTCCCCAATTAGCTGCGAAATCTTCTTTTTTGCTCAATTAAACATTCATCATAGCCGGCCTTGTTTTTGTCAGGGTGCGTTTTAAAGATAGCGACTTCAAAGGGGAACACATCGGAACACACGTGCACCAGTCTGGCGGAGGTTTTATAGGCGTTTCTACAGCACGCTTTTTCGAAAGACAATTTCGTGCCACTGATGATATAACGGACGTCGCATGAAAACTCAAGTCGGAAAAATAGTCCCCTCATTTATCATGTTTAATCACTTCCTGCAGATTTCTCAAGACCGCGTTTATTGAATGCATCTATCTTTCTCTCATTGTGGCCGCGGACAGAGATGGATGGGCAGAGCGGCGAGGTTTAAGGACTGCCCAAGCCTAACAGAGCCCGGCTGACACTTCCTAATTCCTTTAAATTCACACCTTTGTCTCCAGTCTGTGGTTGTCCCTCGATCTCACGTGACTGTGCATCATATTTGACCAACAAGAAGTGTGGGAGGGTTTTTATAAGTGACTGGGATTTGGGAATTAATGTGGGATTATTGCTCGAAGGGTTTAACTGTTAGTGCTTTGGTTGGATTGAATGAACTAAATATGATTATTTGCACTTGTTTAGTTGCAAGATTCACAGCAATGTCGTCTAATCAAGATACATACATGCACACATTAAAAGCTCTATGGAGTCATGCAATGCCAAATAGACTTTTTGAGATTGTACTCACTCCCGAATGACAAAGTTATGGTTTTCACCCTTTTTTTTCATGTTTGAATAACCTTGCATACTCAATAATCAATTTCCTTCTCATGAGTTCAAAACACTCTCTTCCATCTGCTCATGTCATGAAGTAGCGTCTGGCTTCTCTGTACTTTCAAAGCCATACATCATTTTAAAGGAATAGGCCACCGTTTTTACATACTAAGATATGTTCTTACCTAACCTTAGTCGAGTTAATATATACCCGTCTGGTCTTTGTCCGTGCGCTCTGTCAGTCAAACGGAGCACAGACGCAGCCTCTCCCACATGTCATATAGCTCCAAAAAAGCTCACGATAGAAGCTACTAAGCTCTTCCACGTGTTCCCTATTTAAATAAAGTTACGTGAAGTGTTTTAATGCGAAGTATATTTACACAGAAATGTAACATGTCAATTTTATAAGCAGATAAAAAGGGGTACTATATTGTGAGGCGTAATGATATGAGGAGCACAGCGTCCGCGCAGTAACTCCTAAAGACTTCCCCCGCTCACTTCCGTCAATAGAAGCTGCGTGACTCACAAGGCCTTCAGTACAAAGAAATTCTTGCTAACAGCTGCTGATTTAAGCCCGTGCATTCTTTACTAGTACAACCGACAGACATAAATGTATACTGAATAAAAATGTATTTCAAGTTAGTAGATGATTACATTTCCGTGCTGCCCATTACTATGAAAACCCCTTCTTTGTCTGTGCTCATTCTCAAGCTGCTTGCACTTCCACTGTTTGGGTCCTAATGGCAGCAGTGGTCGACAAGAGCAGGTAAAGACTAGCTACCATTCATTCATTCCACATAATTATTGAATTAGCCTTGGTCAAAGCTATGCCTTGTAGATTTGCTTTGGATCTGGGGAACACGTCAAGAGCATGCTGAAAGCATTGTGCCTGTGGGATCTCGATGGGCCAGTGCTGTGCTGTGCATTTGCCCTGTAAACACATGTAGGAAATGCCCCACGTCATCTCCTCATTAGGTTGGCGTGTGCAGGCTGTAAAAAAGAACTCACTAGTTCTTGTACCCTGTTCGAGGCTGTTCCCGGAGCTCACCATGGCTGCTTTGTTGAAGGAACAGGCCACCGTTTTTACATACTGAGATATGTTCTTTAACCTGCTTTGTACCTGCATTTTCTTCAGCAAATTGTGAGTTCAGTCATGTAAACCAAAGTGCGAACATATAATCTTTGGAACTTATTTTCATGATGAAATAAATTGTGAATTCTTAGAATCAACAACTAAAAAACACCCACACATTTTTCTACACAAACATTGTGTTTAACAATGGAACTCCGGTTCGACCAACATACCTGTGACTTTTTTTCTTTTACTGTAAAAGCGAAGTGTGAAAACTTGGACCACAGCATAAACTTTAGTAGTTTTAGGAAAAAATAAAGTCATTTTTAATCATTTCTGATTATTAATAGAGTACAGAATATTCATTAATATAAAATGCTGTAAAATCCCTCCATTATAATCCCATAAACTTCGTTTTAATCTCATTTTCAGAAGCCCTGGGAAGCTTTGGGGATCCACAAAATAAAACTAGCTGCTATACTCGAATATTCTCTTACTAATACCATATGAATAAATGATGTCATGGTTCCAGATTCAAGGGGAATTAACTTAAATAAAAGTTCAGTCACAGGCACGACCGATAACAGCTTCATAACATGCTGTCAGGAAGCTGAACTCTCCCCTATTCTCTCCCCTTTACGTTTACACACATGTATTCGATATTAGCTTTTGTCTTTTTCCATCAATGGACTGAGAGCAACTAAAGTTTGACTATGTGCAAGCGCATTTACATGTAGTAGAATTGAAAATAAAGCAATAAATTAGCTTGAACTGAAAATCAATGCAAAAACAAGGAGGTCACATTGTGCCACTGTCCCACAGACGTCGCCCATTAGATCTGTGTGTTTGCCCCTCTGTCAAACTCTGTGACGCAACTTTTATCTCTGAGATTCTTCCTCCATGAATTGTTTATGTGGAAGCTGGCGCTGACCTCTCTTTGGCTCATTCGGGGGCCATGAGGTCGTGACTCCGGATGAACTCGCGCTCAACTGTTCCACTGCTCCAACTAAAGCCATTCAGAGCACTCCACTGATGTTCCTTTGTGCCACTCTCAAACGGCCCATGTTCTTCCATCAAGTCCTCTGCCGCTTGCGTCCGGTTATGGGTCACGACCTCATTACATCAGGGCAGAAGTGTAAGACTTGGGAGGACAGCTGAAATTGCTTTTTAGTGGAAAGAATATGTTCATTTTCTTGCTCATTTCTAGTTGTCGTTTTAACAAATATCTTCACTTTGACTTCAGCGATATTATTTTCCATGTAAGTTGTAACCAAGTTTTAGTTTCAAACAACTTTATCTTAAAATAAGTTTAAGATTTGTAATTAAGACTTGTGATAACTAGAAATAGCAGATCACATTAATTGGAAAAACTAGAATGTCCACATTTACTTGACAGTGGGGATACTTGAATGTTCATGAACCCACACAAAACGTACACATGCACGAAAGTGGATAGAATAGTGACGGACTAATTGTGGGTGAAGTATAAATAATGAACGTTGGGGGAAAAAGTAGAATGATGTGAGTTTTAAGACAAACACGTGGAGGTGACAATAACAAGCCTGTGTTCAATAATGACTTAAAGGGGCTAGATAAAATTTTCTCATTTTTATACTACTGCCACCTCAGGTCTTACGCGTAACTGCAGGTTTATATTAAGCTTGTGCATGACGGCACTTCAGACCCGAATTAACAACTTTTTGAGTGACAAGTGCAGGATTTTAGAGGCAGTTGTGGTGAAGAGGTCTGAGCTCATTCTACACATTAGGACATTGCTGAAACATGTAGGGGAGGACATTTATAAACTCCGTATAGTCCCTTTCACTGCTGACGGACCCTATCGTCGGAAAACCTACAAAACAATTGATCCCGGAGCGATGAGAGCCACCGTGATCAAAAGTCAAGGTGCCCTGCTGACCACTCATACAGCTGGTGGGTCACTACAAGGTCAAATACACTCAAATATCAACTTTTTTGTTTCAATGGAAAGTCAATTACAGCGAGGAACCCCCATGGCCAGCCCTCATTTCCTTGCGGTTTCAGCAGCTAATGGCGATGCTACATCCATGTTTTTCTGTCGTGGATGTGTAGCCGGGCTTCAGTCCGTTGTCCCACACACTCACAATTCATTTAGGCCAAAGACATTGTTGTACATGTGTGTTTTAATGCCGTGGTTCTGAACTGGTCTGGATCAACAATCACCCTGGGAAAACAAGCCACGACCCAAATACGGCTTACACTTGTAAAATATAATGTAAAAAACACTTTTGACCAAGTTGTCCATGTATTCGTGTTTCGTTTGTATCTTTTGAAGTGACAATACACTCATTTTTTGAGGATTTCATTGTTTAAAAGATGGGCATGTAAATTGACAACTTACTTATACATTACTAAAAGTTCAACCCACTAAGTCAGAAGTCCTTTCTGTGCACCAGCGGATCTGCACCATGGCATGAATTAAGTGCAGTGCTGTGTTGCAACTGTGTGCGAGAGATTCCTTCCTGTTTCTGCCCGCAGAGTCATTTCACTATGTAATCACCTCGCACGGCTCATGAAAATTGCAAAGGCGGTGAATAATTTAAAGGGACTGCGTTGAAAATTATGTGTTGTGGGTGTCATAACGACGGTGGTCGAGACACAAGAGGAAGACGGGGAGGCAGATAAAAGAAAAATCTGGCCAAGCACTTTCCTTCAGCGCTCATTTGGTCTGCTGTTCCCAATATGGCTTCATTGTTTCCGCGGGGCATGCTTAAATTGATATGAGGGCTGAGTTACTGTGTGGTAGTTGTGAAGGGGAGCAGGCTTCACCGGTGGCATCTTGCAAATTCACTTTTCAGTGTTCGAGGAGTGGGTGGAAGAAATTTCAAACACAAAACTGATGCAGATGGATAACTTAACATGCACCTCTAATCATGGAAACTAAAAGAAAAAAGAAAAAAGGATGACAATCTTTTTTAAGCCAAAAACACTGTGTTCTGGTTCTGGTAAGACACTTCAATACTTCTTTGGGATCCGTTCATGTAAAAGAGTCGTTCAAATGACTGGTTAATTTTTTAATTGTGATTCCAAGACAAATTTAAATGATTTAAAAGGCTGATCCCAGGTCCTGTCGTCCCCCTGTCCGCTATGGTCCACTCTTGCCTATGGAGCCACCGTCCTGACTGTTCCCTCACTTTCCAGATATTGACATAAATATTTGCAAGCAATGTCACATGAGACTTATCGTCTTTAAACCAATGCCGTAAGCCTTACGGTTCACCGTTATGGCTCAATACACTTCAGTGTCTACCTGAACTTGTTCACACATTTCAACGGCGGTGTGGTTTGTTTGGTAGCCGAAATTTAGGAGCCCGATTGACCCACACATGTGCAGTCGAGATGGGCATTCGGCTTATTCTACGCCAGGGCAACTGTGGCCATACAGTCCATTGAATCGACGAAAACCGACGGTTTTGAGAATGACCAATTATGTTCTTCACAGGGCCAGCATTATCAACAAAGACTGTCTGAAGAAGAGAACTGGTAATTCTTCAAATCAGAGGCCGTCAAAGTGAAGTAACTGTCGAGCCATTTTGATCCACTGGACTTTGCTCATGTATCATTCTTGATGTCTAAACTTAAATACATAAGGCTTAAAAATAGGGGAGGGGTAGTAGCATACAAGGTTAGGTTAGGTTAATTTATTTGTACCCGTGGGTAAATTCGTCTTGCAATTCTGAGAACTAGTTGCCACATTAAAACACATTATACAAAGATAAAGCATGACACATATTTAAATATAAAACTTGTAAGTGCTCCCGATACTAACAGGATGTGCCTTTGGTACAGAAACAACTGAAGTTTAAGCCACTTGACTGTAACAAAGATTTTAAAAAAACAACGCCCAGACGGAAGCAATCGAAACTCTGAGTGCAAAGGATGCTCAGTGTCTTTTACGATGCTTCGTGCCATCCTCTCTAACTGTCTATCATGCAGAAAGTCCAAACTGGTCTGAGGCTGGCCAATGACTTTACTTGACCACTTGACCAGCTGATTCAAGGCGTTTTTGTTTCTAACAGAAGAGCTCCCGTAGCAGGCGACCAGGCAAAAAGCTAGGGTCGCTTTGATGCATGCCCGATAGAAAAGTGTCATCACAGTTTTATCTACATGAAAGAAGGACAGTTTCCGAAGACAATACAGTCGTTACAAAGTTACAAAGGATAAAAATGGCCCCTTTTTGACATGATATTTTGTAATATTATACATCGAGAACACTGAGCCGAATGTAGTGGCTAATGTTGTATTGAGCACAGATAAACCACCGTTCAAAATACACGTCTCATGATCTTCACACAGTCCACTGCACCTTCAGCTTTAACATCCATCCACGTCTGATTCCTAATGATTCAAATTCAAAGATGGGGTTTTGGTATTTGTCGGCAAAAGCGTCAAATAAAGCAGAAGCGAGAATTGAAAACAAGCACCAGACACAACGTTCCCGCGTCGTTTTTATGCACTTCGAAATGACAGAACAGTAATTTGGATCGTCACTGTCCCATTAACAAAATCCATTGTGCTTCGACTGTTACAATTTTAGTTTATTATCAGTAAAATTATATGGATAAGAGATAAAACACAACCGCCATTAGCAGTACTGTGGGTCTCAGCCGTCGCTTAATCTAGACTTCGGGAAGATCCCCCTTTAGCCATCTTTTGTTTACAACTGGGTCTTTTTAAACCAAGGCAGCCATCACAGTTTCCGAGAAGATCCAAAGGTCACTCAAACATGCATGACTGACATGTTTTTGGAGAGGGAACAACATTATAATGTGGCAGAAAGTTCTAAAAACATGACTTTGCATAATGTCTCCCCTCCCCACTTCATAAAGTCTTCGAAGTTAAACACTTTGTTAACTTTGTTGGCTCTTTGTCTACCAGGTGTACGTCAATAATCCAGTCGCCTAATTAAACGACAACCTTTGCATAACCTTTTAAATGTTACGCTTTGGAGACGCACCTTTCCAAACATGACACTCGGATACAGTCACTGAGTGTGGAGATAGAACTGCCATCATATTAACAAGACCGCCAGGGAATAGACAGAGCCCTGCATTCACCTGCTTGTTTTCAGATAACATGCACTCATCTCAAATGCAAAAACAAAGTAACAGTGACACGAGCTCATATAAAGTTTATTTTCTTATCGATTTCATGTTTTATAATGCCTGCGATAGGCATTGTCATAGTTTTACACCAGGGAAGTGACAAACCCATGACGAAAGTAAAGATTTTTATATTAGTTTGTTCGTTCGGGACTGTGCATGTTACTGAACACACACGAGTTTCCTGCCAGACTGTTATGGGCTCATTTCCATCCGTTATCCCATACTTGACCTCACAAACACACTCATCTTGGCTCCTTGTATATGTTTTTGTGGTGTGGGAAACCAGAAGAAACCTATACAGGCACGGGGAGAACATACAAACTGCACACAGATGAGTATACTTTGGGGTTATATAAATCTGTCTCTGTGGGGTAAGTTTGGTCTCGCTGAGCTGGCACAATAATGTATAAATACCCACATAAATGTATATACATAATATCGTTTATCCAAATGCAGAACTGCTCAGAACGAGTCCGGTGATGGCTTAAGAGATTTTTAAAATGCAGAGGAATTTCCTTTTTCCACCCATTACGCAACCAAATACAACAAATTCAAATCGGAGCACCTCACTGTGTGCCGTGTCTGGCCTGCACCGAGGCATTGACGTGCTGTCTGGTGTTACGCGGTTGTCCCTATGCTTCACTGTGTCGGGGCTTGTCACTCTGATCAACATGGGCCCCTTTTTGGTTTTCAGAGTGGTGGTTTCAAACCTCTTTTGTCTCGCGTACCCCTTGAGTCTTTCCGTTCTACTCAAAGGACCCCTTATCTCGAATGTGCAGCTATTTACAACATGATCATTATCTTGTCAGACAGAAGGTTTAGTTTACCTGCTTTACTAGTTTCGATAACTTCCTGTGATCTTCCTCAGAAGCATCACCTGGTGGTGGAGGTGACGTGTCGTAGGCAGGTAAACTAAACCTTCTGTCTTACTAAAAGAACAAAACAATAATAGTCTTAACCTAAGAAGACAGTTTTTTTTTTTTTACAAGAAAACATCATTGAAGTTACCTTCTTTGAAAATCCTATTGAATTATTGTCCAGTTTCATATTCTTTTAGATCTGAAATAACTCCAAGGACCCCCTGCTAATTGCTTGCGTACCCCCTGGGGTCCCCGTGCCTCGGTTGGGAGACACTGCCTTGAGGTCCAGAGCCTTCTCTCCGGTGGATAGATTAATTTATCTTACCTATAACAAATATAACTGTCAGAAATATGTCAACCACACTTCATAAAAAGATACATTTGCATTTTTTTCCCTCACTGTCAGACATGAAACCAGAATTAACTTTTATTCTTCTTAGGTCAATTATAAGGTCGGTGGGGAGTCCTTACCTCAAGTGGAGGAGTTCAAGTATCTCGGGGTCTTGTTCACGAGTGAGGGGCGGATGGAGCGTGAGATCGACAGAAGGATCGGTGCAGCGTCAGCAGTGATGCGGTCGCTGTATCGGTCTGTCGTGGTGAAGAGGGAGCTGAGTCGGGGCAAAGCTCTCGATTTACCGATCGATCTATGTTCCCACCCTCACCTATGGTCATGAGATTTGGGTAATGACCGAAAGGACAAGATCGCGAATACAAGCGGCCGAAATGAGTTTCCTTCGCAGGGTGGCTGGGCGCACCCTCCGAGATCAGGTGAGGAGCTCAGTTACCCGGGAGGAGCTCGGAGTAGAGTCGCTGCTCCTTCACGTCGAAAGGAGCCAGCTGAGGTGGCTAGGGCATCTGTTTCGGATGCCTCCCGGTCGCCTCCCGCGGGAGGTGTTCCAGGCATGTCCTAGTGGGACAAGGCCTCGTGGAAGACCCAGGACACGGTGGTGGGACTATGTCTCCGAGCTGGCCTGGTGTCGTGGAGGTGTGTGTGGACCGGGAAGTTTGGGCATCTCTGCTGAGACTGCTGCCCCCGCAACCCGGCCCCGGATAAAGCGGAAGAAAATGGATGGATGGATGGATGGATGGATGGAGGTCAATTATAATTTTAAAAATTAATTCTGTTTGTCAAACTCCAGAAGAAAAAGAGATAGATTTTCTACACAATTTTTTATTACATCAGGGCAGAAGTGTAAGACGTGGGAGGACAGCTGAAATTGCTGTTTAGTGGAAAGAATATGTTCATTTTCCTGCTCATTTCCAGTTGTCGTTTTAGTCTTTTAACTAAGATCAAATAAAACGTAATTCTAGTTTCATGTCTGACAGTCAGAAAAAAAAATGCAAAAAGGGAACATAAGGGAACAACATTATAACATGGTTAAAAGCTTGAAGCCTATTTGGCATCCTTTAAGTGACCGTTTGAAGATAATGGCGAAACACTGAAACAAATGATGATGGTGAAAACACATTTTACATTTGTTTTTCTTCCACCCAGACATCAACATTCACCAATCATCATTGTCAGTGAGCCTCTATCAAAGGTCCCGCAGTGTTCTCCCTTCAAGAGAAAGCAACAAAGGGAGTTGTTTTCTGAAGCTATTAACTTCTATCCAAGGTCATTATTTTCCTTCAAGTTTCCAAATAATAACTGTTGTGTTTAATCTTTCCTCCCCATTTGCCCGGTGGCGCACATTCATCAATATGCGCTGCACTCAAAGACACCCGCACTTTACTGTAATCACTTGTCTCATGCAGCCTATTATTAAAATGCATAAATAAAAGTTTGGCTGAAATTGTGCTCAAAATCTATTTTTATTTTGAAAAAGTGACTCGTTTCAAACCAAAGGTGGGGGAGAAAATGGCTTTTTGTCTTGGAGCAATTGACTTATGCAGTTATTTATTATTTTCATAAGTTCATAGTCATTAAAGGGAGCCATTGGTGGTTGACACAATGATGTTTTATGTGCAAAGGTAAGGTAATCATATCTGCTGAGAAAAAAAAGTATTTTCCTTTTTGCTATACTGTAGAGGCCAAAGAAATGCATTAAGTTGGGAGAAATTGTATGTGCTGCACAGAGTGAATCAATGAGAGTGGTTGGTTGTCTGTCTGTCTGTCTGTTTGCCATGCAACTAAATGGACTTTCTCAAGGCTGTTTCCCCCCACCACCGGCCCATAGTAATAGCTTACTCGGAATATTATGGCAGAAACAAAATCAAACTTTATTTATAAAGCACTTTTCATACAGAAAGTATAAATATATAACAAATTAAAAAAAAATAGACCAATATTAATCTTTCCTAATGATAAAAATAATAAACTTAGATTGACACAGCCAATCAGAAGTACAGTTTACGAAGTAGTTTACGAAGCGCGTCCTTTTTTGAGGTCACAGGTCACCACTATGAACGTACGTCATTGGCTGGAGCGGGTGTCAATCATCCTGCACTTGTTGACATTAGCATGCTACTTTTCTGTCCTCAAATCGCTGAAAGCGGCAAAATTAAGGACATTTATCTCATCACGGACGCATTTTGCGTCACTTTATATGGAGTATAGCGGGACACAGGCCTATAGTGGCAGGAGGCATCAGCGCGATGGAGCTCTGGATCTACACACCGGACTGGACCAATGGCCGCTGGCTGCCCTGCTTTTTGACCACAAACGTGGGGGCCGCCATTGCTCCGCCGTTGCTGCAGTACCTCCATATCGCCGCTAGGCCCCCATTGAAAAGCATTGGACTTTAGACACGTTAAAAACTACTTTAAAGCCTGGTTTCAATTGTTTCAACGCTAGACTAGGCTAGATCTTCCTCCTGAGATAACGCTGGGTTAATAACAATATATGAAACCAGGCTGGTTTTCGTAATATGATTTTTTGAAATCTCGTATTTAACGAGGCTCGGACTGTTAGCATTGGAGCAGCGCGAGCTACACGTCACGCAAGGGCCGAGTCTACGGTGAAAATCCCGCCCGTATGTCCTTTTTAGGAACATGCTTGGTCAGAGCTGGGGAGGGGGAGCCTGTAAATCCGCCATGAATTGCCCCACGGCCGTGGTCATTCTGGTAAACGGGGAGGAGTGAGCATAAGACGTCCATTATTTTCTACAGTCTATGGACTGGACGCACCTTCCTCGGCTAAAGGAACGGTGCGGGGACCGGGTCAGTTTACCGCATCACGGACTCATGAGCGCATAACAGCACCAGAGCTGCACATCTGGGACTTCTACAGGAGTAATCGTCTTATCAAGACAGCAAAAGTAAGGAAAACACTTCATTTTAAGCCAGTTTTTGGGAAAAGAGTGTGGTGAAACCTTCGTAAGATCGCGAAGGTTTCCGAGTTGGGCCGAAGGGCCCTGGCTTCTGATTACATCGGTTTTAACGTGGATCCTTGGACGTGGATCCGCGTACCTATGTCACGAAAAAAGCTGTTTTTTCGTTTCGTTTCTGAAATGTATTATCGTGTAATTGGTACGCATTTGGGTGCAACTGGGTTGATTTTTACATACTGAGATATGTTCTTACCTGAGCTTAGACAAGTTGATACATTGTCTGGTCTTTGTGGGTGCCCGTGGAAGAGCGTGGCAGTTTCCAACTCCACTCCAGTTTGGAGCTGTAGGAATACATTGGGAGAGGCCAAATCTTTGGTCGTTTTGCATGACTGAGTGCACACACAAAGACCAGACAGGTAGTCTAAGCTCAGGTAAGAACATATCTCATCATGGAAAAACAGTGGCCTGTTCCTTTTATAGTTAGGCAGAAAGTAAGTTGAACTAATGTATAAGATGGTGCTTTTATTTTGATGTGTTGAATCGAAACAGGGTGTTACTTTGGTGGCGTTTTTATGATTTGAAGTTATGCATAGAGTTAATTGGGTTCAAGTGTTAGTCCTGAGCGACGTCGCCACTGTGGGTCAACCTGACCAGCATGTTTTTTGGAAGAATCCGTAGCACCCAGAGGAAACAGTGCCTCTTGGGTTTGTTTCTGTTTCAGAGCGTGGTGTCCTGCACTGGACAGCTCCTCCTCCTTCCTATTCCTCTTGCGCAGCTCCCTCCACTCCACAAAAGTCTTTCGCCGGCTTCTGGGAGAGAGTGTAGAAGTTAATCTGTTTTATTCTCCAGTGAACGTCCATTAGCCAGAACAATGGGGACAGAAGGCATGTGTGGCTTAGCTGCGAGGCTCGCCTGGATAGTTGCTCCTTTGTCCCTTCCTTGTTTCCTGTAGCGCCTCTTGTAACACCGCCACTCTGCTGCAGGTGTTGGGGGCTCTTGGTGCCTCTTCAGTGTTTTCAGAAGAATACATTTGTAGGTCTCAAATGTCTTTAGCTCATAAGCTAGCTGTCATTATGGACTCTTTGCACTAAAAGAATCTGCCGAACCCCACAAAAACATGGCAAAGGCGTACAAAAGTATGTGGAGTTCAGAAAACACATGCAGACAAAGGCAAAAAAAAAGTCAGCTGTACCGAGAGAGAGGGAGGTTGTCAGTAATTTCAAAGGACATTGTATGAATGAATTTTGGCTCATAATATCATTTTTGGGTTGAAGGCATGGGCGTGCTGGGACCTCATTTCGGCACGGGAGTTTAATGCTTCTCACCGGCACACATGCCCACAGAGTTTTAGCTCGACTCGTGGGGCGTTAAAGATTGTAGGATTGGTTCCTGCTCATGACACTTTCTCTTTTCACATGGGCCGCTGTGCACACATGAAAAAGGTCCACTTATTCTACAATGAATGCTAATGGCTTTCTTTTCTTGTGTTCCTTTACTCACGTGGGCACTTCTCTGTCTGCCAGATTGCACTGCACCAACGTGAACTCATGTGGAGGGGTGTTCCACTTGAACATCCTGAAACACCCCTCTGAGTTAGTGCTGCCTGCCACAATGAATGAAATGTGCGAAAGTTCTGTCTGATTTTGATACATCGGTCATTATTTGATTTACTGGACAATTACGCTTGTGTTACTTAATTTATATCTGGAGCAGCGGCCCAGGCTCCTGCTGCGGCACAGTTAAAGCCTTTAGTTATCTGCTTCATTGCCCTTCTAACCTTAAAAACGAGATGAAATTCCCACAGCAGCAGAAGCTAGAAATCTTGCTTCACCAGGACGAGCCTCAGAAGAAGGTTAGTCTTTTGAAGAATCGCGCGTCTCAGTCATTCTCTCTGTGTCTGAGGTACATCTCCAGAGTCCTGATCTCTCGAGGTTCAAACTGCATTGAGACAGTCCACAGAGCGTAGGCCAGGGAGTGGAGACCGAGACAGAGAAAGAGAGCAAAAAATCAAGAAGACAAAGTAGGAATTAGCAGAGAGAAGTAGCATTAGATAGAGCTGATTTGTGATGAATTTATTACTGAAATGAACAAAAGAAATACAAGAATACAGTCATTTCTATGTGGCACGGAGACGATGAAGAGGTGTCATGTGGTTCCTTTTGGACGTAACCCACTCATCTGCACAATAACTTGGACAGGAGGCAAACCCTATCGCTGTTTTCCTCTCGGTTCCAGCTCTGCACACCAGAACGGATGCCCTCCCGCGCCTGTAACGTGAATTCGGTAGCAAAAGAAATGCGTGTAATTCTCTCACTGCTGAAATACTATGGAAGGACAAAGTGCAGCGAGGGCTAAATTCATCAAAAGTCAGCCCCGAACGATTCACCAGCTCTGCCACACTCAGAGTGGCTTCCAACAGCTGGAAACTCCTGGAGCCGTGTGCGCAGGCCAGGAAGGGCAGCTCTAAATGCAGCAATACTCTCAGGTAGAGGTGCTGTGAAGACAGAGCTTTCAGTTTGACTGAATACAAACAGGCATATAAACAAGTGCGGCCTATAAATGTAAAGAAAACAACAACAAAAACTAAATTTAGCTTATATCTCGGTGCACTCAATAGTCATTAATTACTGTAGTAGTATGCATTTTTTCTGGTGTAAGAACAACCTCTAAAACAAGCCACCTTTTCAGAAAAGAGGTTTTATTACAAACACAGTGATCATAACATTAAAAGGAGAACAGACATTTTGGGATAGCAGTAGGAATATCAGCAATAGCAGCTAAAGTGACACTAATCCACTATAGCCATAGCAGCCCTGAGGCAGCGTAAGAGAAATGTATCTGCTCTGAGATCTCCACCAATCACTGTACTTCTAAAAGCATGTTCAGAAGTGTCCCTTATGGGCAGAACCTCTCTGAAACAGAGATTCTAAGATCTGAGTTTGACTTTCTCAATTAAATAAAATGTCTCACACAAAGCACGGTGGGTGAACATCATTACCCAGAACATATCAGTACTTTTACCTATATGTTTTAATGACTCTACTTTAGAACCCATTCATTCTCTCTCGCATTGACCGACACAAACCAGAAGTGTAAACTGGAGCAGCCCCAAACACTAATGTCAGATTGACCGTTTGGCTCACTAAAGCCCTTTTATAAAGCAATAGATCTCCGTGCGTAGCCTGCTCCAATGCTAACGCCACAGCCCTCCCCATAAATCCACCTGGGACAGTGGAATCTCTCATAAATATGTATGCTTGACTCAGTGCTTAGACTGCACCATCACGCCTCTGCACGCCGTGAACCCAATCACAAATGATACGTTATTTATCTGACGCAGGTGAAGGCAGCAGTGGGGAGTTAGGGCCTTTGTCAACTGCTTTAGAGCGATTTGTTTGTTTGTGTTATATTGAGGGCAGTGGAATCAATTCTAAAAATGAAAACAACCAGGCCCAATTTATTTATCATATAAGAAACATGAGGTCTGTTTTACAAAGGTACAAGCAAGAAGCACCACTGCTTTTTGTCCGAGCAAGGAAATGACCGCTCCTGTTACACACCCACTCTAATCTCTCTCCACATGCAAGTATGGCAAAAATAGTGCCCGTTCAAAAAAAATCGGATTGATCAAATAAACAAACCTTGACAATGAAGTTATTCAAATAGAACAAATCTAACCGCTACCATTTCACCTTTTAGTAAGACTCCAAACTGGTTTTGTTGCCACGGTCATCTCTCTCAAAAAGTGGGTTACAAAAGTGATTGGAGAAAAACAAAGTGATTTTAATTTCATTCATCCAATACATGTCAGTCCAATTGATTTCATGAACACTGGCTGCAGGAAGTATTTTAATTCCAAGTCTTAGATGGAGGAAATGCAGGGAAAGGGAAGAGTTAAATCCCCCTGAGCCGCAGCCCCCGGGTAGAACAGATGTGTCCTAATATTGTGTGTAATTACGGCCAGTGTTTCACTTTGGGAAGATGGACGACACTGGGGTCTCCTCTGAGCATGTGTGTGATGTCTAAATACAGCCGGGAGGTGGGACTCAGAGCGGCAACAGCAGAAACTAAATTAAATCTATATGATACAGCTTTCAAGCTCATGTAGTGTCTGCGATTAGAAAGTAGTTAGTTACTTATTTCACTTTTTATTTATTTCAACTAAACACATCAACTAATTTCATACTGATGTTGATCTTGAGTTAACCATGGACTCGGACCTAGACTTTAAAAGCTACATTTAGTCATCAGTGGATTTTTCCCATCCACAAAAACATTGCCAGATTCAATGGTCTAAAGGGCCTATCTCACCGGCCTGGAGACCAGACACGCTGATGTCTTCGAGACTTCCCCTGGATGTAAGGCGAGTCTCCAGGTAGTCTCTGTGAAAGCGAACTGGTTCAATTTGAGCGGAGACTTGAAAAAGTCTCCGAGAGGTCTACGCGGTCTGAAGCAGTTGTGTCGTGAACACTATTTGTTGTCCTCAACCTGTGGGACGTTTCTGTGACGTCCCCACAATGTCTCCCAGACCTGTCGGATACCAAGGAGATCTCAAAGAGACTCCATACGACTCTTTGAGATGTTCTTGGTATCCAACAGATCTTCTTGGTACCTGACAGGTCTCGGAGACATTGTAGGGGCATCACAGGTTGAGGACAGCAAATAGTATTCACCACATTGCCACAGCTGCTTGAGACCACGTAGACCTCTTGGAAACCTCTCAGAGAACATGTGGAGATTCCTCTGAAATCAAACATGTTCATTTTCACAGAATACCTGGAGACTCGCCTTATTGCCTTATTATTATCTCTCCGGTGAGATGGGCCCTTAAACCAGACTAAAGGTGGGTTCACACCAAACGCTGCAAAGCGTGAAGTTTCATTGAAAATACATGGATACATAAATACCCCGCAGGGAGTCACACGCCTCCTGTGTGGCGCGTTTTGAAGCTTTCCGCACGTGGTAAGCTTTTCACGTGCCTCCAGGGCGTCCACCGCGGCCCACGCTAGAGTTGGGAAATGTTGAACTTTTTGGAGAAGTTTGCGAGCGTCGACTAGTCATGAGTTTTCTCCAACAGTGACGTACGTTGTAGCTGAGCCACCGGCGCAGATTCTATGCCGGCCAAGAAAATAAAAAATAAAAAGTGAAAACAAGTCCCGGAGGTTTAGCTTCATTGTGAACCGGAGCTACTGCAGCTTCTGGGACTTTGACGACGACACACTTCAGTGTTTCTTTACCTAAACACCCAGGATTAAAAGCGTCGACAAGAAAACTTATTTCAGTGGCTGAATCTGTGCTGGGAATGTGTTTGGGCGTCGAGGATGCCTGTTGTAGCTGCGAACACACGCTGACGTGCGGCCAGAGCGTCAGTGTGAAAATAAAGCGTCTGACTTCAGGTAAGCACAAGCGTCTAACTACGGGTTTTAGGCGCGTTTTTGACGCCCGAAAAGTGTTTGGTGTTAGACCAAGGTTAGACTGTAGTAGCCTCTCTAAAAGAGCTGTATGAAAGCTGCCGTATAGCCATAACGCTTCTGCTCGAATCCTGACTAGAACCAGGAATTAAAACCATATTAGTCCAGTGCTTGGGTCTCTGTACTGGCTTCCTGTCGCTCAGAGAACAGACTTTAAAACATGTTTCAACTAGGGCTGTATGATTGTGGTGGGAAAAAAAAAATACATAATTGTGAATAGATGTGCTATTTATGCGCCTCTGCACTGCTCACTGCTAACCTTCCTTGATTTGATTAGCCATAAGCTTCCATTGATACGTAGCATAAATCAGCAAGTTTTATATCATTATGTCGGTGCCATCTCACACCGGGGAACAGATGCCGATCGCTGCAGAGAGAAGTGACGCGCGCTGCTTATTAAACACGCGGAAACTCAACTCAGCGACCACATACCGTCTCTGCAATTACTCAGCTCTCCCCGCTTCGAATTACTGCTTAATTGAACTTTCTGCACTCACACTCGCGCTTTAAACTCTTCCTGGGGTCAGAGGGCACTGCATGGCACAGGGCACAGAAACTTAAAGACATCATTACCACTGCCTCGCATGTAATTATCCTCTCAGGCGGTTGGCGTGGTTCATATTGCAGGTCAATTATAAATATGTGAATTTGCATGTTAGCAAGTGCACTGCACCGTAAAATAGAATGAGACAAATTATATACAGTACATAGTGTTAAATTAAAAGCAGACACTTTTACTGAGGTTTGTCATTTTATGTGCAAAACTTTTTATTAGACAGTTTTTCAACAAGTGTTACATGGACAAAATCACCTTTTTTGAGCATCGAACCATAATCATAACATTGTTGCCACATCACAAACAGCTTCATTCACGTGGTCATTTCGTCTTCTACAGCAGAAATTGTCGGGAGGAGGGATTAAAGTCTGGGAACCCATGTCTACAGCAATGTGCACCGGCTTAAACCTAATCAAGCTATTTTTAGAACTACTATGGGATTTGTTTAGCTCCATAGTTAGAGTGCTGGACTAATAACCACGAGTTTGTAAGATCAATCCTGACCACCACCATAAATTGGCATCTGGCCATACCGCCTTTGCTATGCCCAATCCCGTCAGACCTTGGAAGCTAAGCAGGGAAGGGCCTGGCAGGACTTGGAGGAGAGACCGTTTGGTAACACCAGGAAGCCTAGCGAATGTAGTGCATGAGTGAGTGGTTGGTGGTGGTCGGAGGGGCCGATGGCGCAGACTGGTTGCCTCACTTCCGTCAGTCTATCCCAGGGCAGCTGTGGCTACAATAGTAGCTTACCACCACCGAGTATGGAGTGAATAATGCAATGTAAAGCGTCTTTGGGTGTCCAGAAAAGCACTATATAAAACCAATGCATTTTTATTATTATCTGTTGTATGACTGATTTTATAGAGGGCCGTTCTTGACCCAAAAGTCCCGGGCCGATTTTCTCTGCCAGTCCAGCTCTGGCAGAACACCACACTCTGAAACGGGGACAAACCCAGGATTGAACATATCCTTTATGCAAAAAATATTTTGAGCCAGACTGCAGACTTCTCCTTTTGAAGAGTCCCCAAACCATTAAAAGGCGCTTCTGCACTCAAACTGTGTTTTGTCACGGCACCACTGATTTGTTAGCATCCCCTAAAATAACAATGTTGGCTTGTATCATATTTTAATCATGTACTTCTCCTGCTGTCAAACGAGGGCGCTCCAAACAACATACAAGATTAAAGAGCAGTCTCCTCTCAACAAGTAGTCTTTTCATTCATTCATTTAGATTATAAAACATATTTCAATGCTACTGTGCTCAGCAAAAATTCTCCCAGAAATAACTATTCATTGCTCACCAACAGCAATAAATAATTATTTCTGGGAGCTTTTTGGCTGTGCGGATTCTTTTTCCATGTTTAAGTTCATCTGTTTTGGATCCAGCCTCTTTATTTGGAGGATGTGAACATCTTTTTTATTTATTCAAAGCTAATGTGCCCTAGAGCATGCAAGCCACAGTCATGACATGTCCACTTTCACAAAACGTATTGTAAACTGACTAATCGGATGCCACCGACTAGTATGTTCTATAAATAATCTGTCAAACACTGTATTATCTTCCAAACAACAACGCACAACCACAAATCTTCAAAGTCCTTTGCCAAGTTTGATTCCATCCCTCTTTTGTCCCCGGGATGTTTAGTCAGGCTGCCGCTGTCGAAAATAACATCTTTGACTTCCTTTTGAATGCGAGATAAAAAAGCAAAACAAAGGATGTTGATCAGTGTATTCAGACAAAATGTGGCATCTTGTGAGGTAATGTGGAGTTTGTAATATGAATAAGTCATCTGAAGCAACACGGAGGAAAACAACATCGGCAAATACAATGTGAGAGATTTTGTACTGAACAGGAGACACAAGCCTGAATTATTACTGAAGCACGTATTATTCTTTGGAAACTGAATAACTACATCGATTGTAATGCACCATCTTTGACCTATCTTATGGATAAATTAACACTACTTTGTGACCTGCATTTGACCCATCCTACAGTGCACTGATAGAGAAACCAGACTGGAGCAATGCACTGTTTCCAGATCAGAATTTTAGTCAACTTTAGCCTTTATGTTTTCATTTGGCAAAAGCAATGTACATAATCAAATCTTAGTTTTTAAAGGACCCAGCTTTTTAACAGTAAACAAACGGCTAACGTTTGTTACTTTTGAGACTTACACATTTTCTTCTTCTGAAACACTGAAGAGGCATCAAGAGCCCCCCACATCTGCATCACAGTGGTGGTGTTACGAGAGGCGCTACAGGAATCACGAAAGAGACAAATGAGGAGAAGATGATGACAAACACAAAACATAATTGTTTAACATGGAACGCAACTAAACAAAGCCACGCTCTGGTTCTGTCATATCTTGCCCAATAGTGTGGTCAAATGCTGCAGGTGGGGCGTTAAAAGGGCTACAGACCGTACAAAAACGAGCAGCTCGACTGCTGTTACGCTGCGATTATACAACCAACACCAAAGTCGTGCTGAATCGACTCAAGTGGTTGTCAGTAAAAGATTCATTGTCTTCCTTCAAAAATATAATCTCATCAAAGCGGCCTGAAATTCTTTACCAGAGACTCTTATTTAGCAGTGATAAACATGGCTATCCCAACTAGACAGGCCATACCGTACCAAAAGTACATTCAAACAGTGCTCAGAAAACGTTTAGCAATGCATGCATGGAATATGCAACCTGAAAATCTAACTTTGGTAGTAAACATCAAAACAGTTATACGGTATTTGAAACAATTTCTATTATGTAAAACTGAACTGAACTGATGATTAACTATGTGATACAGTGATAAGTTAGATATATTGTTACGTGGCTTGTGCTTTAATGTATTTTTAATGATTTTTTTAATTTTTTTTATACGTGGATCCCAGGAAGAATAGTGAAAGACTGTAGTGGAGTGGAGGGAGCTGCGCAGGGGGAAGAGGAAGGTGGAAGAACTGATCTGTGCAGGACACCACGCTCTGAAACAGGGATAAACCCCGGAGACGGAGCACCGTTTCAGAGGATCACTGACTTAAAGACAGCCAGCCGGGTTTCCTCTGGGTGCTCCGGTTTCCTCCTAAAACATGCTGGTCGGGTTGGTCCACAGTGGCAGCGCGCTCAGTCTCTGTGGCTCAGGACTAACCCAACAACTAAATGCAATTTTGTTGTACAATTGTACAGTGACAAATAAAGCACTTACTTACTTATTTCCTGAAAGTACCTTTGCTGGCAACTTCAATAAAACCTCTTCTGATTTGAACACAAACAAAATGTATCTAAAACTGTGAATCTACAAGTGAAACCTGCATTCTGTTGCCACTTTCTGACACACTAGTCCTTTGTAAAAAGAACATGTTTTTCACCTTCAGAAAAATGCCTGTTTCCTGCTGCTCAGTTTTTGTCACACAATGTTCAGACACAGGCCACGTGCTAAATGCTTTATAGACTGCCATACAATGTTCACAACACAGATGAACACAACACAAATGAAAGTTTTGATCAGTTCTTTTGCGACCAGTCCACAATAGAGCATTCTCAAGATGAATTTTAGACTGAACTGCTAAAACGGCCATCCATATTTTGAAACATTAAATAATTGATTAATTGAGTATAATATTAATAATTGAGTATCTCCATGAGACAGTAAAATGCCCATTGTCAGCTCTGACCATGCAGCGATGGCCCAAAAATCAGATTAAATAATAATCATCACTGCCTTATTCCTGGTAATGTTCCTGGGCAGTGCGTATGAATATTTCATTCTCACTTGGGAAGCTTTTAAAGTTACCACTCGTTTGACCCTTAGCAAAGAGATGGCATCATCCCATTTCCAACACCATCACCTGCCTTCTTCAATTTGTGCCTCTACAAAATAACTTGTCTATTGGGAGTTGCAATCTTTGTGAAGCTGAGTTTATTCGATTCAAGTTTCAATTTACTAATAGAAAACCTCACTAATTATACAGCGTGAACACAATTGATTTGCTTTGCTAATAATTTTAGTGAACATTAATTTGCTGGGTCTGTTGTAAGTCAATGCGGGCTGAACATAGTAAGTGGATGGAGGACAGAGGCTCAACTTTTAACTTTGTTGTTCATTGGTTTGGATTTACAGAGAGAACATCAGCAGCTCCAGCAAGTTGAAAACCTTTAAAGGAAAATGCAGTAAATAATAATACTAATTAGGCTAGGAATGCCTTTTTAAACAAAGTGCTATGCTGAAAAAGTGAAATTAATATTTTATATTTAATTTGATGAAAAAAAGATTAATAAATCACGTTTAAGCAGTACTAAATAACTCGTGCCCCTAGAGGCCATATGCGCCACTGCAGGTGTCATAGCATGTTGCGGTTTTTTACTCATAAATTGTCCTGGAGAGTAAATAATACCCTGACAGAAAAGACAAAGGAAGAGAGGGATATTGTACATCCAATTACACAATGGAGATAATTGTTTTCACTCAAACTTGGCTGTAAATACTGTTTAAGTGGCGCTAGCCCACAGCTAGCTTTGCCTGTTAGCTTCTTCTTTGTGATTCCATTGGTGTGTATTGGTGGCTCCGACCCAGAGAAAGGAAAGTTGCAAGTGTGGTTTTCTGGCCAGAGACACCAGGGGTAGATGAAAGACCCCCCAGTCATCCCATTTGTATTACCTCCAGAGGGACTACGAAAAGGATTTATTAAGGTAAGCAAGTTACTTCGTACTGCTTTAAAATTACAGACTGTAAGTACTAGCACTTCAGTAAAACTACTTAAATAATACTATTCACCATCTTCCAGAGGTTTGCGTGGGCACCGTCATGAATTGCGCACTCGTATTAACTTACATAGGACTGGAGACGTCAAGTGAAAATCATTTCTAGACTGCTTTGCAGAGAAACAGCGCAGTGTCGACTTGTTGTTGCAAAAGAACATTGGACATTTTACACAAATCGGTCTACTGTCCATTTTTCCTCGTTCTCCACTTAATGAACGGACTTCAGGCTCTACTGGAAGTGTCCAGACAAAGGTAGTGCCGATCCAAAGCAAAAACAGGCAAAAGTGGCGGAATAAGGTGAATAACAACACACAATAAAATCACTAACACTAAATTAAAGTAACAGTCTGTAAGATCGCAAAATAAGGGGAGAGACATTTTAAAAGTAATCTATCAAGTCCCCCTCCTCTCCTGATTGGACCTGAACGCCACTGCTAAATGAGGAGAGAGAGAAAGGAATTTCACAAGTAAACGATCAAGCTCCCTCTCCACCTGATTGGACCTGACCGGCCAGTTCAGAGGAAGGTTCGTCTCATTGGTCAAAGTCATGGCAACGAGAATTCTGTTTAGTTGCGGAGATCAGCAAAGGGAGAAACTTTTGATAGCAACTTTTAACATTTAATATTACTTCTGTTACTTCTAAATTGCAAGTCCTGGCGGTAAATTATTCACAATCTTTTTAATTTAATTTGTACGATTAAACTTACACTTTAAATCAATAAAATCACAGAGCAATATCCACAACTCTCGAAGGAAAAGCCAGAGAATAAATGAAATCTTTTTTGCATCAAGGGTGTAATCTGGTGTAGAAATTGACTTTTAGCACCATGCAACATTTAGAGGACGCCACACATTGCCAGCAAAGTGAGATGAACATAAATTGTCTTGAGCTGTTTCTTGGGAAAGTTAAATTGACATAAGGTAATATGTAAGGTAAGTTCAGCTCTAAATGATTGGAAAGTGTCCGTCAAATCGCCATAGCGAATAGTTATGAGCAGTTATTTCACCTCGGACTGAGCCTCTACAAAAGGGGCTGGACTTGTGTGAGTGAGAGCTGCCTTTGTGTCTGAAATACGCACATTTCCCAGAGAGCACTGAATGAACTGAGGGTCTGATGAAGAGCGCCTTTGAATTCTCGTAAATCCCTCTTTCTCTGCTCTCTTGCTCGACGACAATTACACTTTCAAGGAGCAGAAATAGTCTGATCATTGGGCCATTATGTCTGCTCCTATTTAGGGCATCTAAGAATGAGAATTAAGAAAAGACAGTGCTACAAAAACAGATTGTGGGAAGAATAGATGGAAATATGGTCTGTGTCATTACGTAAGTTGCTAAACTCTAATCAGTGGTGCTGATTTGGAAGAAGCTCATAGTTATTTCTACATATTAGCAATATTAGCAACTATACTGAAAGACTGCTTGTTTTACACTTCAAATGTTCTTTCATAGCCATACTTCTAATTATAAGTCACGTTCCAACTAACTCACTAGATCCAAGTGCAGCATGTCATACTGTGTCCTTGGGCAAGACATTTGGCCCACCTTGCCTTGAATGAATGAGACGGGACAGTATGAAGATGAAGAGCAAATAAATAATGCAAGAAAAGCGACTTTGAGCATCTGGAAAGGTTGTTTGTGAGCTTGGAAGTTTATTTGAAGAGAGCCTTTAACAGATCTGTCACAAAGCTTCACAAAAAGGCAAAAAAACAAAACGAACGAAAAAAAAAAACTTGTATAAGACTGTCTTCTTATACACACACCTGTGAAGGGCAATTCTTTGCAGCAGTGACCCGGCCATACATACACACAGAACATACATTTACAGTATGTGCCACAACAGTTTTTTGCAGGTTCACAAAGGTTCACAAAGGTCCAGCAAGACCAAATAAAAACAGATCCTTTAAATTCAAGCTATTTTAGCCATCCCAAAGTAAAGAATAGGTATTTATATGATATGTTGTACCTCTACCACTATGGAGTATTATTTTTTATGAGACAGCACAGACATGTCAGGCACTTCCTTTTTTTTTCTTCTCTCATTTAAATTCTTTCTTACAACAGACATAATTTTACAAAGCTGTTTTATAAATTAAAATCAGACTGTAAGGCATTATATTACAGACGTCGGGATCTTCCTGTTTGACACTATGACGTAAAAAACGAACTACCATTCTGGGGGTGTTTTTGATAAGGAAATAGCATAACAGCATGGCTAAAACGTTGATTTTGTATGATATAGGACTTTTAACAAGCTTATCGCAGAGGGGATGAATGAGTTCGAATAACGCTTTGTTCGACTCACAGGCAAGTAAAAACGCCGGCCTGAGGGCATTAATCTAAAACATGATGATAGAATGTGCCTCTGATCTAAGTCTATGATCTGACCTGCTGTTTTAGTGACCCGACTCTTCCAGAGCAAAGTCAGATCTCTCTGTCGGATGCCGATGATTTTCTTCTGTAGACAAAGAGACATTCTGAGCTGCATCACTGAGTGCTCTGGTGCCAAAACATCATCCTGCCTTAGGAGCCTCCATCAGCTGAGAAAATCATCAGTGCCCCTCTCCCCATCTTTCAGGACTTTTACTCCACCCGTCTCACCCGCAAAGCCTTCAGCAACGCGAGTGAGTGGTGAAACTGATGCTAAAGCTGACTGTGACTTATTGGACATTCGCGGGAGGCAAGGGCCAGCTTAAAAAACATCCAGGTTACTGAATGTGACTGCTCGAAAATGGCAGCCTTACACCGCACTGCCCCAACGCTCCAGCGGTCCCCCCCCCATGTCAGGTTTTTCTGGGAGCTCATCACCGTTTTACAATGGATTATCCAATTACAGCCCATCAAACAGGCTGACAACACAGGAGAGAAGGGAAAGGACCGGTCCGGCCGGGTAATTTGGGACACTACTTTAGATTCAGCTCCTCAGATGAAAATGGGCTGCTAACACTGGAGTATGTTTATCGCCAGTGAAGGACTGGCTTTGATTGTGGCTGCGACGCGTGTCTCCCAAACTCATATTGTTACGGCTGACTGCGTTTGCAATTAATGGAGACACAAACACGGGAAAAAGAGTTGGAGACCAAGAGTTGCTGCAATGAAGTGTTAGAGCTCGAGCTGATTGTTCATGACCCCGGCGTCTGCTCTCGGCTCTGATTGAATACCAATATAAACAGCTTTGGAAAATAACAGAGAACTGCAGCAAAAATGACCAGCGTGTCTTTTATCATCTTCTATCTTGTCACCTGTCTCTTTCTCCTATAGCCCAAAGTCTGAGCAGAGCTTTTTAAAGAAAAGAATTGGATGGCATCAAGATGGGTAGAAACAATAACTGCATTACTTCACTGGATTTGAATGCACATTTTGAAGTTTCGCATAAGTAACGAGGGATGGAAACACCAAATGTCGGATTTAAAACCCTTCATTTGCTTACAAAGTTTCCACTTGAGGTGGTATTTGATTGTTGCGAATGTGCATTTTTGAGAATGGAAACAGATTTATCACATAAAGTTTGATTTAGTCACGTGTTGTCTCGTCCCAAAAAATCTTTCCCAGCTCAAACATTGCTGCCCTGTCTTTGCTGCTGCGTTGATGCAAACATTTAACAAGGTAAATGAATGTGGCCAAAAACAAAACAAGACCAGAAAAAGCTCAAACAGATGCTATTTTTTTTTTTTTTATGGAGACGCCTCTAATAACAAAGTAACCTCTGCCCGGCAAGACAAAGCAACCCAGTACAGATGACGGATTAAGAACTTTTGTCTCCATGAGGCCGGGTCTGTATTCCAGGTCCCCTATTTGGACCCCTCTGTTTTCCAGTGCCAGGGTCACAGTAACTTCTCAGTCAAGTCAGAGGCGGCCCGTGTAAAAGCTTTGTTTTATTCAACTCTTTCTAGTTCCTGAGCTTTTTGACTTCCTTCCTCTTTTCAGCTTGAACATTTCAAACACAAGTGCTGTTTTACATGTCCCAGGCCCCTTTTTGTCCTCTCCCCTCTGTTAAAACCGGAATGTTTCGGCTGCAAATGGGCACGGCCTGTTTGTCCACTGGCTCTAATGCTGGTTAAGGCTGATGATCCTGAAGGGTAACCCAGGAGCAGGCTGCGAATGACCAAACATGAAGAAAAGAAAAGTGAAAAGGCACATAATGAGTCATGGACATACACTGAACCAAAGCCTAGAATTTAGGAATTACTGGCTTTGAGAAAGAGCAGCAAAGGTCAGGCATAATAAGTGAATGTCTTTCCAACCTAGTGTCTCAAAACGTGGTGTCACTGCACAACCATTTGCATAAAACACTACTAAAAAGCAAGTGGAAAGAGCTGGCCAAACAAAAGTTTAAAAACATGCTTTTGTCTAAATCTTTTTAAGCACAGCAGGCGGGACAGTGCAAATGGAGCATGTGAGAGTTAGGGGCGGGACCTTGACCTCTGATTGGAGGCTATCCCTGCAGTGGATGTCAGTGGAGCATTTTGCAGACACAGTGAGATAATACAAAGTTATGGTAGCAAATGCTTTTCATAACATTTTGTGGAAGTCTAACATTTTCCAGGCTATAAGTCACACTTTATTTCATAGTTTGGCTGGGGGTGCGACTCATACTCAGGTGCGACTTATATATAAAAATATATAATTTCACATGTTCATTATTTTCACGCTGACAGCGCTAAAGGGCACTCTAGGATTGTGCAACTGTATCTGCTACTCTGAACACAAATGCCCCCAAAAAGAAAATCATATTCTGCAGATTACAAGCTGAAGGTAGTGAAATATGCAGCCGAAAAAAGTAATCGAGCAGCAGACAGAAAGTTTTGAGTGAGCAAGAAACTTGTGAGGGACAGGTGCAATGAAGAAAACAAAAAAGCTAATAGCTAAAAGCTAGATGGCAACAGCTAGAGGAAGGAGTTTGCAAATAGGCTTTTTGTTTTTTTGTTCTTCATTATGCATTTTTTTTGGCTGGTGCGACTTATACTCTTATAGTCTGGAAAATACAGTAATAGAATGTAAGACACGGAAAACATGGGTACATTTTAGAGTAAGTGCTTCCAGTCCAGCACATAGCACAGCAGCAGTTTCCAACTGAAAGCTCAGAAGCCAATCCTCTCTCACTCACAAAGAAGAAAACAACATGTACTTCTCCTCGCTTGATGATGGTGAGCCATAACTGCTCTGATGGTGACAGAAATGTGGCTACCATTCTGTGTTAATGGCCACTTCAGCCTTAACCTTAATCTCTCACTGCCGACCTTCAACGTGAGAGATACCGTATCCACGTTACCATGTGAATAACAACCCACAAAGTCCTTGGTCAGTGGTTCATTTCACCCCCCCCCCCCAAAAAAAAAAAAAAAAAAACTGTATGCAAGGTTCCATTCTGTCCCAACACATGTCTTTACTCTAAGTGGGCTCACCCATGAGGTTGAAATACAAAGTAAGCGTTGGCGGTGTCTAGGGCTGTCACGGCTCGATATGTATCGTCTGTACATTTATTAGCATTTCCCACATCCTTTCTTTGTAAAACTTTGATTTTTAACTGAAGCATATTGAGTTTCATAATATTTCATGTTTATTGCAGCCTGTATGGCATAGTAGGATATGATGATGCACTTTTAGAACAAAGGTTTACTGTCATTTTTATGACAGTAAACTATCGTTAGAGTCAATAATATCATTTATTGCGATACTTTCCTGCCTCGATATATCGAATTTCAAATTTGTTATTGTGACAGGCCTAGCGGTGTCAAGTTTTCTGTTTACGTGTCAGCATTTCAGGACAGTTAAGATTCTGATAAGAATTACCTTAAGATACAATTCCTTTATTTCAATTCAACCTATGAAACCTTTTTTTATTCTTCCCAGAAGCGCTGGGGAACTTTGGGCAACCACTGTCGACTCATAATACAGACAAAAAAAAGAAAACACCGCTCTGCTTTTTACGATTGAACTTTGACAAGATTCAACTCCTTTCTCTCCTCTTTTGTCCCTCACTTTAACACGCTTTGCCATTCTACCCCTGCACCTTATTGAGTATTCACATCGCACACACAAATGACAACAACTATGGCCCGCATATTGCCTCCTGCAACATCCTCAAAAATCCATTTCAGCTATTGGCATGACATCGATTCCCTGTGAATGGATGGCGCCCGCGGGTGGGGGACTGGGGGGGGTGCAATGTGTGGTGCGATGTTTTGCACTCATACACACACACACACACGCATGGAGAAGAAGAAGAAGAAGAAGAAATGTGTTTGATAAGTGTCTAGCCTCTGCCATATGGGGCCTGTCCATTGCAGCGCCATTAATTCAGCACAATATGTCTGCTTAATGCCGTGTGCCGCGATGAGAGCGACTACTTATCATCGGTATCAGGACAGGGCCGAGGGAGCATCATGGCCCCCTTGAAACCGCCTCCGAAATACTGCAAGGGAGTGATCAGGTTTTATTTTAAGAACACCATTTGAAGGGTCATTTCATTCAATCATATTTTGTACCACCTCAGCTGCTGTGACGACGGAGAAGATGCAGCCCATGCAGTTTTAACCCACTGTCTCGAAGACACTGGGAGGCATGTTGTATTTTAAACCATTTAGTAGACCATAGTTCTAGACACACATTGAGACTGGGTCAATTTGAAAATGTTTATTGCCACCTGGATTTGACAAAACTGTTCTGATCTGTGTTTGCTGCCAGGTCTAGGTTAAGCAACGCTATCCTGAAGATCCTGAATGGCCAGGTTTTTCGGTCAAAGGAGTTCTTCTTCCTTGATGGCACGGGCATAGATATTCCAAGATGGGGCTCACATTGTGAAGACCTTAAAGGAATACTGTAGGCCACCGTTTTTGCATACTGAGATATGTTCTTACCTGAGCTATAGACGAGTTGATGCGTACCTGTCTGGTCTTGCGCTCAGTCATACAAAAAGGCCAAAGATGCTGTTTGCATTTATCCTCCTCCTCCTCTCCTCTATGGGGCCAAACGGGTGTGGAGTTAGGAAGTGACCAAGCTCTTCCACGTTTTCCCTATTTAAATACGGTTACGTGAGTAGTTACACGATCCAAGTATAGTAACACAAAATTAAACTTGTTGATTTTCTAAGCGGATAAAAAGGGGTACTATATTGTAAGGCGTAATAACACCTTAGGAGTACTTTGACGTCCGCGCAGTAAATTCAAAGTGCCCCTAAGGTGTTGTTATTATGTTATTAGGGGGAGAGTCTAAATGCTCTTTTTTTGCGTGACTGAGCGCACGCATAAAGACCAGACAGGTACGCATCAACTCGTCTAAGCTCAGGTAAGAAGAACATATCTTAGTATGGAAAAATGGTGGCCTGTTCCTTTAACCAAATTAGGAATCTTTGGGATGTCTTTGGAAAATAATGCAACACTTTATCTTTTGCCATTGCAGAAGCTTATTGAAACAATGACACAGTGAGCGTGTGCTGTTATCAAAGCTTAATGTGGTGTGAGCGTTTTTTTTTTTAGGTGACTTTCCAATTAATGAGTCAGGACGCAGCAGCGGGCCACGGTTACATTCCAAGTGGGTCGTAAGACTTTGCCCAAAACGCCTTTTTATAAATTGTATTGATGTTTTCCATGGTTGACCTCAAAAGCAGTGCTTGAATCAATACACCTGAGAGGAAATGCTGTGTTTTGATACAATTAAATAGAGCCAACCAAAAGATTATGTTTTGCCACCATTTTAAATTCATATTTCATATTTTTGTGTGGCTCACGGCATGTCATGAAAATTTGAAGGTGGGACTCAAAATCACAGTTTTCTTCATCCCTTTTCCTTGACTCGTTGGTTGCATTTGTAAGGGCCTAACACGCAGTATAACTTAATGACATTTGTGAGAGATAGCGAGTGATGTAAATGGCGCAGGGTTGTTGAGAAAGCAGTGCTGATGCATTGTTTTGGATTGTTTTGATCTAGATGTAATTATTATTTCAATAGTGCATAAATTACACCACCATATTTACTGGTCTCGCATGATGGCACCAATAAAGCTAATGGCGCAAACAGATCAATCTCATCAATATGAAAGTCCATTCAGTTATTCTTGCTGACATAGTTGTTTTATTGTGTAGCTTTAATTGAGATCATGGGCAGTGGTCTGCAATGCAAGGACAGATGCTTTCTTCTGTTCTGTGACCATTCATCATATATTGATGTGCAGATTCAATTTGATGCCAAGTACAATCGAGATCATTTGAATGGAGAAGCTTACAAAGTCAATAGGATGTTTTATGCATTCATTTTATCGTGGTTGGAGAGAATCTTTGTCTAATTTTCCCATTTTGGTCCTGATTGTAGTACATTTACAACAATTGTAGCAGCGATGACGACAACCATTCGCATGCCTTCAGAAAGTGGGATGAAGTTCGAGTGCCTAGTGAATTAAATCTATGAACTCCTATTTTCCCTCATTTGTATTTTTCTTATGCCTCCCTTTTTAAAAATAAAAATAAATGTGGTTATTAATTTCAAAATTGGCAACTCTAACTTCTAGTTCAAGGAGCTTTAACTTAAGCCCAGGATCATTCACTTTTATAGTGAATACAATCAAGCTAATAAATGAAATGAATGGACCGATGAGACAAGTTACTTTGAACATTCATGAATCTAGTTCCATATTGAGGACAGAACAGACTGAGGGCAAAAGTTTAAAATTACGGTTGGAATGCACTTGAATTATGTTTGGTGTATTGTTGCTTTTCTTGTGGCAAGTGCTGTATTCCATTTAAGGTTAAGGTAAAGGTATACATTATTGTCCCTGTAGGGAAATGTGTCCTCTGCATTTGACCCACCCGTCTCTAGATGTGAAGCCAGGCTGATGGCCAGTATGACCTGACTGGAGGATTCACCTATTATACATGTTTTTAGTACCCAGAGAGTACTAATCAGAGGAAACCTACGCAGACATGGTGAGAACATGCAAACTCCACAGCCCCGTCCAGATGGGATTCGAACCCGGGACCTTCTTGCTGTGAAGCACAAGTGCTAACTGCCACGCTACCGTGCCACCCATTTACATTTGTAATTTGATTGTTAAGATCAGTTCAGTTCACAGTGGATATTTTCTAAGGCTGTCAATAGATAATTTTCTTAAATCGCACTTGTGAAATGCAATTAATCGCGATTAATTGCAGTTATTTTTTTTCTAAAAATTATATTATTTTTTATATTTATCCAACATAAAACACTTACATTAAAGCATGTGGTTACTGATTGCACATTTCAGTGACCAAATCCACAGTTTCATATTTATGTGAAAAGCCCAACAGCTGATAACCAGGATCTTCAGCCATTTCTGAAGATCCCGGGATTGATAACTCACTTTTAGAGACATTTTCTTTTGTGCTGAACCTTTTGGACAGAAACTGCAAACATTTAGGTTCATGGGGTAGAATATAAGGACAAAATTCAAATATTTTTAGTTGAAATAGGATAATTAAATTAATCGCGATTCATTAAGTTAACCGCAATTCATTATTTTTGCGATTAATGTGATTAATCGCGATTAATAATGACAGCCCTAATATTTTCACATATTTATGTGTATTAACCTTTGATACAATGATGGTGAAAGACTGTTGTGGTGCAGAGGGAGCGGAGGGAGCTGCGGAGGAGGAAGAGGTGACCCGTGCAGGACACCACGCTCTGAAACAGGGACAAACCCAGGAGGCAGTGCACCATTTCAGGAAGATAGCCAAGTTTCGTCCAGGTGCTCCTCCAAAAACATGGTGGTCAGGTTGGCCCACAATGGCAGTGCGCTCAGTCGCAGCGGCTCAGGACTACCCAACACCTGAACGCAATTTTGTTTTTCAATTGAAAAGTTCATTTGCAAAAGCAGATATCTTTTTTTCAGAATCATTTTGGACATTTGTTACTGGTACTGGTTACCTGGTAATGAAAAACACTGCTATGTAAAGAGAAACTTGCAAGCATATGTTTATATGTTTTTTTTCAATGCCACTTATCTGTTTTCGCAAATGAACTCAACTTCAAAGCACTTACTTATAAGACTGACATTGGAACAGACAAAATAATATAAAATAGCTTGCATTTTAGAACATTTGCAATGCTTTATAGAGGTCTCAACTATACGGTTAGCAGGTTTTATACATAACAATACCACACATGTAACTTTTGTTCTAGACGACTAAATAACTGCAATTTAGAATTGATTGCGATGCATCTAACCACTCGGCCATTTTTCTGCACCACAAATTTGTGTGTTTGCACAGACTTTATTCATTTGACATAAAATGTAATAAAAGTGGTTCTGATTTGTCTGGAAATAGAAACATGTGGCGAGCCGAACATTTGGGCAAATGAGCAGTGTACGAGTGTATTTGCCGAGCTATAATCACTGCAGATGGGTAATTATGACTGTGTGACTTTGAACAACGTCAAGCCTCTCACCAACAAACCGAGGTCCTATCAGCGCGCATCTTTCCCATTCACTGTCATTTCACAAGTTTCACATTTGCGGCAGCCTTTTGATAATTTTCTACTGCCAGGGGGATGAATCACGCTCTCCAGGCACAATGGGCTTCCTGTGCCGCATGTGAACCAGAAAGCTTCCAGCTGTTGCCTCACTCTGTGGCCATTCGGGCGTCCCTTTGTGCCGCTAAGCGCTCATCAGCGATCACCATAACCCCCAGTCATTAGGCACCGAGTCACACAGGCCCGCTCCGGGAGTATAAACTTTAGACTGTTTGTTTCTGCCAGATCCAACAAACTCTGATGGCAGTGGCACTGAAGTGAAAAGGGATGGCTAAACTGGTCACTGCAAAAAAAAAAAAAAAAAAATGTCAGGAGTTTTAATTAACTGGTTTTGTGTATGTTACTGCCTCCATGGAAATGTTCCCGCTGCAATTGCCCCATCAAGTCAGGAGCATTGGGTAACCACCAGGCATTTGAGCCAGGTTTGGAGTGAACTACATTGCTTAATGATTATATTGTGGATGTTTGGGGAAATGGGAGCGTGGAAAAGAGAAAACAACCAAAAAAAACATATGCAAATTCCACACAGATACTCAGAAAGGCCTCACGGTGCAGAAATCAAAACCTGGGCCTTCTTGCTGCGAGGCAAAAAACAAAAAACAAAACAAAGCAATAACCATATTTTAGCTAAAGGAGCAGTATTAAAAGGTGTTCTCCTTATTTAAAGGTGCATTATGAAACTTTTATGCAAAAATTTGTGCACCTGTTTGTGACCCAGTGGCTGTAGTTATTATGGCTCCTTTACTTTCTTTCACGGTGGCCTCTACAATGCTCCAGGATCAACTGTTTTGTATGTTGTTGTTTTTTTGTGAGAGAGTTGTCTAAAACTATAGGTCATACCGCCTCTGCTATTTCCCAATCCCGTCAGATCTTGGAAGCTATACAGGGTAGGGCTTGGTCGGTATTGGATTGGTATTATTGATTGACTGCGGAATTCTTCCGCAGTCAATTATTGGTTTTCATGTTCTTTATTATTATTCCTCTTCCATCTTTTTCCCGATTTTCTAGAGCTTTCAGCACCTTCATGCTTTGTGCAATTTATGCAAGTTATGCATCAAAATGTTCCGCATGTTGAGGAGAAGGGTGCTATTACTTTTGGGACTTCTGCAATTTACGTTTTTTCCGCAATCGGCCAAAATGTCGGAGATTTTTTCCATTGACTTATAATGGGGCTGCCGCAAATCCATGCTTTTCTGCACTTTTTTCTGCATTTTATGCAATTTCTGCACTTTGTGCATGTTCAGCTTCTGCAACTTGGGTTTTGAGAAAAAATTGTCCTTCTGCAGTTTTCCAGTTTTTTTATACGGGAGTTTGAAATTTTTGCATTGGTGTGTATGGGGGAATCCAGCCAATGGGGAGACTCCGCCTTTCAGCCATTTGTGCAGCTTCTGCCATTGAAGCACTGAGGCCATTTCCACAGTTTCACCAGTTTATGGAATATAGTTTATGCAACATTAATAATTTATGCAAATTAACCACTTTATGCATTTTAAACCGTTTATGCAACTTAAGAGTTTATGCCATTTTGGACTTATGAATTTTAAAGAGTTTATGCAATTTACATAATTTATGCGAATTAACCCATTCATGCATTTTACCACTTTATGCAGTTTATACAGTTTATGCAACATGACATTTTATGCATTTACCAGTTTATGCAAATTAGATTATGCACATTAAGCAATTCATGCAATTTGAAACTTTATGCAATTTCTGCATTCGCTTCCCGCAATTCCGCAGTCAATTGCAATGGCGCAGCATGCATTGCATTTCTAGTTATTATTATTACTCTCTCTATAGTCTCCACATTTGATATTCTGAGATCATGAGTGATTACAAAGAAATGTCCAACCCGTCACACAGTTCAGCTGTAGACCAGTGGTTCCCAACCCATTCCAAAAACTATGGCCACTACAAATGTTGAAAATAATGAATGCTAAAAATAATTTCAAACAATCTGCAATTGGAGTGTTTGATGCACCCGTACTCTTTTGTTATATACTACAACGACAATATGTTCGCTAAACTCAGGGAATAGAATTCAAGAGACAGTGGAATAAGTATGGATAAATATTAGGGGTTCAGCTCTAACGGTTTAGTTCACGGTGCAGGACCCGTGGTTTGGTGCATCACGGTAGTGTACAATCAAAAAAAGTAATAAGTAGGTTTTGAAATGAAATAGCCTAATGACCGTTGTTAGACAGTATTTATAACTGTACAATAAAATTGGCAATGCGTTCAAAGCTGCTTTAGAAGAAAATGTACCTCTGGGCTCGCAATACGTGAAAGCAAAATAGAAAACAAATGGTCCAGCAGCAAAAAAAAAAGAAAAAAACTACGCAGTGCAGGCCATGCGCTCGTTAAGTTGTAGTTTCATTTTCGCTTTTACTCACACGGAGGAGAAATCAGTCGGAGCAGCGCGTGTGATTAGAGGCTTTTGGGCAATGTTTTGCGTGTACTGTTTTTCGGAGACAAAGCTTAGAGACGGAATACTGCCTGGATCTATAATGAACCACAGCCTCGGTCACTGCAGGAGAGACTTAAACAAAGACGCGCAGATGTCTTTTGGAGGATGTAACTGTACCTGTGCGGAGCGTCTGCAGGTTAGCGGTGAGTGACGATGACACACATCGCACTGTTTGGATGCGCGCACACGCACGGCAGTCAGATCTCGTGCACTCGCGTTGTTGTGACGGCGGGTTGTCCTCGGACAGCAGCACCGCGGTCCATATGGACCCGTGGTCAATGCCCGCGGCTGGTGGGACCATCACGTGGGGGCCGGCCGCGGATATAGCGCCTTTCCAGACGCTCAAAGTTGCTGAACAATTATGCGCACATCAGCCCCCACCACCAACCACGCACAAAGTCACTACTGTCGCCAGGCTTCCTGGTGTTCCCAAACGGTCTCCCATCCCAGTCCTAACCAGGCCCGTCCCTGCTTAGCTTCAAAGTCGGTATGGGAAATAAACATGGCGGCGCCCAGGCGGCGGCCATTGAGATAGCGTTTTCTATAATAGATTAAAACAATTGATCCTTGAGCATCACAGGAACCATTGTGATGCAAGTAAAGGCGTCATCACTCATACAGCCACTTTGTCATCTAAAGGTCTATTACACGCAAATAAAATCAAAATCAAACATTTCCACAAAAAAAGTTCCATAATGCACCTTTAAGAGACCAATAATAAATTATGCAAAATGACGGCCTATAGGAGATATTTTTAGATTCTCTCATCTGTGAGAGGGCACCACTGCATCTTTTCTTCGATGCGATCTTGTTGGTTTTGGTGCCAAGCTTTTCAATACCATGGCTTTTGAATTCACCCTTATGTACATATTCAAACTCGTACAGGCCTATTATTTCATGAGTGTTCTGTATGGCTGGCAGCACTCCCTATTGATGATGAAGGCCATAGTGAACAGGAGATTCCGTGTGTTGGTGTCCTCGAGACACTTATCCTCCCCTTGAATGTCTGAGTACACTGCTGTGAATGGGTGAGTGTTTTTCGCATAATATACTTTGATTGCCAACTGGATACGATAATGTTTTTTTTTAATTTCTGTGCATATTTTGGTGAGATTTGTTCAGCGCAACTTGACATTTCTGATATAATTCTGCGCCTAAATTGCTTTTACTACTTTTATTTTTCCACTCAAGACCTCTGTGTTAAACAGCAGGAGTTCTCATTCCTTCAGCTTGAGCTTTTTCATCCGTTATCTTCCTCCAAATTTAAAACGATTAAATATTTAACTTGCGTCTGGATGTGTGTTTGCTCCATCCAGGTAAGTCCCAGAGCGCGCGGGGATGTGTCACATGACCTGCTGGGATACATGCTCCGTCTCCGAATAACACGCGCGTGGAGACATGTTGAGCAGCAGAATCCCTGTTCCTGCGTGGTCTCCTGAATACTTCATTGGCGTTTAATAAGTCATAAAGTCTATCAGCCTTGGCACTACACGCGCGCGTAATTGGGCGCGCATTAATACGTTCCAATTAAAAAGAGCTCCTGTTGAGAGTTTAAAAAAACCGGCAAACCAAAACACGCTTGTCACGGGGGGAAAAAAACGTCACTTCATTTGCTAAACGAGGACATTTATTTCGTGTGAAGGGCGCGCGCGCGATCCCATCAGCGCCAGGGCACTCGTGGAATGAAACGAGACGAGTGAATTAGCGAGTGCTTTGAGGTAATAAGGGGAATGTGGAAGTGTGGAGAGTGGAGAGAAAAGGCAAAGCAAAACACAAGCACTGGCAACAATTCCACTTTCTCTCCCTCCCTCTCTCGCTCCTCCCTCTCCCGCGCGCTCATCAGATCAAATCCTTCAACTTGGACCACTTAGGCTCGGGCTCACTTTTTTACAACACCGCATTTGGGCAGCGCCACAACTTGCATCGGCAGTAGAGGCAAACGCACCAGCGGAGGGGGGAAAAAGGCGATCGGCATCAGGTTGCTCAAGACACTCCTGGAGACAAGAAAGCGAGAGGCGACGTGGGGTTTTCTGCTTCGGGGTCCAGTCACGATGGAGCGGGGGGTCAAATCGTCAAGTCCGAAGTGGCACCATGCGCTTTGGGTTTCGCTCTTCGCGGCGCTGGCTGCGCTCCACGCGACCAAGGCGGACATAACTTGCAGGTCGTGCCACTCCGGACATATGTGGCGACCGGAGGGATTACTGGTGCGTTTCGACGCGAGCGGAGAAGTTTTGGGACGGAGCGGCAGCGGCAGCGGCGCGGCGGCCCATGCCCGAAGTGCCCGTTGCGCGAGCGGTGAATGCGCGTCAGGATCCGGCGAGGACGCGCGGGATGCGGGGAAGCCGCGGGAGTTTAGCGGTGGGGAAGTTGCCCGCGATGCTGATTTTGTGAAGGGCGAGAAAGTTGGTGGGAAAGCCCGGGCGGATGGGGAGGAAGGCGGTTCGGACGGAGGGGCCAGCGAAGGACGCAGAGTGAGGCGCTCGGAGCTGCGCTGGAGCGGAGAGGAGCGCAGAGCAGCGGCGGTGCCAAGACAAGACGAGCTCAAACTCAACAGCTCCACGTTCGCCCTGTCCGGAGACTCCTCGCACAACCAGGCCATGGTCCACTGGTCCGGTCAGAACAGCAGCGTAAGTCCCCCCTCCCTCCCCTCCGCTCACTCTGACTCCCTGAGTGTGTCCACTAAAGCTCACACTGTTGTGCCAATGCCGCGGTGCACGACGCTTCCATGTCACTAACTTTCCAATACACAATTCAACATCTCTACAGTGTCAATTAAGCACCAAACTACATAAGCAACAAGGGAGCTGACTCGTTTTTTCTGACGACACATTCAGCAGAAACAGCACAACAGATGTCCACGTATAGGTAGCACATGGTACGTGCAGATTAAAGCAAATATACATACCTTCTTAAGTTTTCTGATTTCCTCCCCACACTACTAGTCGACTAAATACAATATGTCCTCAAACGATCAAACGTTTTTACAACACCAACCACTTCCCTTTTGCTTTACGAGTCGGGATAACTTATTGTACTTCCCCCCCTTGTTCAATTTGCTGCGTAGAAAAGGGCAACATTTCAATAAGTCCAACTATAATATACCGGTAAATTCACTTTTGAAAGGTTTTACTGTGCTGTTAGTTGTTCATTTATGCATTCGGTATTTGTTCTGCGTACTTGTGATCACTATTGTCTGCTGTGTACCGCAAGCTTTTGTCATTCAAATTCATGTCCCTTCATCTACAGCGGTTGAGAGATGCTTTGTTGCAGTGTTGGAGTTTAAAAAATATTCGATTTGACCTTGCCAGAGTCCGGATCGCGGGGCAAGTGTTGCTGCAGTGGTGGCACAAGAGGTCAAGCTTTTCGTTATACCCTTTTCTGCTCATCCGGGGGTGAAGCAGGATTACAAAACCAGGCGATTGAGAGGGATACAAAGCATGTAGACTGTATGTACATGAGATTCTTAGTTTCAAGGTTGAAAGTTCAGGGTCAATACAAAATCAAGCTGTGGGTTGTCGGTTTCTTGTGAATTCATTTGGTCCATTACATCTTAAATCATTATATCGCTGATGTTTAGCATATGAAAAGCGGCATAATATAGTAACTCGATGGCCGCGCACAATTTCAATGATTCATAACGCTTGGTGGAAAAGTAGAGGGTGTAATTCTTTACGCTTTTTACTCGCATTGACAGAATTTCTGAGTATTAAAACAAGTAAGATTTAACGACCACATTGTTATACACTGTAAAATTGAGGATGTTTTTACCGTTGAATCAAAATCACAATCTCTACTTGGGGCAATCTCAATAATGGTCTTGGGACTTTATATCCGTCAGGTTGACAGCCATTTCTTTGGTAGAAACAGCGCCATTTAGGTTTGGAGTTTTGGATGAGATGAAGGGACATTTCTGAATGTTAAAAGATACTGGAGGAGAGCATATGTTTTTGTTTGAGCTGCTTTGTGTAAAAAGTGTGCCGAAGTTCATGAATCAGCTACATGTTTTTATTTTACTGTGAAAAAGTAAAATTGAATCAAAATCGATCAATATGAGGAAAAAAAACAAAACATGATACATTCTTTTGCCATATCGCCCAGTGCTATTTGACCACATTTCATTATTTGACATTTTAAATGCATAGACTTGATGCAGTAGACACAACAATGTCAGTATTGTCACCAGCTAACTCATATTGACTGAAGAACACTTTTAACTGACCTTTGAAGCAAAGCATTTCATTTACTTGTGTAAAATAAGTAATGAAGTCTTTTCAACCAACTAATAAGGTATATACAGGTACTTTATTGTCCCCATAGCTTTTGACCCATCCTTCAGTGCCGCTGGGGGAATCTGTCAGGAGCAATGGCACACCGCAATACAGTGGCCCTGGAGCCATCCTTTAATCTTTCGCCAGACTTTTGGTCTGTTGTACCTATAGATGGAGGTGTTGGACTATACCATGCTTTGTTGATAGTGGCTGAGAGTGAAAACTGGAGCATTTATCCTCACTATTGCTTTGGTGAACTTCTTTTCTTTCCATTAAGATGCAGTTACTAAGTCGTGTTGTGAATCATGACAAAGAAAGAAATCACCCCTATCATCACAATCCATTTTCCTCTTCGGTGAATAATCATTGCCGTTATTGCCGCAATTACGCGATCAAAATCAATTCCGTGAAGCGGTTAGCTGCTTGCAACCTTGTGCGAGCTACTTCGATACTTCAAATGCTGCGCTTGTGTTTTTGGCTGCCTTTTTATTGCTGCTTTCTCATTGTTTCTCAATTCTGGCGTTCACCTTCTGTGACGAGCATTTAGAGCAGTCAAAACCATCGTGGGGGCCCAGTTAAACAAACAGCTACTTCTAATTTGTGCTTTGTTTCAGTCTAGCAATTTTAATGTCCCTCCTCTGTACCACTGTTGTATTGTATATCCGCTGTTTTTGTTTTGTTTTTTTAAAGTAATTTTGCTCCATTTTTAAGACGCAAGAGAAGAAGAAAACAGAAAATCCTTTGTCTTATGTTAAATCAAGGAGGAAAAAAACATGGTGCATCCCGAGTGATAATCTTCAATGCTGTGTTTCTGGCGATTGCTTTAAATTTTAATTAACATTGGTGGAAGAAAGCTTTGAGGGAGAAGAAAGTGACTCGATAGCGCGCCTCTGTCTTTTCCTTTTTGAGTTTAAATGCAATTAAGTTTGGACTCAGAGACTCACATAAGCCGTTGTACAGCTGCTGCGATATGAAGAGATGCGTTTAAAGCTGTAGAAGTGTGTTTTCCGTCGGGATGAAAGATTTAAAAAAAAAAAAGTGATTTGCGATATACACATGCCCTTGAACATTAACATTTGACACAAGACTGAAATATTAATTGTTGAACTGTCACAGATTCCTATGCATTTCAGAGCATGCCTTAGGTAGCAAGTTTTGTACATAATAACATGGAATTAGAAAGCTGTTCAGTTGTTTGCAGAGAATGTCTTGTCCCCTAAATCACTGCACTCTTGGTGGTTTGTTAATTACGATTATTCAAATTGCAATTTGGATTTGATTGTAAATGAATTAATCATGCAAGCCTACTTAGATTTCACATTACAGTCTGAATGGAAGATGAGTACACAATATACCTGCATAAGTGTGTGCTTTCACCACTTAAGCAAACATAACAATTTCCAGTCAAAGTAGTTTTGTTTCTCCTAGAATTCCTCCTCCTGAGCACCAATTAAGTGGATGTCACAAAGAAATGTGTTTTTCTTCCAGTAAATGGCAAGTTAAGACATTAAACTTTAAATGGGAAATCACTTATTATGAGAAAGAAACATCACAAAATGCTCCAACTGCTTTTAGAATTAAATCGGAACATTGTAATTCTATACATGTGTACACTTTGACTGTGTATTTACCAATGGCCGCTGGCGGCTCTGCTTTGTGACGACGACACGAGAAGCCGCCATTGCTCCATATAGCTGCTAGTTACCCATTGGAATGCATTGCACTTCAGACACGTTAAAAACAACTTTGAAGCCTGGTTTCTAATTTTCTCAAACTTTGTAAAGCTAGATATTCCTCTTGTGATAATGCTGGGTTAGTTACAATTAAAGAAACCAGGGTGTTTTTTTTTTAAATCTCGTACTAATGAGGGCCGGACTGTCAGCATTGGAGTAGTGCGAACTACACGCCACTTAAAGGCCACGTCTACAGTGAAGATCCCGCCCCATATGCTCTTTTTTTTAAGGAACATGCTTCGTCAGATTTGGGGAGGGGGAGTCTGTAAATCCGCCAGGATTTCCCCCTTGAACGTATTTATTTTGTCAAACGGGGAGGAGTGAGTAATGACGGTCTATTAATATAATATGTCCATGGTATTTACTGCTGCACTGCAAAAAGAATAATCATCTTGAGGAAGAAATTACATAAATCTGCTAAGTGTGAGTTGATTTGTTATGCTCTCAGATCAGATAAAACCTTTTATTCCAAGCAGGACTGAGCGCTGCCTCATGTTCTTCCGTTAGCATTACGGGCTTTGATAAGCTCTATTGGTCAAACTAAGTACTTGAGTTAAACTGTCTGTGTCCGGTGTCCTGAGAGAAAGACAGTACAGCCAGTCTCGCCGTGGTGCCAGTCTGCACTCAGCCGTGATAATGTCACTTAATGTCATAGGTGTCTAGGCCTAGATTCAATACATATTGAGGCAGGAAAGTATCGCGATAAACTATAATATTTACTCTAACGATACTAGATACTGTCAACTCTCAGGCATAAAAATGACAGTAAAACTTTGTACATAATAGTGCACAAGCTGCAATAAGCATGAAATATAAGGTAACTCAATTTGCTTCAGTTAGAAATTAAAGGTTTACAAAGAAAAAATTGTGTCGAATGCTAATAAATCTATAGACAAAAACATCAAGCCCAAAATATATCGTCTAACTGTTATTTATTGAACAAAAAGTCGATATAGTAATTATCGTGACAGCCCTAACTGTCCTCCTACTAATCGCAAAAAGTTATGCTATAGTCTGCGTTTTTGGACAAAACAGTAAACTCTTGAAAGGAGCTGTAGGGCTGAGAGAGACATTCAGCAAACTGTCAGGACGTGGGATGTGAAGTCATGACACTTTTTAACATTTTTAACCTGTCTGCATGTACCTAAAACTGTCAGATCATCTCTAAAGCATCACACAACATACGAACATTTCTATTTAAGCCCCATTATGACAGATGCAGAAACCCTCTTTGCTCCTCTTCCAGCTGTCTTCGGCTTTATTCGCCGCGTGCATTAAATATGTAAAGCAGCATTTGTGTACGATCGGGGCAGCTGTATAAATAACGCCGCGTGAGTCAACACCGAATGAAAAGGCTCCAGATAAGACGCACTTTGCTCTTAATGGTTCACCTTTAAGGCCTTTATAGTGTGCCTTTGCCTTCCCACGTCATGCACGTCGCTCACTTTCAGATAGTATTCAGCTCTAATTATGAATCACATAAGCCCTGGCCAATGGGGATCACATATAGCAGCAGTGAGAACAGCACATTAGCGGTAAAAATACATGCACAGCGATGATAATGGAGCAATAAGACTGTGGAGGCATGGGAGTCCTTTGGCACTTTATGCCTATACAACTGTTAGTCATTATGGATTCAATTATAAAATGTGTACAGTAAGGACACGAACTTAGCCCTGACAATGTCTTTTATGGGGCCAATAACATTTACTGTTTTCATCTTAAACTATGAACTGTTTATTAATGCAAAATTGACTTTTTAGAGCCCTTATCTTGTTACAATGCTTTCCCTTCAGCAAATACCTGAAGTGTTGTTTTGAGCCTTTACTCAGTAAATCTTTGAAGTGGCTCGATACCAGCTTATAAAACCAAATTCTCTTGTTCCCGGGTTCCCCCCTGCTTTACTTTCAACACAGCAGCGCAATTCTTCAGATATTTCGAAAATGGCTCTACGTGTTGAATTTCTCTCCAAGCAGGTTGTCGGGAGAGAAGTTTGTGGTTGAGAAAGTTGCAGCGGAGAAGCGGAGGAGCTGCGTAGGTGGAGAGACAGGCACACGGTGACAGATCTGAAGAGCGCCCCCCGCTGGGCCTCTGAGCGCCGGCACTCATCCGTCAAAGTCACTGAAGGCGCCTCCTCTCAGAACTCGCGCAGCACTGCTTTGCTTGAGGGAATTGGACAATTGCTTTCACTGTCATTGGTAGAAAGGGACACAAGGATTTACACAAACTTTTCGTTTATATGTACTGTAAGATTGCAGTGCTACAAGGAATTATCTGTCAGTAATTGCGTTGTGAGAAAACGATATCTATTGTCTTTTTTTATAAGAACAGTGCTAATGTTGTACGCACAATATCAATCTGGAATGACAGAAGACAGACTTTCCCCTGTCGCTGATTGGATCAAAGACGCCTCATTTGAGCCAATCACAACCAAGCCTCAAAACGTAGCCAAACAACAAACCAGCAGACCAATTTAATATTTAAGTTTAAGATAATGTTATTTTTAGAAGGGGGCGTGGCCTCGCCGAGGGGAAGAGCAAAATATGAACTTATTTATCACATACAAATAAAGTCAAGTCTAAATCGGGTCCATATGGATGTTAATGGTGAGTTCCACTTACTGTATGTCGGAAGTCGGAAAATCCGACCAGGATAAAATGTTTTCTCCGAGTTGTAGCGTTCTAGTTATCCAGGTCGGAAACATCAGAGTGTTAGACTTTGTTGCTCATGTTCGAGCGTCATAATCAGTTTACAGACAAACTTCATTGTAACATTACACAATAGTATAATGTATTCATTATAATTGTTGTAAATACAATTATAATTTAGCACTAGTAGTTTATTTTTTTATTATTTTTACCGTTAATAAGACGCTAGCAACAGAGCGGTAAGGCTTATCCGTTTCGCGTTGACATCTAACAAGTTTATTAGGGAAACATCTGCCAAATAACACAGTTTATTGAAGCTTTACATCTCACGTCTGGCGTAGCCATCGGATTCTGTCCAGTGTAACGCACCATTATTCACAGAAGCGGAAAAAACAGCATTCGTAGCATTAGCACGATGCTAACTGGACGCGTTATGTTTGCATTCTCTGTTATTTATGCATTTATGGGATTATGAGCCACTATGCTCCTCTCCATGTCTTTGTATCTTTATTTAGTAGAAAACTATATTCATAATTCAGCATTTGCTAAAGTAGTTTTTGAATAATTAGAGAAAGTTTAGAGTTTTCTCCAAATTGTTTCCCCCCATAGCTCTTTTCAAACATGACCATATATGGTTGATTCCAGCAATGCCGTCTGTATCTATACCTAATCGTTGTAGTGTTCTTAACAGCTAATAAAACTTTTGGTTCGAGCCATTTGTGGAGTTGATGACAAAGACGATTGACTATAAAGTTTCATGTCATCCAGTGTTCTTTAAAGTAACTGGTGTCCGTCCTACTCTGGGCAGCATTACAGACATTAAGTTTAGGTGCACTTCTGGTTTTATTTTGTTTATTCGTATACTACATCTTGAATAGAAAACGGAAACTTTGACATACCGTATAACAATATTCCGCAGGTTCGTCTCCATCGATTTAAACCTGACGTTTTTTGATGATCAGTGCTTGATCTCCTTATACCGGCCTGGTTGCACATGTGGCTTGCTTACTCGAAGCCTTGACAGCAGGAGCCCTGGTGTGGTTGATCAGAGTGCTTTTTCCTGCTGAGTTCTTGACAGCAGCGTCACTTGCGTTAGTGGATTCATGAAAAGGTTATAGACTTAAAGCAGCCTGCCTCTCCAGGGGTCTGCGGCATTCAGCTCCAATGGATGTAGGACCTGACATGGACAGTATTCTTTACATTAGCAAACGTCGAGCTATACTGATATGGGCGCAGACCACAAGTCATTAAGACGAACATGTTTGCGCTGGAGCGTCCTCTAAGGCTTTATCTTTATGAAGTACAAGTGAAGATATCTTAGAGTGCAATTGCTTTTTGTTGACACTAGCTTGTTGTGGAGCAGCATCACAGAGCAACACATTTTATAAGGGCGAATACTTACATTATAGGGAGGATGGATGCTCTAAGTCAGTGCTTAGAAATAGTATCTAGAAATAGAGATTGACGTGCGCCCTCTGCTTGTGTTATGCATAACTACATTTGATTACATTCGTGTAGCTTTATTCTCTAGATCCACATACTAAAACAAAGAGGAAAAACAAGGTCTGTAAAGTAGTTGAACCTTTTAAACAATGTCGTGTCATCGCTCGCACCAGCCCATTGTTATGATTGAAGACTGTCGGAAATGCGCGCCGTTCATTAGACGCGAACAAGCTGCTCATTCAAGATGGCGTGCCGCTTGCATGCGCCGTGGCAGCTGTAAACATGACAGACGCGTGGCAAAGTGACAAGGATCATCTGGTGATTTTTAGCAAACAGCAAACACTGACTGTTTGTAGAACGACTGCTTGTCAATTGTTTTGTTGCAACAGTTAATTAAGACGACAGAACTTGCAATTAATTGGTGTAACTCAAAGAAGCAAGAATTAGTTGATGAAGAATATATAATGCAATAAGCCATGGAAGCATTTATTGGTGTAGCAAAACATTCTATCTATTGTCATTGGAAGAGATATCCTCCCTTTGAAGGAAATGGCACTGAGTTCAGCACCACGGACAGCTCCCCAGCCTAAAGCCGATAACACACTGACGCCGAGTTTACTCTAAAAAAAGGCCGCCTGGGAAACACATTTAGGAGCCTTTAAGAGAATCCTCGGATCGATCATTATCTGCTGTTTCACAACCTGCAGAGTACAAATCTTTAAGAAACTCTTTGTCCAACAAGAGAACTGCATTTGATCTAATTCGTCAAAGAGCTTGTTTGAACCCTTTTCAACCGTTTGAAGTGATAGCCAAAGACAAAGAGACAATCGTGTTCTTGGAACTCAGTAAAGCATGGCCTATTTTACATCAAATTTTGCTCTTTCTGACAAAATCCACCTAAGTCATCGTCTTAACTTCTATGACGCATTTGTGACTGACTTGAGGCTTTAGTCACTTTGTCTGCTGTTGTCTGCTGTCACTGAGCCTCACTCAAAGACTTGGCAGCCAGTATTTTGCATACATTTGACACATTTACATTTTTAATGTTTACTGGTAAAAAAAAAAGAGTATATTTTCAAGAAGAAATGCGCTCATGTCAATGATGGTTAATTTACATTGAGTTGTTCAATCACAACATACGTTTTGACTGGAATCTCGAACATCCATGTTGTTAAGGCTTCTGTTTTCAATCACCTAAAATCAACTTGTTCAATCAACTAACAAATTTCCTATTTTTGTTTTCATTATTATGTATAGTCTACCATATTCAACTATACTTGTTACTTTGCAATGCTGAGCTGATGATATGAAGAACTTGATGGTTGGATCCAATGGGAGAACCGTGGTGTTGAGAGGGGGTATGTCTGTGATTGTTATTGCCTATTACTGTTCCTTTTATGTCTAGGACCCCCTTATAAACGAGGTGCTTTATCTCAAGAGGATTGATTTTCCTACGGATATTTACTTCAGCTTATCAAACCTGGTTGAGTACATTCTTTCAATTTTACTATATTTATGCCTGTAATTTCTTAACTTGTTACTGAGCATCTGTTACTCCTCCATAGTCTTACTTAGCAATGCTAGTAATATGTCTACACCGCCGCCTAAATCATAGATTCTACAGCCTTCATTCAATCAATGTGTGATTTTGGCAAACTATTCAATGATGAATACAAATGTTTGATTAGATTTGTGTGAACAGTGGTTGTTACATTTATCTGAGGGCCAAACATGTTTCTCGACAAACACTACGGAGGTTGGCAGCTTTCATGAGACAAAAGTGGACCTAAAACAACTGGGAAAAATATATTTATGATCACTGTCCTATAAGATGTATCGTGTTGTATTTGAACAGTGAGCATCCTTTCATGAATCGTTCAGCACCACGGACAGCTCAACAATCACAGCCTCCTTCAAACACAAACTATCCTTCGTAATACACGGCGCATCTGTTTATCCCGTATCGCCAAATTGTATGCGTTTATAAACCCACCCTCTGCCTCTTCGTACACACGGTGCCTCACTAATCTGTCGAAACACAGACCTGTTACTTCACTTCCCGCTGAGATCAGACGAGAAACCCACAAGATGCACGCGTACCAAGCGCCAATGCACGCATTCTCGCTAAAAACAACAAAATAACAATGTGAAGGATTCTGTGTTGGCTTTAGCGTCCTTAGGGTGTGTGCGCCTCGCGGTGATCAGACAGGGAAGCACTGTCACGCTCCAAAGATTTGCCACGAGGATTGCCTTTCTAAAGAGAACTAACCACATCTCCTCACATCCTTTGAGCTAAAGTCATTATTTTTGCGCAGGTTTGATGCCGTCTGTCTTATCTCTAAGGTACTGCGGAAGTTTACAAATTGGGTAAAGGAAGATTTTGACGTTCTTTCGCCCACAGGACCCTCAGGTGGCTTGGTTCCTGTCGGAAAAGAAAAAGCACCGCCACCCACTCTCGGGCAAATTCAGATTACTCGCACTTACGCGATGCTACAGTTTCCGCTTGTGTTTTCGCGTCGGCCCACTCGACTGGTAGCCTCTTCAAAGTTAAGTAGAGAAATCAACCCCCTCGCGGTATTTTTATGTGAGATGAAATGCTTTGTGCACTCCGGCGGCGGATGCTCGGGAAAATAGTAATATTTTTATCTTTTGTTTCGGAAAAACGGTCTCCAAACTCTGCAGCGGGAGACAGGTGTGCTGGGGAGGTACGTTCTTTGAGATCGAGTGTTGACAATGCGATTTGAGGTTTTAGATTTAGTTTCATAATCTTGCCTTGTCTTTTCTGCTTTGGATAGCTCTTCTAGTTTGATTTGAGTTTGGTACTGGCACTAAAACAGGATCATTTCTCTGTAACAAGACAGAGGATAAAATATACTCTGGAAGATCTTAGATGAATTGCTTAAAAAGTGCTCAGATGATTTATGCTGATTGTGAGTATGTTTGGACTGTCTTGAAAGAAGTGGAACAAGCATTAATTTGCTTAAAATTAGGGAAATTACTTGTGCACCTAAGTTGTAGATTTTCTCCAGTTTGGCATTACCTAAATATAAAAGTGAAAAAAGTGTCAAAATAGTGACGAAAACAAGGATGAAAACGCAACCTAATAGTGATGAAAAAGCGGCAAAAGAGCGACAGAAACAGGCCAGAAAAGCAAAAGAGCAAAAAAAAAAATGACAAAGAAGTAACAAAAACTCATCAAAAGAGCAACAAAAAATGTATGATAACTCCACCAAAAAGTGACAGAAACTCACCCAAAAATGGATGAGAACGTGATGAAAACGCAACCAAAAAAGCGAAGTAAATAAAGTGATTTTATAGCAACAAAACCCCCCCGAAAACATTACAAAATGTGACAAAAACACAGTGACAAAGCGACAGAAGCTTTCACATGAGGCTTTGCACTGGCATATTGGCTGTGAAGCTCTGAGAAGCTTTTCGATTTGGGTAAAGTTTAGATGGTAAGTCATTTTTTATATCTAAGACAAGGTGGCAGCTTTTGCAGCGTACAGCATATACGTGAGAGCTCAATTTGATTTTGCCTTCCAAAACTTAGTTATGTAACAGCATTGCTAACTCCTGTGTCATCAAGATGGTTGTTGAGAGAGAAGAGCCTGCATGGAGATATGTTAAAGTAAAGTCGAGTGCAAACTGAGGCAGCACCATTCATTGCACCGGCATTCATAAAAACTACTTCTTTACTTTTTCTTCTGCACCACTGTAACATTGTCACGAGTCTGTATATGTAGAACAATGGCTTCTGCTCTCAACACTGCAGTGACTCTCCCGCACTCCAAACAGCAGCGCTTTCTGCCCCCCACTGTTCCGAGTGCCATTACTGCACCCCCCCCCCCCCCCCCAGTTCCCCCCCCCTGCCGGCCCCCGGGATGTGATTGACACTTTGATGTGAGTAATGCTGATGGAGACGATGGCCTTACAAACAGACCAGTGCGCGGGGAGCGGCGGCGCTACAGCTCACAAATGGGATTTCTTATTCACATATAGCCCTAATCCGTATCCTGATTTGGCTTGGCACTGTAGCATAAAAAAGTGTTATGTATTTGAGATTTTTGACAGTATTTTCTCATAGACATGCTTTAACATCGTCAAATTGAACCAAGAGGCTTCTAATGCAACTGTAACATGTAATCACTTTCAGCCCTAAATAGTGATTTCTCCCGGGCATCTAAGTGGTTACGTCCAGAATATTTTGGATTTTTCAGTTTACCTCCTGGATCTGATTGAGTCATGTTTGTCTTGTTGAGCTGGTGGAGGTGAAGTGATGCCCTCGCGCCGCTGATTCCCCGTCTGAGCTAAACCGATTGAATTGTGCCCGGCGATGTTTATATATTATCTGCTTCCTTTGAAAGATCTCCACCTCATAGTGACACAGATGGACAGGGGGCGATTGCAGTGCAGTCAGCCGCCCCATCTCGCTCTCTGATCGGGGGCAGAATTGAGCGGGACATTTTGGTCCAACAAATTGGATTCTCGGATGTCTGTAAAACTGCTGCCATGTGCCTCAAAGTGGAAATTAAATAGGTGTTTTTTATTTCCAGTGCGTCCTGACAGAGACGAGCTGAGAGTGTTCTGAAGCCAAGGCAAAGTGACGAGTGGCCAGTGCTCTTGCCTCACAACAAAAAGGGCCCAGTTTGTATGTACTCCCCGTGTCCCTGTCAACACAAAACACCTACACCTTATTTAGCCTGAAAAAACGATTCAGTAACACTTTACTTCTTCACCCACATATGAACCGAGCACATTCTCCAGTTCGACTTGACCCAAATCTAAAAGCATATTGAAGAAGATTGAAACAGGCAACAAAAATGCAGCAAAAAAAGCAACAAAAAAGTGGCAAGAATGCAACAAAACAGTTGACAAAAAAGTGATGAAAATGAGACAAATGAGGATGAAAAAGCATTAAAAAGCCCCCCAAACAACTTGCACCAAAACAGGCGACAAGTACGCAGGAAAACAGGCTTCATAAAAGCAACAAAACACTGCAAAAAAGTGACGAAAAGAAGCAACAAAATACGACGACAACGCTAGGGAAAAATATATCAGTTTTGCAGGACTTAGCTTTTAACTCATTGACTGCCAATGATGTCTATAGACGTCAATTAGGTTTTTCAATGGGAACAGCTGTAGCAAAGCCTTGAGCATGTCTGGTGTTAAAATCTTAGTTGTGCTGCCTAATGCTGCCACTTAGTGACTCAATAAAAGTGTTAGGGACCAAGCAGTGAGACAATGAGACAAAGGCTTCAAATCTCAAAAAAAGGCACTTTATTGGCCACAACAAACATAGGCCGATAAAAGAGGTCAACTTAATGTAACTTTACAAAAATAGAATGTGCAAAGGAAACTAAATAACACAAACAAACTGACCTCCTCAAATGAGACAAAAGGCAACTTATATACAGCTTGGACCATACCAAAACATAATGAGCAGAAACACAGGGGAGAAACAAACAAAAGCAAAGGACCAACAAAGACCCCTTAACCCCAGTCCCCCTCTGCAGTGGTCTGGTCCACATAAGGCCGCCTCCAGCTCTCTCCAGGCCCGCCCCTCGCCACTGCTCAGTTCTTAAAAGGGACAGAGAACAACATTAGGTCCAATCTCATATGAACTGGTTACCTCTGTGTGGCTGGGCCATCACAAAGAACTTGCTCTTTCGTTTTCTCAGCTTTTTGTTTTCACCTATTTTCTACGGACAATAACTGAAGAATGGAAAGAGGTACATTCGTGTTGACACAGACTTCGACCTAAATTTTCTGTGGGTCTTGAAAAAACAGTCAAAATCCTAAAAAACCTCTGGCAGTGGGGAGCTCTGGCTGGCAGTCAATGAGTTAAATGAGTCATTACACTGGCCTATAGGCTGTAAGGAGAAGCTTTTAGATTTGGGTAGAGCTGAACTGGAGAACATGTGCTCGGTTCAGGTGGGAATTAAGAGGTTAATTCATCATGAACAATTCATTAGTTAAGTGTGACTAACACTTAATAACTACTTAAAGCAGTACTAAGTAACTTGTTTACCTTCAAAATCCTTTTCGTAGTATTACCCTATTGGGTAATACAAGTGTTAATGGGATGATTGGGGGGGTCTTTCATCTCCCCTTGGTGTCTCTCTCCAGAAAACCACAATTGCAACTTTCCCTGTCACCGACAGGGTGTTAATTAAGTGTTAATCCATCATTGATTAAGGATAAATATGGTGTAGTTATTATAAAGTGTTACCAAGGTGTGTTACAATGATCTAAACAAGAGGGAGATACAAGCATGAATTCAAGCTCAGTGTTGAATAAAATTAACCTTAAAAACAGTTTTTGACCAAGCATCTAGAAAAATTGTCAAGAATGAAGATTGGTCAAACCACACACAAAGATTTCTGGTGCTCGACTGAACCAAGGAGCCCAGAGAACCAAGCTGGTTCACAATCAATGGGATTTTCTGCTCTGGAGCGATTATCCAAGTGTCAGACTCTGACAATGTATGCATCTCTGACTCCTTCAACAAAAAAGTATTGAATATGACTGGTGAAAAGAAGATATGAAGAAGGAACAATATTAAAGCTGTATATTTCTCAACCTAAAATCACGAAACTTATCTAAGTAGTCCTGAGTAAAGATCTAACAAGCAGTTGTTATACTGGAGGCTGCGACACACAAATAGAACCACTGCCTAAATGATTTCTGAAATGTTTATTCAAGTTTCAAACATACAACTAGTCACTCACCATTTTAAAGCCACAAAGGAATAATGAGAATAAAGAATATACATAAAGAGTTTCTCTTTAAGGGATGGAATACCACTGATGGCAGATGACTCATTGCGAATTGCGCTTACAATGAAATAACCTTGTGTGGTCCTCAGACTCTCTTGAAATTAACCTCGCACAACTACAACAAAAATATCTTAGTGCGGTTTTCACTTTGCTCTTATCTGCTTTCTCCTCAGCCCACTCACTTCCTGAATCCACTGTCAAAGAGCGACCCACACAAAGCATGGCATAATGCTACCTAAGTATTAGCCCAGAGCACATTTTTGTCATAGGGAAACAAAAAGATTAGGCCTAATGTTTGAGTGATGGCTTTCATTTATGTGTTCCTGGGTGGTCAAGTTCACACCGCAGCTCCCTCTTTATGGGATGCCAAGGTTTTTAAAAATGCTGCCAAGGAGGCTGTTGAAAATAATGAGTGGTGATGTGGGTGCTACGCGCAAAGCCAAGGTTGGTCTGAAAAAAAACAAAACTGTTGCATGCTTTCAAGTCAACTAAATAATGCAAAGAATGAATAACATTGGTTAGTACGTGATTGGAAGAATTGAATAACATGAATTAGCTTCAAACTTGATTACTCGATGATAAAGGAGCCACAAAAGGTCCCTGTTCACAAACCTCAAAGTGAGGATTGTGTTTGAAAGGGTAATTGGCTTTGAATGTGTAAATACCCACACTAGACACATCCATCAATTAAGCGACAGCATTTGGGAGTATGTACATTAATGGCATACAGGCATTGTCAGTGTACTTGTTGAACCTTTAAAGTAAACCTTTTGAGATGTTTGTGTAGGCCAGGGGTGTCCTTTTTTACCTGACAAGTTACAAAAAACATTGTAGAGCGACTGCTTCAAAGACACTTGTGTAAAATGTGACTAAGGCGGAGTTTGCCCTAGAGTTGCCAAGATAATGGGAAATAAATAACTTGAGCTTTGTCCATATGTGTTACTATGCTGACCCTAATGTCTGCAGAGTATTATATGTTTTGCAAGTTCAGAACAAAAACGAAATGCATAGAATGTGAGTCATCAAGCGTATGTAGAAATGTTGAAAGTGTTTGGCGAGATCCTTGGTGGAGGCTCTCAGTTGTCCAGGCGTCCACCATCGTAGCTTTTAAATGGTCTACCTTCATCAAGCGCTTTACAGCAAAGGACCAGTCAGCCATTCAGTCTCTCATTCATAAACCAATGTACGCAGACTCTGGAGGCAAGGAGGGTGAATTGGCTTGCTGAAGGACACAACAACAGTGTGCACCTTCAGGAGCTGGGATTCAAACCCCCGACCTTTCAATCATGAGATGACCTGTTCTTTCAACTGCGCCATTATCCTGGATTTTTTTTCAGTTGAGGACATTTTGCTGCTTCCGCTTCAATAAAGATCAGAAGACGCCTTTGGTGAAGAGGCAACAACAGTCCAGTCCAGTTGAAAACTTTAGAAAAATAGTAGTCACTCTGTTCATCAAACCTATTGCTTGGGAGCGTAGCACTCACCCCAGTCCAAATTGGCTCTTTCCAACTCCCATCAGAAAACCATTGACTTCTCTGATTCTTGTCATGGCTTTTTCATTGTCGCACTAATTAGTGATTTCCCCCCCAATCTTAGCTTATGTAATCCTTGTAGAGAAAATGTTGCAAATTTAGTCCAAGCAACAGTTCTTTTTTTGTTGTTTTTCTACAGTCAGTCACAGTGGCTCTCCCTCCCATTCAGCGAGAGACATAGACTCTTAGTACTTTCATGCCGACGTTTGAGTCTTAACAAGGGTGAAATGAGTTTGTTATTGCCATTTTCAAACATCACATTAGCTTCTCAGAAAAAAAAAAACCAACAGCAACATATTAGCATTCTTGTTCTTTGGGAAAACAGCCGACCAACAGTTGGTGCTGCTTTTTCACTTATTGCTGGAAATCAAACAAGTCTCTAGGAGAATACAATGACATTGATGAGCCATCTGGAGCACAGAGGAGATGTTTTACAACAGCACAAGAAAGCATGAAAAGTGTTGTATTGTTTAATTAAAGCTGCTATATCCGATTTCTTCCACTCTCGAGCGCTTATAAAAGGAGGAAGCTGAATTTAACCTGTCAGCCATGACTCAAACGCCTGATCGTGATTCTTTACACTGCGCTCCAAATGATTATGCAAATTGTATTTCAGTCTCAAAAAGGTATATAAAAAAAAAAGTTTTTCAATGAAACTCATGGATGGTATTGTGTCTCTGAGCTCTTTGAATCACTGACATCAGTCTCAGGGGGGGACAATTAGTTTTCAGGTTAAGCCCAATTAAGGCAAAAACTACTGAAAAAAGACGTTCCACATTATTAAGCAGACCACTATTTTCAAGCAATATGGGAAAGAAAAAGGATCTCTCTGCTGATGAAAAGCGTGAAATAGTTGAATGCCTTGGACTAGGTATGAAAACCTTAAATATTTCATGGAAGATTAAGCTTCATTGAACTGTGATTTGTGGCTGATTCAGAGCACACACGGGTTTGGGCAGATAAAGGCACAATGAGGGCAGTTTCTGCAAGACAAGACATCAGATTAAGAGAACAGCTGCTACAAAGCAGCAAACAGGTATTTGAAGCTGCTGGTGCCTCTGGAGTCTCCCGAACATCAAGGTGTAGGACCCTCCAGAGGCTGCAGTTGTGCATAAACCTTCTATCCGGCCTCAACCCTATTGAAAACCTTTGGAGCGTCAACAGGCAAAACTTCTATGAGGGTGGGAGGCAGTTTTCATCCCAATAGCAGCTCTGGGAGGCTATTCGGACATCCTGCAAGGAAATCCAAGCAGAAACTCTCCAAAAACTCTCAAGTTTAATGGATTTAAGAATTTTGAAGCTGCTATCACAGAAGGACTCCTATGTTAAAATATAACTTGACCTGTTACGATGTTTTTGATTGAAATAGCTTTTGATTTCAGTAAATATGACCTAATGATACAAATTCAACAAATGACCATTTTCAGTTAATTACAAGCTTTAAAATGTATTGAAACAATGAGTTGCATAATCATTTGGAACCGTAGATTTTGAGTTTTTTTTACTATATTTATTTTTGAAAAAAATACTGTTATCTTTGTGATGTTTTTTCAACCACATTTAAATGATCCTCTAACAGTTTAAGACTTGAAAATTATGCTGACTCTCATTTGAGTTGACAATTCAGAAAATCAGAGTAAAATGTCATTTGCATAATAATTTGGAACGCGGTGTATGTGCCTTACCTTTCCCTTACACTTCATGGATAGCACAACAGTTACATTAATTACCGACCTTATAGCTAGAGCCTGAACCACATACTCTTCGGAGTTGTAGGTCTAAGATTAATTTGTCTTTTTAATTGTTTTGTTTTTTTCCGTCAAATAATCAATGTGGACCTAGTCGTTGTTACGTTTTTTTCTTTCTTTTTTTTCTCTCTCTCATCGTGCCCCTGATCGCACATTGCTCCTTACAGCTTGTCCCAGTGGCTTTGAACGATGCATTAAATGAAAATCAATTGAACAACACAACTACAGTATGTCTGAAATATTGAGCGCTAAACTAGTTCAAAAGCCACATTAATTTCAGATCATATTTGTAGAGGTATAAACTGCAGAAAGTTGTTTTTTACCCACAAATGCAAGTAATACAAACTCATGGAGACTTTGTTGTTTTCGACTGCAATTGATATTTCACAGCTTCTATAGATACAGTATATGAACACACAAAGCTTCAACTGTCTCATTAGGGGCCCATTTTTTATCAAAGCATACCAGGTGCACAGCAATGCATTATTTATTGTTCATTGCGAAACAAGTGGGTAAATCAAACTACACTCGCCTTTTAACGCCGCCAGCGCTGCTCTGCCGGGGTTGTCAATGTGTTTTCTGAACCTGGATTACTTCCTGGATGTTTGGCAGCGCACATCTGTGTATAGAGACATCTCGTAAGACTCGCAGGGAAGACAGCTGGAGATACAGTGCTTGCCGCAGATGCTAATGTCGCTGCACATTTAGCCTGCGCTCGTCATTAGCCGCTGAAATTAGCATGTATCGGTTGCGTGAAGCTTTGATCGTCCCCCCTCCTCTCCCTGACACGGCGCTCCCAGGCTTCATCCACTCATCAAAGGCCATTATAAAGCAGCGAGTGAAGCGCGCGACAGCTAAAGAGTTGCACGCTGTCAAGGTCTCTGTTGGAAATATGAAGAAAAGTGGTGAAATGTAACTCGATGGCATAAATCTATGGTATGGGCACTGCCAGTGTGATGAAATATCTCTGACGCTCCATCACGTCGACCTGTAAAGTTAAGGCCACTGCCAGAAACTGAGCGCACATTTTCTGGCACTGCGTGTGTCTGACTTATCTGTGACTTTGAATGTTGTAAAGAAAAGGGTAGCAAATCTATTGTCCGTACCAGAATTTAATTTATTCACTCAATTATTTAAATGTGGGAATTGTACATTGCTCACAAATAGCTGCAGTTTGAGTACAGAACTGCACAGAGAGTGAAGCCACATACTACTATGGATAGTATGAGGGGACAGCGTTGGTTTAAAATGTCGAAAAATACATTTTAAAATGTCGAAAAAGACATCGATTTTGCATGTCATCCCCTCTAAAGTTGGGTACAGTGTTGGGGGTAATGTATTACAAAAGTAACAAGTTACAAAAATATATTACTTTTTTTTCAGTATCTAAGGAATATAACATACTTACACACAATACAGTAATATATTTGTCATTACAATTCAAGTAACTTGAGTTACAAGTGCATTTAAATGGTTTGCTGATGTATGTATGGCAAATAAGATCTGCGTGTAGCTAATGTTGTCCAAACAAAACATGAGAGAATGGGGAAAGCGAAGGAAAAACCTTCCACTTTCCAACTTTGCACTTTTGCTCGGTGGCAGTATTACTATTTTCGCTTTATATTTTACAAAAAGTAACGTAGTGTAACTCGGCCACATTTTAGAAACAGTAATATGTTATACAAATATAAATATATATATATATATATATTTAAACTGTAACTACTAATATAGAATATATTACAATTTAAAGTAACTTGCCCAACACTGGCTGTGCATTGATTAGACATATAAGTGTTACTGAGTAAGAATACCTTTGCCCTTATGGTTAAGCATTAGTGACAGTAAAGTAACTATAGATAGATCTGTGAAAGCAATGACTGAGAAACAATGTGCAGTTTGTATTAGCGGAAACATTTATAGAAGGTCTGAGAAGAGGACTGTGTTATGAGAAGCAAGCAGGAGTTAGACCTGACTGATACATTATGTTGACGATATGAACTGTTGATTATACTGTATGAAATAGAAAGACAGAGATAGATGTTGAAACAATGCAACTTTGTGTGTTCCATATGAGATAAATGTGCATGAAATGTTGGAAATGTTGCATTGCAGTTTCGGGATGCCGTTTTTCCCGGGGATCTCGTCACGAAAGGCAGATGATAGATGGCGCAGCTACACTGGCTGGCTCATTAGTATTTCGAGTATCTTCCTGTTGAACACTGCAGACACTGGGGTCTAATTAATTCGCCCAGTCCGCAGTGAGTGAATCCAGGGGCACCGCGGACCTTATAAAAGAGGGGACTGTATCGCCGCTCCGATCCCTCCCGCGGCTCATGTATTATGGGCAGAAACGGGACCAAAGAGTGCCTGCCTGGTGCGACGGAGCATCCTTGTCGTTCCTATGGGCTACGAGTGGCTCTGAAAGTGGCTCAGGGGGCCAAAGCTGCAGATTCACTTCCTCCTGCTAGTATCTATGATGTAGCTTTTTCCTCACATATTTGACACTAAACTCAGAGTCATCGCAAAGCCTTGGATTGAGATGAATCCCACGTTAGGGCACCTGAATCATGTTAACATAAATGGGCACTCTAGTTGTTTCATAACATTGTTGCAGTGTAACTTTGTATTCATTGTTTTAGTTGGGGAATGAAACAGCCCTTAGCACCTTTTTAAGAAGTATCATGCTCTAACTTTGATAGGACAGTGCAGCCGAAGCATGAGAAGCGCTGTGATGTTTTGACTCACCACTTGGCCGCGGGGCTGTGGAGGTGTGGGAGAGTGGGAAGCATTACATGAGGAGGGCACTTTGATAAAGCCGACTCTAAGACATGCACAAGAAGAAAGGGAAAATTTCACAATTATATAAACATACTGGATAATTAGCAGAAGAACAGAAGACACAATTAAAAGTAAACCCATAGTTTCGTTTCTTAATGCAATGTAATGAATAGGCTTAAGGAATAATAGTAGCGTAGGTGGAACATTGTTGATTTATTCATCTAATCCAACCTGTTTGCAGTAAGTGCGCATTACTTATCACTACAGAAAAACACTTAAGAGATCAAAATCACTGCTCGCCCGAGAGATGGAGAGGATGAGGAGGCTGGCACGATGTGGTAAAGGTAACAAAACTGAAAATAGAGTCTTCAATTGAATTAAAAGAAGTTGAATATATGAAAAGGTTCTATACTAGATAAGCTTTCTCTTGGGTACCTTGTTATTGATATGTTTACATAAAGAAATGCAATAAGGGAACTCCAGGCTTTTTTTTTTGGCCTGGAGTGCCCTCTGCAGGCAGCAGTGGGATTGACACACTATAAAACAGAAAAAACTAGCTTTTGATTTCTGATAATGGCCTGCTGGAGCTGCAATGAGCACACTTTGAGCACAGCACTGTTCAGAATGGGTCCACTGATGAATTATAGGGTTTTAAAATGTGGAGGGCAATTTTGTTTTTCCTCTATGATGCAAACACATCCAGGAAATTACAGATTAGAGTATTTCAGCAGAAAGGCCCAACAGTAGAAAGTTGACCCTTTCAACCAATTGCTCTGGGGCGTGGAAGCATATACAAGTTGAATAAGAGGGGACCCAAGATTGACCCCTTGGGGACTCTATAGGTCATGGCAGCTTCTCAGGTAGATCAGTGCAACCCCCAGGAACTCATCTCCAGATCTTGTGCTTGGTTTGGTCAGGATTCCCTCGGTTTTAGCCATCTGTGCAGGGATGACCTTTTCTCAGTTGTTTTTCCGTTAAGTGCTTCTTTCTTTTTATAGTCTCTTGTTCTTTTCCATATCAACCCATGGCGGGCGCGTGCCTCTCCCGTAGCTTTGCCCTTTGCACTTCCTCTTCCGTTTGGTCACCTTCCAGTCAGAGCAGCTCCACACGGGCCGGAGCTGTCCAAACCGCAGGGCCATCTTTGCACATTTGGAGCTTGGCCAGGCTGTTCTTTGTGCCAGTGTGACCAGGTGCGGCGTCCTGGTGATCGGCGCACGAGTCGGCTGTGGATCCTCGGGCAGATGGCCTTTCCATGGGGCCACATCACTCACACCAACGTCCACTGGCCTCAGATACGATCCAGTTTGCTTCATTTATGTTGCACATCTACATGCATCCCGAGTTTCCAAATGACTCAAAGTGAGAAATGAATAAAGGAAATAAAATAACGGGGGCCTCACACGCGTTAGACCAACACACCGAGGTTAGTGCCTAATTTTTCACAAAGTTAACAGGATTATCCCAGGAACTCATCAGCCTCCATTGATCGCCTTTTAGCAGTGCTTGAGAACAGCACAAAGTGTACAATTGGGTCTTGTTTACCTCATGTGGCTGCATTGTATTGTGTAGTTAACCACAGCGGCCTTTGTGGACCGGACACATTCGGCTACGATCAATACTGGCTCAATAGACATTTCCCTGGACATCGGAGGACATTGAAGCTGCTGATCATTTTATGGCGCTTATTACAATCTGTCTCAAAATGAAATGGCAGCAATTCTCGACACGCCATGGCCACTCGTCGAAGATTGAAATTCATGGTCATCAATAGACTTTCGGGACTTAGGCTTTCGGGTGTGGAGCTACTATTCTTTTTGTTTTTTTTTCCCCCCAGCACACTTCCTGCACGTCCTGATTGCTGTAAATCGAGAAAAGGAACAATCAATGCCTCGAATGACAGACTACGCCGCGGCTTTCTTGTCACCTGCTGCTCATAACGTGCCCTCACTACTCCCCCGCCGGTGCAGCGAAGGTCAAGGATACTGGCATGAGATCGCAGCAAAGGAGCCAAAGAGAATATAGTGGCCGCTGCGTATCTCATAAGAAACTTCCTCAGGGCCCGGCCGCTGTCACAATGTTATCTGGCTTTGAGATGGCAAGCCTCGATAGGAACTTAAAACAGGCGGTAGTACAAAAACAAGAGATTGGAAGCGGTGATAGGTGGTGTGAGAAGTCCAGCGCTGCACTAATCTCAATGTCAGCCTGAAAAACAAAGTCATTTTTTATCAAAAGTAACAGGATTCATAGAATATTGATGAAATAAAAGCTAAAACGGGGAAAAGAGTTAGGGAGGGGGTATAAAGCTTTTTGGAAGTAATCTCAAACACATCTTTATTTCAACCTTACACTTTGTTGGTCAGAAATTTCACATGATCTCACATGATTTGGGAAATATAGTTGGTGTAGGTTGTGTGGTAAGTGTTTTAGACTTCGCGATGAAAGGATTAAGCTGAACAAGAGATCGAAAGGTCCGGAAAGTATTCTAAGTAGGACCTGTAAGTGAACTTTTTGTGAGTTTCCGCTGCGGTGCTAAGGATAACCACTAGAGATGATTCAAAGATTACTCAAAGATGTGCCAATGAGTTGAAACACAGCCCCAGGTATGATCTTGATGAGAGAACCAAATTGTAACGTAAAAAGCTCTAAAAGTCTAGTTTTTGTTAAGTTTAGTTTAGTTATATCAGGACAATGTGCAGTTACATTAAAAAGATAACTTCACCAGATTTAGCACTATGCTATTTTCCATCTGTAGTCCTACACAATTAAAATTATATAACAGAGTTATAAAAATTAAGTGCAATATACAAATACAAAGTTCAAATTACCATTTTTGTGTGCAATGTCATAACGTGCAGAAAATATATGGAGTGCAACATTTTTTTCTTTTTTTTTCAAAGTCCTTATAATACATTAAACACAGTATAGTGTAATAGCCATCAGATGGTGCATGCGAGAGTATCATCTGATGGCCAAATACCCGTCTGGTACTTTTAGTGAGGACAGGACTGGTGGTCTAAAAGCCAGTCTTTGACTGCCCGTGAGAAGCTGTGAAAATCGGCATTGTTCTTTAGATTGTCTGGGAGCCCATTCCATTCTTTAATGGCTTTATAGGAAAAGGTTGATTGGGAGAAGGCAGCCTTTCTTTTGGGAACATTGCAGTCACCCCTGGAGTTTGCATTCTCTTTAAATCCAATGAGAATACATTTTTTTTTAGGATAGAATAGGGCAGGGGTCTGCAACCTTCAACAACTAAAGAGCCACTTTTGTACAGTTTTTCACCAAAAAAAAAGTCTCAAAGAGTTATAGTAATTATAGTTATTATAGTATTATTAATAGTATTATTATCTGCAAACAACAAAACATACACATTTTTATTAATAGTATGATGAAAAAATATGTAAACTCTTTGAAACTGTTGTAGGAATTATAAGTGATCTGGATGGTCCTTCCCTGCAAAATGTCAACAAATAATTTGTCACAGCCTTTGTTCTGGCGCAGATTTTGCTTCATTGTGTTGCACATATAAATACAGGTTTTAGGAGTTTATCAACTACAGAGTACAGACGATGAATGAATTGTACCTTCATCTTCACCACACGCTTGAAACAGCCGCATGTGGCTCTTGAGGCAGTGGTTGCCTGTCCCTTGGATATGGGATTGTGTTCTGTTTCTGTGTAATTACACTGATGATTGACCATCTTATTACACTTTTAGATACCAAGCTATAAAGATGTAACACTGCCCTGCAAAGTAAAGTACCTGTTACTCAAATGGAGTCGAGGGTAATGCCATAAAACTTTTCTTTGAAGTATATCCATGTAAGTTTGATGTAACTCATTACGACCACCTCTTATAATCAAGCCCTATTTTACATCCACTTTGTTCCTTCCGTTCTAGCGCCTTGCCCCGAATCAACAATGCATTATTCATTATCCGGGGATGGCATGCTCGTGGAGTCTTAACAAACTCCGCAACCGCCACACGCAACTTTGTCTCAGCGGTGGAGAAATAGACACTTGGCTGTTTGCTTTGGGCCGCCGTTGCCTCCTCCGCGCCTCACTCTCGCCTGTCAGATGTTTTGACTGAATCAGGTTAGGCACGCAAACACAAGTGGCGCTGATGAAAATGACAACGCACAGAGTTTTCTCTCCTCACAGTTTGGAAATTGAGATGCACAAAAGTCGCTGGCTCCGATCGGCTGTGGGAAGAATGCGGCTTATGTAACTTGCAGGAGACAAAGCAGGTGCACACACACACACAAGTGAAGCGGGTTTAAACAAGCAATGGGTGATCTTAGAAGGAATAAACGCTCAATTATTAATGTGAGTGGAAAGGAGCATAGTATACAACAAGTACATACAATGCTGCTCTGAAAACAGTAACAGTAGAGACAAACATCTCTGTTCTATTTTGTATGTGTGCAGACACTTAGTAAATCAGGCACTAAGTGTTTCGCCTGAGGACACAAAACTAAACGCATGCTGGCGCAGTTGTAAATCGCCCTCACATGATTTGAAATGGTTTATGTGGAGCTACTGTCAAAAGACATAGTACACTAGGGGTCAGGATCTTGCTGGTAGCCTATTAGCGCTAGAGTGAGACCCATAGGTGCATTCTCTCTCTCTCGTGACATGGACAGTGTTTAACTCACAGTGGGAGAAATAGTTTGTAGTTTGTCTTGCAAAACCTTGATATCTTGCGTGAGGTTGCAGGAAATACTAATGTAAGAGGAGAGCAAAGGGAATGCTCTTTTTTGTCTAAGTGGCGTCCTCAGGCCACCAGCGAAAGAACTGCTGCACCGCTGTTTGTACGCAAGATTCCAACTTTGTCTTGAGCAATGCTGTTGTTGCGCCAGGCGGAAGATCGGGTCCTATTTGTTTGCATAAGCTCTGAGTCATACAGGAGTTTTCCATCATATATCATCTGTACTGGATTGTTATTCACCTCATTCCGCCCCGCCCACTTTTGCCACTTTTTGCGTTGTCTCGGCACTTCCGGTCATCCAGACACTTCCGGTCGAGCGCGAAGCCCGTTCATTTTAACGGAGAACGAGGGAAAATATTCTCCGCTCAAATCTGATGTTTAGTCGATTGATTTGCGTAAAATGTCCAATGTTCATTTGCACCAACATGTAAACACTGCACCGTTTCTCTGCGCGGCCGAAAAACGGATTTGTTTTCGTGTAGTAACTGATTTTATTTGGACTTCTCCAGTCCCATGTTAACATATAGGAGAAAAGGGGCGGGCACAATTCATGGCGGCGCCCACGCGAGCCTCCGGAATAAGGTGAATAGGGCATCAGCGGCAACTAATGATATTTTAGCTGCAGGCTGAATATATACTGTATCAATCTAGTATGGAGAGTTTATGTTCCACACATCTGTATTATTAAACAAAAAGGATTATTGTTTAACACGGTTACATACTCTTTTGTTGCTTTTACTGTAGACAACGCTGAGACGAAGCCTTCAGCAGTTTAATTTTTGCCCCGACAGTAGCTTTTTCTGATTTGTCATTCAAATAAAAGCTGACACAATGAGTGCAGGTGGCAGTAACATTAAGGAGCTTGATGTGCATCCTGGAGACATTTCCAACGGCTGTTCTTCTTTGGCTTTTTTTTTTTTTTTTTTTTTTACATCTTACCTCTGATAAGAACGCGTCAGAATGTGTCGTCTCCGTAAATAGCATCAATCACGAGTCGCTGACGTCAATGGATGAAAGGGCAGGTTAAATCAATTTGGAAGATTTTCCTGCTTTTTTTAAAATGCAAAAATGAGTACCCACAGATAAGTGCAGCATCTTTTTCCATTTTATGCATCGACCTGCATAAAATCCGGCGCTTGTAGTTGAGAGATCTTTTTTTCTTTTCTTCGCAATTTCCAGGTCCATTTCCCTGTGTGGATTCTTAGGTCCCAAAAAAATAGCTGCCCAAAGTTTATTGCTTTAGAAAGAAAAGTCCTTTGAAACAACTCCATAAGCCAATATCATCACGCCTAATAATTAAAAAAAAAAACAGTAATCGAGCACAAATCTACACAGTATTTATAGTTTTAAAATTGTTCAAACTTTCTGATATTTTTATGAGTGTTTTTTCTTTCATTCTTTTTATTGATCCTTCCTTGCATTGTGCTTTGTACGTCCTTGGCTCATCTCTAACAAACCCTTTTGTAAACAACATGAGCAGTAACCTTCCCTCGGCCCAAAGAGTCAACAATGAGCCAGAACATGTGCCTTCACATACGGAACAGTACATTGGAGACATGGGGCCGTGTGATCAGCCAGTGTGACAAGTGTAGCACTGATTTTCAACTCCTTGGGCTTTACGAGACGACATTACAAAATACATCGACATTACCATGACATGTCGATGCAGTTGCATAACAACAAATCCTAAAACAGTAGCAACATGAATAACAAGATGGGCCGAATTATATCCTCTCAGTCACAGACAGTTTGGTACAGGTGATGGTCTTAGAATGCTTAGACAGAAAATGACTGGACTGTGATCTAAGAAACAGTACTGCCCATGAGTGTTGCCATACTGGCCAACCAGAATACGCGCTTTACCTATTCTTCACAAAGACGTCTGGGATCAGGGGTGATTTCTTCAAGCACATTAACCAACCAGAGAAAAGCCGGATGTAGGACGGCATGTGGCGTATTTTGTAAACAAGGAAGTGGTTTTACGAAGCATCGGCTAGAAGAGCGGAGACTATAATGTGAACGATCTATGTAATTTCTGTCACCAAAAACCTATGAATACAAAGGAGACATCAGCTACTTGGGTCAGATTTTAAACGTCGGAGAGTTCATCACGAATGCGTAATGGCTTTTTCAATCATTTCACGTTTGGAAAGAGACAAAAATACTTTCGATAGATGGCATCAAGAAGAAAATACGCTCAAAGAAGCATCATCATCTACACAGGTACATTCTTCCCGTTGTGACGATGTCTTCTATGATTGGATGGATGTGAAGCTTCTCGAGACTTGATTGGCTGATGGCAAAGTTCCACACGGTCCTGCTTTTGGAACAGATGCAAAAAACAGGAGTGGACGGCTGGCCAGGCACAAACTTCATCGAATTAATATGTGATCACCAGCACCAGCATTGCCCCGTCTAGAAATAAAATAATCCGATCGAGCCCATTCTACCACAAGGAACCAGGTATTGTATTGCTTCCAGTTGGACTTTTTTCTTACAGCTCGCCTCAGCAGCCACAGATAAAGGTCTAAGCCTGTTTGAAGTTATTTTTATCAGTACGCGACTCTTCTCTACCATCTTTAGGAGACTTTCTTGTGTTTATATATGTGCTTCATATGCAGAAGTTACCCAACTGGGAATCTAAAATCTTGCTGTTTCTTGCTTTTTTTCCCCCCTTTTTTTCCTTCAACTTGTGGCGGGAATTTGCAGCTCTGCATTTTTTTTTTTTTCAAAGTACCCTTTTTCTTCATTGCCACCACAGCACAGCGATGCGAGCCGGATGTGTTTTTGTCTTTAAACCCGACTGCTTGGATGTCGTACAACGTAATGGGGCAGACGACTACAAAAAAGACAAGTGCTTAATGAGATTTCCTACAGCCTGGGGGCTTGGTGTCTCAAACGTAGTTCAAATGGAGGTCTTATTACCGTATTCCTCAATCGAATGGCACCTTCAGATTCTCACCTCAAGCAAATTTCTGTCCTGTTTGATCCTCCGGTAGCCGTGCTGTTGGGTCGATCTAAAGGGGGAAAAAAAAAGATAAAAAAAAAAGTACAAGAACAGTCAGGAGAGGCCTGCTGTTCCCTCTCCAAGTTTAATTGCTTTGCGAGCGACGGCTGGGTCAGAATGACATCGCCATTTTGTCGTCGCAAGAAAGTCTCCTTCCCCCAGCCCAGAAACATTTGGAGAAAAATAAAACAGACAACGGGTATTACTGCATCTAATTGACAAATGGTGAAGTGTTTTATTTTTGGTGATTGTCTAAAACAATCCATGAAGTTGTTTAGAATATAGTAATATAGTATTGTTCATTTATAGGGCTAGGATTAGGATTAACAATCATTTATATCCAAATCTCAAAGCGTATTGACTGGAGATTTTACAGCATATATGCCAGTGTGATACCTCATTTGAAAAGCCAAGACCTTCTAGTTTCTAAAAATATGTGTGAGATCTGTGTGAGTGAAACCCTAATGGAAGAATGGGTCCGGGAACAATATGTGAATAATTCGATTTTGACAAAATGTCAGACAGAATCTTTTAATCCTAAAGGGACCAAATCTCTCTCCCGGCTCTCCTCTGTGATTGCCTAAGGATAAAATATGTACACAGACCTCTCCTCAACATCCCAACTACGATCTTCAAAGTCCGAAAATGGGTCCCAGGTGCTGCACTGCAGTCACTCCCCGCATGAGATCATTTGTGAAACGCCATTCGTTCTACTTAACTGTATCCTTCCAGGCTGATGCACTCTGCCACAATGGACAAAGAGACTTTACTGTAAAAGTCAATTTAAAGTTTACTAATCTTTTATCACCAGTATTGTAAATAACAATTCATTAGTATGATGTCAACAAAAAGAAAAATACTAGGAAGGAAGTAGTAGTAGTAATATTCTTCTTCTTTTTTTTTTTTTTTTTTTTTAAATAAGATGTGACACAGATGAACAGAGACAGACCTGCTCAGATGATGGAACTGTAAAAACAAAGAGCTTTAGAAAAAGGCGGAGACCCAAACCCAAAGTAAAACTCATTATTTGATTTATATTTATACACTTGTATATTGCTTGGTAGAGTTAATACATTTTGGGCAGAACTGTTACATTGAGGTCTTGTCACAAAATAAAGCAGTGCAAATATATATACATAATTATCGGTGTCATTATCGGTTATCGGTATCGGGACATGCGGAATTATCGGTTATCGGTACAAATTGACATTATCGTGCATCACTAATTTTATTATCAAGACCACCTTTGGTCCTTTCAGTCTTTATGCATTCGTAACTTCCCAGTTCTTTGCTGAAATGATTTTATAAGCAAGCGTCACACATTTCTGAAAGCAGAAGGTACGGTAATGTTCACAAATATCAGCAGTAGACTTTCTTTTAGCATCAGTACTATTTCTGGATTAATAATTACAGCACAGTTTCTCCCCACAGATGTTTGTAAGTATAAATTGATTTCACATCAGATTGAAAATGAGAACATAGAGTAAAGTGCCTTTATGGTGTTTTATTATTATTATTTTTTATTCATTTTATGTGGTAATTTCCTGCTATCTGTCAATTTTATATTGTTATTTTACTGCTGCTTAACCAGAGTAGTAACTGCGACACCTGATCCATCGTCAGACGCTGACATCATTTTCCGTGTGGAACTTGTTGTTTACGGACACGGACAGATTTGCATGAGCGGCACGGGCCGGGCCACAGATAAAACGCTGTTGGCCTGAGGGATATGAGAGTCCAGGCCCCGTCTTCATTACCATCAATCACACTATTGTTCATTTCAGTGATTAATGCGAGCTTCAGTTGCCTCTGCTTTTTCGTTTCGCGCATTTTTAGCCCACGGAGATAGAGCCGAAGCAATGTCGTGACAAGGAGAAATGACGGTCATTTTTGTTTAAACTAATGTTGCAGAAATGTAGTGAATGGATAATTGGTGTGAAGTCAAAGCCCTCGTCATTCACAGGGTAATTTCGAGGCATAATGATGAACGCTAATGTACTGTTTGTTCAAAACTTGTTCAGCGTCACATACCGCTCTGTATTAACATGCTCATTAAAGATGTGTTACTTCACAAACTTTATTTCCTCCTCATTGCCGTTGTGAATAACTGCTTCTATCAAAGTTCTGAAGACACTCCTCATTATTATGCGAAGGTCAAGCAGTATCTCGCCCACAGCTCGTAGATGCAGAACAAATGAGTTGAATTCTCTGAAACTATTTAGTTAGTTTACTACTGTGGACACACATGACATTTCTGTGATTTGTGTAGGTGCAGGGCATAAAAAAACCCCTCTCTGATTATTGTGGTATTTAACATAGAGCAGTTCCTCTCAGCTTCTGTTTCTATTGGCACTGACAAATGCAATTAACCATAATTACACTCTCACAACTCTACCGTTAATACAGCGGGCACGCAAGAGGTTTTTTTCTATTGTTTCCTCGTCTCTCCCCGCACATGTGCTTGGCTGATTTATACTGTCAGCGCAGTCCTCACGTATTTAAGTGACATTGTTGACAGTGAGAGCGGGTTGTAAGCCTTTTTCCTATGGAGAGGCCTGAATTATGCATAAACAAACTGCACCTGAACCCTCCATCACAACACCGCTGGCTGTGATTACACTGATGTTTGCTGAAAAGTGTCACTACTGTTTACACAGAGCGGCTCTATACACGACACTTCATGTTTTCTAATGGGACTTTTCCTAATGTTATTGAGACCGCTCTAGAGGGTAAGTCAGTTTTAAGAACGGAGTATGACAAGATACAATCAACTGGAATCTGCTGCAGCGTCTACTCAAACTTCCACTGCCTCCTCCGGGACATGTGAAAAAACATACTGTGCATTTGGTTTAATTGATTGTGTTGTGTTTGTATCTTGACGTCATTGTAAACGGGGTTTGGCAGCAGAAAAGAGAATTTATTCAATTATTTTCGACTTCGAAGTCAGGTAGAGCCTCATGCCCCTTGAGGCCATAAGCGTCACTGCAGGTGTCGTAGCATGTTACGTTTTTTTACTCATTAATTGTCCCTGAGAGTATATACTATGCTGGCAGAAAAGACAAAGGGAGAGAGGGATATCCATTAAATGCACAATGGAGATTTTTTTTTCTATTAGTGTGTATTGTAGATTCTATTAGTGTGTATTGGTGGCTCCAACACGGTGGCAGGAAAGTTGCAATTGTGATTTTCTGGCCAGAGACATCAAGGGGAGATGAAAGACCCCCCAATCTACGACTATGAAAAGGGTTTATTAAGGTAAACAAGTAACTTAGTACTGCTTTAAGACAGAATCACAGAAAGAGATTTAAGTATCACTTTATTTTTCAGTACCTTGATACATTGTACCTAACTAATTTTAGTACAATGTAATGTGCTCTGCAACAATCTGTAATAACTTGTACCTATGGGTTAGATACACAATGGAATAACTTGTAGTACTTTGTGGGTACATAATGTAATAGAACGTGAGACCCTTGGGGAAGCCTTTTACAAAGCCTTAGGGTTAGGGCTTAAGGTTGGGGTTAGTCTTATTACATTTTGTACCTACAAACTCCTAATACATATTATTCCATTGTGTATCTAACCCATAGGTACAAGTTATTACACACTGTTACAGAGCGCATTACATTGTACTAAATTTAGTTGGGTACAATGTATCAAGGGTAGTATAAAGTAAAGTGGTACGTTGTAGTGTTCCTCTGTATGTGTGATCATTGCAAGATCCTGCTATTTTTTTTTTTTTTAAAGCATCTATTATTTTAAAGCGCATTACTAAGCAACTGCTGTGTTTAACCTATGGGGAGAATAAAACATATAAGCATATATATATATAGGCACACTGCATAACACTTTGGATTATACTGTTGCCAGCAATACAAAACATGCTCTTAAAGACCAACCAGTGTATTTACCAGGTTATTTTTGCTGGGGGCAATCTAAGAATGGCTCTAGATGAGGACGTAAACTATTTAAATCTCTTGTTTGGCTGCCTATAGTCAACATCTCCATGGAAACGAGCTGGAGACGTACCCACTCCCAGTAAAGTGGGGAGAAGTAAGAAGTAATTTAAGATTTTTTTCCTTTGAGACAAGTAAAAGTAATGAAAAGCTTAATAGACATATTAAAGTTTGTCGACTTTCTTCTCCTTAGTCGTGACTCATATCGGTGCACGGTTGTTGCCTCCAAAACTGAATTACAGCGATCACTACATAAGCGGCTGCATTTACTAAGGAATCCTTCAAAATGAGCTTTCCTAACGGTAATAGATTCTGCTCACTTTGGACCATGAGGTTTTGTAAAACACAGCTGGTTTCTCCTGCGCGTTTCCGTGTCTGTAATTAGCAGCGGGGCCTGTTTAGATTCACAATTGTACACAATGCGCGCGATAAATCAGGAAATTGGATGAACTGGAGTATGAGCAATTTGCCATTTAACTCAATATTGCGGTAAATTGGATATGTGTGTGTTTTGGTGCGCTCTGGGCTGTTTTTTTTTTTTCCCTCAGCGTGGGCGCGTGGTGCGAACAGCGTGTTCGTAGAGCTTTCCACAGCGAGCCAGAGGAGCATAAGTCTCTCATAATGTCACCGTGATTCTTTATTGTGACTGCGGCCCCTCAGCCCCGTGGAGAGGACAGCTGCGCGCCCATCACTCACTGTGTGCAGTCATAATGCTCACTGCACAGGTGTACCAGGGGAGGATGCACATAGGTAATAGAATAAGGTCCCACTCATGATTTTTATCTACATTTGTTTGTTTTTTTATATTACAGACACATCTTGACACTATAGAGATAAGCCAGTAAATGTTCAGTTCAAAAAAGCACGATGAAAGGTGGGCGGGTGGTGCTACACTCGCTACACCGCCACAGGGTACAACCACAATCACACTAAAACGAAACATGCACTCACTTTGATTATAAAAGCATAAAAATATTGTTGAAGTCAAATGAATGGAAATACTATTACTTAGTACATTTTGTGCACTGCCTGATAATTTTTTTTTATAAAAGTTGCCATCTGGATTTAAAGGCCCTGTACCTGATTTTCTTTAATAGCGAACAATGGAAGAGGAAGCCACAAAATGAGTTAGTTGTGGTTCAAACTCATTTCTAACATATTTGTAGCATTCCAATTCTACATTGGAGCGAGTTTGTAGGCATATTTTCTCAGGAATGCTAGAAAACTAGCCTGACACGTAAAATTGTTCCACATGCTTTATAATTACAGGCACAGTGTTTTTTCCCATAATTGTCTGAGTTTACAATAAACTCAATTCCGTTCTATTTCAACCTGAAAATACATGATTAGTTTTATTAGATCTTCTTTGGGCATGCTGAATGAATGGAGGAGTCTCCCCCCCCTGGAGCACGGTCAATGGAGAGGCCAAGCGGAGGAGGGGCGGAGGTGGGTCACAACACACAGATGGGAAATGGCCAGCCGTGACCAGGGGTGCAGCTTTAAAGCGACTAATTGATTGCTGCAGGTAGTTGAATTTACGCTTAAGCTTCATTACTATTATAGTGCCTTTAACTAACTGTCATGATCTGGAGCTGCTGCAGTTGGCCAGGTCTAGGTTCAGCAACACTATGTGCCCAAAGAATGAGATCAGCTGACGACCTGAACATTCTGAATGACTGGGTTATTCCATCAGTGGATTTCTTCCCTGATAGCACGGGCATATTCCTAAATGACAATGCCAGGATTCATCTGGCTCATGTTGTGAAAGAGTGGTTCAGGGAGTGTGAGACATCATTTTTACTGACTCTGACTCTGAGTTAAGATCTCAGAGTCAGAGATCTTAACTCTCTGACTCTGCAGACACTAAATCAAAGCAAAAGTCGGTCCAACGAAACATTGAGGCATGTTTTATAGAGACTTGTTTTCGGTGTATATGAAAGTGCTTCCAAACCATGGGCAGTAATTTTAACTGGAGTATTCGTTCCATCAGCTTTCCCCATCCTCAAATTAGCATGTTGCCTGTTCTTTTGTTTGTTTGTTTTTTTTGTCCGATGGTGAGAATTGCAAACCCTAATTTCCCATATTCAAGACAACAAAACCCAATCTATCTTTGCGTAACCTTTGCACCAACCATGCGTTGTGGAGTCATTACATGTTATTTCCATTTCAATGAACACTTCATTGTATATATCAGCGTCATTATATTTTCTACTATTCCATCTGTGGAGACTCATTTATGCCTTCACTTCTTTTCCAACTTTCTTTCCAGCAATTCAAACTTTAAATAAATTCATGGGCCATTTTCATCAAGCCGTGGTGTAATATACTGCTGTCCTCAGGGACTTCGCGCCTTTAAATATTCACTAAAATATTGTTTTATCAAAGTTCTGATTAAATTAAAATAGTTTTGCTTCGTCCGTCTGTGGCTTGGAGCAACAAGAGGGAATGGAGTGATATAACAGAAGAGCTGGCAGTGAGACGAGTCAATGTCTGTACTGCAGAATACATTGAAATACCGTGTCGCATTGTTTTATTTCTTCATAGATTTTGCGGGACCAGTACATTACATGTGTGTATTGACTGTCTGTATTGTTTGAACCACGATCAAATAGGCTCTGCTCACAGTGAAAATATCTCTTTCTAGTCGACATAAAAGACTCCTTTAAACATACGCTTTGTCCTTATATCTCTTTTCTGCTGATCCAGTGCAATGCAGCAGCTCTTCTCTTGCTAATAACACTGCACACCGATTTTGGTTCCGTGGGTCAGACACTTGCCGTGCCTGTGTGAATGTGATGACTGACTTTGGTTGGAGAGTTTGAGAATGACATTTGCCGTGACAATAACTAACTAGACACGCTTATATTCACCGCCTGTGTGGGCCGATCGCGACAAATGTGAGGTTTTTAAAAGTAAAAATGAAAGCACAAACCCATAGTTCATAACTGTCAGAAATCCTTCAAACATTAAAACACTGCACCATGGGAGTGGGCGCACTGAAGAACGCTACGTCTGATCCCCGCAATTTTGTTGTACAATTGTATAATGACAAATAAAGCACTTTTTTTTACATTACAGTAGCGGTTCTCGATATGTAATTAGAATATCATGAGTAAGTGCATTTACTTCTGTTATTCATCTTAAAATGTGAAACTATGTCAAGCCTTTGTTATAATTTCGATGATTATGGCTTACATTCCATTTTTAAAATATTTTTATTTTCTGAGATTTTTAATTTGGGGTTTTTAATAGCTGTGAGCCATAATAATCAAAATGATAACAAAGGTAAATAAAGGCAACATATCTCACTTTGTAGTTTAAGCTGAATAACAGAAGGAGATGCACTTTTTCATGATATTCTAATTATATGACGAGCACCTGTATATACAGTGCCTCTCGAAAGTATTCATACACCTTGAACTTTTGCACATTTTGTCATGTTTACAACCCTAAACATAAAGATTTTATTTTGATTTTTTTACTGAACGTTCACACACAAGTAACAGACAACTGTGAAGTGAAAGCAAAATGATACATGATTCTGTTATTTTTCAAAAAATAGAAAACCAAAAAGTGGGGCTTGCGTAAGTATTCACACAGCATGAATTAATACTTTGTGGAACCCCCTTTTGCTGCAATAACAGCAGCAAGTCTTTTGCGGTATGACTGTACAAGATTTGCACATCTAGAAACTGAATTTTTAGCCCATTCCTCTTTACAAAACAACTCCAGCTCTGTCAGATTTGAAGGAGAGCGTTTGTGAACAGCAGTTTTCAATTCTTTCCACAGATTTTCAATAGGATTTAGGTCTGGACTTTGACTGGGCCATTCTAACACATTACTATGTTTGTTTTTAAACCATTCCATTGTAGATTTAGCTTTGTGTTTAGGGTCATTGTCCTGCTGAAGGGTGAATCTCCGCCCCAGCCTCAGTTCTCTTGCTGACTCCAGCAGGTTTTCCTCCAAAATGTCCCCATATTTGGCTCCATCCATCTTCCCAACTATTCTTACAATCTCCCCAGTCCCCGCTGAGGAAAAGCAGCCCCACAGCATGATGCTCCCCCCCCCATATTTGACACTGGGGATGGTGCACTCAGGACGATGAGCAGTGTTAGATTTGCTCCATACATAACGTTTTGTATTTGGGCAAAAAAGTTCAATTTTTGTCTCATCTGACCAAAGCTTCTTCTTCCACATGGAGCTGTGTCCTCCATATGACTTCTAGCAAACTTCAAACTGGATTTCTTATGGCCTCCTTTCAATAATGGCTTTCTTCTTGCCACTCGTCCATGAAGGCCAGATTTGTGAAGAGTACGACTTACAGTTGTACAGTACAGATTCCCCCAGCTCAGTATTTCTTACCAGTGCTCTCCTTGTTCGCTCTGATATTTTAGATGGACGACCGTATCTTGGTAAGTTCGCAGTGGTGCTTTACTCTTTCCATTTCCGAATGATGGATTAAACAGTGCTCCGGGAGATGTTTAAATCTTGGGAAATCTTTGTATAACTTAATGCTGCTTTAAACTTCTCCACAGCTTTATCCCTGACCTCTCTGGTGCTCCTTGGCCTTCATGATGGTGTTTAGTGACCAATACACTCTGACCACAGCTCTGAGGGCTGTTTAGGGTTGAAAACATGACAAAATGTGCAAAAGTTCAAGGTGTATGAATACTTTCGAGAGGCACTGTATCTGTCACAGACCAGACCCACGTCTGTGCCTCTGCAGAAGGTTAAAAGCCTGTGTTTGTCACCTCAGCGCCGCATCTGTATTCAACAGATCTGAATCGTGGCGCGGGGTCCAGCGTCGCCACGTGTCACAGCAACCTTGGTGTGCGTTCTCTCATAGAAAGTAAAGGAGGCGGCTCTTTTGCTGCGCGTCAAGGCATTTCGGTGTGTGTTGGGCTTAAGAGGCCGCCTGCTGCCAAAGATCATTTGTGTCGGCTCAATAACCTTAGTCTACAATGGAAAAGTTATAACCGAGAGTTCACACAAAGAGAAATGCATTTTGTGACCGAGTGGGGAGCAAATAATACTGTAAAGTGTTTTGAGAAACTTGTCAAAATAATCTATGATAATAATATCTATAACAGAAACCCCTTTTGTTAATGGCAAAGTAATGTCTGATAGTAGCTTCTGTAGTTGTTGCAGTGGTTTAGTTATATGTCACTGAAAGGTGGCTCACTGTCGATTCCTCAATTCACCTGCTTAAGTTGAGGGTGAGAATCCAAAGTTAAAACAGAAGGAGGACTTTCTGACTCAGGAGAATTAAACCCTTAACCAAATTTGGAACACCGCCACACACTCAATCAAATCCACTTCTTGTCAAAATCCAATAGCTTTCCTTTACAGTTTTTGTTTGGGGAGAAGTGAATGAAAGTTTGAATAGAGGCCTTTGTTTTCCATGTCAAACAGCTGGGCCCTGCGCTCCGCTGCGAACCATCGCTGCCTGGGTTTGTTTCCACTATCAAAAGACTTGAGAGAATAGGGCTTTGTGGGGAACTGTGCTGCGCTGCATAATTACAACTCATTATGCTGGTCCCGGGCTAACAGCTCATCACACAAATGTTGGGAATAATATCGACTTATCGACAGACGGAGTCATTGGCAGGATTTCTGTCAAACAAGACACAGTGATCTTTTTCTTTTAAATTGTTGATGTTGAGCTTAAGCGTATCCACGATGTAATACCTCCCTGCGCACTTGTAAGCCTGAGGGTATAGCAAATAATATGTTTAAAACAAGACACATACAAATAATGAAAAAGAAAAGCTGCATATTTAGACATTAACTGTTCAAGGGCTGCTTTTATGAGCTTTTCCCAACAAAAGCAGTAGTTTTTTTGTTGCCACTTTATTATGCAAGTGTCGATTTTACAAGTGTTCTCTCTTTTAAACTACACCAAATACATTTACATGAACTTTGTACCTGGGTCTGCTATCCAAGTCAGTCATACCAAATTAAAGTCAACCTCTACAAAGTCATGTTGGTGGCCTGCAAGAAAACTGTTACAAGAAACTGGCTGAAGAGTCTTCGTTTAACATTGTCACAATGGAAGGAGATTATGCAGGACATTTTCAAGATGGAAATAATCTCGAAAGACTGAAAATGGCCTATTTTGATCAGAGATGGAAGAAATTGATAATTTGTAATACCTGAACATAAATAAATGGCCGCTGGCTGCTCTGCTTCAAGACCACCATTTCTGTAGTACCTCCATATAGCTAGTCTCCCATTAGAAAGCACTGCCCTTTAGACTCGTTATAAACATCTTTAAAGCCTGGTTTCTAATTTTCCTAAACTTTCTACAGCTAGATTATGCTCCTGTGATAACGCTGGGTGTGTTACAATTAAAGAAACCAGGCTGGTTTTTGTAAGAAACATTTTAGAAATCTCGTATACTAATGAGGGCCGGACTTTGATTGACAGGCTGTTAGCATTAGAGCTAATGGCAAAGTCTACATTGAAGGTCCCGCCCTTATGCCCTTTTTAAGAACATGCTCGGTCAGAGCTGGGTAGGAGGAGTCTGTAAATCCGCCTTGATTTCCCCCTCGAACGTAGTTATTATGGCAAACAGGGAGAAGTGAGGAGGAGATGTCTATTATTTTTTGTGGTCTACGACATAAATACCCCACTGTTTGGCAAGAGAAGCTACACACAAGTGCTCAGGAACTCAATACCATAGAGTTGTTGATTTTAGGAGAAGGTGCTCTTTGGTGTTTAGGGGCCAGAAACAAAACAAAAGGCATTCCTCTTCCGCACCGTTGTTTTGCTTGTTTGTTCCATTTTGAAAATAACATACTACAACAACTACTTTTTTGAGATACTTGTTCTTCCACCCCGAAGATATTTGCAAAAGTCTGCAAAGTTGTACCGTATATGAAGGCGAGACTTGGACTTCGGAGGGTTAAAGATTTAAATGCACAATGTGGCAACTGCTCGAAGCCAAAAAGAACTTGGGCCCTTCTTGCTCAGTGACAGAAGCGCAAACATCCGTGTCCTTGCGCATAACGTGCAATACTTGTTTTTTCATGTTCATGCCATTCAGTATTTGAATTCATGTTTACATTTCTTATAAAAGTATCTTATATCATTGCACTATATTTTCAGTTTCATAACAGGTACAATGGAAGAGCTCATTACAATAGAGCAGTTCAAACAGGCTGTTTTTAGATGCGGTCATTAAATATGACTGAGCGTAGCACGTATGAAGCTACAGAGGTTTCTGCCAACTCTCTCACACCGCAGTGTTAATATATTCATAAAGCGATCGTATTTAAAGAAACAGTTCATTATTTATGGCGCCGCTATGAGGTGCTGTGAGCAAGAGAGGAGCGCTTTTGAACCGCCTTTAAATATATTTTAAAGTTGCGTAATGCCCGGATTTAGACAGACTTTCAAGAGTTAGACGCACGAGCCGAGCACAAGGATAAATATGTTCATGTTTGATATGGTATGCATTGAACTCCAACAAAGCGTGTTCTGGAAATCTGAAACGTTTATGATTCTTTTCTTCTCGGAAACAGTATGTGCCCCATGTCATTCCCCCATGACCTGAAAATGAAAAAAAACATTTAATGAAGTTGAGATTGCACAGCTAAAAAAGGGCAATTCTGGATGATGTAATTTGGACGTTGTCTGTGTTGAAGCTTGGCCAACAATCGAATGCCATGTTGACCAAGACAGTGGCAAACATTGACAAACTTCTATACATAAAAGTATTGTTTTCGCTTTGAGGCTTCGAACTAACAATAGCCCATTATTTGACCTTCTCGGATGGACAGCGCTGAGCCTGGAGGCCGGTGAGTAACAGCTTTCACAGTCTGAAGTGCTTCCAACAAGTGTAACTCAAACTAGACACGGCTTTAAATACGAGTGGATTTAGAAGCTATTGTAAATGTGTCAGTGAACGCCCCGGAGAACCGCAGCTATACGCGGGCCTCGGCTAATTTCACTGTCCCTGGGAAAAGAGAGCAGCGCACAGGCTACTTCTCCTAAGTTATGTGGGTTTTCTGGGGCTAAAAAGTCTGTGAGCCCGTGGGGTGGAACAGACTGTCATAGAGCCTTTTTTTTTTTTCTTCTTTTGTCTCTCTCGCAACACAGCGGCTCTGCAGGGCTCGGGCGACTTCTGGAGAGACTTTCCCATGCATTGAGTGGCTCTTTTCAAAGTTTATTGTATTATGTCTAAAAGTTTCCATTAGCAATTTCATTTTTTAATTAAACACAGTGGTGCTTATCTTGTCTGGCATTGGTACCCACTAGGGCGGGCCTCACTTTGAAAGACGGGACTGGCATTTTGTCAGTGACGAACCTGCATTAATGTGGTTGTTTCTGTGGGGCTGTACGACAGACAGACATGTAGCCACACCACGTGCAGAGATCGCAAATGTTTGAAGCAGCTGAAGCCGCAACAGTTAGCGGCAAACACAGTCAGAGTTTAAGCATTATGACAGAAGTTTAGAAAAAGATCGTGAACTGACACACATCTGACCGACTTGCTCTGATGCAGCTGAAATCCTCATGAAATGTCCATATGTTTTAAAGGGGGGGGGGGTATTATGCAAAATCGACTTTTCCAAGCTTTACATCATGTTATTATGTCATTCCCTCATTAAAAACATGCCTGAAGTGTTGCCTTGGCACATTCACGTATTTTTGAGTAATCTATAAAAACTCTGATGGCGGCCATTTTAGGGATAAGTTTGCCTGAGTCCTCCTAGGAACGCCCCCACCTCCTGGAGACGCCTCCGAGCTTTCGTCACCAGCCGAGTAACCAACCACTGCTCCTCTAGCAGAGCCCCCTCCCCACTGATGCCACAGACAGCGTGTGGAGGGGGCGTGTCGGAAAGGATCAGAGGTTCTTAAAGAGACAGAGGCCTATTTCAAGACATTCGCTGCAGCCATTTTGAGAGAGCAATTTTTATACAAGGCAGTTATTCTAATTTACTGCAGTTACAGACCAACAGAAGGTTTCGTCATCATTGTAGTGTGATATAGACTGGTGCTATGTGATTGAAAAAAGCATAATACCGACTCTTTAATAATCCAATATGTACAGGGAGCAGTCAGATCGTTTTCCTCCTTATGATTATAAAGCACCGGGAGGCAGGGAGGCAGTGAGGCGTTCAAGGGTTGTGTGAGAATAAAGCTCTGCACTGCCTAGTTCTAAATGGAAGTGTTATGATCTAAATACCAAAAAAAAACAAAAAAAAACAGAGTTACAAGAAAGTTTCAGTTTTGCAAGTAAATATGACTCTCAGAATGTTGGATCCTATTTATTATACTGCGGGAGTGAGGGGCGTGGGTGAAGGGGGGAAAGCAAGTGGAGAGCAGGATTCACCACTGACACCTACTGACACAAAAAGTTCAAAAAGACAGCTTAGTGCAGCTTTAATAAAGCAATGAATTGTAATTGAAACACCAACAACTTGTCACTTGCCGTAAAAAAGATGTTTACTTGATAAGCACTAATATAAAATGTATTCACAGTCATTATGCTACGGTTCGCCAGAGGATTAACAAGAGCACGCCGCGGTGTCTCAAGGACCACCGTGAAACCTTTACATTATTACCTTTAATGAGAAACAAGTCAATCTCATTTCTGCGTGAGCCGATCCAATTTGGACGAGCAGATTAATACCTAACTACATTAATTTACATGCACACAGCGCCAAGGACACTATGAACACCCCATAATGCAGTGTCTGTTGCCTTCAGGTGTGTCTGCACTGTGGCGTAAAAGGCCTAAGGATGTCCTGACAAAGAGCTGCAAAAGGACCTGAAAGGCATAGACCAGTTTTAAGATACTGGTCTTATTATGACACTGTGAACATACAGGGATCAGACCTGGAACTGAAAACTGAACGGTTTTGTTGTTAGAGTAAAGAGTAAAGAGTAAAGAGTAAAGAGTAAAGAGTAAAGAGTAAAGAGTAAAGAGTATGATATGATACGTTTTTGGAGAAAGAAGCTGTTACAATAACCATAAAATGCATGACATTGTTTAATAGTAAATAGTAAACATAAGATGTAGGGCTGGGTGATCTGTTTTTCAATTTGATTTAACTTTTTCATTATAAATTAAATACATCTTGCTGATTCATTAAATTAGATACATGTTTTATTCAAACCTCAGCTCAAACAAAAACAAATGCTTTCATCAAGTCTCATTTAACGCACAAAAGTCTTCCATTGTCTCGTCCAAACTCCTAAACTAGGAACTGTCTGTGACAAAGAAATGGCTGTAAACCTGTCAATTAAAAAGTCCCATGACGATTATTGAGATTGACCAAAGAAGAGATTGCGATTTCGATTAAAGTTGCCCAGCCCTAATGTATAGTGATTTTTTTCATGATTTATTTTGTTTCACTAAGGACAGTCCAGAGCCTTGCAACAACAATTTTATTATCATTATTTTTTATTTAACTTTTATTTAACCAGGAGGTCCCTTGAGATAAATCTCTTTTCCGAGGGAGACCTGGCCAAGTGGTGCTGGTAACAAGTATGAAACAAATAACAATTAAAGCGACTATATGAAAATGTTAAAACTAAGTATTTTCCTCCCCCTACATGTTCCAGACATGTCCTAATGTGTAGAATGAGCCCAGACCTGTTCACCACAACTGCCTCTAAAATCTTACACCGTCACTCAAAAAGTTGTTACTTCAGGTCCGAAGTCCCGTCATGCACGAGCTTAATATAGACACTGCAGTAGCGAGTATAAAACTGGCATCTAGTCTCTTTAAGCACAATGAAAACAATTTACAATCAATTCAAGAATAACATGAACATGGGAATGAGTTCTTGAAGCCCGAGAGAGTTCTGAATATCATTCCTTGACCGGGGAGCAGCGTAGGAAAAAGCTGTTCTGCCCAGTTCAGTGTGGATCCTTGGAACAGCGAGAAGAATTCGATTAGAGGAGCGGGAGTTGTACCCACTGCAGGCAGGAGACAGAAGACGACACAGATCCGAGGGCAGTTTACCCAGTACGGTAGATGATTAGCCAGTGCTTCTGTCTCCGGGAGTTCAGGATTCAATTCAGTCGATTTGAAAGAGTTTGTAACATATACAGCTCAAAACTGCATACATATTAAAACATTTTATGAAATGTAATTTTTACTAAAACATTTCTTTAGACTTTAGTCTTTGGAGGCCCCTGCAGTGCCTTCTGGACCCAACTGTTGGAACCACTATCTTGAGCCGGCTGTACACTGCACGATTTTGGCTGTCTGCGCTGAAAGATCACTCGCCGCGGGGGAAAATCTCAGATCGTTGCTCTAGATTGTACAATGAGACAAAGATTTAAAATAAAGATGAGCTGCGACCAACATCAATCCTATATTTTGGAAAGCAAGTCGCGGAGTGAGCCTCCTCTCGCTGCATCTGTCGAAGTGTCTCTTCAACAAAATACACTGAGGCGCCACAAAAGCAACACAGACCAGGCATGAACACGGGTCTGACTCTGCATTTCACTTGCACTTCCACTCCATGGAGGTAAACACCGCTAGCATGCGGCTCTTGCCTCAGCTAAACACACGCCGTCTGGAGCCTGAAAGTCTTTCGGAGTGAATTAGGTCCAAAAGTGGCAGTTACATTCGCATGATTCGCCTCCCTCAGCAGATGGGTTTGGTTAGCTGTAATCAGGGCTTTTAACACTGGATAACACAAACTTTAATGAGTTCAATGCAAACTTTCCCTCTCTCCCTCGCAGCCACTTTGCCTGCGAGTCACAAATCAATCCATTATTACAGGTAAAAACAACAGCGGAGCGAGAGGGAGGAGGAGGCTGCGGCCATTAGGCTAGACAAATGGAGGACCGGAGGACGCTGGGTAATTCGTCTGGAGCTGAAAGTTCTTCCTCCAAAAGCCAATGAGAATGAGGGTTTGGTTCAGCACAGCACAGCGTTCATTTATAAACACTTAGAACGCAATTAGGCACAAAATGGCTTCTGCTTTCTTGCTCAGTAAATGCCCCAACTAATCTGCCAGCGGTGAACACATTTTCACTGCAGTAGCTCTGGTACTGACAGCATATTTTATCTACAGCAGTGTTTTTTTTTTACTTCTTTTCTTCACCAAGTGCCGTGTCATAAAATATTTAAAAGCATAACCTTCCAAGTTCCACCACCAGGCTTAGATTGAGATCAAATCAGGACTAAATTAGAATTCTATTTCTAATTAAAGGGGCTAGATAAAGTTGGCCATTTTATACTCACTACTGCCACCTCAGGTCATACGAGTAACTGCACCTTCTATATTAAGCTCGTGCATGACGGCAATTCGGACCCAAAGCAACACGTTTTTGAGTGACAGTGCAGGATTTTAGAGGCAGTTGTGGTGAACAGGTCTGGGCTCATTCTACACATTAGGACATGGCTGGAACATGTAGGGGGAGGAAAATACCTAATTTTAACATTTTTAAACTCCGTATAGTCCCTTTAAATAAAGTCAAAAAGTACGTTTTGTGAACCACATATTTTGCCTCTCATCCTCTCTTTGATCTTCATTCAGGGCCTCCAGCTCTAATTTAAGCAATCTTATAAACGCCAATCAATTTGGGGAAAGAAAATAACCCTTTGCAGGTGTTGATTAGATATGATTTGATTTTTAAATTCAAATCAGATTAATATCAAAATGAATGTGTTTTACTCGGATTGGCTTCCATAACAAGGAGCACTGACAATTGAGAGAAGCCTGAAATATTATGAAAAACTAATAGAAGAATTAAATGCTTTCGTGAGTGCAAACAACGAATTCAAATTAGCCGTTTTGCTACAATCTGGTGTGGCGCGTTTACATGCACTGTTCAAACCAAATAATCTACTATATGATACCCACATGTACAATTACTCACACTAATGCTACAGCTTGTTTCTTTAACCGCATCTATCTCTGCTGCTGTAATTTATATAAACTGTCAGTCCAGTTCCTTCACACACATAGGAGACACATTAATTATCCTGTATGCTATTGAATATCTGTTGAAGGTCCATCTTCAGAGCAAGAGATGAGCCACAAGTGGTGAATATTACCAGCCAGTCGGCTGGATGAGTCCAACGGGTGAGTGATGGTAATGGCGTTAATTTAAGTTATAATGAAGATAGAAGTCTTGAGATGGAATTACATACGTAGTTATAATGTGAACATATTGCCGAGAGTCACGATTCATTAACTCCATCCAGACTGTGCCTCTGCTCCAACAGTTCTTTGTACTTTTATGGCAAAATAAACACATAAGGAAACAACTTGACTGGTACCTATAAATAGAGACAGGGTTATATGCGGTGGTTGTATCCAACGCCCCAACAGCTGGGCTCAAAGTAGATTTGACCAATACAACCTGGATGGTACGCTCATTTGTTTAGAAATCAATTTTATGATCTGATTTAAGTGCCTGACGTATTTCTTTGAGATACTAAAGCAGGCACCTTTACTGAAATAAAAATGTCCATCACCTTGTATAGTCTGAGGGGGTTTGTTTGGGAGGCACAACAAAAAAACGTTGTACAGGCATATTGTACATGAAATCACACAATGGAGCTCATTTTTTTCACTCAAACTTGACTGTAAATACTGTTTAAGTGGTGCTAGCCCGGAGTTAGGTTTGCCCGTTAGCCTGATAACTTCTTTTTCGTGATTCCACCAGTGTGTATTGGGTCTCCGGGACGGAGCAGGGAAAGTTGCAAGGGTGATTTTCTGGCCAGAGAAACCAGGAGGAGATGAAAGACCCCCCACTAAAAACATGTGCAATAGGTGAATCCTCCAGCCAGGTGATTCTGACCATCAGCCTGGCTCCACATCATGGAGATGGGTCCCCGGGCGCGGCACTGCCGTCGACCACTGCTCCTTACGGGTTGCCCCCCCGGCATCGAAGGATGGGTTAAATGCAGAGAACGAATTTCCCTACGGGGACAATAAAGTTAACAAACAAACAAACAAACAAACAATCATCCCATTAACACTTGTATTACCCCCAGAGGGACTACGGAAAGGATTTATTATGGTGAACACGTTACATAGTTCTTCTTCAACATGATCTGTTTTGTGCTCTGCCTTTGCTTAGAATCGTAGAGGAGAAGAAGATATCGATTATGTAGTTTACTAAAATACTATGAGACCCGTCTGTCTTTGATTAATTGCAATTTCCTCACAATTTTTACAATTACATTTGCAGTTTGTTTTCGAATCCGCATTAAGTCCCCTGGGCACATTTTACACACCACCGGAGACCAACCCACTTTAAAGGCGACTGATAAGAATAGGTTAATTACTTCAAGAATCATGACATGTTTGCAGTGGCCTAAACAGAGAAACTTCCGAGTTAGTTTTTAAGACCCCATGGAGACAATCGTCTTTTTATTTTGCTTTCACCGCCGCTGCCTAATTAGCTGTAGCCCTTGCAATTTGCCAGTTGTGACAATGAGGATTGCATTTTTATTTTTATTCCAGATTTAATCTTGTAAACCCAGTTCAGTTCTTCAAGCTCTTGCCATCATCTTCACACCGATGCAGTGTGACAAAAATAAATTTCTGTCTTAATGCTTTATTTTCCACCGAAACCTTTTGCCAACCATCATTTCTTCTTTGAGTATTATTTCTGACCACCTCCATTCGCTTGTTATTCATGTGACAGCGGCGCGGCTCGCCTAACTCCTTTAGCGTTGGCGAAACTTCTTGTGTAGCTCTTATGACAAAACTGAACAGTGACAAGCGCAGTCAGGGTAGTCAAAAATAGTTTCCACATTTCCCATCACAAGAGTTTGAGAAGGCAGAACATCGGCGGCAACTTTTCTCTCCGCGACTCTCTGAAAAGTTTCTCGCTGCCTCTTCGCACTCCTTGTACATTTTGCTGGCTGTGAATATAACTGTATTCGATTGCTATTAACGGAATCAAGACGTCTTACTCCCTGTCAGGCAATACAGTGACTTCTGCTTCGGTACAAACCCAATGTGTCCCCCGCATTCAGTGTTATAAGGATGATTTGAACATTTACCTGTATATCATGCAAATTTATGACTGGATAAGTTAGGGGTTGAACCAAGTGCAGTGTAAACAGGAATTAGGCAGCAATGGTGGTGAAGTGTCGTATCCATACAAGAGGGACATTGTGCGCCAACATCTCACATCTAAACATCGTAGTAATTTTCCCACATTTACGTAGTACTGAATAGGTCATAAGGCCTGTGTGTTTAAAGGGAATAGGTCACCGTTTTTGCGGATATAAAGGGGTTCTATATTGTAAGGCGTAATAATACCTTAGGAGCACTTCGACGTCCGCAATGTAAAGTGAAGATATTACTGCGCAGATGTCAAAGTGCTCCTAAGGTGTTATTACGCCTTTCAATATAGAATATATCCGCATATAAAATCGACATGTTTAATTTTGTGTAACTATACCGCTTAAATAGGGAAGACATGGAAGAGCTTGGTCGCTTCTAACTTAAAGAGGGGGTATTATGCTTTTTTCAGCCACATAGCACCAGTCTATAGGACACTACAATGATGACGAAACCTTCTGTTGGTCTGTCAATGCAGTAAATTAGAATAACTGCCTTGTATAAAATTGCTCTTTCAAAATGGCGTTAGCAAATGACTTGAAATAGGCCTCTGTCTCTTTAAAAACCTCTGACCCTTTCCGACACGCCCCCTCCACACGCTGTCTGTGGCATCACAACAACACTCCGCTCGTTGTCTCAAGTATTGAAACTACGATCGGTGCATTTTAATTTTTATTGTTGGAAAGGACCTACTGTTTATCACTTTGTGAACAATGGCCACACAGGATATTATTTGGAGACGAACCTTCCACACCGGACGCTTGGAAGGGGCTCTTGCCTGAAAAATAACTGCTGTTTGGAGGCTATCTCTTTGCATCTGCCATGCCCTATGGATCTCTAACTATACCCCCATGGACGACACCAGGATCTGCAGGAGCCCATACGATTCAAAGACGGACATTATCTGTGCAGGTGGACAATGGTTTTTCGAGGTTACCCGTTAGCTTGTTATAATCGACTACAGCTCATTGTTGATGAAAAGTCTGTAATAAACCACAAATGTGTAAAGCCAGGCTCATTGTGTGATCATCGTAAAGGCTGCTTCGAGTAGTTGCCGGCTTTATTGACGTTATTTGTGCATAATATGCTGCCTGTTTTCAATGAATGTTGTGAAGGTGAAGGTTGTTAGCTTGTCGCGGCTAATAGTGCCTTAGCTCCGAGAGAAACCACTCGGCTACGACTCACTGTAGATGAAATGTGAGCAATAAACTACACAATCAACAAGCCAGGCTCCGTGTGTGATCATCATAAAGGCTGCTTCAAGCAGTTGCCTGTTTTAGTGACGTTTTCAATGCATAATATGCTTGTATTCAGTGAATTTTCCCGTTAGCTTGTCGCGGCTAGCTTGTTAGCTCCGGGAGAAAACCACTCGGCTATGACCCATTGTAGATGAAATGTGAGCAATAAACTTCCAAATCAACAAGCCTGGCTCCGTGTGTGATCATTGTTAAACGGTTCTTTATGTGTGTGGTGGTTTTATTGACTTTATGTGTGCATATCTCTCGTTTTCACGTGATGACTCGAGGTTTAGCTTAGCATTAGCTTTCTCCGGAGGCTCTGTGCATCATCAAGGCCCAGCGCAGAACCAGACACTGAAATAAGTGTTCTTGTCACCGGTTTTAATCCTGGGTGTTTCGGTAACAGAAACACTGATGTGTGTCTTTGTAAAAGTCTGCTGTGGCTCCGGTTCACAACACATGAAGCTAATCATCCATGATGACTCTGTTTACATCTTAGGGCTAGACACTGCGGGGAGGGGGTTCTGCTGAGGAGCAGTGGTTGGTTACTCGGCTGGTGACGAAAGGTCGGAGGCGTATCCTGGAGGTCGAGGGCGTTTCCTGAAGGAATCAGGCGTTTTATCCCTAAAATGGCTGCCATCAGAGTTTCTACAGATTACTCGAAAATACGTGAATGTGCCAAGGCAACACTTCAGGCATGGTTTTAATGAGGGAATGACTTAATAACATGATGTAAAGCTTGAAAAAGTCGATTTTGCATAATAGGCCCCCTTTAACAACATCCTTGATCTTTTTGTGTGACTGAGCGCACGCACAAAGACCAGACAGTTACGCATCAACTCGTCTACGCTCAGGTAAGAACATTTCTCAGTATGCAGAAACGGTGGCCTGTTCCTTTACAGCTCCGTGTTGCTTGTTGAAAGGCGCACACTTTTTATTTCTTTTTTTGTCGTTAATTAAACTTTTATTTATCTAGTTTTTACTTTTTTTTTGGACCAACAAATCCAAATTTAAAAAGAAAAAGTTATACAACCGTGATTTCTCATAATTGCCAGATTCTGTCAAGGCCACTCAGAGTCAAAAAGGGCCACTCGTGGACTTTAATTAAAAGCAAACGATTAGAGGACCTTGGATAGTTGGATTGGGGAAGTTTAGAATATCATCATAAAACTTTCAATTAATACGAGTAAATGACAGTAATTTTACCGTAAGAATGGTAGGGCTGACTTCAGACACTAAGCAGGGATGTTGTAAGCCGTAAATGAATAATAAGCTGCTGCGGTGGCCAAATGGACGGACGGAAAAGATTGGCAGCATTGCTTCCGTCAGTCTGCTCATGGGCAGTTGTGTCTATATTTTGAGGATGTGCAATCTCTCGCTAAACAAAAGAGACTACAGTAAGTGGTTGAAAAGCCATCTTCTTTACAAGAAGCGTTCGTCCTGTAGCGTCTTGGCAGCTCCTGTCTGCTGCTGCTGAAAGTCTCCCCTGTGGTCCTGATGTCTCCACCTGGATAAAACACAGCTGCCAGGCACTTCCTCAATGCGCACAGACAAACCGACAACTTTTGATGGATCACTCAAGGCTCCGCGGAAAGAACAAAAAGAACTTCACAGCCAATTAGCGTCACATGCCAAAGACGATGTTTCTTTTGCTTGCTCTGCTTGGAAGATGTTAGGAATTGATTATCAGCAAGCTTCCTTTGTCGTTGCTGAGCTGAAATTGAAGGCCCTGAAAGGGGAAGTGGCAAATCGTTTTTGCATTTACATTTGTAGCAGCCCCATGTCTGGAAAAAATCACAAGCTTTGCTTATTAAAAGAGGACACTAGTGGCAGAGAAAAAACAAAGCAAATCCCAGAACAGAGGCAATTCTGGGATCCAACTTCAAATTTGAAGTTCCTTCTGAGATTCAAATTCCTGTTTCCAGGAGAATCACTACCAGAGAAGAAGTCATTATTTAGTGATAGAGAAAACATGCAAACTCCACCCAGAAAGGAATTTGGGATCTTTTGCTGTGATGACAGGAGATGACAGTGCTCAGGACATCGATCAGCCTTTAAAGAGGACCACGTCTGAAGTCTGGGCATATTTTTGGCATTTGAAGAATACAGGAGGGACAGTTGATAGAAGACAGTTTTCCGTTTGCAGAACATGCAGGAAAAAAGTGTCTGCTGAAGGCAGCAATACTTCGAACCTCATGACTCATCTGCGTGACCATCACCCACAATTCTATAGCCAATGCACGTTTACGTTTTAGCTCAAATGCATAATGTGGGGACTTTGGGTTTCAAGGGAAATGCAACGAATCGCCCCATAGTGCAGTCGCAGCCGCCACCGCCAGCATATAAGCCGTGTCGCGTTTACCTCCATATTGAAGTGGCACAATGCATTATGGGGCTCCCAGGGGGCAGATTGCTATAGATTCACTCTTGCTGCATTATTATGAATTGAACAATGATTACTGTCTGATGACATTTTCCCAAATCTGCAAGCACACTGGAAGGACACAAACTGAGGACATTACTATCCTGATATAGAGGGTTTATTTAGTTGTCCGAAAATATTAGAACACGTTTCTGGCACTAAAATGAGTACATGTAATACCCTCGAAACGATCAACAACGCCAGTTTGTGTAGGACTACCAATGCCTTCTGAACATATTCAACATACTTTCAAATAATTTTGGTCACAATAACAGTGAGGTTAAATTTTCATACCGTGACAGCCCTACAACTGTCATTGCCCACCATCAAGCTAGGATGATGAGCTGTGACCCAAATAAAAATACATTTTGTTTTAAAGGTGCTTTATGCAACTTTTTATGTGGAAAAAAGTTTATAATTGTACTTATTTGACCTTGTCGGGACTCACTGACTGTATGAGTGGTCGTCATGGCAACTTTACCCTCCGTCAAAGTGGTTTCGAGGAAGCTCCAGGATCAGTTGTTTGGAAGGTTTTCTCTGCTGATGGACCCTCTCACCAGAAAACCAACAAAACAATTGATGGAGCGTTGCAGAGACCACTGGGATCGAAAGTGCTGACCACTCGTACAGCCGCAGGGTCACTACAAACTAAAATACGAACAAATATCAACTTTACTTTTTCACATAAAAAGTCGCATAATGCACCTTTAAACAATGATAGTGCATTTTTCCCACAAATGATTGTTGAATAAGCATTAGATGAGCCAAAGTTGCTGGTCCTGCCATCTGCATCTGCATCTCGAAAGAGAAAGAACATGAATAAATGTATCGGTAATAGTCACGGTTTTCATGCCAACACCAAACTGCCACGCTGTCCTGTCTGCTGGCGGTGTGCGATAAATCCTCTGCAGTCCAGCCTTCAGCCAAGCCCAGAGCTCCACCTCCCTTCAGAAAAGTCCAGTTTCCAGTTAATCACAGGGGAGAACAATGGACTGCCCGCGCTGACTGATGCCCTTCCCTGGCAGCAGCTCCATCCTCTCACTCTCCAGGACTTTTACTGAACTGACGACTGGTGAAGGTCAAACAGCACAGGGCCAGGAGAATTCAGCCACAAAAACGGAACATTTTTATCACCATTGAGACAAGTGTGACCACAGAATCTAAAGCATTCGGTCAGGTTTACTTCCTTTGTGCTAAACCTCGGCTGTAATAAGAGCAACTCAGCGGAACAGTCATTTTGACAAAGTTACCGCAAAGCAACGGACTTGTCCCCGTTTCTGTTTCCAACCTGATAAGAGCTCTTTCTCATTGACTTTTCCTGTTCTCTTGGAGAATTTGGATTTCCCCAATCAGTCTAGTGCTCCAAATGGACTCTGTGCATAACATCAAATCATAACAACGCCGCCCAAGAAGTGACTTCCTGTTTCGATCCAGCACACCAAAATAAAAGCACACAGCTCGCCTCATTGATTAGTTCAGCAGGTACTTGCAACATTACAAGAATATAATTAAATACACACATTTTAAGTATTTTGTCTGTTAATAGTGAGGCAGAAAGAAAGTTGAAGATGGTGCTTTTATTTTGGTGTGCTGGATTGAAACAGGAAGTTACTTCTTGGGCGGCGTTGTTTTGACTTGAAGCTATACACAGATTCAATTCAGAGCAAAATGTCAACAGCAAAAAAAAAAACTTCTAACTTCTCACTTCTAACTGGAATGCTTTGCACAAAATATCCTCACACTTTGACCGCTAAAGGATGAGGTTAAAGGATGCTTTTATTCACCAACGTATGAACAGCAGACCAGGAGTTTAAGGGTCTTGCCCAATGACACAATGACTAGATAAGCAGTTGCTGGGAGAAGTTACATTGCCGGCGCTATAGCAAATAAGCAAATCTTTTAAAGTAGAAAGATTACAGAGATTCTTTATATTGCACATTTTATTAACAGAAACAGTTTCCAAAGTGCTGCACAAACAACAGTTGATATAAGACGTTAAAAAGAACCCAATTAAGAGTAATAAAAAGCAATAAATGGCAGACAATAAAGGCCCATAATAACAACAACAAAAAGTCGAAATAAAACGAATGATCACATCAAGAAGACAATAAAATGAACGGCCCAAACAACTCATGCAGCGTTAAAAGCAAAAGTAAATGGGTTTGAAGCCAAGACTTAAAACACTACTCCATACATTTTTACGTGTCATCTCTAGAGCTGGCCCTTTGGATGATGTCAGAAAGTCTTTTGTCAGTCATACTTATACATTTGTTTTGGTTTTAAAGGAACATGCCACCGTTTATCCATATTGAGATATGTTCTTACCTGAGCTTAGACGAGTTGATGCGTACCTGTCTGGTTTTTGTGCGTGCCCGTGGAAGAGCGTGGTAGCTTCCAACTTCACCCCCGTTTGGAGCCATGGGAATACATTGGGAGAGGCCAAACGCTAACAACTTCTTTGGTCGTTGTGCGGGACTGAGAGCAAGAACATATCTCAGTATGGAAAAACGGTGGCCTGTTCCTTTAAGTCTGCTTCTACAGGTTTGGAGACCAAGCCTGCACAGCTTTGCAACTACGTGAAACTACCTTGTTACGTTGCAGCGCATTGGTCCAACATTATAATACTGCATTTCACTGTGGCCTACTTTCAGTAATTGAAACAGCTCATTTATCTCGGTGTTAAAATGCAGTGCAAGTCGCTGAAATCCCTCCTCAAGCACATTATACCTTGAGGCTCCTAGCTGTTTACCGGCTACTAATTAGCCACAAAAACACTTACTCGCATCATTTCTACACACACAAAAAAAAAAAAAAAACCTCCTTTTCATTTATATAAAGATGTCAAAATCATGTTACAGCATTTCAGCACATTAAGTTGTTAGGAATTGTTGTCAATCTTCGCAAAAACAACCGATTTTTTATGCAGCGTTGCGTTGCAGCTGCCGCCGGAGGACCTCTGAACCCGCTCCGGAGAAAATATGTCATTGATGCATGGGCCTTCCTCTGCGCGCGTGATTGATACGGCACATTGCAAGCTCTAAATTGCCACAATTTGTTTAGATCCCTGGCAGAGAATATTTTGCATTAATAAAACATTATCAATCATTAGCATGAACGTGTGTGCACCCGTGTGCAAATTACTCTTTCGCCGTGTTTTTTTTTTTTTTTTTTTTGTGTGGCCTGAGACAGAGAGAGATAGAGAGAGACGATGTGTTCCTCATTGCAAGCAAAGCGCCCAAGTCTGGGAATTTGAATAAGCAGAGGAGAGAGTGGAGTCTGTGCTTGAGGCGTAACGCTTATCTGCTTTCAGGGAGGAGAGCTGACAGCGAGAAGCACACTAGAAAACACACTTTTGACTTAACGCTTTTGATGACAACTTATTATAAGGGAGTGTCGTTCTGAGCCGCGCTAATATGTGAGGGGTTACGCATTAGAGGAGAGGATGCGATCACGTGCCTGTAAAGTCCCTTCAGTAAATATGTCAGATTGGACAGTGGTTTGTAACTTTTAGGACTTTGGGTTTTGGTCCTAAAACACATTGACAGCTTCATGAATAAAATGTCAAGAGTTGGCAAACACTTTATCCGTCATCTCAACCAGGTAAGACACAAACGGGCACAGAAAAGTCAGCCGAACGGATCAACTTTTAGCATTTAGATCTTTTAGAAATGCAGAGGCTGAAGTGGCTGGTGGTTTGGCTGCTGCGGTGGGGCGGGGAGTTGAGGCGGCCCGTCGTTGAAAGGGCAGGAGGAATGAGAGAGCGGAGGTAATTGGTTTATCAGAGTTGTTTTATCGTAAAGCTCTCTGAAGACCAACAGGCAGGAGCTGCTTTCAAAGGGAGGAGCGTGTGTTTTGTTGCCTCTTTTATCTTTCATGTAATTCCCCAAAATACATCCTTTCTTTAGTCATCATCCAGACCGGGCCCTTTGATTTTCCCGTTTCCTGATGTTACACCGAGTACAAAGTAGACATTTTTACGCTCCATTGTCTACCAGCTCTGAGACATGAAAAAAAAACAAAAAAAAAACATCCAGACAAACACACTTTTCAAAGGAAACAAGCATTTGGGAAACATTGGCACACGCCTCTTTTAATCTGAAATGCTTGCTTTTTGGAAGCAAAAAAAAAAAAAGTCAAAACGTTAATCATGATTCTTGCCATGATGTGGATGACAGGCGTTCAATATTTGTGCCTCGGCTCTCATTAGCTGCGTAATGAATGGATCAGCAATTATCTCAATTTGTTTGTCCACACGCACCTTCTCCATTCATGAAAGCTATTAATATTAAAGAGCTGATTAGAGTGTGTTCATGAATGTGTTATATTGTTTCCATGGCGTCGTCTTGATTAATTCCTCGCCCTGTTACTGCTTTTTCATCATGGATTTGGAACATTCGCGGAGATTGGCTTGCGAATAACCCCGCTCTATTACGATGTGTTTAGAAATATCAGATCTGTAGGAAAATGCTTCAATCACGAGGCATATTTTGGCCTTGGCATAATTCTCTTCGGGTTATACAGTTGTGACATTCTGCAGATCTTAGCTAAACTGAATTTCTTAATAAATGTATTGTCAGACCTCTTTTGTCATAAAAGTCTATTGTCCATAGACATTACATGAAAGGGTTTTGTGAACATCTGAAGTAGCACTTTTCTTTGTAGCACAATAGGGTGATATGGAAATCAGTGGTGCGCAGTGGGGTTTCAGTCAATAGCAACCTGGGTTCATGCACTCAAACACATATCAACTGATCAACAATAGACATGGATAAATTTGCGTGCCAATTTTGCGTGCCATTTTTTCGCCAAAGGATCTATTGTTCCTCGTTCCTGTTGCTTTGCTATCAAAGCTCTTCATAAGTATAAATATGCGCAAGCCTCAAATCGAATTCCGTTGTGTAGTAAACGCAATGACAATAAAGTTGATTCTGATTCTGATGAATAAATCCACTTCATTTTGCCTCGTTCAGACATTTCACAAGAGGAATATCTGTTTATCAGGTTTAGTAGAGCCTGCCCTTCTGATTGGCTGGAACATCTTGCCCATGCGCAGTTACATTAGGGAGAAAGTAACAGAAGGCCCTGGGATACTGTCAATGTACATCGAATTCATATCGGCTGATAATTCTGGCAGTCACGCTGCGTGTCAATCATGTGTGCGTCCTGACAACACTGGCCCTGCAGAATCTGTGGTGAAGGCCCAAAAGAGTAGCAGCTCGCCAGAGATGTTTAAGGCACTTTTTGAGTAGGAAATTACAGTTACACATCAACAAAACCAATATAAGCGACTCAACTGTACATTATATAAAAACATTTGAAATTAAATATACTATTAAGACATTTTACACTTTTTTTTCCTTCATTTGGCCAGCAGAGAAGGCCTTGCTGGCCCTGACGGCACACCACTGATGGAAATGGCACAAGACAACGAAAGTGTAATAGCATGGTAATTATGGTAATTGCTTGGAAATGGGAAAAACACCAAATTTATTCCAGGATAATTTGACTAATTATAGTCCTTACCCTATCATTTAACCAGTGGTAATGGTGTAAAATACCAGGAATCATTGTATTTTACTGGTAATAATATGAAAACAGTAGTGTGGCCAGAAAGCCTCTCATACTTTCTGTTTAATAGCGGGAGCATCTAGTATGTCCTGAATCAATTGCTTTGTTAGTCCAAACACAGACACACATTGATTTGGCAGAAGGTGACACTGTGTTCTGTCTTGTAATTTTATTTTTAATTTCTTCATACTTCATATAGGACAGACTATGTGATGATTCTCACCATCAGCCTGGCCGGTCTATGACAACAGGGCTGCAAATGACATTAACTCTCATTATCCCTATAGTTACCATGCTTATTCCATCCTATATTATCACCTCAGTACTGCGCTGTAAAGTCAAGTGCAACCAAATCTTTTCTTCTTGTGTTAATAATCCATAATGTCCATGAGCTTCCCCCGCTGTTTGCTATTCGGCATTGGGGACTATCTGAGGGAAAGTCATTAATTGTCAACCTTTTGATTCTTGCTTCTTATAATATCTTGCAGAAAAAAGACGATGGATGTTGTTATGCTGCTTTCTGTTCATTTTATGAACAATGTAAATGACACCAGTCGGCATTAATAAGCTGCTGTGAATATAGCTACAGCTCTTCCCTTGTCAATCTCAATGACAATTGTATGGTGGATAATACAATTGCAATGGATGAAATGTAATTCATAAACGGGTGCATGTACATAGCTGTATTTGTGCCTGTCTATGAAAAGGTCACAAGGGTGTGTTTTTGACTGGGGATGTAATAATAATTTCACATAATACCTAGTTGTCTAAAGTATTTTGTAACTGAGAAACTAAGGAAGGAACTATGTTGCTGAATTTTTGTCTGCAGTTACAGACCTAATGTTATATCGTACTCTATCAATGTTTGTTACGGATTAAGGGGTAGACATATATAAGCTTTTTTCCAGCTTCCATAACTGTATAATGCGCATGTTGCAAGAACGTAAACTGAAAATAAAGTAAACTGAACTAAAACTATTTCATACCATTAGCTGATGTAGTTATGGAAAAGCTGCAGATTATCCTGTATACCAAAATTAAGTTTCATGTAATCGCTCCATTTCATCATTTGCATGTGTTTATGCCTTATTACTTTCCCCAATCTACTTTGAGTTGTGGGATTCGACTTGTCTGTTGCACTTCAGTTCTTTGGAAAGCCAGAGCTTCGAATCCATGGCAACACAGGACGGACATGCTGACACGATGCGAGACCATGTGTTGCCTGTATGAAGAATGCCCCGCTCCAAACTTTTTTGTTGACGCTGATTTGTGCTGTCATGAGCTCTTTCTTCATAACTTGTGTCTTTTATTCCAAGAGCCAAAATGGAGATCGCTGCTGACTGCGACTTGGCAGGGCTCGCGCTTCCTGATGCTTCCTCCATGCAAATTAAATAGACAGAATGACATTTAAAGTAAGAGTGGTGCATTCGCCTTTGACTCGAGCCACTTTGCCAAGTCCCTGGCACTGTCCTGTCTCTCAAAATGATGGCGTTTCCGCTCTCAGCCCCTGTCGCGGCGTCCCATAGAAAAAAAACTAAAAGCTATTGGTGGGGAAGATAGTTTGTTAGTGTGGTGCGTCCTAAAGGTAGAAATGAATGGCTTCACACGCTTCTCAAAGCACTACCGTGTAATTATTGGTCATTCACTTCGCCTCATTTGGCCTGTGGTAAGCTACAGGTACAGCCATTAGCCCCTCCCGGCACTACTAATCACTCACACTGCGTTCACGTAGGCAACAGAGGTGAAATGTCTTGCCCAAGGCCACGAGACAACATGAACAGACCAGAGCAGCATCGTAATCGCCAACTTTCTGTTATAAGATATATACGACAACTCTCTTTATCTGAGTGACTATTGATCTATTTAGACAATGGGACTGCGTAAGGATTCAGAGTGTGTTTTTGAAGAGTCGAGTATACTCAGGGGTCAGCAAAGGAATTGTGCACATTCTGTCATTCTAAGTCAGGGGTCTCCAACAGGCGGCCTGCGGGCCAAATTCAGACTGCGAGATGATTTAATCCGGCCCCTGACTTGTAGAGCACAAATTCCTGAGTATGTCAAATAAAGAAAGTCTCTAGCCCCTGTGCGAGGTTATGATTTAAAAAAAATAAATAACCAGAATGCTCACTCCAGCCACTAGGGGGCAGCTTAAAGAAAGAAAGGAAAGAATTCCACATGTGTCCAGCAGAGGTTAATGACATAATAAGAGATCAGGATATTACAATCCTGTGGTAAATGGACAGTCTGCCCCTGGGCAGCTGTGGCTACTATTGTATCTTACCACCACCAAATGCTGAGTGAATAAATAATGATTACAGTGTGGCAGATACTTGTGACACAGGCTTGTTAAATACAATACAAGTGTAAGCCGAGGTTACGGCTCATTGTTATTCATTTATTGTAGAAAGTTTCCTCAGTCGTATTTTCCCAATCAAAATGCATTTTACTTTAGCTTTTGTTTATGGACCCCGGCAATACGCTTCCGATATATTTTGGCCCCCAGCGAAATTTACTTGGAGACCCCTGTTCTCTTTTTTTATTGTAGTTTTTACCATTTGGACAGAAATATCAATAGCATCGAGAGCATGGAAGCACAAGAAATGTGATTAACGTGGGGTTTTCTTTTTATGTTAAAGATGAATACTGTGATTTTGAGTAAAAAGATGAGATCTGTTTATTGCAGATTTTTTGCGTGCCATTGATAGATACAGAGAATTACAAACACCTCTTAATTGGATGTTCGTTGCTCACCCTATTTCCACACCGCTGCACAAAAGCGCCGCTACATCGGTGAAGGTCTGCGGTTGCTTATCTTTCAATGTAATGAAGTTGAGAGTTGCCAAATCACCCTGCAACATTCTCCAAAATCAGAATGCTGTGCAATAATTTGTTGAAGGTGAGTACACCCCCCCCGCCGGGACTCTGAGCTCTGGGTCTCGGATTTACAGTGCGGTCACCGAACTCTAGTACGGACACAGTTTTCAAAGGGAGTTCTTTGTGAACTTTCTGAAAACATTCGTAATGTCTGCAAAGTTCTGCGATGATACTCTAGTAATACCTCTCTAATCCCCTCATTTCTGGAGGCGTTTTCCATATTCATAAAAAGTGATAGCCGCTTCTTTTTTTGTGGGGGACGGGAGGATATTGCAGCAGCATTTCAGACTGTGCAACATGTGAGTGCCCGTGTGTGTGTGTGGCTCGTCCTCTCTCGGCAGTGCAGTCGCAAACCAGTGGCTACTTGGACTCGGAGGTATTTAAGATAAGGTGCGTGTGAAGATGGAGAGAAGGAGGAAGAGAGCAGTTTCTTTGTTATCAGCTGTGCCCCGGGGCTGGATGGGATTTCCCGCGAGGTTTAAAGTGCAAACAGTCCATACTGGGAAGCCAGTGAAAATGTCTGCTCAAAAACCATTGATGTGCACATAGCGATGCACAGAGGATCGGAAGATTTTTGCCTCTTGTAAATGAGAAAAAACCTCTTGCTCTGATTTGTTTAAAGTGTTTAGCAGCTGTACATAGTAATTGAGTTGGGCAGAAGTTATGCTTTTGAAAAATGTGGCTTGAAAAATAATGACGGTTTGGTTTGATCTTTTCAAACCACAATAGTCTCTTTATTTTCGAGCTTGCATCACTGGAATGTGCACACTGTTGTGTACATGCTTAGAGTGGTGCATTTCTATTACGCATGGCACCCGCTAAGTGCAGGGTCTTTAATGATGTCTGCAGAGCTCTGTTCAGACATTGCTCAGACATTCATGTATGTCAATAAGGACTTGTGCGATAGTATTTCTGTCTGCCCTCAGTTTCACCCTTTCAAAAGCCATTAAACCTGCCCACACCACAGCCTGCAGGCTCATTGACAAGAAAAAGTGTTAGCAGTCATAAATACCTTAACAACACAGCTTTCATCATCTCAAGAGTTCACACCTTGGAGCTTGCCAGTGGCATGCTGGGACCTAATTTCGGCCTGGGAGTTTTATTATTTAGACTGCCCCAGTTGCCTGCAGGTTTGCTCACCTGGCAGGGAGTTGCTTAATAAGGCTGTAGGACCCGTCTTAGCTTATGACACTTTCTCTTTTCACTATATTCTGGACCTGATGCATCTCCACTGTCAAAATATAATGAATCCACATTTACATTGGTTGTTAAAGGGACTAGACGCAAGTTGGCCATTTTATACTCACTACTGCCACCTCAGGTCTTACTCGTAACAGCAGTTTCTATATTAAGCCCGTGCATGACGGCACTTCGGACCCGAATTAACAACTTTTTGAGTGACAGTGCAGGATTTTAGAGGCAGTTGTGGTGAATAGGTCTGGGCTCATTCTACACATTAGGACATTGATGGAACATATACGGGAGGAAAATACATATTTTTTTTATATTTTTAAACACCGTATAGTCCCTTTAAAGGAACACGCCACAGTTTTTCCATACTGAGATATGTTCTTACCTGAGCTTAGACGAGTTGATACGCACCTGTCCTGGTCTTTGTGCATGCCCGTGGGAGAGCGTGGTAGCTTCCATCTTCACCCCCGTTTGGAGCTGTAGGAATACATTGGGAGAGGCCAAACGCTAACAGCATCTTTGACTGAGTGCACGCAAAACGACCAGACAGGTACGTATCAACTCGTCTAAGCTCAGGAAAGAACATATTTCACTTTGGAAAAACGGTGGCCTGTTCATTTAATGCTTATCTTTTACTGCAGCACATGAGTTTTTTTTTTTTTTATCTCTTCACTTCCTTTTGAGACCAACCACAAAACATAACCTCATTGGCATCAAGTAAATGAAAGAAAAGCCAAAAATGTAGCTATCTTAAATTGGCGTTTTGCAACTTTGACCGAAGCGCAACCATTTACTTTCTCTCTAAGTGCAAACCTCTGTGGATGTTTGTACCCATTACATTCTCCAAAGACCTTTTTCCAATCAACACATGCAAAATACTGTCTTGTTTCACATTTGGCTGGTGTTACATTACCATCACTGCTCCTCCTCTGCCTCCCATTGGGCCTCATCGCGGCGCCGACAGGCATAATCCCCGCTCATCTGCTCGTGTGTACTGAACAGTTTTAAAGGCATTGCTTTGTTTCCAAATTGGATCAGAGACTTGAGTCCTGTGTTTCTGTAAGTCCTTGGCCTATTGGAAAGTAAAGCAGTCCGCGGTAACACCCCGTCAGCAGTAACGGATTCCTCCTAATCTATCTCCTCTCATTAAAATGCTCCGCAGCTCATGGACGCGCCGTGACTGCCGACCAGCACCTGTCTGCCTCGCAAATACCTTTACAACGCAGGTGTGAGCATGCAGAGTGCTTTCACCCGCTATAAGGCTTTTGTTTTGTTAATATCTTGTTAATAAATTAAAGCAGAGTTTTGTGAGACCAGTGAGTTGAATTACAAAGCCTTATATCGATCGTGAACTTGCGGGCCAGTTGTTGTTGATTACATTACCGTTACAGTTTTACTCCCTGGAAATTGTGAGACGTGCTTATAAACCTACCGCTATAAAGTACATGAGGATGTTAAAAAGGTATTAGGAAAGTTGGGAATGAGTTATTATGAGGCTCCCGATTCGTTTTTCGTGTTGATTTTATGATTCTTTTATTTGTTTATGAATGTCCTCGCTCCACAGTATCTCTCTGACATGCTGCTGCCCTACACTGCTGCTCGCGCTCTCAGGTCGGCAGATCATTTATTGCTTGTGGTGCCCAAAACAAATAGGAAGCTGCGAGGGGACAGCTCTTTTTCTGTTGCCGGGACCCAAATTGTGGGGCGCACTCGCACTGCATCTAAGACAGGCCAAGTCACTCAGGACTTTTAAGTTAAGTTAAAGCATTACTAAGTATCTTGATTACCTTAATAAATCCTTTCCGTAGTCCCACTGCGGGCAATACGAGTGTTAATGGGATGATTGGGGGTCTTTCATCTCCCCCGGTGTCTCTGGCCAGAAAACCCATGCTTGCAGCCACCAATACACACTAATAGAATCACGAAGAAAAAGCTAACAGGCTAGCAGGGAAAGCTAGCTGCGGGCTAGCACCACTTTAAACCATATTTACCGCCACGTTTGAGTGGAAAAAAAATATCTCCATTGTGCCATTGGATGTACAATATCCCTCTCTCCCTTTGTCTTTTCTGTCAGTGTAGTATTTACTCTCACGGACAATTAATGAGTAAAAAAACGCAACATGCTACGACACCTGCAGTGAAGCTTATGCCCTCTAGGGGCATGAGTTACTTAGTACTGCTTTAAAAGTTAAGTTATACTTTATTAATCTCTGTAGAGAAATGTGTTCTCTGCATTTGACCCATCCTCAATAACGCTGGGCGACCTGTAGGAGCAATGAGCTGCTAGCATGTGCTGGCACTCGGGGACCTATCTTCCTGATGTGGAGCCAGGCTGGTGGTCAGAAACACCTGGCTGGAGGATTAACCTATTGCACATGTTTTTGCCACTAACCTACGCAGACACGGGGAGAACATGCAAACTCCATGCAGAAAGGCCCCGTCCAGGTGGGAATCAAACCTGTTTTTCCTGTGTTTGACCTTTTTGGGGGCATATATATACCACACCGTATATATGTATACATATATATATATACACACACACACACATATATATATATATATACTTTTTCAGTCACTAAGGAATACAACATATTACTTACACAAAATATGGTAATGTATTAGTCATTACAATTCAAGTAACTCAAGTTGCAAGTGCATTTAAATGATTTTTATTGATGTACAAGCAAACAAATCCAAATCTTATCCAAGATGGCGGCGAGTAAGGTTGCCTTGGTGCTAGCGTGCGCTCTGTTGTGTCTGCACGAGTGCACCGAGAAAAAATCCTAGTTTGTGAACCTGTTCTCAAACAATGGCAATAAGTGCAATTTGGATTCTGATTCTGAAATTCCAAACTTCCCGCAAATAAAATGCAGCACTAAATCAAGTTGGACACTGGTGTATATGATCTGCAGTTGCGTGTTGCTAATGTCGTCGAAACAAAAGAGAATGGGGAAAGTGAAGGAAAATAAATTCCTTGAGCACACTTTTGCTCATTAGCATTATTATTCATCACTTAATAGTTAGTCTTTAATATGACTCAAGAACATTAGAAAAAAACATAAAATGGCGTTCTTTATTTTGACAATGGAGTCGTGTTGCCAAACCTTCTGGTGCATATCTAGAATTAGTTTACTGTCAGTGTGGATACAGTCCGCAGAGATGGGCTCAGAGAAGCGCTGGACCATATAGTAACAGCCTGTGGTGTTCCAGAAAAGGATTTATACAACAATAGTCTGGGCTTTAAAGAATAAAATAAATAGATATATGAGATTCCTACCGCATTACCACGGGGCTGATGTTTTGTTTTTCCCTGCCGTGCACTGCATATGCATTTCTTTTACATCTTCTATATTAAAATGTGTTGAAGTAATAGAAGTACTTTTATTTATGGAGCCCAGTCATAAATCCTTACCTGAGAAATACTTTTGCTAAGCGAGATTTTTCCCCAAACTGATGCAGTATTCAAAGAAAGAAAATACACCTTATATGCAGTCTTTAATTTTCCCATTTAGGGGGAAGCTTTTATGGAATAACCACAATTTATGCTTTAAATGGGATACTATCTTCACTCAATTTACGGTTTTCAAGCTCCATTTTTTTTTTATTAGGAATGTACTTAAAGACTGTCCGTGACCTGATAGTGCCACAGCGGAACTCTTCAAGTGTACGGAGTATTTGAAGGAGTACCCTGTTTTAAAATGTCCTCTGTGTGAAGTTGCAGAGGCAGCAGCTCGGTGCCGATGGGGAGAAAATGACTTTGGTGTCTGGCACAAGTCCCCCCCCCCCTCTCCCAGTGGGGACGCACTGCATTTACATAAGTTACATCTTGATTTGCTGTGAAGTGAAATTAGGGCCCCGCGCTATGTTCAATTAACTCAGTGGAACGTCTCGTAATTAAAACTTAGCTGTCACCCCACTGTTCGCTAACTTTGTGCCGGGAGACCAGCGCTGAGCGAGTGATGAAGAGGGAGAGAGAAAGAATATTGATGGGTCGTTCGAAAGGCTAAGTCATTTTTATATCGCTTTCTTTTAAGAAGTCAATCTGATACCTCCCATTATATTTTCTAAGAGAGGCACACGTTTTGATTAAAGTGACACACCTACTTAAATGACTGTTATGTGCTCTATTTACATAAATGTACTGATGGATTGTTGAAACTTGTGCCACAATTGAAGAAAACAGGCCACAACTGCAAACAAAACACTTTATCCTGCTTCGCTATTGTAGTCATTCTTGTGTTTGCTCAGTTTCTAAATGAATAAGAGCTTTTGCAGTCGTCAGTCCCAAACTCTGAAACTCTCTCCCACTAAATATTAGAGTGGCTACTTCAATGGACAGTTTCAAGTTGCAGCTTGAAACCCACTTTTTTGTACTGGCTGGTTAAACAGGACATTGTACCATTAAATGTTTGTTTTTGTTATTCATATTCTTCTGTTCTTGGTTGTGTGTACATCACTTTGGGGCAGTTGATAACACCTTTTTTTTACACTACCCTTCACTACCCTGTACACTACCATTTTACACTAGGGAGACAGTGGGGCAGTTGGAAGAGCGGGTCGTCTCGTGATTGGAAGGTCGGGGGTTCGATCCCAGCTCCTGCAGATGCACATTGTCGTTGTGTCCTTGGGCAAGACACTTCGCCCACCTTGCCTCTAGTGTCTGTGTACATTGGTGTTTGAATGAACATTACTGTGTATTGACACTTCTAGAGCGCGAAGCCAGTCAGGTTAAAGGAACATTCCAATGTTTTTCTATACTGATATGTTCCTACCTGAGCTTAGACGAGTTGATGCGTACCTTTCTGGCCTTTGTGCGTGCGCTCAGTCACGCAAAACGACCAAAGATGTTGTTCGCATTTGACCTGTCCCAGCATATTCCTATAGCTCAAAAACGGGGGTGAAGTTGGAAGCTACCACACTCTTCCACGGTCACGCACAAAGACCAGACAGGTACGCATCAACTCGTCTAAGCTCAGGTAAGAACATATCTCAGTATGGAAAAATGGCGGCCTGTTCCTTTAAAGGGAGAACGAGGGAAAGCGTTTGCCACTAAAATCTAGTGTTTAGTAGATCGATTTGTGTAAAATGTCCAATGTTCACTTGCACCAACATGTCAACAATGCGCCGTTTCTCCGCACGGCCGAAAATCAGCTTTGTTTTTGTGTAGTAACTGATTTTATCTGTTTAACTGATAGGAGGGAAGGGGCGGGCACAATTCATGGTGGCGCCTGCGCGAACCTCCGGAATAAGGTGAATAAGTTGAGACCATTCACCATTTACCCTTGATACATTGCACCTGCCAAATTTAGTACAATGTAAAGTGCTATGTAACAATGTGTATTAATGTGCTTGGAGGTACATAACGTAATAAGACATAAGACCCTACTCTAACGCCATTTTATATGTACAAGAACAATATTACAATAGCAATTACAACACATAAGAGCCAACAAGCTCTTAATGATCTGATGTACTTACAATCACTGATGTTGTCGATATGGTTAGTCCAGCGCAGAGAGGCACCCCCCACCCCCGCCCAAAAAAAGCCTGTTCATTACTTAAAATGAAACTGAAAACCTCTTGTGCGGCGTCTTTTTGTCTCATACAGAGACAGAAAGTGAGGAGATGGTTGGATGGACTTGGGGACGTCTAAAGATAAAAGATAAAAGGCCTCGTCGTGATTTCATCAGAAGTGACCTTGGCCAGGAGATGTGGCTGGAGGAGAGCCACCGTGTCCATAAGTTGAAAGTTAATGTGCATGCATCAGATGTGGCGCTGGCTCTTTATGCTGCCCTTGCCAGCTGTTGCGTGGCTATCGCTAGCTGTGCGCTGGTTTGCTAATGGGATGTTTCTCCTTAAAACGGTGTTAGCTTGTGGTACAAACTGAATTCACATGCGAGGCAAAGTCATTTGACAGATTATAACATTGAATGAGGCCATGTTTGTGACATTGGCTTAGTTGTAAGATATGTGGTTCTCAAGAATATTTATGAGAAAATGTGTCTTTCAGTTCTCAAATTGTGATTATTGTGAAAAATTAGTTTTTTTTTTATTAGCATCATTTATGTCAACCAAAAATACTTCTATTTAATATACAGTATTTAAAAAAAAAAAAAAAAATCAAATTTCAAAAGTAACACAGTACATGTTTTCAGAAAAGGGTGAACTCAAACTCAAACTCAAAAACAAGAAACAAAGTCATGCTTTTCAGTTCAGGGAATCTTGGCTCAACAGTCACATACGGGGTCCCAAAGTGAGGCCCGGGGAGCGTATGTCTCCCTCAGAACAATTTTGGTTGGACTTCAGGTTTCTTGCTGAGTTGGCAGACATCACCAAAGATCTTACATTCTACGGCAATTTTGATCAGGGTTAAGGTATACTTTATTGAAAAATAATTTATTATATTATAGTTATAATCCATATGATTACAACCTCAATACTTTAGTATGAGAGAGCTGCATTAATCTCTTAACCCCCACCTGAACCAAGTACCTTTTCTCCAATTTGGCTTTACCCAAATCTAAAAGCTTCTTGAAAAAAGCGTCAAAACAGCGACAAAACGAGAATGAAAATGCATCAACAATAAAGTGACAAAAAAAAGCAACAAAAGATCTACAAAAACACGATTAAAAAATTATGAAAAAAAAAAAAAACAAGTCACAGATGAGCGACAAAAGTGTGTTCAGGAAAGCAACAATAAAGAAGACACAAAATAAAGAAAACAAAAACATGACTAAACATCAACAAAAAAACATACAAAACCACGTGAACAACGCAACAAAAAAATTCACATCAGTTTTGTAGGTCTTAGCTTTCAAATGAGGCATTACTCTGGCCTAGAGGCTGTAAGCTCCAGTCAAGAAGCTTTAAGATTATGGTAAAGCCGAACTGGATAAAATGTGCTCGGTTAAGGTGTGGGGTAAGAGGTTAAACTTCTAAGCCTAATTAAAAGTGTAATTTCAGAGTTATGCTAAATGCACCCCAATGAAAAAGGGTTAGACTCCCCTGCACTGCTCTGTTGATCTGTCCTCTCCTTCAGGCCTGCAGGATATTACCTTTATTAGGCACTTTCTTGATGACTTTTTCGATGCATTTCAAAGCACGCAATAGCCCATCTCGCGGTATGGCTGATTAGCATGGAGACAAAGCCGACCCTCGCCATCTTCATTAGTTCTGCTTACACCTGCATTCCTGTTGCCTCGTCCTAATATCCTGCTTGCTATAAAGAACCCTGCATATATTAGAAAATACATTACATAAAAGACATCTCAGGAAAATGACCCCCCACACCCCCCCTCGCTCTGTGTGGTCTATTTTTAGAGAACAACCCGTCTAATTGGCTTGTGCTACAGTACTAGTCTCACACTTTGGCGTCTGTGTGCTAATTGTGAAGCACATTAATTGTCCAAATGATCTTGCGCGATTAGTCAAGGCAAGCAGATAAATAATCAGCGGGGATAATTGGGCGTGTGATGTGTTGCTGGATGGTCTTACAGCCCGAAGGGAAGCGTCTATCGGAGGAGGCGCTGGGAGGCAGGGAGTTGGCAGCTTGTGTCCACTCGGGAGCGGCCATGGAAGTGCATCCCCGCCGCGAGGCACTGCTTGAAGATATCACGAATGTGCTGACAGTAATGAGAGGCCCGGGGATGGAGGGGAAGATGGGGGAGGGGGGTTAGCGTTGGTGGGAGGGGGGTCTGGTGCTGAAGGTGGATGTGAGAGTGGATGACAGTGGGTGGTTGTACGCTCTTGTAAGACTATGGGTCATTTGCATTGCCAATTGGTGTCTCAGTATCTATCTATCTATCTATCTATCTATCTATCTATCTATCTATCTATCTATCTATCTATCTATCTATCTATCTATCTATCTATCTATCTATCTATCTATCTATCTATCTATCTATCTATCTATCTATCTATCTATCTATCTATCTATCTATCTATCTATCTATCTATCTATCTATCTATCTATATTCAGTGTCTATCTATATCTATCTATATTTAGTATCTATCTATATCTATCTATATTTAGTATATCTATCTATCTATCTATCTATCTATCTATCTATCTATCTATCTATCTATCTATCTATCTATATTTAGTATCTATCTATCTATATCTATCTATCTATATTTAGTGTCTATCTATCTATCTATCTATCTATATCTATCTATATTTAGTATCTATCTATCTATCTATCTATCTATCTATCTATCTATCTATCTATCTATCTATCTATCTATCTATATCTATCTATATTTAGTATCTATCTATCTATCTATCTATCTATCTATCTATCTATCTATCTATCTATCTATCTATCTATCTATCTATCTATGTATCTATCTATCTATCTATCTATCTATCTATCTATCTATCTATCTATCTATCTATCTATCTATCTATCTATCTATCTATCTATCTATCTATCTATCTATCTATCTATCTATCTATCTATCTATCTTTCTTTCTTGTGGATATCCCTTTTGAAAGCCACCAATAGCTAATTGGTAAGCTAAAAAACTAGAAATCACACTATGCTTCACATATATCCTTGGAAATATGTCACAAAAAAGGCTTACTTTACAACAGGGGTCTCCAACCATAGGGCCCAAAACAGCCCATAGCAGCTGCTGACCCATCCTAAGTATCCAGCAAAGACTTGAGATTATATGATGGTGTTTCATGAGAGTGTTCCGGTAACTGTTTTGGCCTGTTCCCCAATCAACCCTTAAGTGTTCCTGAAACTACTTAATTACAAATTAAGCTCTGGGCGTTCACCGGACGGGCGCTGCTCTCTCACTCCCTCGTTGTTAATCTCGCTAAAGCCTCACACGCTTGCATTCACACTCTTTTTACAGTCTCGCAACACACCAAACGGTTGTTTTTATTCCACTGGGAGTTAAAACATTGTCCTGAGAGGAACAGATTGTACTGATGGCCTCGCTTTAGCACTGGTATCAAATTGCTGGGCTTCAGAAACATGAACAATCAGCACAATCTGATTGGGGAGGCGCCCGAGATGACCAATGATTCCAGTTTAGCGTGTTACCTCCTTGACACACGGTGCTCTATATGATCGCAAATAAAGTCATCAGTGGACAATTACTTTGAAATTAAACTTAATACATATAACATTTCACCAAACGAACACGCTCTTGACACTGTCTAAAAATCTGTGCTCGCAGCAGCCAAGTCTCTCTCTCTAATGGCTGCACCACGGAGGGACCATCTTTTAAAGAAGCAATTTTGTAATCACGAGAAAGTTAATCTTCAATCAATAGAGAATGTAAAGTAGTGGCTTTTGGTGGTATTTGTGCTGATGGCAGCTTAACGCACTCTGGCAGCACTCCTGGACATGCCCCTCTTAAAAGTCCATGAGGGAAAAGCGCATTTTAGGACCAATCATTAGGGATCGGCATGTTTCAAAAAGCATCGCATCTGCGTTATTGCCGCATTTTGAGGTTTGTTTGTGAGTTTCCTTAGTCTGATAAAGAAACAGAAGCAATGTGAATAGACAAGATTGAAACAAAAGCATTTATTTTTACTGTTGAATGAAAAGAAGCCATCATCAATATGTGTCTCCTCAAACCTGCTGGTATCTTTGCTGGGAGCAGGACATCACATGGAGATGTTGCTGCCAAACATGAGGCACAAATACATTCGGTCCCCTTGTAAAGGACTTATTTGTTTTCCCACGACAAAAAGAAACAGCTTTGGCGGTGTCTGGCAGCACATTACAGACACGTATTGGTATTGCTACTATGTTAGTTTATGGTTTTGGAGTTTTAAGATGACAAATAATAATCATAATGCCTCACACTTGTATTGCGCTTTACAAGCCTGTAATACCAAGTTTCACAAAGCGCTACACTGTCGTCATTATTCATTCACGCCATACTAGGTGGTGGTATATAAGCTATTGTTGCCTTCACAGCTGCCCTGGGGTAGACTGACAGAAGCGAGGCAACCAGTCTGCACCATCGGCCCCTCCGACCACCACCAACCACTCACTCACACACTATATTCGCCAGGCTTCCTATCGTCCAGGCCCTTCCCTGCTTAGCTTCCGAGATCTGACAGGATCGGGCAGATCAAAGGCGCTATGACCTTTGCTTGACGCCACATTGTTTCGCAATGTGGCTTCAAGAAAGTATCACAACATTGAGTTTCTGTTTACCTGTATTGCATAAGTGAGTTAAAAATAGTATGGTCATTTTGGGGAGTTTTTATGTATATGGTGGATTTAAAGTTCTTGTCAAATTCTATATGCTAAATTCCGTGCGAATAGTGTTGTTCTGTTGTAAAAACAAAACATAAAGAAACATTTTGTCCTGGCTATTAAAGTTATAGTGCAGTGGAGTGCGAGTAGCAAAACGCCAAACATGTAACAATTTATTCATTTCAATAATTTGATTCTGTTGTAATGCGTTTAATGTGGTTTGCACTTTACACCCCATTTTAGAGATAAATTACTCCACTTGAGTCAGTTTCTAGACCGACTTGGTCCTGACTTTCTCTCCATCTAGTCCTGGTTGTGCCTGCAAGGTTCAATGTTTCACATATATATTTAGGTGGTGAAAAGTTTGAGAACTGCTGTTATAGCGCATTACATAAAAACATACTTACTTGTTCAACACAACCGGACTTGCAATGTATTGTGGGATGAGCAAACACTTTCTCGACTGCAACGCTTCCAAAATTCAGCAGCTTGACTCTTAACGCCTGGACGTGAGAGCTTCACACCAGTTTCATAATGACTTTCTTGGCGGCCGATGGGTTTTGGAGTTGATTTTAAAATAATTGTGTTAACCTTTATGTAATGTCTGAATGGCATCACCCTCTCTTACCTCTCTGACCTGATTCAGCCCAATACGCTCCCTTAGGTCAGCAGATCAGCTGCCGCTTATGGTCCCCAAGACCCAGCTCGAGCTTTGTGGGACTGTGCTCTTTCCGTTGGAGTCAGTTGCCTATAAAGATTAGTCTCACTCTCTGCCTGTTTTTCTCTTGCTTTTGAAAATGTTTGTTGTTGATTATGTATATATTTTCTGCCTACTGTATATATCTTGTGTTTTGTGTACGGCTATACAATTAATAACGATTAAGAAACATTCAAAATGGCGCCCAAAACAGAGAAAAAGTCTTGTGGCTGTAACCCATTTGTAGATAACCTATGAATATTTAACGGGTGAAAATACACAGAGATTGAAACTGATTACTCCACAAATGCTGCATGTTACAGTAGGCACAATGTCTGTCCGCCTTTAAATATTTTGCATGCTGTGACGTAATCTCAAAATCTTCAATAATAGAAGAGTATTATCAGTGAATAAGTAATGAGTGCAGATTCAAAGGCTTTTGGAGCGGCACTCACTGCTTTTATTTCTGCCTCACTTTAAAGTCTGGGAGATCAGGGAGCCAGCGTGTTGTTGTAGCCTTAACATTTTTTTGTTTTGCTGACACCGGGGCTTTTGCTAAGTCATGAAAATGCATAGCAGCTTGTTATGGTAATACTTTGTCAGCTAGCGTGTCAGGCCCTGATAACGGAACTTGGGACATTATTCAACCTTGAATCTTTACGACGCTCAGTAAGCAGCTTCCTACTCAGAGTCCCTGAAAGGATGCATCGAATGGCATCAGCCGCAGGAATAATAGGCAACATTAAAGTTTTATTTATGCATTCGCCGAGCTCAAAGAGATAAACTGTGGCTTGGTGCTGGTATGTTAGGAATATGTACGCGCTTACAGTATCATAGGTCTAAGTGCGTCTTAACCTTTTTACTTAGTCCCTGCTTAGGGGATTTACTGAAAATCTGTTCCGGCCTTAGAGATTCGGCTTGTCTAAGAAAATGTGGTGCAGAGTCTCATATTGATTCATCACCCAAGGCAAACTGAGTTAATTTCAGTGTTGCAATGATTTCAACAAAGTTTTGATAACAGTTATAAAATGTTGTTTTGTTGTATTTCAACCAAGCAACATCCCCAATGATAATAATTACATGGTTACAAAGCAATCTAATTACACCCCCTGGCACTTGCACATGGGAAATTTGTAACAATTTGTCCAATTTTTAAATTTGGTCAGGCGAGTGTCGGGCGTCAAAGGTCAAATAGCACAGCTGTGCGGCCCGACTGGCTTAAAGGGGCTTAAAGGAATAGGCCACCGTTTTTACATACTAAGATATGTTCTTACCTAACCTTAGTCGAGTTAATATATCCCCGTCTGGTCTTTGTCCGTGCGCTCTGTCACGCAAACGGAGCACATACGCAGCCTCTCCCACATGTCATATAGCTTCACGTAACTTTATTTAAATAGGGAACATGTGGAAGAGCTTGGTAGCTTCTATCGTGAGCTTTTTTGGAGCTATATGACATGTGGGAGAGGCTGCGTATGTGCTCCGTTTGCGTGACAGAGCGCACGGACAAAGACCAGACGGGGATATATTAACTCGACTAAGGTTAGGTAAGAACATATCTCAGTATGTTAAAACGGTGGCCTATTCCTTTAAAGGGGCTAGATGCAACTTGGCCATTTTATACCCACTACTGCCACCTCAGGTCACATGTGTAACTGCACCTTCTATATTAAGCTTGTGCATGATGGCAATTTGGACCCGAAGTAACGACTTTTTGGGTGACAGTGTTGTAGTAGTTGGGCTCATTCTACACATTAGGACATTATTACTAGTATGCCGTTAAAAAAAGAAAGAGTAAAATATCGCTGAATTAATCTTCTCAATAGGCATAAGGCTGGAATTTTGAAGTAATTTGTCCATTGTCAATTATACAGTAAATTATATATATATACTTATATCGCGATATAGATTTTAGGACATATTGCCCTGCCCTAATATATATATATATATATATATATATATATTTACCATTATGTACATTTGCTATGACAGTATTGCTTTCCTTCTTCTCTCTATTCCACTCTTTTACTTACAGGCAAAGCATCTAACCCGGTGCAAGTGAAGATAGCAAAAACTGAATTCTCCGCCTTGCCCTCAGTAAACCCCAGTATAATGACGGTTGGATCATTTCATGGATTTGTATGTCATCAACACTGCTCATTATGTCCACTATAAATCATATCTCGCTGCCTCCAAGAAGCGCTCAAAGCTCCTCCAGATTCCCCACACCTCAAACGCATCGTAATCGTGTTGGCCACCTGTTTTGTCTCGCTTTTGGGCCGCGCTTCACCCCATATTTGACTAATTGTACATCATGTCAGGCTGTTTTTGGGATAATTCTGTGGAATATTTGGAAAGTCGGTTAAAGTTTGGTATGCTGACCAGATGTGCTCGGCTATCATCGCTGTCTATTGACTTTTAATGATGGTAAATGATGAATTGCTTGCATATACTGGAGCGTTGTGGACCACAAGTTATTGGGCAAATCTTTTCAAGTGATGGATCATTGGATCATGACCACTACCAAATAAAGTGAATTAATCTTAATTTGTTGCATCTTTGTGAAATTGGTGCAGCCAGTGATGTTTTTTTTTTTTTTTAAACCGTATTCATGTTGAGACATACATCTTAGACGTGTTTATGCATAATAGAATCCATGAAGGTTCTTCAGTCCTGTGTGTTTAGTCCTGCAGCGTAGACTTCATTTAGTCTTAGTTTATTGGTATGTACAGGGCTTGACAGTAGCAAGCCTGTTGTTTTTGTTGTTGTTGTTGCTTTTAACTGTTTATGCTGCTTGCATAAAATAAAATAAATATACATGAAGGTTGACTGATCTATCAGCCAGCTATTATACAATATTAGCTTATCTATAGGTGAAACTCGGAAAATGAGAAAATCGTTTCTACATATGATATAGACTCATTACATGCAAACTGACATATGCCAAGCCTTTATTTGTTATAATTTTGATGATAATGGCTTACAGTCAAAATATTCTAATTTCTGAAATTTTGAATTTGGGGTTTTTACAAACTGAGCCCTAATAATCAAAATTATAGCAAACAAAGGCTACACATATCTCACTTTGCATGTAATGAGTCTATCATATATTAGTTTCACAATTTAAGTTGAATAACAGAAGTAAATTCACTTTTTCATGATATTCTAATTATATGACACGCCCGCCCCTGTATTATTATTATACTTACTTTATAATCAACGTAACAATAGGGAGGACAATAACAGGTAAGGGCAGACACACATGCCGATAAAATAGGTCTATCTATATCTTCCATATCTGAAAGTGTCAGAGATGCATTGGAAAGAGACCCTCCTAGACCACAGGGGAACTGAGAAACATCAAAGTTTGTACACCTCAGATTTTCTGTTGCAGATTTTTGCTTATAACTTCGTAACCACAAGAGCAAGAGACTTATTGTTGTATGTTTTGGAAACTGCTGATTGTGCTGATACACATGAATCAGCCCTCGTGCCTTAATGAAGTGCCCCCTGCTGTTACTGTTCAACACTGTCATATTTGTTCAGTTTAAAAGCATCATACACAGGATTATAGATGAGACACTTGGAAAAATCGACCAATCAAAATCCCCAAAAAGCGGTGTCAGCTTTAGACAACCCTTATCGGTCGACCCTAATTTACATGGAACATTCTAGGCTGAGATTACCATAGGCAATCAATGGCTTTCATTATACTGAAAATATGGGGAGAAAAACTTCTTTATGAATAAAAATGTTTCTAAAGTTAACATGGCGTAACATTTGAAAAAGACAATGAACAAAAAGTATTTATACAGCCACAAAAGCTCTGGGATCGATTGATGGAAATGTGACTGCTCATAACTCACAGGCTGGTGTTTGAAATACTGCTGCGCTCCCCTCTTCACATTGTTCCTGTGTCCTTGGGCAAGGCACCTCACCGATCTTACCGACGCTCGACTGCGTCACTGTTTTTGTGTGTTCGTCACTGAGGCGATGTAGTTTCCCTCAATTTCACCGCCGTCCCCAGTGACTGTGGGGTGAACGAACAAAGCAATGCAGATTGAATTAGCCCAGAGAAGCAATACAAGATCACTGCATATTCCTTATTTCTAAAAGCCAGAGGTGGTGGTTCATAATGAAGCAAAGCAAGTGCTGTCTAAATTGTTTGCTAGTGCCGCGGGCTTCAGCACATTAAGCGCTATATTGAGAGTTTTATTTATTCAAACGGGCATCGGAGTCCGTATTAGCGCACAACAAAATCATTGCAAATCAAACATGAAAATGAGCCAAACTGTGTCGAAAAACAGACGTATAGTTTACATCATTAACATTAACGCTGAGTTTAACTGGAAATGCTAACTGTATCCTTTACTCTTCTACACAGTTTGCAGCTGTGAAAAGATTCCAAATGCCATCACTGTAACTTTATTAGTTTGGGGAACATCTGCTTGTATTTCATGCTTGGCTTTATTTGCTCTTATCAAGTAAGACACTGTATCTCAGCATGGCATATGGCGGCACTTCAAACTCTCTTGGAACTCATAAGTGTGTTTCAATATAAAGTTTTGTTCATTTTAAACTTTCATTCAGCATCTTCCTTTCGCTTTGGTTTGTGTGGCGGGGCGGCAGTGGGAAACAGGAACGGTATATACTGGGTCGAAATTAAACAACTCCCTCATTTATGGCTAAACGCTTAAAGCAGAACTAAGTAACTCTTGCCCCTAGAGGCCATAAGCGCAACTGCAGGTGTCGTACCCAGTTGCGATTTTTTTTAAATACTACGCTGACAGAAAAGACAAAGGGTGAGAGGGATATTGTACATCCAATTGCACAATGGAGATATTTTTTTCACTCAAGCTTAGCTGTATACTGTTTAAAGTGGCGCTAGCCCACAGTTAGCTTTGCCCGTTAGCCTGTTAGCTTCTTCTTCATGATTCTGTTAGTGTGTATTGGTTGCTCCGGTCTGGTGGCAGTCAAGTTGCAATTGTGGTTTTCTGGCCAGAGACACCAGGAGGAGATGAAAGACCCTCCAATCATCCCATTAACACTTGTATTACCAACAGAGGGACTACGGACAGGATTTTTTTTAAGGTAAACAAGTTACTTAGTATTGCTTTAAGCCACGACACAACTGCATCTGGCTTTGGGACCAAATCTTTATTTCGGGTGTACACAATGTTGGGCCAGGGTTGTGGTCATAACAGAACTCCGTTGAAAGAAAGACATGTCTAATGCCCCATGTCCATATAAATTAATTATATGCCACATTGCAAGACATGGGGATTGTCTCCACGATTGTTCATAGAGAGAACTGTAGATACGATTTAAGTTTTGTTGCAGCCTGTGTTTAGCTGAGGCAGGTGCCGCATGCAAGCTGTGTTTATTTCCATGGAAAAGTGAAAAGTAAAATTTGGCCCCATTCATGCCTGGACTTTGTTGCCTGTGACTCTGGCGGAGGTGCTTGTGCGCTGATGTTGTATTTTGTTGATGAGTCGCCTGACAGAGATCCGAGTTGCAGCAAGTGGATGCTCACTCCGCACACATACTGTATCTCCTCTTAATCTTTGTCCCTGTCTCACTGTATGACCTAAGACCTGTGATTTTGAGCTACGACTTAAGATTTTCCCTACCACACAGTGTACACCCGCCCGGCTAATCATAGTATTTCTGAATGTTCGCCCTGATTCATACTACAGTTCGACCAAGCTGTATGAGCACCCAAAACCTGCCCCAATGAATCCAGATGAAGATTTGGGATGTGTTGGGGTGTTGGGAGAGCTTGAGTTGAGGCAGCAGCTATAACAAAATTATAAAAGCAGCCTTGACTTTCACAGCTTGAAAACTGAGAAAAAGAATGGGTTACAGTGCAGTGTGAAAATATAAAATAAATTTGGTTCAAGCGTTTAGACGGCCTGTTCCTTTCCAAAAGCTGACAGTAAATGGGTGAAGGCGAGAAAAAGTCACAAATTGTTTCGGTAAAAGAGGGTTTTGTGAGGATCTTTGTCTGTTCCGTTGCCGGGCGCGCCAAGTGACTGAACTTGGACAGACGAGAGATCAAATTGTCGGGAGGGGGTGTGATAATCAGAGAATCGCGGAGAGAAAATTGCATCAGAATGGAATCATAAGCCCAGCCAGAAGTGTGGATTTGCTGATCCCTGACCTTCTGTTTCTGAGCTGCGGATTTTAAGTAATGAGATCTATGCACTGAGACAACTCCTCTGCTATTAGGCCGGCAGACGGAAAGAGTGCGGGTGGACCGCATAGAGTGAGCGCGAACGAAGGATTTCCACACATCTCCGACAAATGTGCCGGCGCAGCAGCCAACTCGACGGGTTAAAGGGGGAAGGATTGGGAGAAGAATGGCATTGTGTTGGAATACGTATATCAGGTGTGACGCTCCGATAAGGGGCAATGTTTCATGGTGTGGAATAGGTAAAAATAGTCACTTAGGAAACTGCCAGCTACTCAAAAACAGATTTTAGTAAAGCAAACCAGCCACACTTCCATCATTCTGGGGTAGATATTTGTCAGTTTCACTGGCAAATATTGCATTATTGTTATCAGCTACTAAATTAGACAATACAAACGATTAAGGGATATCAATAAGTGGATCCAGACAGGTAGAGGTGATTATTTCATGTACCTTGGAGCAAGAATACAGAAAGACCGATACACTTCAAGCATTACAAAGCATTACAAGCCCTGAAAAAGATGTGGCAAAGACAGAACAAGCGAATGAGGTTAAAAAATCTCAAGGCCCTTATATTTCCTATTGCTACCTGCATGTGAGACATAGATCCTCAGAAAGGACGATGAGCCTGTGGAAACACAGGGATTTTAATAGTGCCATAGATTCAATGTAGAAGAATTTAAGATATCGGAAGTGACTGAGAAATGGTTGCTGACTAAATTTGTAAGACATAACAGCCGAGAGAAGAAAGCTCTGGAAGCATAGGCCTACATACAGATAACAGACAAAGAGGAAGATCAAAATATGGGTAGAACAAAAACAGAGGTGTTTTACTCCATGGAACAAGCAAAAAAAAAAAAGGGGCAGAGAATACACTGTCATTTCTCAATGCGATAGGACAGAGATCACAAACAAACGGACCCAAATGCTGACCCGAAGATCAGGCCCTAAGGCTCTTATGTCTTACTATGTACACATTATTCTAGTGAGTATGTATGACATAAATGCAGGTTATTGAAGATTGTTACAAAGAACATTACAATGTACTAAATTTAGTTATACAATGTACAATGTATACAGGTAGTGTAAAATATAGTGTAACCAACATGCACACTAGGCCAGAATGAATTTTACATGCGTAAGCCCCATGCTCATTAACATGCTCTGTCTGGACCTTAGCAAATAAGTACATTGTAGACTTAATTGATTAAATAGGTCCCACATATCTTTTTCCTGATATTAGTTGGCATTAAACATCCTGTAAAGCTTTGTTATTTTCAGCCATTCAGTGAGATCAGTGAAGCTTGAAAGGTGCTGTTCCAGAATGCCTGCCCCATACAGCAACCGTTGCACATTTAACACTGACAATTAGCCTGGATAATTGACCTAATTGAGCCAATTTGCTTCATTATCTTGTACTCACAGATTGTCTTTGGCTGCTGGGCTTTCTTCTTCTTGGACAATCACTAATTAAACTGTTTGAAAACATAATGAATGAGTATTGTTAATCTGTGTAACATTTGCAAAAGCAGACATGATAGTCATTCAAATAGCATTTTAATTTCAGACCTTACACCAGCAGTGGCCGGGTAACCTTTTTCAGATTTTGAGCCAGTAGGAGTAGCTGGAATTAGATGGATTGACTACTGTGGTTTGTGTATTACCGGGGGTGCTAGGGTGTTTATTAACGATATTTGTTTTTATAAAAGTTGATGGGGAAATTGAGCCTCTTGATGAAACTTACTGAAAACAACCTGATTGAATTTGATTCTTTGAAGATGCATGTTTTGGGGAAAAACTGATTTTCACTTATCCGTGTGCTAAAGTGCAACTTGGAACCAGTATTTTCCAATCGTGGGAAATGCTTTGATTGATGGGAGTTTGATTATAATGTAACAACCATTCACACGTCCAACATCAACATTCAGCTGTCGTCTCCATTGTTCTGTGCCTCTAGATAGTTGTCTCTGGCAGGTAACTTGCATTTGGGGCTGTTGGCTTAAAAACAACTGCTTTGTGCTTTGGAGGCTGATAACGGACCAACTCCTATCCCTGTGAACCAAAGCAATAAACACAGGCACCAATGAAGCAGAGGAGCAGTAGTGTTAAATGAAAAGAAAAAAAAAGCTTTTGGTAGTATTTCAATACTTTGGTTAATATAATTTATATCATACAGAGGGCCCAAGAGGTGTTATTATTGTAGATCTATTCCAGTATATCATGTTCAAGTCTAATAGTGAAAATGTTCAATTTTTTTTTTTTTTCTAATTCAAATCTACACTACACTTTAGAGGCAGCGCCTTTTTGTGTGTTTTTATCATGTATTATCAATACGTTATCAGTAAATTTCAATAATATTTGTGTGTGACTGCTATATAGAGATATGCACAAGTGGTCTGAACTTTGTGAACCCACCTGTTTTGCAGCTTGTGGTCAGAGATTAACACTCAAAAATGGGCAAATGATAAATGTGAAAATCTGCTTCAAAACTCCACCATCTACAAAAAGGAGGATTTTGGCAGGCCATTACAGCCTCTGGTACCTGTCAAAGCTGGATGTGAAACTGTCTTTTTGTTATGTTGATGGATCAAACTATATTTGAAGCTTGAAAGGCCTGTTTGGAGCGAAAAGTGGAGCCGAACAGGCAAAGCAACAGGCTCAGTGCCAGGCACAAACACAATTTTTCCCCCTAAATAAAGTTTTAAAATCCGTACACAGGAAGTAAATACAGTATGTCATAAATTGGCCGGGGTCTAAAGAAATTGCCTCAAACTGTTGCAGTGTTTTTTTGTTTTAGTGACATTTGAGTTCAAAGCCATGTAGAAAGCATACATTTCAGAAAACAGTACCTTTTTTTATTTGATTACTAATAATATAAATAAATACATCATAAACATTTTAAGTTCTCTGAGGATAACCTGCTAGATATATATTTGTCATGGCGACGTGTAAACAGGCAGCAACCTCCCCGTCTCTCGGTGCAGCTGCACTTTTTGCCTTTTTCTGCTAACTGCATTTGTGGTTTCTGTGTTCCACCTAGTTTTACTGAATACTGTGCATCTTTGCTGTGTTTTTGTGTGGTCTGTGTATTATTATTTTTTTTACTGCAAATAGTCCATAATTGTCCTGAAGAAAGCAGCTTTTTAAAAGTAAACTGCTAGCTTATCAACTAAAGGTGTTTGAGACCTACAGTGTCTTAGACACTGAAGAGGCACCGAGAGCCCCCCCACACCTGCCGCACAGTGAAGGAGTCACAAGAGGCGCTACAGGAAACAAAAAAGAGACAAACGAGGAGGTATCCGGGCGAGACTCACAGCTAAGCCTGATCTGCTGAGGCGACAAGGAATAACCTAAAACAGGACAAATGCCTGGATTTTTGTAGCTTTGAAAAGAGATAAACAGAGCCTAATTGCTGTCTTTAACCTAAAAAAATAATAATGATTTGACTTTGATTTCAATTGCAACCCCTAAATGTGATCAGATTGGATCTGGTAGTTCGGTTCATTCCGACATAAACTCCCACGTCATGACTTGTATCGCTCTCACAGCCCTTTCATAGTTCATAGTTGAGAAAATGTCTCACACCACAAGGCACCTGTTCCCTCATCAATGCCAGAAGTCTCCAATCCGACCTGCCTCTGCATTTGAACCGCAGGGGCAAAAGGAAAAAAAAAAAATCTGAGCTTTTCCATCTGCTGCGATTGAGCGTGACACCGAGGTAACCAGGAAAAGCATTTAGGCTTTTAAGTCTGTCCCAGGTCATGATTGGCGCCGCAAGGAGCGGGGTTTTTGGATGATTATTTTCAAAGAATGTTGCACTTTGCAGCAATCACCCGAAAGAGAGAGAGAGAAACGGAAAAAAAGAGGAAAGGAAGAAAGAACTTTACTTTACAGCAGAGTAATGGCATGGTAACATGATGGAAACAGTGTGTAATAACATGGTAATTATAGATAGATAGATAGATAGATAGACAGATAGATAGATAGATAGATAGATAGATAGATAGATAGATAGATAGATAGATAGATAGATAGATAGATAGATAGATAGATAGATAGATAGATAGATAGATAGATAGATAGATAGATAGATAGATAGATAGATAGATAGATAGATAGATAGATAGAGAAGAGTAACAACAATGGTGAGAGAGAAAGTAACACAGAGAGATGTGTAGGCTCATTCTCTGCGTTGGCATTTCCAACTCAAGACATAAATCTCAACTTTGCCATTTATAGTTTGGACTTTGGAAATTGGACTTTTCTTTTGCTTCGTATATGAATGCGTCCCGTGCCCTTAAAAAAGAAGTATCTGAAATTTACTCTGCTTTCTTTTGCGCTGTGTCATCTTAACAAGGGCCAGAGTGACATTTTTAATTATGAAAAGTAAATACGCGAGGGACAGTGAAATTGATCCAGGCCAATGCTGATCCATCAAATCCCTCCGTCACATGTCCTCAGCTAATCACGGTCTTTCCTGAACACACAGCTGTAATCACATTTCGTTGAATAGCCCGCACGCTCATAAAGCCCCCCCCCCGCGCTCATTTCTGTCCCGCAGTGGACATTTGGGAATGACATTTAGTCAGCAGAAGCGCGCAGATTTAACAGGGATTCTCGTAGCTCACAAATCAATCCCAACATAACCATCTGACAAATGAGCCACTGACCTTTTTGCAAACTCACTTTTTCATTTGATCTTGTGACGGATAAGTTTGGCTCTGTCAGGCTTGGATTCAGACTGACAGACAGTCCGTTCATCTCGTCAGGGGTTTTGAAGCTATTTAACATGCTTCAGTTCTGCTTGCAGTATGCAGAAACCAAAGTTCTTGTTGGTTGTGCTGAAGACAAAATAAAAAAGAAAGTTATTTACATCAAGCCTCGTTTTAATCCGTCATGTCCCAATGGCAGCGTACAGTACACATATATATATATATATATATATATTTTAAAGTCAAATGTTTTACTGTTTTTGGCTACAGTGCTTTATTCTCCCATTTGGACACACATTTTCAAGTATATTATTTTAAAATTGGAACAGGTGCAATCATGAAACGTAAGCACAGAGGTTGTGGTTGAGAAAGGGAGAAGAAGATCTTTATTTATATAGAAGAAGATCTTTATTTATATAGCGCCTTTCACAGACATATAGTCACAAAGCGCTTTACATGAGACAATTGTACATTCACTCCACACTCGGTGGTGGTAAACTACGTTTGTAGCTTCAGTTTCCCCTGGGGGAGACTGTCAGAGGCGCTTTCGCGACTACACACATCTGCGCCAACGGACCCTCTGACCATCACCATACATTCACTCACACACAGCATTCATCCTGGCCTATTGTGCATGTTTTTAGTGGTAGGGGAAACCGGAGTGCCCGGAGGAAACCTACGCAGACACGGGGAGAACATGCAAACTCCACACAGAAAGGCCCGTCCAGGTGGGAATCGAACCCGGACCTTCTAGCTGTGAAGCGAGAGCACTAACCGCTGCGCTACCGTGCCGCTACCGAGCCTCCACTTCTGATGTTACACAGTTCCAAGAAGAACAAGAAGAAGAACCAGAAGAACCAGAACCAGGAATGGCTCGTTTAAAAGTTTGAACTGTTTAATTTGTGACACAAAAGACGACAAGTCTCTGTCACGGTCCGTTCCAAAGTTTTGAGTGAAAATCGTTGATGTCGTAGTCTCATCGGCTTAAAAGGTAATTTGGCGCCTCATCCTACAGGTTGGTTGCCTATGCCCAGGGAATTTGTTCTTTACATTTGATCTATCCTTCAAGAAACCAAAAAGAGCTGCTGCACACAATTGGAATATCCTTATCGAAATCATGAGCTAAGATCAGGGTCAGCAGTTGTTCTATAGCTGGAGTATAATCCACCATCAATAGTACTTACTGTAGGCTCCTCTGGGGGTCTAGACTTAGTTTACTATCCAGCAATTTTATTCACACTTTTTCTCCTCCTTTGGGTTGTTACCTTAGTCACAGTTTTGTCCCTTATTGATCTGGTTTGAAACTGGTGGTACTTTGAAAGATAAATCCCTTTGTAGGTGTTGTAACAAGTTTGAGAAGCAATGGCCTTTTGTAGACCCTTTAGCTTAGCGGTGGGCATGGGAGCATGGGAGGATGGATATTAGGAACAGGCCACCGTTTTTACATACTGAGATATGTTCTTACCTGAGCTTAGACGAGTTGATACGTGCCTGTCTGGTCTTTGTGCGTGCGCTCAGTCACGCAAAACAACTAAAGATGTTTTTTTGCATTTGGCCTCTCCCAATGTATTCCTATAGCTCCAAACAGGGGTGAAGTTGGAAGCTACCACGCACAAAGACCAGACAGGTACGTTTCAACTCGTCTAAGCTCAGGTAAGAACATATCACAATATGGAAAAACGGTGGCCTGCTCCTTTAAGGCAAAAGACACTGAACATGATCCAGAATTTGATAACCACTGAAACATAATGCCACCTTTTTCCGTTTGTCCACTCTTCCCAGTAAAAATCCAGTATGGAATAGTTGGCTATAGGGTTACTATCAATGGACAAAGCAAGAACAACTGCCATTATCCGGTCATCCTTTCACCTTGTTTGAGGCAGGGAAACAAAAAAAGAGGGAAGCTTGACATACAGACATCTTCCCTCGTTTAACTCTAGGTCAAAGCTCTGGTCAATAAGCCGTTATTGAGTAAAACTTCCACACCGTATAAACTGCTAATTCTCACCCCGCAATCAGCCTCTAGCCTTCCACTGGACCTCTGCCTCTGTCCGTTTCAGCTGACCACAGGGAATCCATGGTTAACTCCACACTGCAGTGCAATAGTCAGTAGTGTCCTGTGCATGCTTTAGGATGCCTCAGTAAGCAATAAACACGCTCGCAGATATCAGAAGGGACAAGTTGTAATTCGGAGGCGTAATGTGTTGGATGGTTTGCAGCAGGTATCGCTGTATTGGTCTGTCGTGGTGAAGAGGGAGCTGAGCCGCGGGGCAAAGCTCTCGATTTACCGATCGATCTACGTTCCCACCCTCACCTATGGTCATGGGATTTGGGTAATGACCGGAAGGACAAGATCGCTAAAACAAGCGGCCGAAATGAGTTTCCTTTGCAGGGTGCCTGGGCGCACCCTTTGAGATCAGGTGAGGAGCTCAATTACCCGGAAGTAGCTCGGAGTAGAGTCGCTGCTCCTTCACATCGAAAGGAGCCAGCTGTGGTGGCTAGGGCATCTGTTTCGGATGCCTCCCACAGGAGGCGACCAGGGCCTCCTGCGGGAGGTGTTCCAGGCATGTCCTAGTGGGAAGAGGCCTTGTGGAAGGCCCAGAGCACGCTGGTGGGACTATGTCTCCGAGCTGGCCTGATTTCACCTCGGGGTCCCCCCAGAACAGCTGGAGGAGGTGTGCGTGGATCGGGAAGTTTGGGCATCTCTGCTGAGACTGCTGCCCCAGCGACCCGGCCCCGGATAAAGCGGAAGAAAATGGATGGATGGATGGATGGTTTGCAGCAGGGGTTGGGTGACAGACATGGACTGATCAAAGCATAGTCTGCACGTAAAATCTATAAACATTGAAAAGTGTAGCACAACAACACTCTAATAGCTTGCAATGGTGGCAAAGGTTGAATCCTGATAATAGGCAAACACTGTATCACTGAGCCACTGATGCCTCCGAAAGTCAGCTTTATAGTAACTTTTACCACATGTGGAGTTTACTTTCTTTTTGAAATCCTTTTATCTTTTCACAGTTTTTTTTTTTTTTAATGATAGTGCATAGTTCAGCATATTTTCCAAACAACTATTTTGACATTATCTCGATGTATACAGAAAATATATCACCCAGCTCCAGTTTGCGCCTCTGTGATAGACTTGAAACTCCCCCTTTTTTTTTGCATTCAGCGTGTTTAATAATTTATGCATTAAGTTGGAAAGACTCCAGGGTGATATTTCCAATGGCAACCGCTCATCTGTGCTTGCTCAACAGTAAGCAATTGGACGATAGGAATACCATTAAAAAACAGAAGGAGGCTTTGCAGAAACGGGTCAAACATCAATCACTCTCAACTCACACAACAATACCATTTTTATTATACCATTATGTGTGTATATAAAATAAAAATGGTATTGTTGTGTGAGTATATACACAATATATATATATATATATATATATATATATATATATATATATATATATATATATATATATATATATATATATATATATATATATATATATATATATATATATATATATATATATAATCAACAGGAAGTTCAAGCTATGATCCAGGCTGTTGTTTTCCAGTGGGAAGAAAACACATGTAATTGTTCGGGGGCACTTGTATAATAGCATTGCAGGTCAATATGCAGCACTTGAATATATCATAAACACAAACAGAACAATATGTTGACTGGAGGATAAGACATGGCTGCGGGTTTTAAACCTCTCCATCAAAACATTTTCAAAATATAAATCAAATGTATGGTTGACTGAAGCATACATGGTTTCTACATCAATGCAATGTTCAAGTTATAGGGTTGAAAAACTAGGATTGAGTAGATTCTCTATTTATCGATTTATTGGGGCTTCTGTGACGTAGCATCCGTCCAAGAAAACATAGGTCATGGTTGGTTCCCAGCAGCCAATAGGTGTCTTTCCACAGGCAGGCGTGTATCAGCCGAATGTCTGGTCAACCCCGGTTTGGTGAACTTTTCCATAACAAAGGCGAGGGCCCAACTGGTCTGACCAGGTTTAAGTTTTGGGACAGACCTCTGGCAGTGGCCAAAGTGCGCTAACCCGTGTCTGATGTGATGTGAACAGACGCTGGCCTCTGATTGGCAACGAGAGAGTGGACAGCCCTCACTATTAACACACAGGTCATACGGATTTAATATTTCACAACATCATACCGCTGTTCTAAAAGGGGATTTTACCTATATTAGCATTAGCAAAAATGATAATTGTTCCCGCTCGCTGCCAACCAAATAGTTTTTTTGGATAGTCAACAAATTGCCTGATGAAGGACCGAAACGTTGACTATCCAAATAAACAACAAAACAATTATTAAGTGTACGGGAAAAAATATTATTTTTGCTCATGTACGCTGGGATTTCCCTCATCTCCTATACGCACCTGCCCCTGGTAATTGATGTGCGAAGTTTTCTCACCTATATTAGCATTAAAATGTTAGCGCAGTTTTAGCTGGTGTTTGCATAACATTTGCATGTAGCTTACCTTCATAGTTCATATTTAGCGGTTTCTTTTCTGTTTTAATGCAGCTCGGCACCTCTAAATGATTCCATAACTCCCAACAGAAGGCAGTGTTTGTCCACATTTGTTCTCATCACGGCTTACAAAACGTTTAATGACGATCTGTGCAGCATACTCCTCTGTGCGGGCCCCGCCCACAATAAATGCGAGTGTGTGTGGAGGAAACAGAAAGGTGTACGGCAGGGGTTCCGGCGCCCCATGACAAACTTGTGATGGGGGGCCGGGCCGGGTTGGCTGTAACATTGAATTGTATGACCCAGACCAAAATGCAGCAGGCCTCATTGTGAAGTTGTATACTAGCCTGGCACAGCCTGGTCATCCCCACTACTCTATCCACAAGATCAACACTTGATTCCAGCCACATATTTGTTTAGCTGTAGTGGTTTGCAAAAAGAGTAATCAAGTCTTCACACTACAGGTATTCCATACATTTTTTTGTGTGTGTGAATGCGGGACAGCAGATTATGAATAAGCAGATCAGGCACATGTTCATGTGTGCCCAATAACATGTAATGCCCCAACCATAGAAATATGAAATATATATTAGAATAGTTTCAAGGGTACAGTTCACTTGCAGTTTGGAAACATCTGTGAAAAGACTGAAATATGAACGATTACAAGAATCACACATAGATTCAGAACCGAGGTGTTAAATACGGGGTTAGCAGGTTTCAGACTGGAAATCTCATAAAAGGTGAAATGCGTTTTCATCTTCTCGCTATAAGAATGGCACGTTTGAAGGCACATTTAATCTTGTTCGGAATCAGTGCGAGGTGAAGAGACAGAGATCACAGGAGGTAAAGGCCGGTGGAATGAGGGCAGTTACAATCAGAGCTGTAAAAGGAGCCATTAAAGATATCGACGCGGGTCACTGGGAGTATGCGCCTTCTCTCGCTGGGGCTGACGGACTGTGGGAGATGGACATTGATCATGTGCGCTCCTGTTCTCAGCATTAACCCCCCGCTAAACCATCCATACTCGTCGATAAGTCTGACTACATCATCAGCACATGGGCCAGGCTTACCAAACTCTTCCGCTTCCTCCATCTTAGGTCAAAATATAAATGATGCTTGCATTTTTTTTGGTTGGTTACAATTAGACTATACGTTTATGTAGCCCCCCAGTCACTCAGAAATGTCTGTTGTGGCAAATAGCATTTCTAAAGGTAGTCATCTGAACTGGGTAGTTAAGAATGATTGTACAAGTTTTTGGTTTTTTTCGTCAACTTCCCTTCCTGGCCCAACATTCGCTATACTTTTCCAGACTTGGACATTGCAACTGTTGGGTGGCTGAGTTTTCTCATGAAATATTCATTAAGAAAGAATGTTTTAAGTTGTAATACATAACTTTATGTGGCAGCAAAGAAATGAATAAATTACCAAAATGTTTGCAATGCTATATCACAATCTAAAGTTGAATCCAAAGTTAGAGGTTATGTATCAGAAACTTTTTATTTTCTTCCACAAAATGTTGCAAGTCTCATCCAAGACAGTTGTACATAAAAAACAGTATATGCACGAAACCTCACAGCAGAGAGGAAAAAGTGAGAAGCCACACATTTCTTTTGCCATTTCCTGCATGTCGCATCCTGCCAGTTCATTTGTCCTTGGATGTATCTGTGTAATAGGTGAGCCAGCTCCTCCTGTCTGGACCGATGCACAGAGTCTGGGGCCAGGACCGGACTCAGTGGCCTTCATGGACTTCCGGACCAAGTGGCTTAGAAGCGAGAGCAGCAGGAGGATATGGCAACGCTCACTCACCTGGCATCTTTGCTTGTGTCATTTCAGGGATAGTTGGACGTGTTTAAGGTTACTGTTGTTGAGTCTGCTTTTTTTATTGGTTCGGTAAGAGGTGGATTGGGTCAGTGCACACATTCAAAATAACTGTAATAGCTTGATATTTTTTTGAGTAAGATCAAATCAGAAAGGTTACACATGTTGCACTTTTCTCCTTTATATGTCGAGGTTTGCGTTACAGATGATGGAGACACAGTGGTTTGTCAGCTAGCAGGTGTTGAACTATCAACCTTTGGGTTAGCAGGTATTGACTTGGCTTATTTCAAACAGTATTTCAGCAGGGTAGAATTGGACTAAATAAGAATGGGAACCCAAATGTACATCATGTTTGAAACACATATCAAACCTATATTGGGGAAAGAAGGAGGGCATTAAGCAACAAAACAAAATGCTCACAAACCACAACTGATCATTGCAAATGAGAAAATCATATCATGGAACTGGAGAGAAGCAGAGTGGTTCAACAGCCCATAAATACATAATAGCAGAGGATGCTAACCATAATCCTAACATTAGCATCATGGTACATGGTAAGGGCTAACTTCAAGTGCCGTTTTCTTCTACTTCTACTGGACAATCTGACCCAATTTTACCTTGATTTTATATGTATGACAAATATGCTTGAAGCCAGTCAATGATAGCCGACTTCCTTCCCTCTTGAGGCCACGTATCCCTAGTATCTATGTAGTATCTATGGTGCTAAAATTGCAGTGACAAAGAGCAACCACAAATGCCGGAAAAAGGAGACAATATAAATCTAGAAACTTCCCCACTGGACAACGATCCTAAGACTATTTTTTGCTTTAACTGTCCTCCCACCTCTCCGAGAAAGAGGTCCGTGCCAAAACCTGTTTAGATCAACTCCTGACACATCACAGCAACATCCAGTGATCACTCTGAAGACGACTGCAAGTGAGCGGTTAAACTGCCAGGTCAGGGGGAGAAAAAAAGTATGTTGAGTTCAGTGAAAGGATTTCATAGAAGACCAAATGAACTTTATTTCACAATTAACTACCGCCTCTGTATTAGTTGATTGTTACAGAGCTGCCCTTAATTGCTTTACGGTCTTACAGTAGTTGGAAAACTTGCCTGGGGGGAAATACTTTTGGAGATGTGGCAGCCTGTCTGTGCCCCTTTGACCCTCACAAAACCCCATACAATAACACCAACATGTCCATAAGCCAATTCACAAGTGCAACAGTTTGGAAATTTCAAACTGTGGAACAGGCAAACAAAAGAACAGACGAAGAGTAAGTGCATCCATGTGCCGCAGGGGGATTGAGTGGAGCGGAGAATGACAATTTAACAGCGCTGGGAGTTACATCTCAAAGTTAAAATGAGCCTATACAGTCACAGAGTATATATTCAGACGTTTTCACTGTGTTTCCAACCCTGTGCGCTCCTGAACGACACAGAGAAAAAGCGAACGCACAGATGCCGTGATTTGACATGCAGTAGACGCCTCAGCTTTGTAATTGTATCCTATTCAAATCTAAATATGAAACGCAAACACGGTGTTTGTTTTCCCGCGTATGCCGTATACATACATGCATGACACGCCACATACACGCCTCCTCTCTCCTCTGGGACCAGACGACGCCATCTCGTTATCACAAGGTCGCGATCCACGCAAAATATAATCTACATTCCGGCGTAGACGTTGCCTGTTTTCATCTTGCCATGTCTTCTCTACTTCTTTATTACTAAACGCTGTTCGTTTTCCTGGTGGTCGGAACAAATGAGCTATAGGCACAGTGCCGCTGTCCGCTTTGAAGAGACTGTTTGAACAAAGGAGGGTCAGTGTCAAGAGCAAGATGCCTGTCCTGATTACGTCGTACAAGAAGCCGAGCGCTCGTCACATCTTTGTCTAACTACCCTTAATCACATGCAAATGGCACGCTTTAATCTGCAGCTAACGTGAACAAAGGCAGACGGGAACATACATAAAAGCCTGTTAGCAGCAGAGTCGGCTCGGCTCCCCCGGCGAATCCTTCGGGGCGCCTTTTAATCTAGCTTCGCCTTGGGCAAACTGCAACCCGGCCCCACAGCATCGGAACGGTATAAATTGAACACAATCAATGCCACTTAATTCTCTTTGAGGAAGTTGACAAATTCCCCCCATTTTCTGCGCGTCTCGGCGGAAAGTGAAGCAGTTGTAAATGTCTTTAGAGGGCCATTAAACCATTAGCGGCATCTGATATCCTGAATAATTGTGCTCATTGGCAAGAGGGGTATTTTTTATGGTTTGTTTTGAATGCCGCTTTTGACCCTGTGCTGCAGTAGGAGAAGGGGAAAAAAAGTAGCTCAGAGGAGGTTGGCAGTGAGATCCCTGCGACATGAGTTGCACACTGTCATTATCTTTAAGGTCTCCAAAAGTGACAAGACACATTTGATTCCGATTCCGAACCCATCCCTAGTTTCCTATTCCTTCTGTTTCACTTTTAGCTTTGATCCTCCATTACACCAGCGCTTGGGGACATCTCCGTCTTTCTCTGGGCTACGCACTGCCTTCAGCTCTTCTCTCCAACTTCACAGACGTCTCGATAGCTGCTCGATTATTTCCACCGGAGAAACTTTGACACAGACAAATGAATGGTTTATTCAATATATCAACTTTTGTGCTCTGACTCGTATTCCATTTGTTGGGGGTAACAGTCTTCCTCTGGGCCTTGGCGAGTTTGCTTGGTGGAGGCCCAAATTTTTCCTCAGTCAAAAGACAAAAGTCAAGAACCACTTTCTAGAAGTACTAAAGTGTTGTGCGCCTCACAGACCAAACTGGTAACGTTAGCTTTTTCTACTACAGGCGAGAGTGATGGTGGAGAATGGCAGTGCACAGCTAAAATACAAGGCTAATGAAGGGGAGAGAGTAGCTTTGGAAGACTAAAAAAGCAGGGTTGATTGGCTGATTGACAGAAAGGTGACAGGGAGGTAGGAATGAGCAAGTGTTTACGCATAATCACGTCACTTTTCAACCCACCATAGATACTAGTGATGTCAACCCGCGGGCTTACAACATACAGTGCATTCTTATCCATAAATGCCACACAAAGTCGGCTGTGTTTAGTTGAATGTTTAGTTTTAAGGGGCAAACTTGTTTAGATGTCACCTGGCCTATCGCTTCTGTATGACTTTGATCAATGCTACAAATGCAACACAATAGCCGTCCCCAGGCACATAATGACACACACATGTGATGAAAGTAATGCATCAACAAGAAGCAAGTCAAAACTAAAATAAAAGACAGAGCATCTTACTAACCTGAGGAGAGCAACTACTTAGCACCAAGTAAAGGCTGCACCACTTTAGTCCAAACTCTGTTTAGTTTGACAGAAAGAGTCGTCCATGACGTGGTTGAAGTAAAGCCTCATGATAGTTTCTGTAGCAAAACAAGCATCAAGTGCTAATTCCCCTGTTAACTCGCAGTCACGTGACGCGCTGCCCGTTGGAGGGACAGCCAGCTGCAGCGTGACTCATGCAGTTTTTTAATGTGTGTGGGTCGGGTCGGCAAACTGAGAGGCTCGGGTCGGGTTTAAATTACAGCGGGTCGGGTTGATGCGGGTCAGAAAAAAAGCTGACCCGCACATCTCTAATAGATACAGATGGCATTGCATCATAGAAGGGGGCCTCGCCGAGGGGGAAAACAGAATCTTTTGGGAAACACAATTTTTCACTCTTTTTAGCCATTTTCTGGCGAAATATAAACTTATTTATCTCACACAAATAAAGTCAAGTCAAAATCGAGTCCTTATGGATGTTTATTCACAGCAGATTGTTCTGTAGAAGCAAAAAATACGGCAGTTGTAGCAAGCGCTAGCAAGCGTTAGCATTAGCACGATGAAGCATCATGTTAGCATTCTCCATTATTTATGTATTTATGGGCTGGTGAACCACTTTGCTCCTCTCCATGTCTTTGTATCTCTATTTAGTAGAAAACTATATTGATAATTCAGCATTTGTTAGTAGTTTTTGAATAAGATTTTTCTCCAAATTGTTCTCCCCCTTAACTGTTTTCAAACATGACCAGAGAACAGAGAGAACAATTCATTTTTCCCAAATATGATTGAGTATATAGTTGGGAGTAGCTTCATATTCCGCTCAGGCCAAGCATTGGGCTTGTCCTGTTTTTGTTTTATCAGTTTGACGAGTGTCCGTGAATTTCTTTTCAATAATTTTGTCATGTGTTATCGCCTCCCTTATGACACAGTGCTAAACAGTGATTTATGGCCGGCATATACAGTACTGTCTGAGCAGATGCTTTAAAAGTTTGGCACTTGCGTATACTACGTCTACATCAACACAGCGCTCGGCTTTCTGCATATTCATCGGAGCATATGCATGTATTTCTATGCAAGGTTTGCGGCTCATGCATTATGTATGGGGAAGTACAGCGGCAGCACTCCTTGGCCCCACTCGGATTAGTAATATGTCATCTGGTGTCCCTGCAATACAAACTCTATTAAAGGTGTAGTTGTGTAGTACGCTGTTCTGAGCTGTTTGTGGGGTGGCAGAGTGGTTACCCCTCAGTTCTCTTTGAGAGCAGGTTGTGTGTTTATTCTATCAAAGCTAATTCTCGTGCAATATTGGCGCTCTCAACCTCTAGCAGGAAAAGGCTAGGGAATCTATTAATGGCCTGTTTATCACCACTTCCATGTGCCCACTTGTTGCGAACATCTTAAAATGCATTAACGGCACTTTAGCTTGAAGGATCACTTACTTAATGGCCATAATTTTCCCTCACTCAGTTTGGCCTAGACTCTCTGGAGAAATATCTACAAGTTGCAAAGTGGGTCATCAGCCAATTACGCAGAAACAGCCGTTACAGAGAGCGAATAAGTCTATTTCTGAGTAGCACTTTTTGATTTCAAACAGACGGGTTGTATATAAGGCTATATATATATAATCTGTGTGCTTCTTTGTAAATATCACACATCTAAAAATAATCTGCTCCAATGGTTTTGAAAATAGAAATAGCATTTTGCTGTTTTCTCAAGGGAAGACACGCAAGTGTGATTTTAATCAGTAGATATAGTGAGACACATCTCGGGGTCTATGATGGATCCAGGCTCATTTTAAAGCTCGAAAATGAGCTGACAGACTTGTGCAGATCAATACTTTATATCTCAAACTTAAAAAAAACGAACAAACAAATATTGTTTAGTCTGTCTCTTATTAGAGGTATTTAAATGCACCACTGAGATAAATTGCAGTTTATGGGCTAGATCAAGCATGTCCAAAGAGTGTCCCTCAGACTATTTTTTGGGTGGCCATCAGGCTTCTTGTTGTTGTACACACCACCAGAGATGGCACTTTTTACTGCGATCTTAATAATTCCACACAATTAAAACCTCAAAAAGTAACATTTATTGTGAGACAGAGCTGGCGGTTCCAAGCCTAAATAAAGATGTTGATCAGAATATATCAGAATTGAAACATATGGCACTTTATTTTTTAAATTTTTCATTCAATATCATTTTTACAAAAATTCCAAAAAACCCTCAATGCAGCTAGCTGGTGTATTAATATACATTATTATGTATATTTTGGGTTGAGGAGCAGACTCCATGCTGAAATGCCCTATTAGGTCTGAAAATCTAACCCAGTACCTTCTTGCTGTGGGGCACCATGCTGCTCTGCCACGTTTCCGAAGTAACATCATGGGTGGGATGGGGATTATTATTATTCATGAAAATCTTTTGACCTTGATTGAGCACTTCCTGGATGCACTTCACTGTATCATGACTAACTCCACCTCAGCTACTCAGCGCCTGTTGCATGTTCTTTGAATTGCTCATGACAGCACCAAACCTCCAGTGAACCCTAAATCGAATTTAATTTGGCGAAACATACAGTATTACTCTCAGCTGCTTGACATGTGCCAGAGAACGGTATACTTTTTTGCATTCATATTAGCGATAGATTGGCACGAACGGTGAATCTTCATAGGTGGAAGTGACAGGAAAATCCATGGGGAGTAGCAGAGCTCCCCAATCTGAGAGTGTTTGGGAATGAACCTGATTTACATCATTAGACTTGAATATTGCATGCTTTGCCCACATGCTTCATTAGATTTCTGTCATTAAGGAAAATATACACAAAAATGCACAAACATATATCATATAATGCATAGTCACAACAGAATAGAAATAGCATTTCATATGTTGGCACAGTCAAAGCAAGAAATTACTTTTATCTTTTCAATTCAACTCATTTTGAGTTTATTCCATACTGCAAATTAGTTGACTCTGGCAATATCTGACAGTCCCATGTTTGATTCTCAGACTGTGGTAGCGACAGCTGAAACTCTAGCTTGTAAATCACAATATAAATGTAAGTCAGTATTTCTGAAGGATATATGAAATACAGAGAACTATACGGGCACACATTCATATCAAACATTTCTAAAGTGTATTAAAAACACGCATGGTAGGACTGCGGTTTGCACTGGAGCTTCACAGCAAGAAGGATCTGCGTTCGATCCCCAGCCGAATGGGGACTTTCTGCGTTAAGTTTTCATGTTCTCCCTGTGTCTGCATAGGTTTCTCTACCACTAAAAACATGCACAATAGGTTAATCCTTCAGCCAGGTGAGTCTGACCATCATCTGGTTCTACATCTGGGAATGGGTCTCCGGGCGCCAAGTGGCTGCCCACTAATCCTAATCCAAGGAAGGCTCAAATGGTGAGGACAAATTTCCCTATGGGGATCAATAAAGTACACCTTTAAATACAGTCAGATTACAGACGGAGATGCTGACAAAACCCAATGGACATTGACTTATTTTCATATTCACAATGATGCTTTTATTATCTTTATACCAAGTTATATTCCTTTTATATGTGTTTTTTTAGCCAAGAAACACAGTACTTTTGTTCAGTATAGAGTTTTTTATTTTTTATTTTAACATTTTGACAGCAGCAGTCCTCACCTACTTCATTGAAAATACTGTATGTGTCCACAGGCAAAGCACTTTACCCATCTCGCCTGCATTTTTGCAAGTCATGGGGTGATGTTTGATGTTAGCAGCTTGACCTTAGAATTTCATTCAACCCGACTGTGTGACAAGACTCACATCTTTATGTTTTCTGTGGTGATAATAATTTGTGGGCATAAAACGTGTAGCTGTCCCTTGAAGATATCAGGCCACTAGTGATTACAAAAATGAGATGTAAGAAAAAACAAATAGTTAAAAATGCCCCGCGGATCAAACTGCGAGTCCAGGCCTGTGTTTTGGGAGCCTGACAATCTGCGCTAATACTCTTTCATATTTGTTTATTCGGCACCGCTCCGCCTCAGGAAATGGTAATTGTTGTTTGTATATGCATGTTTGGGAATTTTGATCCACAATGATATTTTTGCTTCTCTATCCAAGGACAATTACCACGCGGTTCGAGGAGATAACAGTGTTCGCTGGCAGCAAAGGCAGACTTTTGATTAAAAAGAAATAATAGGGAGATATATTTGAAACAGGCAAAAGCTTAGCAGACGCAGTAGTGGCTGATCCCCACCTAGAGCTGAGGATTCCCGCTGCATGTCTAATATCGCCAACTGCAAAACCTTCTGCCGCTGCACCAAGGTCAAATTTAACTTTGTACTTTAGCTGTGACTAGACCTTCAACTTATTATTATTATTCCCTGCGTATTTGAATTAGCTATGGGAGCTTTTATGTTACCATGACATTGTCCAAGAAATACAGGAAACCTTGACATGTTTTGAGTGCTCAATGGAAGTGGAACACCTCTGTCTTAATTGAGTTTAACAGACATCACCTTCTTCCCATCCCGAGATCAGATCCCGAGGCAGCTCTGTCCCAGCTCTGACCAATGTGTCATGATTTTCTCAATTTAGCTCCAGTTTACCCATGTTTGGTCCTGATGCTTTTATTCTTCAAGTGCTTGTTCTGACTCAAATTGATGAAAAAAGCAAGACGAAGTGTCTATTTTTGGTTTGTATATCGAATATTGCATTTCTTTTCACTGTACAACCCTAGTACTATATTGCAGATCACATGAAGTGGGCACAGATTGATTGTTCTATTATAGAAAAGTAGCCCCAATGTGACCCCATTCCTCTTACTTTATACTGCATATAAAAACATTTATACTTACATGCCTTCTCCAAACCGTTGTCTTTAGACCCATGAAGATAATCAAAGGAACAAGTTGCCCACATCTAAAACATGTTTTCTACATGTTCACAGCTCAGAATGGTCCATCATTATCACGCATTTACATTGTTATTTTAAACTTCAATAAGCACTGGCTTCATTACTCCTCTTGAATGAGCGGAAAGCCAGTTTCTGTCTTATAAAGTCAGTCACCGGAGATGTTCTCTGACTTGATACTTCGCCTTTTTTATCCTGACTTGAGTGGGCTGTGTGACTGCGGCGGTTACTGTAGCATATCCAACATAGTGGCAGCTCCTTTTGATCATCCTTGGCTCAATCCTTCAGATGTTTCCACACTATATCTAAAAAAAAACAGCCTTCTTTTCATTACCGACAAAGTGCAAGCGCTGGTTCACATTTGACAAGGTTGGATCTTATTGACTGTGTAGCAGAATTTCCTGGAAGATATTTAAGGTTGTCGGGATAATGAATGAAGTCACAGTCGCTGTTGTTGTTGTTGGACAGGAGCTGATGCACTACGGCACACTCTGAACCTCCTTGTTGTTTTGCTAAGGTTTAGGATTAACTGAAGAATGTGCATATTCTTTCAGGGTCTAGGTTGATCTTCTCATGGTGCACCAGGTTTCTGACATTGTCCTACACATGATGACCATATGAAGTATGCATTTCAGTCCCTCCAAGATTTCACAATGTTACTATTACAACTAGTAATGCAATAAACAAACTGCAAAGTCAAAGCTACTTAACCAAAGTCCCTTAAATTTTAGAATCAGAAAACTGTATTAATCCCATTGAAGGGCAATGCATTGCATTAACCCAGCCAACCATACACAACAGAACAAACATGTATAACACAGTATGAGCTACAACAGTTCACAAGCTAACAATGGTCCAATGAGACGGAATACAAAAACAAACCCATAGTTTGAATTTGAAAAAGATAAATGAATTTGAATAGCGATTAGTTCTGATCACAGGCAGGTAATAATGCTGACCTAAGGGCATTAAAACATGACAATAAGATGTCCCTCTGATCTAAGCTTTCCTAGTGATGCATACATTCCCAAACTATTGCAAAAAATTAAATCAGTTGCCATCACTGTGGAAAGAAAGAATCATACACACTCCCAAATCTGACCACTTCTCCTGCTCATTCTTGACAATCTGCATTGGCCCAGCGTGTGGCCGTTCCAAAGCATCTGTTAAACCCACACACCAGCAGTCAGACTTGAACTCATCGCGATGCCTTCATGGTCCCGTGCACATCTCTGGCCTGTCAGCAGTGAGCGTGTGCCTGGTCTGGGAGGGCAGTGGCTACAGCAGGACATGCCCATAGGCCTAATTGGCAGTGGTCAAGTGGTGGAGCATATGGGGTTTCCCTGTGGGGGGCGTTTGACAGACGGACGCATCCTGCCCTTCATCTCATCAAGCCGAGTGACCAGCAATTACCTCACTCTTCCCAATGACTTTACACAGCCTCGCAGCGATGATAGAGATAAAATGGACACACTATAGACACACAAGTCATTTGGACAGTAGTCACCTTGATGTAAAAGCATAACTGGACCATTACCCCAACCTTCACCTAACTCCTTCGTAATAGTCTCTGCACAGATCGCCCCATTCCATCTGATAGTTTTGGTGTCATGAACTGCTGAGCACGCGCAAAGGAACTATTTTCAAAATAATTGGGTCTAGCATGTGTGCAGTAGCCTTGTTAAGGCAACTGTAATTTAACATTTACGACTGCAGGGCCGTGAGATTAAACAATGTATAGTGACTTAGTGCACACGGCAGGTTTTGGCAGCACTATCTTTGCTTTTTTTTAGACTTCTAATAACTTTTTAATTATACTATTGCAACAACACATAAGCGGTAGGGTAAAATTTAAAATTTAATTAAGTTACAGGCCAAGTTAAAGTGATAGTCTGTAAATTTAAATGTGTTACGAAATTCATAGATTGTGTATAATTGGATCTGAAATTTGACATAATAATAATTCCTCCCTTTTATTTCAGCTACTAATCAGAATCCCTGGGCTATCACCTTGACCAATGAGATGAGCTTTCCTTTGAACCGGCCTGTCAGGTCCAATCAGGAGAGAGGGGCAGGGAGCTTGATTACTCGCTCAACTGGGAAAAACTGGGAAACGCGGGTTAGAACAAGTTTCTGCACCGGACTGCGTAAATCAGATGGTTTCTTTATTTACCATTTACAAGGTGAGCTTTCTGGTTAAAGCAGTACTAAGTAACTTGTTTACCTTAATAAATCCTTTTCGTAGTCCATCTGGGGGTAATGGGAGGATTGGGGGGTCTTTCATCTCCCCCGGTGTCTCTAGCCAGAAAACCACACCGGTCGGAGACACAATACACACTAATGTAATCACGAAGAAGAAGCTAACAGGCTAACGGGCTAGCACCACTTAAACAGTATTTACAGCCAAGTTTCAGTGAAAAAAAAAAGATCTCCATTGTGTAATTAGATGTACAATATCCCTCTCACCCTTTGTCTTTTCTGTCAGCGTAGTATTTACTCTTACGGACAATAATTTGTAAAAAAAAAAACGTAACATGCTACGACACCTGCAGTGGCGCTTATGGCCTCTAGGGGCATGAGTTACTTAGTACTGCTTTAAATGCTGCAACATTCTTGTGTTTTCTGTGAGCTGCCGTTGTCCTCGGAGTAACGTAATTGTGAGAGAAATTACCAACGTTAATGCAACACAAAAAGAAAACTTTTGTGATATTTCATAAAACCAACAAACCAAAGTTTAGCTTTTTAGACGCTAACACCACATTTAAATGGTTAGCTCAGTTAAGCGCTAATCAGTAAAAAAAAATAGCGTCTTTATTAGGTGTCATAAAAGCAACACACTTTCCGATATAAAAAGCACATGAACAAAAATGTGTTGGGCAAAAAAAAAGAACACAAACGCTTCTTTAAATTGCATGAGCTGAAGACATTAGCAAGCAGAACTATGCAGCCTCAAACTTGTGTCCGTGGTAAAGTCATTTGGATGCAGGGGTCTACCCAGTTTGGACTTTTTAAGGTCACTCACTCCCAGGGCCAGCTCTCTCCAAGTACTTCTCTGAATCAGTGACTAGATTCTGTTACTCGAACATCCCCCGCTGTTGCCACGGGTCACAGCGGCCCTCCAAAGTCTTGATGGAACCGTTTGGGGCTCTGCAGATGTTGCTGCATGCTTAATAAGGGCTGATCGACACAACTCCAGCGCCGCAATCTAATTCCTTCTACCCGAGGTGCATCTGTTCTGCTTGTACTCACCGGAGCCCCATGCTGCGGCTACACTTTCTCAAAGTCACCCCAGTCGTCCTGCGGAGGCTGAAGGAGAGACGGCCCGGGCCAAGGGGAAGCGGCGGGGTGACGGCAGACAGCGCAGCGGGGTGGACGCCTTACACACAACAAATAAATGGTCGAGCCGAGGCGTGTTTGTTTTATTTGGCAGGAGCAGGTGGAGCCGGAGTAGCCTCGGTGTCAATCATCTCGGAGTCATTGGTGGTTTGTTTGTTGTGTTTGCTGGTGCGAGAGGAAAATCAAAAGAAAAACGCAGCTTCAAGGGGATCTGGGACTACACAAACACTTTTTCAGCACACATTGATTCGTGTTCTCTATTTCATAAAACATTTCACAAAATAAAGATAAGTCAGCTGTTATGGGGGGTAAACAAAAACAGCAGGCTTGGTAACAATAAGTTACCCGTGCCGTGTTTCCATATGATCAGCATTTTGTAGTTTTTGTTAAGAGTAGCCAATTCTCTATGGTGATTTGGCTTTTTTCTTTTTTAAAGCCCACATTTCTTCCGTTGTGTGATGGAGAATTTTTGTCGTACACTCACACACCTACAACTATGGAGGGTTGTACCTGAGTTGACGCATACATTTGCCAACTACCCCCAGGTTGCACAGCTCAATTTCCACTCTTAGCAAACCACACTGATATTGTGTCTTTGGGCGAGACAGTTCAGATCAGCATATGCGAACATCTTTAGTGACTAGGTTATACCTTCAATGGATTTCTTATTCCCTGATGGCACGGGCATAATCCAAGATGACAATGCCAGGTTTCATCGGGCTCACACTGTGAAAGAGTGGTTCAGGGAGCATGGGAGTCCAAAGGGGTTAAGATTAACCCCTTTGAGAATCTTCACTCTCTCCCATCAATGCTGCACTGGATCTCCTGACATTGCAGAATCTTATTGAAACAATGCCAGAATGTGTGCTGTAATCAAAGCTAAAGGTGGTCCAACGAAATATTAGAGCGTATGTTAACATGGTATCTTTGGAATCGGCCATATATGGTCATGTTTGAAGGATTTGAGGGGGGAAACAAATAGGTGAAAAATCTGAACTTACTATAGTTGTCTACTTAATAAAGATTCAAAGACATAGACAGGAGCAAAGTTGTTCAACAGCCCATATTTACAAAAATAACGGAGAATGCAAACTTGATGCTTCATGTTAGCATCATGCTACAAGCTAATGCTAGCTACGACTGCCGTATTTTCGCTTCAACTGAACAATCTGCTATGAAAAAAACATCCGTATGGACCCGATTTAGACTTGACTTTATTCGTGTGTGATAAATAAGTTTATATTCTGCCAGAAAATGGTTAAAAAGAGTGAAAAGACACTTCCTCCTTGGAAGTTCCTTTTGGTCAGGCAGTGCACGAATATTTTGCTTGCACTGGTTTTTAAAGCAGTACTATGTAACTCTTGCCCCTAGAGGCCATAAGGTCAACTGCAGGTGTCGTAGCAAGTTGCGATTTTTGAACGTATTAATTGTCTGTGAGATTAAATACTACGCTGACAGAAAAGGCAAAGGGAGAGAGGGATATTGTACATCCAATTACACAATGGAAATACTTTTTTCACTCAAACTTGGCTGTAAATACTGATTAAAGTGGTGCTATGATTCTATGTGTATTGGTTGCTCCGGTACGGTGGCAGTCCAGTTGCAATTGTGGTTTTCTGGATACACCAGGGGGCGATGAAAGACACTCCAATCATCCCATTAACACTTGTATTACCCCCAGAGGGACTACGAAAAGGATTTATTAAGGTAAACAAGCTACTTAGTACTGCTTTAAAATAAGTGGCAAAATCCAGCCACGATGACTAGTTTTTGAAAAAGTTTGCTTGGGTGGATAACGCCAGTATGTCTGTGAGATTACAAGGCACTGCAGTTTAAACGTCTTTCTGTTTGTTTTATTGAATTCGATTAGTTCGTTGGCTGCATTTGTCATCCTAATATTCTACATAGGAAGACAAAATGTAACTCACGCCCAAAGATTCTTGTACCACTGTCCAGATATGCAACATAATATGAATTGATACCTCTCATTTCGGCACCATCTCCTCCTGTGTGCCCACGCCGCATCACCTGACCGCTGCGCCGCAGGTTAATCCGCGCTGTAGCGATTGTACTGTCACCGCCGAATCTCTCCCTGGGGGGCTTCCTCTGCTATCACAATGAAACACAAGTCAGGGGGAAGTGAAAGTAAAGCACTGGCGTACAAGTGCTCCAAAAAACTCAACTTTATTAAACCTCCAAACTGCCGCGCTCCCAGTGTAAATGTACTGACTTTTATCCAATTTAAATGCACCTCTAGCCACAAAGTAAATAGATTTTGAATTTTTCCGCAATGCCTTTTTATGCTCACAGCGATATATATAATGTTTCTGCCAGCCCGGAGTCGTTGGCTGCCCCACTTTTCCCTGATCCCTCGCACCTTGAGGCTGTGCGCAAAAAATAAGAAATATGTACAGTTGGGTGCTATAAATCTGATTTGATTAGGTTTGAACTTCAGAACAATAAACCGAGGGAGAGATGAGCGGGAAAAGTGTTTGAAAGCTTTCCGTGTGTGGGTGTAAGTTTGTTAGCGGCTAAATGACTTTGTGACAGGGGCTATATTTCAGAAAATCATCATCTATGGTTATGAGGATATTAAGAAAGATAAAAATAGTGTGTGAAAATGACAATGTGCAAAAGTAAGTAACAAAACGAACGCCTGTACTTCAAAAGTGCAGTCATAACATGCTGGCTTTTGTCTTTGTGCATACAGGGGCACAAAGCAAATTCATCTATAATGAAGGGGAGTGCGCTTCAGACAGAATCATCAATAGTCTACTTTGTGTTTCTTGGGACTCGTACCATGCTTTGTTATTTACTTTAAAAAAAAACTTTGTCTTGATGCTTTCAGCACACTCGCATGCGCATATCAAGAGGGTATTCAAAGTATTCCAATGAAAAGGGCAACGGGTCAGAGCGGTTGGAACTGTAAATAACAGAAAACTATGTCGGAGTTGAGATCTTGGTATATAATGCTGGAGGACAATAGCTCTTTTGCTTTTTAGCCAAAATCAATTTCAAAAGCTATCGATATAGCACAGTGCATTATAGATTGTGCCGAGTTGTACCTTCAACCCCTCAACTTTAATATTAACCGGCCATGGGAATATTCCCAATAAGCTGTTGCTTGGTATTTTGCTCACAGAGAGACGCAACAGAAATGTCACGGCAAAGAATGGCTATGAATTAAAGGAATAGGCCACTGTTTTTCCATACTGAGATTTGTTCTTATCTGAGCTTAGACGAGTTCATGTGTACCTGTCTGGTCTCTGTGCTTGCGCTCAGTCACGCAAAAAAGACCAAAGATGTTGTTAGCATCTCGCGTCTCCTCCTCTCCTCTGTGGTGCCAAACGGGGGTGAAGTTAGAAGTGAAAATGCTCTTCCACGTTTTCCCTATTTAAATACGGATACGTGAGTAGTTACACGATCCAAGTCAAGTTACACAAAATTTAACATGTTGATTTTCTAAGCGGATAAAAAGGGGTACTATATCGCAAGGCGTAATAATACTTAGACTTTTTTAGCAGACGGTAAAAACATTAGACAAAAAAGAACAATTCTTATCACTATTGTAAAGTCTTTACCAAACCTACATTTACAGGAGTTTATACAGCTGAATGTAAATACAAACACACGCTCATCAAGCAGAGGAGACTGTAAAATCCCATTTAGAAAGACTTCTTTTGGACAATCTGCCTTCTCAATACATGCAGCTCACCCCTGGAACTTGATTCCAACAGATTGAGGAACCTGACCTCATTCCACACTTTTAGAAATTCTGTGAAGAAGTGGCTTTTAGAGAGTCAGACATGTGAACACACCATGATCTAAAGTCACCAACCACTGATACATGTCTTGCTGTGTGGAGGATTGTGGTGTTTTGTGTATTGTCCCTTTCTGATCTTTTATCTGTAGTAATTTACCTTTTTTTTTTTTTAACTACAGTATATGTTGTCATTCATCATTCACTGTTTGTGCCTGTTATATGTTCTATCTGTCATGACATCAACCTGCCATGGGACTATGGATGAAAATTAGCCTATATGGCTAACTCTGGCACATTTACATGTTGAAAAAACACATGTTGATTAATGTGCACTGTCCCAATTCAAATAAAGATAAAAAATAAATAAAAAAATACCATACCAGCACTTGACTATACTTGGATCATGTAGCTACTCACGTAACTGTATTTAAGTAGGGGAAACATGGAAGAGCTTGGTCTCTTGAAACTTCACCTCCGTTTGGCCCCATAGAGGAGAGGCTAAATGCTAACAACATCTTTGGTCTTTTTGCGTGACAGAGGGCATGCATATAGACCAGACAGGTATGCATCATCTCGTCTAAGCTCAGATAAGAACATCTCAGTATAGAAAAACGGTGGCCTGTACCTTAAAGTAATTGAGTCATTTATTATTATGGACCGGACTATGATTTATACTATAAAATGGAAGGACTACCTGGAATATATCAGAAGTAGTGGAGTGTTCTGTATCATAATGTGCATGTCAGCGCTTCTGAAGCTACTGAATAATAATCAAAGGATGATTAAAGGTTTATTCCACCAACTACACCTTAGTACCTTGTATGTTGCCCGTCTGCAATGTAGCCTGCATTTTGTGAGCACTTCGGCTTTTAACATGCATTTATGAAATTGTTCATATGCTCTGAAATGTGAGGCTTGTTGTGCTTAATGTAGCAGCTATATTGAAATGGAGTCCGTTTAATCAAATTTCAATATTGTGACTAATATGACTGAGAGAAATACATGAACAGATTGACAGCATTGAGTATCATCTGGTTCATATTTTATCTTTAGTATATTTATTTTTCCATTTGTTCCAACTCATTCTAACATAGATGCCGGCTCGTTCTAATGTGTTGCCAAAGTCTCTAGAATGAATGATGAGAATTGTTCAATATAAACATATAACAACAATGTCAATTAATAAATATGTTTCACTTGCTTTGCTGCCACGTCAGTGAGCCTTTTCGTCGCATGTTGTCATCAGCAACGTGTATTGTTGGGCACAATTGCGCATGCCCATACCCTGTGGTAATATGGGGAAAAGATAATGTTTTTAATAGTGCCTGTGTACACTGGTGTATGAATGAGAGTGTGAATGGGTGAGTGGTTCCTTGCTCTAAAGTGCTTTGAGCGTCTAATGTAGGTGGAAAAACGTTATGCCATGCAGGAACCCACATGTGATTCTCCTAAAATCATCATATACAGTCTGCCGAATCACATTTGGAAACACCTGAAGCAAACTTGTGGGTCCCCCGTTTCATCTCGCGGTCAGTTTGGCCTTGGCTTGAAAAGCAAAGGAGATTTCTGCTCGTGATAGATCGTCAATAGATTGAAGATTGGAATATCGTATTGGAATACATGATACAAACATGTTGGATTAAGTTGCACCATAACAAACTGCAGAACGAACATTCACGAAAATAGACACTGACAGTCATTTTCACATTCATATCGATGCAGCACTTTGCTTCACACACACACTTTGAATTCTTTCCCATTTGCTGTTGTTCGTGTCAGTGGTGGATGCATCACAAAGCTGAACTCTTTTTTTGAGCTTTATTCCCAGAATGGTGTATTGACTAAAATGTTTATCTCGTTTCGCAGGTGATTCTGATGCTGACCAAATTATTCGACTTCAACCTCAACAGCGTGACCGAGAGCTCTTTGTGGAGGTAAGCTTGTCACGCCGCACGAGCCGCGCACCTTTTATATTTCACACAATAAATTGGTCCAAAGAGACTGTCTAGTTTTTAGTCCTGCCGTTTCAACTGCTCACGGCAAAAAAATGTAGGGAAAAAAATGCCAAACCAATGGATCTTATAATGTGAATTAAACATACCCAGCTTGAAAAGGACGATTTCTCACACGAGGAATGTAAAATTGGCCGCTCTGTCTTGGTTTAAATGTCTGTGGGCAGCCGTGATAAAAGTCGCCCATCAATGCCTGTAAAGCTATAGAGATGTTCAGCAAATTACCTTGACCAGCCTTGAACATGGTGTCGGCACATTTCTGATGTGAGGCTGTCAGATGGCTCATAGCAAGTAGCTGCTCAGAGAATTAATGCCTCTAAAAGCGTGGTAACAAGAGTGTTTTTGCAAAAGTGTTTTCAAACCCATATTGAGCAGCAAATTGCTTTTCACATAGCGTACACCTGCAAAAGTTTGGTGACTAATAGAACATTTTTCACTAAAGTATCAAAGTCTTATTGTAGCATCGTTTTTGCAGAGAAGTGCAGAGACAACTGAAAAAGAAACGGTTTGCAACCTTGTGAAAGATTATCAAGGAAGAAACTTGTAGCCTATGTCTTTTCTTCATACAAGAATATGTGAAATAATAGCCTCAAATTGGATCTTATTGTAACATAGTTTTATCAGAGAAGTGTAAAGAGACATCTGAATAAGGAAAAGTTTGCAACCTTATGGAAGACTATTAAAGCAGTACTAAGTAACTTATGCCCCTAGATGCCATAAGCGCTACTGCGGGTGTCGTAGCATGTTTCAGTTTTTTACTCAGTAGTTGTCCGTGAGAGTAAATACTACACTGACAGAAAAGACAAAGGGAGAGAGGGATATTGTACATCCAATTACACAAGAGATTTTTTTTTTCACTCAAACTTGGCTGTAAATACTGTTTAAGTGGTGCTAGCCTGCAGATAGCTTTGCCTGTTAGCCTGTTAGCTTCTTCTTCCTGATTCCATTAGTGTGTATTGGTGACTCTGACCCGGTGGCAGCGAAGTTGCAAGTGTAGTTTTCTGGCCAGAGACACCAGGGGGAGATGAAAGACCCCCAATCATCCCATTAACAATTGTATTACCCCCAGAGGGACGACGAAAATGATGTAAAGGTAAACAAGTTCACTAGTACTGCTTTAAGGAAGAAACTTGTAATCTCTTTTCTTCATACAGGAATATGTGAAATAATAGCCCTGAATCAGACGTTTAAATAAATGTGTTTAAGACGTTAATTACTTTGTTAGGTCTCTTCTCCATACATACGTTGATAATACATAGCTTTCTTTTTTGCAAATTTACAGTATAAGCCACACATGTTAAATGCTTAAAGTGCATATGACACATTAGACAACATTTTTGATAAAACATAGTTAATTAACATTGTTTACAGCTGATCTTATCTTATCTTATCTTAACACGATTATATTAAGATTTTGCTAAAGATCGTACCCAGCTTTCTTTAGTTTGGCCATTTTTGTGATGTTTATAGTTTCACTTCCTTATTGGACAACGACAGGAAGTGACATAGGTATAAGAAGGTAAACAATTTTAAACTGTTGCTATGCCGACAATGTTACGTCAATGGGAAATGAGCCTTCTCCTATTTCACTTCCTGTCAGCAGCTTACAAATTCAAACTTTTCTGCCCAACATTTCTTCATTAAAATTGCTGCTTCACTGAAATAAAAGGATGATTATGCAACTGATGTTATCATTCTAAATAAGCCATATTTTCAAAAGCATTAAAACCTGCCTTATGCACTGTAATAAAAAGAAATAAACAAAACACATCAACAATGCATATTCCACTTTCTGCTTTTTCAAATTGTTTCTGTCCTATGACAGCCTGAAATGAAGAAATAATTTGGAAGATCAGCTGTAAACAATGGTAAATTGATTTTTTTGGCCGTGCATAGGTCGTACACACTTTACAATCACTGAGCAAACTATGTCAAATTCTGATTGTGGATTTCAAACTGATGGATTCACTGGATCAGGCAGTTCCTTGTCTAAATTCAGAGAGTTTGGCTGTGTGACTGTGAAATTTGTTCCAGGCGTGTGTGATCACGGAGCTACAGTCACAGAATCAAGTGAATCCAGCCATTGTTGATCGATTGACTTTGTAAGAATAGAATATCAAATGATTTAAAAAAAAAGATGTATATTCATATACCGTTCTGAACATAGTTTGTAACACGTAAATGTGTCTGAAATGTCAGTAATGTCTGTGCTAAACTTCACAAATGAGTTAAAGTTTGGTCCATTCTTTCAAATCCTCAATCGTCCAAGATCGAGACGAGAACTAATAAAAATGTCAGCGATTACATTTTGAAGACTTACTCTGTTCCGAAAGACTCTCACTTGTGTTCATTTATTCATTATTTTCCCTCAAAATTTAATTCTAGATAAGCGCGTTATCAAATATGCCGGGATTATGGAGGGAAAGTGAAATAAAATGATAAATAGTCCGAGATGATTGGTGCTGATGTAACGGTGCAACTTTCGGCCGTCATTCGCGCCCGGATGCTTCGCTCGATATTGGGTTTCCTCTTGGCTCATGGCGCTGGTGTAATGCCGTCAGTGTTGAAACTCGTATCAATATTTCAGGTCCGTTCATAATGAATCTTCTCCGTGCTTATTGCTCAGGCCTGGCCCTCAGTGCGCAGACAGGTGATGGATATGTGGAGATGAGGGCTGCACCTGGGTGCATTTGTCAAAATAAGAAGGGCACAGGGAACACAGGCAGAGAGAGAAGAGAGCAGGGATTCACTGTGCTGCAATATGCAAACAATAACCAGCTAAATTTACGTAGATGTGTTGTAGAACGAGGATCAATGGTTTAAAGATAGCAGTGGTTTTCAAAGTTTAGTGGTCTTAACTCGCATCAAGAATTTATGTAACATACGAGATCAAAGATTAATGTTCCAAATTCTAAGTTTTTCAGTTTTTCTTATTTCCATCAGTAGTCCTGGGACAAACTGCAACACCGTGATGTGACGCTCATGACCCAATCAGCTCTTTTGAAAAGCTCTTAAAGGTGATCATTTCGAATCTGATCTCAATTGTGACAAGTCAACTAACAAGTGAAAGCTTTTTGTGCTAAAAATGACAGTTGTAGACAGTTGTTTTCAAAGGGTAAAAATCAGTCCCATTGTACAGTATTTTGGGATTTATTCGATCAAAAGGGTTCGCCTGATAGTTTGAGTTTTCTGGCTGGTGTCATTAAAGAATCTATATAAAATGATCCACTCTTCCAGTAAAGAAAGTTCTGGGGTCAATTCCCAAATCACGGGGAGGCTTGAGTGGAGTTGTCGTGTCTTTGTGTCTTTGTGTCTTTGTGTCTTTATAACTAATCATGTACCTTCGGTTTGGACCTGAGTAATAATGACCAAACCTTATAGAGCGGGTTTCATTAATCTTGGAGTTATGTCCTGTGTAAGGGGCTTTTTTAGACGTGGCAGTTGAGTTAGTTCATTTCCATCCCGGTTTGGTTGTGATTCTGAATGCTGTATATTTCCTGGGGTGATATGACTATGTTTTTGAATCAGGTCTACACTGTTTAAAGTAGAGTATAGGTACATTGTATGGCACAGATTAGTACTTTTTTTTTTTTATCTCTATGGCCGATAACATGCGGAGCCGATCTGTTGGACTCACTTTTGGATATGTGTCCTGTATTCCTGGCAACACCCGTTTGTAAAATACTAAGTTACAGGTACTCTGTCACTCTTAAAGCAGTACTAGGTAACTCATGCCCCTAGAGGCCATAAGCGGCACGGCAGGTGTCGTAGCATGTTGCTGTTTTTTACTCATTAATTGTCCCTGAGAGTAAATACTACACTGACAGAAAAGACAAAGGGAGAGAGGGATATTGTACATCCAATTACACAATGGAGATATTTTTTTTCACTCAAACTTGGCTGTAAATACTGTTAGCTGCTAGCTTTGCCTGTTAGCTTCTTCTTCGTGATTCCATTAGTGTGTATTGGTGGCTCCTACCCGGTGGCAGCGAAGTTGCAATTGTGCCATCGGGGAGATGAAACACCCCCCAATCAACCCATTAACACTTGTATTTCCCCCTTGAAGTACCTTCTTCCTACAAATATCCACAGGGTGCAAAGGTTCCTGCCTATACTGCGCATTTATCCAAAGGGAACCCTCTTATGCCTGTGGTTATATTTTGTAACATGGCAGAGAAACATTGCAAATCAACCCCCATCGCGATTCAGCGATAATTACTTCATTTTCATCTTTTTTTAGGAAGTAGAAATTACTCGTTTTTACATGCCCAGTAATGTGTTTTCAAATGTAGCCTTGCACAACCCCTGAACGCCATATGCCACACTTGATTAAATGCATTCCTGGTGCGTACGACCAAATTGCTTCCACTATAGATTTAACTCGGCTGTGAAGGGGCTACATCTTTGAGGGCTAAAAGTCTGCCTCGGGCTACTGCAAGTGTAAGCCTTTGCTTCGTCCTCAATAGCCCGTCCAACTAAAATGGAAGATGGATTCCTCAACATGGCATTTAGTGTGAGTTGACCATGGGAGTGAATGATCTGAAGGACTATTTGGGGCGCAGCCGTCTATATCGTGAATATAGCATCATTTTTGAGGCGTGACTTTGGGAATACATTTATCTGAACAAGTTGCCGAAAAGTTTATGCCCCCCCTCAGTGGAACCGTAAAGTCTTCCGTTGTGAAAGAAAAGCAATGCGGAGTTTCCATAGGGGCTGCCCTGAGGCTGTGTCCACACGCCGACTGCGGTAAACGGATGTGAGTTTGACTTCGCTCAGTCTTAAAGGTAACAGGGCTGTTTCTTTCCCTGCAGATAACATTGACCCGACAATACTAAATCTATACTGCTGTTGCTGCAGATTATTGTGAGTAAATAGCCGCTCATGAAGGAGAGTGTTTTGAAAAAGAGGCCGTCTATAATTAAAGCATTACTCATCCATGTCAGATCTGACAAAACACGACTCCACTGATGACGAAACAACATTATAACAAGGTAAATAGCGAAAGAACAGCCAGATTAGTGTAACAACCTCCGTGTAAATCCATTATCACTTTTGCCTGGCTGTTTGTTTACAGTAGTTTGAGAGAGATAAGTCTGCAACAAATGTGGCCGGCATTACCAAGCATTTCAGCCCACTAACGCAACAGATAAATGCTTTTAAAAGCTCCTCTTGGCATCCCCGCGCTCCTCGAGGGAGAGTTTGAGACTAAACCAAACACATCAGCGTGTCCTGTCCCCGAGACACAGGCGCATGAGGTAACAGCTTGAAACACAAAAATCCATACTCCTTGAAATTATGAGACGAGATGTCAACAAGCACAACCGTGCCGAGTGGATTGCCGCTAGTTTTTACCATGAAACAAATGGGATACAAATGTTTTTTTATTTTAACAGAACAAGTCAGCCTGTCGCTTTGGCTAAGATCATGAAATCCTCGACGATACAGATCAAAATATTTCAGACCTTTTTTCATTATAAACTAAAATCTATAATCTATTTATTTTCTACTGGTAAAAACGAATCTCCTTCAGGGACAATGTCTTTGTCAGTTTCAATATAACAGGAATGGGATGAACACGTATATAGAACTCATCATCACAGTCATACAAAACAACATCAAATATTTACGGAGTCCATTCCACAAAGACCCAAATACCGTCATTTATCCAGGTCGAGAAAGCACCATAACCATAAAAGCAATATAACATTAAGCATAAAACGACTCATCTCAATCCGAACAATACGTACCAATGGGCAAATAGCAGAACAATGTCCACTTAAAAAACAATGAAGGCGTGTAATTGGTGTTGTTTTTAGTGTGTAAATATTGTAATTTGTTCTGTGTGGTTGTAGTAGCTGTCTCAGTGGTTTTGGAGAATAAGCGCATCAGTGGAGCAGGAGAAGACACACACGTTTCCTGCCTCAGGCTATTTGGGAGAATGCTTGAATTTCTCTTATTTATTCCTTGATTTATCATTTTAATGGGTTACTCTGGATTCGTTTTTGCAATTTGCTCCCACTGTATTTAATACATTAAGTTTCGCCTTCAACAAAATCTCAATGTGGACATGTCTTGCCAGCAGGGTCGGTAAACATGTCAACCCTAAATCCAGAAGTTTAGTAGTTCAATGCTCATTTCCCTTACTGTCATTGTGCTCTTGATGTGTGTGTTATAGATACAGATGGCATCTCTGGACTCACCCATATATGGTCACACTTGAAAATGGTTAAAGGGGGAAAACAATTTGGAGAAAAATCGAGACTTTCTCTAAGTATTCAAAAACGACTTTAACAAATGCTGAATTATGAATACAGTGTCCTACTAAATAAAGATACAAAGACATGGAGAGGAGCAAAGTGGTTAATTAGATACATAAATAACGGAGGCTAACATGATGCTTCATGTTGGCATCGCGTTAATGCTAACGCTAGCTGGCACTTGCTACGACTGCTGATTTTTTTGCTTCAACTGAACAATCTGCTGTGAATAAACATCCATATGGACCCGATTTAGAACAATTGTGTTTCCCGAAAGATTCTATTTCCCCCCTTGGCAAGGCCACGCCCCCTTCTGTGACATTATGCGGATATACACTTAGTTATACACACTTATACACTTAGTTACAGTTTGCATGTTTTTCTTGCTCTGGTTTCCCTTTCAGACTTTTTTAAAGAAGCTACCCCCTCTGTACCAACAGTGCTTACCCTCATGGCCTCCTTGCCCCCAGGTTGAGAACCACTGGCCTAAAACATGCCCAATGTGGTCTTGAATGTGATGAGTAATCTTGCAGTCCCACGACTTTCTAACAGCCCCTGCAGTCATGAAATTATAGCAGACACGCGCCAACGTAACAGGCACAAATAGGGCGCAGACTCCTGGATCACTAATCACATCCTGACACTGAGCCTCTGAGTCGAACGCATTTGTTGTTGTTTGCCCCATTTGGCCCCGATCTGGGACGCTCCACTGTCACCGCCCCGCTATGGGCTCATGCTGCTTCCATTTAGATGAGCAAATAGACCCACGCTAAACTTCCAAGCCCCAATTACCCCTGGCCCACACTGTGTTTGTGTAAGCTCACAGACATAGGAGTTTTCCATGGACAAAAGCTCTTAAGCAGTCATCTGTACTGGGTTGTTTTCATAGGTATTTTGCCTCTCACTCTTTTTCACAACATTTGTTCTTTGTTCTTCTTCTAAAACTTTGATTTCTAACTGAAGCAAGTTGACTTACATTGTATTTCATGTTTATTGCAGCTTTTGAGGAATTTGAGGATATGATTATACTTTTAGAACAAAGTTTTACTCATTTTTATGCCTGAGAGTTGACCCTCTCTAATATCATGAGAGTCGATATTATCGTTTATGGCGATATTTTCCTGCCTCAGTATATCGGACTTCAAATTTGTTATTGTGACAGGTCTAGCAGCACGTGGAAATGAAATAAGCCAGCAGCAAGCTTCTAGTACCCTTCTATATAGGGTATCTGGTTGATATGTTTCACATAATCAAATGCAAGTAACTGTAGTAGATAAAAGAAACACACGAGAAAACACTTAAAACACTTCATTTATTCTATTTACATTGGTAAACTGGACACTGGGCGCAGACTTTAGATTAAATTCAACATCATCTGTTTTTTGTTGTTGTTTTTTAATGTAGACTCCTCCAATGCATGTTTTCTGTTGCATCCCACAGCAATTGTATTAACAATGTCTTTCAAAACAGCGAGTCCAAACTTTCAGCTTTCAACGCACTTCTTCAAAGCCTTCAAACTGCATCAGACAAAATGGTAGAACATGTAGTTACTCCTGTCTACAAAACATCAAAACAAGCAATATTACATAAAAAAAACCTTTTTGTCTAAACATTTTAGCATGGCTTTGAGATGGTCTAATGGAAAATCCCTTTTCTTTTCAAATAATACATTATTAGAACTAGGTTTTCAAGTGTTTGCCAAAATGTTATTACAGAAGTCAATTTGCCTCTTTGAACCACTTGCACATGTATGAAAGTGCACTACAAGTTTCCTGAAATTAAACATAACAAAGAGTAGTGCAGAAACTCTTCGGAAGTCCTGGCCCTAGAGAGAAATTCAATTCAATTTTATTCCGGACTCGTAGTCCATTAAAAATGAAATGAAAGACAAGACAAACAATTAGTGGAAAAACCGGCGCATGTTGAGGAAACCAACACATAGAACCGACCCCGGGATGATCGACAAGGCATAGTGAGCGTTACTCATCTATTACAGTCACAATATTGTCTGACTTTATGCGACAAAAAGGACATCTATGAAAACAACAATGACAACTGCAAACAAAAACACACTGCACCACTTGTCGTGTCAACCCAAAACTGACAAAAAGGGGGCACTAAAGCTATAAGAAATATAACTTTTTGCTACCAGTGTCTCATGCGGGTGTTTGCAGAGCGCTAACTGAGCCCCTGACCTCATGTTAACTGCTCTGAAACGCAGCCCGCAGCCTCCGAACATCATTAATCCTGCCCCACTGAGAATGTAAAAGCTCCCATACACCGACTGCCCATCACTGCTCTGTGCTCTCCAGAAATTATAATTGAAACACTATCTAATAAGGGCTTTAATAAGTCACTCCAGACATCATTCTAATCTATTACAGAGAATGTGGAGCTGAACCAAATGGGGCTTTAGGCATTTTGTGTTAGAATAAAAGATTGCGGGACAGAATTTAGAGACCAGAGAATGAGTAAATTATCCCACTAGCCACTCTTTTATAAAGGCGTAATTCGATAGACATTAATCTTGTCACTTCGTTTCACGACCACTCCAGCCCTGGTTTCCCTGGTCTTCCTCATACTTCTTTATTTTTGTTTTAACCTGCTGAAAAATAAATTTGATTGAAAAATATTAATTTGACTTTTTGCAAGGTTAAAAATTCAGAAAATAAAGCAATCACCTATGTGTTATTTAGTTACAGGGAAGGGCTTATACAACATCTGTATAATGCATTCCAGAAGATTACATTGTTCATGTTTGCACGGGCTTTCAGTCATCCATAAGCTTTCTATCATAGTCAAAGTTTTCCAAAGTTGTCGACTCACCTCTTTCCTCAGAGGCTTCTTTACATTCATCTGATTAGGATTCTTGCTTTTTATTATAACTTCTAATGCAACTATATTAACAGATTTCTTGCTTGACAAAACACCAATTTACATAATCCCTATTAGTTGAATGCCCCTTGAGAGGTAGCATCTCATTTTCGAGGGTGTCCATGGTCCATATTATCTTTAAACCTTACAAACCTCTCTATTATCTCCAAATCTTGGAAATCTGCTTTTGTGCACACTGGGCTATCGGGATTTGTGCCCGAAGCCTTGGTTGTAGTGCCTTCCGTGGGCAGAAGGAAATAAACAATGCTAAAAACTGGATGCAAGCTTTCATTTTTTCCCATCAGTATGCTAGCAAACCAATGGTGCCATGATGAATGCACAGCAGAACGGCTCCAGGAATGAAGCCGAGGCGTTAATTCAACCTGGTAGACTAATATCAGCATCACCTACCTCCAGCCAATGATCACTTCCGAGAGGGCCCCACCTCCGCCTCAGCCATCAGCGTAAGAGCCGCACCTCCGTAGCAGCCAATAATCGCCCTCGATCCCGCTTTTAAGCTCCAGCAATCATGGTTCGTTCGCTTCCCAGCTGTGCTGCGACCCACCTCCACCCCGTCTCCACCTCTTCTGCCCATGGCTTCTCCCTGCTGCATCCATCACGGGTCCACCACCAGTGTCCAGGCTCCGGGGGAAGACATCCCTAACTCCAAGCTGTTCATCCATACTGACTCACATACATACATCGATGTCTACCGCCGGGGTCTGATCGCCAAAACTAATATACATGTCAATAAATCTCTGTAATCGCAGCCTGTGTGTGTTTGAGTCTATCCATGTTGAATTGGATTCCAATGCTTGAAGACAAAACAGCCCAAGTAGACAGGACACCTCAAAACTTTATAAAGGAAAGTCCTGCCTCAGGGGCAAAGATTGCAGGGTCTAAATCAGTGACACCAACTGACTGAAGGACAGCTTTACCTGGCTGCCTGGAAGCTCAACTGTCAAATTACACTAATTTATACATTTGATTTTGTGCTGAATAGTCTTTACTCTGATCTTTTTGCACCATTTTTGCACCTTTGAGAGCAACATAATTTAGATTTTAAGCATTTGCATTGCATGTAATGGATAAACAATTGAATTAAATGGTTAAAAGCAAATTTGGTATATATGGCTTTTCCGTCAATATTATTAATGGATTTTTCACTTACCCCCCTTTCTTTCTCTTTCCCTCCCAGTGAGTTTAATCCCACATGTGGCTATAGTGAAGTATTACCTGCCCTGCGGAGCCAATGGAAACCATATCGACTGGTCACCTCAGTTTCCCACCCACGCGCCGCGCTGTCAATAGCCTCTCACAAGTTTCTCGCCACATCGGCCGTCCTTGAGAAACCATCATTCTCACTTTATGCCTCTCTCATCTCTGTGGCCTCTGGTGGGCTTTTTATTGGGCCGCGGCTGAAAGTTGCAATGACACTAAAAATAAGCCGTTGGCCCCTGAATCATACAATCGGGTGTCCCCTGTGAGGCAGGTCGATATCGGTGATGTCACTGTCCCCAGATGTGACCAGGGCGGTCGCGAGGAATGGTGCTGAGTTTGATTAACGGCAACGGCAAGTCATATCTTGAAGGGGTTAGGAATGAGAAAACATGTGGTCTCATAATAATCTGGCTCCTATTGTGCCGCCCAAAGCTTCTGGTCAGGCAATTTTATTTGTAGAGCACAATTCATACACAAGGCAATTCAAAGTGCTTCACAGTTGCATAAAATAGCAAGAAAGCAGATCAAGTCAATCCATAAAACATCAACATAAAAATTAAATAATTATTGTAAAAAGCAAGAGTGCAGATAAAATACTTTCAGTTGAACATTCTCAGTGTTGTGGCCTGTCTCACATCCTCATGAAGCCTGTTCCATATTTTAGCTGCATGAAACTGAAACGCAGCCTCACCGTGTTTAGTCCTGACTCTGGGAACCACCAGGAGACCCTCCCTGAAGTTCTCAGGGTCCAAGATGGTTCATGTGGCTCAAAGAGATGTACTTCGGTGCTAAACCACATGTGACCACAGGTGATTTCATGTGACCCCTGACTTGTAGAGCATAAATTCTAGAGTATGTTAACAAATAGAGTAAGTCTCTAGCCCATTTCTGTGCGGAGTTATGATTTTTTAAAGAAATAACCATTGTGCTCATTCCAGCCACTAGGGGGCAGCGTAAGTGTAAGCCATCGTTATTGATTGGGCTACAGTCAAGTTGGCTTTGACTAAATCATCTATTTTAAAATCACAGCTCATTATTATTATTTATTTATTGGAAAAATGTTCGTATTTTCCTGTTTGCATTATATGTGGCCCGTGACCCACCATGGGAGCTGAATTTTGGCCCACGACCCAAAATGAGTTTGACACCCCTGCATGAAAAGACACAAGCAGAGCTGTTTTAAAGTCTATTCTCTGAGTGACAGGAAGCCAGTGCACAGACCGGAGCACTGGACTAATATGGTCGTATTTCCTGGTTCTTGTTAGGACTCGAGCAGCAGCGTTCTGGATGTACTGCAGCCGTCTAACAGCTCGTTCCGCTCACTAACACTGAGAGCACTGCAATTTATAACCCTTTGTTTATTACTGTATTTGGCTTTTCTTTCAAAGTGTGAGGCAACCAGCCAGGAGGGACACTCAGGGACTTTCTTGCAGTGAGAATGCAATAACTTGCTACTGCACAAATTTCATATAGGGCTGAGCAATTAATCGAAATCGCAATCCCTACTTTGGTAATCTCAATAATTATATGATACTGGAGGAAAGCGTGTTTTTGTTTGAGCCGAGGTTTGTATAAAACATATGTCTAAGTGCATGAATCAACTACATTTATTTATTTTCTTCCAGCCGTACTTTCATATACAACAATCTTAACAATATAAATCACTTGTTCTTATTCCGTAGATTATTCCTTATTTCTGTTTCTGTTTCTGTTCTGTTTATTTCTATTTCTGTTTTTAAATCAAACTGAGGCTTAGTGTTAGAGACAGGGAGAGATATTTAGCAAAAGGCGGGATATGAACCCAGGTGTTCAGGACAAAACACTGTTGTACATCATATATACTGTATACTAGACCACTGGCTGCACTTCAAAATGAGGATGTACTCAGTAACAGGGCAGGAAGGGGAGACACATTCTTCACACAATTGTAAAATATGCTATGAAACTGCATTAGAGGAATGAAGCCTTCCGAGAAAAGCTGGCGACAACAAACACGAGTTGATGCCGGTGATTGCCTCGTTTGAAGTCTCAAGGGGTTCTCTCACGCTGTCTCTGCGTTTTTTGTTGGGCTTTCTGAGAGTTAGCTCTATTTTCACGTGAAATTAGTCCTAGAAGGAGGCTCTCGAAATAAATCCGTCTCGACAAAAGTATTAAGTCATTTGAAGTTTTGCAGATGCGGTTGAACTGAACACAGATTTGGAGTTACTTCATGAATAGCGGAGCTCATTCCTCTGCCTCACATCTAACACTTCATTCCTTTTATTTATTTGTGAGTAGTAGATTATATTTTAAAGGACCAGTTTCAGAATCAGTCCTGCTGTTTTCCACTGAAATTCCACTTGGTCCATAAACAACATAACAACCTGGTTCTAAACCTGGCTCTGGTCCAGAACTGACAAGTCTTCCACCTTGGAGGAAAAGGTGCCTCAGTGACTCTTGACTGTTGACCTGTTGCCGCCCGCCTTAACCGAGTGCATTGTCTCCAGTACGGCTTTACCCAAATCTAAAAGCTTCTTGACTGGAGAGTAACAGTGAGTAAGGCCTACAAAACCTGATGCTTTTGTTGCGTTGTCACCGCATTTTTGTGCGTTTTTGCTTTGTTTTCATTGCTTTTTATGACGCGTTTTGGAGGTTTTTTTTATATATTTGTTGCATTTTTGTCATTTTTTGCCTTTTTTCATAACTTTTGTACGTTTTTGTTGCTTTTTTTACACATTTTTCTTGCGTTTTTTTAAGAATTTGAAATAAATGAAAAATGACACATGATAAGGCAACAGCAATTTGACATTGAACAACAGCGGGGTTGTATTTACAGATGTGTAGGCGTATAAAGTGATGTAAGGTGATATAAAGTGATTAAGTGATAAGTGATATAAGGTGATAGTAGCGGATCTAAGTGTGGACACACCACACAGTGCAAGTGCAGATAACATCAATGAGTCTGTAACTGAGCTATAGAAACTTGTTTTTGTTCATTAGTCTGACGGCGGAGGGGAAAAAACTGTAAAGCCAAACTGGAGAAAATGTGGGTTAAGAGATTACCTCATAAAACATACTATCGCCTCTATGCGCGTACAGTTGTCCCATATGATTGTCTTTTTATGGAAACATTGACTGTGTTCACTACAATCGGCCATTACAAAATATTGAATCAGTTTTGGCTTCAGGGTGACTATGGGATCCCTGTGACAAACAGTACAGCCTTTAGATATGATTTTGTTCTACAAGGCTGACTATTGACTGATTTCTCATTATGTTCTGACTTCTAATGCTGTGTTGCAGTGTTTATCCGCATAGAGTTATCAGTGAACGATTATGTGTTTTGGACGAACATTCACTTTAGCCACACACGGAACCTTTTGGCTTCGGAGTGCTTTTAATATCTGCGGCCAACCAGCACACTGAATGATAAATTTGTTTTTTTTGTCCTATTTGTTGAACACATTCAAATTCAGCTGCAAAAATACACCCTTTTCAAAACAGCGCGGTGCACAAAGTTCACGTTTGGATCTGCGCTGCTGGGACTTGGTGTTTGCGAGGAGGATTAGTGCGACTTGGCCGGTGTTGACTCGTCTCTGAAGGTGCTGTGGGGTTGAGGTCAGGACATACATCAGAAGAGTGTGCTCTGTGTGGACACACGTCCGGGGCAAAGATGTTCTTACCCCATTGGCAAAGGCAGCACAGACGCACAAACTTTCACCGATGTGTTGACGCTGAAAGTTTGACTCACTAACAATGATACCAAACTCGAGACTGCGCTTGGGGCTGAGCCAGTTATGGACAAAAAAAAAATTGGATACTGAATTTGACAATGATTATTTCTGCATCTATTTCATATCTCGTATTGCAACTGCAGTGTGATGAGAAGAGCTTTTAGCTGTGGAAATAATGCACATGGCTTTGCAGGCATTTGAATTATTATAAGATTCAAACTTGGCTTTTAATGGGGGATAATGGGATAATGGGCAAAACAATGTTTCACTTTGCCTTACGTGTGCCAATGCTCTCTGGGTTGTATTGTTGTTCCAAATTTTGTCATTCTGTCGCAAAGTATTGTGTTATCGCAGATTGTGAACGTCATTGGGCTGTGATCTACTGTAAAGAAATATGGCTAAAAGGATCCAAAAATATATTTATCAGGGATTTGACAGCAGGCCTATCAAACAACATTGGGAATCCTCTTGGAAAATCGTGCTCAGAGTTTTCCAAAACATAATAACATTAATGCAAAATTGTGCACTTTATCATGAAGTGTCACCATTATTTGGCAAGAATTCATTGTGATTAACTAAATGCTTGTTGCCATCTATTGCAAATACATAGTCATTCCTCACTTATGCTTCATTCGTAGTATAGTAAATGCCAGGTGAAAATTACTATTGTTATTGTTCTAAAGATTATTCCACTTCAAAGACCCATCCATCCATCCATCTATTTTCTTCCGCTTTATCCGGGGCCGGGTCACGGGGGCAGCTGTCTCAGCAGAGATGCCCAGACTTCCCGATCCACGCACACCTCCTCCAGCTGTTCTGGGGGGACCCCGAGGCGACGCCAGGCCAGCTCGGAGACATAATCCCACCAGCGTGTCCTGGGCCTTCCACGAGGCCTTGTCCCACTCCCGCGGGAGGCGTTCCAGGCTGGGCCGCTCAGTTTAAATGTGCAGGTGTGAGGTCTGGCCAGCAGGGGGCAGGTGTGAAACAGAGACCTATCTTTAATCAAAGCGTATGAAATCATTTGCACTTTTATGACTGTTCAGAAAACAGAAAATATCAGCATGGTTTTTTATTAATAAATAAATAAAATAAGATAGACTTTTTTTAAAGGCAACAAATAATCGTTGGAATAATCGGGATTTCAATTATGACTAAAATAATTGTAATTATTATTTTTTCAATAATCGAACAGCCCTACTTGGAATATTTAACTGTGCACATAGAGAAAAGTCCAGCACTTCATTACGCTGATGGTGCTTCAAATGTGCTTGTAACAGCGTGAACAGCTGCGGCTTATAGACCAATGCGGCATATATGTACTTTTTCTTTTTCTTTATAAATTATGTTGGTGCAGCTTATATGCAGGTGCGCTCAATAGTCTGGAAATTACTGTTATTCTAGTGTAGTTTGTTATAAACCTGGTAAAAACACGAATAGAACGTTATTGTTTTTAATAAACATTATGCATGCATTTCCCACAAATCTTGCGTTGTCCCTTCATTAATTCTCTATTAGTCCTGTGAATAAGCTGCTTCCTAATGAGAGCCACTTTAATTAACATTCATTGGAGGCGAGTTGTTTGTTGCTGATAAACCCGGCAGCTGAAGGCAGTGAACAGTGACCGCAGTGCCATGGTCCTGCCGAACCACCCCTCTGCTCCCCGCCCCCGTACCCCTCCGCCAACCTTCTGTCCCAAACTGCACTCTGAACTCCAATGCGTCAGCAGCCTTCATTCACCAAGTCTGTATTCTTACCAAAGACTGTTAATGGCAACAAATTGATTCACGAATATCTGTGTTACGTTGCAGGTCGACGGACCATGGAGCCACTTACCAGAAGCTTAATGACAAAGTGGGAGCTAAGACCATCCTCAGCTACCTCTACGTGAGCCCCAACAACAAGAGGAAGGTAAGAACATAGTGGTTGAAATATTGTTGGGTCTATGAGTGAAATTGGTGAATAAATGATCTGTCATTGTGTCTCCCACAGTGCAGTATGTACTTTAGAATTTCTTCTATTTTGTTCAGGCCAAATCACCGGATAGCAAAGTTCAAAACAACACAGCAGGCCTTTAATTTAGAGAAAAGCCAGTGTTTGTCCAGACTGATATCTGGTGTTCTGCAGTGTGAAAGTTATAGTTTAGTAATAGTATAGTTAGTGTGTACAGATGCTGTCTGAACATCCCACTATATAAAAACTTTTGTCTATGCTGGAAAACTCCTGTATGACTGAATGCTTACACAAACATTTTAAGTCTAGCAACACCACAGATATACTGTAATATACAAGAGATAGACGGTCCGTCATTCAGTCTCATACATGGTAATAGGTGGTAATGTCGGCTCCCAGCCATGAGGGCCAAAGAAAAGCGCTTCCCTCACCCATTGAGCTACACTAATGAGAAATATCATCTTTTATCCTTCAAAATCCTCACAAAGATCTCAAAGAGCTTAAGTTACGTTGGCGTCATCGTTTTTGTCCTTGTTTGATAAAGCTAAACATAGCCAGACTAATTAATGCGTGCATCAATGTCTGCTCCAGTTAACTGTAGGGCAACGCTTTTGTGCTCACTGCGAAATCAACATCCAACTAAAGGGGCACATATTGTAAAAGCAATGAACGCCTTGGTTGAACTGAAATTTCTGTCCTTTTGCTTTGGTCCATTTGCTAACTCATTCTATGGACAATTCAAGGCCAAACTCTTCGTTATCTGTGTGTGTGTGTGTGTCTCTGCTGCTTATTCATTGTATAAGCTCAAACCATCCGTCTCCATTTGCTGTGATCGTCACCTTGCTGCCTCACAAGACTCTTAATAACCCAAAGCCAAGTTCTCCTGACTAATTATCTTCGGAATAATGAAGAAAAAAAACGAGTTGTGTTTAATTAAAGAACTCTGACCGCCCACATGATCGGTTTGGCCCGACGTGATTGGCAAACCCCAGAGGTCTGCCGAGGTGACGGGCTTCAAATTACTCGGGAGGTACAGTTGGGAGCAGTGTCTTTTGTTGTTATTGAGGGAGGATTGAGGTGAGGAACCCCACAGGTTTTCCTTATTAAATCTACAGATCACTTTGAGAGAAATGACATTCGGCAAAACACTGGGGAATCAGCAAGGTCGGACAAACCATGTAGACGGAAGATAAACACCATGAAATGTTTGGAGGCTGAAGTAGCATAAAGGTGTGTTTTGATGTGAACAAAAAAAATAACCTCATGCAAACTTTTCAAAATTTAAAATATAGTGTTATGTTTGGATGATTGAGGCACAGCAGTTCTTTCTTTGGCCGCACTGTATGAAGGTCTCGGCTCCGTTCCCTGGGCTGGGGCCATTCTTTGCATTTTCTCCTCTTGGCTATAGCAGGGGTAGGCAAGCCCGGGGGCCAAATCCGACCTTTGAGTGTAAAACCTTGGGCTGAGGTGATTTTCAGAAATATTATTACACAATTCAGAGCTCAAATACCTACTCTAAAAATAATGGAAAATGTCAAATCCTTAAAAATTCCCTTACTCATTTAGTCATATATGATGTTCAGCACTGACATTTGCGGAGAAAACATGCTTTACTTTGGGCTACAATTGGGAGGTTTGCAAATCAAAAAATTGGCCCTTCCTCCATAGAAACATGTACATTTGGATTCCTTCTGGCGCCTGGACGAATGGGAGTGTGTTTGAGTGTGGGACAGTGGTTGGAAATTAGCCATTCGTTTATTTAAAGTGACATAACACGGCTGATTTCCATGGTAACGCAGGGAAGCTGGATACCAGACAGTTATCCATAGACTTAAAGTAAACAGCAACTGATCAATAGCTATCTCAAAAAGTTAGAAACTACATAATTAAACTACAGTATCTTGCCATTTTGACCAACAGAAAGTTCATTGCATTATGTCAGACCTATATAAGCTAATCACGCTAATCATTCTTTAGCATTTTAGCATTATAAACACCTTCATGTCAAAGACCATGCAAATAACTACAGACACATCCCCTCCCTAACCCCGCCCCAATCCTTCAGCGTCTGCGTTCATGACCTTATCTCAACTCCCCCACCCTCCAGTCGACGAGGGGACGTCCCTCCACTACCCAAGAAGAAATTCCAACACGTGACTTCATGTACTGTGTATTTCCCATGTCTTGATTCTTTTATGGGTGTGCTTTGCTTTAACTTTAACCTGATTGTAATTTCGCATATCTTCCGAAATGCACGGTATAAATAAAGTTGCCTTGCCTTACCTAGGCAAAATACTTTGTAAAATGCTTTAAGATGTTGATGCATTATGTGCAGTGCCCCTTAGTTGAAGTATTTCCTGACAGGATATAGGAGCATAGAGGAGATAGAGGACATAGTAGCTTTGTGATTTCAATTCAGTTTCAGTTTGCTATCATTAGCAGCAGAAACATGATCTAACATGGCGGCGGGTGGCATTTTTACGTAACTACAAAAGTCTATGCACTGTCCCAAGCCAATAAAATGTAGTAGCAGCTGCAGGATGTAAAAGGGACAAGATGCAAGTTGGTCATTTTGCACTCACTACTGCCACCTCAGGTCTTACGCGTAACTGCAGCTTCTATATTAAGCTCGTGCATGGCGGCAATTCGGACCAAATTAACAACTTTTTGAGTGACATTGCAGAATTTTAGAGGCAGTTGTGGTGAATACGTCTGGGCTCATTCTACACATTAAGAAATTGCAAGAAAATACATAATTTTAACATTTTGAAATCTGTATAGTCCCTTTAAGATTGTGCACGACATAAGCAACATAACACAATATCCAGTTATTTTCTAACTTTATCTGTGTCTGTGAGAACAGTGGTGTTGCTCTCCCCTTTCAACCAATGCATGAAAGTTTCGTGTCAGATTAGTAGTAATTCTCTGATCAAAGTGAACAGATGAAAGTATTTGTCGGGGTTAAATTCTCTGCAGGTTTCGCCTAAAAAATACTTAACAGGCTGTAGTACGTCCCAGCCAACCCAATGCATCTCCAATAAATAACTCGTGACAGGTCTTCCAGTATACACATGTTTGTTTTAAGTGACTGAAATACTGAACTAGGTAATTTGCCAAAGATGAGACACTTTATAGCCCTTTCCCGGTGCTGTTTGTGCTTTGTAAAATTCCCGTTGTGACTAATTGCAATTGATTTTCGTTGAGTGACTCATTAGGCCGTGGGGGATAGGTCTGTCCTTGCTTCTTTGCCAAAGTGACACCATCTATCATCGGCAACTAGACTAGGTTTGGCACTGGTGATAAGCTTTTGGGATTGAATGTTTTTTTTTTTTTTTTGAGAGAGAGGTCAACAGGAAATCACCAGAGTCCAAAATGTGTCTGGCTGTGCAGTGTCAGACAGTTTAGCTGCAAAAAATTGCAAAAGAGAAAAAGACCTGGGAACGACGTGACGCTCGTTAAATAAATTTTCCTCTGACAAAAGCAGAAACGCTGGCAAAATATGAGCAGCATCCCTTCTGTGAGTCAACACTGTCGGAACTGGCCGCGAGTTTAAAGTCATATATACGTGTCTGGCATAGAGAGTAATCATAAAAACACTCCTACAATAACTGACTTTTCTTTTTTTTAGAACTGGCTTGCCACTCTTAGCCACTCCCCGTCATTCCCTAACACCCCAATTTGAATAATTCAGTAGGTTTATTAACTACCCTAATCATCTCGATAAATAATATGTCTACCCCGGAGCTGGCATGGAAAATATTGTTCTCCATATAGGGTGATTTTCCAGCCATTGCACATAATGACAGTCTCCATTTCACCTTGTCTCAGTGTTTGACAGACTTTCATCACCTGCTGCCATAACTCAACCATGAAGCAATAAGACCCGCCCGTGTATGTAATGCCACAATAGAGTTGAGATAATGCATTTTAACAGTCTGTAACACTTCCTCTCCAGCTGCATGGAGACAGAGATCGGATCATCATCGTCTGTGTCAATCAGCCCCCCTCATGTCTCACAAGGACTGAATTTATACTCATGTAGTGCTAAGGTTAAAGGGATATTTCAGCATTTTTGACATAGGGCCTAATTTCCTAGTTATCCAGAGTGTTGTTAATTTCTGGAGACATATTTTTTTTAAGTCATGCGGTCCTTATATTTGAAGAGTTTAGTGGTGCTAGGCTAGTGCTAGGCTAGTGCATGTCTATGGTAACTAGTAGCCTGTATTAAAAACAGTCTGACCAGAGCACAGTGCACCTGTGGCAAATCACTCATAACACCAGACTACCGATATAATTATCTGTGTTGACTGATTAATTTTTGAAATATAACCATTTTGCATTTAAAATAACTTATATTTGAGCAGCATTAGCTTCCTGGTTGTAAGCTACGCAGCGGCGGGGCAATCTGCTAGGTTACCGGATCTACAGTAGTTTGTTTACCTGCGGCCGGCATGACTACACGTGGAATTCACAAGGAGCTTTCTACAAATCAGATATGGCAACGTTTGGAGGACGACCCGATGATTTTGTAGAGGTTTTTAATGCAGGCTACTAGATAGCATAGATGTGCACTCGCCTAGCGCTAGCCTAGCACCACTAAACTCTTCAAATATAAGGACTGCATAAATAAAAGAAAACATATGTATTATCAGAAATCAACAACACTCTGGATAACAAGAAAATTAGGCCCTATGTCAGAAATCCAGAAATATCCCTTTAAGTTATACTATATTAATCTTTACCTGAATTTTAAAACCTCTTGAAAGGAAACACATCAAAAAAGTGACAAAAACCCTCGACAAGAGCAACAATAACACAATAAAAAAGGGACAGAAACACGACTAAAAAAGTGATGAAAAGGCAACAAAAAGATTGATAAAATAATGACACAAAAGCGACAAAGAAGCAACTAAAATGTGCTGAAAAAACTGTGAAAACATGACAAAAAATTGGGACAAAAACGGGGCAACAATACAATCACTTTTGGCGCTCTTATAGCTTTCACATGAGGTGTTACTTTGGCCTATAGGCTGTAAACTCCTGTTGAGAACCTTTTATATTTGGGTAAAGCCAAACTGGAGAAAATGTTGGTGCTTGGTTCAGGTGAGGGTTACGAGGTTAAAGCCCCTCTCGGGAACACACCGAGTTATAATGGTGTCATGTCTCAGGAGTAACTGAACTGTTGTGAGCGATACCAAACATGCTCCTATTGAATGAGAAATAAATATATGGAAGACAAGACCCAAATATATCATGCAGAATGAACCATATTATGAATGATCTTTTCTCCATTATTTCAGTCACACAGAGAAATCCATGGTACAAGCATCTTCACCAAACTCCTATTCCTATTTGTGGCCAAGCTTGCCTGATTGCCGGAAGCTAACAATTCCCCAGGTTACATCTTTCTTCCGCCCGTTCTGCTCACCCAAGCAAAACAAAAAGTGCCCCCTCTGCTGCCGCTACCTATAATCATGCACTTAAAAACTCGACAAAAAAATACCAAGGTGTAGTTGTAAACGCATGAATAAAGCATAGGACATTTACGCATATACGTCATGCCAAAACAGCAACATCTCCATGGAGACGAGCCGCCAGTGCAAACTTATGAGTCATGTCTGAGGAGAGGCCGCTTAAAGTAATGACACCTGGTTGTGGGAGTATTTCATAAAAAGAACAGTTGTGACAAACCTAATGCTAGTGTTTTACTTTATTTATTAAAATTTGACGCAAAATGGGTTTAAGCTAAGTTTTGATTCCAAAGTGTAAAAGCAAGCTACAGCTGTATCCGCCCATGAACACGTCAAGTTACCCTGATTGAAACCAAGACGACCATGCTCCTTACTGTAGAATTTAATGAAAGAACCGGCAAGCTCAATAAAGCACTACGCCGCATCAATTTGCAATCTGTTAAGACAGATTTTTGGAGGAAGATTAACAAAAAAAAGTTTCTAAGAGTGTCAAAAGAGCATCTTTTTTGTAGCTGCATTTCAAGGAATGCTTTTAAAAAAAATAGAGGCATAACACAGACTCCGAACACTCTGAGCTACTGATTTTCAGCTTTGATGGGAAATTATTTGAGCTCTGACCCGACAAACCGTTACTCGTGCTGTCTATTGATAAATTGATCAAATCTGTTGAATGTCGTAGTTTATATATTCACCCCCACAGATCTGAATTCCTCCCATGATGTTCCCCTCGCCCTCTCTCTCACACAGACTCAGAGGCAGGGGAAGTTTGTGTGGTGGAGTGTTTTGGTCAAAGAGGCTCGGGGCTCGTCACTCAGACTGTCACCCGCGGCGCTGCACCGTGTGACCACAGCCGGAGCACACAGAAAATCCCCTACGCTCTCACCGTGGAAGTAAATCAGACAAATGTATGAGTCTGCAGAGAGAGAGGGCTGTGAGAGGGAGGGACAGAGCTGCGATTACATTCATTTAAGCCAGATCGGAATATGATATTTTGCCTGTTTCAATTGTCAACATGAGGCTTGTAATCGACAGGTTTACAGCCGACCCTGTGACAGCAACAGCTTTGTTGTTTAGAGTATGAATTTTGAGGAATAATGTGGAAAATATTTAGTCATGGCTGTTGTTAGAATACTAAGCTTAAAGCAGTACTAAGTAACTCTTCCCCCTAGAGGCCATAAGCGCAACTGCAGGTGTAGTAGCAAGTTACGATTTTTTAACTTATTAATTGTCTTGGAGAGCAAATACTACACTGACAGGAAAGGCGAGGGAGAGAGGGTTACTGTGCATCCAATTATACAATGGAATTTTTTTTTTTCACTCAAACTTGGCTGTAAATACTGTTTAAAGTGACTTTAGCCCGCACTTAGCTTTGCCCGTTAGCATGCCATGTTAGCTTTTCTTCGTGATTACATTAGTGTGTATTGTTTTCTCCGCACCGGTGGCAGTCAAGTTGCCAACATGGTTTTCTGGCCACAGACACCAGGGGGAGATGACAGACCCTCCAATCATCCCATAAACACTTGTATTACCCCCACAGGGACTACGAAACGGATTTATCAAGGTAAACACGTTACTTAGTACTGCTTTAATATCTTTTTTTCTTTCTTAAAGGAACAGGCCACCGTTTTTCCATACTGAGCTTAGACGAGTTGATGCGTACCTTTTTGGTCTTCGCACGTGTGCTCAGTCACGCAAAAAGACCAAAGATGTTGTTAGCATTTAGCCTCTCCTCTCTCTCCTCTCTCTCCTCTCCAGAATCAGAATAGGTTTTATTGCCATTGTCATGAATAGGTTCACAACTAGGAATCTTGTTCGATGCGGGGCGGCTGTTACATGGCGCCCCTTTATGTTGCTGAAAGTAGAAATCACAATAAAGAAATGCACATACATGCACAATTATACACAAGAATAGGATAATACACATTATGGGCGGAGAGATAGAGTCAGTGAGTGAGGTGGACAGAGGGAGGGGGTTTGTTAAGGCAGGTCATGTATCGTGTTTTGTAGTAGGCTCCTGGCTCTATGGGGCCAAACTCGGGTGAAGTTAGAAGCGTTTTCCCTATTTAGATACAGTTATGTGAGTAGTTACACAATCCAAGTATAATTATACAAAATTAAACATGTCGATTTTCAAAGCAGATGAAAAGTACTATAGGTATTATAATAAGGGTACTATATTGTAAGGCGTAATAACACCTTAGGAGCACTTCGACGTCCGTGCAGTAATTTCTTCACTTTACAATATAAGAAAATCGACATGTTTTATTTTGTGTGACTGTACTTGGATTGTGTAACCACTCACATAACCGTATTTAAATAGGGGAAACATGGAAGAACTAACTTCACCTCCGTTTGGCCCCATAGAGGAGTTTTTTTTTTGCATGACTGAGGTCACGCATAAAGACCAGACACCTACACATCAACTCATCTAAACTAAGGTAAGAACATATCTCTGTATGGAAAAACGGTGGCCTTTAAGTTAAGGGTACAAATCTTGAGATACTGTGACAATGCATTTTTTGCGCATCAATGAAGATTGTCTAAGTCTACGATTCAAGCTACTGATTATGTTTAGTAGTTTACGGGCCTCTGGCAAATACAATACATCATTTTGATAGTTTTTGATATAGTCTCAAGATCATTGCTAGAATATAAGGAACTACTGTATGAAAGAAGAACTAGCCTATAGTACTCTATGAAACAGGTCCCACAGTCCCCCAAAATATTTTTATTTGTTTTTATAATTTTGAGTTGAGTCCGGAAGCTGCATGGAGCCACTTATAAATTATAAATGCCTGCGATATATGAGAAAGTTTACTTAAAGCTACACCGCGTAGAATTTTACCCAACAAATACAATTCAAATACAAGCATTTATATTATTTTTGTCTTTGAAAAATACCTCATAAATGTACAAACAAACATGAGCCTTTGCTATGAGCGGCTCAGCTCTCCTAAGACATGACTGTAACTTTGCCAGGAGTGGGTACATCTCCACTTCGTCTCCATGACGATGTCGACTTAAGTCAGCAGACTTTGAGATTTAAACAGGTTAGATCCTCATCCAAATCCATTCTTTGATTACCCACTGCAAAAAGAGTGTTTTTCTGTGTAGAGCATGTTTTGCACTGATGGCATTAGTAATCCAAAATGTTACGCAGTGTGCCTTTAACCAAAAAAGTTCGTAAAGCATTTCCCCTCAACTCACAGACTCACTTTTAGCCTGAAAAAAAAGGGGAAATGTTTAAATTTGACAAGTGTGTTGTAGTGGGAAGGGAAAAGTGGCCGTGCAAATAAACTAAATTGTGTAACAGTCCAGGGGTCATCTCCAAAACAACATCAGTGCCACAGTTACCTCCATTTTCATGCTGCACTCCACGGTGATGCTCTCTCCGGCAGATGGGGCTCTCAGACACATTAGAGGGGCGATTTAGGGCTTTTGCTGCGGATTCTGGGTGAGAGCTCGTCATTACAGTCAATGATGGAGTGTGCCGTTAAAAACACACGAAATCGAAGCTGCATACGAATGGTTCAGATGGACAGTATTTTGCCCAATGGTGACACAATTTTAACACTCCTCAATTAAATCCTTTTTCCTAAGTTTCTATAACATTGTCGCTGAACAAAGTCATATTCCACAAATTTAAATCGCAAGCACGCAAACATGCTCTTACTTCTTCTTACTTTTGAAAATTAATTCGTTGTGTTTTCACTTTTATACAGCACATGTCCTTGTAATTCTAACATGATATTCCATAGAAAAAGGAACAACCCACAGCATGCACAATTGACAAAATACGATATAGTTATGAGTTAAGGGATGATAGATAAGCAAGTACTTTCTTTTAATTCAATTACATCTAATATTTTTTAATGTCCATTTTTAGGGAGTAGTCTTTTCGTAAACAAATCAAGGGAGGAAAAAAGAAAGATATTCCAGACGTGAATATATAAAGGGTGCATAATAACATAATTTCATCCTATTTGCTGAAGTCACATGACCATCAGTGGGCCCTAATGCTCTGTTCAGTCCCACAGGAGAAGACTCATTCTTGTGTTCAGAAACAATACCATCTTTGTGAGCCGTGACATAAACAGTCGGTGGGAGGAATAAGAATGTGCGATCGCTCCCACTGCAGAGGTTCAAAGAGCTGTTGTCGCCTTTGAATAACACCAACATAAAAGCGGCGTTTAATATTTATTACAGTCAAAAGTGTCCTCAACCTGCTGTTGACAAAAAAAGGAAAAAAAGAAAAGTTGAAGGGGAATGATGATGCAATCTCAAAGTTCTCAAACACATATATTAAAATGTTTTCTTTTTTTTAATTTCATTTTTATTTGATTATTTGGTTGGGACAGTGCATGTTAATGAACATATTTAGGTCTCATGCATGTAAACACGCCACATCGGATTGTAGCCCCATGTGCACGCTCAAACACCCTCTCATTCATCCTGGCCTTTTGTACATGTATCTGGTCCCATGTGGAAAAAAATAGAAAATTGAAGTCACCATTCCGAAATGTAATCTTAATCATATTAACCATCACAACTCTTTCCTGTCATATGATCTTACAATCTTCGGAACACATCTCGCAACACATCCTTCAATATCTTCACTAATGGATACAATTTAAGTTTTAAGATAGTGTGTTTTGCTAATGCTAGTGGCTGGAGACAATAGGCTGTCATGTAGGTCAGCCATAAACTAACTATGTTTTGTTATGTAAGAACAGAAAACCAACCGTCTGTAACAGAGCAGATGTAGAGGCATACATTTAGTCCTGCAAATATGGCATTTTGTTCTACGGCACATTACGTAAGCTTTCAAATGTTGACCTATTGATGTACAATGTAGCTTACAAAGGACTCTATTTCTTTGAGTCTGTCTTAAAACTGTGTTTATCAGATGCTGCGTACCACTGGTGGTACTCATTTTCGACTTTTTTTCTTCTGGTTTACAGTTTAGACATCATTTAGTTCACTTCACGTCTGTTTTAGACCCGGTTTGGTCCTGATTTGAACGTGATATAGACGCGTTGGTACTTGGGAGGTCAAATGTTTTATGAAGTGTAACTTGGTGTGAAAAGTTTGAGAACCAAACAAATATTGCTGTTGGCAGACTAGCAGAGTGGTAACCGTTTATTACTTATTACTAATGTAAATACATGATTGGCTCAATCCCCAGGCCGACCATCAGTATGGAGTGTAGATGTCAACAGCATCATTGACTAAAACTTAAACATACTACTATAGTATTTATGGTGCATATTGCTATATTTTTAGTTTATATAATGTAGCGCTGAGCAGTTGTGGATGAACACTCGGTTAGCATTTTTGCTCATTAGAGGTGAAGATGTGTTTATTTCTTTCGTAGGCCACCCACAATCCCTGAAGTGGAGTATGTATAAGCTCAAAAGTGTTGCATAAGCATGTTGCACATCTTTATTTCTAAACTTAAAACACATCGGCTCGCACACTGGCACAATGTTTTGCACATCATCAAAATGCTAAAGGCCTTTTTGATGCTGTTGTAGGCCTTTGTGATTTGCTATTTGTGAAAATGTTTTCATGGCAACCACAGTCATACAGCGAATGAAAGATCGTTGAATTGGTTGTACTGTTCTGTCTTTTGCGGTTGACAAAGATATTTCTCTCAAAACACGCTTGTGTTCAAGCCTTCTAAGTGTGTCATTGTAAACTTTCTTCTTCATGGCAGAGCCTGGAGGATTTCTCAGGTGATTCAACAGAGGCGCAGTGACAAACATCTTTTTCATCTTTATCTATTTCCCGGGACAGATCTTGTGCCAAAATGCATCACTCCAAATCACACCGGACACTCCTGCACACACCAATGCTATCCAGGACAAGCTGACAAATGAAGACTCAGGCAGGACAGGGGAGACGGGAGATAGAGAAAGACAGAGGGGGAGGAATGGGAGGCGTAAGGGGGGAGAGAAATGGAGAATAGGATAGCTGCTGTCCCCTTGTATTGTGCACATAGGAAAAATGTGTCCTCGTGTTTGACCCATACAGACAGCATGTTTGGAGTTGCCTCCAAACATAAAGGCTCCACTCGACGCTAAAAATTAAACACTGGACCGTCTTGCTGTGAGGAAAGAAGAATGAAAAAGAGCAAGAAAGAGAGAAAAAGATGGAAAGAATGAGAGCGAGAGAGATCTGTGGGGTTGAGAGGATGCAGCATCTGTCAGCCCTTAGGCACTGTCTCCAAATGGCTGAGGACCCAAGCTTTAGAGAGAGAGAGAGAGATATAGACGGCAGAGAGGCGGAGGGAGAGTGACAAGACTGTGTGACGCTGGGATGAAATAGGAAAGGCGGAGGATCTGATGTTGTAAAAGACTTCTCTGCGATGGGTAAATCTCGGTGAGCCGTGGGAATCCATCAATATTCCTTAACGCCTTTACGGCACAGTGGTTTGGTGCGCAGCCTCGGAGCGTGTGAGCCGGTACAACTCAGTGGCGCTAAAGCTGCCAGGAGCCCGGACGTGAAGAGACTCCAAAAGGCATCACTGACTTCAGGCCGTGCGCAGAATGAAAGTGTCCACCGCGCGGACCGTCTTGTCTACGAGCACTGCACAGGGGAGAGTCTGGATCTTTGGAAGAAGTTCAGCCACTGTAAAGTTTAACTTTAAACTTACAGGAGTCTAAGGGATGACAGTAGCTCAGTGGTTAGAGCTTTCGTCCATGGATGCAAAGAATGGTGTTTCGAATCCACCTTCAACCGAAACCTGTTGTCATTGGGCGAGACACTTCATGGTAAATGGTAAATGGTCTCAACTTATATAGCGCTTTTTCCACCTACATTAGGCACTCAAAGCGCTTTACAGCAAGGATCCACTCACCCATTCATACACCAATGTACGCAGACACTTCATATACCCGTTCTATGCAAGAATTTGGCCTCCTGGAACCGCCACCTTAACGTGGTGGAGCACCTGAATGACCATGGGGGCTTTGTTGTCAGGGGCTTCGTGCCACTGGTAGGGTCTCCCATGGCAAACAGGTCCTAGGTGGCGGGTCAGACAAAGAGCAGTTCAGCCCCTTATGAGAGACCAACAGGCCCTGTTTGAAATGTGAGGCCGTCCTTCCGTGGACCCGGAAACGGAAAAGTGGAAGAAAATGGATGTTCGAAGAGTCTGGCCTTCGCGCCGCCGTCAGTCTATGTCCCAGAACAGCAGTGAAAGCGTTATGAAACTTAATGTGCATAGAGTGAAGGGCTCGACGAGTGTTTGAAAGTGCTATAGAAACAAAATTCCATTTCTGTTGGGGATTGAGGAAAAAAAAAATGGATAACGGAGAAGAGAAAGAAACCATATTTTTGAGAAGGGAAACAAAAACTCTCTCCACAGACTACGGTCAATCATGCTAAAATAACCGGCAATTCTGCAAGCACCCCAGCACAGAACAAGAGGCCACTTAACCATCAGTCGAGGGAAACAACAGGGTGGCTGATGGTCAACCCCAAGCAGAACACTTTGGCCATTTCACAAGACGAGAGCAAGTGGCAAGTCTGACTTCTTCACATTAGAGGGGTTTAAAGTCCAGTTTGCAAACCAGAAGGAAGTGATGAAGTCTCTCGGATGAGTGATGAAAAGTCTTCAGTTAACTCGGTACAAATGAAAACCTTTTAGAAACTCTTTTATTATGGAAAACTCTATGACTGTATTGAGACAAGTGCCTATGCCTATGCTTATAAGGCTGATAATCATTATTGAAGGTGATGCAGGTCATCTGCTGTGACCAGTTTTAATGAATTGTTTAAGTGTTGCTTATAAATGGCTCCTCAAAAGTATTCACTCTTTTGATACACAGATCATGAGGTCTCAGCTAGAAAGTTAATTGGCTAAACATACAATACCTTGACCGTGTCTGCGCTGATGTGATGGATTTTGATAAACCCTTTTGCCTCGGAGAAAGGCGTCTATCACTTCTTCTTTGGTGATGTTTCCCAATTACAGAGAAAGGTGGAAGCTCGTGCGGATGTCTTTGTCAGAGGGGGAGATTTTGTCAAAATGTCAGGCAATCTTCAATTAGCGCCCGCGTAAATGCCTCGAGCCGACACAGAAGTTAGATTTAAGATGGATCAAAGATGTAGGAACCAGGAAAAAGCGAAGGAGAGGACGAGCCAATGGGAAAAGTCATATTTATTAATATGTGATATGTTCTTTCATGTCCAGCACTTATAGAGCACACACGGTCAGGTTTGATGGCTACAGCGCGGCGTGAATATTCATAAGACCTCCAGAAAGTTGATTTGCTCCGTGCTGCTAATGCCTTTTCATGTGTTCTGCGTTAATATCGAGCCGCACAGGCAAATCTTGAAGAGGTGGTTGGAATTAATATAATTTTCCACTGCATAATACCGCACTGAGGTATAGAAATCCACATTTACTAGTGACTAGACATTAACATTAAGCAATTTAATACATTTTTTAGGGCCTGGATAGTGTTTTCGGGGCGCAGTAACAGCACTACCCTAAAGGAGGCCATATGTCAATGTTGGATAGACATTACTACATACAGTATCTATTTAAGCGTAAAGTTTAGTGCTGCAATATTCATTGGCAACACCCTCTGGAGATTTATATGACATCTGTGTTGTGTTGATGGAGCAATTACAAAATAATTGCTTAGTTGGGAACAGGTGAGTCTGATGTACTTTGAATAAATTACATTTGTCACTAGAAAATACAATTACCAAGGCATAAAATCAACACAAATATAATCTTACTGTCAAGTTTGTTGCTTGAAATTTGAAACAGTGCCAGCCTGCAATGTATTCAGTCTGCGTGTTTGTTCCCTTTGGATGCTCAAGTTTCCTCAACCTAAAACATGCACAGTAGGCTATTTTTCTATCCAGGAAGCCTACTCGGAAAGAGGGGAAATTTGTGATTGGAGCGAACATATTTACATTTAGTGGTAGTGTTCTTTGCTTTCATGTTATTGTATTCCACTGATTCATGGGTTTTTTCCCCTGGAGATTTTAGTGTACCGTTTTCCGGACTAAAAGTCGATCCGGAGTATAAGACGCACCAGCCTAATGAAGAAAAAAACAACAGGCTGAATAGGCATGCGGTTTGATAACGTAACACATAGATGGCTAGCTACATGAAACATATAACAACAAACTAAGTAGGTGCCTCGTCACATAATTAACTATAGCATAAAGAACAAACCAAACTCTTGATCTCACTCCAAATCACTAAATCCATTGAAATCTTCATCCTCACTTCTGAACAGTCGCCTTGGCAACGACCTGGGCACGGAGGCGTAATAGCACCGTTGACATGCCTCTCCCCGCAGCACATTTTTCAAGCTCTCATTTGCAAACTCGTTCCTTTAGCTGTGGCTCTAGCTTTTAGCTCGTGATTAGCTTTTTTTGTTTTCTTCATTGTGGTAAGGGTAACCTCCACCTTTTGCCAGTCCTTTCTCACTCGCTACAAACTTTCTTTCTGCTGCTCAATTAGCCTGCAGTGACCTCTAGTGGCATGGGAAATTATATATTTGAAATGAAATTAGTCGCTCCAGAGTATAAGACAGATCCCCAGTCAAACTATGAAAAGAAGTGCGACTTATAGTCCAGTAAATACGGTACTTCTTTATATTTAGTTTTAGACAGATTTTTTGTTTGTTTGTTCACCTAATCCTATAACCTTTGAGACTTACTAATACTTGGAGAGCCCCCAATCGTGTGCAATCTCTTATAGTTTAAGGTTAAACATGCCAGAATAAATAACTACATAACTGCACACTAGGATGATACAGTATCTAATTTATGTGCATACCAAACACTTACATTTCCGAACAATTTTGATTTTTAACGCTAAGTACCCAACAGCCTTTGCAAAATGTTAACTTTAATTAGTCTGAAAGTGGACTGCTGTTTTTTTACATCTCTGTGCTTGACCTTCTCTTGATATTTACTGTGGCCAAACATGTGTGACTTTTACTTTTGACTAACAATGAGATTCAAGGTCCTGTCCCCACTTCCACTTCGCTTACATAAGTTGTAGTTTGCACAAAGAAATAGCCGTAAAGTTTGATCATTTTTGGACAACGTATCTTCATAATCCCTCCTGGAACCGCCACCTTAACGTGGTGGAGGGGTTTGAGCACTCGAATGATCCGTGGAGCTCTGTTGTCGGGGCTTCACGCCCCTGGTAGGGTCTCCCATGGCAAACAGGTCCTTGGTGACGGGTCAGACAAAGAGTGGTTCATAGCCCCTTATGGGAGACCAACAGGCCCGGTCAGAACCATGGTGGCCATAGGGGCTGGTGCAATGTGATTTGGCAGCTCCAACAGCTGCCCCCATGACCCGGCAACGGACAAGTGGAAGAAAATGGATGGATGGATGGATGGACGGACGGACGGACGGACGGACGGACGGATGGATGGATGGACGGATGGTATCTTCATAATCACAGTTATTCATCTCTTCTTCAGACATATTTTGATGATTCAATACCTTTTTTGTCAAGAATCCTTGGCCATTGCTGCTCACGCATGGCCCATACAAATGGAGTTCATGTTGAAAACATTTAGTTTGTGTCTAATGGAACCCAAATCCATTCAGCTATTCACACTGTTCACATTCACAGACCTACATAAAAGCTTCACTGGAAGAAATGTTCGCAGTTGCAATAAAAAAAATGTATCATTTTGAAAGAGCTGAATATTTTCTCCTCTTTAAAGGTATCAATATGTGAATGAAATGTCTAAGCACACTTGTAAGGAGCAGTTTGTCACTAGTTATTTATACCATTTCCTTGTTTTCATTTGTTTGTTGTCATTTTTTTGATGCTCATTGTCTGGAAATTTGTCTCATTTTCTCCAGATCATGTGCCAGGATCTTTGTCAGGATTGCCTACAGCCAATTAATGTGTGCCGATTCATTACATCTACCTCTTTCCCTCTTTCCACCGCACAATTCAGGTCTTCACAAGGGGAGAACATGCAAGCCCTGCACAAGTCTGTGATTTTGGAAAAAAAAAAAAAAATAATCACCTTGACTTGTTATGTTAATTCCTGTGGTTAAATTCCCTTCATTACAAAGCAAATGCGATTCCTAAAAGCCTATAACTGCTTTCCATGCTCCCGCTACGAGCAAAAATGACATCTTGTATGCGCAGAAATTAGGGATGAGATCACCTATTTTCCTCACAAAGAGGACATTATTTTTTTTTATATGAAACACACTGGAATATCTAAATTACCTTGGTTGTTGTAATGAAGGCCAAAATGTTCTAACTTTTCAGGTCAGCCTGTTTTCACACTGGATGTCAGACTTGGAACGGGGAACTACTAAAATAGAAATATGAATTTATCTTATTAGGGTAAAATGTTTTTGAGGTCATACTGCGCTCATTTCATTCAACGTCTGGGGTTTGATTATTTTTGATGATTATTTTTGATAGTTTGGTTCTTGTACCGCTTTTACAAATCCTAACTCGATCATTAATGCAATTTGTTTTGCCTTCACAGACGCAGGTCAAGAGGTTTAAGATTTGTTCTAGTAAATGCAAAATTTTGGCCGGAAGGTTGCGTCTGCCCTTTACTCTTGATAAGGCCTCACGATCAAAGGGTTTACCAGGCAGCGCTTGCTTTAGGGCTCTGTCAAAGCCAAGGTATTGCACTGAATGGACGCTCTGCTGTTGCTCCTATGTGTCCATTAGGCCGTATTAAATCACAGGGAACCAAACAAGTGTCATCAAAAACCACAGAATGGACTTGTCCTGAAGAGAAAGGCAGGCTGTTCACTTTTCATTTCACCTGCAAAGACTTCTCACAAAAGCCTATTTACGCCTGCCCTATGGCGGCGGGATATCGCAGATTTATAGACTCCGCACTGAATCCAATTAAAGAGTGAGTGAGTCAAATAGTAAAGTGCGGAGCTAATTTCATTAATATTCTATGGGGGCGTAATTCGGGGCACGCAGCGGTGAATTGACTGGAGTATTCCTTACACATATCGCCGGTGTCCTGCCGCCGGCTCGTACGCGTCATTAACCTTTGTCATTTGCAGCCCTTTTGCCCTCCTAATTTACAGACTCGCTCCTCACATATATGCACACCCACGCTCACAGCTGCGGAGTTAAATGTTAAACTCAACAAGAAAGTGCAGCTCAAGTGCCGTCAGTGAAACTTTTACGGGCAGGTAGTAATGGGCATAGTGTTTTGTGGAATGCAAAATAGGGTGAAAATGGAGACCGGTTTAGCTGCGTAAAATAGGCCTAGATATGCCAGCCATGAGGAGGCCTTGTATTGGTAAAGCAACGTACTTTTTTAACATGATCATAATACAAACCTAAACCGTACTCCAACAACAAGGAGGTGCTGCAATAGCCTCATTGGAAAACGCTAGCCGAGATGGCACTTTAACCACAAAACAACAGTACCAAGAAGCATTAGTTACTTCAGTCGAAAGCCCGCTGTGCATGTTTTGAGAGGCTGACTGGGAAAGCAGAGAGTACATTAGAGACCCACCAAGATACGGTGCCAAACATGACGCACAACTGAAGCTGAATAAGATGAAATTGGGTTTTCTCATGCAGCACGAGGTCATTGGTTTGGTCATTGGTTGTGTAAACATCTGAAAGCCGAGAGCCTCCAGCATACAGTCACTGAGTTTCAAAATTGGAGGACTGAACTGCCATTAAAAGGACTTGACTGGGGATCGGTGCTGGGATTGTCACTGCACACTTACTAAGCGTCTGCTCATGTGCAAAAGTCAAGCAGCTGCACAGTGTTTTTTTTGTTTTTTTTAAACATATTTTAACATATAAGTGAGTAAGTCTACAAGCGTACAACAAAATAGTGTTAGTCCTGAGCCGCTGCAACTGAGCTGCGCTGCCATTGTGGGCCGACCTGACCCGGAGGTTGGGGAAACTGTAGCACCCAGAGGAAACCTGGTTGGCTGCCTTCATTTCTCCTCTGATCCTCTGAAACGGTGCAGCGCCTCCTGGATTTGTCCCTATTTCAGAGCGTGGTGTCCTGCACTGGTCAGCTCCACCACCTCCCCCTTCCTCTTCCTCCTGCGCAGCTCCCTCCACTCCACAACAGTCTTTCACCAATCTTCTAGGAAGAGCTTAGCACTTCTGTTTTATTCTCCAGTGAACGACCATTAGCCAGAAAAACAGAAGGCATCTTTACCTGTGAGTCTCGCCTGGATACCTCCTCGTTTGTCCCTTTTTTTGTTTCCTGAAGCTCCTCTCGTGATCCCTCCACTGTGCTGCAGGCGAGGGGGGCTCTTGGTGCCTCTTCAGTGTATCAAAAGAAGACATTTGTTGGTCTCAAATGGAACACAGAAACCGCAAAGGCAGTTTGCACAAAAAGGCAAAAAAATGCAGCTGTGCCAAGGGACAGGGAGGTTGCTGCCAGTCGATTTGACATTGTTTATAATGTCAAATCAGGTGCAGATTTGCACAAAATAGCATCATTTATTTTGCAATTGCTATTTAGCACCTCTTTTGATGAATGACCCCAGGAGAGCGTATTGCTTTTAAATACTGTAGCCACAATTACTGTATTTCAGCAATAATAATAATCACATGAATCATGAGTGGTCAAACACTGCTGACTTTTGACCTTGTAGCCTGAATGTCAACACAAAAAAGATACAGACAAAAAACAAGTCAGTATGAGGATAACGTAATCATTGCCCTCTGATATAGATCCAAAATAATTCTCCTTGTGCCTATAGAGTTTGCATTCGCTCAGCATGTGTATGGGACGAGCTGCCTGCACCGACTGAATATATGGCACAGTAAACAGTATAAACAGCTACACGCTAAAGTGCTAAAGTTGTATTTCAGGCCCGATTGTGATGCAGGAGGCGCCGTGTGCAGCCACCGGAGCCGAATACAAACAAAGTAAAGCCATGTATCTCCACAGAGCTGCATTCATTACACCACTACAGTAATCTCTTTTATCCGGCACTTGTTCTGTACAACTTTGCTCTTTTGATGCGAGGAGGACAAAGACAAAATTTGAGTTTTTATTTTATAGCTCAGATGATATTGGCTAAGCAATTAGCATTAGCAGGCCGATTTACCCAATCCCAGTGAAGCGTGAACTTTCAGAGGCAGCAGTGATTTTAGTTCACTCTTCACAGGAGAAAGATACTAAGTGAAGTAAGCATAGCTCCCACATAACCTAAGTCTGTCTGATATAGCAGCACAATAACATGGCATACATTATTTGCAGTGCAGGACACCACGCTCTGAAACAGGGACAAACCCAGGAGGCGGTGCACCGTTTCAGAGGATCAGAGGAGACTGAAGGCAGCCAGACAGGTTTCCTCCAGGTGCTACCGCTACCTCCAAAAACATGCTGGTCAGCTTGGCCCACAGTGGTGACGGGCTCAGTCTCAGCGGCTCAGGACTAACTCCTGAACCCAATTTCATTGTACGGTTGTACAATGACGAATAAAGCACTTACTTACTTACTCACCTGCTCCCATCTGTGAGGAATAATCATAGGATGAATTAAATGCGGTAGGACGTCTGTTCTGCAAAATTGCCTTTGCAAATTGAAACTACTCCTCCAGCAGCATCGCCCCCGACTGAGTTTTGAAAATCATACAGTAATTGGGAGCTGTAGTTTTCGTTGTGCATGTGCTTTTGCATGAGCCGCACGTCGATGACACCGCGGCTGTGTTTGTGTGATTGATGAACTGGTTATGGAGGGGTTTGCCCACTGTGCCGCTTACACTGCGCTGCAGCAGCAGACAGATGACCGGGTCTTATGAGGAGAGCAGGGGCTGGGGATGGGGGTGCCATGCTGAGAGGGATATAAAGTGTGAAGCAGGATGTTTTCTCATTCACGCCGCTGACTGACGACATAATGGAGGCGCAGGGGCCACGCCAAAGGCCAAGTGAGAGTCCAGAGTAGCAGACAGCCACTGGGAGTCGTGGTGTGAGGCAGAGGGCTCACGGTTACCGCTCTGACTGGTTTGAGACAGAAACAAAACACTCTGTGTGATTCTAATTCTGTCAGTATTTGAGAGATTGAATACTCTCAGTATCTGGAATTTCGTGAAATCGTCATTGTTTATCTTCTAATAGTGCTATGAGGGGCCTTACAACAAGATGGTGGGAAGTTTTATGTTCTTCTTAAAATATAGGCTAAATCCTCCAGCTAGACACTCCCGACTATGATCCTGGCTGAACATCTGGAGAAGGGCCTAATGCGCTGTACTATGTTCACCCACTGCTCCTGTTTGCCAGTGGCAATGATGAGCAGAGGTCAAATTCTCTTATGGGGACGATTATAGTCTGAGTTGAGAATTGCATGCAGGTCATGTGGATATAAAGTTCATAGTCTCTGAAAATGATACCTTTTCTTAACTTTTCATTCTGACTTCAACTTAAAGCCATAACAAATATTTGAATTTAATATATGCTTTATAGGGCGACACGGTAGCGCAGCGGTTAGTGCTCTCGCTTCACAGCTAGAAGGTCCGGGTTCGATTCCCACCAGGACGGGGCCTTTCTGTGTGGAGTTTGCATGTTCTCCCCGTGTCTGCGTAGGTTTCCTCCGGGCACTCCGGTTTCCCCTACCACTAAAAACATGTACAATAGGCCAGGATGAATGATGTGTGTGAGTGAATGTATGGTGGTGGTCAGAGGGTCCGTTGGCGCAGACGTGTGTAGTCGCGAAAGCGCCTCTGACAGTCTCCCCCAGGGGAAACTGAAGCTACAAACGTAGTTTACCACCACCACCGAGTGTGGAGTGAACGTACAATTGTCTCATGTAAAGCGCTTTGTGACTATATGTCTGTGAAAGGCGCTATATAAATAAAGATCTTCTTCTTCTTCTTTATATGCTCTATAATATGCAGACAGAGGTGGTCACATTAAAGGCAATATAGAGCCGACACCTGCAGTTCTGTATTTGTGAAACCCTTAAATTGTAAAACTGAAACAGCATGTGTTTGAGACAAATATATATTTATATAAAAACACTTGGTGTTTTGGTCAGCTTGAACCAAGCAGTCGATAATCTAGTCTACAAGCAGCTGTGAATGTGTCAGCGCTTTCTAGTGCCCAACAGTTTTCTTTTGTATGCACCCTAGAATTGGCTAAATATGCTTCACAAATAAGTAGCTTCTTTTCTGGTTTCTCGAGCTTAAAGGAAAACACTCTTATTGTATCATATCTAAATTCGATGCTGTTCCACTCACTCCCACCCGGTACGAGTCTGAAGTTGTCCAATCTGTCAGAGGGATTGTTTCAGTTAGATGCATGATTCTGTCTTTATGATTTTATGTCTTTATTTTATTCGGCTGAAGTTTTGGCAAGTGTTGGACCGCTAAGAAAATACAATTCCCATGGGAAATTAGTGTGTTCAAGGCTTCACAGAGCTTTGGCAGCCAGAATCAACTGAGAGACAAACAAAGGAGATTGGACTTATACCACTTTTTTTTTTCTGTCTGGCATCATGTTTGAATGATAGTTTTATTTGGAAGATACAATGACATTAGTTCAGATTTTTGTCTGCCTTACCAAACTTTGCAAGCACTGACAGATGAGCGGCTGTGTAAAATTGAAATGTGAATTGAACAACCAGAGAAAAGTAAGCACTTTGTATGAATATCAGGAAACTATTTTTTCCTTTTACTGTTTTAGAAGCAGCATACACATACACAAAATCCTTCTGGTCAAAGTGTACGGGAATATGTCCTCTGTGTTTGGCCCATCTTGTCTCTCTGGGGTTGCCTGTCAGGAGAAGTGCCTCACGCCCGCATGTTTAATCACCAGGCTTTGTGGGGCATTCTGCTGAGTGCTCTAGTTCCCCTTAAAAACATGCACAATTGGGTCCCATCGAGGGCCACATGGGTAGCTTTTTCAAGTCTTATTTATGTCTACGTGTCCGACGAACAAGCTGCATTGATTCTTAAAATACTCACCATTGATATCTTTTCCCAGATCATGCTCCTGACCGACCCGGAGGTGGAGAGCAGTCTGCTGATCAGCTCAGACGAAGGTGCAACATATCAGAAATACCGCCTGAACTTCTACATCCTGAGCCTGCTCTTCCACCCGGAGCAAGAGGACTGGATCCTGGCCTATAGCCACGAGCAGAAGGTCAGTGACCGGCCCGCCTCTGTTCGCTCCAGGTTTAGTTAAGGCTTGGCAGACTTCTACTCCTTCAAACGCCTCAAAAGAACAGAGTGCAAATCCAGATAAGCAACAACAGTGAGCCAGTGCAATGCCTCAAAGCAGTGCGGGCGCGGGAGAGTTTTTGTTGCACAAGGCTGAAGGGCAGATGCAGAGGGAAGAATGGATTAGGTAACACAGGTGCTTTTAAGGTTATATACCGAGCAAGGAGATAAAGTCGTCCAATCACTATGGCATCTAGCAAGAGTTGTCAGAGCAGAAACCACTATTATTCAATCAAAAATACCAAAAAGTCTTTGCTAGGGCCTGATCGATATATTTTGGGTTCCGATACCCTCTCTCAAGTAGCATAGTTCAACATTATTGTTATAGTAAAGGTCAGTTTTGGGGGTAACGTATTACACATATTTCAGAAACTAAGGAATATAACATATTACTGACATAAAATATGGGAATATATTACATTTCAAGTAACTCGAGTTGCAAGCGCATTCAAATGTATCAACGAAAAAATGCCAAACTCCCCCCAAATAAAATGCAGCATCATATCAAGTTGGACACAGATCTGCAGTTGCGTGAAGTTAATGTCAAAACAAAACACTGTGGGGAAAGCGAAGGAAAAGGGAACTGCACTTTTGCTCGTGGCATTATTACTATATTCAGTTTATATTTTGCCAAAAGTAACTCAAAAGTAACTCAAAGTAGTGTAACTCAATTTACATTTTTGAAACAATAATATGTAATACAAACAAATTACATTTTTAGAGCTGTAATCACTCATAGAATATATTGCATTTTTTAAGTAACTTGCCCAACACTGGTAAAGGTTTCAATCATAGAAATATAGAAATATATATTTTAGAAGTTGACCAATGGGGGTTTTCTTGTTTTTTTGGCTGATATTTTTGGCCAAATGTTTGAAAATGTCTGGTCTATAATCCTGTGTATGATGCTTCTAAATGTGTTGGTGTTGAACTGTGACAGCAGGGGGCGCTGTATGAGGGGCTTTGGGCTGTTTCATTCAGGACATTCATGTTTAGTCGGGACTTAAGAGGGGGCTTGTTTGAAACTCTCACCAGATGTAAAAACAAAAGTCGCTATCTCCTATGGTTACGGAACTATACACAAAAGTCTGCAGCATAAAATATAGAAAATAGATGTACAAACAGCGATGTTCCCCCCACCCCCTGAGGCCTATGAAGTTGTGGGAGAGCTCGTTTTAAAGCACAGAGTAGCGACCTGAACACAGGAATCCCGTTGATGAATGAATGTGCAGACGGCACGCTGTTAATTTACAACTTCAAGGCGATTATCAAAGCATGAGGAGGAAGGCCACTATCAGGGAATTCCCTTTACACAATATTATTTCTGCCTGCTGTGTGTAATCTGTCTGTCAAACACTTGATAAACCTGTCAACCTTGATCCCAAAGGCAAAAGCTTATCACCCTAAAGGAATTTGTTGAAATATGAATCTCTTTTTTTTTTTTTTTTTACCCCAACAGAACTAGACTAAAACATTTTTGAGTTTTGAGTTAAGACTGAACCTAGGCTGCCAAAAACCACTATACAGTTTAAATGAAACCATTTTGACAGTTTTTCATCCATATGGAAACTTTTCCTTTTCAACTGTCTGCTGTGAAAACTTTCTCTGCCACGTATAAGAAATTGCACATTATTTCAGGTATAGACTCCTGATATTCTGTAACTGAATTATTATTGTTATCAGGGGATTTGGGGGGGTAAAATGAAATTGCAACAACTCAAGTCAAATCAAAAATCCATCTTCCCATTTTCCCCCCAAAACTGGCAATAATACCTTACAAGAGAAGAAAAATAGTTATATCGCTTTCGCTTATAAAGCCAGCAGGCGGTGAGCCGGAGCCGAGGTGGTAGTCGGTGTGCGCCAACAGGTAAACACATTGATTGGCAGCGTGTAGTCGGCGTACTAAACGCGGGGCGGGTTCTATAAATAACAAAACTCTGAGTGAAAATGTGAAGAAAACGCGGAGAATATGGATTGCGGGGAGGCAGCGGACCGTGGGCACCCCTGCGAGGCCTGGCTCTGACCGCTGTATTGAGTTATGAAGCAGGTGCGGCGCAGGCTCGAGCACTCATTCAAACATCAACGGAAAATATGTCTCAGAGTTCAGCCCTCAATTCAAAAGGGAAGTGCCTGAATATGAAAAAGTTTAAAGGCTCTGTAGGTGTTATATGGTAAATAAACTGTATCTCTGAGTTTTTCCTATCTCTGATTTTCTCTCCTGATTGAACCATTGCATTCAGAAACCCATAAACCCTAAAAACACTTGATCTGAGGAGCATCCGAGAGGCCACTTTGATGGAAAACAAAGGCGCCATGTCAACCACCCATATAGCTGCTGGGTCACTGGAAGGTCACATACCCACTACGTATTACCAACCTTTCGATTCACATAAAAAGTTACATAATGCTTGCAGTTTGAGTGATTGAATATTTGCAACAGATAATCTGGCTCCTCACTGCCATCTCTTCTTATAACCAGCCCGCCCCACACTGTGGAGCTTCAAACCGCGCCTGTTTCGGCAGTGCAACCAGGATTTCACTTGGACTGATTTATTTGCGTGCCTCTCGCTGCAGATACGAGTGCATGAAAGGACAGGCTGCTGACACAGTCTAGTATCCAACGTGGCTGTTTTGATCCTGGCATCACACTTTTTGTGATGTGTCACACTCTGCCTGCATTATAACTCTGTGGCGTCATGAGTGTGAGATTATTAGCTGTAGAAAATGTATGTGGTTGCACTAGACTTAGACTAGAGACGGCGGCGCTCTCTGCACTCTTCAGCTTCATACCTTGCGCAGTAAATGTGATGGACAGACTCCCGTGGCAGTGGTCCCTCCTACAGAACTTATAGACTGGAATATTTTCTGTTACTAGACCAGGCTGTGGGTGTGTGTGTGTGTGGGGGGGGGATGAGGGGCACACACGCTGGTGTTTTGATGATGTTTCTGCGGCGTGGAGTTTGCCCCGTGCACTTTAATGTTGGCGCTGGAGCAGGACCATCAATATATTCGGGAGATGGACAGTGTTTAACTCACAGTGGCAGAACTGCTTATAGCACACCACGCCTCAGCCGACCACTTTTCTCTCTAAGCGATGCCCTCGGGCCACTGGCTAATGTACTGGTACACCGTTGTTGTACGCACCAACTTTGCCTTGAGCATCACTGTTGTTGTGCCAGCCGGGAGATCGGGCCCGTTGTGTCCCATGCAGGATTTCTGATTTGCAACTGAAATTATTATAAAATATCTAGTCTCCATATACACTACCATTCCAAACTTCGGGGTCTACAATCAGCAGTTTTCAGCAGTGCTAGCATAGTTGCATGAGTTTTCTAATCATCAATTACCAATGTCTAGACTGTATTTCTGATTAATTTAATATTATCCTTATTAAAAAAGCAGTGCTTTTCTTTCAAAAATAAGAACATTTTAAGTGACCCCAAACTTGAGGTAGTAGTGTACAGTATTTTTTTTTTTTTCTTCAGTTCCGGTTCCTGAACACATGATTGAGATGGCATCAGGATTTCATAAGGCTGCAAAAAGAGATGCTCGTCATAAAGCAAAGTAACAGAGTGATGCAACTAAAACAGAGGGTGTGCTCTGAGATTGTCTCTGGACACATTGTAGCCATAATGTCCAAGACCAAATAGCTAGAATAAGGTCAATTATTTGTAGTATTTGACAATTATTGCCTGCAAAGTATCGCTTTTGCACGGACATGCATAATTTGCCACAGTTTGAGCTTGTCCACTTGATACTGTACATTCACCTCCCTCTGAGTAACTCTTGAACTCAGCCCCGATTTTAACTGCAAAAATATTCCACTTGTCAGAGTGGCTTGTGTGGTGTTGGCTAAAGTCTAGTTCTAATAGAACTCAATGAGGTGCTTGCATAAAGCAGTTTGTCCTGGGTTAACTTTTCTGTGTGGGCTCCAGCTGCTCACCCACTCACCATCTCTGCACCGGCCTCGCCTGGACTTTGCAATATATCTATATATCGAGGATAGGAACTTTTTTGAGAAGATATGCAGTACCCCTGCAGCATGGGACTATTCTATTTAAAAGAGAAACAAAAGTATGCATTTTTTTACACAAATTGTATGACATAGAAGTAAAAAAGAAACCATGTTCAAATTTTAGTTTTTATTCTTTTAAATAAATCCCAAATCTTTCAATCCTCTAGTTTTAATGAATATGTAAATATTTAAGTGATAGGCTACTGTAAGAAAAAAAAAAAAAGACTGAAATCATGATTTGAAAGATTTTAGGACAGATAGCTTAGAGCAGTGGTGCCCAAGCTTTTTGTCTCTGAGGGCCAAAATGAAAAAGTGTCAGTGGGTCGCAGGCCAAACACGGCAATGTCAAGCGTGAAACACCTATAACTGCAAATTATAATAGTTACTTTATTTTTTTTCTGGTAGCCTGAGTTTAACCACGCAAATAGCAATCTATCTGGCAAAATCCTAGTTTTAGTTGAGCAAAATCAACAATTGTAGCAATGTAGTGCAAAATGTAAACAACTGTTTTACAGTAGCCTACCTACAGTGACTTTCATTCATTTGTTAACTCAAAGAAAATGCCATTTACACCATTTTGAAAGTGTCAGTTCGGCATAAATTATTTTATAAGTACATTTTTAACATGTACCTTTGTTGATGTCAACAACCTTTGCAATAAAAGTTGGAAAACTGGGAAAGTTGATGTGCTGCAACGCTCTGTGATTGATGAAAACCAAGACACCACCGCAGTGTTTCCTTAACTTTGTGAAAGGAGTGAAACAGCGCCCCTAATTTTAAGCTGGTGGCCAAAAAGTTTACTGCATCCATATTTGCCATTGAGAATGAATGGGAGCGAGTTGGTGTTAACCAGATGCGGCAAAAAGTAGGTCACTCTCTGGTGGGCCAACGAAATTGTTCTGGCGGGCCATATTTGGCTCGCGGGCCCCACTTTGGGCACCCCTGGCTTAGAGCCAGCACCTTGCCTTGAGGCTATAAAATAGAAATTCTTTGTTTATTTAGCTTGTTTTGCACTTGTTTGTGACCCTTGTATTGTTGTGACAATAGCAGTGTGACACTGTCGTTAACGTTGCTTTCTGCTTCAAAGCTTTCTGTCGAGATGCGTCTCCAATGCATCTTTACAGAAAGCTTAGTTTATGGATGACATTAGTGTTTATTGGCCCATTAAAATCTCCAATCTGCATTAACACAGTGTATCCACCTCTTCTCTCTTTTTTTTGGAAACTTAAAAAACACATGGAAGAAAGGTCATCATTTTGTTTTGCATTCACACACCACAAAACAGCACAAAACCAGGGAATAACTGACTTTTGAGAACCTCTAATGAACTCAAAATTTGAATTAGTAAACAAACCAAAGCAAAAACAACACAGAGGAAAAGAAACCTGTACTAATAAAGTCCAAAACAACCATCAAAACATGTGTTGCTTTCACAGTCGGCGCACTCAGATCTGGACTTTCTGGATTTGGTTAAGTCATAGATGCAACAGAAACATTTTTACTCCATATTTGTCAATCCCATAATCCACCACTGGACCCGTTCTGAGCAGTTCTGGCCATGGATTTGCTAGACTGCCATCAGCCAAAAGTAACCATGGTTCTATGATGTATCATTCTCACTGCTACAGTCTCTCTCTCCTACAAAGTAAATAATTCACACTTTAAAATGTAAAGCGAAAAAAAAAAAAAAGCGAAATAATGTTTTCAGCCTCAGCCATGGATAATCGGTCCATTTTAAATGCATCAAAGTATTGTAAACCTGAAATTATTCATGCATTGTCCTATTAGCGACAATGCATATGTTTTTTCATGTTTAAACTCGAACAAAAGTTTTAGGGATATGCAAAAATGGGAAAGGGCAGTTTTCATATACATTTTCTCTGATGCTTAACTCCTGAATAAATGAGCACAGCATACAATATGAAAAGTAATTAACACAAACCAACAAAGTCATATTGGTTATGGGGTAATAAATGGCTGTTTACATTCATGCGTGACTGCTCATGCCTCAAATGGGGAAAAGTCCAGGGCCCAACAGTGGAATAAAGTTTCACGGCTCATTAGACTCCAGCTGCAGACGGCTTTGTGTTTGTTGGGGCTTTGGTTTGTGGTTTAGGAGGCTGCAGGTGCGTTCAGAGACAATGGGATTTCAGAGCGTCCTGTATCTGTCAGAAATGTGGGTTTAACTGGAGAGATGAAACACACAGCAGTTTATTTTATTCATTTAAAGGAGGGAACAGTGGCTCATGCACTACAGCGATCCTCTCGCCAGTTGGTATTGCCCTACAATGCCCAATACTGTCATGCATATTGGATTGGATCTTGCACCAACAAAAAACCCCTCTCTGCCATTTTTAATTGATACAAATCCAGGCTGGCGGCTCAACAGTCAAGCAGACGCCACACTGGTTTGTACTTGCACCATATGGCTACGCAGTGAGAAGAAAGAAGAGGGAAACAAGCTTTGCAGCCCCATCCATCTTTTAATTAATTTCCCCCAAACTATCAAACCAAATTGCTCTAAATTAGGCTTTGCTGATCTAATACAGTCTTTTTCACAGCCCTGTTTTATGTATTGGGATTGTGGTGCTTTTGGTGTTTTGGTTATTTATAATTTTGTGATGTGGATACAATTAAAAAACTAGATATTTCTATATGTCCGTCCTATTGACACCCACCCAAACTACAACATGTGCCAATGTTGTGTGTTGTTGCTGCTTCTTCATGGTACTGCGCCACTGCCTGCCTTTAAACGTTTACATTTTGTGATAAGTTAATTTTCTTGGATGGTTTTTCCCATCTCCACATAATGACCACCCGATTAGAGCCGGTGAACAATGACAGCGTTCCCCTATTCACGAAATACTGTCGGTCACAGCAACATCAAATCCTCCGTGTGTCTCCCCATAGAATTCCATGCACATTCAGTTTTTGGGCCTTGTGTTAAGTATTGAATGTGAATGAATGGCCAATGTTATTGTGAGCAGACAATACTTTCACATAATATGAAAAGTGAATAGTCATGCTATTGTCATGAATTGTGGTCCCACTGAAAGCTGATGGTAAATGTTGAACAGTCCTTCTCCGACAGTCATTTTATGCAATGTTCAACAATGTTCCCACTTTTTTCAGTGACTTAGAGGGACATGTGCAAGTGCATTTTGGAGAGAACATTTGGGATGTAACTGAAATGTTTCAATTGTTTTCCTTTTTCTGACTTCTGGGATAGTTTTGCTTCTTTTTCTGACTTTTCTGAAAAAATCTTTGGACTTTGATGCGACTATATGCCATTCTGACAGTCGTATGGCAGACTCATTGATCAATAAATTAGTTAGATCCCCATTACACAGATATGTAGTTTAAAGCAGTACTAAGTAACTCATGCCCCTAGTGGCCATAAGCGCCACTGCAGGTGTCGTAGCATGTTGCGTGTTTTACTCATTAATTGTCCCTGAGAGTAAATACTACACTGACAGAAAAGACAAAGGGAGAGATGGATATTGTACATCCAATTACACCATGGAGATATTTTTTTTCTGTATATACTGTACAGTTCTGCAGTTCGCTTTGCCCGTTAGCCTGTTAGCTTTTTCTTCGCGACTCCATTAGTGTGTATTGGTGGCTTCGACACAGTGCAGGGAAAGTTGCAATTGTGGTTTTCTGGCCAGAGGGACCATGGGGAGACGAAAGACCCCCAATCATTGCATCAACACTTGTATTACCCCCAAAGGGACTACAAAAAGGATTTATTAAGGTACTGCTGAGAACAAAATTGACAGGCGGATTGACCAGCCAGCAAAATGCCTGTTCTTGTTCAACATGGTGGCGTACTGTACGAAGACATGCAAAAATAGCTTATTAAGATCCCACTTATGATTGAAAAACAGCGCTTTCCTGCCAAATCAAAAGACGATCTACTCAACTCCTGTGTAGCAGGATTTGAAAAAGTCTTGCGCACTTGAGTGACACGTTACAAATTTGCATCAGTGATCGGATTGATAAAAGACTCAGACGCTCTAGTTTCTGAACAGGAATAGCTGGCTGGGAAGATGAGAGAATCACAGCAGATAATTGTCTCATGTACCTGATGCAGGTTCCTCGCTAAATTCCATGTCTTTTTTTTTTTTCCACAGTTGTACAGCTCAGTGGAGTTCGGACGGAGGTGGCAGCTTGTGCATGAGAGAGTAGCTCCCAATCGATTCTACTGGTGAGTGTGGACTTGCACTTAACACTGCACACAGAAGAGCACTCCAGATAATTTTAGTTCAAACTTGCCCAGTGTTTTGTAGCGTCCTGCCACAAGGTATATTTTTCTCCACTAAGTGTATAAAACAGGTGAAACAAGTGATTACATGAGTGTCTTACATAAACCTACCAAACTCTTGAGACTTCCTACGTCAATCAAAAAATGAATAAATATGACTGATTGCTAACAATCTATTGAGACATATATATAGCTGTAAACACTACTTGGTTGGGACAGTGCACGTTGAACAAACAAAATAAATAATAAAAAAGTTCATTAGTACTATGAGTCTTTTTATCTTTCCCATTAACGGCCAAAAGTGACGGGTAAAACAATGTTCTCGAATAACAATAGTCCACCTCCACAAGTTTATCTCAATGTCAGGACTCTTTTGTCTCGGAGTCTGAAGTCAGTTTGCCGAAGTTTTTGACTTTGAGACGTCCGGGACAGTTGACGTCATCCGTTCACCCCACAGCAAGGAGGAGATGAGCTGCAGTGGCTGAGGTTTTAAGGCTTTCATTATTCATGTTGGTGCCACACTTGACGTTGTGGGTGGCAGACAGTTACATGGTATGACCCTTCTGAGCTTCGCTAGGACAAGGCGACAAGGCGCCATAATCAGTTTGGGCCCAATATGAGTTTGACTTGTTTGTCTTCTCAGAGAAAAGGTGAACAAAATAATCAAGACTCGTGGATATTTTGTACTTTTATTGCTTCTCCACATTTTCCACCATGAAAGGTTTATTCAGTAAAAATCAAGTGTTTTTGGACATGGCCACGCACTAACGGCAATAAAGGAAATCATAAGGAGGACACACAAATCAAATTACAAACCTTTTATAATAGCTCAGAGCTGTAATGTTATTGTCAGAAAGTCTTTTATATTTCCTGATGTTTATTCTGAAACTGCCCGTAGTTTACGTCATTTCCTTTCTGAGCCCATCCCATCCTCATTCCCGACTCTGCGCTCGATGGGATGGTGCCTCGTGTGCGTAATTAATCAAAAGTAAGTGTTGTCCTGCCCTAATCTGTAAATACGACTATCACACCTGTTGAAGTATTGTTTACATTCACCTGTGTACCTGTTCAGTGTCTTACGTGCATGTTTTTGCCCCTTCGTGGGTATTTCTGTAGTGCGTAGTTTAGCTCTCTTTGAGCCATGCGCCCCTCACGTGAAGACCGCATGGGGTGCAGTTGCGCCCGCTTCCACTAGAGGGAGGCAGAGACCACCGTATCCATTAAGAACCTACTTTGCCTCATTAGCCCCTGTACATTCGTTGTTTATAGTGCTTTTGGGCTATTTGACAAGATTAACGTGATTTAGTATTCCAATTAGATGTTTCACATTGGTTTGAATATTGTTTGATACTTTGTACATTGTAATTAATATTATTTTATTCTTTGTTTCTTTTATAGACCACACACACACATATGCACACCCATCTACATCCATAAATATTTGTACCCAACTTCATAATAAAGTTCTGCTGCTATAACTTCTCCGCGCCCATCTCTCTGACCGGAGCCCTGTCAAAAGGAAACTGTCGGACCACTACAATTCCCCTCAGAGTGTCCCACTCTAGCACATGGTCCTTCGAGCCGGATTCGATAGCTTTCTGGAGACAATATGGAGCCAGGACAACCATCTGCAGATCCAGCAGTGCGTCCTCGATCCCAGCGGGAGACACAGCTACCAGCATCCCTTGCAGACTTTGAAGTTGGGTACACACCGAGAGTCGCAATACCTCCTACCACCGAAGCTGAGGAACTCGGAGCAGCAGCCCCAGCTCACGACATCCCAGTCCCTGATCCGCTTTCACTGCTGTCTGTGAGAGCAGAGTCATGTCGTTCCCTGGCATCTCATCGTAGCAGACCGAGATCTCAATGCAGCGCTGGCTCATCAACCAAGAGATCTGCTGCAGAAGGGCTATCCGAGATACAGAGTGCCATGTTGGAGGAACAAGTCAAACGCATGGAGCTAGCAGAAGTGCATCGGCAGATTATGGAGCAGACGCTAGTGGACGAGCAGTGCACTCTTCTTGACAAAGAAGCTAAAGACGCCCTCCATGAGAAGGAGGAACTTATCAGAGAACAAGAACGGCAGAGACGTCGACTTGACGAGAAAGCAGAGATGGCGCACAAGAGTAAAGAGGCTATCACCAGGCATCAGATGTTGCAACGGCGACTGAAAGAGAAAGAGATGGAATTGGCGCAAGCAGCTCTCATCACGTCTTTCCTGGCGGAAGAACAAATTAAGAGTTCACTCTCCCCCAAGCCCCTTAGTGAATATGATTACGACCCAAGGTCCTCATCCAGAGATCAACATCTTCTACTGCAATCACAAGGTGCGCCTGGACTGCTCCATTCTACTCCATCTACTCATGATCCGCCACCAGTCTCCAGTGCAGTCACTCGTCCATCTGTCTCAACAAGTCTCCCCTCAGTTCAAGTCCAGCCCGCTCCGCAAGTGAGTGCTCCTGCTACTACTGGTATGCTAACCCAGACACTGCCTACCTACATGACCATGCCTCTTCCTCCTGCAATTCTCAACCCAGCTCCGCCAGCGGTGCCCAGACCAGTCGTGAGTGCCGTCACCTCAGGTGCTCCAACACTGTCAGTAGCACAGTATATAGCCCCACGTGGCCTGCCACAGATGGTCTACAGCCAAGCCCAGGTCCAATATGTGCCTCCACCTGTTCCACCTCAACAGCCAGTGTTACCAGCTGCCAATACGCTGTCCTATCCTTACTCTGCCATGCCACCTTTGCCACAACAGGTGACAGCGCCTCCAGGTTACAGGGCAGCGCCGGGCACAGACCTCATGGAGCTCTTAGTTGCCACTTCCTATGGCCTTCCTAGACCCACTCTACCTCATTTCACCTCAGGTAAAGAGTCAGACTTTGCCCTACTCAAGATGGCTTTGGACAATCTGCTCAATACACATTCCCACCTCACAGAGCAGTTCAAATATCAAGTCCTCCTCGATCACCTGAAGTTGCCAAGCGCCTACAAGCTAGCCCAAGCCTACATGCACGATCCTAGACCCTACACTTCAGCCCTTCAGGCTCTCCAAGATAAATATGGGCAACCGCGTCAGCTTGTGCAGAGCGAGCTGGGTACCATCTTGAATTCACCTCCCGTAAGATCTGGAGATCCTGAGGCATTTGACAACTTTGCCCTATCAGTACAGGGTCTAGTGGGCATGCTCCGCTCCCTTGAAGGTGAGAATGGCTACGAACTGCGATGCGGCTCCCACGTTGACAGGCTACTCAGCAAACTGCCCACCAACTATCGAGACGGGTTTGTGGAGTACAGCATAAACCGAGGCATCCTGAGGACCGGCACTGATCAGACCTACACACTTGAAGACTTCTCTGTTTGGCTTCAGTTAAAGTCACAAGCAAAGCGCATTTCATCCCGAGCATCTCTGATGTTCCAAGACCAGCCTAAGCCAGTTAAGGGCCAGAGGAAACCCCAGGGTCCTTCATCCAACGTGTTCTACAACACAGAAAGCCCAGCTAAAGTAACCTCTTCAGATCCTACTCACAGCCCAAAGTCACCCAAAGCTAAACCCAGTGTGAAGCCTTACTGCCCGTACTGTGACACCCGAGAGCATTACCTCAGCTTGTGCCCTAAATTCAAAGTGCTCACTCCAACAGAGATTTCCACTTGGATTAAAGACAGAGGTTGTTGGAGATGTGGCAGGAACCATAAACCTGAGGCATGTACTCTCAAGAAGCCTTGCCAAGTGTGCAAGCAGCAACACCTGACTGTGCTCCACGAAGTGTGTCCGCAAGAGGCCAAGAAGGTGCTAATGGTCAGTGCTGCTCCCAACACCATCTATGTTGACCGCCCGAGTCGTCCGCAGAGAGTAATGCTGAAGCTAGTAAAGGTGCGCCTGTACAATGCCGAGCACTCCCTGGAAGGTTTTGCCATCCTGGATGACGGATCAGAGCGAACCCTCATCCTTCCCTCAGCAGTCCGGCATCTCCATTTAACCAAAGAGCCTGAAAGCTTGCCTTTGCGCACTGTCCGCCATGAGGTGATTCATCTACAAGGAGCTGCTGTTTCGTTCGACATCTCCCCAGCTCATGCTCCCAAACAAAGGTACAACATCTTACATGCTTTCACCGCTGATGAGCTGAGCCTGTCTGAGCATAGCTATCCTGTCAAGTCACTCATGCGCAGATACTCCCATCTGCAAGATCTTCCTCTGCCGAAGGTTGACAAGGTCCAACCGCTTCTGCTCATAGGCTCTGACTTTCCACATCTGCTGCTTCCCAAACAACCGGTTCGAGCAGGTCCTCCTGGGAGTCCAGTAGCTGTACGTACTGCTCTTGGTTGGACATTGCAAGGCCCAGCCAACCTCAACCTCACTGGTGAACACTGTTACTTCACCATGTCTCCCAACACAGAGCTGCAGCGGCATGTTGAACGACTGTGGCAAGTCGACATAACTCCGTATGCCAACGTGAAGACTGCGACCCGCTCTAAAGAAGATCAGCAGGCCCTAGAGCTGCTGGAACAGCGCACAGTCAAAGAAGAAGTGGATGGAGTGACAAGGTATGCCACTCCACTACTTAGACGCAAAGCGAGCCCCACACTCTGGGCTCCAAAGCACACATTGCTCCCACAGCTACGGAGCACAGAACGCCGTCTAGCCAAAGACAGTGCTCTAGCTAACACCTACTGTCAAGAAATACAGAAGCTTGAACAGTTGGGCTACGCCAAACCTCTACCTCCAGACACAGTAGACAGCTCCACAGAGTCCTGGTATCTGCCGCACCATGTTGTCCACCACAATGGGAAGGCTAGGATTGTCTACAACTGTTCCTACCAGCACAACGGTCAAAGCCTCAACAGCCAACTGTTGCCCGGTCCGACCTTAGGCCCTACCCTCCTCGGTGTACTTCTTCGGTTCCGAGAACACAGTGTGGCTGTCAGTGGTGACATCAAAGCGATGTTTCATCAAGTTCGCCTGCTGCCAGATGACAAGCCCCTTCTCCGTTTTCTCTGGAGAGGCATGAAGAGGGAGGAGGAACCAACGGTGTACGAGTGGCAAGTTTTGCCGTTCGGAACAACATGCAGTCCCTGCTGCGCCACCTACGCCCTCCAGCGGCATGTGAAGGACAACAGCAGCGGCCATGAGGACATCCTACACCTTGTGGAGACTGCCTTCTATGTCGACAACTGCTTGACCAGTGTCACGAACGCTGATGAAGCCAAAACCATCATCAACCGGATGCGCAAACTGCTATCAGCTGGAGGCTTCGACATCAGGCAGTGGGCCAGCAACACCCCCACAGTTGTTGAGCATCTTCCAGTGGAAGCGAAAGCAGCGAGCACCGAGTTGTGGCTCTCTCAGCCCCGCCAAGATCCAGAAGAGCCAGCCTTAGGCCTTCGCTGGAACTGCCTTACCGATCGCCTTGGGTACCGCCACAGACCCGTAGAGTATTCACAGCCAACTCTGAGGAATGTCTACAAGGTGATGGCAACACAATACGATCCCCTCGGATGCCTCATTCCATTCACCACCCGAGCGAAGATCCTGATTCAAGACCTGTGGGGAGTGGGAGTTGGCTGGGATGAACTGATCCGACCAGAACCTCTGCTGGATGTCTGGACCCAGTGGGAGAGTGAATTGGTCCATCTTCCACGAGTGGAAATCCCCCGATGCTATGTCCCGTCTGTAGCAAACACTGGGGAACCCAGACGAGAGGCACACATCTTCTGCGATGCCTCTGAAAGAGCCTACGGGGCAGTCGCTTATCTTCGCACCCAAGACAATCAAGGTGAAGTTCACGTAGCATTTGTGATGGCTCGATCACGAGTGAGCCCCCGCAAACAACTTTCCATGCCACGCCTCGAACTGTGTGCGGCTTTAGCCGGAGCCCAGCTAGCTAAGGTCATTATGACAGAAATGTCGCTCTCTCCCCAGCAAGTCACTCTCTGGACTGATTCGACGACAGTTCTGACGTGGCTCACGTCCGACTCGTGTCGCTACAAGGTCTTTGTGGGAACAAGAGTTTCAGAAATTCAAGACCTCACTGAAAGCTCGACCTGGCGGTACGTCGGCACCACTGATAATCCTGCCGATGACCTTACTCGCGGCAAATCCTTGCTCGAGCTCAGCCAACCGAACCGATGGATCCAAGGTCCACCATTCCTCCGACAACATCCAGACTCCTGGCCAGTGCTTCAGTTTACAGAAGCCCAAGAAGCAGACGAGGATGAACTTCGAAAGACAGTGTTCTGTGGAGCCACCACCTGCTCTCCAACCACGACACCCATGTCTGATATAGACAACTGGGACAGTCTTCTCAAGGCTACCCATGAGAGCCTTCACGGGGCGGCCAATGACCAGAGCAGGCCCACCATGACAGCAGCTGACGTCCAAGCAGCAGAGCTACATGTCCTCAGACAGGCCCAGAGTGAGTCCTTCCCTGAAGAGGTGGAAACCCTTGCTGCTGGTAAGCCCATCTTAAAACAGAGCCACCTGATTATGCTTGCTCCAGAGTATGATGAAGCTGTTGGTCTGGTGAGAGTGGGGGGCAGACTACGCAGAGCAGAAGATCTTGACCCAGATGCGATACATCCTATCATCCTCGATCCCAAACATCATGTCACGAAGCTGCTCATTAAGAAATATGACAGTGAACTGCTACATCCTGGTCCCGAGCGAGTTTTCGCAGAGATGAGGAGAAGATATTGGATCCTCCGAGGAAGAGAGTCCATCAAACGTCATCAGCACGGCTGTGTTGAATGTCAGAAATGGCGCGCTTCTCCAGTGGTCCCTCAGATGGCAGATCTACCCCCCGCCAGACTCCGTTTATACAAGCCACCTTTCTGGTCGACCGGAGTCGACTGCTTCGGCCCATACAACGTCAAGGTGGGACGGCGCACAGAGAAGCGGTGGGGTCTGATTTTCAAGTGCATGACGACAAGCTGTGTGCACCTCGACCTACTGGAGAGCATAGACACTGATGCGTTCCTGATGGCTCTCCGCCGCTTCATCGCCCGCCGCGGCAAGCCATTTGAGATCCTGTCCGACAGAGGAACCAACTTCCGAGGTGGAGCTGCAGAGCTGCAGGCCAGTTTTGCTGCTTTAGAAGTTCCTCTTCAAGAACAGCTGGCCGGACAGAAGATTGAGTTCCGTTTCAATCCCCCTGGTTCTCCACACTTTGGTGGAACATGGGAACGAGAGATCAAGTCGATTAAGTCAGCTCTCCAAGTCATCCTCCAGGACCACACCGTCGCCGAACCTGTGCTGCAGACTGTGCTGATTGAAGTGGAGGGAATACTCAACGCTAAACCACTTGGATACATCTCCGCCGACGCTGCTGATCCGGATCCCGTCACACCGAATCTACTGTTGATGGGACGCCGCGACGCATCACTCCCGCAGGCAGTCTACGCGGCCAGTGATCTTCTCAGCAGAAGAAGATGGCGCCACAGCCAGATCCTGGCAGACCATTTCTGGTCCAACTTTGTCCGTCGCCACCTCCCAGACCTGCAGAAGCGGTCGAAGTGGCACAAGGACACAGACAATCTGACTGCTGGCCAGGTGGTGATGGTGGTTGATTCGCAGCTACCCAGAGCCCAGTGGCCCATTGGGAGAGTGGTGAAGACCTGTCCCGGCTCGGATGGACGAGTCAGGGCAGCTGAAGTCAAGATCAAGGGACAGACCTACCTACGGCCAGTCGTGCGCCTTGTGCGGCTGCCAACCTGGGAGGATGAAGACGACTCCAACTAAGTAGACTTTCCCTTTGAATTCAAATTTATTGCTAAATTTGGGGGCGGCTATGTCAGAAAGTCTTTTATATTTCCTGATGTTTATTCTGAAACTGCCCGTAGTTTACGTCATTTCCTTTCTGAGCCCATCCCATCCTCATTCCCGACTCTGCGCTCGATGGGATGGTGCCTCGTGTGCGTAATTAATCAAAAGTAAGTGTTGTCCTGCCCTAATCTGTAAATACGACTATCACACCTGTTGAAGTATTGTTTACATTCACCTGTGTACCTGTTCAGTGTCTTACGTGCATGTTTTTGCCCCTTCGTGGGTATTTCTGTAGTGCGTAGTTTAGCTCTCTTTGAGCCATGCGCCCCTCACGTGAAGACCGCATGGGGTGCAGTTGCGCCCGCTTCCACTAGAGGGAGGCAGAGACCACCGTATCCATTAAGAACCTACTTTGCCTCATTAGCCCCTGTACATTCGTTGTTTATAGTGCTTTTGGGCTATTTGACAAGATTAACGTGATTTAGTATTCCAATTAGATGTTTCACATTGGTTTGAATATTGTTTGATACTTTGTACATTGTAATTAATATTATTTTATTCTTTGTTTCTTTTATAGACCACACACACACATATGCACACCCATCTACATCCATAAATATTTGTACCCAACTTCATAATAAAGTTCTGCTGCTATAACTTCTCCGCGCCCATCTCTCTGACCGGAGCCCTGTCAAAAGGAAACTGTCGGACCACTACAATTCCCCTCAGAGTGTCCCACTCTATCACAGTTATTATGTTGTTCCATGGTCTGGGCTCAATTGGTTGGATAGTGTGATGTCACAGCTCTACTTCAAGGTCCGTGCCGGCCGGAAAATATGCGAGAAAAAACTCTTAAAAACCACAATCAATATTTCTGAAACTCAGAAGAGAGTTACTGAACCTACTTATTTCTCAGACTCATTAGCCAAAAATGACACACCTACTGCTAAAAAAAAAGTAATATTTACTAAAGTTGCTACTTCCGAGTTTTGGTAAATATTACTTTTATAGCAGTAGGTACAGCATTTTGGCTAATGGGCCTGATAAATAAGTATGTTAAGTAACTCTCTGTTGAGTTTCAAAAATTGTGGTATTGAAGCGTGTTTTTTTTTGTAGTTTCTCGCACATCTGCTGGTCTATGAGGACCTGGAAGTAGAGCTGTGACGTCACCACTTCTGCAGCTGTTTCCATAGTAACGACAAACATTTGAGTTGTAACTAGTTTCAGGTAAAACAGCTTAAAACATTAAAAAAAACCTGCACTGGACTTTAAAAAAAAAAGCAAACTGGCCGCAATGAACAGTTTCAGTTTGTGGGACCATGGTATAAGCGGATTAGATTACTCAGAGACGTGCATTATACAGTTTTAACGCACTTCACGGAGGAAAGCATCCTTACTTATTTGACCTTTATTTAACCACGAAAGTCCCACTAAGATTTCAGAATTTTATTATTGAAACCGCCCAGCAAACTCCACATAGAAAGGCCGACTTGACCTGGGAATTGAACCCCTGGACCTCCTTGCTTTGAGGCGAATGCAGTAACTTCTACGCCATCGTGTTACCTGGAGTAGAACATGATATTGCCTCTCAACAAATAAACTCTTAAGCTGTTTTTTTTTTTAAATGCAGTCCCTCTCCCCTACATCATCCTGCCACAGCACACAGCACAACTCTCGCAAACAAACACATATTTCTAGGCTACGGTGCAGCGGTTTGATAACATTTTCCCACTTTTCCATCATTGCTGACGCTTTTACCTGCCAGCGCCAAAGTGTATCAATACAAAAACCTTTTCTTCCTCAGTCTCTCTCGGTTGAATTCTTTTGTGTCACTTCCACTTTGTTAATAAATTGTTTCGGCGGAGGTCTTGTCCAAAGTTAGCAGTATGTAGCCTGTCTCCGGCCTCTCTACACAAATACATGGTAGACTCGTGTTCCCTTCAGCATCGGGAAGAGGAGATGTCAGGCCTGGTAACAAGCGGTCGGGGAGTGAAGGCAGCCTAAAGGGAATCTGCAGCAAACTGAGAGAGCTATTTTAAGGCCAGCTCGGTGCATGTACATCTGTGTGTATATGTGTGAAAGGTGGGGTGCGATGGCCAAGGTAATGAGCTTGCATCGGGAACGAAGCACTGTGTGTCTGCTCGAGCCACCAACCGTGTGAGGAAATGAGGAGGCCTAATAGGATTGGGTTGGCGGGGATCTGGGTGGAATCCAGCTCAAAGTGTGCATTAAAAATATACCTACATTATGTAAGCGGTTTGAGAGCTTACTGCAAATGTGTGGAGTATTTTGCAGGCGCTATTAGAGTGGACTGAAAGTGGCTCAGCGGGACAATATTGATCAGGATATTTTTGATAAGTTGGAAGAAGAGGAAGAAGAGGAGGAGGTGGAGGAGGCGGACGAGGAAGAGGAAAAGAAGAAGAGGAGGAAGAAGAGGAGGAGGAAGAAGAGGAAGAGGAGGAAGAAGAAGGAGAATATGGTGAAGGAGAAGACCGCGCCCCGACTTTGGAATGAACTCTCACTCGACTTGTGCTCTCTAGACTCCGTGGACATTTTTAAAAAGCGCCTAAAAACACATTTGTTTACAAAAGCATTCTAGTCCAATCAACTCACGCTGCTGTCATTGTCGGCATATGTTATGTTTTTAAGACTTTGTGACTTTGTGTCTGTGAAAAGCGCTATACAAATAAAGTTTACTTACTTACTTAATTAAGAAGGAGAAGAAGAAGAAGAAGAGGAGTAGGAGGAAGAAGAAGGAGAATAAGGAGAAGGAGAAGAGGAGGAGGAAGCAGAAGAGGAAGAAGAAGGAGAATATGGTGAAGGAGAAGAAGAAGGAGAAGAAGCCTTATTTATATAATGAAAGCCCTCACCTGGATCTCAAGACAAAATGCCTTTAAACATGCATCACTTCGGTTTAAGTGATGCATGGGTATCCCCACATTGCTATTTTACGTTTCATTTTGGCTTTTTATGTTATAATAAACTTTCCAATATCGTCACTCTCAAAGTGGAGTCCGTGAGGCATGTGTGATCATTTAAATATATAGTAATAAACATTTCATGTAATGTAATGATGTCTGTAAGAAAAATGCTTTTAACCACCTGAATGTATAATATGATATTGATTTGGGAGTCCTTGGGGGATTATTTCTGTTCAATGATTGGTCCCAATTGCAAAATATTTGAGAGCTCTTGCCCTTAAAGCAAACCTTGTGTACTGTATAGTTCACGTCAGTTTTCCTGAATGCTCGGTCTGATTCTTTCTCCAGAGCTCATACATCCATCAACTGATTTATAACACAGTGCCCTTTTTCTGCAGAAAGTGTTCCTCCATGTTTTTAAAGTCAGTCGACTTTCACTTGTTGTATTTAGTGTTCGCTTTAACTAAAAGCATGACTTTTGATAACACATGAAAAACTGACACCAAGGTGTCAAAAGTGTTTTGAAAAGTCTGCAATGGTGGTAAGCTCTAACTGCCATCAATGCCTCCACTCGGGTGAGATATATGGAGTGTTTAAGAAAGCAAAGGAAGTATAGACTGTGTCACATGGAATTTGAACCACCTAGTTTCGATTTGAGCTGCCAGCTCTATCTCACCCACCCAAAACATAAATTCACATTTCCTCCTCTTTCTATCCACTTACTGAGTGTATCTAATGCCCAGCCATGAAATGTTTTGCATATGACATCACAAAACTGGACCAAAACATCTGGAGCTGCCAGACTGTGATTTTTCTCCTTTGGCTCCAGAGACTCAACTCATATTTTCTTCAATCTGTTGCGACGGAAAATCCTCCTGTGTTGTCCAAAGCACTTCCATATATTACTACACACATATGCAAAACTGTCTGTTTTACATATTCTACGTTATTTAGTTTTAGCGACAAATGAAATAGCAAAAAATGTCATCGAAACAACCCTGCTGCTGCCTTTTTCTGCCCCTGACTGCATTATTCAGTGGAAGTGGAAATGTGAATTGGATAAGTAGGACAGCCTATTCACCACAGCATTTCAATGGGGAAATTACCAATGTACCTAATGAGGGGACGCTATAGTGGCCACGCGTCCGCCGCTCGCTCGCGCCTCTCTATTCCTTGCAGCGGAAGACGTGCCAACCTGTCGACAAACGCAGTCTTATCGGTCCTTCTTTAGCCTCGCTCTGATCCCCCAGTCTGTGTAATACATATTTAATGCCCTAATGATTATGTGCTGTTCCATCGACTGGGCTCTCACTGCTCATGGCGGAAAATAGGACTGGTGTTTAAAAAAAGAAAGTGGAGTGCGGAGCAAAAGTATTTTAAACTAAATACGAAGTTTAACAATGCAATAAGTTCCTCACACATTTGACTGTATAAATTTTTAAGGCAGCAATGAAGCCTTTATTGAAACCACACTGCGGAACAACCCAGGTCATACAGAACTATATCATCATGGCTTACATGCTCTGAAGATCAGTCCAATAATGACAGAGCTTATCAGTCAAATCAGTGGTTGTATTTCAATTCATAAAAACTGGATAAAATGTTGCTGTGGTTTTAAGGTGAGACACAGTGTTCCATGTTTATATTTTTCTGCTCATTTTCATCTTATTAGGTTTAGGTTTTCTTAGTGTCTTAGTAGCTCCTACAGACTTTGTCTTTTTTTTCCAAGGGATTCTTTGATATTTAATTCCCAGCCTGATTAATTGAGCTTTGAACCCAAAAAAAACAAATACATTTAAACCCGAGGCAATCTATTATTTAGATTTTGTTGCTGAAAATATAGGCACATTTGGCCAGTTTATAATGTGGCATATAAATAACTTTATTAAAATATTAATTTTAAATATGAAAACGGTCAGCAGATGGCGCTAGCGCATAAATAGTATAAAAGCCCACCCCGGTTCACACTTCTCACTGGTGTCCTCTGTTTTCCGGGTCCAGCGGGTGGTTGAGACCCTCAACCCGCACCGCTCCATGGTGTCCATTGCTCTCGGTTTATCGTGGTCTGGGGTCTGCTGGGGGTCCTCGCGTAACCGGGGGGTATCGAATCACCGGGCCGGCCGAGTAGGGCTAGATGTGAGCGTGCGACGGTGAGCTTGTCGCTGCTGTATTGTTTATTTTTGTTTCACACTGTGTTTTAACTAAAAGCTACTGTGAACAAATTGTGATTAACTGAAAGCTAGCGTGAGCAAATGAAAGCTGTGTCAGGAAATGTCTAATGTGAACCCGAACAGGACACAAGTAAAACATAGTTTATCAAAGGAACATGCTGCCTCTCTCCTTATGAGTCAAACCTGTGTGTCTTAAAGAGACTAGATGCAAGTTGGTCATTTTTATACTCACTACTGCCATCTCAGGTCATACGTGTAACTGCAGCTTCTATATTAAACTCGTGCATGACGGCACTTCGGACCCGAATTAACACCTTTTTGAGTGACAGTGCAGGATTTTAGAGGCAGTTGCAGTGAATAGTTCTGGGCTCATTCTACATATTAGGACATTGCTGGAACATGTAGGGGGAGGAAAATACCTAATTTTAACATTTAAAATCCTTGTAGTCCCTTTAAAGCACATTCATTTTCCAGTCATACTGGATGGCGTTGTCTGGCTTTTTCATTTGTTAAAGGGACTATACAGAGTTTAAAAATGTCAAAATAATGTTCCTCCCCCTACATGTTCCAGCCATGTCCTGATGTGTAGAATGAGCCCAAACCTGTTCACCACAACGGCCTCTATAATCCTGCACTGTCACTCAAAAAGGTGTTAATTCGAGTCCAAAGTGCCGTCATGCACGAGCTTAATATAGAAGCTGCAGTTACACGCATGGCCTGAGGTGGCAGTAGTGAGTATAAAATTGCTAACTTGCATCTAGCCCCTTTAACATACTACCACCACTCGTCTTATCACACATAAAATGTCTTATTTTTATATGAAAACATAAAATGGCAGAAAACTTACAGCAAAAATATCCAATTTACACCTCCGGATTTATTTTATTTTGCCTATTCATCTGCAGTTACAATAGGACTTTATTGATGGGGATGCAAATAGACAGGGAAATGTGCAATCAAGTAATAGTAGCTAAAGGTATCTTTTATACAATGAATATTAAACTTTTAGTGACTGTACATTGCATTACGACAAAATGTAGAAAGGGAAGTAACAGTTATTCAACAACATATACTAAATGGTTCATAGTGTATAGAAATATGTGCTCAAAATCCTCATCAAAATTTTAATCAAATCTCGAAGCTCTAAATAATGTAGAATAACTATCACGTATATGAGTTTGGCCTGTATGTCAAAATTGTTCCGAATGCCTTTAAACACCCCTGGATCTGCTCTACTTTCCAATGTGTTATCTATCGACAAATCCTTCCTTATCCGCTCCTCCCCGAGCTCAGCACTGATCCCACAGTCTGTGTTATACATATTTAATGCCGTAATGATTAAATGCTGTTCCATGTGCGGACCCCCAACACACGGCGCAGACAAATCAATGGCTGTTCCCACGTTAAAGATGTCAGGACACATCTCGCTCCATCTTTCTCTATCAGGGAGTTTAATCCTGGGGGACCTTTTTCTCCCCCCTTTAGTTTGTCTGGTCTTGCTGCAAAGACAAAGTGCGGGTCATTCCCCGGGACTAATGCTGATGTTTACCACAGCTGTCATTGCCGCTGACAATCCCCGCGGTTTGGTATTTGTCGAACTCCCTCTCTCTTTCTCACAGGTTAGACCGCCAGCGAAAATGGTTGCTAAAAAATCCTATAAAGTCCAAAAACTAAAGTGTCATGGTTTACAAATGTTGCTCGTATTTCATTGGGGGAAAGGCCGAATTGATGAGAGAGAACAGCAAGGCGTAATTGCTGTTAAATTCTCCTTCTCCTTCTCCTGACCTTGATCAAATTTAAATATTCATCAAGCTTACTACTCCTGTCAGTTGAAGCGGATACAGACGTAAATGTGTTTTTCTTCACGCGCCCCTCTACCACAAATTGGGCTGCTGCGGCCCCACAGTAGGAATAACGCTCGGTGATGTTCCTGAAACACATTTGTCTGCCTTTCAGGTCCAAAATGGGTTTGGACAAAGAGGCCGGCCTAATTCACCTGGAAACCAGCATCTCTGAAGGACGTGAGTAATTGAATTCCCAGTTCACTCCTCCATTTTCTTGTGTCTTTCTTTGTGCTCCGGTAAAGTGTCTGGCAAAAGGCGAGTTGTCAAGTGTGTAGCAGACTAATGGCGTGGCACATAAAGGGGACATTTCAAATGAATAGAAAGAAAACACGTACTTTTCTAAGGCGTATGTTTTAGTAATACATTTGCGTGGTTATTCAGTCTTGGAAAACTCCATAAGTCTACGTAAGGCAGTGGCTGTAGTACAATCATTAAAGTATAATGCTTTTCGATGGGCCTCCCACAAGCTATTGACTGAACTAGTGCTGCAAAGTGCTAATCATTTTGTTTAAACATTTGTCCATTGATTATGTGATCCATGGTTTGAGTCAATGATGGGTCTGTACAAAAGAATTGCTGTTAGAAATATATAAGGTCAAATAAGGATTTTTTTTTTTTTATGGATTGTTTTTTTCATAACAGCTCAATTTGTTGTAGAAGTGCATGGTCTATAGATTTTGCAAATGTTTTGTTTTTTTGTCCAACGAGAGCAGAAACTTTACGTCAATTCTTTTGTGTGATGCTTCGAGAGTTTTCACATTGTGAAATTCTCTAGGCCAGGGCTCCCAACCTCTTTTGTCTCACATACCCCTTGCACCTGACATTTATACTGAGAGGACTCAAGACCTTAAGGGCGCTGACAATTACTCAGAAAGTGATCAACTAAACTCCCACTCGTTACTAAGAAGCCTCATTCATGAACATCTTTTAAAGAAACTTCAGTGTTAGGAAGCTGCACCAGATTCATGACATGTTCTTAAGTTGGGTAAATCCTTCGTGACGGTGTTCTCAAGTTTGGTGAGGACTAATTAGCATATGTCACCGCCTCTGACACAAATCCAAAACTAATAATAACCAACAAAACCCCCAAATAACCGGTGCCACACGCTCGATGCCCCTCCTAAACCTTTGGGCATGTGAATTAGCTCTCATTACAAAATGTTTAAATAGATATACTCTGTAAAGGGTTTTCCTTCTCTGCTTGCGAGTCGACACTTTGCAACACTCAGCCCGCTTAGCTCACTGAGCAGAGTGTTTGCCTCTGGAGCAGGAGGTCGCAGGATCGAGGCCCATGTTCGTCAAACAATTTTATGCAGAACGATAAACATTAAAACCCAAATATCTGTCCCACATTACGTGACTAGCCACATGACCAGCGGAACACAGCAACTCTACACTACAGGCTTGTCATCCCAACTACGATTGAAAATGTGAACTGCTAATGACTCCTTAAAGGCACAATACCTGAATTAGTGCTGTCCTTTATTTGTTTAGTCCTCCTTTAGTATTTTGTAAATTTAGACATTTGATGGGGAAAAAACACTGTGCATCTACTTATAAAGCATTTGCATTTGCATTTGTTTTCTTTATGTAATATTGTTTGTTATTAGGTATGTGGTATAAAGCCTTTAAAGAGCCTATATCATGCTATTTTAGACCTTCCAAAGTCAACTACAGGCACATATGGTTCATATTTCTCATTTGGCAGAAATAAATAGTAATTTATTAAGGAATATGACTCATTTCCGGACGCTCTCACCACACACTGTTTCTATTCAGCCCCAGCTTTTACGCTTTGTCCCTCGTCCACTCTGACATGCAACCTCTCACGAGTTTAAATATGTCGTACTCCACTGAGCATAAGGATGTATCTCTCTCTGAGCCTGTAATAGTATAATTGATATACACACAGTCATATGAAACGCCACCCCCAGCGTCTTCCGTTGGTAAAGCCTAACTATTTATTCACTATTTTCCAAGGCAACAGAACATGCATGACAGATTATGCTCGAAAACACAGCGCACACGACACAGTTTTATAATTAGCCAACTTACCGCATGGCCTCTTCGTCAGCTGGTCCTCTCCAGTCGCTCCGAGGCAACATCTAAGTAATAATGTCCAGCAAATACAATCCACATGTAAGCAGCAAAAGTTCTCAAAGCAGGGCTGCCAAAAGTAAGAATCCAAAATCCAGTCCTTGTAAAGAACGGGAAAAGACCGTAGTCTGTTACATTTTTAGTGACTCATTTGCAATTTGTTGAGCGCTGTTATAGTCACACTAATAGTAATGTTACAATATCTGCTTCTAATCTACAGGGGTTTGAGTGATTTGGATAATAGAAACGAACAATTCTAAGAAATAATGCTGAAAAAAAAATCCTCAAAATTGCAACCATTTCAAATATGAGGTGTGTGTCAGCTTTGACTTATGAAGCTGATGCCAGTCTCAAAACTTGTTTGAAAAAGTCAAAAGTCTGAGACCCTTTGGGGGTTATAGAAGATTCCTTACATTCATCATCTAAACTCTGTAACACACCCTCCTCACGTATCCCTCCTCGTTGGGAGCATCTGTTCCACCTTGATGTCAGCGCGGCCCTTTGTAGCTGACACAATAGAGAAAAAACAATCATACAAACACGCTGCGCCAACATCAGATCTGTCAGAAGCTACCTCCACGGCCAACTTCCATCACTATTGATCACGGCGGCAGCGGGAGCCCCCACACGTATTTGGCAGGGGCTAATATGTCGGGACAGGCTGTGCGATTGAAGGCAAAGAAAGCAATTGGCCCGTGTGGTCATCTGTCTTTCCACCAGACCGCCGGTCTGAAGAGCTTTATTGACACCAGTAAATGTAGAGACGCCTAAAGGAGACACCTGAGTGAGAGGTGAGGGCCGGGTTTTCGTCATTGACTGGATAAGGGGTTTGCAAACTGTGGGGCACGGGCGACAAGAGGCACTCAAGCTTCTTCTGGTGTTAATCAGAACGGCTGATTTAAACCCTGTTTTAGTGGTGAATTGGTCATGTTTATTTGGGGTTTTGGGCTGGTTTTACAGTGTTGTAGATATTTATTTAGTTGCATTTTAGAGCACATGGTCATGTTTATGAAATGGTTTGGCCCTTGTTTAGAGTTGGTTTGGATCTAGATTATTTATTTATTTAATAGGCACAGTCCACATTAATGAGTAAACATGCCGGATTATAGCCACAAGGCTCATTTACATCTGTAGTCTCTTGTAGGCAGATGACAGAAGTATTGAAAATTATGTAAACAATGTAACAGAAGTTAGTACAGCATAATAATGTTAAAAAGTACACTTAATGGTCACAAGACTGGTTTGAGTTAAAATTCAAGTATTAACATGAAGTTACCCAAATGAGCACTTCTTGGCTCTAGGATGCAGTGGTTTCAAAAAGACATTACAACTGTTGCCTTAAGCTGCATGTGAGCACACAAGCAGCAGTTTATATATGTGGACCTTTCAAGTACATTACAAGTGTAAGGCATTATTATCACTATTATTATTAACTTTGAGAATTCAATAGGCCTGATTGCAATCTGCAACTAATGTTTGATTTGAACATGTTTACCTCATATCTGGGGCACACATGGGTCAGGCTTAGGAATTGCTCACCAAAAAATGAATAATAAATGAGATACATGATGGTTTGAACTATTCTAAGATAAAAATGCTACTGGAACAAGCAAACATCCCATTGAAATTAGACAAAATTCACTTTTGCTTTTAACAACATTTCTGTTTCATTTTGAATGATACACAATTATTTGAATTAAGAAAAAAGGTACGTGTTCCAATGGCAAGAAGAAGCTTTATCTGATAGGATCAGACAAAACTCAATTCGAACTTAAGATGTAAAACTCTACATTCAACTATATTCATGTAATTTCTTCCTTAAAGTGATCATCCTTTTTCCAGAGTACCCTTAAAAACATGTGAGAAAGATGTTCTTCAAAACATACATCTTCGGTTTGGAATTGCAGTAGTTTGACATATACTGCAGTAAATGGGTTCAGGTCAAAATTCAGGTAAAGTCAATCCCGCTTAGTCAATATGAAATATCTCTCCCCACTTTCTCCTCCTTTTCTGCAGTTAAATAAAGCTTATGAGACATCTATGTGTCAAAATAGAATATTTCAAACAAAATGTTATTTACAGCGGTGCTTCCTAATTTTTCCTTGAGGTCGCGCTTGCCCTGGTTTACCGTGCCATTTCTTGATGATCTCGCTCTCTCTGTGTTGGGAGCAGAGGCGCTGTACGTCACCTGTAAGCTCCAGAACTGCACTGAGGCCAACAAGGGCAAACCTTTCCCCGGATACATCGACCCCAATTCCCTGGTGGTGCAGGACGAGTACGTCTTTGTTCAGGTATGTAATGGTCCACTTTGCTCTGTTCAGATACAGGGGAGGAAGGAATAAGGGGTTGCTCAAGGTCTTTGTTACAAAAGGGTATGCTTTGTGCTTGATTTTATGTAATTACACAGTGTTTTTTCTCAATCTTTCACGGTCTAAAGGTGTCGACGACGGGGCGCCCCATCTATTATGTGTCTGCGAAGAGAGATGTCTTCACTCCAATGAAACTACCAAAGTACACGCTGCCCAAGGTAAATGCTAGTGTCAGAAAGCAAGTGCTTAATTTGTTAATAAGTACAGTAACAGGGACACTTAATAGATGTGACCGATAAGCAGAAAGCAGATACTACATTTACCACTATTTTATCATCTGAAATCTTAATTATTATGTCATGTCATGGTAAATAAGCAGCAACCTCTCTTTCTCTTGGTACAGCTGCATGTTTTGCCCTTTTCTGCAAACTGCATTTGTGGTTTCTATGTTCCATATTGTTTTACTGGATGGTTCTATACGTCTTTGCCGTGCTTTTTAGAGATTGGTGGAGGATTTTACTGCAGAGCCTATTATGGTCCTGAGTACACTTGCTAGCATATGAGCTAAAGACATTTTAGACCTACAAAGTTCTTCTGCTGAAACACTGAAGAGGCACCAAGAGCCCCCCACACCTACAGCACAGTGGAGGCATCACAAGAGAATCTACAGGAAACAAAAAAGGGGAGGTATCCGGGCAAGTCTCATCAGAGCTAAGCCACACATGCCTTGTATTGTTCTGGCTAATGGACTTTCACTGGAGAATAAAAACAGATTAACTGCTGAGCTTGAAGATGGAGAAAGACTGCTGTGGAGCAAAGGGAGCTGCAGGAGGAAGAGGAAGGAGGAGGAGCTGACCAGTGCTGGACACCACGCTCTGAAACAGGGACAAGCCCAGGAGTAATTCTCATGAGAGACCAACAGAGAGTCATTAAGAATTTGCCCAACAATCAAACTGCATTGACCGTGACATCACTTCCGTGCCTTTTAACATGTTTGATCTAGAAGTCCACATGTGTCCGCAAATCCAGCCACAAGAAAGCATTTCCGTAAGAAGTGGTTTATAGATTTATGGATTCACCCATAGGCAGAAGGAGGGCTTGGTATAGACATAAAGCTGGGGAATTGTTAGCATAGACGTCTTCAGATCAGAGTTAAGTCTATATAAAACCTTGTAGGAAAGTTAATTTGGTGAAATTATAAAATAAGTATTTGTGTAGATTGGATTATTTGTTTGTTCCTATGTTGTTTGTTTCTATGAGACCAATCTGGCCCCAAAAATGACAACGATTTAATGAGACACTGCAGGCAAAACTCTCTTTTTTTTTTTTTGCATTTTCAGGTTTATAACATATGAACTTACGCCTGGAAACAAACAAATGACCTAATCTTTGAGTATTGCACTGACTCAGTGTTTCTTTATAGGTTTACATGGAAAATTGTAATTTCAAGAGCCTTTTTCTCAAAATGATTTTTTTTATCTCCACATCAGTAGTACCTACAAACGTCAACGTTTTTCCAGAGGTATTTTTTAATATCTAATTCCTACCATGATTTTTTGAGTTTTGAATTTCAAAAAGCAAGTCTTTTTCCACTAAAAAACATCCAAAAGATAGCCAAAATCCCCTCAGAAAAAGTTGTGCAAAATAAAACCATAAATTTAAACCAGGCTCCATTCATTATTGATTTCGTCACCGAAGATATGTGAAATTTAGGGCATTTTTAGACATAAAACATGAAAACATAAAATGACCAAAAACTACATTATGTTGTAATATTTATGTCAGTAATCTACAGCAAAGGTTTCAAATTGATACCTCAAAATTTAAAAAAATCACCTGCAGTGTTTCCCCTAAAAATGTCTTGGGTTAAATTAGACACAATAAAATGTAACCCATTGCCCTTTACATATTAAATGAGCATATTTGAATATTTGAATCTTGTCAGGCTATGAATTACATCACAGTAAACTGCATGATGTTGCCTAAAAGGCCCTCTCTCCTGTCTTTTTCTTCTCCCAGACCCCACAGCTCCACTCGTCAGCATGACAGACAACATTTAAAATTGCTTTTGTATAATTTGTATTTAAAAGCGCCGCCCGCACTCAACCAGCGCCGCTTGTTTGTATTCAGTCCAAAGTCGACGCAAACCGTGGAATCGTCAGTGCCTCAGCGTGACTCTGTCTTTGTTATTTATGGCCAAATCACCGCTCAAAGTAACTCCAGCAGCGCCCGGGCCCATTGTTATTCCGCTGCGCTCTCCTCCCGCTCTCCAAGGCTGCACCCCTCACGTCCCCATTGACAATTAAACATGTTTTATTCAATCAGGCTGCGGGCGTCTCCCGGCGGCTTTGGGCTCACTCTTATTGGCACAGTCAGCGGTAGATGAAGCACGCGCGCTTAACGGATCGCCGTGCACCTTTACGGGCCGCGTGCACTAGGAGACCAATATGGCTGACGCGGTGCAACGGGCGCGTGGACTCGAAAACACGGACATGGAAGCAAGGGAAGCGTCCTGATTAGAGGATATGATTAAGCGCAGTGGGTGTCTGAGCATAGGAAATGAAATGAATTTGGGTTCACATAACAATTGGTGGGAAGGCGGGGTGGCGCTTTGCAGAATGGAAATCATAAGCGGTAATCAAAGGTGTCGGTGTTGAGAGGCTATTTCGTGCTCAGTGGGAGATTACGCTCAAGAAAATAAAGTTTAGCTCTTTGCTCCTGAAAGTTAATTGATCCTTGTTAAGAATACTGTTCATTTTGAGTAGCAGCAAAAATGTTTTCCAGTGGTTCTCAAACATTTCACACCAAGAACCAACTTGAACTTTCAAGTACTATGGACTGACCTCAAGGTCAAATCCAGATTAAACCAAGTAAAAAAACAAAGGTCTTAAAGCAGTACTATGTAACTTGTTTACCTTAATAAATCCTTTTCGTTGTCCCTCTCGGGGTAATGCAAATGTTAATGGGATGATTGGGGTTTTTCATCTCCCCCTCGTGTCTCTGGCCAGAAAACCACAATTGCAACTTTCCTGCACCGGGTCGGAGGCCCCGATACACATTAATGGAATCACAAAGAAGAAGCTAAAAGGCTAACGGGCAAAGCCAACTGCCAAGTTTGAGTGAAAAAAAAAATATCTTCATTGTGTAGTTGAACGTACAATATCCCTCTCTCCCTTTGTCTTTTCTGTCAGCGTAGTATTTACTCTCACGGACAATTAATGAGTACAAAAAATCGTAACATGCTACGACACCTGCAGTGGCACTTATGGCCTCTAGGGGCATGAGTTACTTGGTACTGCTTTAAAGTGGGGTAAATAAGAGGAAAACACCTAAGTTAAATTAAATACAACATTAAAATAAAAGACACTAAGAACCACCACAGTGATCTCGTCGCTCAGTAAAAGCTGAAGGAGAACACGCTACGGCTTTCTCTTTGTGTTTGCAACAGTGAACCAAGTCATCCAAGTTCATCATTGCGCAAGCTTAACTCTCTCACTGTCTTGGCTACACCTGGAGTCAACTGTAATGGAAAGTGTGTCTCTCCTCTCTCTTGTTCAGCGGTCCTTAACCTTCTTTGATGCATGCTGCGGTCAAAGCGGTTGACCCTCTTCATCTTTCCACCCCGAGCTCCATGCTTGTCTAAACTGTTTGTATGAGACATTAATCTATTCAGAAGCTGCACACAGCCCATGACACTGTGATGATGCAGTTCTCTCCACTATGTTTCAATTACCCACCATACTTTCATTGTATTCTTGGGCACACTGCTGTAGAGATTTGCGAATGGTTCCTTAATGTAAAAAGCTTGGAGAGCCCAATGGAGGGTGAAATGAGGTGTTAAAATGTCAAATTTCTGTTAGTAGCTGTAGCTGTGTAATGCTAAAAGAAATCGTTATTGTTGGAAAAAAGTGTTTCCTATTTTTGCATTCAAGTTTTCATTCACTTTACTTTGTTCCCACATTAGTAAAACTGTTAAGAAGGTCCTGGAACTGAATTACATGTGACCCTTTAATTGTGTCGCTTTGGTCCCAAGAAAATTCCTCCCGTGCTTGACTAAAAAATTAAAATAAATGTAAGAATTTCTGATGAAATATGAGATATTCACTATTTTAAAATAAGTGTTTTATTCATTTTTCTTTGATCTTTATTTGACTTGGTAAAATGTGTGAGAACTAATTATCAGAGGCCGAAGAACATCCAACACACAACTTACACTGACAAAGCAAAACATTTTTGTAAACATTTTTCATCTCACCAGTTTAAGATGACTGATTTTTTTACTGTAGAATATCGCATATCATCATTGTCATTAGTGTATTATTATTTTGTATTATTTAAACAAAAAACAACTACCATAAAAAGGTTTTTAGACCCTTCTGTTTGGTTGGAGAATAGACAAACATGTCATGTGTGGCCGATTGAGTATTTCTGATGTCTGTCTGCCTCTCAGGAGCTGCATGTGATCAGCACTGATGATAACCGTGTGGTGGCGGCGGTGCAGGAGTGGAACCAGAATGAGACGTATAACCTCTATGTGTCGGACACTTCCGGGGTCTTCTATTCCCTGGCTCTGGAGAATGTGGTCAGCAGCATGGGCATCGAGGGCAACGTCATGGTCGATCTCTACGAGGTAAAGAAAACCCCTCATAACGTAATACGCCTCACTGCATACATTTTTATTGCATTTTAACCATGGGCAACAACCAAATGAGGTAGGAGCAATCACAGGTTTATTGAGAGGTTGGCACAATCTACGTTCTTACATTCACCTATGTGTTCATGACCAAAAGGACCCAATCCAGGATACAAACGCTCTTCTGGCAGGATGCACGCTTAGCAATAGACTGAGAAGTTCAGACACCTGGGAGGACATTGGAATAAAGCTGCTGCGCCTCCATGTCGAGAGGAGCGAGCAGAGGTGCATATCTAGATGTGAGGTGTTTCGGACATGTCCTACCTGGAGAGGTCGTGGGGAAGACCTATACACAGGCGAGACCACGACTCAGCGGGCCTGGGAGGACTTCGGGGTCGCTTCGGAGGAGCTAGAAGAATTGTGTGGAAGGGGAAGTGTGGGCATCTCTGATCAGATGTGGTCGAAAATGGATGGATGAATAAGCTTGTTTTGCCGGGTCCTAATATGGGTCCTAATATGCTTTGCAATAAGGGAAAAGAGATAAAAACACAGGAACCCCAACAATAACAATAGATACAGGCTAAACAGGCTAAAATGATGGCAAGAAAACACCCAAAAATAAACATACTGAAAAAATTGTGTTTTATTTTTTATTTTATTTTATGTTTCCTAAAAATGTCTCCAGTGTAGTAATTACAGATCTAAAACATGTGAACACAAATATAACTGAGCAACCTCTTTCATAATTGGAAAAGCCTTTACAATACATTGCAAAGAGTGTGTTCTTGATGAGCATCCAAACCACAAGTGTATTATGAGCGCCGATCAATATAGCAGAGCTGGGAGGCACTGACGATGAAAAGAACTTGTTTTGTCATTTTGGAAGCGAACCGCTGTAGGCCTACACAGCTCCAAACGCACAGAGTGAATACGAAGCAGTTTCAAAGTTGCTGACGCTGAAGAAGACACACAGGGATTGTGCCAAGGATATATGGATTTGGGGGAGGAGCAGATTATTTCTTTCTTTGATGAATAACCGCAGATATTACTTCCTGCAATGAGCCCCAGCTGAACAAGAGTGAAGAAAAAATCTGGTTAAATGGCTAATTTTGATGCTCTGGGAGGCTATAAAACATTATTAACTGCAGATGTTGACTGAACTTCAAGTCTAGAGAGAATACTGTGACTAATTTGTGATAAAGTGTTTAGAAAATACCCCAGTGCGTTACAGTATGCAGTCGTATAAACAAAACGCCAGCAGAGGGCGCACCCTGGAGGAGAAGAGCAGCATAGGAAAAATGTACCCTGCCTTCTGTGCCCCTGTGGCCTCCCACATGTGCGAAGTTTTTCTTTGCAAAACATTATTAAACTTTCTAAATTGCTCACAGGATCAGAATATATTTGGTGAAGGTGGGTAGAACTCTAAAAACAAAGAGGAGCTTCATGGATTTCTCTGTATCCAATATTAAAACTGAAACCTGACTCACATTTCAAGTGTCTTGTATTTCAGTCGTTTGAGGCAAAGTATAACTTATTAAATGTTGCGAGAATAAAAACAATTCTGAGCTCTGCACGTTCTGTTTGTGAGGTTTAAAGCTAATTAAGACCGTTGCAGTTTGACAAAAAGGACACACAGCGAACTGCAGCTTTTTATATAACATCCCTAATTATATCACTCTGTTCAAAACTTTTCTTAAGTGTTATGAAAGAACAATAAGGCAATGTCTGCAAGCCACTAAACTTCAGCTCATACTTTCATACAAGTCAAAGCATGAAAAAACATACTTCCGCAGCGCTTTTCTATTTTCGTCCCATATCCCTCCGTCAGAGCACTAATCTATCTCCTGCTCATGTCTCGCTGTGGCCTCACTTATAGACTCCGATCCACTGTGTTGATTGGGGTCACCACCCGAAAGGAATGATATGCTAAATCTCCTTTTACCAGGCAGACTGAAGTACCTGCCAATTACCAAAGTGGACATCCGCCGCCTGACTGTCTCTACGATGTCCCCCTGGGCTTTGCAGGGATCTCTAACAACAAGTCGCATCTATTAAGAGCAGCATTGATTACTCAGTCCCAGCCTGTGGTCAGTCGATGACATCCACTCAGTGTTGAAGATGCTGTATTTGTATGGTGCTGGTGACGCTCAAGTGCTTGTGGTGTGGATGTGCAGCTGAGGAGCGTCGGATTTGCTTTTCTGATTGATTCCAGATTTCAATGTGACGTGGAAAGATATAAAGCAAGTATGTTGTGTTAAGTGCACTTGAGTAGACTTAGGAAACTGCTGGATAAACTTATGGGCGAGGTAACTTTATCTGTGAAGTTTAGTGTACAAGTGAAGTTGTACACAAATTAACTTGGCCCTTCTTGACATTCTTATTTCTTCTTAGACTGTGCAGACTTGAATGTGATTTATGGTGCATTCCAGGCAACTGGTAACTGGTATTTTTCCCACTTGAAAATTACAACTTAAGACCTCAGAGCGTCCAGCTGAATAAACCTGTATGTAAATAAACGACTAATACTACAACACTTAGCTAATAAGATGCTAACGTTTCATGAATGTTTCTCCACATATAGTGCGAAACATGCTAAATAGCATTATATTGAAGGCTATGACCAAAAGTAACATTCACTTCACTAGTGCAGTGGTTATGTTACCGTTTTATCATTAGCTGCACTCCTTCACTGGGTGCTGCCATTACTGTCTTCGTCTTGCATCCAAACTCGGAGCTCTCTGTCTCTGAGTTTACAAGTTGTAATTGGCATTTTCCCAAGTGGCAGGTCAGAAGTTTAACAATTACCAGTTACCTGGAACGCACCATTAGGACAGTCTAATTTTGGCTGCTGCTGCAATTTAGATTTTTCAGTTACACTTTATTTGACACTATCTGTAATAACTTGTACACAATGGAATAATGTGTATTAGTACTTTGGAAGTACATAATGCAATAAGAATGCCCTGAGGGTTTAGGGTCTAAAGTTAGAGTTAGAGTTAGGCAGGTACAATGTATCAAGTGTAGTGTAAATTAAAGTGTTACCCATTTGTTACAGATTTGTGTCCTTTACAGAAAACATTTTCTTTAAATATTTTGTGCCCACCCCTCCTGGAACCGCCACCTTAACGTGGTGGAGGGGTTTGAGCACCCGAATGATCCAGGAGCTATGTTGTCGGGGGCTTCGTGCCCCTGGTAGGGTCTTCCAGGGCAAACAGGTCGTAGGTGACGGGTCAGACAAAGAGTGGTTCAGAGGCCCCTTATGAGAGACCAACAGGCCCGGTTAATCATGAGGCCAGGAGGAGCCATAAGGGGCTGGTGCCATGTGATTTGGGCAACTCCAACAGCTGCCCCCACGACCCGGCAACGGACAAGTGGAAGAAGATGGATGGATGGATGGATGGATGGATGGATGGATGGATGGATGGATGGATGGATGGATGGATGGATGGATGGATTTTGTGCCCATTCAAACAATGGAGAACAGATGTATTACTTCGTTTGACTGATACAGGACAGTGCCCATTAACCAACAGTGCAACCGTATAATATGCCAGAATTAGCCAAAAGCTTATAGTTTTCATCTGTAGGCCTTTGCCAGATGTACAGAGGGCAACCTACACCTACAACCAGCACAAAAGTACAGGGTTGAAAAAAACAAAAACAGTTACAGTATATTACAGTTACACAATGTATTACATAATAGCAGCAGGATAGTAATTCTGTATCAACAAGTAAGAACAGAAAAAGCAACAGAAAGACCAAAACATACACCATGTTAGTTACAGCAGATTGATGCTTTGGTCTCTTGTGTATACACACAGGTGGCCGGGATTAAAGGTATGTTCCTGGCCAACAAACGGATTGACAACCAGGTGAAGACGTACATCACCTACAACAGAGGCCGGGACTGGAGGCTGCTGCAGGCGCCCAGCAAAGACCTGCGGGGCAACAACATCAACTGTGTGCTGGTCAGCCCTATAGACTGTCTATTGTTGTTTATTATGGGGGGGGGGTGCGTCTGTGGGTGGGAGGCAGTTTGTGTGTTGTGGCTGTTCTCTAGGCTCTCCAGCTTCCTGCATAAATCCAGAATGTTCACAAATGCAGCTCTAAGATCAAACACGGACACATGACGTCTACTTTTTCCCTTGGATATGAAGGCATGCTGTTGAGCCCCTTCTAGACTGCTTTATAGACATAGATAAAGAAAGTACACGTGGAGTTTTTTTATTTTTTTTTGTACTTCACCAAAGAAAAGGCCTTGACAGGAGCTGACTGACTCACACCGCAGCCGGAAAGAGCGGCCGCCGTCAAAGCTGAGTGCTCTGAGCCGAAAGGTCAGCCATTTTGATTCAGTCCAATGAGCTGACCTCCCATTTACGAAACAGAGATGAAGAAGAGGTGTTTGACAGGAACACAAAGGCGTTTTTCTTTTCTTTTCTTTTCTTTTCTGTCACTGGTTTAAAGGCTTCTGTAAAGTTGTGTTTCACGTTGGAATTAGAGTACAAAAGTTCTGCGGAACGGAAAGATCACGCCCAAGTGTTCTGCAGTGTTCTGCTATATATAAATTCTGTTGACAGAGTGTTAGTATTGATGGGTCTGTGAAGTGACTATAGTTAAGTAGATTTAATAAAAATATATCTTTTTTTTCTGTTTATCTTGGACACCTTAAGATGTAATGGGACAAAATGAAGGCCACATCCTTCTTATACACTTAATGTCTGTATCATTTAATCAGATTTTACACACGGATCGCTAATACCGGTGTATATTTTTAGTTAATCTGTCTTTTTCACCCCCATCTTGGAAGATTGGTACATCGTACATGTTTTCTTTTAGTGAGAGAAATGTTAAAACCTGTCAAAAGCCAGATTTATGGTACTTAACACTCTCCCCACCCGACTTCTTGACCGATTTGTTCACCTAAGCGTTGCACCATCTCGTTAATGCTTTACATGAAACTCCACACACAAATAACTCGCATCTGATAAACCAATTAGCCATTCAGCGCCGGAGCTCACCTTCTGCTCGCATTATGCAGTTATTTGTCAGGGAATGTCAGAGTTTTAATAAAGCTTCGAACGGGCCGTCACAACACAGGCTGCACTGGCATTTGGCTGCCTCGTAATGAGAATTGTGTCTGTAAAGGTTAACCCAATCAAAATTAATGGTGAGACCGGCCAATGGGGAAATCTTGTCGGGGATGAAAACTCAGGAGTGTTGCATCCGAGACATTGTAACTGCGGTTTTCTCACACACACTGCCTGGTCATTGTAACAATATTATCGTCCACCTGGATCTGGGGTTGCTGAAGTTGGTCAGGTTTTGTCAACAGTGCAGTTTCGCCTCCGTGCCCAGATAGTTGACAAGGCTGGTGCGACTTATACTCCGGAGCGACTTATATATATATTTTTCTTCTTCATTATGCATTTTTTCGCTGGTGCGACTTATAGCATTTAGCCTCTCCAAACATATTCCTCTGGATTCAAACGGGGGTGAAGTTAGAAGTGACCAAGCTCTTCCGCTTTTTCCCTATTTAGATACGGTTATGTGAATAACTACACGATCCAAATACAGTTGCACAAAATTAAACATTAAAATTAAACTCGTCTAAGCTCAGGTTCATATCTCAGTATGGGAAAACGGTGGCCTGTTTCTTTAAAATATTTTAAGTATTTTCTTATTTTCCAGAGTATCTTTGGTTTAAACTGAGGTAAAATGCGAAGAAAAGTTTGATTTTGATATAAAAATAGAATTTTTTAAGCAAAAAAATAATCCTGCAACTTTTTACCGCAACTTTAGAAAAAATGGCCCCCAAAATCAACCGTTTTAGCCCACCACAATCGTAAAAAAAATGCCTGCAAAATCCTGGGGGGATTGATTAATGAGTGCGTTTACAATTGCCCGAAATTCACGGTTATTTGCTATATTCCGGTTATGGCAGTTTTCGGGATATGGTGCTTATATGACACTGAGAAATCTGGAAACTCAAATCCGCGCAAGAGCACCAATACGGTGAAAATATTAAAAGCATAAGTGTGTGGCTTATTGTGGGCCTTGTTCTTTGAATACCCACTTTGGGCTCAATGTTTTTTGTGGATAAGTGGTTACTTTTACCCATCTTGGGTCTGTCTTTATCACTGACATGGACCAGGCAGCACTGGGAGAAGCCGGGGCTGGTGGGAGTGAGTGGAGCTGATGGAGTTTACCGATAGTTAGTGGAGGAAAAACTTAATCCGGCTCTGTGTTGTAGTCGACTCCTCTGAAGTTTCGCATAAATCCACATTACGATGCTTCTTTCCATCTTAAATATTCACTGCTTTTAGTTCTTTCATGGTTAAAATATAAAACTCTGTCTCCTCTTGAGCCCAGAAACAGGAGCTCTTCGGACATGCCGCCGCCGCCATGTTTGTTTGCGATTAATGGCGAATGCGCGAGAAATGGGAAGTTTCTTAAAACCGGAAAATAGTGTATACATGCAGTTATATCCCGGTTACTGACGGAATATTACGGAATATTAAAAACTAATAACCGGGAAATTCTAGCCTTTCTAGCCTTTTTTTTTTAATCAGGATTTAATTGTGTTTATTTTATTTCTACAGCCATATTGCTCGTTGCACCTCCATCTCCACGTTTCGGCGAATCCCTACACATCTGGCAACATCGCGAGTAAAGAGTCATCTCCGGGATTAATAATTGCTTCAGGTGGGTCAAATGTTCTATACTTTTATGTTATTTATATTCAAGATTCTGATTTATAAAGAAATTGTGTGGTGTTTCTTGGTTTCACATTTTTTCTTTGACTTAATTATAAAGCATTAACACAGGACGTGGCATATGGAGAGGTAGAATTACTGTCTCCATGCTGTACATCAGGGCCTTGAGCGAGTCCCAGATCATTCCTGTCACTTAACTGCTTGAAGAGAGAAAATTGGCACTCGACTGGGTGTACAGCTATGAGAAAGACTTAAGACTGACATTATCCCATCAAACTAAGAAATGATCAGAAAAACATGAAAAGTTGTCATGCACTTAAGCGAGTAAGTGAATTCTCCTTGAACATACACTACAGTGACAGACTTTTGTGGTTCTGCCATGCATGCACATGATGCCATACAAGCCATAATGTAGAGAGTCCTTTGGGCTTCACGGTGGTGCAGCGGTTTGTTCTCTTGCCTCGAGAAGGTCCTGGGATTTATTCTGGACCACGTAGGGCCTTTCTGTTCTCCTGATGGGATCTATGAGTGTGTGTTAGTGATCGCGAGTGTGGGGCAACAGATGGAAATTAGCTCTTGGCTACAACTGTGGCTTGTTTAGCTGCATGTCTCGTGTGTGTTCATTAACATACCCTAATCTAAAATAAACAAATGAATAAAGTTTGTCCCGATAAAAGTGTACAAAAAACAAACTAAATGGCACATTTTATGAATCCCAGATGCTGGTTTTGCTGAATTAAAAAGTGCTTAATCTTAATACATGACTTTTATGCAAATGTATCATTGTATTACCTTGTCCTGAAATGAACAATATTATTATGACTGGATTAATTGCATAACAAAGTGTGATTCACAAACATTAAAGGTCCTATATCATGCAAAATCGACTTTTTAGAGCTTTTAGCCATGTTGTTATGCTATTTCCTTATCAAAAACACCCCCAGAGTGGTTTGTGGCTTCTTGGGCTGGACAGACACCCATGGTCAATGCTGATGTTATGTACAACAGTGGTCCCTCCCTGACCTTTTGTGCCCTACAAACCAATGCTATCTCTGGAGCGGGGGAAATTTAAGCAAGATGTCACTCTCTTCTGTGCTAACGCTGCTGTTGTGCCTGGCAGAGGATCGGACCCATAGACTTCATATTCATTCGCAGCAGACAACCGCTCCAGCCTTCACCTTACCACGTCTTCAATTACCCAGACGCCCTATACTGTATACACCAACCATGACCCTTCACCAATGTTTTTTTTCTGAAACTGTTGATGCCCTCCTCCCTCGCTATGTTTTATCTCTCTAATTCTTCTACACCGATTGTGGTTGGGTGAGACTATGTGTGGGAGATGGAGCTCCCACACATAGTCTCATGATTTGAAAAGCGATCAACCCTTTCCAAATCTTTTTTTTTTTTTCTTTTATGGATGAATTTCAACGTGTATATAAGTTGAAGACACATACAAGGCCTTGAAAATCATTTCGACAACCTCCACAAAAGAGCGTTGTTTTACTTAGCTCAAAATGATGCCGCCTAACACCTCAGTGCGGCGAGAAACACCATTTTCTGAACCTCTTTTCTTGCTCCTTCATAGATCTTTGTATTGTTTGTTTCCCACCGGCGTATATATGACAACCCGCATGTCACTTCACCTTTCATTAGAGCCAAATGACAGGATGGAGACGCAGCGCCGGGAAATGCTTTGGGCTTCACAAAAACAACAGTCTCGTGGAGTTTGGTTTGGAGAAATAAAGAAAGAAATAAAAGGAAGGAAGCAACGGAGCCATAGTGCAATATGTGTCCAGAGGCCCCCAGGTGAATCCGCACCTCAGTGATATTTACTCGGCGTGTGCTCGCATTGTCAATAACACATCAGCACACGGCTCAGATGTCCCAAGAAGACCAGGCGAAAGCACAGACAGTGTATTGTGAAACAGCTTCACTGTGAATGTGGAGCCACTGGCAGGCCCAGATGTTGAGGATAAAGAATGGAAATGTGCACTTTACCTAATTTGTTAATCACCTATCTATGACACACTGTTAGTTGGGGAAATTTACAAGGCAATGTGATGAGGCCAAGAGGACTGCAGTTGCAATTTGCAGCTGTATTACATGAATGTCTTGTTCACCTTTACAGAGAAATATGGGGGAATCTTCAAATTTATATTTCATACTTTACATTTGCCTAAAATTGTTTATGATGTGCGAATGAATGTCAGAACCAGCATTACCGATTGAATTACGGTGTTGGGAAACAAACCACGTACCCACAGGCAAACAAACATGTGAATGACACTAATGAACAACTCATAATACTCTTGTTTGATGATCTCTTACATTTCAATCTATTAAACACACTTTATTCAGCAATATGTGAAAGAATGTCCTCTAAATACCATTAGATATGTTTGATTGGCATTGTGATTAGTGAAGAGGAGTAATTAGTTTACTTGAACTCTCACCCTGTTATCTGTGCAGCATTTTTAATTAACATGAAAAGTGAAACACTCACACTGCACTACAAATGATTCTTGAGCTTGACACAGTGCTTGACTGAAATACTTGAATGATTAAACTTCAATATAAACATTATTATCACAGCTCTGGTTATTTATCACTTACCATAAAAAATACGCTTCATTAACTGGGTGTTTTGCAATCTGACGAAAGCTGGTTCAAATGACAGAGAATAAACAAGAGCTGTTTATACCTCAACAGAAAAACAAAAAAACAAAGATTTCAGTTTAAGCAGAAGAGTTATGTTTGGTTGGGAATCTCAGACAGGCGCGCAATATTTCAAGTTCTGTTAGCATGGGAATAAACCTGAGAGCTGTTTATTGGAGTGAGGTTTTAACGCTTTCTGCCACAAATCTATGCCAAACAAATGGGCCTCACCACACCTCTGCAGCACTGCCCCCGTCCCAGCCTCATGTCCAACCACCTGTCTCCAATTACGACTAAATGAAAGCAGTTAGAGCCGACTGCGGTGAGCCTCGTCTTCATATGACACCAGCCGCCGAAAGGAGCGCAGTAATGCGGATTTATTGGATAATTTGAGGGGAAGTGTGAATGTCACTTCACACGAGTGTTATTACTGCACCCTCAACTTCTTCTTATGGATTTGATAATAAATATCGATGAACTGTGTTTTTAAGTTGTTTGGACACCATTGCAAATTTATATATTTTATAAATGCATATGTTTGGACCAGCACCATTGCATGTCATCAGCAGGTTGGACGTGAGTGTTTTTCTAGCTCTTGAAGAAACATGCAGGATTACTCAAATATGCAAAACACCGTGGAATTTAGTTGTTTTGTGAGGCAACAACATGACGTGAGAATGTTTTGTAAACTTTTCTAGATTTATTGCCAATTCATGTTAACTTTACCTCTAAAATACCATTTAAATCAGTGCTAAATAACTCATGCCCCTAGAGGCCATAAGTTACAGTTTTTTATCATTAATTGTCCGCGAGAGTAAATACTACGCTGACAGAAAAGACAAAGGGAGAGAGGGACTTTGTACATCCAATTACACAATGGAGATAATTTTTTTCACTCAAACTTGGCTGTAAATACTGTTTAAAGGGACTATACGGAGTTTAAAAAAAGGTTAAAATTATGTATTTTCCTCCCCCTACATGTTCCAGCAATGTCCTAATGTGTAGAATGAGCCCAGACCTGTTCACTACAACTGCATCTAAAATTCTGCACTGTGATCAAAAAGTTGTTAATTCGGGTCCGAAGTGCCGTCATGCACGAGCTTAAAATAGAACCTGCAGTTACACATATGACCTGAGGCGGCAGTAGTGAGTATAGAATGACCAATTTCATCTAGCCCCCATTAAGTGTCGCGAGCCCACAGTTAGCTTTGCCCGTTAGCCTGTTAGCTTCTTCTTCGTAATTCCATTAGGCTGTATTGGGGCCACCAACCCAATGCAGGGAAAGCTGCAAGTGTGCTTTTCTGGCCAGAGATACCATTGGGAGATGAAAGACCCTCCAATCATCCCATTAACACTTGTATTACCCCCCGAGGGATAACGAAAAGGATTTATTAAGGTAAACAAGTTACTTAGTACTGCTTTAAAAACCTGCTCAGAGCTCTTCGGTTTCACAAAGCACATGTCTACTACTTCTCTCCAGCCCTATGTCTGTTTTTAAGTTGTTTCTCTCCTATGTAAAGCGTCTTTGAGGTCCTTTAATACAAATACACAAGATGCTAACTTCATGATTTCTTTTTTATCATCATTTTTATTTTATTGTATCTCGGTTTTGAATTGACCGTGTCCCAGAGATAAAAGGCTTCGACCCAATACTTTTCTTAGTTTATGAGCAGTTCCCATGAGGGCAATCTTTTGGACATTATTATCATTGTCACTGTCAACCCAATTTATGTAGATGAACCGAAACTCATATCAGAAATCTAAATGGATTTGGAACAGGAGTTTTGTTTTTCAATCCCATACCTTTTTTCTGACACTCAGTTTGATAATATTCCTGCTTCTTTAGGATCTTTCGGGGCAGAGCTGACCAGCACCAACGTCACAGTGTTCATCACATCTGATGCGGGCAACACGTGGAGACAGGTGAGTGGGACCGGGAGTTCGAACGTGTCTCTATAGCTATAACTTAATCATGCCAATAAGCACATCGACATGGCACTTAAACTACTGCAGAGTAATAACATGTGCATGTTGTGTAATGAGTTAGAGTAGAGTCATATTTCCTTAACATTTGGTACAATGATAAAACTCACCGCGGAATTAGGGAGGTGTGAAGTAGTGTTAATTTGGTCGAATCAAATATTTAGTCAAAGTAATATTTTTTCAGACTAAAGTTGGACTAAAACTAAATAAAAAGTTTTTCATGAGACTAATACTATGACTAAAATGTCCAGATATTTTCCTCGACTAAAATATGACCAAATAAAAATGAAAAGCACTAAAATCATCCAAACTTCCAACGACAGTTTGAAAGAGCCTCGTATCATTTAAATTCACTTCCAAAGGAACAGTTCTGTGATCTGTTCATGTGGGAGAAGCTCCATGAACCTTGATTAAATACAATTATAATGAATATTATGAATGCAAAGTCGACTAAATTTGTCTTTAGTTTAGTCGACTAAATTTACACGTGATTTTAGTTGACTCAAACTAGACAAAAATTGAAGAGTTTTTTTTTACTAAACCTCGACTAAAATTGAAATACGTATCTATCAAAAGACTTAGACTAAAACTAAAACTAAATAAAAATATGTTGTCAAAATGAACACTGGTGTGGAGTGAGGATAGTAGTACTCCCAACAAGCACTTCTTCACATACATTTGTCTAAAATGTATAGAGATAGAGGACTGGGGTTATGTGGGTCGTGGAGGGTGTTAATAAACTATATCCACTTATATTGGCAAAAATGATGTGAGGGGCATGAGTAATGTTATATCCGAGAGGCCCGTTGCCCATTATATACGCCACAAGATTATCTGGGAACCACAACCCGAGAAAGCACCAACGGAGTGATATAAAATGCGTCAGATACACCGTGTGGATGAGTTGTGTAATTGCATTCAAATAGTGACATGAACGGCAGTAGAATATGCAGTTTCTATTGTGGGCCGGAGTGGTGCAGTACAGGCCCGTTCATTCATACAAATCAATCTGAATTCTGTAGCTCATATCATCCGTTAATATAGTCACGGTCAATAATAATAAAGTCGATGAATTAATTGCTTATGAAATTTATAACAACTTCAAAATCAACACCCTTTATATACCCTCTCATCTTACAAGGTGCAATGCATTCATACACTCATAATGCTTGCAAGCATGCGTGTGTACATCTATTCAGCAAAAACGGCAAAATTCATATTGGCCACCTAATTAAATCCATTGAAGTCTCATTGAAGTAAGTGGATGACCATGACATGTGCACACCCTCCGAGTTTATCTTTCTATCTCCTCTCACTTAAAACTAATCTCCCGTCTTTTAATCACTGCATTCGTGCTGCTGCTCCTTGCGGTCGATAATCAAATAAAATCTCAAAGGTAATTGAATCCAGTGGCGGGATAAAACGCGAGTGGGTGGCCCTTTCCTCTCTTGATCTTGTCGCTTGCAATTTACTGGGCCTGTTTCTGATTAAAGGCGGCAATGAAAAATAATGATGTCAAAGTTAATATCATGAGGTAGGAGCGAATGTATATAGGCCAAGGCAGGTGTGTGTGCTATTATTTCTATAATAGACTCCCAGGGTCCCGGCGGAGGGTGGGAAGGAAAAGCACTGCCAGAATTTTAACTCTATTTCAAAGTTTAGAATGTGGGGAATTTATAGGTTTTTATGTCTAATGTTAAAGGTGCATTAAGCATTTTTTTTTTTACGTGGAAAAAAAGAAGTTGATATTTGTGACCTTGAAGTGACCCAGCGGCTGTATGCATGGTCAACATGGGGCCTTTACTTTCCATCACAGTGGTCGCTGCAGAATCAATTGTTTGGAAAGTTGTTTTCTATGCTGAGCGCATCTAACCTGTCTCTGGCAGTCACCCGCTATATTTGCAAACTAAATAATGCATTTGGAAGAGGACCTAATGTTTGGTATGATGTCAAACCATAAAACAGTATCTCCATGTTGATGAGGAGATGTCTTGCTCCTGGCCATTTTCAAATAGTAATAATACAAATAATCCAACAATTCTGAATAGCGCTTTACAGATTTACTTTACTTATTCACAAAACAGTCAGTGGTTATGAGACAAGCCAGAGGAGGAGAGACGATATAACTTAATAAAGACACAGCTTTGTGTTTCTGCACTGCTGAAATCATTGTGTTACAGGGGTGGGACTTTAGCACGTTAATTTTGATTGATTCATTAATTACAGTTTAACGCGTTAATTTTTTAAACGCAATTAACCGTATTTACCCCGATTTCCCCCCAAGATGGAACTCCCGAGCCGGAACCGTTCTATTTGCGTGTTTCTGATACACCCGTATATATCTGACGCACATCCGCCCACAACAGCAATGGACGGAGACGCTTCACTCGGCCTGTTGGGGAAACAGTTTTGTTTTGAAAAACATCCTGATGGGACGATAGACAGCTGTGTGCAAGTTGTGCAAAAAAGAGTTTGTCTTTTGTCTGTTTAGTCTAAAATACCAACTCAATGCAAACACAGCGACGTCCTCAATGCTAATGTTAGCCTTAAGCCTCAAACAAACGTTCAAGCCAGCCCACTCTGAGCCAAAATAACCCTAACCCTTGTCTGAAATTGCACTTGGATTTCTGTTACAGCAATTGTTAAACACTTAAAGGAATAGGCCACCGTTTTTACATACTGAGATATGTTCTTACCTAACCTTAGCCGAGTTAATGTACAGTGGGGAAAAAAAGTATTTGGTCAGTTTCACATAGACATTCTATCGGATTTTGGCCAAATACTTTTTTTCCCCACTGTAAACCCGTCTGGCCTTGCATTGTGCCGGGCTGTGATAACAAGCAGAAAGTATATAGTGTAGTAATGTTTCACAGATTTCCAACTCACCCCGGACGACGGCACAGGACTCAGGACCTCTACCGTGAGGTAGGAATGCGAGAGCACTTTCCGAAAATATATTTGCTTGTTGTAAAAGGCTCTACAAGTCACGCAGCTTCTATTGACGGAAGTGAGCGGGGAAGTCTTTAGGAGTTACTGCGCGGACATTTTGCTCCTCGTATCATTACGCCTCACAATATAGTACCCCTTTTATTCTGCTTATAAAATCGACATGTTACATTTCTGTGTAAATATACTTCGCATGAAAACACTTCACGTAACTTTATGTAAATAGGGAACACGTGGAAGAGCTTGGCAGCTTCTATCGTGAGCTTTTTTGGAGCTATATGACAAGTGGGAGAGGCTGCGTATGTGCTCCGTTTGCGTGACAGAGCGCACAGACAAAGACCAGACGGGGATATATTAACACGTCTAAGGTTAGGTAAGAACATATCTCAGTATGTCTAAACGGTGGCCTATTCCTTTAAAGGCGCTGTTTTATGGCCCTTTTGCTTTATTTATTTTTTGCTTTTATATAAATATGACATTATTATCACTGTTTAATGTACTCTACAAGAGAGTTCCTTAAATTCTTGAAAGCTAAATAGCTATAAATGCACTTTGCCTCTGTTACTTGAATAACTATACAGATTAAGAATAATAAACACATTTGTTGTTGAACTCGTGTTTCTATCTAATTATTGAATAATTTAGGTGCAAGAAAATGTTGTTTTTGGTTTTCGAATAAAATGCGATTAATTGTGATTAATTAATTACAGACCTGCGATTAACTCAATACATTTTTTTTTAATCGAATCTCACTATTATACATTTTTATTATTTCATTATCATTAGTATTAAAAACACTAGCCATAGCTGCTTCACTCATCAATACACTGACCAAGGAGAGTACGAATAGGAGCCCTAAATTACACTTTGAGGCACCAACATGCAACAGATGAGTTTGTTTGGGGGCAAACACTACAATGATGATTGTATTGTTTACCTAATAGACCGATTGGCGTAATTGAACCCAGTGTGTGGTGATTTGGACATGTGTTTTTGTCACTGCAGATCTTCACCGAGGAGTACGCCGTGCTGTTTCTGAACCAAGGAGGAGCTCTGGTGGCAATAAGACACACTCCGCTCTCCATCCGACACCTGTGGTAGGTCATTATGAGAAGAGGCATCTGTCACAGCAGCACAGATAAAGCTCTTTGGGAAGCTCCCAAGTCATAAACCAGTCACACAAGAGCAAGAACAGGATGTCTTCATCAGTTTGGTTGTATGTCAAGTTGTATGTTTTGTATAATTTTAAGGAAAACAATACAATTTATCTGCTTTTTTATTTATTTCTATTAGACATTATTTACTTCATCGAACTTTTCATCGAATGCAATTTCTCCATCTGTGAGATCAATAAAGTATCATCTTATCTTATCTTATCTTACTTTTAGACCAAATTTGACACATTTAAGTATATCTAAGAGGACATTGTATTTGTTGATGAGTTTTATGTTCCTGTATGCAGCACATTATGATTGCTTTTGTTGTATTGTTGTATTATATTCTGCTGGACGATAATTTGAGAAAGAGAGAAAAATGCCTAAAGAAAAATGTATGCATCAAATAAAAAACTATAGATCCGCTATTATCGCATAAAATGGCAGATTTCTGTACATCCTGCTAACAACCACTAAAAATAAGGCTTTGAACAATTGCTCTTTGATTTCCCTTTTACAGCTGAACTGATGAGCACAGTGGCTGTTAATGTAATGTGTATTGAGTTGGTTCTCAGTTGTTAGGGTCATTAGTTTGAACGTATTGAGAAGGATTTGCAGCAGCTCTGTTACACTGAGCCCATATGTCTGTGTACAGGCTGAGCACAGACGAAGGGCGACAGTGGAACAAGTACAGCTTCACCAACTCGCCGCTGTTCGTGGATGGAGTGCTGGGAGAGCCCGGCGAGGAGACGCTCATTATGACGTGAGTAACGCGATATAGAAACAGAGTGTGTTGTCCTCTGAGACCACTGTTCCAAGTGAAGCGCCTTTTTATGGTTGACACAAAACTGACAATTTTAAAGACATGCATATAATATAGTAGTATAACCTGTGTTTGTGTCTAGAACATAGACGTTTGAAGACGGTAAAGTGAAGTGCTGGTGCATGTTTGTGTGTGTCGGGCATCACGTCTCTAAGGGACAACGTATTTAGGTCTTTGTGATTGAATGACCTCATATTCAGTGAGAATGACGAGAAAGAAGAGTTAGGAAAGTGTGCAAACGTGGCCAGGGATCCGGGCATCGCTCCTTTTCCTGGTTCATTCAACAGGCAAAACATAAAACTCTTGGCCTAAATCTTATCCAGAATAACCTGGATACTCAGGTGCACATAAACGCACTCATGTCTAAAACATTACTTTTAAAACGTTTACTTTTATAGGCTCTCTATCTTCAAATAAGATTTTACAGGAAACCTCAAAAGACTTGGGCCTCACCAACCGTTTTGTACACATAGTTCTGTCCAACAGATTAAATTGACTTGTTGGTCAAAATTACATTTCTGTAATCTCAGTCAGACGCTGAACCACAAAACATGTGCAATGCAGTTTCTCATATGGATATTGCGATAACAACACAGTGTAGCGTTCATCCCTAATTTCGGTCCTAGTACAGTATGTGATTGTGAGCTAAGCCTCTGCATCCACATCTAGGTCTGCTCAATTCAAAATTCCCAACCTTTTCGGCTTTTTTCCTCCTTCCGTTTCATGAATAAAACAGCTTCTTTTTCAAGGTCTATCCAACATCAGAACTGCTCAACACTTCAGAATCACAGGAGATCAATGCTCCTGCTGAGAGGATCAGGACGATGCAGCATTTGATGAACCGGAAGCAAAATTATCACAGCACGTCTGAAAAGAACATGCAAAACTACAAACATGACATTCTGATTGAGTGGAAATTTGCTTTTTCTTGTTTAGTCTTCTCACATTATCTTTTTTGTTGATGTGCACAGTCGGAGCGCAGCCTTTCGGTGTGGAGTTTGCAGAGTGCTACAGTGGTCTCTCGCTGGAGATTTGAATTTGCAAATGTAAATTGCCTGTAGTGCTTGAATGGTCGCCTCTCATTATCTGTAAAGCATAAGACCTACGATTAACTGGCCATTGTCCCGAGTGAACCTCACCCCTCATCCAAAACAGATTAGGCTGCCACGACCCATAAGGGGTAAGTGCTTGGAAATTAATATTAGTCATTGTTGGATGATCACTTGTAAAATTTAGTAGTTTTTCCTCGCAGTGGAGTAAAGTAATAATATGGTCAAATGCACAGACCTGTAGATCTGTGGGCAGAAAGAGGCAGGATGAAGTTAGGGGCACCACTTGCTCACTCATTAACATATTTCCCCAACTTTGTTGACTTAATCTCCCCTTTTTCCCTGCTTGGGCTCGGTACTTTATTGGACAGAAGATACATTTCAGTGGGATATTCTGGGTCTCATGAAAAAATTATGAATTTTCTTTTCATAGCTTGAGTTACACAATGTCCATGCTTCCTTTAACAGTTAAAAACACATGGAAGCACATGGAAATCACAGCAGCATTAGCGAACCAGGTCTACCTAGAAATTAAAAGTTATCTTGGTGTAGTTCCGATAATGAAAAAAAAGGGTAAACCACATAATACTACAGTTGCACGCCAACATCTAGCTTCCTCAGCAACTGCACACAACCCACCGAGCATGGAGCAATAGACGCCACGGAGTAAGGCTCTTAACCACTTGCATTAAGGGGACACTACGGGCAGTTAATGTTTTCAGTTTTCAGGTTTTGGGCCAAATTGGTCTCTGAACATATAAGCTTTAACCTGGAAATAAGAAATATACCTAATCTTCACAATAGCATGTTTAAATATTGCACTGATTCAATGTTTCCCCATAGATTTGTATAGGAAACGTAATTTCAAGGACCTTTTTCTCGAAATGCATTTTTCTCTCATTGTGGCGACGTGTATCTCCACGTCAGTAGTAAGACTTCAAATTTTCTTGGACTGAACAATATTTTGGAGCTTTTTTCGGAGGGATTTTTTAATATCTATTTCCTGGCCTGATTTATTGAGTCTTTTGGATGTCAAAAAATAAGGCAAACGTTCAATTTTTTACAGATTTTTCCACTAAAAAAATAACCAAAATCCTCTCTGAAAAAGTCTTGGTAGCTCATTTATCAGTGAAATAAAAGCATACATTTGAACGTAGCTCAATCCATTATTTCAAACCTTGTTTTTATATGAGAGCATAATATGACAGAATTTTGTTTTTTCTCGCATAATGCCAGCAATCTACAGAAAAGTTTCAAATTGATATCTGTACAGTTACATTTTTTCCCTATTCACCTGCAGTGTCTCACCTTAAAGGCTACACCAAAAGAATGAAGGGATGAACAAGAATAATCTATTGAATAAAATTGATAAAGCCACATATGGAAAGATTGTGCCAAACCTTCGCTCTGATGTTGATCTTTGCATAATCATCCACATTTAACTATTTAACTACATTTAACTATTCATCCCTATATTTAGGCACTCAAAATTACAAACTTTCCTCTTCCTTCTATGCTATAATTGGCTCGCGCGGGCCGTAACCTGTCTCTCTTCCCTGCACCACCAAATTAGTCTTCGGTTCTTGTTACAGAGGATTTCCACAGGCTTCACATCAATGTTTCATGACGAGTGCCACCACAGACAGACTGGCAGTGCTTTGTAGTGCGGCCTACAGGAGAGACACAGGGGCACATAGACATGCACAGACACTGATTTGAGTCGCAGTCCCGGGTCTACTGCAACTATAGTGCCAGAGAAGACGCGCAATTAACTTTTGAAATTACGAGTACAGTAAAAGATCAACCCAATTCATATGGAGAATACTATGGAAAGTGTACTTTTTGGGGCAAACCGAGCGCATCATTTGCTGTTTTGTTTCAATCACAATGCAAATCCAGCGTCTCTGAGCTCCAAACACTTCATGCCACTCTTCTCTGAGCTTTTAAAATCCTAAGCTCTTATCTCCAAGGCAAAAAAAAAAAAAAAAGACACAAGCTTTGGATTTTTTTAAAGAGCTAAGATACTCGCACAATCCGTAAGAACACATTCTACAGGAAATGGATACTTAACCTTCACCTCAAAAATACTTGCAAATACTTCAGAGCGTGTGTGAGTGCCGGAAGACCAATGGTGCAGATAGGCAGCCTTGTTTCCGTCAGTCAATGTCAAGAGGCTTACCAACACCGAGTGAATAAATAATGAGTACAGTGTTGTGCAGTTGTTTCCAAACTTTTTTGTCTCACGCACCTCTTAAAAGGAACAGGCCAACGTTTTTCCATACTGATATGTTCTTACCCGAGCTTAGACGAGTTGATGAGTACTTGTCTGGTCTTTGTGCGTGCGCTCACTCACGCAAAAAGAACAAAGATGTTGTTAACATTTAGCCTCTCCTCCTTTATGGGGCCAAACGGGAGTGAATTTAGAAGAGACCAAACTCTTCCACGGTTTCCCTATTTAAATACGTGAGTAGTTACACGATCCAAGTATAGTCACACACAATTAAATATGTCACGCAGTAATATCTTCACGTCACTGCGCGGACGTCGAAGTGCTCCGAAGATGTTCTCACTTCTTTCAATATAGTACCCTTTTTATCCACTTAAAAAATGGACATGTTTAAATCTGTGTGACTATACTTGGATCGTGTAACAACTCACGTGACCGTATTTAAATAGGGAAAACGTGGAAGAGCTTGGACAGGAGGAGAGGCTAAATGCTAACAACACCTTTGGTCTTTTTGGGTGACTGAGCGCACGCACAAAGACCAGACAGGTACACATCAACTCGTCTAAGCTCAGGTAAGAACATATCTCAGGAAAAATGGTGGCCTGTCCGATAGAGATAGATAGATAGATAGATAGATAGATAGATAGATAGATAGATAGATAGAGTTTTAGCGGCTCTCCCATGTTTTGCCGCGACCACAGAACAAGGGACACGCCATTAGTTTTCATAATGCCATCATGCACTGTTTTCTTATCAATTTGTACTCATTTTTACTGTAAGTGCCTGTCACGGCCTGGTGCCTGGAGCCTAATTGACAGCGTGATTGTGATGAATAGGCTGCGGTATGATCGGTGAGGGCGGTCAGTGCGCAAAAACGCACCCACTCCATCTGAGGCGGGAGGGAATGTTTATCTGGTTAGCCATTGTGATTACCGCACGCTTTGAGGAAGGGAAGTGCATGCTGATCAATCTCTGTGTCAGCTTAACTGGATAACATACATGACTGTTTTTTCTAATATCAGGGCCATTACGGCGCTATGGGTCTGCTGTCTGCTGTTCACAGACATGTATATGTTGTTTTTTCATTTGTTGTTGACTCGATATTTATATTTATTATATATTTATGCAATTTCTCCATCTGTGAGATCAATAAAGTACCATCTTATCTTATCTTATCTTATCTTATATTATCTTATTAGACATATATAACAATCACAATTGGAAAAAACATTGCTTCTTGGACTCATTATTCAGCACATGGATGTCAAACTGTAGTGCATCATTGCCGGGTGGAGGAGATCATTTGTTGTTAGCTTTAGGCCAGGTTTAATTTTGTGTTAGTACAAATTTTAGATTTCTGACAGGTTTAAAAGAAGAAAAATGTGGAAAAATTGTGGCCACATTTAGGACTTAAAGTGCATAACACACTTATTAAAACATAGATTTAGCTCAAAATTGTATCTATATATCTATAGTTTTCTTTAATTTGACCATGTTTGTGATGTTTGTAGTTTCACTTCCTCATTGGACACTGACAGGAAGTGACCAACCATGTTTTGTCAATGGGAAATGAGTGAGTCATATTATCTTAGACAAACATTGACTTTAAAAGTGCTTGAATTATTCTGATTTTGAGACGGTTTGGACTCGTCGAAATGCGATTGCCAATGGAACTAGACAGATGTTTCTTGCCTTTGACTTTTTTTAGTCTCATTTCAAGTTAATTTCTCTTATTTCAAGCAAATGAATGCTTGTTCCATTGGCAATCTTATTTCAAGACGAGCCCAAACCTACTCAAAATCAGCATTGAAAGTCTTATTTCAAACACATTTCAAGCCATTTTTCTAAGATGAGATGGTATTTTTGGCACTAAAGAATGACATTGTTCGATATTCTTTTTATTAAAATACAAAAACAGAGAGACATGGTACAAAACTCATTCAATGATTCAATGACATCTTTTTCTAACATTTTCTGTCAGCTTGACAAAGCTCAAAAGGTGCTCCATTTTGCGACCAATTAAATATTGAAAGATCTCTCGATTCCTTTGTTTAATAGAATGGTTACAAATGATGAGAATCCATAAATGCACTGATTTATTTAGTTTTTTCTCATTTGTGACCTTAAAATTACAATGGCGTTGAAAAAGCATTCAATTTTGCAGGGTTTATCTGAGTAGCAACTCAGATGAACTCTGTCAAAATTGTTTTATTTTATGTAGAACGGGAAGATATTCTCAAACCAGTTCAGGAAACAATTGCGTTCATGTTAGATCCTTGTTTTGAAAATCGGGAAGTCCTACTTTATTCCAGATGGCTATGATTTTCAACATTTTAATTGGCCAAATATTACAAAAACATATCTGTATGTTACAGCACCATTGAACCTACATTGTTTATATTAGAATAGAAACACTGCATCTATTCTTCATGTAAAGCAACATCTGGATGGAAAACAACCAAACTTTACACTCTTTCATAACAAGCCTGTGCATCTGTGCTTATTTCGCAGGATTTTTGGCCACGTCAGTCATCGCTCTGAGTGGCAGCTGGTGAAAATCGACTTCAGGTCCATCTTCAACCGCCGATGCAGCGAGGCAGACTATCAGACCTGGCACCTCCACAACCAGGTACACCGCTTGCCCAAACTCTTCATTCCGCCGGCCCGTCACTTTGAGCGGGACAGATGGAGAGGGGAATATAGAAGATCTGCGCTCGGTTTGAACATAAGAGCAGAGCTTAAAGTGACACATACTTAAGTTTGTGTTCAAATCTTTAAATTGGGCCGCTGGGTAAGCATAAGATATAGCACAGCATCCGAGCACTCGATCTTCTGGTCAGATTATATGTTCATCAGTTTGGCGTTTGCATAGTGCTGACAAGGGACTAGACAGTGATTAACTTTACGCCTGATTTAAACAACTTTTTGATTGAGAAGATTTGTAGTACTGTGTCACTGTACTTGATACAGCCTGGTTAGCAAACTGTGGTGGTTGATGTCCTGTAAGCAGTGCTCAAAAAGTCATCGACAATGAACTTGGGAGTCATTTTTAACCCATAGACCTTAATTTAGACCTGGATAACTCTTGCCTCATCATGTTTTGATCATGTTTTTGGTTAGTCCTGTTTTAGAGATGCTTACATTCTAGTTTGGACTTTGAAATAAAACATTTGTCTTACATATCAGCTTTTTCTGACAATCTTCCTGTAATTGATATTATTATAGTGATGTTACTTATTTTATTAGTTTGTACTTAAGAGTGTAATGTTGAAATAACACTAAGACATTGCATAAGTGGATCTGAGGCAATAAACAATGTACATTCAAATGCCGAATGAAGACAAAAAATTCAAACAGTAGAGTTGATGTTCAGAATGTCAGTATAATGTCCCATCGTAATTATACTTCCACAACTAGGGTAGCAAAACCCCGGGAATTAACGGGATTATATGGGAATTATTGAGAATGTACAGGGAATTACCACAACTGAAGGCTACTTCTTTTATAGACAGATATAGCCTGGGAACCAGACTCACCACTGTAGCAGCGGGTAAGTGTGGTCACCGCAGCGTCAATTCCATTTCCCACAGGGGTACATACGCAAGCAAACAGGAAGCGGAGTCAACCAATCAGCGAAGGCCGGGCGTCTGCCGTTGATGTGGTGTTATTAGTGGTTTTGTGTTAATATTTGCGCAGGATTATGAATCATCATGTGCTTTTGGTCATTTACCACAGATTGGAGACACGCTCTTTCTCTCTCTCGTGCGTGGTTCATAGATTGGTATTAAAGCAGTACTAAGTAACTAGTTTACCTTAATAAATCCTTTCCGTAGTCCCTCTGGGGGTAATTCAAGTGTTAATGGGATGGATGGGGGGGTCTTTCATTTCCCCCTGGTGTGTCTGGCCAGAAAACCACAATTGCAACTTGACTGCCTGTATAGAGGGGAATCATTCTGGTCTCAACAGGCTAAGACAGAAACATGCATTTCAAATGACATCACACACAGTTCCAGCGGTCATTTTGAATACCAAAGTAGCATTATGCAGTACTACAACATGTAAAATATCTCTATTCTGAATGAAAATGAAAGACAACTGAGTGACAGTGGCATTTTTATGTACTCATAATCATTGCTCAAGAAGATAACAGTTAAAACACAACCCCAGGGATGCATGTTTCTGTGAAGAAGAAATGTGGCTTCACTCTGAAGACTAAATTAACACATAAAAGAGGAAACAGGAATCCTTTCTCTGTGATTTTTATAGTTTGTCATGTCAACAGAGTCTCAGTCTGAGTCAGTGTTTAAGATGAGATAAGATAATCCTTTATTGATCTCACAAGCTGCTCAAGACGTTAGCATGCTACTGGTTAGCAACTGTTAACCAACTGTCAATGGCTTCAAGACGATGAACACATGTGTGGCTCACATCTATGAACACTGAGGAAATACTACAGTAACAGCTCAGCTCTGACCTATGTCATATGTTGTATCCAAGGTTTGGAGTGTGGTTCAGGGCTTTCACTTGGAGAGGTCAGCGCTGAGCTGAAGCTAAATGCTAACCGGTAGCATGCTAACATCTTAAACACTGACTCACTGGTTTCTTCACTTAAACGAATGTTCTTGAGCAATGATTATGAGTAAATAAAAATGTCTCTCAATCAGTTGTCTTTCATTTCTATCCTCGGTAGAGATATTGTTACATGTTGTAGTAGTGCATAATTCTACTTCAGTATTCAAAAGTCACATGACCGAACAGCATGTATAAACTGCAGCATAAGAATAGCAGCAGTTTATATGCAGCGATTCTGCATATAAACTGCAGATCCGATTGATTATAACTATCAATCGGATTTGATAGTTCTAATCTGAACTATGTCACAGCAGAGATGAAAAGTGTCAACTAAATCATCATTATGTCTGAGCACCAGGGTTTTAAGAGGACGGTGTTTTAGGTGTTTGAAAGATACGAAGAAGAGTGTTTGGAAATGGATTAGACTCATTCCATGTTTGCGTCCATCTGCGGCAGTATTACAATATTATACTGTTTCCAGAGTCTGTGTTATAGAGAGAGGTGAATTGAACCAACCACAGTGTGATTAAACAGAATCATTTTATAAAACTTTGCCGTTTGTCCCAGTATTAAAAAGAGCATTAACAGACTTTGTGTATGGATCTGGGGCGTGACATTTATGTTACAGAACATTATTAATGGGTAACAAATTGTTCACAAATTGTTAATTCGACGGAAAATGCCAAATCATAGTTTATTTAAGCGTTTTGACAGTTTGACAGCCCCTTTGCAACCTTATCCACAACTTATATCTCTACGGATCAGTCTTGTACTGTGTCCTTGGGCAAGACACTTCACCATGTTTGTTTCAAGGCCAAGTAGAACCTGTCCCTTCCTTTCAAGGCCCCGATATACACGCGTTTGTTCATCCAACTATTGTAATGATCCTCGGCATATTTTACATTATTGGACGATAGCCTCATGTCTCTCTTTTTCCCTGATTATTTACGCAGCGTGTCTGCAAGTCTCCTCTCCTCGCATAAATCCGACCCATCCCAAAGCTCTTCAAACCTGTCCGGGCCAAAAGCCAAGCAGGAGCGCCTCTTTATTCACATCACAGATCAGTAATTGCTCTGGACTCCCATATGTTCACAGTGGGCCAGTGATCAAACTGTGAGGCTTTTAAAGATGACATGAGTCGGGGATAATTATACAGGAGGTGCTAAGGGAGTGCAACAGGGTACAGCTATGCAGGCAAACTAAAACAGGAAAATAAGACATTAGTTTGGAAAGTGCTGGGTGTGAGGAGAAGACAGGAGTGCCGGATTTGCAAATCATGTAAAGTCATGTGTGGGCTTCTTTCAAATCAATTTATGTTTGTAAAGGCCAATACCTCAACAGCAGCTGCCTCACAGTGTTGCACAATAACAGTATAGACTGAGGACAAGATGAAGGACAGGATACAAGGATGTTTTCTGAATGCTTTTTCAAATGTTGCCATTAGTCCCGTACGGTGACACAGATAAACAGTCTGCATATCAAACACTGAAATGGGCATTGAAAGACGCGGAGGTCTAAACTTGCACAAGGTTGAAATGGGACTAAAACAGGACTGAACAATTCTGAATGGGATCGAACCAGAAATAAAAGGGAACTAAACGAGGAGAAAAACGGAAATTCAAAGAAGCAATTTTTGTGAAGAAACAAAATCCCTCCATGAACAGGAATGGTGGACTTAGATGTCCCCACTGTACAGTAACCTCCTGCGCCCCAGGCCTAGAGAAACCCAGCCCTGGTCAGATCAATAGGCATGTAACTAGCAGTGATCAGCTGAGAGCAGGGCCGTTCAGACTGAAACTCAGGTGTGAGTTAGGTCATTAGGACTTAGAACTACAAAGACGTTTACCCACAGGTGAGAGCAGCTGTTAATTGAGGGGACGGACTTACCAAACTAAACCCCACCCAGTGGTCTATATCCAGTCCGCGGGCTGAGCTTAAGCCTTTTGGATGAGAGGCGAAACATTCTACACTTCAACTACAGTGTACAGAAGATGACTCAAGAACCTTTATTGAACTCCTGTATGACTGAGAGCCGACACAGACACTGTAGATAAAATACATATATATCTTTTTTTTTTCCTCCGCATGATATTATCTACATCAGTTCTTCTCAGCTGGTATGGCGCCGGGAGCCATGGCCAAAATAAGAAATCGACGTGTTGTATATACTGGAAATTAGATATTTTTTATGTTATTACTGTATTTAATCCTTATGAATCTGAAATTCTCAAAACAACTTTAAATAATTTTATCAAACTTAGGAGGCGTTTCAATTGTTTTATTTTTTTTAGGCAAGGCAACTTTATTTATACCGCGCATTTCGTACACAAGGCAACTCAATGCGCCTTTTAGTTGATAAATATTGAAACAATTGTTTGGCTCGTGACCAACTAATAATAGTCCTGCAACCCACTTTTGGGTCCAGTCCCCATCAGTTGAGAACCACTGATCTAGTTTGTTTTAACAATGGGGTCTCGGTTTATTCACATGGTGATTTTGGGAGTCCTGGCCTGAAAAGTCTGGGAATCCCCGATCAAGATGAATACTTTTAAACCCTTTGCTATACCAAGGTAGATGGCAATAAGACCTGGATTAAATCAGGAGCTCACAGGGATTTAACCAAACTACAAAAGTACAATATATTAGTCTAATTTAGTATTAAACGATATTAAAACTAAAATGAACTACTGTACAATTAAAGCTGGCGAAACGTATTATTTATATATTACTGATGAAGACCCATGAATATCACCTCAAGAATCCTGCATATTTCGTTTGGAAACCTGTCCATAGTTTTACAGAGACGGCGCCGCTTCTTTGACATCTCACTAGTGACACCTAATGCACGCAGAGTGAACTTGCCGCTGGTTATCTTTTCATCTTGTTTTGAGTTCATTTCATATTCACTTCCCACACGAGCTAAAAATGGATATAGACCTGGCAGCTTCTCCGGATGCAGTGTTATTTTGTTCATCTCAAACCCTTAAAAAAAAAAAAAAAAGAAACCCTGAAAAACACGCTCATTCGAAGCGGTGACTCAGACAAGACTTTTTGCAGCAGGAGGCAATGTTTTTTTTCACACGAGTTGTCGGTGGATGTCTTTGTTATTTATGGGGACAAGTGCGGGAAAAGCAGGTCATTTTTAACACATACACATGCACTACTTTTATGTGACTCACCTCTCATACAAATATATGCATTTTTTCAACTGCAGGGGGAGCCGTGCCTGATGGGGGCCAAGAGAATCTACAGGAAGCTGAAGTCGATGTCCCGCTGTGTGATGGGGAAGAGGTTCGCTCTGTCCATGTCGTCTGCGCCGTGTGACTGCACTGAGGCAGACTTTGAGTGGTGAGACACTTGTTACAACTGTGCTGCTTTTCCTTTTTCAGTACTGGTGCAGTCAGTAGAGACAGTTGCCAGCGAAGCCAAAAGTTCTCAGTGTGATCCAAACTAAGATACGTTGTTAAAATGTGCTTGGCTCAAATGTATTTCAAAATACAACACAAAGCACCACACTGGTATGTGGTTAACACTCTCAACACACTGGGAAGATGGGGCCTTTAAGTGCAGTTTGCAAGTTCTCCTTGCCAGTTTCCCTTAATCTCTTAACCCCCACCTGAGACAAGACCAATGCAACACTAGAGGCCGCCATTGCTCCGCCATTGCTGTAGTACCTCCATATCGCCGCTGGTCCTCCATTGAAAAGCATTGGACTTTAGACACACGTTAAAAACAACAAACCAATTTTTTTGGAACAATCTAGAGCTAGATATTCCTCCTGTGATAACGCTGGGTTAGTTAGGCTGGTTTTCGTAAGAATTTTAGAAATCTCGTACTTAATGAGGGTCGGACTGTTATCATTGGAGCAGCGCGAGCTACACGCCACGCAAGGGCCGAGTCTACAGTGAAGATCCCGCCCTTATGTCCTTTTTAGGAACATGCTTCGTCAGAGCTGGGGAGGGGGAGTCTGTAAATCTGCCATGAATTCCCCCACGAGCGTGGTCATTATGGTAAACGGGAGGAGTGAGGAGAAGCTGTCCATTATATATACAGTCTATGGACAAGACACTAGGTATAAAATGGTCCCCTCAGTATCAGGTATTGTTCAAATATAATAACGAATAACAACTGATAACGAGACATATTGAGGACATAATGAATGCCAGTTTAGCTTTACCCAAATCTAAAAGCTTATTGAAAAAATAAGTGTCAAAATAGCGGAAAACGAGGATGAAAAAGTGACCTAACATACAACAAAACAGCAACAAAAGAGTAACAATAAAGTGGCAACATTAGGAAAAAGATCCATTTAGATCAGTCTTGTAGATTTAAGCTTTCAAATGAGGCATTACTCTTTCCCAGAGGCTGTAACCTTTTAGATTTGGGTAAAGCTGAACTAGAGAAACCACACTTGCTGAATTCGGGGGTTAAGAGGTGTGCAATAGGATCCCTCTGGGACCACGTCTTCCCTATAAAAGATATTCCGGATGCCGAGACTTCTCTATCGACGCATTCCCAGACCAGTTAAGACGTTAAGCAGTGTTCATTTCGTCGACTAAGTGATATTTTTGCTGACTAAATTGGACTAAAACTAAATTAAAAGTTTTTCATGAGACTGACACTACGACTAAAATAAAATAAGATTAAATAAAAATTAAAATAAGAGGCTAAAATCATCCAAACTTCTATTGACAGTCTGAAAGAGCCTCATATCATGTAAATTCACTGCCAAAGGAACAGCTTTCATGTGGGAGCAGCTCCATGAAGCAGAAGTATTATAAATGCAAAGTCAACTAAATGTGTAAACTAAATTGACTTGCAATTTTAGTCTAAAACTAGACTAAAATTGAAGATTTTTTTTTTGACTAAATCTAGACTAAAATTGAATTACATTTTCGTCAAAAGACTAAGACTAAAACTAAATAAAAATATGTTGTCAAAATTAACACTGATGTTTAGTCCCTCGAGCATGTCCTATAGGTCTTCCCTGGGGCCTCCTGGCGATGGGACGTGCCCAGAACACCGCCCCTGGGTTCAATAAAAAGATGAATAAATGAGTCAAGTGGAATAAAAGTTTAAATTATAAAAAAGACAGTCTAGTCATTTAGACATTTCCTTTATAATATGTTGAATGTAAAATCATTTTCACTCAAAACATCAAAAACTGAGTTAGGGATTAACAATTTTTAGATCAACATGTTTATGAGACAAAGTAGAGGCTGCTTTTATTCATCTCACCAACATTTAACCTAAATTTAACTTTGTTGCATTTTGAAGTCAGATGCTCATTGGTCACTGTTTAAACCTGCTGTCACTTTGCCTCTGCCCAGGGACTACAGATGAAAATTAGCTTGTAGCTATCTCTGGTCTGTGCAACACATTTGTTGTGCAATGTCCCTGTCAAATAAATAAATAAATAAATAAATAAATAAATAAATAAATAAATAAATAAATAAATAAATAAATAAATAAATAAATAAATAAGATTACAAATAGTCAAAACAGCATTTCCCTCCACCTTCTCTTCATTAACCAGTTTCCCCAATACTGCAAAATGACCTGAGTAAATTAATTCTATCGTAGCATCTCGGGTCTGCAGGTCTCTTGAGTGAAGCGGTTCTTGGAAGAGGCCTGGTTCACTATAAATCAAAGGCGTAATAGCTTTCATTAACAATCACCACACTTTTTCCATCTGTGCGCGCGTTGTATTAATTGGCCCAATTTGTCCCTATCATTTTGGAGGAAGCAGCGAGGCCCGGGCTTTAAATCTGTAGGATAAACAACTGCTGCGCTTTTAAAAGCAGCGCATAAACCCGGCGTGTTTTCATGGTCTTTTGAAATTGTTCTCTGTTTTTAATATGTGCAGTCGTGAAGTCATGTCCCATCTGTCTGCGTCTGAGGGGCATCAGTCATTCCTTAACTAAGTGTCACTGCCGTCGCCTTCATCACGGCGGCGACTGAAGCCGCTTCAGAAAGAGCTGATCTGTCTTTGTCATGTGCCGGTCCCTCCCCATTTTCTTTCTCGGATTTTTACATGATTATATTTTGTATACAGTTCAGGTGTATTTTCCATTCTCAATATAATGAACAGGGTTTAGTTTTTAAAACCCTTTATAGTTCCAAGGCTTTGGTCAACCTTTGTTCCAGCAGCATTGACCGATGCAAATACGTAATATCTAGTATAGAGGAAAAATGTCTCTGTAAATAAATAATAGAACAGAACTGATTAAATAAAGAATTATAATGTTATGAAAGAAAAAGTAACAAATACATTTGCATATTTGAGTATGTCAGTATAATAATATAGTGTGGTTTAATTCCATTTTATTATATCAGTTTGTGATCAGTGAACCTTTTTCATCTAGTGTACCCCTTGAGTGTTTCATTAATGTGCCAAGTCCTTATCTCAAGTTCACAGCTGATTTTTTTAGGAAGTGCTGAACTGAACTCCTGTTTATCAGTATTTAACAGTGTTAAAAACAGTGTTTAAAACACTTTCAAATTCAAGTCTGTTTCTGCCTGTCTAACCTTTTAAGGTGGTTAAGGGGTTAGCGCACATTTTTTCCAGTTAAGCTTCACCCAAATCTAAAACCTTCTCGACTGGAGTTTACAGCCTATAGGCCAGTGTAACGCCTCATTTGAAAGCTAAGTCCTACAAAACTGATCGTAGCTTTTTTGTTGGCTTGTTGCACATTTATAAGTGTTTTCGTCTCTTTACTGACTCTTTTTTTTTTACGATTTTTTGTTGCTTCTTTCATCGTTTTTTTCCCCCAAGTGTTTTCGTCTTGTTTTTGTTGCTATTGCTGCGTTTTCTAACACTCTGTTCAAGAAGCTTTTGAATTTTGGGAATTTTCTTCAAACTGGAGAAAATGTGCTTGGTTCAGGTGGGGGTTAAGAGGTTAACCCCCACCTGAACCAAGTAGAACTCCAGTTTGGCATTACCCAAGCCTAAAAGCTGAAAAAAAGCATCAATATAGAGACAAAAATGTGGAAAAAATAACACTACAAAAATGTGGGGCGGGAAAAACGATCAAAACACATCCAAAAAGCAATGAATAAAAGCTATGAAAAAGCAACTAAAACACACTGGCTTGTAGATCTTAGCTTTTAAATGAGGCATTACACTGTTGCTCTCCAGTTAAGAAGCTTTGAGAGAAGAAAACGTCCTTGGTTAAGACGGGTGAGAGGTAGGAGGTTTTTAATGAAATGCTATTCTGTTTTTCCCTTCTGAAATCATTCTAAGAACCCCCCTAAGTGCTTGTGTCCCCCTTGGGATTCCCGTACCCCTGGTTGGGAAACACTGATCTATTGTACACAGCAAACAGCTGAATAGGGCTGATGCGGCTTCCACAGACTGATTTAGCACTAAGGCATGAGTGCAGTTGTGTGTAATAGCCTCTTTCCACCATCATTGATTTCACACAAAAGGACTGTATCAGCTGCTCGAGGGGAAATAGAGAAGCTCTAATCATGTCCGCACTTCAACTTTTTATCACTTTAAAGTGGATCAACAGTGGCGGAGGTGTTTGTGTAAGCTTCCAGTCATGCAGGAGTTTTCTATTGCAGACAAATGATCCAATAGGGAGGGGTTTTACCTCATCAGTTACCTTGACAATGGACAGTTAACCGGCAGAAACCAGGTTATTGATGCCAGAAATCATTCAGGCTATTGAACTAGTCGAGATTAGCTTTTTTAGAACAAAGACGGGTGGATCCAATGAAAAGGTTAACCCTGCTCTACTAAGTCGGTATAACTCAGCCTGCTGCCAAATAAATCATTAGTGACTGACAAAGCCTCTTGAGGGGACAGACGAAACACCAAGCAAGCCGGTAGAGATGACAGCTTCAGAACCTTTGATGGAATGTAAAATAAAATCATGTTGCAGTCATGTTTTACCACAAAAATCGTTATTTTTCAGTGATTATGGATTTGAACGACGCACCAGCGGCAAGTGCGCTTCGGCCTTTTGGTTCCACACGTCATCCACGTCCAGGGGCTGCACCACAGGGATGACTTTTCTCAACAGCACCGGGTAAGATTATATAAAACATAAACAAACAAAAAACTCCTGTCTGCTACTCCAAAACTTTAAGAACAATGAGCAAATTAGACAAGTAGATGATCAGTCGTTTTTTTATGAAACGGTGTAGAGTCAATGAGGCAACTTCTGGATTCAGTTTGAGATACAAATCTGTTACAAGTTGAAAGTTATTTGTTTGTTATTATTTTTTGAAGAAACAAAGCTCACAATTCACAACTCTGCATCCATCTTTGTATGAAGGCCCGGTAATTGGTTTCTCCGGGACAGAGGAGGACAGAGGGACATGTGGGCTGTGCTAATCAAACGTCCACTTCAGCAAAAACAATGACGACCCGCTGAGGAGAGTTAATCACGCGATGGAGTGAAGATGAAGCCGTCCTTTTTTTTTTTTTCTAAGCCAATGACTTTTGAATCAGGCCCAAATGCAGTTCATAAAGGCTCACTGTTGAAAAGTCGTAGTTTATGACCAAAGAGGAGGCTGTCACGAGGACTTGATTAATGAAGGATAAAACACTGACAAGTTCATTTCGTAGACCTTTATGCATTTGATAATGGAGAGCAGGCCAATACATAAAATTGTTTTGTAAGCTGATCATTTTGATTATGATATGAATTAAACTTACCGTTGAATGTGACACACACTTTATCTCAGTGACATGAGAACATCCTAATCCACTTTACGTATTATGGCCATAACTGATGCAATGATTTGTATACGATGACCTTTGTATGGAAATATTTCTAAGTACAGTATTACAGTATTAGTTTGATAAATAGGAATAACAGTGAGTACTTGGAGTGTACAAGTTATTCTTCTCTAAATAAATGGGAAAACTATTTGCCCCCAAACCAGAAATAAAGTTCAATCCAACCAATGCATACTATACCTGTGTCAAGTACTTACAGTGTGTAAAGTTTTCAGACATTATTTACACAATGAAGCTACAATAATACATTAGGAAGATGAGTTTTGGAAAAAATTATATGTCAAAGAAAAGCTTACATTTAGTTGTAATATAACTATAACCAGTGTTGGGGGTAATGTATTACAAAAGTACCGAGTTAGAAAAATGTGTTACTAAGGAATATAACATATTACTTACACAAAATACAGGAATATATTAGTCATTACATTTCAAGTAACTTGAGTTACAAGAGCATTTAAATACATGAATAAAAAAGATCCTGGAGCGTCCTAGTGACCACTGCGATGTAAAACAAAAACGCCATGCTGACCACTCATACAGCCGCTGGATCACTAGTCAAATACTTACAAATATCTACTTTTTTTCCACATAAAAAGTTACATAGTGCACCTTTAATATCATCAAAACAAAACACTAGAGAGTGAAGGAAAGCGAAAGGAAAAGGAAATGAAAGGAATGCTACAGTAATATGTAATACAAACATATCACATTTTTAAATCTGTAATCACTAATATAGAAAATCTATTATTTTTCATCAGGTAAAATTGATTCATTGGATGGTACAAAAAGGATGAGTATGATTCCGTTTTGTGTGTTTAGCTACAGGAAGGTGGTGTCCAATAACTGCACTGCGGGGGTGAGTGCAGAGTACACGGCGCGGAGGCAGCCCTGTCCCGCGCAGGCCCCCAGAGGTCTGCACCTGGTCACCAGCGAGGGCACCCACACCGCCACCACAGGAGCCAATGTCACCTTCCTCGTCTTCCTGGAGGAGGTGGGATGATATCATGTTGGTTGTTATTATACTGTTACTACATGTGCTTTCATGACAATACGTAAAAATACTAGTCTTTAAAGTCTGATTGGTTTCTATACTTTAGAGTAGGGCCCTATAACGGTTAAAGACCCTTTGCCTGACTTTTTTCTGGAAGTGGGTTAAAATTAGTCTGGTCCCTAAGTATAATTTATAAGGTAAAGGACTAACAAATTACATTTTAATTTTATTACTGGGGTTGTTGCAGTTGGTCAGGTCGAGGTTGAGCAACATTATGTGACCAAAGAATGAGATGAGTTGTTGACCTGAACATCCTGAATGACAATGAATTTCTTCTTCCCTGATAGTGTGGGCACATTCAAAGATGGCAATGCCAGGATTCATCAGACTCACATTGTGAAAGACTCAAGGGGCCCGATCTTGTGTCTCAAAACGCAGACGATAGCATGACATTTTGCGCTCAGTAGGAGCGCACTTAGAGATCTTGCCACTCCAGACTTAGCACATTTAAGTGGGTGGAGACACACATGTTTCTCCAACCAAATCGACTCTGCGGCTGGTAGAGGGGTTGTGGGGGAGTGGGGGGTGAACGTGTGCATTTGTTTTGTTTGTCGTTCATGCCAATCGAGGGCCGTTCCGCGCCACAGTGGACGCTGTAGCTCTTTCTCTCTCGAGACATTAACATCGTTTAGCTCACGATGGGGTGTTTTTATTTTTTTGTTTGACCTGTGAGAGCCTGAGGCTTAAGGAAGAACACAAGGCAGCGCAATGTAAACGAGGAAATGAACGTCAGCGTGCCATCAGTGCAGTCACCTCCTCTTATGACGCCCCCTCACAAGTGGCGGAGGCGAATGCCGCATATAGCTCCGCCACTGGGAAAATAATTCACCAAGAGCCTGCGCCCCTCTGTGCGCCACCACAAGATCTGGCCCAAGAATTGAGTTCAGATCTTAGCCCCATTGAGAATTCTTGGGATGTGCTCGAGAAGGCTTTGTGTAGGGAATCTTTTGACATTGCAGAATCCACAGTGAATGTGTGCTGTAGTCAAAACTAAAGGTGGTCCAACCTATTATCAGAGCGTGGGATCTTTTTTTTTTATGGCAACTTTTTTGTTGGTCCGGCAGTGTAATTATAATGTCTTTTTATCAATCATTACAGCATTAGTATTGCTTTCTAAAAGTAATGAAAAATGTTTAAGTCATCCCTGTTTAAAATTGGGAAGTTAGAAATGCATTAAGTTAGGAATGAGGTTGGACCACAACTTATTGTTCAGACTTACACATAATTCCATTCATTATTTGTGAGCAATACCTGATTCTACTCTCAGGTATAGGGCCATCAATAGACCATTGAATTATAAACAAACCAAAATAAGATCCATATCCTGCTTATGCTCTTGCACAGGGCGACGGTGCGAGGACGAGCATCACTCTGGACTTTGGGGACGGACACGCTGTAACGTACTCCAACGTGAGCTCCATCGAGGAGGGCATCAGGCACGTTTATAAAGCCGTGGGCATCTACAAAGTGACCGCCACCGGAGAGAACAGCCTGGGCTCAGAGACGGCTGTGCTCTACCTGCACGTCACATGTGAGTCTGTGGAAATTGGACAGATAAATGTTGTTCAATGTCAGTTTCCTGTTTCAACATATATTTGTCTCACTGAAAATACGAACCAAAAGAAAATTGTTGCGCTGCAGATTTGAAAAGCCCTTTCACTATGTTGTATTCCATTTGCATGTGGGCATAGCTGGTACATTGGATGAGCTTGATGCGTTGTGTTACAGCATGCTATGTCCAACATTGGTTCAAATAAGAGGTTTTTAAGACGCCACTTAACTTGCAGTGCAGCACACAAAATAATGTGAGGGAACACTGTTAAAAAGTAGTGGTAAAATTATGTGTATGCTTTGAAAAATACAAATTACCTGAAGGATTTTTGTGCGTAAGATGGAGAGGTCATCAGTCTCACAAAACCCTTGAGGTAATTTGTATTTTTTTAAAAGCAAAAAAAAGAGTATAAACTTTGAAAGAGTGGAGGTTATTGAGATCACAGCTGCGGGTTTAGCTGACATGTGTAGAGACATGCGCCTTAAGCCTGCGTTGAGTCAGGGATTAGAAGAGACGCGATCGAGGAGAACACAGGCCTTGGATGCAAAGTGAGGACTGCATTTGCATAATGGAAAATACACATAGAAGGGATCCAGTACATTGTATTATGTTGAAATAAATAAGTCTCACAAACTCTCTCGAAGCCTTACTTGTACGTTACTGGTACTTGAAACAAATTGAGCACGGGGAAAGAAGCACATTAGAGTTATCTCTTTGAACATTGATTGTCATAAATAAATGAGCTTTCAAATAGCCTCTGGGACTACAAATTGGCTTGCTTGATATGCACATGGCGTGGTATTTATAAGTGTAACAATAGATACAGACGGCAGCACGTCATACAAGGGGGCGTGGCCTCGCTGAGGGGGAAGAAAACCTCTCATAGGAATCGCATTTTTCCCACTCTTTTTAGCAGTTTTCTGGCGGACTATGCAGACAGAAAGTAGGCTAGTCCGGGAGACTTTTCAGTCTGTTAGCCTGCTCAATGTTTTTTCCTATAGCCGTCAGCATTAGCCATCACACATCGCACATTATGAAAGATCTAGATGTCGTCAGCTGTTCTCAACCCATCGACCACATTTAGGTGAGGTCAACAGTGCTAATTTTGACGACATATTTTAATTTAGTTTTAGTTTTAGTCTTTTGATGAAAATGTAATTCAATTTTAGTATAGTTTTAGTCAAAAAAATATCTTCAATTTTAGTGTAGTTTTAGTCGACTAAAATTGCAAGTAAATTTAGTCGACTAAATTTAAGACGAATTTAGTCGACTTTGCATTTATAATATTCATTATAATCATATTTAATCAGGTCCTCTGCTTCATGGAGCTGCTCCATCAACAACAACAACAACAACAACACAAAGCTCAGAGCTGCTCCTTTGGCAGTGAATTTATATGATCTGAGGCTCTTTCAAACTGTCAATAGAAGTTTGGATGATTTTAGTCTCTCCTTTTCTTTTTTATTTAGTCTCATGTTAAACTTTTAATTTAGTTTTAGTCCAATTTTAGTTGTCAAAAATATCACTTTGACTAAAATTAAGACTAAATATTTTAGTCGACAAAATTAACACTGGAGGTCAAAGCCTAGTTAGAAGTCATTAATGAATGTGCAGACCTTTTCAGATTTTACTTAAAGGGATATTTCAGGATTTTTGACATAGGGCCTCGTTTCCTAGTTATCCAGAGTGTTATTGATTCTGGAGATGTTTTTTTTTTATTTTTTTATTAATGCAGTCCTTATATTTGAAGAGTTTCGTGGCGCTAGGCTAGTGCAAGGCTAGCGCATTAGCCTGCATTCAAAACAGTCTGACACACTCCACAGGCAAATCACGTATAAGGCCAGACTAACGATATAAATGTCTGTGTTGTCGATAGAATATTTTTTAACCCTTTTGCATTTAAAATAACTTATATTTGAGCAGCATCAGTTTCGTGGTTGTAAGATACACAGCAGCGGAGTGATCTGATAGAAAAAAGTCCCTGAAAATGTGATCATTCATGTGATGCAAGGCCAGTTATATTTCAAAAACTATTCTATCGACACAGACATTTATATCATTAGTCTGGCGTTATAAGTGATTTGCCTCAGGTGCACTGTGCTTGGGTCAGACTGTTTTTAATGCAGGCTCGCTGATACCATAGAAATGTGTATCTCCAAAAATCAACAACACTCTGGATAACTAGGAAATGAGGCCCTATGTCTAAAATCCTGAAATATCCCTTTAAGATACAAATTAGCGTTATACAAGTGTTCTCCGAGCTAAATGCTAACTCATAATCAGTTTTTGCTTTTTGTGAGGTCATATACACATCCAATGGCCACTAAACTTTATCTTATAAGATGCCATGAAAAGGACAAAACATACCTCCCCATATGTTAGTATTGCGCCTTTGCCTCCCTCTTTATTTGTATTTGCATTTGTAGGAACAGGCTCAATTAGCTCAAGGCATTTCTGTGATTCCTATGGTTGAACTACTTTGCTACTCTCCGTGTCGCTGTATCTTCATTTAGAAAAAAGAAACATATTCATAATTTGTTTTCCCCCTCTGGCTGCTTTGAACATGACCACATATGGACAATTACAAACATGCCGTCTGCCTCTAACATTTAGAGATACTGTTGTCCAAAACGTCATGGTGCTGGGAAGTAATAAGTTAACAGTGCTGAAAGTGCTCCTTTTTGTTGGAAGGAAGCATAATCTATATAAGAAAATGTTTTTTTTCCCACATGTAGCCCTTGTATGCCAGCCTGTCCATTAAAAATAAATAAAAATGCACTATGTAAGGGCTATTCTAAGCAAAGTGAATCTGAATACTCAGTCGATATCTTGCAAAACTTTCCCAATATGTTTTAACATCAGTTTGCCTATCACACCAGCGCAAACTTGCATTCTTGCTTTTTTCTAAGGCGTGTGATGCGCATTTATTCAGATAGGAGTCTCTCTGAGGTTTTTTATGCATTCAGCTCCCCCCCCCCCCCCCAGTTTCCCCATTCTTTATCACACTGAGCGGGATTGCGACTGTCAGCATGTACACAGTCACACATTTGGCTCTCTATCTCTTCACAGAGCGTATCCCAACAAACAAGTGAGATAGAACAAATCCCATTTCACCGGGGTTGGCTTATTTTCTTGCGGATCCGGATTTTTCGTGGGCCAACTATATACGAAAACAGCGGCGGTGATATGTAAGGCTGACCGCCGGCGCCCCCCTGTGGGTTCGAGTGGCAGATGTAATGGAGCTGACTTATTGATCAGGGAGTGCGGCTGCCCCCTCCAATCTGTCAATCCTATGTGCCAGACGTACAAATAGAGCCGCGGCGTTCTCATGAGGAACGCGAATGAAAAATAACACGCAGATGGCAACCAACACAGGCGCCAGTGCAGCAGAGAATACTGAACTCGCAGCTCACACCTAAACGCGTCCCAGCGTCTATATTTGAGTTTCTGAGCCGACAACATAACAAGCCATGGCTCTTCTTCTATTTGTGTCACTGTCGGTAAAGAACATACGGTGAGGTATGGCAAGAAGATGGAATGAAACTTAAAAAGTTGAACTGGCAACTTTACGATGGTTCACACATGGAAGACACAAGTAGGGCTTTGTACTTTGTGCAAGGGGAAACCAAGTACCTTTCTTTGGGGCTATCTTAGGACCACCCACGCATCATGAGTTGGCATCTTAAATTTATTTTACCATTCCCTGTACCGAGATGGGGGTATACTTTTATTGAGACCAACCCCCATACAGAACTTTTGCCAAGTCCTTGCGTGACTTTAAGGAACAGGCCACGGTTTTTACATACTGAGATAAGTTCTTACTTGTGCTTAAAGGCCTATTTCTTTAAGTTTTGTTTAGATTGAAATGCATATCCCTTGGCCTGGCACAATAACAACATTTTAAGTCCGGAAAATATTGTGATAAACGATATGATTGAACCACTTTAAAGCCACAGAAACTAAATCTAAATCCTAAAAAATACAATAAAGCTTTGTTCAAAAAGGGCTTAATCTTGAAATATCCCACAAAAAACATGAAATACAATAAAACAAACTTTGGGCAGGGCTGGCCCAGCCTAAATGCAGACTAGGCAACTGCGTGGGGTCCCACGAGGCAACTAGGGGCCCCTTAAGCATGAAATTCTGCTCATTTAGACTCGCTAAATTTAGGTGATCCCTTCAAGAAGTAAGCGATGGCAAATATAACTTAAGCACAATGCAATCATTATTATTATTGAGCTCAATCAGCACAAGTTTAATGTGGGTCCCCAAGTCAAATAATGCTTAGAGCCCCATGAATCAATCAATCAATGTTTATTTATATAGCACTTTACAACAACACCAGGAGGACCAAAGTGCTTCACAGGAAGATAAAAACAATTTAAAAACACAGAATTACAGCACCCTAGACATAATTCAGTGCGTTCCAAGTATTAAAAGGCAGTTTGAAAAATGGGCTGTTCACAGTGCACAGTTTAGGCACGGCGATCACAAAGGAACAATAGCCCCACCTTTTGTACCAGGACCTGGAATCATTTGATCTGAGGACCGGAGAGCCTGGGCCGGTCCTGACTTTGGGTAAAAAAATATGTATTACATTAGGAAAATTAGGACGAAAATATCCAATAAATGTACAAATGATAACAAAAATGTATTATTTGTATTATATTATTATTTAGATCCGTAAAACCTTTCTTTTTAAAACTGGTCCTGGGGAGTAGAAAGATGTCTCTAACAGCAAGTACATTTTGTCCTATGTTTTTCTTTAGCTTGCGTCCCATATTGTATTTGTGTAACAATGGCTTTTTACGGCAACATATGCTGCTTCTTAACAATAGATAGGCGTGGAAAATATGCTCTACTTTTGGGTGTGCTTTGTGTTTAAAACATCTGGACACAAATATTGATGATTGCTATGATTGCACAACATAATTTGCTTTGAAAATCATGCATGGGCCACACAACCACCCGAATGTGCATCTTTCTCACCAACACAAATTGAATACACTTTCTTGCTGTTTTGACAACACTATTCCTGCTACTTTTTTTTTTCACAATTCTGTGGTTTATATTTTACACAAAGTAGTTATCTGAATTGTATCTATAGTAAAGTTTTTTTTTTTTTTCTCCTTTGCTCTAACTCTGTGGTGCATCTGTGTTGTGAGTAGGTCAGCTGGAGTATATCCATCTCTCGGCTCCCTTTGTGGCGGTGCGGAATAAGGAGGTGAACCTGACTGCAGTGCTGTGGCCGAGCCAAGTGGGAACGGTCACCTACATATGGTGGATTGGAAATAACACCGAGGTACCCCCCAAGACTTTGTTCTCTCCATGTTTCCCTACGTTTCTCTGTACTCTTTGCACCTCTGCCCATTTGTAATTAAGTAGGTTGCTGACTCCTCGGCTCTAAAATACGCAATCATTATTTCTGCGCAGAACCAGGTTGCAAAAACTCCTGGCCTTGTTAATCAGCTTTGAAACCGATTGTGCAAAACGCTGAGGTGCCAGATATACATAGAGTTAATTACTGATGGCCACTGAGGTGTGGATATCACTTATTCTGCCGCAAAACTTTCCCCAAGTAACTTTTAAAGTGAATCAATGCACAGTTTATAGTTTACAGTTTCCTAGGTCAATATGGGGACAGTTCGTTTCACTTAAAAGTGGAACGCTGTTGTAAAAATGTTTTTTTTCCCCTCAGATTATTTTATTAAAATGTATGATAGAAATATATGATCACCTGTAAATATGAACATACATTGTTTTAAGATTTTATGGAAGAACTAAGGTGCAACATTTTGGAAGCTTAAACATGTTATTTTTAGAGCCTCTCTCTTGACACTTACCTGTCATAGTACAGTTTTGTTTAACAATTTTGTTAAAGGCTGTTGCCCATTGATATTTTGATATTTGTCCTCTGGCTCCTCAACCCCTACATACTGAAATGCATCTGAAATGCCGGAGCCATATGGACCATCTCGGGCTCTGAGAGGCTCAGGGAGGAGTCTCCAAGTGGTTTCCGAGAGTCAGGACTAAACACAGTTTTGTCCATATAATCTGGAACTCATGGTCCTGAAGAAAGCAACGTTTTAGAAGTAAACAAATGGTAAATGGTCTCAACTTATATAGTGCTTTTCCACCTACATTAGGTGGAAAAGCATTAGGTTGCGCTTTACAGGATCCTTGCTGTAAAGCGCAAGGATCCACTCACCCATTCATACTCTCATTCACACACCAATGTACGCAGACACTGGGGGCAATGTGGGTGAAGTGTCTTGCCCAAGGACACACCAACAGTGTGCACTTTCAGGAGGTGGGATTCGAACCCCCGACCTTCCGATCATGAGACGACCCGCTCTACCATCTGCGCCACCGTCGCCCCAACAAACAGCAAGCTTATGAGCTAAAGACATTTGAGACCTACAAATGTCTTCTTCTGACACACTGAAGAGGCACAAACCCCCCACACCTGCAGCACAGTGGAGGCGTCACAACAGCTACAGGAAACAAAAAGGGGACAAACGAGGAGGTATTCGGGCAAGACTCACAGCTAAGGGATTGTTCTGGCTAATGGACGTTCACTGGAGAATAAACCAGATTAACTGCTACGCTCTTCCCAGAAGATGGTAAAAGACTGTTGTGGAGTGGAGGGAGCTGCGCATGAGGAAGAGGAAGGAGGAGGTGGAGGAGCTGATCAGTGCAGGACACCACGCTCTGAAACAGGGCCAAACCTGCAAAAACATGCTGGTCAGGTTGGCCCACAGTGGCGGCGCGGCTCAGTCGCTGCGGCTCAGGACTAACACCTGAACACAATGTTGTTGTACGGTTGCACAATGACAAATGAAGCACTTACTTATGTTCAAATCCAGGCTATATGACAAATTAAAGTATTTCATGAGAACATCAGCAGTATTTAATAGTTTACTTCTAAAAACATTGTTTTTGATTTTTTAACGGTTTTATTCACCTTCTTAATATACTTTTATGTAGCCTACTTGAAATACCTTTTTTTATTATTTAACATCATTGTACTTTGAATAACTTACAAATTGTGTTATGCAAAAAACAACAACTTACTTTGCCTTCTGAGTCCCGATCAGTTGCGAATCACTCGTATTTAGTGCAATATTGTAAATGGCTGGTCAGTTAATCACAGAAATGGGTCGTTAGGATATATTTATTAATTTCACTAAAAGCAGACCATTTTAGATGTGCCAACTTGCTGAAAATAACGATATTAGTCATGTGCCAGGTTTCTGCACAGTTGCTAATTTCCATCTGTTTTCCCCAGAGAGGCACGTATTACATCACATAATAAATTACTACTCCATTTTCTAAATCTCACCCTCGTCGTAGGTTATTTCTGTTCATACAAATTTACTGAGAAACTGTTATTTTTTATTTTTATTTTTCCATAATGATACAAAAAGACCTTCTAGCTTTTTACAACTACAATGTTTGTTGAAACGCCACATTTGCTGCTGGGAAACTAGCGTAAATCCCAATTCTCAAGACCAACAGATGCAGCGCTCGCTCGACGCACCGTGCCTTATATAAGAAACGTGCCACTTTGTGCGATCTGTCTCCGTAATTGCACTTGTGTTAATGTGTTTGCTCAGCACTAACATGGGGCCTTCCACAAGGACGGACATTTAGGTCTATGGTGCCATCATGAGTCGCGGCGGCATTAGCATCTCCGCGCTCTCCTGGAAGAACAAATGGAGTTGTGAAAGATGACAAGAGCAGGCTCAGAGTCACTGAGGGAACTCTCCGTAGACTCCGAAGCATCAAGGGCGCAAAGCTGTTTTCTATGCGTAGTGCCAGGAATAGGAGTTGTGTTAGTTGCAGCTTTAGTCGGAGTACAAAATGTTATTGCATTTTTAACATTTACACTCCAAAAAATGTATATTGAGATTTGTTTAAATGTCTCACATTGAGCATAACATTTTTTTTATTTTTTTTGACTAGTTAAGATCTAGTTCTACATTTGACATGACTTTATTTCGGGTTGCCAATGGGGTAAAAAAAAATTGCCCTTGCCCCTTTGGCATTTTTACAAATTTTACTAATTACTTCAAGCGAGATAGAATAGAATAGAGTAGAGTAGAGTAGAGTAGAGTAGAGTAGAGTAGAGTAGAGTAGAGTAGAATAGTCTACCTAGGTAGAAATTCATCTTTGGCTCACCAACACATAAAAACACAAGACTAGGGACAATACAAACGTGCACAATAGAGAAAAAAAATACATATGAAAAAACACGTAGAAAAATAAAACTTTTTTATTATTATTTTTATTTTTATTACTATTATATAACATTTTAATATTAAGCATGGGTTTAAATGACTTGTATGGAGAATATCAATCTAGTTTTGTGCGGGTTTTCTCATTTTTCCCCCTGATCGGACCAAGGATACTTTGCTCGGCAGACTGGTTTTAACTTCTTAAAGTTCAGCGTCACCCAAATCTAAAAGCTTCTCGACTGGAGCCAACAGCCTATAGGCCAGTGCAGCGCCTCATTTGAAAGACCTACAAATGAGGCGTTTTTCATCGTGTTTTCATTACATTTTTGACTTGTTTTGTTGCTTATTTGTTGCATTATTGTAGCTGCTTTGTTGCTTTATTTTTAATCACTTTTCATCCTCATCCTTACGCCTCATTTTGTATGCCATATAAGAAGCTTATACGTAGATTTGGGTAAAGCTGAACTGGAGAAAAGATGCTTGATTCAGGCGGGGGTTAAGAAGTTAAAACCAGTCTGACAAGCAAAGTATTCTCAGTTCGATCGGGGGAAAAAATCTAAATGAGACAAAACAACAAGATTCTCCATTCAAGTCATTTAAACCCATGATTGATGTTTCATTTTTGTAGTAGAAAGGCGGGTGAAATGTCTTGCCGAAGGACACAAAGTCAGTATGCAATTGGGCCAAGGTTTGACCCATATTATAAGTGAGTAAAACCATAGATGCATAATTGTTGCTCCCAATAAGAATGTTATTTATCTTTATCGGTGGCGGTAACCTGACACAAGCATTGTCAGAATACTTGGTGAGGCGCTGCTAATAAGGCTCTCTATAGGAGGATCATCCCTACATGTTGTCCACTCATTTCCCTATGTATCTGTGTGTGCAGCAGCCTCTGATCACTCTGGAGGGCAGTGTGGCGTGCACGTTCCCGCAGGAAGGGGCCAACTCGGTGACAGTGCAAGTGACGGCGGGAAACAGCATAATGCAAGACAGGAAAACCATCGCTGTGCACGGTGAGCTCATATGGTGACACTCAATGCCAGTTTCTTCTAATTGAGATTTTGGGGAATTGCAATTATACTTAGTAGTTTTAGTAAAAATGAAAAACATATGGGAGAAAACTGAAATATGAACTGCTAAATACTGTCCATATCGTATTGTTTCTCCTGCAACAAAAACAACAGATTAAATATGCACTTAACCTCTTTTTTTCTCCGGTTCTGATCAGAACTTTTGTCGCAGCATTTTTGTCACATTTTTGAAGTGTTCTTGTCGCGTCTCTTTTTTGTTTATCAAACTGTACATTGGAAATTACAGTATACACTATTTCTCTCATAGGAGCTATTGATTGCACTCAATTCTTGTGTTGTGACTCCACAGCCGTAAATATCTCTGTGCACTGGCGTCTTGTTGAATATGCGCGGGTTGCAGTTTTTTTTAATACTGCTGAACTGCAAACATGTACAGTACAGTACAGTACAAGCTAATTACTTTGATTATACTCTGTCGATTTGTGTGTATATATTTTGATCAAAACATTGCAACATCATAAAAGTTGCTCTCAATTTTTTTAGGCTCGTTCAAATAGCTTTCCGATTCAGCCCATTAAAACTTTCCCAGCCATCAAATCTGCAATTATCATTTTATAGGCAGCTTCCAGACACCGTATTTTCCGGACTATAAGGCGCACTTTGTTTCATAGTTTGGCTGGGGGTGCGACTTATACTCAGGTGCGACTTATATATAAAAATATATAATTTCACATGTTTGTTTTTTTCATTCTGACAGCCACTAGAGGGCGCTCTAGGCTTGTGTACCAGTATCTACTACTCCTGTACCATTGAAGATTTAAAAAACGGTAATCGAGCAGCAGAAAGAAAGTTTGGATTGAGCAAAAAATTTGTGAGGAACTGGCGAAAAGCGGAGGTTACCTTACTGCAATGAAGAAAACAAAACAAACTAATCGCAGGCTAAAAACTAGTTGGGCACAGCTAGAGGGACGAGTTCGCAAATGAGAGCTTGAACAACGTGCTGCCAGGAGAGGCTTGTCAACGGTGCAGTTACACCTCCATGCCCAGGAAGTTGCCAAGGCTGGTGCGATTTATACTCCGGAGTGACTTATATATATTTTTTTCTTCTTCATTATGCACTTTTTGGCTAGTACGACTTATACTTCAGAGCGACTTATATATGTTTTTTTTCTTCTTCATTATGCATTTTTTGGCAGGTTCGACTTCTACTCCGGAGTGACTTATATATATATTTTTTCTTCTTCATTATGCACTTTTTGGCTAGTACGACTTATACTTCAGAGCGACTTATAGATGTTTTTTTCTTCTTCATTATGCATTTTTTGGCTGGTTCGACTTCTACTCCGGAGCGACTTACATATGTTTTTTCTTCTTCGTTATGCATTTTTTGGCTAGTGCGACTTATACTCTGGACCAACTTATATATGTTTTTTTCTTCTTCACTATAAATTTTTTGGCTGGTGAGACTTACACTCCACAAAATACGGTATTATACCCATCGAAGTATGTTTCTTTGGTCTTGATTCTGCGATGAAGATTTGTCCACTCTGTCTGTGTTTTGATTGAAGTCTTTATTTTGCGTTCTAGATAAATACATTATTGTGTGTTGCAACAAAAATACGGCTAAGGTGTCTGTTTGAAGTAGTTGCAAAAGTCTGAAATTAATATAACATAGGACTTTTTAGTGAATGTGCAACCAAGGCTGAGATAATTTGAACTGTTATCCATAGGACTTAAAGAGTTTTTTTCCTTTACAGGGTCAGCAGGAAATTTCTTCCACGATCAGACGGGGACATGTTTGATAAATGCCCATGCAATCTTTACTGAGACTCCTGCCATATAATAGTGCTGACCTTTCCATCTTTTGGGTCATGCTAAAACACACTCATATATTCTCCCATCTCCCCGCAGACTATTTCCGATCTCATCTCCTCGCCTTTTCATCAAACCTGGACGACCACAACCCCGACGTAGCCGAGTGGAGGCTGGATGTTAGCCGAGTCATCAAGAATGCCCTCATCCAGGTACGGCACTTTTCTTTTTTTTTCATCCGGGTAAACAGTGGCTGCACCTCTGCTTCTGTGTGTCGACCCCCCTCAAGGATTTCCAGACAAGCGTTTGACTTTTATGATGATAAATGGCGCAGCAGAGCGGGGCAGAGGGAAATGCGGTTCAAGAACATGCTGATTGCAGGGTTGGTTGGACGCACACTGCAGGGTTCAGGGCCAGAAGGGAGCGCGGTTTTGGGATGGTGAAGGAAGTAGTGATGAGATGGATGAACGCTCAGATAGACAGATATTTAAAGACCCCATGTCCAAACTCTTTCCTAACTTATAAAATAGTCTTCACAGGGACGCGTTTATAGGCACATTTCACAACTTGCAGGGTTACTTTTCAGGGTTGTTTTCATAGAAATGCTCGAAATGCTTTGTAAGTAGATGGGCAGTGTTTTCCCCACAAATGTCTGAGTTTACAATAATCTAAAGGAGGACAAAACAAATATGGTTCCACTACTAGAAAGAAAAAAATATAGTGCCTTTAAAGGCCCTATACTTGATTCAAACAATGAAAAAGGAAGCCATATTTGTAGCATCACAATTCGTCACAGGGACAAGTTTATGTGCACATTTCACAACTTGCAGGGTCACTTTTCAGAGTCACTTGCACAAATATGCTCGAAAAATAGCCTGAAATTTCATTCAATTGTTTGATAAATTGATGCACAGTGTTTACCCACAAATGTTTGAATTTACAATTGTGCAAAATGAATTTTGTTCCATTTCTAGAAATAAAATCAGGTATAGTTCCTTTAAGAATAAAGATTTAGCAATGGTACAGTAATAGTAAAGTAATGGTTGGTGTAAAAATTAAAAATAATAATAACAAAAAAAGCCTATATTGGTGGCAATTAAAGGAATAGTTGTAATTAAAGGAATAGTTCACTGTTTTTCAATACTGAGAAATGTTCTTACCTGAGCTTATATGAGTTGATGCATACCTGTCTGGTCTTTGTGCCCGTGGAAGAGCTTAGTTTCAACAAAACTTCTTCTAACTTTACCCTGTTTGGAGCTATAGGAATACATTGGGAGAGGCCAAATGCTAAAAACATCTTTGGTCTTTTTGCGTGACTGAGGGCACGCACAAAGACCAGACAGGTACACACCAACTCGTCTAAGCTCAGGTAAGAACATATCTCAGTATGTAAAAACGGTGAACTATTCCTTTAAATCTCGAATGGATTGAGCCATGTTTAAATGCTTGGTTTTATTTTATATTTTAATCGCATACACTCTGTTTTTTGTCATTCACCAAAATTGTCTCTAGTTTAATGGCTAACACTGTCTTCTCAATTGAAGGGAGTTTAATAATCTCTCCAGATAGATAGTCATAGGGATCGGACCAGGATTAAAATGTGGGCATATCACCAAGTCGTACAAAAATATAATAACATACTGAACCCCACAGAAAATAGTAGAAATCCAGCATGTCGCCTCTTAAACAGTACTGTACATGACACTCCAGGTATAGCTCTCACCTCATTAACTCCCTGTTTGCAGCGACACCCACCAAAACATCAATCCCCTCTCCCTTCCTGAAAACACCGCAGCCTTGCATCATGTTTTCACACTTTTTTGATCGGGCAGAAATCAAAATGGATGCCAAAAATATACCTCGCTCTCGTCTCCCTCTTCATTCTCCACTGAACATGTCAGATTTGTTATTTGTTATTGACTTCATTTTCGTACAACAACCCCAAACCCAGGAGGCAAAAACATGAAAAAAAAAAAAAAAAATGCAACGAGATGAGGATTTGACGCGACTGTGGAAAACATTCGAAATCAGGCAGGAGCAGGGGATTCAAGCAGGGCAGTATGGAGGAAGGTTTCACGTACCGGTGCATGTTTATTTGCATTGCATTGCAAAAAGGTCGTTCTGTGGCTTCAGAAAGTGGTCGTATTTTCTGTTCATTATTTCTCTTCTAATATGCAGCTGATACTGAAACCCACATTTATTTTCCATCGTAAAAAGTCTTCTTTCAAGAAAAACGGGGGGATAAACATTTTATCATAGTGTTTCATTCCCACTTCCCTTTTTTATGAATCATGAACCCTCTGTATATCATTATATTGAAATATTGTTATCAACGTTGATCCTTCTTAAAGCAGTTCTAAGTAACTTCTTTACCTTAATAAATCATTTTCGTAGTCCCTGGGGGTAATACAAGTGTTACCTCAACCTTAACCGAGTGCATTTTCTCCAGTTTGGCTTGACCTAAATCTAAAAGCTGACAGCCTATAGGCCAGTCTAATGCTTCATTTGAAACCTAAGACCTACAAAACTGATCTCAATAGATCTTTTTCCTTGCCTTGTTCTCATCAGATTTTTTTTTTTTTTGTCTTTTATTTCGTTCTTTCTTGCGATTTGGACTTTTTTCAAGAAGCTTTAAGATTTTTTTCATTGATTTTTTGTCACTTTTTTGTCGCTCTCATGTTGTCTTGTTGTCTCTTTGTGTCCGTCTGATTTTTGTGGCTATTTTGACACTTTTTCATCAAGCTTTTAGATTTGGGTAAAGGCAAACGGGAGAAAATAATGTGCTCAGTTCAGGTGGGGGTTAAGACGTTAATGTACTGATTTACTGTCTGCATTTCTGGTGTTGGAGATTGAACTTGAACCCTCTACTCACCCTTATGTCGAATACATGTTTCCATTCTTGCTCATATATTCTGTTCACCATTCATTTTCAGGCCACAGGAATGAGAGAGGAGCAGCTCCTGGTGACGGTGCTGCCTGGTTTACCCACAGCGGCTGAGTTCTTCCTACTGCCCGACAAACAGCTGACAGAGGGGAAGCCCGACAAGAGCGCGGCACATTTAGACCAGGTCAGATTAATTTTTCATTTTATTTAGACAAGTGGTGACAGTGGCTCAGGTGGTTGAGTCGTGACTTTGTTTAAAAAAGAAAGAAAGGGGTCTTTGCATTTGAGATCTGTTTAAACCCTTCATATTAAAGAGATGTTCGAGTGATCAAAGTGGTCATATATTCCGTTCTAGATACTTCATTTAAAAGCCTTGATGTGCCTTTAGAGAGTTGACATACATGTATACTTTTGGAAAACAAAAGAAAAATCTAAGTGGTTGCTAAAACATGTTCATTGTAACAAAAGTTTCCAAAAAGCAGTCATCTAGACCAGTGGTTCTCAACTAGCTTGCCTTGGGACCCACTACCACTACCCTTGAATGACATTCTGGAAACCCAAATAAGTTTTTTTTTTTTCAGGTATAATGCAAAATGCTAAATTTGTTGTCAGTTTGACCTCTTAACCCCCGCCTTAACCTAAAGGCTTCTTAAAAATGTGTCCAAATAGCGACTAAAACGAGATGTAAATGAGGAAATGCAGCAAAAAAAAGCATCAAAAGACAAAACAAAACAGGGTGATGAAAAAGCGACAAAAATCTAACAAATAAGCAGCAAAAATGCAGTAAAAATGTGACAAAAACGTAAGAAACAAGCGACAAATGAGGCGTTACTCTGGCCCATAGGCTGTAAACTCCGACGAGAAGCGTTTAGATTTGGGTAAAGCTGAACTGGAGACAATGTGCTCGGCTAAGGCGGGGGGTAAGAGGTTAAGCCCTGAATAAGATAAGATGATACTGAGACTAAAGCGGAAATCATAATCAACACAGCTTTGCTTCAGTCGTTTTAACAGACTTGCCCAAGAAAGACTTGGACTCATTGTTAAAACCTTGAATAATAAGTTGTTTGCTTTTTAAATGAGGGAAATAATTTACTTTCACAATACAAATACAATAATGCATTTCGGAGCCACTTTCCGGCTTTTGTGTGTAACAACAGCAGCAACACCAAGCTGCAACCTTTTATTTGTCCAGCAGATGTCAGTATTGCCACACCAAACAAAGCCTGCCTTGGTTTGTGACAGAATCTAGTGTAGCACTTGCCTGAGGAACACCAACAGTGAGGATTTCTGTTGCCAGAAATTAACAGGATGTGACTTCTGAGAAATGAGAGAAATGATGTGCAGATACATGCCAGTCCAAGGGAAAAATGTGATTAGTCATACAAAAGTGCATATAATATTCATATCATGTTGAAGTTGGCGTATAAGGCAGATGAAGAGCGGTGCTGTGGAGATGAATGTGAATTTAAGGGATGGTTTTGTATCGTTTCATTTATCAGATTGTAGCTTTATATCCATGGGTTTCAGTCTCGTGTTTTAATGCTAAGAACTTGAGCATGATCATTCAATTCAACAGTCCTAATTCTTCATCACCTGACACCTTTGGATACTGTGTTTGAGCTTGACTTTGAGGGCTTAGAAAGGAAATGGATGAATATACTTTCATGCATGAGTTTCTTTTTATTTGCTGTCTGGTCATCTAATATACAACCAAAACACCACTACAGCAGCGCCCAAGGAAATGGTGACCACAGTCTTCACAATACAATTAGCCACTTTCTTGAGCGGTCCTTGCCCGTTGCTCCCGAGGTCTTCCTCATCACTGGACACGTCTGCTTCGTGATGGCCCCCGGTGTCGTAAGACGTCGACTCCGAATCAAATGCTTCAATTGTGCAACGGCAACGGTTGATGTCGACATTTTTGCAGAGATTTGAAGCATCCACTATCTTCCACGTGCGGCGTTTGTTTCCCAGGTTGCCGTTTGAAGTTTCCGGGTTGGTGGAAGTAATCTGGCTCATGCTAACTTCCGGGTTGGCGATTCTCATTAGGGCTTGATTGACCGTCATTGAGGCCCCGGCTTCTGCGTGGTACGCTCCTCTTTCTCGGCCTTGTGTGATGCCATGAGCCACAATATCAAAATGTTTGTCTGCATCATCAATAGTGGGAAGGCTTTTAACGTGGTTTTCCTGCAGCTTTCTTTGCAGTGTTTCGATTGTGACTCTTGATCTTGGAATCTCTGCATCTTTTCCTTTAACGTTCCTCATGTTGTTTCTTGATCTGCCGCTGCTGCAGACGGAAGTTTTCATTTCTGTCTTGGCCTTAGCGTTGACCTCTCTCTGCAGTTTAAAAATCTCTCTTCTTGTGTTTCCTGGTTATCCTCTCACACTCCTGCTGAGAAATAATTGAATGATGTAATACATGTTGCCTGGCTGCTCGAGGACATTGTCTTCACTTGGATTCAGCGGTTTAGACTTGAAATGATCCAATAAGTGAGCTCTGCTGCACTGACCTTGATTGTAGAGGATGATCTGAGTAGCTTGTGTTGCAGCTAAAAATTCAGAGGTGGACTGAAAGCAGATGAGAGAGTTGTTTTTGTGATGTGTTTTGATTTGAGTCCATAGCGACGTCAATGTGCTATGTTTCTCCAATTGCTTTTGATCCTAACGTACAGTTTGCAAGGAACTCAGGGACGCTTTTTATAATTCTGTAGTCCGTTCAACATATTTTATACCCACATTAGTCATCAAACATTACAACTTAAGAGTGATCAATATGTTCTTGGCTGTGGTCAACCCATCGGCGATTGTAAATGCAAAATCTTTACACACCCCTAGGTCTCTAGATGAAGGAGAGTCGGAAGGTTGTAAAGTGCTTGATGTGCACGAGCTAAACCGGAGTTTATTCTGAAAAGTGTTAAATCAAGGCCTAAATAAATGGCAACATTTCCACATTGCTGTTATATGCTCATATTCATGAGATTCCAAGATCAAGAGCCACAATTGAAACTATTATGTATATATATATTGATGATGAAAACAAACATTTTGATATTGTGGCTCATGGCATCACACAAGGCCGAGAAAGAGGAGCGTACCACGCAGAAGCCGGGGCCTCAATGACGGTCAATCAAGCCCTAATGAGAATCGCCAACCCGGAAGTTAGCATGAGCCAGATTACTTCCACCAACCCGGAAACTTCAAACGGCAACCTGGGAAACAAACGCTGCACGTGGAAGATAGTGGATGCTTCAAATCTCTGCAAAAATGTCGACATCAACCTTTGCTGTCGCACAATTGAAGCATTTGATTCGGAGCCGACGTCTTACGACACCGGGGGCCATCACGAAGCAGACGTATCCAGTGATGAGGAAGACCTCGGGAGCAACGGGCAAGGACCGCTCAAGAAAGTGGCTAATTATATATGCTCATATTCATGAGCATATAACTATAACATATTCATCAGATAGCCTAGTATAGACCATTGTCACGCCTCATTTGAAAGCTAAGACCGACAAAACTCATCAAAACGAATTTTGCTCGTGCAGCATTGTGACTTTTTCCATTGCTTTTTTGTATCGTTTCATTTTTGCCACTTTTTCGTCACTTTTTTGTTGCATTTTTGTAATGTTTTAATTGATTTCTTTCTCATGTTTTCATCAATATTTTTTTTATGTTTGTGTCGCTCTTTTGTTGCATTTTCATCCTCGTTTTTGTCTCGTTTTATTTGCTATTTTGAGACTTTTTTTCAAGAAGCTTTTAGATTTGGGCAAAGCCAAACTAGAGAAAGTGTGCACGGTCCAGGCAGGGGATGTTAAATTAATTAATAATTTGGCTTTAAAAGGCAAAGTTTAAAGAGATTAGCTGCAAGTTGGTCATTTTATACTCACTACTGCCACCTCAGGTCTTACATGTAACAGCAGTCTCTATATGAAGCTCGTGCATGACGGCACTTCGTACCCGAAGTAACCACTTTTTGAGTGACAGTGCAGGATTTTAGAGGCAGTTGTGGTGAACAGGTCTGAGCTCATTCTACACATTAGGACATGGCTGGAACATGTAGACAGAGGAAAATACTTAGTTTTAACATTTTTAAACTCCGTATAGTCCCTTTAAATTATGTCCTCAGGAGCAATGTCCTAAGGTGTGAGCCTAGACCTGTTCACCACAACTACCTCTAAAATCCTGCACTGTCACTCAAAAAGGTGTTAATTCGGGTCCGAAGTGCCGTCATGCACGAGCTTAATATAGAAGCTGCAGTGAGAAGACCTGAGGTGGCAGTACTGAGTATAAAATGACCAACTTGCATCTAGCCCCTTTAATGATAAGGTGTCTCAAAACTGAATCAACAAATGTAGCCCATTACACCTAATATTTAAAGAAGTGAGTTGCAATCTTGGGAATTAGGATTGCCAAAGTGTCATTGTGCCTCGAGAGCTTCTGATAAGGTTTATATAATAAGCATAATGTCATACTGTTCCATGTATTGGTCTGTCTTACATGACTTGCTGTTGATTCTTACACACAAACTTACCGTAGCAGAAGCAGCGCGCATGAAAGTGCTGTCAAGGGCAAACATGATTTGAACGCCATTATTTTTCACCTGACATTAACAAATGAATCCGTGCAAAGATTGATCAGGACTACAAACTAATTTGCTCTCAAATGTCAGGACTATGTTGATAAATGAAGCGGTAGAGACAGATGAGCCTGAAGTTAGATGAACTTGGGCGATGACCTTTCTCTCCTCTGTACAATTTGTGTTATTATTTTCAAACGTGCCTTTTTTTTTTGTCTTTGTCTTTACAGTTGTCTGAAGTTTTGCTCAGCGCCTTAAATCAAAACCTGGTCCAGTTCACGTTGCGGCCAGGTGTCCAGGTGACGGTGTATGCGGCGCACTTATCAGCAGGTAATCACACACACACATTTATGCGTCTAGCAGTGGTCAGTGAGAGCTTGTTCTCAAAGTCCAAGCCTAATTCCAAAGGTTCGGATCTCTCATTCATGCAACGGCTAAATGTATTCCATCCGATCCAAGTTTTTTTTTGGAATTTCCTTGGACCGTGACCTTACTAACAGAAAACAACACTTCCACTCTATGACCTCTCCACACAATGTGAGTGTGATGCATAATTGTAATGTTCAATCTCATGAATATGCAATAAATACATTATTTTGATACATTACATTCCATTTAATTTAGAGGTGCATTATGCAACTTTTTATGAGGAAAAAAAGTTGATATTTTTATTTAATGTTGTAGTGACCCAGCAGCTGTATGAGTGGTCAGCATGGTGACAGCCTCTACAACGCCCCAGGATCAATTGTTTTGTAGGTTTGTTGACGGACCCTCTCACCAGGAAACTGACAAAACAAGTCATCCTGGAGCGTTGTAGAGACCACAATGATGGAAAGTAAACATGCCATGCTGACCACTCATACAGCCACTGGGTCACTACAAGGCCAAATACGCACATATATCAACTTGTTCTCTGCATTAAAAAGTTGCATAATGTACCTTTAAACAAAAATCATGAGCACATTCTTTCATTTGGCTAAAAAGACATAGGCACGCACATCGATGGCCGTAAAACCTGCGTGCTGGAGCCAAAATAAGATTACAGAGATTGAAAACCATAATATGTGAGGTTTCGGGCCTCATCGTCGTCTGATGAAGGGCATGAGGCCCGAAACCTCACATATTATGGTGTAAGAAACAATTAAAAAAATGGGGTGCTTTCACTGCCGTGCGGACCCTCACTTTCAATCTCCACATTCTTTCATTGAACTGTGTCAAAACAAGATTTCAGAAAACAAGACTTAAGCCGACTTTGCTCTGCCCGTCAGATTTTAGAAGCTAAGCAGGGAAGGGCCTAGTTGGTACTTGGATGGGAGACGGTTTGGGAACACCAGGAAGCCTGGGTAAATGTAGTGAGTGAGTTAGTGAGTGGTTGGTGGTGATCGGAGGGGCCAATGGCGCAGACTGTCAGCCTCGCTTCCATCAGTCTACTCCAGGGCAGCTATGGCAACAATAGTAGCTTACCACCGCCGAGTGTAACGTGAATGAATAATGCACTGTAAAGCATCTTTGAGTGTCCAGAAAAAGCGTTATATAAAACCAATGCATTATTATTATTATAATTAAATGGCACAATATTAATAACATCCAGATAAAAAATGAACTTTTAAGTTACCATCCATTTTTGTTTTAGTGTTTGTTGTGTCTTCTTCCTCTATTGAACTGCATCACCTGATGTTGTGATCATGACAGTTTGGAAATACATAAATGTAAAGGCCTGGAATTGCTTTTATCAACACAGTCTTGTAAAGATAAAATTAATAACTCCTTGAAAATCAATAAACAGCCGCTTCATCTGCATGGAATGAGACGTCCACTTTGCTCTGTTAAGCTTCGGCTGAGAACCTTTTTGTCGGTCTGACATAACGCATGCAAACTAATAGGCAACATTTATACAGTATAGACGATAGCCAGGATTATTAACTCTATTTGTCCCCCACGTAAACTAATCCAAGCCGCTCTGTGTGTGATTGGCTCCTCCCCCTTTAGCAACACAGAGACATTCAGAGAGTGAGCTCCGGTACAATGTGTGCCTCTTCCTTTTGGGGATGCTGCTACTGTCCTAAAGGGGCTAGATAAGAGTAAGGAAGTCCACACTACTGATCTTTAACTCGGGCCGTGTTCACATTTGGTCCACTTGAAGCGAATCCTGGGGGATTTTCTGGAAACACTTTAAATACCGCTAAAAATCAGTTTTAACAATGAAGGAGCCATGAACTCTTTCTTAAAACATATGTCCATCTAACAGGAACTCGTTAGTAGAGATTAGATTTCAAATGAACGGAGAAGTGCAAATATATATATTAAATCAACGGTTTGAACCCTGCCAACACAAAACAGATCTCATATAAATCTCCATAGAGTATCTGCCTATCGATATCGCTTTAGTCTGACTCTGGCGATAGAGCTTTTTCTGCGCTCTGTGAGCACAATCAAGACCAATGACCCGTGTGAATTAACCATATGGATCGAGTCCAGTGGACCAAGAAGTGTGAACACGGCCTCATAGAGGTGTTAAAATGGTATTGTCTGCTTGTTGCATGATTCTTTTTTAGCCTATACATCTTTGCCCTTTGGTGGTTATGTTGACGGTGATCTAGTTGTCTTCCCTGTCTCCGCAGCGCCCCTTGTGGACACGAGCGAGAACCACAGTGGATCGGCAATGCTAATGCTCCTATCAGTAGTGGTCGCGGGTTTAGCTGTATTTGTCATCTACAAATTCAAGAGGTAAAGTGTTTGTGAAATGTCATGAATATAGTCATCATCGCACAATGCAGTGAGAGGTGTCTGAGAGGTGTCTGAGCTCGTCTGGCCATTCCTGACAGCTTTATAAACAAAGGACGCTCACCGGGCTCGCACAGGGAAGCTCGGTATCTGCCTGTCAAAAGCTGATCGCTCAAACTCCCCCGATGCGCAACCGGTCTTTTGTTGGGTCAGACCAGGAGCTAAAGAAATGTCACTCAGCCTTCAGTTGCTATCTATCAATATTAAGCCCTTTATATCAGAGCGGTTGACCTTTCTGAAATGTTAAATTATTTCGTCTCGCCAAGGTGCGGTTTCAAGAGGAAAAGGGCATGAGAGGTCAGAGCGATCAGTAGGCCAGACGGGAATGAAACTGTTCAGCCATTGTCACACGAGTGGGGGATATTTTACATGCATCAGACTAGGATAATAGCTAATCACAATGGCATAGACCCATGTATATTATCCATAGAGAAGCGATTCCTGGGCTAGTTGCTTAGTCGTCTTGTTTCAAAACCTTTACAAACTCTTCAATTTGACAAGCTCTTATATTTTAAGTCATTTACATCCATTTTTAGTGTACTTTTAATTGCCATTGCCATAGATTGGTCCACTTTTTTGAGAAGCTTTGGTGACCTCAATTTGGGACCCGCGCCCAAAGTTGTCTGATGGATTTTGTGTGTACATGTGTGTGTTCAGTCATGTTTCTGCCATAAAACTGCAGAGCTGCTAATGCTCCTTCCAACCCTGACCGAGCACCTGGCTCATATGAGAGTTTACATTATTTACTGGCAATGAATGATGGCAAAAGAACAATTTTCTTATGCCGATTATCTATATACCTGATAACTCTAATAGTTCTGGCCAAGTCCTTATTTTTGTGTTAAATTCACAGAAATAATACCTCAAAAGCCAATCCCCCTTCAATGGTTGGTTCCCAGAGCGAACGCTGACAGCGCCAGTGTTTGTGTCCGTTTGTCTCACTGTAAATCTTTCCTCAAGGAAGATCCCAGGCCTCAACGTCTATGCGCAGATGCAGAACGAAAAAGAACAAGAAATGATGAGTCCAGCTAATCCAACAGAGGCCACGCCCACCTCACAACCGGACCGCGCGCCCTCTTTGGAGATACTGGACACTGCGTTCAACCCGCGGCCCATAGGTAAGTAAATACAGATCTATTCAAATCTAAAAGTAGATTTTATATTTGTAATTTGACTTTTTTTTTACCTGTCTTTTGCATTGTGTTTTGTCATCATGTCATTGTTCATGCGAGAGCCACTAAACTCATATTTTTGTTGTGTTTCTCAGAGGTGAAATGGGCCGACCCACTGGTGAACGATCACCAGGGGAGAATAGGTCCTTTGCAGCTAGATCAGATGGTATCTTCACATTTGGCATGATTAATTAACTACAGGGTGAATAAGAGTGGTGATTGACGAAATATTTGAAGAAGATGTATCTTGTCATCTAGAAGTCAAATTTTATAGGTTGAAGCATGAGAATCATTGTAAGTTGGCCATATGTGTAACAAGTTGGCCTAATTAGGTGCGTTATTATTTCATACCTGACAATTTCGGCTACAACTGTGGCCTTCCTCAGGGGTGTCACGTCACGTTCCTGCTGACAGCGCCATCTGCAGTCCAACTTCTTCAGAACGGTGTCTCAGGTGTGGGAAAGTTCGAAAGCATGCACGCGAGCAGCTAGACGACAAGCAGAACAGGAGCCGCTAAAGTCAGACCACTGCGAGGCTCATGTACTGAGACAAGGCCCACGTCATCGGCACAGAGCGCAACAAATATCACCATTGGATCAGGGAAGCCATCGAGATCCGGAAGAGCGCTCCTCAGACTGTGAACCGGGACAATGGGGCAGACTGACTTACCCACACCTATTACACAGTTCTTGAAGAAGCCGGACTGCAGGTGGCGCTGTCAGCCTGCTACAACAAGCAGGAAGACAGTGCCAAAAACTGTTTAACATCAAGTGACACCTCTGAGGAAGGAATAATGTATTGTTTTCAGCTGCTACCAATATTCTATAGTTTCAAAAAAATCTCTGAACATCATCTTTATTCATATCCATCACCATTCTGCACACCCATGATTTTGTTTTCCTTGATTCTTCAGTCTTTTGTTTGCTTTTTTCATTGCCTTTTCTTTGTACTTTTCTTTACATAAACTACTATATTTACTCTAACAGCATTGCTCTTCAATATGTCTGAAAACATCTCTTTTTTTTGAAATCTATATATTAAACCTTCCTGTTTAGCTATTTTGCTTTCACACCTGTGTCTTCAGCTAATGTAAATTTAACCACGGTGCGTTCATTGAGGGAGATGCGAATCTGCTAATAACATGTTTGCTCCAAAGCAGTCTCCGAGACTGTTTACAGCGCAGTGGTGGCTTTCCTCAAGTCTAATGCCTGGGTGGTTTGTTTACTGTAAAACACAGACACCAGGTGCACGGTGTTTAGAGGTTAAAATGGAAAAGCCAGGAGCAGCTGCATGAAGCCTGTGGCCTGTGTTGACAGTATGGGCCACCTGTCGTTGCAGTAGAAGAGCATAATAGTCATGGGTGACAACTATGCGACATGTAAGTGGGACATACCTGGCACAGTGGCTGAGTGGATAAGTGCACTGACGTTACAGCAACAATGCTTTGTTCCCCCTGATGTGTGGGCTCTATCTATATGGTCTGTAGGGTTGTTTCCCCCTGTCTGAGTGGGTTTTCTCTGGGCACTATGATGATGGCCCTGATGAACATGCACGAAAAATACAGATGGCATACTCAGAGGGCCTGTCCTGTCAAAGGGGAAGAAAGCCTGTAATGGGAACAAAAGTTGAGTCAAAATTGGGTCTTATCAAAGCATTCTCTGGAATTGATCTACCACTAAAACATGTACAATAGGCCAGGTTGAGTGAGAGTGTGTTTGAGAGTGCGAGTTGGGGACAACGGATTGAAAGTAGCCCATGGCTACAATTCAGCATGGTGTGTTTACATGCAGAGTCTCATGTACAGTATGTTCATTAACATGCACTATGCAGACCAAATGAAAAAATAAAGTCTTTTGAACCTGCTGTACATAAAGATGGGTCCTCAAATGCAGAACGGATTTTCCTTTGGAGACAATGTGTTTCCAAATGTGTGCTAAATGAGGTCCCAACACGCCACAAAGTGCACCTTAAACTTAATTGTATTAACTTGGCCAAGATTTTGAGACATGCAAGCATAGATAAAATATAATAAAGATGAGCAGGAGCAGATGACCATTCAGCCCCATTCATTGAAAAGGTTCCCGTCGTGTGTGAACCTTAATGGCCGTTCTGTCTCCTTCTACGCAGCTTGTGCCTTAAAAGGACAAAAGGGCGGGAAGCCCTGCGCTCTTGGGGTGGGCGGAGCCTCCACAGAGTTAACCACCCAGTTAATGCACTGAAAATGCTTCCAATTTTAGGGCTTTTAAACAAAAACCAGCGTGGTTAAAAGTATTTCACCTACCCCAGCATTGTCACATGGGTCATCGCGACTTTTAGAAAAATAAAAACTCTTTGGAGCCAGGCTTTTAAGCCATTATTGGGACATTTGAAGTCCCATTAGAAACAATGCTCCCAAGTGTCTCTTGGAGTCGCCCCTGGCCAACAGGGGGTGGTATTACAGCAATGTCAGCTCCCCACCATAAGGATAGAGAAGTGCGTTCCTCACCCATTGCATGCAAGGTATTATGTTTTCTCAACTATGTAGTGTATCTCGACACATATGTTCAGTACAAATGCTCTCGAGACATTTGGTTGATGACCTATTTTGGAATGGACATAAAGTAGATAAAAACTACATAAGCAATTCTAGATTCGCAAACTTACCTCACTGTACCCTGCAAACTTGCTGTTTTAATTTGCCGTCTTCCTCTCATTTAATTCCATGCATTTGTAGAGTGGGTGGATCATGAGAAACTAACTCAATACCCTGCCTCATGACCAAAGTCGCTGTGACTAGATGATGGATGATATCTAGTAGTCATATTTTCTAACATGTTGCTTTTTCCTCTCCTCTGTGTCGCCCCCTGCAGGATGTATGAAGCCTCATGTCCATCATGTGAAGTTTTCCACAGAGCTCCCCACATACATCGTCTAATCATGGACTGGATGCTGCGCTCCAGCCGTTTCATGGATATTTTTTTACCATTTCGGGACTCAAAGGTTTCGAGCTTTATACTTGTGCATGTTGGACCCCTCTGACATACTGTGCCCCGTTCACTCCAGGACAAAGACTGTGTACAGGCTCAGCTTTTAACACTTTTGAAGAGGACATTTATTTATAAAGACTGATGAATATCCCGACGAGGACTCCAGCATGACTTAGAGAAAGGGGGAAATGTACACAGTGTTTTGGTTTCGCTGACGGATCTCCTCTTGGTTTGCTGTTCGGTGAAGCAGCAACAGCAGTAGTGTATTATTTATTCATATAAATATACTTTTTATGAAATATGTGGTTAGAGTGAAAACACATTTATTTTGTGAATCATGAATGTCTATGTTAGAATATTTGTGTACTTAAATAACAGACGTTATATTTAACAGAAATGCTGTTATATAAATTGTAATAGCGTTCATCAAGGCATTTGGTCCATTGTCTCCAGAAAGATGATTAACGGCACAATGCACATTTTCTACTCACACTGCGTCATTTTCAGTTTGAATACAGTACACTACGAACAGTATCTCCCAGCATTATGGAGGAGTCTGTAGTGGCCTTTCTTACTTTTATTTCCTCCCCATAGTAAAAAGAAACTATAAACTGAAATTACAGATTTAACCTTTTACTTCTTGTATTTTCAGTGAATTACCTTTTTTACTCCAAATGTTGTATAAACTGAAACGTTTCAACGGATGTTTGCCAAATCTGTGTGTTTGAGCAATGTTTGTTTTTCCCTTACCAGAAATGATGATACCTTATTATTAAAGTCAGGTTTGTTCTTTCCACAAATCCTGTTAAATGTGAGCAAGTTTACAATAAGCTTAACATCAAATGACTGACTCAAACACAATCATTACTTGAAAAAAACTGAAGCAAAACATACAAAGTTAGGGAATTGTAACTTAATTGGCATTTAAAATTGATTTCTATTGGGATTCAAAATTGATTTACAACTTAGAAGTGATGCTCAAATATACGAGCCCTGCCACCGCTGTACCAGCAACAAATATTGTTTTGCTTTGGAGCCTCAAACGGTCTTTTAAAGCGAGGAAGAGATCAAAGGTAGGTCCTAGTCATAGACATAATAATAATAGACTGCGTGGGAAATCATGGCAGATTTACAAACTACCCTGCGCTGACGGAGCATGTTCCTAAAAAGGGCATAAGGGCGGGATTTTCAAAAAATGTACCTTACGAAAACCCGCCTGGTTTCTTTAGTGTAATTAACCAAGCGTTATCACAGGAGCAATATCTAGCTGTAGAAAGTTCCAATAAATTAGAAACCAGGCTTTACAGTTGCTTAAATCGTGTGTAAATTGCAATGCTTTCTAATGGAAAACTAGCTTGTTGTGCCACCCAAATATGGAGGTACGGCAGCAATGGTGGACAATGACGTCCCCTAGTATTGCGGTCATAAAGCAGTGGTAATAATCCGAAATAATTAAGGAAATAGAACTGATCTCGGTCACTCAGCAATTATATACATAGACGGTTAGAGTTCTGAATATTTTGCTTGTGTTAAAACGGTCTAATCCAAATGGATCTATAATTTATAGGCAATATAACTGCATAAATACGCCTGTCAGAGTGATGGAAGGAGAGTACAGTGTTATCAAAGAACTACATCGTGGAAGAAACCAGAGCTTGGACGAGGAAAGATGAAGATGAATGCTAGAAGGAGAAGACAGAAGTATCGTTTTCTTCTCAGTTTTCACACATACATATGGCATACAGTATGTGATATATAACGTTTACCACCATGGATGTTTTTTATTTCTTTTACATTTAAAAGAATTGCTAAAAACTGATACTGCACCACTTTTACTAAAAAAGTTTAAAAAAAAATCCCTATTTCATAAGATTTACTCCATGTAATTAGAAACCTGTTGCCAATAAACCATGTCATTAAGACGGCCGTCCTAGATTTCAGTCAAATGACAGAACAGCCATTATCAAGCTGCCGCACAGTCGTGATCAAATCTTGATGTGAAGCGCCGACAGTTTGAACACAGACGCTCATGACGACAGCTGCGCGACAATAACATTAAACAGAGACACACTTTATTGTACAGCGACATCTGCCACTGTAGAAGGGAACAGCAAATCATTTCACATGGAGACAGGGGTTTGTGGAGATCTGTGACACTGATCGACCAAACCAAGCTCAACATTTCGGGCGATTAGGAGCTCAGTATGAAGATTTTGGTGATTACTCACATCACAGTGGTGTGGATGTCTCTCCCAGAAATGTATTTGTGAACGAAACCATGAAAATTTAATTGAAAATGTATTCAATTCTTAACAACTTTGGACAAATTACTGTACATGTTATTTCTTGTTGTATAACTTAAAGAAGAACTAAGTAACTTGTTTACCTTAATGAATCCCTTTCGTAGTAGGGTAATACAAGTGCTAATGGGATGATTGGGGGTCTTTCATCTCCCCCGGGTGTCTCTGTCCAGTAAACTACTATTGCAACTTTCTCTGCCACTGACCCGGAGCCACCAATACACACTAATAGAATCTCGAAGAAGAAGCTAACATGCTAACGGGCAAAGCTAACTTCGGGCTAGTGCCACTTAAACAGTATTTACAGCCAGGTTTGAGTGAAAAAAATATCTCCATTGGATGTACAATGTCCTTCTCTCCCTTTGTCTTTTCTGTCAGTGTAGTATTTACTCTCATGGACAATTAATGTGCAAAAAACCTCAACATGCTACGACACCTGCAGTGGCGCTCATGGCTCCTAGGAGCATGAGTTACTTAGTTCTGCTTTAAAGATGTGATGAATTTGACATAATAGCACAGTGGGAAGTGAAACTGTTCAAAATCACGTCACAAACAATGGTAGCGTGAGTCAAAACAAGTTGGACTGTCTTGTGGCTTCAAACAACAAAAGTGTTTGAAGCCACAAGTGTGAGAATAAAAGAGGATCGACAAAGGCGGGGGGGTTGAATGGGAACGGCCTTAGCGTTCCATGTGTAAAAAGAGGATAAGATTTGTGTTACAATCTCTGCAGACTGTGGAGATATGTGTGTGACAGTGGATGAAAAAGGAGAGATCATCCACATGTGGATACAACAGCACATTGTTGAAATCCAAGGCAGTGGCTTTATGAATGACCTCTGACTGCAGAGGGGAATGGTCTAAATAATAAAACTCTTGAAACAAGATCCCAGCAAGAAAATGTACTCAATAATATCTAAATGACACAAAACATCACTCCACATATGTTTATGTAGACGATATAACATAATTAAAAAAAACAAGAAAGTTGATTATAATACTGTATTTCAGTTTGTGTTTACTACTTTCTTGTTTTTCCCACATAACCAGATTAAACCTACTTCTGTCAAATACTTTTTGATGTGCCTCCAAATTGTTCTTTGTTGCATAATTCACAACTGGACAAGGACGGACCTTACAGTTTGTGAATTTTGGTTGAAAAATTGTAGGATTCTGTGAAATACAGAGAGAATGTATATAACACGTCCTTTTGGCCCTCTCTTTCTCTCTCTCTGTCTCCCCTTTCCTGACATTTCTCCTCCTGCAGAATTAACCAGATTATTTTTATATAAATATAGAAATGAATAACTCAAAAAAAGTTTATTACTGTACAGCTTTTCTATAAGAACAGGCGGTAAGGTGTAACAGTGACTTTGTTCGACCTCAACTGTGCTGTGTGTACTTGTTTTACGCATTTACAATCATATTTATTAAATGGAATAACCTCTGTCAGTCGTCTCCTCGATTCATTGCAAGATAGAGCTGGAAATGCAATTTGTCAATCATTTAAAAGCAGAAAAATAGTGATTAACACCAGACTTGTCGCCCAAACCCATTTCCTAACCTCAGCCATTTCTTGTACCTAACCTTGACCAGACACATGGTGCGCAGTCACAAACAACATCTATTAATAAGTGCATGGAAATGGATAAGACCAATAATTAAGACATTTCTATAAATATGTTATAAATTGCAATTGCTCAGTTGGATGAACATTCCCATGGTCAATCCAGAGTTCTTTCTTTGAGTGCTCAAAAGAGGTGGAAAAACTTTAAATAAATGTGAATATTTACAGTTAACTAAAATAGCATGTCAAAATTCAGCCAAATATACTTTCAATCCTTAAGCTGGTCAATTGTAGACATGAGGTCTTCCTAAACTCATCTATACAGTTGGCTGATGTCGACTTTCTCTCATACTTTTACACAAACAGTATGCTCAACACCAAAATTCTCCAAATAAGTTTTCAACTCATGTACCGCAAATATATTAGTGGCAACTCTACGTTAAGATGTGAAAAATCTCCAGTTCTCCCCCTTTGAGTTGCACTGTTTGACCTCATCCGGTTTGAACGCTGAATTTAATGAAGTAAATGTTGAAGTAAAGGAGCAGAGTATATGTCGATAATACCCTACTTTACACTTCTTAATTAACTGTGGCTGAAATATTGCAACACAGATCATGATAATGGTGCAAGAAAAAAGAAGCAAGAATCCTTATGATAAAAACAGTCTTGATTAGACAGTGTATGAGGAGAATACTTTAAATATGTATTCCGTTACAGAATACTGAATACTTGCCTGAAAATGTATTTTGTAATGTATTCTGTTACTCTGGCCAATCAGAGTACTGTATTCTAAATACTTTCAATACTTTTTAGATACGCCATATATTATTGTAGTGTATATACCTGATGTAGGATTAAAAAACGTGTGTAAGTTTATTGCACTGCATTGACTTTTTGTTGTTGTAAAGTAAATTTGTTTTTACCACCACAGAGTACGTTGTAAGATACACAGCAAAAAACAGACCTTGTTGCATGGTCATCACCTATTTTTTATTGAGCGATAGAAGATGGAAGTTTACTTTACCACCTCTCAAATCTGTACACAGGCTTGAAACGTGCATAAAAAAATAAAAAAAATCAGTCATGCAGAAGGGATTGTGGGAGCTAGAAAGAAGTTTAGGCCAAATTAACAAAAAAAAAAAAAAGTCACAGTTTGTGCTGGAAAAAAAGTGCTCAATGCTCACCGGGAGAACAGGTTGTGTATCTGCTGTCGCAAATGTGCAGCCGCTCCAGTCTGCAGATTATAACGCTGGAAAACCATGGCACGCACGGGGAGCATGTTTGAATGCTCCATGGAGAAGTTTTCATCTTTATTTTTATGTTGTGAGAACAGTCTTTTTATGAACTATTGGAACATACCTGCATTATACTTGCATTCCACGCGACAGAGGAGTTTGGGAAAATGTGACAAACTGAATGAAGCCTGTAGCGGCTAACCGGTAACTTAGCTTACTGCTACTGCTAACAACAACCAGCGTTCACTCTTGGACAACACAGCGAAAAGGTGAGTCATTTGCCATCTTCTACCGTGTGGGTTCTCCTTCTCCTCCTCCTCTGGGCTGCTTCATATTAGCGTGAACCTGGCGCCCCATCATACTCAAATTTAATTGAAAAATATGTCAATCGTTTGTGCTGTTTTGTGCTGTAAAAATCTTCGTTTGTGCTGTTATCGTTGTTGAGATATGGATGATTGTTTTTTGCATACAGTGTGTGTTGCCGCGCGCCTCTGACACGTGCACGTGCCTCAGAGGAGGACGAGGGTGAACCAATGGCCGCTGGCTGCTCTGCTTTTTGACCACGGACGTGGGGGCCGCCATTGCTGTAGTACCTCCATATCGCCACTAGGCCCCCATTGAAAAGCATTGGAGTTTAGACACCTTAAAGGGGGGGTATTATGCAAAATCGACTTTTTCAAGCTTTACATCATGTTATTAAGTCATTCCCTCATTAAAAACATGCCTGAAGTGTTGCCTTAGCACATTCACGTATTTTCGAGTAATCTGTAAAAACTCCGATGGCAGCCATTTTAGGGATAAAACGCCTGATTCCTTCAGGAAACGCCTCCGACCTCCAGGATACGCCTCCAACCTTTCGTCACCAGCCGAGTAACCAACCACTGCTCCTCAGCAGAACCCCCTCCCCGCAGTGTCTAGCCCTAAGATGTAAACAGAGTCATCATGGAGGATTAGCTTCATGTGTTGTGAACCGGAGCCACAGCAGACTTTTACAAAGACACACATCAGTGTTTCTGTTACCGAAACACCCAGGATTAAAACCGGTGACAAGAACGCTTATTTCAGTGTCTGGTTCTGTGCTGGGCCTTGATGATGCACAGAGCCTCCGGAGAAAGCTAATGCTAAGCTAAACCTCGAGTCATCACGTGAAAACGAGAAATATGCACACATAAAGTCAATAAAACCACCACACACATAAAGAACCGTTTAACAATGATCACACACGGAGCCAGGCTTGTTGATTTGGAAGTTTATTGCTCACATTTCATCTACAATGGGTCATAGCCGAGTGGCTTTCTCCCGGAGCTAACAAGCTAGCCGCGACAAGCTAACGGGAAAATTCACTGAATACAAGCAGCATATTATGAATTGAAAACGTCACTAAAACAGGCAACTGCTTGAAGCAGCCTTTATGACGATCACACACGGAGCCTGGCTTGTTGATTTTGTAGTTTACTGCTCACATTTCATGTACAGTGAGTCGTAGCCGAGTGGTTTTCTCCCGGAGCTAAGGCACTATTAGCCACGACAAGCTAACAACCTTCACCTTCACAACATTCATTGAAAACAGGCAGCATATTATGCACAAATAACGTCAATAAAGCAGGCAACTACTTGAAGCAGCCTTTACGATGATCACACAATGAGCCTGGCTTTACACATTTGTGGTTTATTGCAGACTTTTCATCAACAATGAGCTGTAGTCGATTATAACAAGCTAACGGGTAACCTCGAAAAACCACTGTCCACCTGCACAGATAATGTCCGTCTTTGAATCGTATGGGCTCCTGCAGATCCTGGTGTCGTCCATGGGGGTATAGTTAGAGATCCATAGGGCATGGCAGATGCAAAGAGATAGCCTCCAAACAGCAGTTATTTTTCAGGCAAGAGCCCCGTCCAAGCGTCCGGTGTGGAAGGTTTGTCTCCAAATAATATCCTGTGTGGCCATTGTTCACAAAGTGATAAGCAGTAGGTCCTTTCCAACAATAAAAATTAAAATGCACCGATCGTAGTTTCAATACAGTTGAGACAACGAGCGCAGTGTTGTTGTGATGCCACAGACAGCGTGTGGAGGGGGCGTGTCGGAAAGGGTCAGAGGTTCTTAAAGAGACAGGGGCCTATTTCAAGTCTTTCGCTACCGCCATTTTGAAAGAGCAATTTTATACAAGGCAGTTATTCTAATTTACTGCATTTACAGACCAACTGAAGGTTTCGTCATCATTGTAGTGTGCCATAGACTGGTGCTATGTGGCTGAAAAAAGCATAATACCCCCTCTTTAAAAACAACTTTAACGCCTGGTTTCAATTTTTTCAAACCTAGACTAGGCTAGATATTCCTCCTGAGATAACGCTGGGTTAATCACAATATATGAAGCCAGGCTGGTTTTCGTAATATGAATTTTTGAAATCTTGTACTTAATGAGGGTCGGACTGTTAGCATTGGAGCAGCGCGGGCTACACGTCATGCAGGGGCCGAGTCTACGGTGAAAATCACGCCCGTATGTCCTTTTTAGTAACATGCTTCGTCAGAGCTGGGGAGGGGGAGTCTGTAAATCCGCCATGAATTCCCCCACGGCCGTGGTCATTCTGGTAAAAGAGGAGGAGTGAGCATAAGACGTCCATTATTTTTACAGTCTATGGGGTGAACGCCTCAATGCTCTAAAGTCTGTAATAGTTTAAAAACAGAACCAGCACAAACGGAAATCTTTACAGCGCAAAACAGCACAGATGTAGAGGAAGCGGTGACACCATTTTTACCCGTTTTGGAACTTTATAACGAGCAGGGTGACCTCAGATCAATAAAACAATAATTAATATCTCAAAAACGATAACAGCACAAACAAAGATTTTTACAGCGCAAAACGGCACAAACGTAGCACAAACGATTGACATATTTTTAATTTAAATATGAGCATAATGAGGGGCTAAGTTCACAGTAGTCTCGTGAGAGCGGCGGCGCGCGCCCTGGTATCAAGTCGTGCGGTAGGATTGTATGATGACATTTTAACAACGTATGTATTCCCTTGGTATTAGCAAAGTAACTGTATTCTAAATACCCTCTGGCTAAAGAGTAACTGTATGGAAATACAGTTACTCAAAATTTGTAATCTATACGGTGGTACACGTACTCCGTTACTCCTAGGGCTGCACAATATATCGCGAAAAATATCGTTCCGCGATATTAGCTGATGCAATATCTGTATCGCGAGAAGCCACAATATATCGCAACATCACCATAGCCTTCATCTGACTGAGATCGACCAATTTTTTTTGTAAACTCAAACTCATGCATTGAAGTCATGTGTAAAAGTTCAGTTTTAGTTTAACATTTACTGGCTTTGTTAAATTCTACCCTTGTTTTGGTCCTGATAGGGTGTTTTTTAAGTCTTCTTTTGACACAATTTGCTGAAAAAAATGTAACATATCGTGTTTGGTGAAATATCGCAATAATATCGTTATCGCGATATTGCACAGCCGTATCGCATATCGCAAGTCACTTCAATATCGTGCAGCCCTAGTTACTCCCCTATACTGTGATCAGATAACAGGCAAGTTGCATTGGTTGTTTATATCTTAACCACTTTCAGCAAGGAAGTGTAGTTTGGTCCTTTCTAGTATTTGCTGACACTACTACTATATTGTACTTTTGCTTTGTTTTTCTTCATTCATCTTTATAAGTATGACACTTAAAAGTAAAGGGTATGTACCATCAAAAAGCTGTACAGTCAACTTTTACACCAGATAAAATGTGTTTGTTTTCACAGACAAGGAATTAAAAGCAAAACAAAAGAGAGAAAAAAAAAGTACTCTTAAGTTAATTCTTTGCTGTAACAGATGTGTGATTTATGACCAATCCATGACCAGATGAAAATTAAAATCCGTCTTCGTGAGTTCTGGGTCAGGAGTGATTCATTCGCAGTGAAAGAGAATCTGAGAATCTATTGTGTCGGCGTGACAAAGAGTGAAAGTTGATGATATTTTTAATTACACACAAATAAATCTAATGGACAAATTCATTGAAGAAAATGAGATGGAAATGAGATTTGAGCACAATCCAAATTGTTCAGTCCTGGGTAAAACCTTGCTTAGTCTTGAATTAGACCTGGTTAAAATCCCTTGAGGGGTGTTCTTGGGTCTGCAGCGGTCAGCATCTGTCAAAGCTGGTCCAGGGAAGGAACGGAGGTGAACTCTAGAGAAAGGTGAAGGTCAACATCATGCATTTCATTGTTATTCTTTGTGCTCATTGCAATCTTTGTGCAAATTGCAGAGTGACGGGTTTAAACCTGCAAACTGTGCATAATGACATTTTTAAACGCCCGGCTCTCTGCCCTACGCCTTTGACCTGGATATACTGTACAGCACGTTACATAACTGTCTCCTTGAGCTCTTCATCTGCACCTGAGCTCTCCCAAAATGGCTCCATTTCAGTCTGTGCCAGGCATGACCTCAGGTGTGCCCAAGATATTTTAAGTCTGGTTAGTTTCACACTAAACTTTCATCAGAACTGTCATGCTATGCAAATCCAAATTATTTTAACGCACTCTTGAGTGAGGGATGGTGACCGTTTTTCGTTCCTCTCAGCATTTCAGTTCTGGGTTAAGTACACTTCACATGCCCTTCTTGATACATGCTTCATTTGATCTGGGTGCTAATCCCTTGGGAAGATTTTATTTGAAAGATCCATGTAGTCACATAGAAGTGGTCCAATACTAATACTCAAGTATGTTTGGAGTTTTCATATACCCCGGATGTCTGGGTGGGGTTCCTCAGGGTACGCTGTTTTCCTCGTCTTTGTGTATTTCCAAAGCGAGATGACCTTTTGGACATTACTTCTGCTGCTCGAGCTTCTATTTGTATTCCTTGTATTTTGTTTTGCATAATAGAGTATCTGGAAGTGTCCATTTCTAAAGCTGACAATTCATCGCTGCATTTATCATGGTACCCCCCATGGGCCAACAGCATGCTGTTGCTGAAAATGTTGGCTTGTATTTTGTGAATATAGTTAACTCCATGCAACACCGCTAGCTGCTTTAAAGAGCAGTCCTTACTTCTTTTCGTCCCCCCCCCCAAAAAGGTTTATAAATCACAATTCATACAAGAAATACAAACTTTCTCATGCACGTTAGTTATGAAAGTAATGGTTAAAAAGTTTAAAAGTCAATGTAAATCTGACAACTGACCGCACAATACAATTAGATGAAATGTCTTTACAACCTATAAATTTGATTAAAAGGTAATATATTGATATAGCTATAAGCTGTAGTTTGATTGGACTCATTTCCTCCAGCTATTAACGACACTCAGCTTAAACCGATTCTGACCATGGCTTCTTCAATGACCCGCAGTGGTATGTTCAATTAAAAGTAATGGTAGAAGTAGAGCATAAAAAGAAATGGGCCAAGTTATGCATACTGTCCAGCGTTGCGTTCTATTAAAATGCAAACAATGTTATGTGGTGTTATAATTTTTTAGGGACATACAATCATGGACAAAAGTGTTGGCACCACCAAAATGTTTTCATTAAAACTCATTCTAACGTCGGCGAACAGTTTGCGTGGAAACCTGCAGAACAGCTTGAAGAAAAATGGTATAGTCGTGATTTTTTGCCTTCATCCACGTCCAGGGAGGTTAGCTGTAGTGCCATAGGTTGAGCATTGTGGACAAGGGAACATAAGATCTCTGGAGGTAGACTTTTTCCACAATTTGAGTTCTCAAGCCCCCTGATGGTTCTAATCTTTCTGTTCTCCATGCATAATACGGCACACACAGACGCTCAATCACTGTTTATTTGAATAAGGCTTTGCTAACAATCTCACAGCTTCATACAGCCAACCAAACAACACTGATCAGCATGCATGACGCGGTTAGCATTGTTGGTATGGGCGATGGCGTGCACTGACTGACCAGAGGGAGATTCTATGTAAACAATGTGTAAATGGACTCTCATTGGTATTCCCTGTTCATTACAGCATGTTGTGCATTGTTTTGGACATTTCCATATTTGTAAATTAGCCATTACAGAACCTGAATATATAATGTGGCCTTTTCTGATAACGGGCCAATCATGACATGGTTTAGACACTGAATTCAGATGAGTTCACTTGCCTTATTTGTTCATGCTCACATCAGGGATGAATGGAGAACGGTCCGAGGAGTGTTACTTTAAAATAATTTCACTCAAGTAGAAGTAAAATGGAGTGACCAAAGTATTTACTCTAGTAAGAGGAGAAAAGTACTTGGAGAAAATGTTAGCACTGAGTTACTGTTTGAGCATGAAAGTGAAATTCATGTTTCAGTGGCGACAAACACTATGAAATAATGTGAACATTTTAATATTTTCAAAGAAAACACCTTAAACATAAATAAATCATTATGAATTAAGAAAAAACATCTACTTTATGCGTCACCTAACGATTTAGTCACAGTGGCATGAGTTAATATTGTTTTTCCTCAAACAAGAGTACCGATACTGAGAAGTAAAAAGTACAGTACGAAAAAAAAACTTGCAAAAGTACAATTACTTCAAAAATGTATTGAAGTATATGTACTTCAGGAAATGTGAGTACTACCCACCACCGGAAGTCGGTTGCAGGTTGGTCAAATGAAAGTGGATCAAAAACATTCATATATAAAATAAACATACATACATTAAACATTCACAAATAAAATACATTTTCCTCATGAAAGTCAGCATTTTTACAATTTGGTGTAACATACAGTAAATGGATAATAATGTGTCCATACAGTGTGTTGACGCAAAGATAATTTAATTCAGATTTCCACAGACTTTAATTCATGGTAATATCAACCCCCCTTACCATTAGCATTTGGCTAATAGGACAGTCAACTTATGGCCGCCAAATTTGCCTACTGCTTGGTTCATTATAGATCTGTGTTCTGCACATAGACTGCATATCGATGGAATGAGGGCGCTTCCCCTATGGCGTTCCACACAGGCTATGAGGAGGCTACTAAAATGACTCCACAGATATACAGTCTATGGGTCACACAGTATTCAGGGAGGGGCTCTGTGTCTCCTGGCTCTCTGTGTCCTCTGGTATCCCCTGGTGGCCTGAAACAAACACACAAATGAATCAGGGAGCAAGGAATCAAGTTAAGAAGCAAGGAGGACAACATTTGAAAGTATCCTAGTACCAGACGGTAGTGGATGTAGGGGATGAAGTTCAGCAGCTGCAGCAGGAAAAGGATCAACGCTCGGAGGAGGAACTGAAAGTCCGACTCTGGAATACATCAAACAGAGACATCACTCAACTAGGACTAACCCGGGACAGTGGCCTGGAATAATCCAGACTCACTGCTGTACCAGAGTCTGGTCACCATTGCATAAACAAACTTTCTGGGGTGGCAAACATGGTAGCAGAGTAACCCAATCAAAGAAGGGTGAACATTTGTTGTTGTCGTATTATTGACTTGTGGTGACTTCTGCGACCCAACAGCCTGCTATCCAACACATGACTGCAAATTAGTGAATGGACAAATGCATTTAAGCTAGGCTCAAAGTGTGAACGACAATGTGGTGACCAGACTGATGTCCATGTGCACATACAGAGGGATATAATTCTGTACTTGCCAGGCAACAGAACCAGGCCTTACCTCCCGGATAGATGTGAAGGGAGCTGTTTGAGGAGAAGCTGTAGTTGAACATCTGCAGGAGGTAAACACAGGTGTAGCTCCCTCTGTGTGCGGGGCCAGCGTCAGTAAACAGGAAGTGAGCAGAGTGATTGACAGCTGGCTGAGTGAGGTTGACAGTGGGAGACAGAAGCTGGAAGGAGCCTCCCGGGTACTGCGGCTCCACGGAGCATTTGACCCAGAAATCTGCCCCCATCAGCACCCAGACCCCACCCTGAGCCTGCGCTTCCTGGACACCACCCTGTCCCTGCGGTCCCTGGAAATCCTTTTGGGCTCGCGGCTCCCACACCCCGTCAGATATAGACACCTCTGGGATGTTCAGCAGATCTACGGAGACACATTGTGCATGGACGTTGTTGTTAGGTGAGTAGAGAAGCCAATTAATGTTAATTCATTAATGTTACTTTAAAATGACTTTAGCCAAGTACAAGTAATAAGTCGTGACACCAACAATCACTCAAGCAAAAGTAAATAAGTACGGAGTGAAAAACTTGAGTCTGAGTAACTGTTCGAGTTAAGTTAAGGTAAAGGTATACTTTATTAATCCCTGTAGGGAAATTCATTCTCTGCATTTGACCCATCCTCAATGACGCTGGGGCGACCTGTAAGAGCAGTGAGCTGCCAGCGTGGGCCGGCACTCGAGGACCCATCTCCATGCTGTGCAGCCAGGCTGGTGGTCAGACACACCTGGCAGGAGGATTCACCTACTGCACATGTTTTTAGTGGTAGGGGAAATCGGTGTACCCGGAGGAAACCTACACAGACACGGGGAGAACATGCAAACTCTACACAGAAAGGCCCCGTCCTTGTGGAAATTGAACCCAAACCTTCTTGCTGTGAAGCACGAGCGCAAACCACTGTGCTACCGTGCTGTGGAGTTAAAAGTCTGGTTCATGTTTCAGGTTTGTGACAGTTCTGATATGTCAAAAAATGATCCATAAATATTAAACAAAAAGAAAATTATTCAAGAAAATTAATCATACGTGTTGCTTTGCATTGTTTACTCAAATAAGAGTACTGTTACTATATAAAATGAACTTAATTTTCTCCAGTAGAAGTAAAAGCCTTATGAGATAAAGCTACTGCAAGAAAGTCCTGTCAATTCAGTTCAGTATAAGTAACTGTTACTGTTTTTGGTCCTGCACGCTCAGCCAGCTCCTCTGTAGGGGATACAGCAACATTGAATAAGATCTGACATGGGGGGAAAAGAGATTCAGAATTTAAGCTACCTGAACACACGACGATCACGCTAGAACCTGAGGAACCAGCGGAGAGACAGTGTTTCACTGCTGCCTTATTCTTCACACAGTCAGGGTTGACCTGCCACTTAGAAGCCTCATTAGCATCTTTCCCATCTTCTGTAAAAACAACAGATCCACAGTCCAAGCCCCGACACACGACGTCTGCAGCTTCCAGGTCCCAGTCGGTAGAGTGCATCATTCGTTGCCACTTTGCTCCGACGTTCGCCTCCACCACTCCTGCACAGCGACTGGTCTCTCCCACCAGCCTCACCGGCTCTGGACACAAGAGACAGATGAGCCCCGCCCCTTCACCTGGCCTTGTCTCTGGCAGCACCACTTTACCTGTGCAGGTGAGGTTGAGAGTGGGTCCGGAGCAATTCCCTGGATGTGTCTGGGGACAGTCCTTCAGAGCAGACTCATGGCCCTCACAGTGGAACCTCTGCCCCAGAGGAGAGGGCTTAACCTGGTGGAGGGGGGCCCCACAGCTCAGCTCCCTGCACAGCACCTCTGTCCCCCGACGATCCAGCGCCCCTTCACAGACCCAGGTCCAGGAATCGTTCATGGACTGGTCCCGAATCTGCAGAGATCCTGAACACAGACTCTGTCCCGAGACTAGCCGCACTGAGTCTGTGGACAGATCACAATGAGCTGTTCACTCACATCAGAACGACAAATGAAATTCTCCCTGCTGCCAGCGGAGGGCGCCCCAAGTGAACATGTGAAATTCCACACAAACATTAATATTGATTTTAAAACACATATAATAATCAGCTTGTTTAGCTTTTAGTGTCACTAATGTGTCATCATGTTTACTGCAAGTTGGGGTAAGGCATTTCGAAGTGGCATGTTATCATTTTTGGCACACATTAGTCCAGGTTGTCTCAGCCTCAGCATTTCCTTCTCCTGCAGTGCAGCCACAAAGTCGAGAGGAGCAGATGCTGTTTGACTTTGGAGCAGGAGGTTTAGGTAAGCACATTTTACATCATAAAAGTAGATTAAAAAACTGTAGTTATTTTCATCTTATTTTGCCTTTCATCTTTGCTTTACATATTAAGCTTTTGTTTTTATTGTTTTTTTATTGGAGCCAGTTAGTTTGACAGTATAAATACATAAATAAAACAAAGAGAAGCTAATTTATGGCTGTTATTTATGCACTTACTGATATCTGGCTGGTTTATTTTTGGCTTAGATTTCTAAATGGATCAGTCAGAAAATATGATGAAATAACGGATGTATATGTTTTTTTGATTGGTAACACCGGAATCTCTAAAACGAGTCTCTAACACGAGTCTCTAATGTGTTACTTTCATAATAAAGTAACAGAAAGTTACAGAATGAGTTACTTTCAAGAGGCATAACTAAGTATTTAACTAATTACTTTTGAAAATAATGCTGCTCAACACTTCTGAAAACTATGAATAGTGGCAGAGTATTTCAGCCTCACCTAAACAGTTCACCTCCAAACTACCGTTGGAGCGAAGTGTGTCAGGAGTAAAACAGTCGATCAGTGAAGTGTCATCACAGCGGTCAGGAAAGAGATGCATTGCTTCTCTTTCTGAAACACTCCTCTTCCACTTAACAGACAGAGCAGGTCCACAGTCCAGTTCAGGACAGAGTCTGTCTCCAAACGACAGAGGGACATCATGTGGTTCTACTCCAGTCCAGTTCTGTCCCGACCTCTGGACCTCCAGATGCCCCCGACACCGAGCGTTTCTCCCGACCAACCGCAGACTGTACGGCTCTGCACAAACAACAGCAGAGTGATACGGTCACTGTGGCAGAGTGGTTAGTCCTGTTATCTCATTAAGTTCTTCTAGCACGATGTAATAAAGCTGTTGGTTTGTTGCTTTACTTTTTTCAGCTGTAGCTCTACCGCCTTTGTCAGAAGCATCATCAAACGTGCGCGCCATGACTATTATCAAGAGATAATAGCCTGTGTCTCTGTTGATAGTTCTTTTGCCTCGCTTCTTGATCTCTGTGACCTTCTGGATCCACCGCTTGGATTTTGTGTTCTTCTGTCCACGACTTTGACTTTTCAGATTTGGTTATGCACTCCTTTTGATGTTCCCATTTGCTTGTACCCTAACCTGAACCCTAACCCTATTAAATATCTGTTTTATTTCATTACCATGCACAATTTGTAATCAAGAAGTGAGGAAAAGCAACTATCAGAGACAAGGGATCCTTTATCCTGGTGCACAGCTGGGGTTCACTCCTCCAGAGATTACCACACGGTGTGGCCACCCTGAAGCAAAATGTCAGTCGGAATGGCCAGGCCTGGGAACAACTGCTGAAAAGAGACACGAAGGCGGTTGTGTTACTTCTGAAACATGTTTGGTGTATTTACCTGGTGAGGTCTCGTTTACAGCCAGGGCCACTGCAACAGAAGAGTCATGTTACAAAATGGCTGCCATTGGTCACAGGACACAGTTTTAAGATGGCCGATTTGATCAGTTAAGAACAAGCCCTGACAGTGCAGTATGGCGTCCTATAAGTTAAGTGTGCTCACTGGCGCATATCACCAGATAAAATCTACATGTTACTTCCGCATTTGAATTGGGCACGCCACCGCCCACAGCACGCAAGCTTATCTCTACCAGCACGGGGACAGCTAGAGCGGAGCAAGGCTAGGTCTTGAAAATGCACACAATATGGAAATTTCAAAGGGAGAAAAAGTTCTAGATCATTCTCACCACAAAATCTGACTTTTGTGAACCTGTAGGTGCCTATCCGTCAAACACCAGCTGTTTGTTTTTACATGCTGCTCTATGACAAAAAGCCTTTCTGGGCCCAGAGCGATTTTCACTGCGAGGTTTTAGATTAAAGTCATCCAATCTTTTGTTATCCCTGAAATACTTTCATCTGAGTAAAAGTTTGAATCCAGGTGATGCTGCTTTGGCAAATACTATTTAGAGCGAAAATCTTTCTGTGGTGTAACTGCTGCAGCTTGTTGTTTGTTGCACAAACTGCATGAAGAAAATAGAAAAAGATCAGTGGTTTTTGACAAAAACAATCTTTTTTAATGGTTTGTGTAAAAGATCCGCTGAAAAGATCAGAATTCAAAGATTCGCAGAGACACAAGCCGCGTGTCGAGGCAGTTCAGAAGGTTTTGTCAGAATGTTCTTCAACAGCAAAAATGTAATACAGTACAGTTGTTGAGTGACATAAATGAAGTCCATAGTGTTATAGTGACTATATGCAAACCCTACTGTTCTGATCTGAGGTGCAGATAGTATTTCCTCCTGTAGAAAATGATCTGTTTAAGATACACAGGCCATGTTGGGCTTAATTGGCAAAGTTTTCTTTATAGGTATGAAGCAGACATTTAGATCAAACAGAGACATAGTGCAACAATATATATATTTTTTGGTCTGTCGCCTGGCAATGCAATATTTTTTCCCCATTGAACACAATCATCAATAACTCATGTGTAATAATAGCCTTCATATCCACACCATGTAAAATACTCTCCACTTTCATAGCTGGACAAATCTGTATTTTTCACATTTAGACGTATTACCAGCGACACAGCAGTTACCGAGTCATATACATGGTGCATTTGCCCATAATGTTTAATTTGCAATGTCTGTCTCATTCAAATTTAAAGTGGCGGCACTTTCTTGTTTTAAAAAGTAAGGGAATAAATAAATAGATAAATAGATAAGAAAAAATCTGAAAATGATTTCCCATTTGTTTCCTTGACTGAAGCATTTAACATCATGCTCAAATATAGAAAACATTCACTCACCCCAGAGGAACAACACCAGGAACAGCTCTCTGCGGGCCATGACTGAACCAGGACCGAGCAAGTCTGAACCAGGACCAAGCAAGCCTGAACCAGGACTAAAGCCTGTCTGAACCAGGACCAAGCAAGCCTGAACCAGGACTAAAGCCGGTCTGAACCAGGACCAAGCAAGCCTGAACCAGGACTAAAGCTGCTCCGAACCAAGACTAAGCAAGTCGAACCAGGACTAAAGCCGCTCTGAACCAGGACTAACGCAGCTCTGAAGTGTTTCCTGTTTTAACACATTGTTATCAGTTAATCTTCTGCGGTTTGTCTTTCTCTCTAAAACTGTGCTCCTTCAATTATCAAACACTAAATAAAAAAAACACTCTGTCCAAACTCATACAATCTAAGGTAAGACTTTGTGACATTTTATCACACCGGTGTCCAAAAAAAAACGCCATATTCTTGTTGGGAGAGAAGGTTAGAAAACGTTTACCCTCCACATGTGGACATATAGTGTCTCACTATCTTACATTGAAGCTGGGAACCTGCTTTTTTTCCTGTTCAAACTGAGAAATGTTTTGTTTTGGTCCAAACTCGTTTCTGGCTCTCACAACCCCTCCTGCATATCCGAAATGTTAAAGCAATATAATTATTTGCATGTTTCACGCTCGTGTAGAGCTTTGAGCGGTGGCAAAGTGAAGCAGGCACCAATTTAAGATTTTACTTCTGTTTTCCATCGCTCAATAAACATTTAGATAAAGACAATGCAACAACATTTCTTTATTGTGTGTTTACAACACAATCTGTGGCAAAAAGGAACTTCAACAACAAAAAGTCGGGTGCCCCAACTTAAACGGAGGAACGGCGAACAAGCGCACGCACGGACAAACGCGCGAACGAACGAGCACCGGACCGAAGGTAGCAACGTGCCGCAGCCCCAGGAGGACGGGCAGTGTCGGAGGCAGGAGGACGGGTACGTGGTCCTGGGACGTACGCGGCGTCGAGGGCGGACGATGGCCACCCGGACAGGCACGGTGGGATGAGCGGCATGACTTTCCAGGCATACGTGCCGCGAGGTTGGCCCCGTGACCTCCGCAGCAACACGGAACCCCACACGGAGCCTCCCACCTAAAGCACTTTTGCACACCCTCCTTTTAGCTTCCTTAAGTCCTTTTACATGTTTTATCCAGACTTTTAACTGGCCAGTAATTGTTGTTTAATTCCTTTTTAACCCGTCTTTGTTTTATTTATTGCACCACAGTTTTATTCCCATTGAATTTTAACCTGTGACATTATGATTTATGTCCAAGTAGAAACAGGTCGAAGTGGATCAATGCTCATTTAATGTGTGGCCAAAAGAAAAAAAAATGACATGCCAAATATGCAGAGTTGCTCAAACATAAGCAACTTTAATATTGGACCTAGAAGTCATAAAACATGTTGCTGTTTGAAAAGAGATTTTATCAGTCGGAAATGGAAAGTGTCTGTCCTTATCGTCAGAATCATCTCTATGATGAATACAGATGCTTTAGTTTCAAATGCGCGTGTGACGGGTTACATTTTACCACATCATAGTCAACGCAATTAAACATTTTGTGAAAATAGCACCTTTGTTTTCCCTTTGACATGTTGTGATGTTGATTCCAGGACAGGGCCAACAGCAGCTATGGCCTGGATGTTTTGCTTTTATTTCGACAAAGAGTATCTAATCCAAATACAGTATACAGATTTTTGCAGGTCTCATAACCGCGTCATTCAAAATACACCTTTGTTCCTTGAAAAAGTTTGTTTTATGACATATTAAAAAGAGACTAATTTAAGATTCAGTTTCCATGTATATCAATGAAGTCCAAAAATGTGATAGACTTTGATGGAAATGTCACAGGTTGCATTACCCCTTACTCGGGAGCAGTGAAGTGGAGCCTATTGTGTTTGTTTAGGGTTGAGGAAACCAGCCCAGACTCATGTGGGGAGAGCATTCAATCAGAAAGGCCTTGCATGGCCCAGGATTCAAATCCAAGACCTCATTTGTTTTGAGGCGAGAAAGCACTTAGTCAATGTGCCACCTTTAACTCAAAGTCAATTCAGAGACATATTTGTAAAAAAGAAATAGAACATGTGCAGTGAAACCTATAAAACTGATTTTTTTTTTAAAGCTGCAACAGTGCATCGAGTTTCCACTCAGTGAAAATGGTTGTGGCGATGCGACGGGAATACCAACCTCTGGCTTTGCGCCTCATAGGCTTCCATCTAGAATCAAATTCAGGAAAGATAGGGGAAAGTCTGGGTTTGGATTGTTCATTCCAGGAGAAATGCATATCTTAATATTTAAATTTAATTCAAGGACAGAAGTAATTCAAAGGTCTTCCAATAAAGATATATAACAGGGCATTTCTTGTTCTTTAGACTCCGGGTGTGGAGGGCAGAGAGGACAAGCAAGGACCAGCTAGACATTATTTATAGTAAAAGTCAAGCACCAGAGAGGAGCCGCAGCTTAACAAGGCAGACCTCCGAGAGACTGTCCCCAGGGGAGAGAGGGGGTGCAGGCTGAGGAGGGAGAGAGTATCAGGCCTGGACCATCTACAACATTGTCCTGCTCAGATACTTTCTTTAAAAATTAATTGCATTGGGGAAAATTAATTAAGGAGGGAGTCCCAGTGGAGGATCTCAGATGGTAGAGCGAGTCATCCAGTAACCGTGAGATTAGCGGTTCGAATCATGGCTCCCGCAGGTGTAGATTGTTCTTGTGTCATTGGGAAAGACTCTTCACCAACTGTATGAAAGAGAGAGTGGTGGTTTTGGTGTAGAGCTTTGAGAAACTTGTCAACATTGACTAGGGAAGTGCAAGTGTAAGCCATTACAGTGAAAGATTGAATGTTGTTCCTTCATCAAAAAGGTAGTGTTTCTCTTCAGGGTGATCCAGTGATCACTTGGTCATTGCTGAATTTTTGTGCATCTGTTGCGCCCTTCGATATAATATAATAAAGATTAGCGGGTCCCATTCAGCCCCATTCAATGAAAAAGGTTCCCGAGTCCTGTGTGAACATTAATGGCCGCTGTCTCCTCCTATACAGCCTGTTCCTTAAAAGGGCAAAAAGGCGGGAAGCCCTGCACTCACGGGCGGGCGGAGCCTCCACAGAGCTCCAGAGCTTGATTGACAGGTCCTGGAGCCAGTCAATGTGCTGAAAATGCTTCCAAATTTTGGCCTGATAAACAAAAACCAGCGTGGTTAAAAATATTTCACCTACACCAGCGTTGCCACATGGGTCATAACGATTTTTAGAAAAAGAAAAACTCTTTGGAGCCAGGAACCCAGCTGTTCTTGGGACGTTTGAAGTCCCATTAGAATCAATGCTCCCAAGTGTCTCTTGGAATCGCCCCTTGCCACCATGGAGTGCTATTACAGCATTTTGCGCCATAGATGAAACTCATGAAAACCCATGATCCCTCACCAGACCGGTTCTGCGCATTTCAGTGCTTAAGATGCTTTACAAATAATGTATTCATTGTTCTATCGCGTGTCATTGTCACAGCTGCCTGCAGGAGGCACGCAAGGCATTCTCTCTCCTTACTGTCTTGTCCTTAAATGGATATTACTAACGTTTTAAGACGCAATTTCAACATATTTCATGTAACACTTATTTTGTATTCAAACAAGACCGAATCATTGTTATCAGTACTGGACCCGGAGATGGTGCATTAAACTGTGGTCACAGTGAGCCAATCCTGCATTTACATTCTGCTGATCACTCCTGAATCCAGAGCGAGGCCTTTCCCGACATGTTTTCTTTGGTATGCAGCGGGCGACCTGAACCCAGCTTTTGTTTTGACTGCAATGGCTGTATTTCTCCCTTGGCCCTTCGTACAGCGTAAACAGGAGCTGACAATAAAACAGCTTACAGGGAAATTTGGCATTGACTGAGTGTAGGAAGGCAACGCTATTGTAAAGCAACAAACCCATTTGCGTAGCTGTGTGGGTATTTATGGCCCTGGTGCTGTTATGTTTGCAAATGTGAGCGGGCAAACAGGGAATCAGATCAATGGGCGCTGGCTGCTCTGTAGTGATGGGTCCAGCAACACAGACGTACCGGCGCATGTGTCGAGCTCATGAAGCGAAGCCCCGTATCGACGCGCGTGTCACTTTAAGAAAAAGTCGCGTGACCGATACTGCTGCTGTGTCGCTCGTCACCGACGCACCAAACTATGTTTAAAAGGTACCGCATCTACAAGTGTCAATGGGATGAATCACTGTCAATGCAGCTGACTCCATGATCGGTTTAGGGCTCTGAGTTTTGGTTTCGCTTGTTTAGCTCCGTGGGTAGGGCGCCGGGCTTACATGGCCATGCTCTACAATGACGCTGTCAGTTCGAATTCCGGTCTTCGCTTTTTTTCTTTTGTGGGCACGCCCTGGGAAGAATATAAATCTGCGCCTATACCCCAGCTTCATCTGTACCCAGTGAGCTGTATTCTCCAAAGCTGGGGTAATAGTGTCAACAAAACACAAAAGACCGAATGCCAAAACATTGGACACATTTTTTATATATAAAAAGTAAAATAAAAATTGGTAAATCACATTCACGACTTTCACTTTAATCTTCACATAACATGTAATATAGGAAATACAGTAACATTGAATCAGTGTGTTTTGTGAGTCTCAACTAAGTTGCATGCAATGATGCATAAGATCCACCAGGTGTCAATATAGAGCAACACTGTATCGGCACAGCATCAATACAGTTTGGGGGATGTGCCGAAACGCTTCACGAGGCCTCATCTACCCATCACTACTGCTCTGCTTTATGACCACGACACTGGGGGCCGCCATTGCTGTAGTACCTCCATATCGCCACTAGGCCCCCATTGAAAAGCATTGGAGTTTAGACACCTTAAAAACAACTTTAACGCCTGGTTTAATTTTTTTTTTTTCACTAGACTAGGCTAGATATTCCTCCTGAGATAACGCTGGGGCTGGTTTTCGTAAAAATAATTTTTGAAATCTCGTACTTAATGAGGGTCGTACTGTTAGCATTGGAGCAGCGCGAGCTACACGTCACGCAAGGGCCGAGTCTACGGTGAAAATCCCCCCCGTATGTCCTTTTTAGGAACATGCTTCATCAGAGCTGGGGAGGGGGAGTCTGTAAATCCGCCATGAATTCCCCCACGACCGTGGTCATTCTGGTAAACGGGGAGGAGTGAGCATAAGACGTCCATTATTTTTTACAGTCTATGAATCAGATCGACATTGAGAAAAATAATACTCTGTTGTTTCCTTTTTTTTTTTTAAACCTCAAACAAAACAATATAATGAACGCTGACAAAAAATATACATGAGTGAGGTATTATTAATATTTTTGTTGATGAGGTGCGTTTTGGTGCTTTAGATATTGGGCAGAAAGAGTCGCCAGCTTTGCATTCCAATGATCAGCTCATGACTCACTGCTGTCCGCGTTGGCGTGCAGTCCCCTCTTCCTTCAGCAGGGGGAGTTGTGGCTCTGTCATGTCTCAGCACAAGTTCCCTGAGATTCCCGAGACAGTGACAGGAGCCACCGCCCGCTACACTATCCCCCCCCGGCTGCTCATCTGCTCAGCTCTACTCTGCCTGGTATCATGTTATTTAATGGGATTTTCATTCTGATATGCCACTGCCTGCAGACTGTCACACGCTCGGCGCCGGGAGCGCTCACAGAGTTCATCATGGCTGTCTAAACACTGAAATCTGATCAGCTTTGCTACATAAAGTTCTCAGAGTCGGTGAGACAGCAGAGAGAAACCGGAGCAAACAAGGAAAAGTAATCAACTGTCTCTCCATGAAGTGTCAACAATTGCAAATGCACATGGTAGCTGGGATGTAATCAGTGCCATTGGTCAGATTTTAGTAGTGTGATGTTGCAAATAGGAGAGAAAAAAGGCACAGTAGGTTGAGAAATCACTTAACGATTCAATGAAATCATAGAGCAATCTTATAATGGCTTTCCGGAGTTGTCAATAAGCAAAATCGTAATCTCAATTGGTGCAATGAGTTATGGGATCACTCAGAGGTCAGTGGGGATAAATTTGACCTGGAAGTATGTTTTGACAGCACAGAAGCATATATGAAGACAAGAGAGGGTAGATAAATGTAGTTTAAATGATCTGTTATATGTTTGTGCGATAAACAAAACTTACTAAACTGAGTGAGAGGCTCTGGTGGAGGACACAGAGATGAGTCGCGCTGTTTTTAGACGATGGACAATTGCTTATTTGAAGTTATTTGTGTGGAAACGTGGGCTATCTCTAGGCGGCTACAAAGAGAATTGTCGGTGGCAGACACAAGACGGAGAAACTCTTGCAGATCCCTTAAATTCCTTCAGTGAAACGAGTCGTCGAGATAGATGGAGTTTGCTGCTGGCCACCTGCGATGTGCTTGTGCCGTGACATGACAGTGAAAATAGCATCATGTCCTTTACTGTGGGTCTGGAAGTGTGGGGCCACTTTGCTGCAGTCCGCGACCTTTGACTTGGGGAGACGGGTTGATGTTTTTTTATAACATTTTATTTTAAATCTACTTCATGCATGTCCTTGAAGTTTTAAAGTTTTTATAGTTTATTATTTAAGTTTTAGTTTCATGTTGCACGATTGCTCTGAAGAAACTTCCCACTATGTGAACCTGTTCACTAACAATGGCAATAAAACCAACTATGATTCTGATTCTATCGGATTATTAAGATACTAGATAGATAGATAGATAGATAGATAGATAGATAGATAGATAGATAGATAGATAGATAGATAGATAGATAGATAGATAGATAGATAGATAGATAGATAGATAGATAGATAGATAGACCTTTATTGTCCCACAAGGGGAAATTTGTTTTCACAGCCGTCACAGAGACACACAAAAGACAAGCAAAACACAAAAGACAAGCAAAAGACAATATTAACAAGGAAACAAGTGCGTTAACAAAAAAAGATCCAACAAATTACATATAAAGTATGTGATTATTGAACAGGACGCATAGAAATGTTTTGCAGGGTGTGTTTATTGTTTCCAATGCTGCATGACTTTATTCAACTTCTAGGCATATGCCATTTAGCCTTTCCTTCATACACAATCATCGTAGTCCCTCCTCCCCCCATACAATGGTCATGCAGGCCAAAGCATTGTGTCGTATAAAAGTAAAGATGACTTACTTTCTGCTTTTCTATGTTACCATTTATATATGGTGTGTAATTTTAAGGAAATAATTGTTCCCCAACCCAATAAGTCGACATTTAATTGAGCTTGTGCCACCTGCAATTGGAAACTAAAACTAATATATTTGCCCAAAATGTCTGTGGAAGCACACATACTCACCCTCGATATATTTTTGATGATCTGTTAATGTACCACAGTTTTGATGTCTGTAAAACAAACTTTATTCATGCATATTTTACATTGGGATTACTGGGACATTTATCCCAATCGACCTTTGACCGGAAGCGCTGCGCTTATTAAATTATTAAATCCAAGTTTCTCTCCATTTACAAGCAAAGGGTGAAACCAGTCCCGATATAAAAGTATGACATGTTGATTTCATGACAATTAAGTCTATACTTTATATATTTTCTCCATTCAGTTACAGGAAAAATACATTGATCAAGCAACTGAATTATGACACTTTCCAGATGTAGACGCTTGCTGTACGTGTATGTTAGGATTGAACATATGGATCAACTAGACCAGGGGTGTCCAAACCTTTTTCCCTGAGGGCCACATACAGAGAAATATACAAACAACTGGGCCGCACTCAGTAGAGGTCAGATATAGTATAACTTCACCTCTATTGTATTAAAGTTGTCAAATTCAATAAAATGTTAACTATGCTTTTTAATTGACTATGCTTAATCTAAAACAAAAACAGCCTTTGTCACAGCCTTCTATCAATGGATTTTCACTTATTGTATTTCAAATTAAAGCAAGAAAAAAATGTTTATACATATATTTTTTAGAATTTGCAGCGGGCCAATTAAAAGTGGGCCGCAGGTCGCAGTTGGCCCGCAAGCCATAGTTTGGACACCCCTGAACTAGATGCTAGAGTCTGTAATTTGCTGGGTGCAAGAGTCCCACACTCCAGCAAGACAATGTGATCACAACAGGAAGTGACAAATTACATTAATATGGGCTGCTATATGTTTGAAAGGACATTTAAGTAATTCATTAAAAACTAGGAAAGATCATGTACATCCAACCACTAGCACACGTTTGATCCTGCGGAAGTTTGGGACAAGCTCAGATGCAGCATAAAGCAACCGGCAAGCATTCTCCTCCAACTATTAATCTTGAAATCCGGCTCGGAGTTACTGTGCGTCGTAAAATATTTTATCTCATTTCAGATAGAAGTGTCTTTTTCCACTTTCACTCTCTCTTCGGCTCTGTCCTCCCCCTCTCCCTCTCGTCTGTATTCCCAGAGGAGTCCGGTCCTGTGCATGAGCGGTGTATAGAGCAGGGTCACACTTACCTCCACAGATGTCAGCACAATTAGTCTTTTAATGCCTCATTCATTCTTGTCTCATTTTCACAGCCCACTCTCGGAGCCAGGCGTCTTTGCTGGAAGTACGGTCAGAGGTGGTTTGAGCCAACAGCTTATTAAGTGCAGGAGATGAGAAATGATGTTACACTAAAAGTTTGTGGATTTTTTAAACATTTTAAGGATTCAAAGGAAGCTTTTGTAAGTTTTGGAAAAGGTTAGACTGTGGCTTCAACTTTGTTTTATGCTGATTAAAAATGTCAAAAAATGTTAGTTTAGCTTTTAGTGTTCCTGGATTAGTGTTTTTGCTTCACTTACATAGGTTTGGATTACTTTGTTCAATGTGGCTGTTCTTCTACTGCATGATGTCCCTTTTATGTGAATACAGATTTTAAGCCAGTTGTCATAATGTGGAAGTGGCGCCAGTATTATTGGCAGAATGTAAATAATAAAGTAACTTGAAATGTAACTTCGTTTTTTAAAATCAAGTAAACAGTAAATTGACCTTGTTGCTTTTTTTTTGTTGAGCCACTGTGAAAAATGTCTTGAATTGGTAACACACAATAAAATTAATTAGATTTATACCTAAGTGCTGCATTATTTTGAATGGAAAAATAGCTAAATATTAAGTTGGTTTTCTGTTCCTTTTTAAATTAGATTAAAGCAGCTAATTGGATTAAATCAAGTGATTATTTAGCCTCTTAACCCCACCTTAACCAAGCGTATTTTCTCCAGTTCGGCTTTACCCAAATGTAAAGCTTCTCAACCGGAGAGCAACAGCGTAATGCCTCATTTGAAAGATGAGGCCTACAAAACTGATAGTAACTTTTTTTTATCGTGCTGTCGCCCGTATTTGTCACATTTTGTCACGTTGATACTTCTGTTTATGTTTTTTGGGTTTATTTTGTTGGAACAGTGCATGTTAAAGCAGTACTAAGTAACTCTTCCCCCTAGAGGCCATAAGCGCAACTGCAGGTGTAGTAGCAAGTTATGATTTTTTAATTTATTAATTGTCTTGGAGAGTAAATACTACGCTGACAGGAAAGGCGAAGGGAGAGAGGGTTACTGTGCAACCAATTATACAATGGAAATATTTGTTTTCACTCAAACTTCGCTGTAAATACTGTTTAAAGTGACGTTAGCCCGCAGTTAGCTTTGCCCGTTAGCATGTTAGCTTCTTCTTCGTGATTTCATTAGTGTGTATTGCTTTCTCCGCACCGGGGGCAGTAAAGTTGCAAACATGGTTTTCTGGCCAGAGACACCAGGGGGAGATGAAAGACCCTCCAATCATCCCATAAACACTTGTATTACCCCCACAGGGACTACGGAAAGGATTTATTAAGGTAAACACGTTACTTAGTACTGCTTTAATGAACATAAATGGGTCTCATGCATGTAAACAAGCCACACCAAATTGTAGCCTTGGGCTCATTTCTCTCCGTCATCCCATATGCACACTCTCAAACCCACCCTCATTCAGCCTGGCCTATTGTACATGTTTTGAGTGGTAGGGGAAACCGGAGTACTCGGAGGAAACCTACGCAGACATGGGGAACCGGGACCTTCTAGCTGTGAAGCACGAGCACTAACCACTGTGCCACCATGCAGCGGTTAGTGCTGCACAGTAGACAGCGCAAACTTCTCTTTATGTTGCTGTTTTCGCAATGTTTTGGTACGTTTTCGTCATTTTTTGGTCTTTTTGTTCATTTTCATCCTTGTTTTGGTCAAAACATTGAGGGAAGCTTTTAGATTTGGGTAAAGCCAAACTGGAGAAAATGTGCTTGGTTCAGGTGGGGTTTAAGAGGTTAAATGTAATTGGACTTTAAAATATCAATCTGTACAACATTAAAAGATAAGTTGAATTTACTCAATTTAATTGTGTGTTTCCGACTGAAGTATTTTTTTCAAGTAGGATCACCCAACAACTTTTTTCAGTGCAGTTTTAGTTTATGTCTTGTCCCTCTCCAGATTAACTCTCAAAGCTCCGGGATCTGTAAGTGCAAATCTGCAAGGGGCCCATCACCACTTTCACAAAGCCCACAATCCCAAACACACAGGAAAAGGATGGTGACACAAGAGTGTGCAATAACTGAGAAACGGTCACCGCCCTCATTTGACAAAAGGGTTGCTTCTAAAAAACGAAGCATTGGGCATTCGGAAACCTGTCTATAAATATTCTACCGCTGAGTAACAGTCGGTCTCCGCGCCACAGCTCCAAAGGTTTTGTTGACCGCGCTGTTAGCCAGTCCATTAGCAACAGCGCACATCCCTCTGAGGCTTTAGTCAGTCGTACTACAGCGTGTACTACAGTGCTGTTTGGGCACAGTTCAGCGTGTGTTTGATAAAGCACCTCCTCCACAGCAGCGCCATCGTTCACGCCAAAGCAGATTCAGGAGGAAAAAAAATACCTCTCCAGTCACACTTTTATCTGCTCGGAGCGCCAACCACTAAAGAGAAACTTTTCAACTCTGCAAGGCATGAATCATATACCACCATCAACCAGTGTTTCACGGTATGTTTCTGTAGAGAGAGAAAGGGGAAAAAAAAGAGTCATCTAATGGCTGTAACTTGCATAACAGATAAGTCGAACTGAATTTTAGATCTAATGTTAAGATCTTTGTTTTAATGTTGCAGTAGGTATCTATACCACTTTTCCAACACCTCACAGTTCTAATCAGAGGCGTAGCAGCTGCCTGGGGCCCCCAATTGGCAAGGGCCCCCGTGAACTGACCCATTTTGGGTTGTTTTAACTTGCATCACACTTGATATACAGTATTCCTAAGATTTTCGAGCTGCAATTACATCATGTCTCCACTAATGTGCCGTGGCGCTGTTTATCCCCATTCTGCTGCTGCTTTAGTGAGTCATGGTTCCCTAATGAGCAGTGGGAAAAAAACAGACTTTTTACTCATGTCTCCACCAGATTAGATTTCTAAAGTGAAACCAGTTTATTCTTACTTAAACTTTTGCAGAGAACCGCATTATGGGAGTTGTCAGGTGACCAACTCCTGCCCATGAGACGTCCTCTCTCCCAGTGCGCAGTACACAGGGTGGCCACCAGAGGGCCCCCTACCAGCATTCTTGCTTGGGCCCCCTTGGTACCCTTGCTACGCCACTGGTTCTAATCAATTGAAATAATAAACTTAAGCCATTTGTTTTCCAATCACAATGTTTGAAAAAACAAACAAAAAAAACACTAAATCAAGACCACAAGTGAAGTGAATTAGGAAAATCAAAACTAAAATTGAACTTTGCAGCATTTTGGTTAACAAAGCATTTTTGTTTCAGGCTACGTTCGTGAAAAAACAATCAAATGGAAGAACGTAGTGATATTCTAATACACTGTGGCTTCCTGCGATTTGGAAATTGTGTCACCTTTTCTCGTCCTAACCATAATTTGGAAGTTGTACATTTATTGAAAGTGTCTTAAATCTCCAAAATCAAACCCTGTAACAAAGATCTTTTTTTTTTAATGCTGTGAAGCTTTGGTGCACTAGATGGCACTGTGCGCACGAGTGTTGCGCCCCGTCCTGAACGCGCCTCAGACAGGATCAAAGCGCGGAAACATCATTTATGATCAGTTGACACTATGTTTTTTTTGTGTGTGTGTGTGTTCAGACTTCATCCTTCTTCGCCTCGCTCTGTTGCCGTGGGAACCGGTCAAAAAAGGGGAAGAGGGGAAAAAAAAGGTAACGCCTTCACAATCTGTGTCATTTACTTCCAAGTTCATTCAGATCTTGGGAGGAGGTCTCTTTTTAGCGCATGCAGGGCCTATCTGAGTCAGCACAGGTCAGAGGGGTAAAATGGCAGGTGCCGGAGTTCGTACTCTTCTCTGGATCCGAGCCAGGCAATAAAAGTCAAGGCACCACTCAAAAAGACCAGATAAAGTCTGAATCTGCACCTGCGTGGATTCTGAAAGATAGTAGAGGTTGTACAAGTATTTCCGATCCTGTGTTTAGATGGGAGATGTATGATGCCTTTTATTATCCTGCATTTATTGAGGCACATTCTCAAGAGCTAAAGGGATGTGTGTGCAAAGATGAGAGAATGAAGTGAAGGAAAAGTGGGTAACTTGTGCCCACGCTACACAGTTCAACCTGAAAGACAGAAACAAAAAGACAAAAAAAGGAACGCTTCATTACACATGTCTTCGATAGTGACATCTTACCCCCGGAGTCCGGTAGAGGATGAGCCCTGATGTGAGTCGGGAATGACGAGGACAGAGAGGCGAGGCCAGATACAGAGGCAGGTCACAGCAGGAGCAGGGACGCAGAGTGGAGACGGTGGCTCAAATCCTGGGCGATGATTGGCAAAGGAAGAGGCACGGTGGCCGCTGTGGTGATAGGGTTGCGAGGTGGCAGAAAATTCTTGATAGGTTTGCAGAACTTTTCCGCAAACTTTCAATTGTAACTTTAGCTTCTGAATTTCGGGAATGTTCAGAAATTTAAAACACTTGAATAAACAATATATTTTTGCATTTTGTACTGATAATAATAATACTAATAATGTCTTACACTGTAGTCATTATTCAGTCACTCCATACCATACCACCTTACCATCCATTGTAAGTTACTATGTAGCCACAGCTGCCCAGAAGAGAGGCTCCGACCACCACCAACCACTCACTCACTCTTCATTCTGGACTATTGTACATGTTTTTAGTGGAAGGAGGAAACCGGAGTACCCGGGGGAAACCTACACAGACATGGGGAGAACATGCAAACTCCACTCAGAAAGGCCCCATCCAGGTGGGAATCGAACCCGGGACCTTCTAGCTGTGAAGCATGAGCACTAACTGAGGGCGTTACCCCTTAATGTATTAGTCAATTTATATAGCGCCTTTCTATATGCTTTGGGCACTCAAAGCGCTTTACAGTAAGGAACACTCACCCATTCACACTCATATTCATACACCAGTGTACGCAGACACTGGAGGAAAGGTGGGTGAAGTGTCTTGCCCAAGGACACAACGACAGTGTGCGCCTTCGGCATTCGAACCGTTGATCCTTCAATCACAATTACGATCAATACCAAGTGTGAGACCCATATAGTCATGTCAAACATAAAAGAATATCCTTAACTTTCCAAAACCTAAATTCTGCAAATCAGTGGCGGCTTAATGCTCTTTCTAATAAAGCGATGGGAGAAACTGGGGAGTAGGAGACAGCAGGGAGTCGGAGCACAGAGCTGCATTGAACAGAACAGACCTAAATTATAGAACAATGTGCACAGACTGTCACACCCCTAAAACAATATACTTTAATGTCGCACGCACAAAGTAAAATCCTATGCAGCAGTTTATACATGTCTGTGAAGAAGCAGCATTCGGTTGTGTTAATTCCCAGTTAGTTCCACTGAATTTCCACACATACATGCATTTCTGTTCATTCCCATGTAAAATGTCCAGCTTTGAACATTTGCAGACCCTATAGCTGCAGACTGCTTCAGCTTCATGCAAAGATATTTTGTGAAGTCAGAACTAAGGGCTTTGAATACGGGCTGTAGTTCTTTTAGTCTTCCAGCCATTTTTAAGGTGTTTAAAACAGGAAGTACCTGTGCAAAGATGTTGGAAAAAGAACATGTTTTAAAGCGTAAGCATGCAGTGCTTTAAACCGAAACAGACACAGCATCAAGTAATTACATTTTCCTGCTGTTTTGAAGGGATCTACCAGCATCAGTGACACATTAAAGCAGTGAGGAAGAAATAACTTACTTTGGCCACCACTGGAGTCACAAAAAGACTATTTTCTCTCATATACAAAACCCCGAAAAGATTCCGGCACATCTCAGCGCCAAAGAGGAGATGGCGTGAGACGACACAAAATGTGTAAAATTGGACTGCAGGTTTTCACAGGAGGAAACAGCTTTGAGTTTGAGGCGCCTGTATAAAGTCACTCCTTACATCTGCTTTGAGAAAAAAAAAAAAATCTGGAAATGGTTTACATGAGTTGACTTGGAACATTTTCTACGTGTTTGCAAGGAAGTACGCACAAACAAAACAATAACACTTCATTTTATTCTACCCTTGAGACATTGTACATACCAAGCACAGTAGTAGTAGTAATAGTAGTACAATGTAATGTGCTATGTAAGGTATCTAGTAGTAGAAGTAGTAGAAATATGTATTGTCCCCATGAGGAAATCAATTTACAGTGATTATAAAATACACAATGACAACAATGACCACAACAAGCAGACCCAGACAGTGACAACATGCAACCACGGCCCATCCACCTCAATTTAAATGATGTTAAAATCGTTACCTACATTCTTTAGTAACCCTCTCTGACAGACCAGCTGTGGAATAATAAATCATCTTTGTTTGTTTAATTGTAAAATGACTGCCTGGTCCTGTTTTTAGACAGGGCAGCCTGTACCCCTGACCCGAGGGAAGCTGCTCAAACTCTCTAAACAGAGAATGTTTTGAGTCCGATAATATTTTATCTGCTGTTTATCTAGAGCTCGAGGAAAATAAATATCCTGCAGACCCTTCAGGGGAATGCCTAGGGTTTTACTTGTGACTATAGGTAATATAGATAATAACTTGTACCTATGGATTACATACACAATGGAATAATGTGTATTAGTACTTTGAGGTACATAATGTAATAAGACATATGACCCTTATGGCTAGGGCTTACGGTTAGGGTTAGAGTTTGGGTCTTATGTCTTATTACATTTTGTACCACCAAAAAACGAATACACATTAGTCCATTGTGTATCTAACCCGTAAGTACAAGTTATAACAGATTGTTACAAAGCACATGACACTGCACTCAATTTGGTTTGTACAGTGTATCAAGGGTAAAGTTTAATGGGAGATAGTTGCATAAAGAAATTGAAAGAAAACTGTATTCATTTGCTCTGCTATTTGACTTACTTTACATTTGAAAATAGTCGATGTTCTTATGCCCGTGGGTTTCATGGTCCAGGAAGAACTGATTCACTCATTTTGCACAAAAACCTTCAGTGAAATATTCTTAAACTCTTATGATTTGTGATGGAAACAGCTATTCCAATAATAAAATCATTCAGAACAAATCCAATGAGGAGACAAAATAATGTTTTAGTTATTTCTCATATACCATGTCATATCAGCCTGGCTAACGCCAGACTAAAATCACAAGTGATATTTAGTCTGGGGACCACCAATTCATTTTCTCGTGGGAGAGGTGTGGTTTACGATCGTCCATAGTCGTTTATTGGGCGCTACGAATGTCTATCATGCGTCTGCACGTGGCCACAGCCAATCGCATCATCGTATGAGATGACGTATGACGTACCCGTTGTAAACTTTTGTGCTAAATTATTTAGAACACGGCCTAAAGCTTGATCGAAAAATAGCGTCGCAACTGCTGCTGTCATGTTTGATCCGTAAATATTTTTTTTTTTTTTTTTTAAATCCGTAGATAAACTACAAGCTTCCGTATATCGAGTAGCTCGTCATCATCTTGCCGTCCCTCCTCGTTCTGTGATTGGTTCCCAAATCCATGTGAAAATTTCGGCCATGGTCCCCAGGCTGTTGTGCAGTTCGAAATGATTCGAGCACACACGGCAGCATGGCGTTAGCCAGGTTAATGTCATATAGGCAGAGGTAAAAATCTTTGCAGCATATTAATTCACAGCACAGTAATGATACCAAAATGTTTTATAACACGGTGATTGTGGTTATTATTCATGGACACATTGGATACATTTGTCTGTGTTCTTTGTTTATTTATGATATGATTAATTATAACCCAATCCATTATAAAAGGTCTAAAAATAAATGTTAAGTTATGTTCTTGTGTTAGATTAATCTGCTCTTGCATCATATAAAAGGATGTACTGGTACATTACACAAGGGCAAAGGGATTCATTTGCATTCAATATAACATAACAACAAGTAAATGAGACATAATACACATTTGAGATCAATAATTGGCTCAATCTCAATCATGCATGTTCTGACCCTGATAACCATAACAGTTACATAACTATTGAGATCACAATAAGGGCGTGATAAACCATACATCGCTTGCTTATTTACTGTGCTTTTAACACAAACTCTGTCAAGTAGCCAGATCCTTTTTTCCCACGCTCGTGAATAAAGCGGATCGAGCACAAAGCGTGCGCTCCCTCTCACGCGGCCACATGAAAAAGTACAGTGCAATATTTCAGCATTGCAAGCAGGTGGTAGGAGTTGTATAAGTTAGCCTTGAAAGCTTGTAGTGAGAATAGGAAAGTCCTGTCTCCTGTATGTTCCAGTTAAGGGTCTTTCACTCCATGTGTTTGCATTACAGGAAGGTGAAGAGTGGGCAGCTTCACGGACTATAGTCCCACAAGCTCTCAATGTGTTCAGCCCACTCCACAACTGCTCCAAGTACTGCAAATAACGTATAGGGTTTGTCAAATACAATGGAGAAAAAATCTCTATGTTGAATGGGTAAAGGTGAATTCTTTACTTTTTGCAGGTACGATTTCTGTTGGTTGGATTCTTGCTCAGTATATTATAGAAATCCTACCTGTAGTTTAAGGCTACCTCGTTCTAGCCCAGCCAATTCGGGGGCAGTTTCACCACGGCCAGAGACGTTTTTTCCTATAGGCAAACTATACAAGGTACCTCGGGCCCCCGCAGCCACAAGGGCCCCGCATCTCAGTCAAACTACGGTGTTGTTACACTGATTAATCTGCACGTTGTTACGGGCCTATTTGTCTCAAGATGAGTTGAATCCACACGGTTCTCATGCGCGCAGTTACTTACAGTAACTCTGGTTCTCTGAATGTGCACAGTCTAAAACGAATTGGGCTACTCACAGGCTAATTCTCAGTGGTCAGACAGAAATAACCGCCAGATGCAGGTTTCAGTTAGTTTTAAATCAGCGGTTCCAAAACTGTGGGTCATTTACCATTTAAAAAAAGTTGGGAAATAGACTAGTAGTTGTCCTAAATCCCAATCTCACAGTGGCTTAGTGGTTAGTGGCTCTCATACAGAGGGACGGGGCCTGAATTGAGGTCATTATGTTTCCCTTCTGCCCTGCACTACTGCACAGTGGAACCGTTTTTGACCGTAAATGGATTTCCTCTTCGTCAAAAAACCATGGCATGCATACTGTAGGGCCCCCGTGTGGATTTTTGCTCAGAGCCCCAGAAGGGCCAGCACCGGCTCTGGCCACGGCAAGGACAGAAAGCTGAATGTACTGTTTTTACCTACAGTACATGTACAATGGATACAATATCCTGCGATCCGCATGGAACAGTGTTGACTGTAATGCGTGTTAGCACTATTGTCTCTTTTTTGTTTTTTTACGTAATTATGTAGTGTTGTGATGTTGTTTCTGTTTTCTGTGTGCACATTTTCTGTCTTTGCTGGGGTTTTCGAGGCCTGATCCTGGGTGGCTTTGGGGGTGGGAGTGTCACTGCAGCAGCAGAACCCTGCTCAGTCTCCCCTTTGCATTGGCCCTTATCTGTTGAGTCAGAGTAAATAAAACCGTGCAGTCGAGTGTTTAAGGCTATATGGGGGAACAGTGGGTAATTAGCTGAATGTCTCTTCCTGCTCTTCACCCCCTTTCACCCTGAGCTATCCTGTCAAATAAAGTCTATGGGCCAAAGAATCCTTTACAAAAGTAGCCTGACTAATAATACTGTCACACATGCCTGCGTGGCTTTCCACATTGTATCTGTTTACTGTTCATTAGACTAAACTAAATAGGCTCATTACACCGACCCTGGACATGAAAGTAAGACATCAAGCTCCGCTACTTCACCGACTTGTTTAAAATTATTCTCCCAAATGTTGATTCAGCTGCTTTTCGCTAAACGCAGTCAGGGTTGTTTTTTTTCCCCCCAGCTTCTTTCTCCTCGTTGATTATGCATGTGCGCTGTGCTCTTATGAAGCTCCGGTTTTATGTGGGAACGTGTAAAACGCAGCAAACAATTGTAAACACAGTGATTCATTACGTGACACCCAGTTACATTGGGCTCATAAAGACGTTGGACCAAAGCCATGACTTCATCTCCACACGTCTCCAGGGAATGTATCACAGGAGAGCTGCTGCCTTCTTAACCCTTTCACAGATGCATGCACAGATGTACCTACGTGCCAGATGGAGGTGATATTCAGGCTAGAAAACAAAACGTTTCTCATTGTACTGCCACGTACCACATATTTCTTGTGTACATTTAACATTGCTGTTGTCCTGATTTAATTATTTGAAAATGCAAACTAAGTGTGGCTTGGATAATGACATCAAGTATATTGCTAGCAAGAGGGTCATAATGATTTGCAGAACAGGAGGAGGAGGACTTTGGGACATTTAATGACTGATGATCTGTCAGATGATGATGTGTGCAACATGCTTGTGAAAAATACACTGTTTAATGCAGATTGCACACCGTTATTATGTTTTGTTTGACCTTTATTTAACCAGGTAAGTTACTGTCCCAATTCAAACCCTAGCCCTAGATTTGAGTCCTTCCTCTAGATTTTGTGCATTCCCGTGAGAGGGTAGAGTGTCCCAATACTTTAGGGAGCAAGAGGAAGTGCCCATCTCTCCCTAACGGCCAGAGGAGTTTCATTCCTCTCACTTGCTCTGAGAACACTTGCTATGAGTTCCCTCCAAAGTAAAGTCCCTAGTGGGACACCACTAGTATGCAAACTAGCGCAGCGAGCGGAGCTCCTGCCTGTTGTGTGAGCTGTATTGATTTATTTATTGATTTATTGATATATCAACGGAGGAGAAATATACGAAACAGAAGATGCGTTTGCTGTATGCAGGCAGTTGGCACTTGCACTTCCCTCATTGAGGGGACTTTACTGTGGAGGGAACTCTACAGTGTTCTCAGAGCAAGAGAGGAACTTACTTGGAACTTGGAATTTCCAAGGAAGTCCTGGCCCTACTGTACATATATTTAGTGGTAGGGGAAACCAGAAGTACCCAGAAGATTCCCTCACAGACAACGGGAGAACATGCAAACTCCACACAAAAAGGCCCCATTCAGGTGGTGGTCCAACTAAAAACATTCACACATACTAACACACACATTGAAAAGATATGTGTGTTATTTGTCTTTTTTTTTTGCTTTAAATGGACCTCATATCATCATCAAACTCCATTAAAAGTTAGTTTGATGATGTGCCTATTAGCATGCCTTGGCATCTGAAGGAACTTTTCGAGACTCTTGTAGTTACAGTCGCTTACACACACCCACCACCTATTGTCCATAATGGGTTGACATCTTTGTAAATGTCAAACCTATTATGCCCTTAAGCTATAAACTGCCTGGTGGCCTGACAGGAGCCTTATATAGAGACGTAGGGGCTGAGCGACTTGGGCAAACAGGCGACCGCAGGTTTCCTCCGCAGTGTAACCCAAGTAATTATCTTTCTCTCTTGAAAATCAATCCTATATCATGGCCAGTTTCCAGGGACCGATTTTTCTCCCCGCTATCTCCCCTAAGCGTGTCAACGTCCAATGTATTGCAAATTTGACTGCCCTACTTTCTACTGGTGTCACGTGTAGCGAAGTATCACGTAAAGGAAAACTACCGAGAGTGAATTTAAACTGCCTGATGTCCCTTCGTAATACAGGCGGGCCTGGAAGTCTTGTGAAATAGCGACCGTGGCTTTAAATTATGTATATCCAGTTAACCCCGTTAGGCGGAGGGATGGGGGTCAGTGCAGGCAGGATGGACCGTCCTTCCCGCCAATACGATATAGGAGCAATACTAATGGCTCATTTCCTGTCACATTTGAAAGCGGCCACACTTGATCTACTGCTAATGTTGAGGTGTAAATTAGATCAGTGAGTAATTGAAGCGACAAGCAGGTAGCAATGTTTTGTATTAGAATATAATCACAACTGTAATCTTTTCATTTAGCTACGACATAGAGGAACATTAGGTTGTGTTATGCCTCTTCTACGTAAACAATAGCTATGTGGGAGTTATTGCGTGACTCACATAATAGATTTTCCGCTTCTACTATACTTTGTTATTAATATAATAATTCAAAGGCAGCTCAGGAGCCACACATCGACTGGCTGCAGCTTTTTAAACGTTTTATCGATTACTACAACTCAAAAGGAGATTGAAGAGAGTGCATTTATATGAGTAGCTTGAGAAGTGAGTCTGATCTTTGTGATTGGCTGACAGCCACAGGAGGCAGTGAGAAACGATATACCAGATCATAACATGACACTTAACATGACACGTTGCAGTTGATAGCATAAATATTACAGATGAAGTTTATTTCTCTTGGTACACATGTGAGTGTGTGTGTGTATATATACTTTATTATACTTTTTTTAGTAAGAGGTCAGAGACCGAGCTGGTCAGGATTTCAGATTTGCTTGGAGCTCCCTCTGCTGGCAGCAATGGGAATGGCATGTCATGAACCTGTGAAAAGAAGCTTTCACAGACTGCTGAGAACAGGTAGGATGATGAGCTGTGCTGAACAGAATTACTCAAAACTGCTCTGAAGCACAGTACTACTCCAGTCATGTTTTTTCTCACATTTTTATGACGGCTATAAGATCCAAAAAAGTTGATTTTGAATGATATGTCATCTTTAAAGCACTATGCTGTTTTTTAGGTTTTCTGGTGAGAGGGTCCATCCGCAGAGAAAACCTTCCAAACAATTGATCCTGGTGTGTCTGTGATGGAAAGTAAAGGCGCCAAGCTGACCACTCATGCAGCCACTGGGTAAACGTTTATTTCCCGCCCAAAAAGTTGCATGATGCACCTTTAAGTTATCGATTGACTTTGACCCATAATTACCTCGTTCTTAGTTAGTTAGTTTTTTGTCATTGTAAAATTGTACAACAAAATTGCGCTCAGGTGTTGAGTAAGTCCTGAGCCGCTGCGACTGAGTGCTGCCATTGTGGGCCAACCTGACCCGCTTTTGTAGGAGAAACCAGGGTACCCGGGGGAAACCTGGCTGCCTGCCTTCAGTGCCCCTCTGAAACAGTGCACCGCCTCCTGGGTTTGTCCCTGTTTCAGAGCATGGTGTCCCGTTGAGTGCCCTGAATCAGTGCACTGATGCACCCTCAAATGGCCATCCCTGAATATTCACTATTTTACTTTACGGTTGTATCAATGAAAAGCACCACGCTATCTAACATATTCAAGTCCCACATGCAAACATTGTAAAAGGTCCTTGCAGGCACCATTTGAATTGACTGCACCAACATTTATGCACCATTTTGCCGTGACACATCAGAAACAAGTTTTATATGTGGATGCCGAGCTTTGTGGGAGTCAGCCCTCTGTCGTCTGATGCCTGCGAACTTTGTGTCTCTGGGTAAATTTTCTTTGACAGAGTTTTCTCTGAACAGATGTTTTTCAAAACCCTGCTCTTACGAACACTGCTGCTTTTATCACAGAGGGAGAGCATTGTGACATGTTTACAGCCATTTTTGGTACGAGTCACACAGGGAGGCAAAAAGTCAAGTTACAAACTGTGGAGCTGTCCTACTGAATGAATCACTAGCTCAGACGTTTTAGAAGAAAAATAGTTCAATGCAATTCATTCAAATTCATTATCCAGCTGTAATAATTGAGTGTTTTGTGACTGTGGAAATATATTGTTACAAAAACACCCTGAATGAAACAAGAAGCTAACTGACTTTTAGTATGAATAAAATATTCCTGAAAAGCTCAAACGAATAGGAATTTTAAGTATGTTTTTATGTTGTCACACATTTGTACCTATTATTGCCACAACAATAACTGTTTCTTCATTGTTTATTTGCTCCTTTTTCTGTCAAAGGTTGCTACACCAAGATGCATGGGTTTGTAGATTTTAGCTTGGATATTCTTCCTTTCTCACCGAGCCACATTTTGTGTGGGCATTGTGGGTGAAGTGCCTTGCTCAACAGCAGTATGCGTTTTGCAATATTTTTTATTTATTTTATTTTATTGACCTTTATTTAACCAGGATAGTCCCACTGAGATTAAGAATCTCTTTTTCAGGGGAGTCCTGGCTCCAGAGGGGAATCTATTGTACATGTTTTCAGTGGTAGGGGAAACCTGAGTACCCGGAGGAAACCTACGCAAACAAGGGGAGAACATGCAAACTCCACACAGAAAGGCCCCGTCCAGGTGGGAATCGAACCCGGGACCTTCTTGCTGTGGGGTGTGAGCGCTAACCGCTGCGCCACCCTGCATCCTTGTGGTCTGAAAGGCTTCCTGTGCCACATTTACTTTATAGCAGTATTATTAAGACGTGTTGATAGCATTGAGTACAGTATATTCATTTAGTGCATCTCACTACATCTTTACTGCTATTTTTGCATTTCCATTTGCTTCTAGAATCTTGCTCACTAAATTTTCTCCTGACAAGTTCCCTTAAGTGAACAATGACTTTAACTCCACCACTTGAATACTAATTATCTTCATAGCACCAAATTAACTGGAACTAGACTCTGCTTTGCTCCATCTCCATAATTACAGACTATTAATAAACTCTGTGACATAAATCAGCAGGGACACTCTGCACACTACCTTAACCGCATGTAGCATGAAGGCACTAGGTTGGTTTTGTCTTCATAACTCATACTCTACGTATTAGATTAGCAGCAGGAGGTGCAGGGGTACATTTGAATATGATTCAATGAGTCCTCCTCTGTCATAATGAGCGTTGGATTAGCTGAACAACTGTGTTTGTATGGTAACAGATCAAGAAACAAAACTAACGACTGCAATTTTGACAAAGGGAGAGAGGGATATTGTACACAATGGAGATGATTTTTTTCCCCTCAAGCTTGGCTGTAAATACTGTTTAAGTGGTACTAGCCCGTAGTTTTGCCCATTAGCCTGTTAGCTTCTTCGTCATGATTCTATTAGTGTGTATTGGGCCTCCGACCGGTTGGCAGCGAAGTTGCAATTGTGGTTTTCTGGCCAGAGACACCAGGGGGAGATGAAAGACCCCTCAATCATCCCATTAACACTTGTATTCGCAGAGGACTACGAAAAGGATTTATTAAGGTAAACAAGTTACTTAGTTCTGCTTTAAGGCTTCACTGTGATTAACATTAGAGAGAATACTGGAATTGCTGAGCAAATACAAATACTGCATGCATTTCATAACATGTTTGCAGAACTATAAACTGCAGAGTTAACCCTTGGATACAGGATATTTAGTTGTTTGCAGAGGACAATACATCATTGTATCATTCGCGATATTATTGCAATCACGGAAAGGGAAATTTAATTTAATTTAAATCTTTCTTGCAGCTCTACTAAATCAGTGAACTCAAATCGGTGTTAACCAAGAAAAAAACTATAGCGAGACAAGCATTATGTATTGTGAGTCATGAAGCAACCGGCATCAATGCTTCAGGACTTCATGACACAGACGGCAGCAAAAAATAGCAGAACAACATACTGTCTTCTAGCAAAGAGAAATAGGTAGAAACGTATGCAGTAAATCTTAAACGTTCCATTATTGTCTCCATATATTGGCTAGTTCTATTCATTGTTCTGTTGACTTAAACTAAATTGAAGGCTGCAGATTATGAGGCTATGATAAGGAAGTAAGTGAAATCAAATATTTGCAGAGAATGAACAGTGAATAAAGTTAATAGTTCATTGCCCCATACACTTTCAACAGCTGTATTTGACCCAGGCCAGGTGTCTCTGCCCAGTAATATATGAGTAGCTCCACAAAGGGCCACCAAGAAGCTTTGATGGATTTTCTGGCGCAGTGGCTCAAGTCCAAGCTCTTCCTGGCTTTACTCACTCGACTAAATTGATATTGTTCAAATTAACATGGTTGCATTAAAAAAGACTGATGAAACAAAAGCTAAGTTTGTGAAACTTCTGGCTTAATAAATACATAATGGGACTTCGCAAGAGGACGTGTCCCGAAAGTCAAGTGTAGGCCAAAAACAGTGTCCCCGTCGGCAAACAGACTGTGACATTAATCTGACAGGATAAACTCAAAGAGAATGACTTACTGACTGTATTTGCAGTTCATTTCATAATTAATTCATGTTACTCTCTTACAAAGGTCTTGTCGCTCTCACTGTCACCTCTCGCCTGCTGAGCTAATCCCTGCTGTTTCTTGGTCAGTTTCCAGATACCGGGCCTGTGCGCGTCCTCATTGTGCATTTATAACAATATCCTTTCCGTGTGAATGGGCTGAAGACAATGTGTTTGAGTATGCCGTGTCACACTCCTCACTGAAGACAATGCGCTTGCCCTCCGCATGTCTTGGCACCGAGAAGGTTTGCGTGTCATGAAATGCAAATAGCAGGACGGATCACCCACAGCCTCCGGAGGGCTTTACTCAATCTGTGCGCGATTGGCATTTGTAACAGGTAATCGCTGCCGGTGTCATCCAAAGAGCCTGATTAAAAGACCTGATTTCATTTTGCGGTGGGTCACTTGTTATCGACCCATGACCCAGCTTTGTCCAGCGGATACAGCACTGGACTGAAGACAGGGGGTATTATAAGCTAAAGCAGTGAGAATACAATGAGATGCAGTGACAAAAAGTGAGATAAGCTCTACTTTCTGAAAAAAAACAAAAACAAAAAAAAAACGGCTAATGCTACAACAGTTCGCTAATAAGACCCTAGTGTTGAATGAAGGTTTCTCCACAATCAAAACATGAATAATGTTATACTGAAAGTTGTGACTAAAAGTACGATTCACTTCACTGGTGCAATGGTTTTGTTAAAGCAGTACTAAGTAACTCATGGCCCTAGAGTCCATAAGTGCCACTGCAGGTGTCGTAGCACGTTACAGTTTTTTACTCCGTGAGAGTAAATACTACGCTGACAGAAAAGACTTAAGGTGCGTACACACCAAACGTGCGTCCACGCCCCATCTGCCTCTCGTTGGACGCCAAACAACGCCGCTTCACATACTTCACACTCGCGACAAACGCCTGTTTGCTGGCGCGTGAAGTTTTGCAAGGAGGCGTGTCTGGCCACGCAAGGCGCACTCACACTTGACATCCGAACCGAGCCGTGGCCGAACACGAGGAGTTGTTTACAAGTGCACGTGAGCAGCAGCAGCGCAACATAATGCAGAAGAAAAAAAAAACTATACAGCTGCGTGAAATAATGTCTACTATGAGCCCTGTCAAATCTCTTCACTCCACTTTTCTTTGCATTTTACTACATTTTAACAAAAAGGGCTGTGGTGAATATAATAGTCGATTTTAATAAAGCAGAGAAATAGAGAAGTGAGCGTCCCTCTGTCCCGCTCAGCTGAGGCGGGGGGGGAGAGCAGCACCTGCCGCTCTGAGCCTTTCTTTGGAGTCATATACAGCCTGAACAGAAGATCTGACGCTCAGTTTATGTCATTCATTGCTGCTTCAGCCACTGGTTAAACAGCTTTATGTTGGTGAACTCCTGGAAGTCTACTCTTTACGTTACAACAAAGCACTAAACACGAACGCGCACCAAAATCACAAGTGATAAAAGCACCCGCAGGTTTTATCTGTCCCACTAAAGCCTGCGGCCAAACCGGGTACAGCAGCACAGAAGCTCGGACACAGGGCGGGAGAAGCGCAGCCGCTCCCGTAAAGTCAGCCCGAGACGTGTGTGAAGCGGCCAGGGCGTCGGGGTGAGCGGTCGGGGAGACGAGCGGTATGTGGCCGGGGGTCCGGGGAGCCGCCCGGGAGCGAAGCGATGTAGGGGGCCGGGGAGACGAGAGCGAGGCAGCCTCTGCTCTGTTTGATAAATACAGCCTTTTCTCACTGTTTTACGTGACAAATGCACCCGCCCAGACAACCGCCGCTTGTATCCGTGCGTGTGCGCAAACACGAGCACCGAGCCGCGCTCTGGCCCCCCTCCTCCAAGCGGCCAAAGTCCGGAACCGAGTCCGACTCGGGCATGGTTTGATTGTACTCACACTACACAAACGAACCGTGCTGAAGGGGCTTCCAGCGCTTGGGCGCGGTTCGGATGGACAAGCGTGAGTGCGCCCTTAAAGTCCCGGGCCCTGTTCGATGACCTGCTGTCACGCATTGGGACACAGGCGCTCCTGGCTCATGTTGGCCCCTTCTTGAGAAGGAGGATGTGTCCCTCAAACTCTTCCACTTATTTTTGCACCTCCGCTGAAAAAATCTATATATTTTTTACAATGTGTTCACTAATATTACAGTTACTGTATGTTTCCAACATGCAATGCAAATGAAGTGGTATTTGATGGTTACACATGGTGACACAGGGCAGGTTCATTAAAATTGACACACAAAAAATGCTTTGGTAGTACAAGATATTACCTCACTCAAGTTTCTGTCTATTCCTTTACCGCGACGATCAACTTGTCCTCCATGTTGCAGGTAACAGGTGACGCCTGAGCCCAGTCAGTATCCCTGATTGGTTAACAAGGCATAAATGAACGCACGTGTGGATTGGATTACTTGAGTGCATGAAGCAGTGGGCGTGGCCTCCCTGTTCGCTCACCGCGCTGTTCTCCCTGGCTTTCACGCGCGTCCTTCCTCATCCGCTCGCGTTTGCTACGCCTAATACGCGCGGACAGCTTTGCTTGCATTTCGGAGCGCGTTGAAGCGCCTCTACATAGGGTTAACATGGAAGCTGGAGGCGTGGACGCTTTTGGTCTGTACGCACCTTAAAGGTGCATACACACCAAACGCTTTTCGGGCGTCAAAAACGCGGCTAAAGCCCATAGTTAGACGCTTGTGCTTACCTGAAGTCAGACGCTTGTCACTCCGACGCTCTGGCCGCACGTCAGCGTGTGTTCATAGCGCCACAACAGTCATCGTCAGCCTCGAGGCCCAAGCACATTCCCAGTGCAGACTGAGCCACTGAAATACGTTTTCTTGTCGCCGCTTTAAATCCTGGGTGTTTGGGTAAAGAAACACTGATGTGTTGTTGTAAAGGTCCCAGAGCTGCTGTAGCTCCGGTTCACAATGAAGCTTAATCTCCGTGACTTGTTTTCATTTTTTTTTTTGGCTCAGCTACAACGTACGTCACTGTTGGGGAAAGCTTCTGATTGGTCGACGCTCGTAAATTTCTCCAAAAAGTTCAACATTTCCCAACTCTAGCGTGGGCTGCACTGGACGCCCTGAAGGCGCGTTAAAAGCTTACCACGTGCGAAAATCTTCAAAACGCGCCGCACAGGAGGTGAGTGACTTGCTGCGGGATATTTTGACGCTCCGTGAGGCGCGTCCTCCGTGTATTTTCAATGTAAACCTGACGCTTTGCCGCGTTGGACGCACCTTAAGGGAGAGAGGGATATTGTAGATCCAATTACACAGTGGAGATCATTTTTTTCACTTAAACTTGGCTGTAAATACTGTTTAAGTGGTGCTAGCCCGCAGTTAGCTTTGCCCATTAGCCTGTTAGCTTCTTCGTCATGATTCTATTAGTGTGTATTGGGCCTCCGACCGGTTGGCAGCGACATTGCAATTGTGGTTTTCTGGCCAGAGATAACAGGGGGAGATGAAAGGCCCCCCAATCATCCCATTAAAGGAATAGGCCACCGTTTTTATATACTAAGATATGTTCTTACCTCACTTTAGTCGAGTTAATATATCCCCGTCTGGTCATTGTCCGCGCGCTCTGTCACGCAAACGGAGCACATATGCAGCCTCTCCCATATGTCACATAGCTCCGAAAAAGCTCACGATAGAAGCTACCAAGCTCTTCCACGTGTTCCCTATTTAAATAAAGTTACGTGAAGTGTTTTCATGCGAAGTATATTTACACAGAAATGTAGCATGTCGATTTTATAAGCAAATAAAAAGGGGTACTATATTGTGAGGCGTAATGATACGAGGAGTAAAACGTCCGCGCAGTAACTCCTAAAGGTTATTGACGGAAGTGAGCGGGGGAAGTCTTTAGGAGTTACTACGCGGACGCTGTGCTCCTCGTATCATTACGCCTCACAATATAGTCCCCCTTTTTATTTGCTTATAAAATCGACATGTTACATTTCTGTGTAAATATACTTCGCATGAAAACACTTCACGTAACTTTATTTAAATAGGGAACACGTGGAAGAGCTTGGTTGCTTCTATCATGAGCTTTTTTGGAGCTATATGACATGTGGGAGAGGCTGCGTATGTGCTCCGTTTGCCTAGCAGAGCGCACGGACAAAGACCAGACGGGGATATATTAACACGTCTAAAGTGAGGTAAGAACATATCTTAGTATGTAAAAACGGTGGCCTATTCCTTTAACACTCGTATTACCCCCAGACGGACTACGGAAAGGATTTATAAAGGTAAACAAGTTACTTAGTACTGCTTTAAAGTTTTATCATTAGCAGTATTTCTCCAATGGGGGCCGCCATTGCTGCCTTCATCTCGTATCTGAACTCGGAGGACTCTGACTATCTCTGAGTTCACAAGTTGTTCTTACCACGTAGAGCTCGGAAATTTACCAGTTGCCTGGAACACACCATACGCACAGGAAAAACTAAACACTTAAATATATGGTAAAATACTTTGACAACTCTTTCTAGTTTCTAGTTCCCGTTACATTGTCTCACTTTCTTTTATTATGTAGCTTTGCATCCCCTCATTGTCTTTTATTTAACTATATTGATTTTGTTTTTTGGGGGAATTTTTATCCTTTCTTGTCCTTGTTTTTTACTGACTGTTTCAGATTGGTTTGGTTTCACTTGATTTAGTTTTGTTGAGAAGAAATTTCAGTGTCATCATGCACTGCACTTTCGAAATGCTTGCGTGTAAAATGTGCAGAAACAAACTGGATTGGATTTATTGAGTTACTTAATAACTTCCATTCCCTTCTTTGAAACTCTTGATATACTTGTTTTGGTGAAGTCTACACGACAAAATGTGTCTATTATGCAAAATCCACCTCTTGAGCTCTCAACCATTCAGCAATATACCAGCAGTGGCATTTTAATCCACATGTTTATCCTGTATATTTTGTTCCTCTTTTACAATCGCCAGTCCACACTTTGCTATACATCACAAATCCATGAATCATGAAGCTTCCCTGTGTTTTAAGATCCAAGCACCAAACGTGTTCCTTAGGTGATTAGCATGTTTATTTATATATCTGTAAGTTTTGTTTTTGCACTGCTACCCTGGTCACTAGTGTACAAGAGGAGAAAATGATTGGAAAATGCAATAAAGATCCAAGCCATCATTACTACAAATCTCAAATAACAAGCTAAAATGTTTGAATAACCACCTGCGATTCTTCTACAAAGTATTTTTTTCTATTCTCATCAAAGCATCGGCAGCATCACTTGGTTCCATACATGGCGTCCCGCTGTGGCGAGCTGTAACTAAGTGCCAAAGTGTCAATCACTGACTGAAGTAAGTGACGTTTAGCTCAGCGTGAGGCCGGAGTGGCAGACTGCAGAACGAGTATATGGATCTGCCACATACAGTTATTTTCAGAGCGCTGCAGATGGACTGGGAAACTTTTGCAGGTTTGAAACGATGCTCGGTTGGACGTGAGGAAACATTGAGGAAACCCACGCGAGAGGCTGATTGGTCCCATTGGTGTGAAGATTAAAAAATGTTAGTGGGTGGCCTGTATGCACCAAAATATGTGGGTAAAACGTACACTGTGCATAGAACTGTTTTGGCTGAATTTGCTGTTTATCCAAAATGTAAGAGCAGAAACATTAGTTGAAAACCATTCAAATCCGAAAAATAAACATTGTCAAAACAATTGCACTTATATTTCATAGTGCAGCATCCAAGCTGCAATCTGAGCATAGACAAGTAGTGTTTATGAATCAGAATCAGAAGAGTTTTTATTGCCATTGTTTGACAACAGGTTCACAAACAAGGTTTTTTTCTCGGTGCAGACGTGCAGCATATAACAGAATTTAGATAAAAATAAGCTATGAATCTTTAAACTATGAGGCTATAGGGGCATGCATAGTTTAAAGTTTTATAGCTTATGTTTATGAGCAGGATTCTTCACCCACCTTGCTGGTGTTTTGATGTGTGAGTAAGCAGTTGGCAGTGCTCAGAGAGGCAATCTGTGTGCCTTTCCATTGGACTTTGAGCGTCAGGAATTTGCTTTGGGAGAAAATAAAAGTGTATAGAAATGCTATGAAGAGTGATGCAATAAAGACTGCAATAAAGTAAAAAAAGAAAAATGCTTTGCAAGATATGCTTTGTCAGTTTTTTTCCGGCTGGACAATAAGATCGGTGCTGTCCTTCCTCTCCCATATCTTTTGGATTCTCAATTAGCAGGGTCCCACACAAATCAAGGGATAGCTCAAGATCTCATAAAAGAGAGCAGGTAAAAGTTAGGATGTGACTGGAGCAGGTTAAAAAACATTATGTGAGATGAAACGGCTTCACTGGAGGAATCGTCCGTGTTCATGACGATGTGTGTTTTTGTCTTGAGGCTAACGGCTAACACAAAATGAGAATTAAAACTAGTGCAATTTTTTTGAACGAGCCTGCGAATTAAGAATCAGCCTGTTTTTTAAGTATTTTAAACTTTTTTAAGTTGTTTGCATGTTATGTAAGGGATAATGTGTAGAACAGGGTCGGGGTCCGGTTCGCCCTGTTGGTACTTATTTTCCAGATAATGACCGGCGTTCTATACATTATCCCGCTTATTATACGGCCATTTGCCAACTGAACACACATAACATAAACTTCGTACACTTTTATGAAGGTCGAAAGGTTTATTTAATGACTTCCGCGACAAATAGTTTCCAAAAGTTTGCGTGTTGCTCGGCAACACTTCTAGCAGCACGGCTGCTTCTAGCAGCTAGCCTAGCTACTTAGTTGAAGGTGCAGTTGGAGAGGAGGAATGGTGGTGAATCTCTGGGTAAGTTGAAAGTCAGACTCACGCTAACTTCACGAGCAAGTCCCCCAACTTCTCTCGCAGAGACGGGGACAGAGATAGTGTCCGCTACTACGTACGCGCGGAGTGATATGAAAGCACGAACTCCGTTGCCATTGGCAGCAGTCATTATTTTTTTCAGAGGTCCTTTATCAGAAAATAATGACCAGGAGAATGCTGGGAAATCCCATTCAAATCAACGGAGCGTTCTACTTACGTTGTGAAGAGCCGTATAATAAAATTATTTACTAGCCTTTAGCTCTTAAGTTAAAAGCTCCTTCCTTACGACCACTGGCGTTTCTCTCTTTACGAAAGCTTGATGCTAATCGTGAATGTAAAAGAAAGACAGAACTGATCTTATCCAGCCAGAAATCACATGGGGGGTATTAAAGCAGTACTAAGTAACTCACGCCCCTAGAGGCCATAAGCGCAACTTCAGGTGTCGTAGAATGTTACGGTTTTTTACTCATTAATTGTCCGTGAGAGGGATATTTTACATCTAATTACACAATGGAGATATTTTTTTGACTCAAACTTGGTTGTAAATACTGTTTAAGTGGCGCTAGCCCACAGCTAGCTTTGCCCATTAGCATGTTGGCTTCTTCTTCGTGATTCCATTAGTCTGTGTTGATGGCTCCGACCTGGTGTAAGTTGCAATTGTGGTTTTCTGGCCAGAGACACCAGGGGGAGATGAAAGACCCCCCAATCATCACTTGTATTACCCCCAGAGGTACTACGAAAAGGATGTATTAAGGTAAACAAGTTGCTTAGTTCTGCTTTAAAACTGTACATTTAACTAATTAAGGTAAAAAGTAAACATCCATTTCTTGGATGAAAATACTCTTGATCAATTCCTTCATCATATTCATCTACAGCAGCGCTTCCCAAAGTTGCAGCCCGTTTATTGTTCTGAAGATCCTAATGGGAACCCGCAATAATAACAATTTGATGTATTCAAACACATTTGTAATGTTTTGCAGCCTCAAAATACATATAAAACATATAAAATGACAAATAGCAATATGCTAAAATAGTAAATATGTAGCCGTTATCATATGCCTATTACCCCTCTTCATCAGCTCTTAAGCCTATACCTCTTTGTTTTTAGACCCCAGCCACATCCAAAGCTCATACTGTTTGGTACTGTAGAAACTAATTATCCAGCCATATTTTTCAATCTGTCATGGTCGAAATGCCACTGTTTAACAAAGCAACTGTGAGTGATTAAAGCTATTAGTTACAGTCAAAGAGACACGTCAAAACATGCTGGAAAGTTTCATAATAAACCTCACCGCATTCCCCCCAAGTTTCAAAGACACTTCACTGCAGCTGAAAATAAGTTGTAGATGAATGAGCTCCGCAGCAAACTGAGGGAGAGTGATTTATAGATGGCAATGGATCAAGCGTCGAGTGATAAGCCACACAGATGTAAAACAAGCGGCTTTGGTTTCAGCTGTGACAGTAGATCATCGGAGCGCTGTGATTACAAGAAGGAAACAAACACTGTGTCTGCATTAGAAACAAAAGAACGCAGTGAAATAAAAGATTTTAGTCGTCTCCGCCTACGTGCCATGATGAATGGGATCTAGGTAGCTAAAGCTGAGGTCATCCATCATGAGCTTTAGTGTTAATTAATGTTGTAGGAGGGGCGCCAAGCAACCCCACATCAGCAAAAAGAAAAAGCCTCAGTCTCACCCACCCAGCAACAAGAATTATTTCATTTGGATACGTAAGATTATGTAACAACGCACAGATATTTCTTATGGCATCGTGTGGGATCCGAGTGGAGAGCTGACATGATGCAAACGACCTGGGCGCCATCTTGCTCATTTGAATGTGAAACCTGCAGCTACATCTCATCCACTTCACTGTGATGCATCTCACTTTGAAGAGGATATACAATACCAAATCCACCTTTTTAAGCTTTTTAAAACATTGTTCTCTCTTCAAAAAAACAAATCATTCACATAGTTTTGACTAATTTGACTGAGGCGGTACATAGACCTTTTTATCCTATCCTTCTATCTTTTGTGCAGAGGGCCATCCATGCTGGCTTTTCTGAGGCCCTAAGCAAAAATTCACTTGGGGGCCCTACAGAATGCATCCCTAGGGTATTAGACGAAGAACAAACCTGTGCACGGTCAAAAAACAGTTACTGTGCAGTAGGGCAGGGCAGAAGGGGAACATAATGACCTGAATTTGTGCCCTGCCCCACTGTGTGAGAACCACAAACCGCTTGCCACTGTCAGACTGGGGTTTAGGACGACATTAGTCTATTTCCCCCCACTTTTTAAAATGGTTTATGGTCACATTCTGTCACCTCTGGTCCCTGACCCAGTTTGGGAACCCCTGGTTTAAAACTAACTGAAACCTGCTCCTGACGGTTCTCTCTCTTCTACTCGCCAAACTACTATCCTGATACTCTGCTGGAGATAACAAGAAGATCGTTTAAATGAGTGTGTGGCCCCGAGTCCGAGCAAAGAAAACATGAGACAAACGGCGCACAGGAGACGGGAGACCATGCGGGAGAAAGGCGCGAGCATGAGGTGAGGCGAATGCCGGGAGACAGACCGAGTGGAGACGCGAGCGGAGAGGCACTCGCACGTTGGGAGGGACAGGGGGAAGGCGATAGGTCTCTCCTGCTCATCCACTTCAGGCACACACTGCTCCATTTTGGTGTCGGATGAGGCGAAGTAGGTGTAGAGTGAGTGAGCACTGTCAGAGCCTGTGGCCGTCACAGCGCATCACCGAAAAAACATTGTCATTTCACTGAGATGCATAGTCTGCAGGAAAGAATGGCTCTGCATGCTGGTCAATACATATATATATATATATATATATATATATTTTTTTTTTTTTGTTACACCCTGCCTCAGCGAGTGCACATTCTGCAGAGGAGTACAAATCAACTAAACGTTTAACAACTGATTACAAAACTAGGGGATAAATGACCATAACAAAAATGGGGTTAATAGGGAGATGAGGTGGAGAGCCACTGCTGCCTTGCTGCCAGCCAGAGGAGAGAGGAAGAGGGAGGAGCCAAGCCAGACTCACGCCGCGCTCACACCAAGTGGAAAAAATCTCTCTATCCTTCGCACAGCTTGCTCTGCTTCCTTGGCCAGCCCCCCTTGTGCAGGAGCGCGTGGAGGTGGGGTTTGAGATGGTTGTAGTGCATGAGCCAATTACGCACAGGTGTCTGTCAGATCTTCTACTCTGTGGTTGGTGGTCGCCGCCGGAAATGGCTCTAGAGGTAAAACCCTGTGGACTTCCGGAGGCTTCTTCCCGGTCGCCAGACAGCATAGGGAATGAATGGAAGCTCGCCGCGCTCTTCTCTTCCACCACGCTAGGTGTGAGCCCAGTGTTAAGAAGACTCCAGGTTCAAGGGCAGGATGGAAAACTTGGAACTGGACTAGAGTCTTAGAAGCAGCTTTACATAACAATTTAATTAGGATAAAACTAATTTATGTTAAAATTGCCTTTTCATGCCTCTTACACAAGTAGCCTTCACATAAATCTCACATCAAGATAATAGGTCAAACTAATAGGTAAAGCATCTACAGGTTAAAGACGTTATCATATATGTCAGAAGTGATTTAAAAGCACCAAGTGACTAAAGGCCTTTAAACCCTTCTCTGTGCATACTCTGTGCACAGAGAGCAGGATGAGGCCCTGAGAACGCAGGCTGTAGCTGCTGCTCCTCAGCTCAATAAGCTGCTGCAGATAAGAAGGAACAACTCCAATAATAGACTTGTAAATGAAAAGGTACCAAAACGCTTGCAAAACACCAAAGAGGACCTGCCCGGCCCGTCAGGACACAGTGTGAGTCAGCTACCTCATGTTTGTGATAGAACGCAGTGCTCCGTGATTCAAATAAATGGCATCACCATGATCAAGAACAGACATAAAAGAGGCAGTGACAAGTTTCCTCCAAGCTTCAAACAATGAACATGATCTAATTTGAAAGTAAAATCCAACCATTAATCAATTTTTGAATGTGAGGCTTAAAAGATAAAGAGTCATCAATTAAAATCCCAAGGAACTGTATTTATATTCCATTACCGACTCAATCTGATCTGAAACAAATGTTGGTAAGTCACATTTTCTGAGGAGGAAAACATGAACCTTTCCTATGTTTGAAACTATAATGTTTAAAATCCTAAAAAGCATTTTGTAAGAATGTGTATAAGCCACAGTTGTGCGTGACTTGCACTTTAATTTGGGCCACACCAGTCAGCGCCGACCACAGTTAGCCCCATCTCCCTTAAGAGCCGTAATAGTCTCCCCATAAACTCCTGAGCCTCAGCTGTGACTGGCTTTTCATTACACTATAATAAGATTTATGTTGCAGTCATCTCGAACACTGAGCCATTGTAAATCACAGCTGCAAATAAACAAGCCATGTCATGATCGTCAGCATAAAGCGATGTTAATTCATTACAACGGCACAACGGGTCAGTGCTGACCAACACAGACCGGTGACAAATGAGTTCAAGTTTTTATTAGAAACGCCGTAGTTTGTCCTTTTGTCTCGGGCTGTGGTAGAGCAAACGACAAAAAAATGGACTCACCAGTGATAGTGAGTCTTTTAAAGTATTTTTAGTTAAAGGGCCTTTACCTGATTTTGTTGTTTACAATGCTTGCTTTAATTGTTTGTTATGTTTCCATTGTTCATTCTGTCCAAATGCATTTTTTTTAATTCAAACATCCGAATTCTTCCAGGTCACTGTCACAACAATGCCAACAACAACAACAACAACAACTTGCCTGCTAGTTCTTGAGCTAAAGGAAAAGCCAAAAGCTTTACATTAAGATGCACAGTGTCCTTTCACAAATGTTCACTTTTACAAAAATGTCATCCCTCTCCAAGGAAAAAATATCAGGGACTTTCATCGACTGGTTGTTGTGTCACATTTAGTTTTGTGCATGGCCTTTTTTTCTTTGTGTGTGCAGTTGACGAGTAGAAAAGAAGCACTCTCCAAACCTCGAGTCCACTCCAGAGTGTCCCGAAGCCACCCTTTGCCAGTTCTGTTTGCTAAAATGCATCACGTTGTCTTCTCCGGGACTCTACAGGCAGTTTGCTGATGCTTTGGAGAATAAAAACGAAAACACCTGCCAGAGCTACAAACTACTGCGGCTCACCAAAGTGCAATCTACCTGTTGGAGGAGCGCAGAGACAATCAGACTGACGCCTCTTTTAGCTTTCAGCGACATAGTGCATTTGGCAAAAGCAGACAGTGAAGCCACACTGATGGGTGGAGGGGTCCAAATTAAGACATAGGGCCCGATCTTGTGACTGGCGCAAGGATGTCGCAGATCAAGGCGAGGCTCCGAACCTGCACGCACACCATGCATGCGCCAAGGTTTGCTCCCAATAGCTAGAGGGCGTCACTCTAAAAAACGGAGGTGGACTGAGGCGTGGCCTGTAAGCCCAACGAACCATATAAGGACTAGCTCAATAATAATAATAATAATAATGATAATAATAATCCCCAGGAGCCACCCAGCTTTAATAATAATTCCCTTGAGTTGTGCTCTACAAATAAATTTTCCTTGTCTTGATCAATATTAAAAGGCTAATGACTACAAATTTAGAGCCAACAGCGAGCCAATGAGACACTTGCGTGTGGCTACAAATAGGCAAGGCCCACCAAACCAAAGCGCGGAAGTCAATTCACAGAAAGTGTAAGTTGAACGCCCTTATTCTCCTTAAGTATGCACATAATTATGACGTATTCTTGTTAATATTTCTCACAGAAATATGGAGTATGTATTGGCGCTGCGAAGGCAGAGGCGTGAACGCGTTCACCGGCCGCGAATCACGTTTTTAAACTATACAGAGAACGAAGCAAAAAAAAAATTGAGAATGAGCAGGGCAGCGGTGGCCGACTTGTGCCATCTGCTCTCAGAAGAGCTGGAGACCAGCTCCGTAAATCCCTATGCCCTCCCCGTTGCTGTCAAAATCACCGCAGCGCTGCATTTTTATGCAACTGGGTCGTTCCAGCATGCTTTGGGATCAATGGGTGGCATTGCACAATCTGCCATAAGTTCAGCAATACATGCAGTAACGTCAGCCTTAGTCCGACATGCCCACGAATACATCAAGTTCCCCGTATCTCCTGACCACCAAGAGCGGGTGAAGGGTGAATTCGGGGCTAAGTTTGGGTTCCCTGGGGTCCTCGGTGCGATTGATTGCACGCATGTACAGCTACGTGCGCCGTCAGAGAACGCTCTGATCTACATCAATCGTAAAGGAACTCATTCAATCAACATCCAGGTAATTTGTGATGCAATGTGTAACATAACACATGTATTTGCGAATTACCCCGGATCCACCCATGACTCCTTCATCCTGGCCAACTCAACCATTCCAGAGCTCTTCCAGGGGGATCCCCCTCTGGAAGGGTGGCTACTGGGGGACAACGGTTATGCTCTGAGGACCTGGCTGATGACACCATTCATCACGCCGGGAACTCGGAGTGAGTTGGCCTATAATCGAAAACACTCGCGTACGCGTAGTGTGATCGAGAGAACATTTGGGTTGCTAAAAATGCGCTTCAGGTGTTTGGATAAGTCTGGTGGGACATTGCTATATAGTCCTCAAAAAGTCGCAGCATTCTTTGTGGCGTGTTGTGTTCTGCATAACATGGCCATTCGCCATGGGTGTCTGCCCGACATAAACGAGGAGAGAGTGCAGGACTATGTGCGACATGATGCAGAACTGCATGTGCTGATGCCCATTGACCCAAATGCACCACAGGCAGCACGGGCGAGGAGGGAGGAGTTGGTCCAGGAATTCGGCCGCCGCTAGCCAGGTATGTTCTGTAATATTTAATTGTTCTTGTATTAATCAATTTATCATTTAACAATTATTTTGTTTTGTTTTCAGAGCTTGAGATCCAGGAGAATGTTCTCCATGGACATTTTATTTCTCGCTTGGCTCTCACTTGGCACTTCAGCTTATTGATCTGTATTTATTTTATTTCGTTTATAAGTTATGGACTTTATTTTTCAATAAATTATTTCAAACGAAATAAGCCTGTTTTACTTTGTCCAGATGATGATCTCCTTTTCAGATGCTTCTATACCAAAATGTCGAATGTTTATGGTCAAATTTGTTACACATGGCCTATACAAGTATGACAAAAATCATTTTGTACATTTGCTATATTATGCATTAACCAGAAGAGACAACTGTTGGAAATATGGTGCACTGTGCGCTCAAGTGTTTGTGATGCTGAGGCGGCACATGCGGTGTGGGCGTGTGCACGTGCAGAAGTGTATGCGTAAAGGCTTACACCCGTTCATTCATTCATGTTTGGTCCTCTGTTTTTATTTTGCGGATTATTGCTAATAAAAACCTACCAAGCCTCATCATTGGATCGCGTATCCCTGTGGCTAAACGGTTGGAAACCGCAACCGCCTCCCATTAATTGTTACATTTTTCCACTGCACTGTGTCCTTGGATGATTTAAAACAACAAAAACGCTTTTACATAAGCTCATGGCATTAAACACATTTAACCACACACAAATAAAATGTAGGGGCATAGCACGGTATTGAGTTTGGAAACATTTCACTAGGAACCAGAAATGATTTCGTATTTAGGCATAGGCATAGTTTTGCAGTATTTTTTTTTTTTGCCTCAATAGGCTATAAATTATACCAGACTCAATTCCAATCGGTGGGCTAGGCTACTCATCACCACACGTAGGCAAATCAGTGAAGAATTTCTTTATTAGCCTACAATTTTCGCCCTCCTCGGGTCCGCAGGCGTGGGGTGCCACGGCGGCGCGGCTGGTCACGGGAGGCGCTGGAGGTAGCAGAGGCCAGCGAGCTCCGAGTCCGACTCGCAGGTGGTGACCACGATGGACTGGGGATGGGGGCAGCAGCGGGCAGTGTGGATGGAGTTTCAGGTGGCGGCGGGGAGCTCTGCGAGGCGAGGCGCTCCACTGCTGCGGCTAAACGATTTAAAGGCTCCAGGAGCCGGGCATTGGAGCGCCTGATTGCCCGCAGTTCCCGCTGCAGCATGTCGAAGCCCCTTTTCTGCTGCAGCAGGAACTGGTCCTCCCCACCTGCCGCCACCTGTCGCGGTGTTGGGCGACGCCGCTGCTGCCCATCACTGCTCGTTCGGGTCACTGGCCTCTGCGCGCTTGGTCCAGCCACAGGATCTTCCAGCGGAGCTGAAACAGTTTTGACGTTTTAGAGAATTCGGCTAATTATCAATAGGCCTACTCGCATGAAACTTTGTTCCATACCTTCATGTCCAACCTCCAACCCTCCGAAACCCACCACGCTGTCTGGGCAGAGAGTGGAGGCGGCTATGTCCTCCGCTGGGGTCAGAGGATCCTGGGCTGGACTTGGTCCTCCTCCCGTGGCCCTGAGCTCTTTTCGGGAGGCAGCGACCTTTTGTTTTCCCCGTCTTCGGACATCATTATATCTTTTTCTGCATTGCAGCGGCGTTAGACTTCTGCCCGAAGACGAGGAAACAGCGGTCGCTACCTCCTCCCACGCCTGCTTTACCTACGAATACAAATTATTATTATTATTATTATTATTATTATTATTATTATTATTATTATTATTATTATTATTATTATTATTATCATCAGGCCAAATGGTCTCAATTTAAACCCAAGAGGTGGAATTTTCAGTGGCCTTAGAAACTTACATTGGAAGCTATGCGCACTTACCTCAGAGGGCTTTGGGCATTGTTTTGGCAGTCCATATATAGTGCATTTTCTTTTGGTCACCTCTCTGACCAGCACCATTGTCTCCTGCTCAGAGAAGCGCGTGTTTCGGCTTTTTCCTGGTAACATCTTGCGTCATTTGAGTCAGAGGACTCCCCTTTTGTAGACACATGCCTTTCTCAGATTGGTTTATTACTTAGCCAATCGAGGCATTGCCACAACCCACGTACGGCCCACACCCAACCCACATTTTGCGCCATGTCTGTGCAGAAGATTTCACACAGCGCGACTCGTCTGCGCGTTCGCCTCGGGTACAGCCTGCGTTTGGATCCACAAGATCGGGCCCATAGACTGACTCAGGCTGGGAATCCGAGTATGTCCATTGTTTTACAGAGCTTCACAACAACATTGGGAAATACTACAAATGTTTATTAGTTTAGTGTAGTTTTAGTTTATTGATTTCTTTAATTGAAGTACAATGTGTAGTTGCATAAAAAAAAAATATGGCTCCAGATTTAGCACCGTGCTAACTTAAAGGGACTATACAGAGTTTAAAAGTGTTAAAGAGGGGGTATTATGCTTTTTTCAGCCACTTAGCACCAGTCTATATCACACTACAATGATGACGAAACCTTCTGTTGGTCTGTCAATGCAGTAAATTAGAATAACTGCCTTATATAAAATTGCTCTTTCAAAATGGCGTTAGCAAATGACTTGAAATAGGCCTCTGTCTCTTTAAGAACCTCTGACCCTTTCCGACACGCCCCCTCCACACGCTGTCTGTGGCATCACAACAACACTGCGCTCGTCGTCTCAACAGTATTGAAACTACGATCGGTGCATTTTAATTTTTATTGTTGGAAAGGAGCTACTGTTTATCACTTTGTGAACAATGGCCACACAGGATATTATTTGGAGACGAACCTTCCACACCGGACGCTTGGAAGAGGCTCTTGCCTGAAAAATAACTGCTGTTTGGAGGCTCTCTCTTTGCATCTGCCCTGCCCTATGGATCTCTAACTATACCCCCATGGACGACACCAGGATCTGCAGGAGCCCATACCATTCAAAAGACGGACATTATCTGTGCAAGTGGACAATGTTTTTTCGAGGTTACCCCGTTAGCTTGTTATAATCGACTACAGCTCATTGTTGATGAAAAGTCTGCAATAAACCACAAATGTGTAAAGCCAGGCTCATTGTGTGATCATCGTAAAGGCTGCTTCGAGTAGTTGCTGCTTTATTGACATTACTTGTGCATAATATGCTGCCTGTTTTCAATGAATGTTGTGAAGGTGAAGGTTGTTAGCTTGTCGCGGCTAATAGTGCCTTAGCTCCGGGAGAAAACCACTCGGCTACGACTCACTGTAGATGAAATGTGAGCAATAAACTACAAAATCAACAAGCCCAGCTCAGTGTGTGATCATCATAAAGGCTGCTTCAAGCAGTTGCCTGTTTTAGTGACGTTTTCAATGCATAATATGCTGCTTGTATTCAGTGAATTTTCCCGTTAGCTTATCGCGGCTAGCTTGTTAGCTCCGGGAGAAAACCACTCGGCTACGACTCACTGTAGATGAAATGTGAGCAATAAACTACGAAATCAACAAGCCAGGCTCCGTGTGTGGTCATCATAAAGGCTGCTTCAAGCAGTTGCCTGTTTAGTGACGTTTTCAATGCATAATATGCTGCTTGTATTCAGTGAATTTTCCCGTTAGCTTGTCGCGGCTAGCTTGTTAGCTCCGGGAGAAAGCCACTCGGCTATGACCCATTGTAGATGAAATGTGAGCAATAAACGTCCAAATCAACAAGCCAGGCTCCGTGTGTGATCATTGTTAAACGGTTCTTTATGTGTGTGGTGGTTCTACTTCAATTGTGTGCTTGCCCTTAGGCTGCGCTATTGCATATCTCTCGGAAGCGCCAGCTTCCCGCCCTGAGAGGATCAAAGAACTGACCGCTCCAATCATACTTGGGGTCCACTCACCCCTGACCCCTATAAAAGGGGGACTCTCCCTTCAATCGTCTCCTTTTTCTCTCAGCTTTGCTCTGAATTGGATTCTCGACTTCAAGAATTGACGAAGAATGACTCACCGCATACCTTCGCTTGAACCCCCGTCGCCCTCCGGCGTCAAGCAGCGGGTTTGCGGGTCCTGCACGGCGCCGCTCCTCGCGGGGGATCAGCACGCTAGCTGCTTCCTCTGCCTGGGCCGGCGCCACTCTGCAGATGACGGTTCCTGTGCCGCTTGCCTCGCGCTCCCTCGGGAGGAGCGCGAGCGTCGCCGCGCCTTTTTGGCCCCTGCCTCTCAAAAGTTATCCGATCAGGCCTCTCTGAAAGCGCGCCACATTCCCGGATCTCGCAATGTCGGCGCGGACAGGATGTCCAGAGGGGGCGCCCTACGGGACGAATGGGGCCTGGCACCGGAGGTCGCGGCGGAGGTGTGGCTCCGGTTCGGCATACCAGTGGCCGACCTTTTCGCCAATGCAGAGAACGCACAGTGCCCACTCTGGTTCTCGCTCAGGTCAACAGACGGGCCTCCTCTCGGCGTGGATGCCATGGCCCATCGACCATGGCCGTCCGGCCTGCTTTACGCGTTTCCGCCCCTGCGCCTCATTGCACCTCTTCTTCACAGAGTGAGGACAGAGGGCACATTCATCCTGCTCATAGCCCCAGACAGTCCGAGTGCCAGGTGGTACCCCGACGTGGTATCAATGGCACAAGGGGATCCGTGGCCCCTCCCAGACAGACCGGACGCTCTGACTCAGGCAGGGGGGGCCCTCCTGTCCCGTCCGGTACTGGGGCGCAGACTGATGGTCTGGAGGCTGAACGGGGGAAGTTGCTAAACCTTGGCCTCCCCTCTTCAGTTGTTGCCACAATTCAGGGTGCTCGGGCCCCGTCTACGACCAGGGCTTACAGGGTCCGTTGGCGTCTTTTCTCTGATTGGTGTTCAGAGAGGGACCTGGACCCTACATCCTGTTCTATACAGGATGTACTGAGTTTTCTCCAGGGTCTGCTGGAGAGAGGCAGGGCCGCCTCAACCCTAGGGGTTTTTGCGGCGGCCATCGTTACCGGGCATGTGGGGTTCGGAGTCCACACTGCTCGCAGTCACCCCTTGGTGAAGCGGTTTCTTCAGGGCGTTCGTAGGCTTAGACCGCCCGTGCGCCGGTCGGTTCCGACCTGGGACCTTCAGACAGTACTGGAGGGCCTCTCGGGGCCCCCGTTTGAACCCATTCGCCAGGCAGGGATGGACTGTCTGTCCTACAAGACTGCGATCCTCTTAGCGCTAACGTCGGCTAAGAGGATGGGTGATCTCTGTGCACTCTCTGTGCACTCTTCCTGCATGTCACTCCCTGAGGGTGATGGGTTGATGGAACTCTGGCCCAACCCGGCTTTTCAACCGAAGGTCATTACGTCCGCCTTCAGGTCCAGGGTGATCAGAATTAGGCCCTTCTTCCCCCCTCCGCACGCGTCGGCGGAGGATGAGCGGCGAAACCGCCTTTGCCCGATCAGAGCGGTACGCCACTATCTTGAGCGGACTGCCAGCTTCAGACGCTCAGATCAATTGTTCGTGGGCTTTGGGGTCAGGAACAAGGGTGCTCCGCTGTCTTCCCAAAGATTGGCCCACTGGATATGCCTTGCCATCCGCGCTGCATATAAGGCACAAGGACTCCCTCCGCCAGCAGTGGTCAGAGCACACTCCACACGTGGGGTTGCAGCTTCTACGGCACTGCTCCATGGCGCTTCGATTGAGGAGGTCTGCATGGCAGCCTCTTGGTCGTCCTCTTCAACGTTTGTGCAGTCATATCTGCAGGACGTTGCTACTGGTTCAGTTGCCCACGCAGTTTTGGGTGATGGACGGTCATGAATTCCCCCCCTCAACCCTATGGTGGTTTGGGAGGGAATGACCTGGATTGGTTTGGCCTTCTTGGTGCTCTTGCGCTCTTGGGAGAGACGCTTCTGAGCTCCTGTTTTTTCTGCATGGTCGGTTCGGTGCCTCAGGCGCTCTTGGGAGAGGCGGCCTGGCCGAACTGGACCATATCTTTTCCTCGGGTGCCAGCGCTCTTGGGAGAGGCGGCTTCGGACACCCTTGTTATCAGGGGTGAGTCTGCACTAGCGCTCTTGGGAGAGGCGGCTCGTGCAGGCGTCCCCTGATTGTCTTTTTCCGGGGTGAGGCGCTCTGGCGTTGTTAACGGCTATCGGCTGCCCCTCACCCTGCCCGTGAGCCCCTGCTACCTAGGGAGCGTTGAGCCGCTCCCTGGGATGCATAGAGTTGCCACGGGCCTGCTCCAATCATGCGAGACCATGCCTGCTGGGAGTACATTGGTCGGCCACGGCTGCGCGTTGCTTTATGCAATAGCGCAGCCTAAGGGCAAGCACACAATTGAAGTAGAAATCTAAGTTACCTATGTAACTATAGTTCTACGAAATGTGTGCGCCGCCCTTAGCTACGGGCCCAGCAGGCACGACCTCTCTTCGATGGCTGAGTTCAAAGGAGACGATTGAAGGGAGAGTCCCCCTTTTATAGGGGTCAGGGGTGAGTGGACCCCAAGTATGATTGGAGCGGTCAGTTCTTTGATCCTCTCAGGGCGGGAAGCTGGCGCTTCCGAGAGATATGCAATAGCGCAGCCTAAGGGCGGCGCACACATTTCGTAGAACTATAGTTACATAGGTAACTTAGATTTTCATTGACTTTATGTGTGCATATCTCTCGTTTTCACGTGATGACTCGAGGTTTGGCTTAGCATTAGCTTTCTCCGGAGGCTCTGTGCATCATCAAGGCCCAGCGCAGAACCAGCCGCTGAAATAAGCGTTCTTGTCACCGGTTTTAATCCTGGGTGTTTCGGTAACAGAAACACTGATGTGTGTCTTTGTAAAGTCTGCTGTGGCTCCGGTTCACAACACATGAAGCTAATCCTCCATGATGACTCTGTTTACGTCTTAGGGCAAGACACTGCAGGGAGGGGGTTCTGCTGAGGAGCAGTGGTTGGTTACGCGGCTGGTGACGAAAGGTCGGAGGCGTATCCTGGAGGTCGAGGGCGTTTCCTGAAGGAATCAGGCGTTTTATCCCTAAAATGGCCGCCATCAGAGTTTTTACAGATTACTCGAAAATACGTGAATGTGCCAAGGCAACACTTCAGGCATGGTTTTAATGAGGGAATGACTTAATAACATGATGTAAAGCTTGAAAAAGTCGATTTTGCATAATACCCCCCCTTTAAAATTATGTATTTTCCTCCCCCTACATGTCCCAGCAATGTCCTAAGGTGTAGAATGAGCCCAGACATATTCACCACAACTGCCTCTAAAATCCTGCACTGCCACTTAAAAAGTTGTTACTTCGGGTCCGAATTGCTGTCATGCACAAGCTTAATATAGAAGCTGCAGTTACATGTATGACCTGAGGTGGCAGTAGTGAGTATAAAATGGCCAACTTGCATCTAGCCCCTTAAACCGGAATCCTTCACAAGGCACATTTAACATACACAATAAAATACATAACACAAAGCAATTTACAAACACAAGTGCAAAATACAAATAAGTGTGCAAGTTACAGTATTTAGTAGGAATTGGCCACCGTTTTTACATGTTGAGATACGTTCTTACCTTAGCTTAGACGAGTTGATGCGTAACGCAAATTGACCAAAGACGTTGTTAGCCTTTTTAGCCTCTCCCAGCATAGGTATAGTACCTGGGGTGAAGTTAGAAGCTACCAAGCTGTTCTACGTATTCCCTATTTAAATACAGTTATGTGAGCCTTTAAAGTTTACACGATCCAAGTCTATTTACACAAAATAAAACAACAGTTACGCAGAAGAACGAATGAGTTTGGAACAACTAACATATTCATTTAGTGGCTTCCTCTTTCACTGTTCAAAACAACAATCAGGTATACAGCCTTTAATTAATTCATTGATTCATTAACTATTAAAAAGCTATTTTCATGATTCCTGGGTAGCCTGCATGTTGAGCACAATGCACATTGTTTGCACATTATTAGGAAGTTGGGCCTCCATAACTGGGCAGTGGTCCAATTCAATCAAGTCAACAAGTGCAGCCATATACATATTCATGAATTTTCTTTGTTTACTCCCTCAATGACTGAACGGGCAAGACAATAGAGCCATAATTGTTTTTGTTCTCTGATATATTCATGAACAGTGACAGTGCTTTTGCAAATGTGCATACAATGAGGCGTGGAATACAATTCCTCTCAGTAAACAACCAATCGGAAATCCAGAAATCCCTGTCAGGCGGCGCAGTAAAGTTGAACTGTTGTATCCGTTGTGGAGTTCAGAGAGTTTCAATTCAGATTAAAGTGAGGGAGTTATATATCGCCTACAAGAAACAAAAGACTTCTCCAGCGCCCATCTGTCTCATCTGTGTCAGCTGGAAATATTAAATTAGGAAGATTAATCTTTCCTGTCGAGATCACCTTGGTTTGGGTCGCAGAGACAGAAAGGTATTTATTAGTCGGCAAAAGTCATTCATGTTTTGAACTGCTTAACCTTCATTTTTCATCCCACACTTTTGGCATCACCCTTGTGGAGTTTCCTGATTGGCCCTGAGCAAAATGGAGTTATTTTGACATCTGTAAAACAAATATGTTTCGAAAAAGTGAGATGTTCTGATCAGTTTTATGAAGTTTAGCACAGATGTACAGTTGATTAAGTAACTGCTTCAAATTGTGTTCAGATTTTTTCTTTTTTTTTTTTTTTTTTATTGCTGGGATCCCCATTAGCACAGCAGAGCTGTCGCTATTCTTCCTGGGGTCCACATATAAAAACATAAAGAAATACAATAAAGAAAAAAGAAAAGTACATTAAGATACAAAAGCCAAGCAACAATGTATACAATATATTACTGTATCACAATTCATGATCACTACTTTCTTGGCATAATTTAACAATAATGTATCAAATCTCAAGAAATAGTTAGTATATTTTCAGTTCAGTTCAGTTGTTGATAACATTTTTTCAATGCCGATTTAAATGTTTTTATATTTACGAGCATCGTTAGATTTTCAGGTAGCATATTCCATGCATGCATTGCTCTGTACATAAATGTTTTCTGAGCACTGTTTGAATGTACTTTTGGTAAAACAAATTTCCCCACTAAGGCGTGTTTAGTTGGATAGTCATGTTTATCTTTGCTAAATAAGAGTCTCTGGTAAAGAATTTTGGGTCGCTTTGATACTATTATATTTTTGAAGAAAGACAATAATGAATACGATAATCTGTCTTTTACTGACAACCACTTGAGTCGATTCAGCATGACTTTGGTGTTGGTTGTATAATCGCAGCGTTGCACCAGTCGAGCTGCTCGGTTTTGTACGGTCTGTAGCCCTTTTAACACCCCCAGCTGCAGCGTTTGACCACACTATTAGTCAATAGTCAAGATATGACAGAACCAGAGCTTGGCTTATTTGTCTAGTTGCTTTCCATGTAAAACAATTACTTTTTGTGTTCGTCATGTGCATTAGTCCTGTACATCTTCTTATAACGGAGAGACCATTTCCCATTTTAGTAATGACGTTGTCCACATGTTTCTTCCAGGATAACGTGTCATCTAAAGTGATACCTAAAAGTTTTGCCTCTTCGACCTGCTCTACCATAGTTGCACCTACGATGTTGGTATACTCCTAAGCCGCCACTTTTGTGGGCCAACCTGATCAGAATGTTTTTGGAGGTAGGTACTGCCTTCAGTGCTCCTCTGAAACTGGGGTTTGTCCCTGTTTCAGAGCATGGTGTCCTGCACTGGTCAGCTCCTCCACCTCCTATATGGACATGGACACATAGGAAAGAGACGTTAGAGAGGAAAAGGGATGCTTAAAATATACTGTGTATATTCGAGATCTATTGTCAGGTTTCCTCTTACAACCAAAATGAGTTATGGTGCAAACTATGTGTGACGGGGCGCAACGTAATAAGTATAAAAGGTTGCGCCGATCTTCGCTCTGCCTCTGGTCTTTGTTCTTCCGGGTGGTACAGGTAGAGCGAAGTTTAAGTGTTTTCAAAATTAACTAAATAGACTTGGCCCTAAAGTCCTGCTTTATAGCGCCAAGGGGCACAACTATCCGGGGGGAGCGTGTCAGCACAATGCAGGTAGAAAGCCACTGTGTATCGGATGTGGAGGTCCCAAAGGTCTGGTGGACGAGCCACTGTGTAGCGGGTGCAGAGGTCCCGAAGGTCTGGTGGATGTAGCATTTGTATCCCTATGCCAGGTGACATTGCGCCTCGGAGAGAGGTATGTCATGGTTTTGGTCATAGCTAAAGTGCTGCGGATTAAGAATTATGTGTCACAACTATCTTTCATTTTAGGCTCAGCTCCAAGCACTGGCACCAGTGCAGGACTCTGCCGTCTTGTTTACCCCTTGTCTTGTTTACGTCTTGTCTACTGATGAAAGAAACATGTTTGGTGCTGCCACATAAGCCCACTGTGGAGGCGCGTGGGTCGGTGGACTGTGACAATGTATGGACTTCTGTTTTAAACATGGAACTAAGAATAGAAACTCAAGAAAAAGAACTTATTGGAACAAATAAAACAAGATTTTTTAAAAGTATGGAACCTGCCTCTGTATCAATATTACTTACCTGTGTGCCTTTGGGTTAATAGCTGAGGTTAAAACTGCTAACTGCTAGTTATTTTGACCCCTCTGCACCACCCCCAGTTACACATGTTTGTTATGTAACACAGTTGCAACCAAAAAATTTGATGTAACTTTTATTTGGAAAAGTTTGGTCAAAATGCAGCATTCCTTTGCAGAGTTCTGTCGATCACAAATCGTTCTACCAAAAATGAACTAAAATGTTATCTATGGTATGGCAAAGGCCCACAACCATGACCCACCAGTTGAGAACCACAGCTCTAATCTATTGTCTTCCAATGGGGCTCTTTGGTAAGGCAGATAAATAAAGAAAACTACTACTATATGTTTTCCCTTTTGTCCCGTAGCTATTCAGTCTGAGATATGTTCCTGAGAAGTTTTTTCTGGGATGTAACTCATTAATGTATTCCTCTAATGTCTTTGAAATCAGCGGAGAAGCAGTGCATTAGGCGGCTAATGACAGGATGTAAATGCTTTGATTATAGCCCTTTCACCAGGTGCATGAGCATAGAATTGCAAATGTGTAAGTCTTGAAAAGTGTTTCATGTGACATTGCACCTGCGCGCAAAACTTCAAGTGACAAAGATTCTTAAAGAGGGGGTATTATGCTTTTTTCAATCACATAGCACCAGTCTATAGCACACTACAATGATGACCAAACCTTCTGTTTGTCTGTAAATGCAGTAAATTACTGTAGAATAACTGCCTTGTATAAAATTGCTCTCTCAAAATGGCTGTAGTGAATGTCTTGAAATAGGCCTCTGTCTCTTTAAGAACCTCTGACCCTTTCCGACACGCCCCCTCCACACGCTGTCTGTGGCATCAGTGGGGAGGGGGTTCTGCAGTGGTTGGTTACTCGGCTGGTGACGAAAGCTCGGAGGCGTCTCCAGGAGGTGGGGGCGTTCCTAGGAGGACTCAGGCAAACCTATCCTTAAAATGGCTGCCATCAGAGTTTTTACAGATTACTCAAAAATACGTGAATGTGCCAAGGCAACACTTCAGGCATGTTTTTAATGAGGGAATGACATAATAACATGATGTAAAGCTTGAAAAAGTCGATTTTGCATAATACCCCCCCCTTTAAACATTCGTTGACTTCTTTCTTGAAATGTTATTTGTTAATTTGTCTATTATGCATCCTGCATTCTCATAAACATGGCCCAGTGCCCAGCATATACATGTCTCAGTCTGCTTCTGCTGGGAGTTTTAATCTCTCTGTTAGATTCATGGACATAATGCTGGAGTTGAATACAAACTGCTGCACATATTAAAGCAAAATGGAGAGTATAAACTAAAGTATAAAGCGCTTCTAGTATCAAAAACATACCGCTCACTCTGGTGCTTTTTCATTTCAAGTGCCCACCTTCATTACCATACAAGTGCAATGTAAGAAAGTCTGTGCTTCTTGTAAATACTAAGCTCTGCATTATCCTGACCATAAACATTCTTCTGCCAGAACAAAGCGTAGAAGTTCCCAAAAACACTAGTTCATTGTAAATACTAAACTCATACCTGCCGTAGCAAAGCGTAAAAGAGACCCGGGTTTACAGCGAGTCAAATCTGCGCAGTCTCTTCTCTTTATGAAAACCAACTCTGATCCCACATCCATCTCCATAGTCACGCCGTCGCAGGACTGTACCGCTGTTGTAAATGCGGCGGGTAATTGGCGCACCATTTTGTCACCTCATGCATTATTCATGCGCGGTTGTTGCTCCTCCAAGTTGTAGTTACCTCGTCTGAAACGTTCCAAGGAGAGATTTATCACTTTGCCGGCTGTCAAACGAGAATATATTAAACCCGGGTTTTGAGGATGGTGCCCCGAGATAAACGCCATATTTATAATGCCCGGGGAGAGATGATGGCACCTGATAATTCGCCTTCTTGATATCTGCCCCTATCCCTGACTTTGACACCGGTTCGGGCTGGAGATAGATGCGGGAAAAAAAAGAAAGGGGGGGGGGTTAAGGCGTGGAGGTTTGCAGCGTTGCATGGTGATTGCAAATGAGTAATGGAGGTGAAGTTCGGCCCGGACAGGACAATGTATTGTTTAGGATTAGAAAGATGCTCGCGAGATGTGTTTAGTGACTCTGCAAAAAAAAACAACGCAGTATTATCGGAAATTTAAGCCTCACTGGAGACGTCGTGGTCAGGGTTGGGAGAGAAATATTTAGATGTGATTTTTCAGAAGAGAATTGTGAGTGCAATCGCTTTGCAATTTAGCAACACATTCACATTCAGCGCCCTAATACATACATCTCTCAGCCACATTTTGATTGCTTGATAATTCTGGGCGTATTGTACATTTTAAGTAAAGTATTGGGAAAGCTTGTTATACCCCTAGTATGTGGCCTGATGTGAACTTGACTGACTTAACCTTTCAGATTTATATACGGCTTGTCAAAGAGCTGCTTTCTTCAGTCCAACTGTTTGTATTTGACAGATGACCTTTGCATTCACTCACATCTTTTAAGACTCTGCTTAGCCTGTTCCTATGTATTCTTTTGGGGGGAGCTTAAAGGTATTTTTATATCCAAGTGTCCAAAAAGATCTAAATCTAAAAAAGAAACATGTCCCCAGAGCTTTCATTAAAGTAGAGTAATTCATTTGTACGAGATCCGCAAAAGGCTGCTGTAAATAGGGGCCAAAAACCTTAGACCTTAAAGGAACAGGCCACCGTTTTTACATACTGAAATATGTTCTTACCTGAGCTTAGATGAGTTGATGTGTACCTTTTCTGGTGTTTGTGCGTGCCCTAAGGCATGCAAAACGACCAAAGATGTTGTTAGCATTTGGCCTCTCCCAATGTATTCCTATGGCTCCAAACAGGTTGAAGTTAGAAGCGACCAAGCTCTTCCACGGGTACACACACAGACCAGACAGGTACGTATCAACTCGTCTAAGCTCAGGTAAGAACATATCTCAGTGTGGAAAAACGGTGGCCTATTCCTTTCATTTATGTGAAGTTATGGTTCTCTTTCTTCACAAGTAAGCCTCTTTCTCTCCTCTCTCAAAACATACTTTTCTCTACGTGGCTAAAATTCTGACTACACTGTCACTGCACGTGTGGTTAGTGCAGAGATTTCCAAAGTCTTCATCGCCTTGAGCGAAAGCTTGAGGATATTTGGCTATTGGACTTCGGCGGCAGCTAGCAGCCAAGTAGTATTTCAATATTTGCTTTCTCTTAATTGTTTCTCCAAGACAGGAATCCAATTTGAGTGTAAAGCCATCTGAAACCAGCTTTTCAATAATTTCTGGTAATTCCTCTTTAGATCAGCGGGTCTCATTCATAGACATATTATTAATAGACCGTCATTCCTCACTCCTCCCTGTTTACCACAATGACTACGTTCGAGGGGGAAATACATGGCAGATTTACAGACTCCTCCTCCCCAGCTCTGTCGTAAACTGTTCTTAATAAGGGCATGAGGGCGGGATCTTCACTGTAGACACGGCCCTTGCGTGGCGCGTAGTTCACGCAAGCTCCAATGCTAACAGTCCGGCCCTCATTAGTATACGAGATTTACGACAATTAGAAATTTGTTTTTAACATGGCTAAAGTGCAATGCATTCCAATAGGGGACTAGCGGCTACATTGAGGTACCACAGCAATGGCGGCCCCGAGTGTCGTCGTCACAAAGCAGAGTAGCCAGTGGCCATTGGTCTCATTTTGGTAGATGAGGGAACAATGAAGCAATACGCTTATTATTACAAGGAAAAGAGTGTAGGTTAGTGATCCTGCTACTCAACCTTCTTTTCCTTTGTGAACTTTTTGTGAACCCTGTTTCTTATAAAAAAAATATGCTTGACTGCACTGTATTTGAATTAATCTACATCTATCAGCATACGTACAATGCATGATCTCAATGAAAAATGTAGATATACTGTACATCACTTTGGTTTGATCAAGAAAGAAGAGCCTCCATTTGATCAATAATCTCAGCAATGTTAAGTCCAAAAAAGCTATGTCTCTCATTGTGGTAAAATTGTGCAGAGGTTTTGTTTTATTGATTGTCTCTTCTACCACATCACAAAGATTCACAATGAAGTAAAGTCTGCTATAGACTGTGAAGGCCAACCTCCTGAACCACTATTTGAGCACACTAAACCCTGGGCACCTTGGTTCTTTTCACCAGGGAAGACAGAAAATTATTTGGTATCAAATCCGTCAGCTGACGCCGTTCTTCAGTGTATGTTTTGTTTAAAAGAGCCAATTCATCCCGAAAATACAATATTCACAGTGGTATGCAAAAGTTTGTTTCCTTTATAAATCGTTGGTTGTCTGGATAAGAAATTTCAGTTAAAGATATAAAAGACAAACACAGTGATATTTGAAGAGTGAAATAAAGTTTATATGATTTATGGAAAGTGTGCATTGCAAGAATTATTTAAACAAAATTAGGCATGTACATAAATGTTGGTGCCCTTGTAATTTTATTGATTTCAATACGTTTAGCACTAATTATTAGAACTCAAAATTGTTTTGGTAACCTCAATGATCCTTGACCTCCATACACTGGTGAATCCAACATGAGAAAGGGTATTTAAGGAAGCCAATTGTAAGTGTTTCTCCTTTGCATCTTCTCTGAAGAGTGGCAACATGGGGGCCTCAAAACAACTCTAAGATGACCTGAAAACAATGCTTGGTCAACATCATGGTTGAGGACAAGGATACAGAAAGCAGGTTTAAGTTCTCAGTTTCAACTGTGAGTTAAGGCCCGAAGTGGCAGAACAAGAAATAAGTCAGATAAGCAGAGGCGCAGGATGGTGAGAACAGTCACGGTTAACCCACAGACCAGCTCCAAAGACCTACAACGTCATCCTGCTGCAGATGATGTCACTGTGCATCGTTCAACTATTCAGCGCACTTTACACAAGGAGATGCTGCATGGACGAGTCATGCGGAAAAAGCCTTTTCTCAAACGGTGTCGCATGAGGTTTGCTACAGCACATATGGACAAGCCAGCTTCATTTTGGAATTAGGTGCTGTGGACTGATGAAACTAAAATAGAGTTATTTGGGCAAAACAAGGGACGTTTTGCATGGCGGAAAAAGAAGACAGCATTTAAAAAAAAACACTTGCTATCTACAGTCAAATTTGGTGGCGGCTCCATCGGGCTGTGGGGCTGTGTGGCCAGTGCAGGGACTGGGAATCTTGTTAAAGCTGAGGGCCACATGGATTCCTATCAATATCAGCAGATTCTGGAGAACAATATATTTATTATTATATTATTATATTTATATTATGTTGTTATATTGTCATGTTCAGTAGGGCTGAAGCAGCTAATCGATCGGTCGACTAATAATCGATTATTGAAATAGGTGACAACTACTGTTAAAAATTTGTCAAAAAAAAGGGAAGGGAAAGGAAGAAAAAAGAAGGAAAAATGAAAGAAAATTAACTAAAAAGAAAAATAAAAGAAGAGAGGAAAAAAGAAAAAAAAAAAAAAGAAAAAAAAGAAAAAGAAAAGAGAGAGAGAAAGAAAAAAAGAAAAAACATTTACCATCCTAATACTCTATTTACAGCCAGTCAATTAGTTGAGTAAATAACTGATGGATTGATCGACTATCAAAATGACCGTTAGTTGCAGCCCTAATGTTCAGTATATATGTGTTGTGTTTCGTTGTGTTTCGCTGTGTGTGTGTGTGTGTGTGTGGGGGGGGGGGGGTATGTGTTTTGTGTGCACTTCTGTATTTGTCTTCATTGTTGCACAGCCTTGATGTTAATGTTTGTTTAAAATTGTTAAGACCCCAGGAAGAATAGCTGCTTTATTTAGTAGCTAATGGGGATCTAAATAAATAAACAATAAACAATAAACAATGTCCAGGAATCAGTGACAAAGTTGAAGTTGCGCCGGGGCTGGATCTTTCAACAAGACAATGACCCTAAAACACTGCTCAAAATCTACTAAGGCCTTCATGCAGAGGAACAAGTACAACATTCTGGAATGACCATCTCAGCCCCCAGACCTGATTATTGAAAAAATGTGTGGTGTGATTTAAAGCGGGCTGTCCATGCTCGGAAATCATCAAACCTGGCTGAAGTGGGGATGTTTTGTGAAAGAAGAAAGGTCCAAAATACCTTCCGCCAGAATCCAGACTCTAATTGGGAGCTATAGAAAGCGTTTAGAGGCTGTTATTTCTGAAAAAGGAGGATGCACAAAATATTGAGTTAATTTTTCCTTTGTGGCGCCTAAATTTATGCACATGCCTAACTTTGTTTAGATAATTCTTGCACACTTTCCATAAATCATATGAACTTTATGTCACTTCTCAAATAACACTGTGTCGGTCTCCTATATGATATATTTAACTGAAATTGATGATTCAGAAAGGAAAATCATGAAAAGTTACGGGGCGCCCAAACTTTTGCATACCACTGTAGATAATAAAGATATACACACACTTCTTTGGTTTACCTCACCTTGAAATAAGACAGCTTTTATCCCTTTGCTTGTTTAAATCACATTGCTGTCTTTTCCGGGCCCGGCGATGTATTTAATTTTGCAGTTTGTGGTCGTTTGTCACATCTTTTTAACCCGACTGTTGACCCATCAAAGTGCGCTGTCCAAAGCTGTAAAACACGGTGAGTGCGTTGTGAGTGCAGCGTGCGGCGGGGCAGATGGAGAGGCTCCCCGCGGACTCACCTGCACCGGGACATCTGCTGCCAGCTCCCTCTGATCCTCGCTCAGCCGGGACGCGCGCACACTCTGTGCACGTTCTGCAGCGGGGTGGAACATAACAGCCAAAACCTATTAGGGTAATTCTGTTCAGGCTTCACTCCTGGAGTCACAACCAACTTTAAAGTCATCTGTGTGAGATACCACCCATGGACATGAAAAAGAAGGTGGGCTCAGGTCACGTGGAGTTGGTTTGTGTCCTTAATCAGTCTGAGCTAAAGGGGGTATGCAGGTGATGTCACATAGTAGTAGTTGAGGGCTTTGTTTAAAATGCAAGTGAAGTCCAATGAGAGTATTGGAATATTATGTAAAACAGGCTTTTGAGATAAATGATCACTGCATACCTTATAATACAGCGCTATACAAATAAAATGTATTATTATTATTATTACATGTATTCTGTCATACCTAACTTATTTCTGTGAGAATTTGGAATATACTGTAATGTTAACCTCTATTCCCCTATATTTACAGAATAGTGTAATTCCCGACAGCACACGTTACCTTTACAGCATGAGCAAAACAATGATTCATTTTAGCCAAGAACAACCAAAAAGAGTATGTGTAGAAGAGTCTGGTGTCAAATTATAAATGATAATAGTTAGTGTATAGGTTGAGAAATTGCGGGAGGGGCATTAAACCTTTTGCTCTGTCCTGCCCATTTTTTACTCTTGTGTGGGGGCTTATCTACTCTGTTGTTGATGTTGTTGTTTGTACGATATTGTGTGGACCAGATGTTGGGTGAGTCATGTTATGTAAATGCTGTGATAACCAGTTTTTGTTAAAGGGACTATAGGGAGTTTAAAAATGTTAAAATGTCCTAATGTGTAGAATGAGCTGAGAAATGTTCACCACAACTGCCTCTAAAATCCTGCACTGTCACTCAAAACGGTGTCACTTCGGGTCCGAATTGCCGCCATGCACGAGCTTAATATAGAAGGTGCAGTTACACATATGGCCCTGAGGTGGCAGTAGTGAGTATAAAATGGCCAACTTGCATCCAGCCCCTTTAAAGAAAAAATACAGCTCATTCATGATGATATAGTTGCCTGGTGCGCTGCTGCTTAGGTCACTATGTTACTTCTGCTTTGAGGATACTTGAGTGACTGCGGGACTTAGGTGGAGCAGGAGAGTTAGCTATTACGACAAAAGGAAGAAGACAAGTTTAGTCTCCTCTTATTTCTAGGGCTGGGTTTAGTTAATAGTTAATTTAGTTAATAGCGCGATTCAAGAAAACACTTAAATCGATTCCAATGCCGTGTTTGAACTATGTGTATTTCAAACAGCAATAACTTCGGAACTAAACAAGATAGAAACCTACTGTTTTTGCACCGCGGTCCGCTCTCTGCTAGCTTGTTCCCGTAGCCCTCCTGGGAGCAAAGATACAGTGGGGCAAAAAACGTGTAAAAAAATAGCTCCCCCAGGATGTAAAACGGCTTTTGCGCATGTTTCCTTGTTCCGCATATCTTCCAAACATAGATTGGGTGGTTATTTACAAAAATCTTGCCATTAACAGCTTCACTCTGCTGTATAGGGAGCAGCCATGTTGTTTACTGTCAAAGGCCAACCTTATCATTTAGACATATATAACAAAATCTAATCTAAATCAAACTTGGTCAATTTGTAAAAAAAAAAATGAATATTTACATCAAAGGAACAGGCCACCGTTTTTACATACTGACATATGTTCTGGCCTGAGCTTAGACGAGTTGATGCGTACCTGTCTGGTCTTTGTGCGTGCCCTCAGTCACACAAAACGACCAAAGATGTTGTTAGCATTTGGCCTCTCCCAATGTATTCCTATAGCTCCAAGCGAGGTGAAGTTAGAAGCGACCAAGCTCTTCCACGGGCACGCACAAAGACCAGACAGGTACGCATCAACTCGTCGAAGCGTAAGAACATATGTCAGTATGGAAAAACAGTGGCCTGTTCCTTTGATGTAAATATTCATTTTTTTTTTTACAAATTGACCAAGTTTGATTTAGATTAGATTTTGTTATATATGTCTAAATGATAATACTCTACTGCTATATACTTCACATATTGCTAATACTTTAAAATAGTCAAAATTAATTAAGCTCTATGGCTCTTCTTGCGTGGATACTTTTTTTATACCCTCACCCAATTGGAAACCAAACCCATCCTGCTTTGGCCACAGGCAGTTATGATACATTCATACCATCACTATTACAAAAACACATTATTATTGAGCGTTAGCCTGGAGCTGGAATAAAATTGCCTCAAGTCTCATCCAACAAAATGGCAGCTGAAACCCATTGAAGCCCTCATTTCTAGAGGATTATTTTCGTTATGATTGCTCCATTATCGCTGTTTACTTGTACGGCTTGTGCATAGATCATCTGAGGATATAGCCCAGTTCATTGTCCCACAAAATCCCACATTTTAATGTATGTGAATGCATCATGAGCCCATAACAAATGCAACACCGGGTTCAGTAATTGTTTTTTTTTTTTTTTTTTTTGTTGCCAGTAATGAGCTTCAAATTAATCTTGTTTGAAGTCTGAAAAAATCTCCACATGAAAGAGTCGGAGAGTACAAACCGTGTTGCAATATGTCAAGGCAAAGTCCGCTTCATTATCCACAAACTCACTCTTATAAAACAAGTCTTAAAATAGAGGGATGGTAATAGTCACAATGGGGCTGTTCTTTCAGGAAATTAAATTCAAAGAGGGTGTTTCTTAACAAGACAGACGGAGTTAGCTGGAGCCTGGACCTAGCTGATCACATTGTCACTATAGAGGTAATTTACTCCCACAACACTGCTGCTTCCAATTTTATGCTTTCCTACACACGCACTATTTGCAAACCAAGATAACGGTCCGTAAAGTATTCGGACAAACTTTTGCTCAGTAAGTAATGGGCAAAATAACAAAATAATAGTATAAACAACAAAGTACTAAATGTGTGTTATCTCAGTTTGGGAATATCACAGTTCATTTGGAAAAGTTGTTCCAGCCTCTGAAAAAAAAACTATTCTATAATTTCAAACCTAATCATTCATACAGGGTCCGCTTCGAGAAGAGACCAAGTCGCCATCCATCTGCTAGTGAGGGCTCCAAATTAGACGGCTGTTAACCCTGCAATTATAGTTTAAAGTAGTACATTTAGTACATTTTGATAATTATATATTTTTTAATATTCTTATATATTTCTTATATAAGTTATTGATCTTCATTTAAGCAGGGACACTCATTTATAAAAACTTGAGCAAGAGGCAGCAACACAGCGAATGGACTGATGTTTTATTCTATTCCTAATGTAGGTTAAAGAATGTATAAGGTGTGAAAAAAAACTGTACATTGTTCCCTATATAACGGAACAATGTAAAAAAAAAAGTAATATAATTTAATCTACGTTTCAATGATTTTCAGAATAAATGACTCAAGTTGTAAACATTAAAGTGCTGCAGTTACCTGTTTGTGAGAACACATCTGCAGCAGAGGTTGTTATTGGTGATAAACAGCCTCAGTGTGTCTTTGCTGGCTCTCATCCAGCCTCCCTCTCTCTTGCTCTCTCTCTCACTTGTCTCTCCCCCTCTCTCTGTTTCTCTTTCCGTCTCCCTCCCTCTCTCTCTCTCTCTCTCTCTCTCTCTCTCCCCCCATTTCTCTCCCTCCGTCTCTCTCTCCCATCTCTCTCCCCCTCTCTCATTCTGTCTCCCCTCTCTCTCTCACCCCCTCTCTCTCCCCTCTCTCCCTCCCTCTATCTCTCCCCTATCTCTCTCCCCCTCCCACTCTCTCTTTCTGTCTCCCCTCTCTCCCTCCTTCTCTCTTCCCTATCTCTCTCCCTCTTTCTCTCTCTCACCTGTTTCTCTCTCCCCATTTCTCTACCTCCCTCTCTCTCTCTCCCCCTCTCTGTCTCTCTCCCATCTATCTCGTTCCCTCCCTCTCTCTCTTTCTGTCTCCCCTCTCTGTCTCTCTCCCCTCTCTCCCTCCCTCCCTCCCTCCCTCCCTCTATCTCTCCCTCCTCTCTTCTCTATCTCTCTCCCTCTTTCTCTCTCTCTCCCCTATCTCTCTCTCCCTCCTTCTCTCTTCTCTATCTCTCTCCCTCTTTCTCTCTATCTCTCTCACCTGTTTCTCTCTCCCCATTTCTCTCCCTTCTTGGCTCTCTCCCCCCTCTCTCTCCCCTGTCTCTCTCCCATCTATCTATCTCGCTCCCTCCCTCTCCCTCTCTCTCTCTCCCCTGTCTCTCTCCCATCTATCTCGCTCCCTCCCTCCCTCTCTCCCTCCCTCTCTCTTTTTCTCCCCTTTATCTTTCCCTCCCTCTCTCTCTCCCCATCTCTCTCTTCCTCCCTCCCTCTCTCCCCTCTCTCTCTTTCGGTCTCCCCTCTCTCTCTCTCCCCTCCCTGTCTTCCCTCCCTCCCTCCCTCCCTCCCTCTATCTCTCCCCTATCTCTCTCTCCCTCCTTCTCTCTTCCCTATCTCCCCCCCCCCCCTCTCTCTCTCTCTCTCACCTGTTTCTCTCTCACCTCTCTCTATCTCTCTCTCTCTCTCTCTCTCTCTCTCTCTCTCTCTCTCTCTCTCTCTCTCTCTCTCTCACACCTGTCTCTCTCTCTCCCTCTCTCTCTCGACCACAGTGGGAACACAGAGAAATCCCATTTGGGGAGTTGCATCTGTCAGGTAAGCAGCAGTGGTGTCAAGTGCAGTGCGGAGTGAGTTAGCTAAGACCTGTTATTGCTGGGGAAACATGAGGAAACCGTGTCGAATTTGAGACTTGGCTATGATGTAAATGCAGACACGAGGATTTGACTTACTAATACACACAAACAACAACTACAAAATTGTTTTGTTACGGCTACTTCTGAGTGTTAACAAGCAGAGGCCATATCCAAAAGCACATGAAAAGATAGAGAGCTCCAAACACTGGGCGAACAAAGACAGTCTGGCAGGGAACAAAGGAGAACGATGGGATAAAATACTCAAGACATCAGACATACAACATAGAGACAGGGAGAGCCAGATCTTCCAGTGAGGTAAAATCTTTAACCAATAATAATAATAATAATAAAAACCTCATTATTAGACTCATCGCGAGATTAATACATTCTGTCAAAGGGTGCCTGGTGACACCTGTTGCTTCTCAGGTGACTTCATTTTTATTTTTAGATCAAAATCCATGGCCGCACATTAGTTGAACATGGCAGTCATGGCCAGTAATCCTCCCATGAGATTGGCACAGTGAAGTGAGTAGCAGTGCACTGGTTTAGCCCCATGTGTGGAAAACTGGCACAGGAGCTGCTATAGACAGAGCTGAGTCCCAGCGCAATTTGGCCCCAGTCCACTGCTCCAAATCAGGCCAAACGTGCCCTGGCACGAGTAAAAGCCAGAACAGGATTAGGCGTCAAAGTTTGTGCCAAAATTCAACAAATGGAATGAAATTATTGTTATTTGGGTGGCAAACCAATCTTTTATGTTACCGTATCCCAACACTAGAACTCCTCTTTGACAAAGTGTAACGCCTAAGAGCATTAATAGGCATTTCACAAAGCCTTTTTGAAAGCCAATCAGTCATTGCACAAAGAGCACAGCAGATACATGGCGAGAGACATAACAAAAGTCGCAGAAAAAATACTATGGACTTTTTGACATGTATGGGAAAATATTCGTGTTCATACATGTTTCAAACTTTTACCATGAAATGTTCCTTTGTTTAGTTTTGTTGAGTTTAGCAGAACATCTTTTTTATTCTCCAGTGAATGTGCAATAGCCAGTATAGGGACAGAAGGTATGTGTGGCTTTGCTGGGAGTCTTGCCTGGATACCTCCTTGTTTCTCCCATTTCTGTTTCCTGTAGCTCTTCTTGTGATGCCTCCACTGTGCTGCAGGTGTGGGGGGCTCTTGGTGACATTTGGGTTTAGCTGATAAGCTAGCTTTTTGTATACTTTTAAAAAGCTGCTTTCTTCAGGACCATTATCGACTGATGTGCCATTCCCCTGAAAGAGAACCTTAACATGACCAGTAGATATTGCATGTTTCCCCTGCTTACTTTGGAGCACAGTAATAACAATGATAATAGGATGGAAAGATGTTATTACGCCTAAAAGTGTATTAACATGAGGTGCAAATGCATTATCCCTCATTAGTTCCCTCCAAGTAAAGTTGGTTACCTCGGAGCTCTATAGCTTCTTCCAGTAATCTAAAACTTTCTTTGCATTGTCGTTACTGGGTACAAGGTCAGGGTCCCTGGATGCTGTGCTGGGATCCCACTCTGATCTTTTCCAAGGTTTCCCAATGACATCGAAGGGTGGATCAAACGTAGAGGACAAATCCTCCTATGGAGACAAACCTAATGCTTAGCTGCACTGGTTTTTGATACTTGAAAGGAGGTTGTTCAGTATAAGCCTTTAACATAGGCTTCAGCTCTTGCGGCACCACACACCTTTTTGCTCACATTAGGTAATTGGATGCTTGTTTTTCGTGCATACTTTGTCAGGAGTTAAGAGCAAACCGCCATGCTGATCTCCACACTGTTTTAGCAATCGATAAAAATGCACTATATTTGCAGTGTGTGCCATCGTTCTCTTTCCTAAATTGCTACAATTATGCCATAAACAAATGGTGACGATGGAAATGTCCAGAAAAATAATTTGTTTACCCTGACAAAAGCTCTTCTACCTCACCTTACAAACCGCAATGTTTAAATGGACTGAACTGCACAACATGGATTCAATTACATCTTTACCTGCTTAACTCAAAAAAACACTTGTAGCCTGCTCAATGTTCCCACTCAGCTGGACCCAAATCAGCGAAGTGATTTTCTCTCAGTGTATGAACTGCCTGACTGCCTCACAACGCAGCGTGACCTATCACATAAATACAACAATTACTGATTGAGAAAAGATGTTTCGCTGCCTACACCAAATACTACCTATCCACATTTCATTTTATGGTTCTGTTTCTGTTTCCGATAATTCCGGGAGGTGAATATTGAATGTTTCATTTGGCCCGGTGCTGTGACGAGCGTGACCCTCTCGTGAGACACAGTCATCAGGAGCAATTCCAGACGCATAAGCGGTCCTCTTCTACGTTAATGGAGGTTGATAAAGTGATTAGGAATCCACAGTCACTATAGTGTGGGTGGGAAATAGAGAGAAGATGAGGTGTCAGTGGGACACTGTGGTATACGTTATATGAATCACTGAAGTCTCTCTAACAACTTCAAAAAGTCACAACTCAGTCAAGATGATTTTGAGTATTATTTTTCTTCCACCTATGTGAAAATAGCACCCCATGCTTGTACCCAGTTTTTAGCTAGCGGACAGAGATGTGACGGTGGAGCGTATAGTATATGCTAAAATGCACTCCACAAATGCTCAGTGCATTCCCCATGAGAGCATAGGAGTGAAGGAACATCAAAGCATCAAGTGTTTAGCAGTCTGCACGTAACCAGGCAGGCATACACATCACTGCGCCCGGTGCCGACTTCTCCTGTGCAGCCGGATCGTGTGGTACTGCTAAAACAGTCACGATGCAACGGCTTTGAAGTAGGTATTCACTTTCAAAAGAACCCGCCCTGTCTGCATTTAGAAACTTGCGTACAAAAAGAAAAAAAAAAGTTGAACTCCAAGTTGAAACCACAAGTATGATGGTGCTACATCAGTAGAAAACAGGGGTGTGCTGGGACATCATTTGGCCCGTGAGTTGTATTATATAAACCGGCCCACGCACCCCCGAAGTTGTAGATCACCTTGTAGGGGGTTAGCTTTGATAACTTAAGATTGTAGGATGGGGTCCAACTCTCTCTTTTCACATGCTACACACACATCTGCCCTGACACATCTCCACAGTTAGCTTTGAGTTATGCAAATGAAAAATATTATTGTTTATGCACTTTTATACATTGGTCGTTATTGCCTTTCAGTTTTTCTCCTCACCTTTATTGCTTAGATTTATTGCTTTCTGTATTATCTCCGCTGGACTGCATCAACTTAAACTAACTCACAGAGGTTCAACTTAACACCTCTGCTCTGAGTCAGTTCAATGTCCAGAGGCATCTCCTTGCTACAGCGCAATGAATGCAAAGCGCAATGGGAAAGTTCTTTCTGATTTCAACTATGAAAACTCTTCTTCACTGGTGAGTGCCGTATAACCCTGGATAGTCAGATGGATGGAGTAGTGGATAGTTAGCGAATGGCCACCATGTCCCAACAAGGCTGTGACGTCAGTAAGGAGGGGGCAGAGTCATGTTTTGGCCTGGAATCATGGAGACAGAGCTGGTCGGCCCCTTTCGGCTCCCTGAAGGTGTGAAAATGACCTCTGAAAATCACATTCTTCTAGGGTACAAAAAAGAGGAGCTGTGCTTTCCCTAACAAAATCATCTTCATGCATGACAACACACCATGTCATGCTGTAAAGAATACCTCTGCATCATTGGCTGCTATGGGCATAAAAGGAGAAAAACTCATGATGTGGACCCCATCCTCCTCTGACCTCAACCCTATTGAGAACCTTTGGAGCCACATGTTTTGCTTGAGGCTCCAAATGTTCTCAATAGGGTTGAGGTCAGGGTAGGATGGGGTCCACATCATGAGTTTCTCTCTTTTTATGTCCATATAGACTTGAAAATTATGCTGACTGTCGTTTGAGTTGACAATTTAGAAAATCTGAGAAAAATATCATTTGCATAATGGTTTGGAATGCAGTGCATAGCTTCCGTAGTTGTCTCTGGTGCAGTAAAGATCCAGGGGAGTTTTATCTCAGTGATAGATCTTGATTCACGACTCCAAAAGCTTTTAAAGCAGGTACTTACCTCCCGAAAGCTGCAGACTATTTTCACCCTAATGAATAAATGGTGGTGTAAAATATGCCCGACGCTCTATTGATGCTATGGAAATGGGAATGCTGACCCAACTGTGCCGTTCAAGCAGCACATCAATAACAGACTGAGCCCCTGTGTCTCTCTTATCTGTGATCGGGCTGCAGTAACTCACTGTGATAATTAATTTACGTTTAGCACCGCTGGAATCGCCCCGACACTGAGGAGCTTCAGACACACGCTGTTTTATGGTAGTTTGATCATATAGGAAGTATCCGCCAGGTCCAAGAGGCAAAGCATATTCCAAAGAACACTTTTTAGCTTTTCTGAATAAGTGACACCAACTAGCTTGATGTTCTCCATCCATTAATCAGATCATGCCATATTTTTACATGTTTAGGTGGGCTGTTACTTTCTCAGAGCTGTCTTAAAGCAAGGTGTGCCTTACCAGGATTCCATAAAAGGGATCTGTAGTGCTCCCGACAGGCTGTGCAGATGAAGTAACAGAGGGGTCAAATGCAAAGGACACATTTTTTAAGGGGTCAAAACGCTCTTTTCAGATGTACTCAAAATCATTTTCAAACAGAGTGAAAAAAAAGGTTTAATGATGATTTAAAATCCTTATGTACTTCACCATGCTAAAAAGCTGGTTTGACTTTCATATTGCCAGCATATTTTTATGTAAGCTCACAATCAGAAGCAAAGCGCTTTTAGGTTTTAGTTACGGCAGCTATGGCAGCCAACGACACCATAGGCTACAAACAGTACACCAGGTTAGCATAATGCTGAGGCTAGCAGGACTAAAACAACACTACAGCATACCTTCACACACGGCCGTGAGGGCATGCACACCGAGCAGAGCGAGCATTTACAAGGGCGCTCTACAGGGGCACTAAAAGAGCTGTGAATTAGAAATAATATTGAAATGGTGAATTGAGAAAAGCATGACTAAGATAAGATAAGCCTTTATTGATCTCACAATGGAGAAATTTACTTGTTACATTCAGCTCTTAGAAACACTCAGGGTGTGCAAATAGGCAGGAAATGAGAGGGGAAAAAAGCAATTAAATAGTAAATAGTGGTATCCTATATACAATGACTACCAAGGACTTTGTGGGGAGAAAAAGTAAAAAGAGGAAATAATAAGTAAGCAGACTATAACAAAACATGTTAGTCAGTCAGTGTTAGCAGTGCAGGTTTACAATCATAGTGCAGGTGGTTGATAAAGTGACGCAGATAAGTGATGTAAATACAGGGATTATTGCATGTACAGTATTCTGCAAAGGGGTAATGGCACATGTTACTTTACAAGAAGAAACATACCAGTAGCTCGGACCAGAGTCAGAATTGTATGTTCTCATGCTATTCATTATACACTCAAAACTTTATAGTTACATAACCCGACTGCTCATTGTCTCAGCGTGCATTAGAATGATGTGTGGGCTGAGTGGATGTCTTTTATAGCGTGTTCCCTCAGTAAAATGATCCGAATAGTGCTGCAGGAGCCAGCCTCTTCTGTGTCACTGTTTTCTGAAGGTAGGAGCTCTAAAACTCAATTCAAAGTTACTTGTCATCAAACTGTCCCTGTAGGCAGTAGAGCCCACTCTGCTGATGTGGCAAATGAGCAGGCAAACACATGCCGACTGCTGCATAGCTGCTAATGGAAAAATACAGAGCGAAAATGATGAATAAGATGAATTGCAAATTTAAATAACAAGCAGTTAAGTAACATGACTCTTAGGTGTTTCTTTCTTCTGTCAGACAGTGCTGCGGTGACGGGGTTGAGCCACTAATCCAAAAGTCACTTCAATCCCAGCACCGACCAGCAGGACAAAAATGTAAAACAGCTCGATGCAATTCAGCTTATTTACATGCATGCGCCTCATATTCAATACTTTGCAATGCCCAGAGTCAGACCAAATAATAATTAAAGGTGTTATCATGCTTTGACCTAGTTGTTTTGCAGTGCCTAAAATAAACTTCCCAGAATCTTCAAACCAAATGTAATGTTCACGTACTGGATAATTCATTTAGTACTTTAACCCAAGTCATTGTATAACATGTAGCATATCTTTAAACTTTGTCTATTGCTTGCAGAGCTCTGCGCGTTGGACTTATTTGCAGTAGATGGATAGCTCGAGATGAGAAACATTAGTCAATTGCTGTAGTTCATAGTCCACACTTAGAGAAACCACTTCATCTTAGCAGCAGATTTAACTCAAAAGACCTTTTCAATAATGAAACCAGCTGCCCCTGAAGCTCCCAAGAGATTATTTAAGTTCAAAGAGAGAAAATCAAGCTTCATTGACATTTAAACTTATATCTGACTTTGTCTTTTACAGCGGGACTTTATGGGGCTCGGACCAGGACGTACACGTTGGGCTTAATGGCTTTCGGAAAATGGATTTGATTTTTCTATATACAAATTTGATCAGATTGTGTTTGATGAGTTCTGGTTGGACTCCGGGAGTGATTGAGGCAGGAATCTCCTCAACAACAACAACAACAACAACAACAACAACAAAAAGTCAGTGTAAAAGCCCTATCTATCCATTGCACTTGACACAGGTATCAAGGACACGTGCTCCCCCCTCTCCGGGAATGAAGGAGCGCCGCAGTCGCCTTCTCCTCCGCTGTTCCAGATGCCTCATTAGGGCCCAATGTCTTTCATCATTATTCTTTCATGTAATCCACAGCATCTGCACTCTCCTCGCTGCGTTTGTTATTTATGTAAATGCATATCATCCCAACGCAAATAAACAGCCTTTGGAAAAAAACAAAAAACAAGAAAAGAACCAGTGAAATTGGATAGCACAAGGTGAGCAGACAGCGCTGGCCCATTCCTTCAGGAGTTCATCACTTAAACAATGAAGCAATGGAGACCCCAGCTGTCTTTTTCCATTTACTAGCTCAAACTGGCATCTGTTGTATATTCTCCATTTCTCAATACAGCAGCGCATTCTCAAGCTCATGTGGACCATACTCATTGTGTTTGATTCATATCATCCAGTACAATTAAAAAGAAAGCAGAATGTTTTAAACTGATCCAGGACTGTCAATTGACAAACTGAAAACTAGAGAATAGACTTTACTAACAGTTTTTTTTTTATAAGCAGTTTTCAATTCAATACTAATTTTGGCATAGTAGTCCAAACAGAAAACAAATGCTCTGTGGATTTGAAGGAATCATTTCTTTTGCACAAAAACAAATTGGTCTGATTTGTCAATGCTGTGCAAGTCGAACAAATAACAGCAGTTTTCTCTACTGTTATCTATTCCATGAATAATTTTTGAATTATTCTTGTCATAATTATTTGAAATGGTTGGAAAATAAACGCGTGTCCTATTGAAGTTTGTTTCAGCGGCCTTGTCCTCCATCCATCAAGTCCCTTCCTGTAGCTGGAGAGAAAAGCGGCAATTAGCCGTGGGCTGCTGGATGACACACTTGGTTTAGAAGCGAAGGTGAGTGCACCTGGGACAGAAGGTGTCCCACCCTCTGGAGATGCTGTGGGTTCAAGTAAGGAAAATCAAGGAAGGTGGGTGCCTGCCGAATGACCTCAGTGACGCTTTTACTCATCTGAACTCCTTTACATCATGATCAAGAGTAACGACTGAACCATAAAGTCCTAGAAGTTCTATATCCACGAGGGATGGGCCGAGATCTCGTGGCACGAGATTTCTTGTCACAGTGCACAGTAATCTTGTGATTTTTTTTTTTTTTTAAATTTAGATGTATGCTGGAAGCTATGATGTACCGCTGCACGCCGCGGCGAGTCCGGGTGGATCCATCGTCTATTTTGCGATTATACAGTGACATCTACCGCGGACAGCGAGGGAGAGCTAGGATGCACAACACGCACGGGATGATTACAGCGAGCCATTTGAGTAAGAAAGAGGTCAATCTAACTAAGAAACACATGTTTAAAGCCTTCTGTGAGTCAGTATCTGCAGTCTCTGTCTCCCAATGGCGGCTGGCTGCCCTGCTTTGTGACGACGACACTCGGGGCCGCCATTGCTCCGTCATTGCTGTAGTACCTCCATACAGCTGCTAGTCCCCCATTGGCATGCATTGCACTTTAGACACGTTACAAAACACTTTAAAGCCTGGTTTCTAATTTTCCTAAACTTTCCAAAGCTAGATTCCTCCTGTACTAATGCTGGGTTGGTTGCAATTCAAGAGACCAACTGGTTTTCGTAAGAAAAATTTTAGAAATCTCGTACTGGCCATACCGCCTTTCCTCTACCCAATCCCGTCAGACCTCGGAAGCTAAGCAGGGCAGGGCCTGGTCGGTAATTGGATAGGAGACCGTTTGGGAACACCAGGAAGCCTAGCGAATGTAGTGTGTGAGTGAGTGGCTAGTGGTGGTCGGAGGGGCCGATGGCGCAGACTGGTTGCCTCGCTTCCGTCAGTCTACCCCAGGGCAGCTGTGGCTATAATAGAAGCTTGCCACCACCAAGTATGGAGTGAATGAATAATGCAATTTAAAGCCTCTTTGAGTGTCCAGAAAAAGTACTATATAAAACCAATGCATTATTATTATTATTACTAATGAGGGCCAGACTGTTAGCATTGGAGCTGCACGAATGACGTGGTCATTGTGGTAAACGGGGACGAGTGAGGAATGACGGTCTATTAATAATATGCCTATGTCGTGTCCTCCTCTTCCTAGTGAAATTAAATGTTCAGCTTTAATTCTATCTAATTATTATTTACAAGCACAATTAGGACATTTAATCGAAATACACTTGTTAAAAGAGCCAAATTTACTAGCTTTGTTCTAATATTAAATATCCTCATTAGTTTGTTCATTTTGTTACAAACAATACAATGCAATGGCTCCATACAAAGGAAATAATAGCAAAATAGATATTATTTGCAATAATAATGTTATTTATTATTGCAAATTATGTCAAAGTCTCGTCTCATTTCATGGACTCAATCTTGTGTCTCGTCTCGTGGGATTTGTATCTCGGCCCACCCCTAGTATCCACACACATATATATCATTTACCTTGCCTAAACCTCATACAAGACCACATGACGCTCTTGTCCTATCGCAGTGATTGTAGGGATGGCACTCACTCAGTGGTCGGTGGTTAGATCTTCTCTCCCAGGAGTGTGTTCGAAGTAGCTGCACAGGACGGAGCTATTTCTAAACTTGATTGAGATACAATTTGAATCTCCTGCTACAAACCTTTCAGAATGAGCCTTCTTCCTTCTTTCAGCAGTTCATCAACGAACAAAGGAAACGGCGATCTTTTAATCATATTGTGACAGAAAAGGCTTTCAGTGCAACAACAGCTAATGCGTCTGCGCCTCTTCCTGCGCCGGCGTCTGAGCACCTGAAGGATCTGCATACAAAGTGACACAATGAGCTGAGACAGTCTCCATATGCGCCTTTTGAAGGTGGTAAAATTGAAAATGAAAGCACAGATGTTGTCGCAATCCATCGGGGGGATCACTGCTTGACAAAAACTCTTAGAAGTGTCAGGATGTGGCAATGGGACCAATGCTGCTGCTCCCCATGTTAAATGATTATATTTCACGCGTCACTCAAAACAGGCGTCAAAAATAATACAATGTTATCCGCTGGCTACAAGAGCACTCTGAAGAATTCCTCTTTTGGGTGTATAATCTCCCTGTGAAGTACTTTTTGATTAAAGACTTTAATAAGTTTCAATCCATTTAGCAGCGCCCTTAAAAGTAATCAAACCGTGCCCATGCCTCATATCCCCTAAACTTATCTTTTAATGGGTTATTTTAATGGTGGCTGCTAATCCAAATATCTAAATTATTATCAAGATGCAGCGATCGCACAGATGTTAGGCCCAGTGCGTCTGATTCAAGTGACTGGTTTATCTCTAATTGGCCACGGTGACCTTCTCGGCACACACTGTTTAATGATAACTGTTGAGAAGAGTTTGCGTAAATCCAAATCCACTTCATTTACATTTTACAAGAAGGAAAGTGGCTGCAATTGCAAAACAATAAACGAACAGAGACTTCATTTAACTCCACTTGTGCGGTGAGACACTGCAGGTGAATAGGGAAAATGTTTAATTTTAAAGATATCAATTTCAAACTTTATCTGAACATTACTGACATAAATAGGAAGAAAAAAATGTATTGCGAGTTTTCTGTCATTTTATGTTTTCTTACAAAAATAAGGCCTGTTATGCTGAAAAATGTCCAAAATTTCCCTTCTTTTCGCCGATGAAATTTGAAAACTGGATAGAGCCAGATTCAAATTTATAGTTTTATTTTGTTGTTAAATAAAATACTTTTTCTGAGGGGATTTTGGATATCTTGGTTTGTATTAAAATAAGTAGTTTTTTAGTGGAAACATCTGTAAAAAAAATTATTTCCCAAGTTTTTTGACATTCAAAACTCAATAACTCAGGTTAGGGATTAGATATTAAAAAAATATTGAAAATTGGCCTTGAAATTCCGATTTCCTATATAAATCTATGGAGAAACATTGAATCAGTGCACTATTTAAGCATGTTTTTGTGATGATTACATTTATTTTTTTGTTTCCATGTAAAAGCTTATATGTTGAAAGACTCACTGTTGTTTTGCCGGTGTCTCCCCTTAAAACAATAAAACCTCAACCTCAAGGAAAAGTGGGCAAAGTGGCAACCGGTGACACTTCATTTCCTCTTTTCTTTTTATGTATATTTCAAATAGGTGCGCTCTCCAACCTGTAGCATGGGAACCACTAGTTGCTCCAGCTCTTTGCAAAGGATAGTTTGAGGCATATTTTTCTGTTTGTGCAACATATGATGGAGTTGAGAACGTTTTACACAAACATGCTTTTTTAATGTATAGTATTGACAAGAAACTAAACACTTTCAGTTCCATTGTGTTGAAATATTATCCTGCTGTCGAGAGTGTACTCCTTTACTTGCTCAAGCATTCTCAAAGCATAAATAGTGCCCTGTCATTTTTGTTTAGTAGCTCACAGCATAGGCTACAAAGGTTGGAGATCCCTGGACAGTGAGTCTCAACAGCAGGTGGAGACATTCAGCAAACTATCAGAGCGGAGGGTGAATGTAGTGTGTGAGTGACAATAGTAGCTTACCATGATCAAGTCACACATGTAAAGTGTCTTTGAGCAACTGGAAAAGCGCTAAGTAAGTCTAGTTATTATTATAAGAGCCAGTACAAAATGCTCTGCAGCTTTGTCTATGATAAGGTAATTGTGGCAAACCAAACAATCTTCTTCATTCACTGTGTTCTGCCTCTGAGTAATCATAAAAAGAGGTAAATCAAATGCCAGAAGTGTTCCTTTGTTCACAATAAATTACCCTTAATAATTTTACTAAAATACAAGCCTTGCAAACAGCTTTCATGCCAGTGTCTGATACCATTTTATTACTCGCGGCATCTGCCATTTCAAAATTGAAAAAACATAAACTATCTTTCTTTTGTCAGATCAACTGCTCAAAGTGGCAAATAATGATCACTGAAATGAAAACAGAGACAGATCGGAGAAGATTTAGAGTCATTGCTAATATGTAGTTCATATTGCAAACTCATTTCTCAGAGGCTAAGTTTCCTTGTGAGTGAATTGTGTGGTGGTTAATTGGGAACGAAGTGTGTTTTTTCATCACATTGCTCCAAAGGTCAGTCTCTCCACTGCCAGCTCCAGCAGCTCATTTCAAAGTGTTTATCTAATGTGCTGCTTCCCCAAAAGTCGTGCTGTGCATTTAATAAAGCGGTTATTAGCGTGATCATTAGGCTGGGGCAGAGTGCAACTGCTCAAAGTTATGGTGGCTGTTTGGAAATCACTGGTTTAGTGAGAAGAAGAATTAAGCAATTAATCTGTGACACGGCAACACTGAAACTTTGAATCAAATTTCTGCATTATGTTGAGGAAATGTGAATGAACACAAAAAGGATTAATTGAAGCCTTTTTGTGTTGTGTTATAATAATTTCTAAACCATCTTGATCACTATGTTTCCATGTTGTTGGTGGAAAAATATACTCATCTAAAACAACTTGTTCAAAGTTTCCCTTGGCCTGTCTTCTTGTTCAACATGTGCTGGAAGTCAGCTCTTCCTGCTGGCTCCGCAGATGTGCTGTCGGACACCGGGGCTATAGATACAGACGGCAACATGTCATACAAAGGGACGTGGCCTCGCCGATGTGGAAGAAAGGCTCTCATCTAATCACATTTTTTTAAACTCTTTTTAGTTGTTTTCTGGTGGATTCTATTTATCTCACACCAATAAAGTCAAGCCAATATCAGGTCCATATAGTGTAGATGTTTTTCAAAGCATGTTGTAGCTAATGCTAGCATATGTAGCATGAAGCTAACATAGTCTCCTGGTTTGCATTGACCATTTTTTTGAAAAGTATTTCTGGACCATTTTGCTCCTCTTCGTGTTTCTCCATCCTTATTCAGCCTTTGTTAAAGGGGGAGTATTATGCAAAATTGACTTTTTCATGTTATTATGTCATCCCCTCATTAAAAACATGCCTGAAGTGTTGCCTTGGCACATTCACGTATTTTTAGCGTAATCTGTAAAAACTCTGACGGCAGCCATTTTAGGGATAGGTTTGCCTGAGTCCTCCTAGGAACGCCTCCACCTCCTGGAGACGCCTCCGACCTTTCGTCACCAGCCGAGTAACCAACCACTGCTCCTCAGCAGAACCACCACCCCACTGATGCCACAGACAGCGTGTGGAGGGGGCGTGTCGGAAAGGGTCAGAGGTTCTTAAAGAGACAGAGGCCTATTTCAAGACATTCACTACAGCCATTTTGAGAGAGCAATTTTATACAAGGCAGTTATTCTAATTTACTGCATTTACAGACCAACAGAAGGTTTGGTCATCATTGTAGTGTGCTATAGACTGGTGCTATGTGATTGAAAAAAGCATAATACCACCTCTTTAAAATAATGAAGAGATGGGAGAAAGTACAGTTTTAGTTAGGCTACCACCAGAGGGCAGTGGAAAATGTGCTTAAATGGGAAATTAAGAGCTTGGATCAAAACAATATGGCGCCACCTGCAATGTTGTTTTATCTACACCACACTTACTAAAATATAGTCAAGGCAATTAGATAACACAGTGATGTTGTTTACAAACGTGTTTTTTTTGTTTAGCCACTTTTTCTGCTTCACCTGTTGAGCTGTGTGCAGTAGTGTCCCCAGTGGACTCTGGATAAACGAAGCGTCGGACAGAATCCCGCAGGAGACGGACAGAAAGCTACATGGGTGTCTGTATTTCAGACAGAAAGCATAATGGGCCTTTAGAGTGATGGCAGTTGAATGGTTAGTAAATACCCAGGTCTCACATTCCCCTTGCCTTGTATGAAAATGAGAGGATGGTAATAAAAGCACTGGTGACTATAGGCTTTTCGTCAGGGGGAAAACTGCATTGTAATTTGCAAAACCGCGCATCCTTCCTCCAACACCTGTGGGATTAAACATTGAAAATACATAAACATGTCTTCACAGAGCCCTGCATCAAACGCAGTTTATTTCTCCTGGTGTTTTTCTGTGGTCTGCGGCGGATCAGACAGAGACATACGGCGGGATTATTGGAGTTATCAATGCAAGATGGCGCAGGCTGGAACAAACAAAAGCCATTTGTCTTTATTCACCAGGGAAAGTGTGAGCGGCCTCATTATGCCGTGGCCGGGATTAATCTGGGGCCCCTGTCTCTCCAGTTCACCTTGGGAGCCCGGCTCAATGTATCGCACAGCTTTAAGATCCTGAACACATACTGGCGGCACGGTAGCACAGCGGTTAGTGCTTGTGCTTCACAGCTAGAAGGTCCGGGTTCGATTCCCACCAAGGACGGGGCCTTTCTGTGTGGAGTTTGCATGTTCTCCCCGTGTCTGCGTAGGTTTCCTCCGGGTACTCCGGTTTCCCCTACCACTAAAAACATGTACAATAGGCCAGGATGTATGAGAGTGTGTTTGAGAGTGCGCATGGGGGACGACGGATGAAAATTAGCCTAAGGCTACAATCCGGTGTGGCTTGTTCATTAACTTGCACTGTCCCTACCAAATAAACCATAAATTAAAATAAATAAATACTCTGACCCCCCGGACACCTGTTAAGGATGGACTCACGGGACACCAAGAGCAGCAGTGGAGAGAGCATAAGGCCATGGTACTACGAGTTACAAGTGCTTAATAAAGAACTAAAAGGAAGAACATTGCTCAAAGTTAGATTCCATTTCTATTAAAAATAAACTTAATTGGACCTCATGTAAAGTGCTTTGTGACCATGTCTGTGAAAGGCGCGATACAAATAAAGCACTTACCAAATACAGATCAGCTGCAACATGGCTCCTAAACAAGAGAAGTGTCTCAACAAATAAGAGCAATTTGAACAGTTTACAATGTTGTGATCCCTTATTTATTAACCTTTTAACCCCCGCAGGAACCAAGCGCATTTTCCCCAGTTTGGCATCACCCGAATCTAAAAGCATAAAAAAAAACACAAGGCTATAGCCAAGGGTGACCACAAAAAAACACAGGAGATACGGGAATGAGGCTGGCGAACTGTGTCCCACTAAAATAATCAGAATTTTATGAGCCGGGGCAATACAGGTGGACACTCTGTATTGGAGGACCAGGGGAACCAAGGAGAGAGTGTGCATATACGGTGAAATGTCACATGAGCACATGTACAGTATTGTTGCTTTGATGAAGATGTAAGTAAATAGAACTTCGGAAAAGACTGTTCAAGCTTACTTCTTGTCATGGCTCTGTAAATCACATCCTGCATGTGTTGACTCCAAACCAGCCACCTCTCTAGTCCTTTAAACAAACACACTCTCTTTAGAGCTTTTAGAGCCTTATTTATATAGCGCCTTTCACAGACATGGTCACAAAGCCCTTCACCTTCCACGTACTAGTTTTGCAAAGTTCTGTAATTTTTCCTCTCCTCCGCAGCTCCACCACAGAAGCAGAACCATTAGCCTCTCTGAACCCAATCTTTTATTTGTCAATGCCTTAATCTCAAAGATTCCACAATGCCACACCGAGTATCTGACTCACTGAATACCACTAGATCAAAACTATTTCTAAAGCAGGACTAAATCAAGACTCAATGAGGGAGAAACCAGTTCTACCTACAATAGTTGTAATTGAGCTACTAGACGACAGAGGGAAACGTCTTGAACCACTAACATGTACCATAGAGTGAGAAACAGTGATGTTTGTCTCCACTCGTCCAGGATTACACGTATCGCCGGTATTTGCAACAAAGTTGAAGCTATCCTCTTTTGTTTTTTGCCTGAAACAAGCTATAAAGTTTGAGGCAGTAAGATTTAATGTAGTATTGACATTGCATTGTAATTCCGGTCTCTTGTGTTGTCCGATTCTAGCCGTATGAAACAAATGAGTCTAAGGGTCAGAGCTGCCATTATGCACAAGGGGAATAGGTCAGACTCATTAAGCAACATTGATGGATCCCTCTTAAATAGACAGACACAGGGGGAGACAGAGGGCAGGGAGAGGCAGCTGATATGGGGCTGAGGATAACTGACCTTAAACCTGACCAGCCTGCATTAACACATGATTCAACTTCAGGACCAAGGCTATTGAAGGGGAAAAAAGGGTGAATAAAATATATTCTTTCATATCCACATCATCAGCAGAATTAACAAAAAAGTTATGAACAAGGACTATCCAAAGAAGGACAAAAATTATAGCATTAGCTGCACCTATAGTGTACAGGTGCTCTTATTCCAGCTGCAGGGTTGTCAGCTGGCGCCACTATTCACTGGTGTTTTGCCCTCTTGCAAGTATATATCCCAGGGGGAGGGGGGGGGGGGGGCAGTGGCTCAATAGGGACGTCTCTCCGCCACCCCCTGCAGCTGACCCTACTTTGGTGGTGTTCCCCAGATCTCCCCCTTCCTCCGCGTGCCCACCACCAGAACAACTCCTTAATGGACCGCCCTCAGCTTGACATCCCTGAGCAGGTGCATGGATGGACCTCCCCACAGACCCCCCTGCTGCTGAGTACAGTAGCAGTATAGTTGCCGTCCACCCGGCCTGTCTGCATTCTGCTGCGGTTTTCTAAATCCTTTTACTCAAATCTGCTTAATGTAAAGGCATAATGAGCATCATCATAACCCTCCTCGTATAATTGCTGTGTTGTTTGTCTAGCCTTGAAAACATGAATGCACCAGGGGAACAATTGACTTTTCTTCAGTACACATATTACCCAGGGCCAAACCGTTAGACTGAGCAAGCCACTTCAGCACATTTGTTCACTGTCACTATGCTGTTTATAGAAGTCACAAACAAAAAAGTACGGGATTTGTATAACGGGATGCTTTGGGTTTTAAGATATAACAAAAGTGTGCATGATTCTGCATCTGTCTTATGGAGTGCTGCTTTAAGGGGAGACACTACAGGCAAAACTCATTTTTTTCAATTTTCAGGTTTTGGGCCAAATTGGTCTCTGAACATACAAGCTTTCACCCGGAAACCAAAAATATACCTAATCTTCACAAAAACATGTTTAAATATTGTGCTGATTCAATGTTTGCCCATAGACTTATATGGGACAATGCAATTTCAGGGGTCTGTCATTGTGGCGACACTATGTCCACGTCAGTAGGACCTAAAGACTTCAAATGTTCCAGCCTTGGACTGAACAATATTTGGAAGATTTTTTCAGAGGGATTTTATATTATCTAATCCCTAGCCCCACTTAGTTTTGAATATCAAAAAGTAAGGCGAAAATTACATTTTTTCACTAAAAAACAGCTTATTTTAAAATTAAACAAGATATCCAAAATCCCCTCTGAAAAAGTCTTGGTAACTCATTTATCAATAAAATGAAACCATAAATTTGAATGTAGCTCTATCCATTATTCAGATTTTGTCGCCGAAAAGATGGGAAATTTGGGGCATTTTTAGGCATAAAACACCTTGTACTTATATGAAAAGATAAAATGGCAGAATGTATTTTTTTCCTCACATTTATGCCAGTGATCTACAGCAAAAGTTTCAAATTGATATCTGTAAATCTACATTTTTCCCCTATTCACCTGCAGTGTCTCGCCTTAAAATGTCATGTACCACATTTGGTGTGCGCTTACGGCCTCTGAATGAACACAGGTAAGATGTGGAAGTGTCTTTCCCAAAGATGCAAAAACTGTCAGAGCTGGACTTCAGTTCCAGATCCTGTGATCCATGGATGAATATTAAAACCGCTGAGCCACTGTCTCCCCAACGTGGTTAAGGAAAGTCCCTCACAGCAGCACCAAAACACACAAAAATATATGAAAATACAATAAAAACTTGTGTATATCTAGATATACACAAATATATCTAGATATACAGTATGATTATATTAACTGCATTACCCACATTACTGAGTACAAATTTCTACATTATGACCTTGACCCGATAATGTGTTGCACCTTGATGCTAGACATGTTTTGGCAACAGAATTCTGAATACATTCTCTGGAGGCCGCTCTTCTACCTCACTTGCTAAACCAATAGGGTTTAGCGGTGTCTTGCACAGATCATTAAATAGTTCATAAAAACCATCACGGACGTTGAGATACTGAAGGACATACTCATTGGCTACGAGTTCAAAACCGTATGTAAACGACAGGAAATGTCTTTGTCTATAAAGTTGGGAGTTTTTTTTTATTATCTCAGAACGAATACAGAAAACAACCCCACAAAAATGAAACAATTAGTGTTATTTATATTTATTCTAAAGCCAATTCTTTTTTGAGCAGGCTTTTGTCTTTTATTTCGTGTTAGCCCTTAGCTTCAAGGCAAAAAACAAAAAAAACAACACCATGTGATGAACAGGTGTTTCCTCCAATGCAATGTTTTTAACATGATGCTTAGTGACTGTCCATGTAATCTTGAGCTATTTATCTAGTTGGAAAATAGAGTTCGGGTAATTCCACAGTTACCATGGAGATCGGCCATCTTTGCAGCTGTTAGCATACATTTCCATTGACTAACATTAGCTAAAAAACAGTATAAAAAGTGGAGAAAAAAGCCGTGGAACAACTCCGTTAGCTGCTGAGTTACTGCTGGTAAATACATCTAACACACTGTGGTGTCCAAGCGTTTTAATGTGAACAATAACAATGAAATCTCCATTAGTTTACAATTGCTGCTCATCCCATACTGCTTTGTGACATGACATCACATTTTCAAACTCTATACTCTGTTTCTAACTCAATGGGAAATAATGAAACAGGAAGTCACGTGCCACTCAGGTGCATGTAGCCCATTGCGAGTTGTTTCCCTGGCATGAGGTATGTTCAAGAGAGTTTATTTTCTCTTGTTGTAATAGATCATGATTAAGGGACTTTGCTTTCGTCAGGCATAAGGAGCCATCTTTATCTTAGCATGTTTCAGCAGGTGGACCAGTGTGGATTTATCCTATACGGTTGCTGTGGGGAGATATGCCCCTGATCCTGATTTACAATGTTGCAAGCGTGAACTAAAGTTTACTGTAGCAAAAGGAGAGAACCATATTATATTCTTTAACAATGCCTCTGCAGTTGATACCAGGTATAATAAACATGCCTGCAGAACAGATGGTTTGTAAATCGGGATTAGAGGCATATCACCCCCTTTACGCCTACCGTATTGAAGCTGTGTAAGAGGGCACAGCGATAATCAACCACATCCCCTTCCCCACATCTGCCTACGACACGTTCTGTTCCATTACATTTACATCTTTTCATTTGTGAATGGACACCGGCTCGAGGCAGCGCTGGCCTCACCCCCGCAGTGATAATTATGTCTGATCAATGAAATGCCTGTAATTGCTGCAGCTGTCATACCGTGGCTCTGTGCGGTCCAAAGGCCAGAGGAATTACATGCGCGTCTATTAGAGGCATGGCGTAAACATGACCTTAACCCAGGCCTAATGTGTTTGTGAGCGGCCTTCTGCAGTCAGCCGCGAGACCACAATAACATCTTTATTATACTGCGGCTGCGGAGGACATTAATCTTCCCGTATCAGCGCTTTAGACTGGGCCTGGCTGCTCTGTTCGGGAGACGGTGTAGGGATCAGGATGTGTTGTTCTTGGACTTTGAGGTCACGTGTAGGGCTGAGGGAAAGGTCATGATAGAATTGACAACTTAGGTAAGAAGTCTGTGATTTCTTTTGCAAGCCTTATTGTGATGAACAGAGTAAGCAGCATTGCATGAACTCACCTCCGCAGATTCAAAGATTTCTCAGACATGTGCGAGTGGCCCAAAACACAACTCCAATGTGTTTTTGATGACAGAAAAAATCGTAACATGCCATTAAATGTCCATTTTGCACAATACTACTCCCTGCCCCCATCTAAAATTATGTGAACAGAAAGTAAAATCCGCAAGAGTGCTATGATACTGCTGGCTTGTATTGTACATTTTCTTGAGTTTTTCAAACAAGTCAGTCACTGCTCCTTGCTCCGAAGCAGCAGGAGTTGGTGATGAGTTGGGACCAATCATTTGCTCTAATGGCCTTTGAAAACATGTTGCGCTTGGAGTTCAGAGCGCTGTGACCTGCAGTTACACCTGTGCGCCTCTCAACAGGACGTCTAAAGTGCTGTTACTTTACTGTGGGGAAAAAACCCTCATGGCCTTTACCGTTAAACGTATTCATCTCTTTTCCCGAACACATGCATATGAGCAATCATTTGTGACTCAGATATAGAAAACTGTTTGCGTGTGCACTGCGGTCACCCACTGCTCTTGACATGTTGTGGCTTTATGTGTATGTTTTTCAAGGACCCCCAGTAGCGTCAGCGACTCACCACTTCGGCTACTCTTCCTGAGGTTTTAAAAGGCAGTGAGGGTGAAATGGGGGCAAGACAACAAATGAACCACTTTAAAGGAGACGTACGAAGCAGCTCTTAATTAACCACATAATATTTCCTCGTCAAACACATATTTTGCTTAATTCACGCATGTTTGAGTAATGCTATTTACTGACTGGTTGTTTCTTCGTTTACTGCTGCATAGGGCATTCACAGAATAGTCGATCATATACATCATTTAAGACGAGTTGACTAGTCGTGTAATCTCTCCCTCCCCCTCCCTCTCTGCCTTGTTTTAACATTAATGTCTAGGCAGAACCTTTTGTTTCAATGGGACAATAAACCGTGTTAAACCTAGATAGCTTCCGGCTACTTGTTTTTGCAGGTTAGCCTTAACTTATAGTCCACAAATAGTTTTGCCTGCCTAATTACTGACACACATATTCAGCCGACATGAGCAAGCTGGCCCATCACACGCACTGCTTTTAACTTTTCTCTCACACGGCCTCATTTACATAGAATCACCTACGATCTCACACTGGATCGAAAGCTCGGTTACTTCAGACCCTGGATTTACAATGAAGATGATCCTAACAGTATAAAGGATCCTGGCAAAGGAGGAGAGCGAGACAAACGGAGGAGGAGAGAGGAGGCGGATCTATGCAATGTTTCTGGAGGCGCAGGTAACACTGAGCATTGCCTAAAAACTAAGTTAAAACCTAGGAAAAGGAAATAAGTCACTATATTGTATATTAACTTAGAAAATAAGCTGGCAAAACCTCCTTAAAACATGTGAGCCTACATTTTTACATGGTCTTCATGTACTTGATGTAATTTAGGTGTTGTTTCTCAGCTGTTATATGATGATGTCATCCCACCACTAGTTGACCTTGACTATTTGGACAAATAAGGCTATATCCACACGAACACAGAATGCTTATATTTTCAGAAACTTTCTTTGTAAGCACAAAGCCAGTAAATGTGTGTGTCCACATGGGCTGACTCATCTTCCATGGCCTGTGTGAGGCGCTGTGACGCTAACACACAAGATGTAGAGGGCGCATGCGCAGTAAACATTTGTGGAATGTAAACCCTGAAAATTAAATGATTCAAGGATTTACAATCTACAAAAGAGATGGGAAGGCGAGTTTGTTCTTCAGACGTAACGGGACTAAAGCAGAAAAACCTGTCAGTGACCAGACTTTTACTGTCTGTCCAAAACACAGACTGACTGGGCCGTGTTTTTCTACTTGTCACCTGTGGCTTGTGGACTGCAGCAGAGCAAAGAGGAGTGGAGTCAAACCATCATAGATCCATGAGTAAAACTCATTATAAGGTCAGTAGATTATGGATAATAGACACCACTCTGGCGCTGTGATGTCATCGTTTTAGTAAAAGTTGCAGAGACGTTGTAACAACGGCGCCATGTAAACAGCGTTTTTAGATCTTTCCACGCTGGGACCTAGTTTGGAAAATGTTCATTTACAGACCCCAAAACGCTGGGCTCGTATGGACGATACACTGGAGTGATAAAATATCTTTGCGATTGGTCCTAGCTTGACTTAGTATGGACAGGGCTATGCTAACAGCAGCTAGATGATATTGTTGTCAAAATGACTCCTCTTTCTGGCAAATCAGTGGCCAGCAGTGTGTCCACGTTCAGTGTGTCAGGGTAGAGCTCGGTCCCAAAACGTGTACCTGGTTGATTCTGGTCTATCCTGTGGAAACACTCAACTACATGGGAAAACCTGGCCCTGGGCTGCAGGAAGTGCCAGTGGAAAAGAGGTAAAGTGTGTTCGTCACAGCACCCTTGATCGCGATGCTATTAGAACATGTCATTCCCACTGCTGCATGCAGAGGGCGCCCCAGACCAATTCAAAATCAAGCCCAGTCCAGTCTCTCACTTCTTAGACATTAACTTAAAAAAACACTGCACCAGTTCTAATTGCTTGGGCAAATTGTGTGGGCTCCTCCTTTCTTGCGTTGCCTCAATACATCATTATACAGCGAAGCAAACCATAATCCTACAGAACCTGGAAAAAGAGGGTGTTGTGCTAAGTGAATTTTCTAATGGGATAATCAACCCTAATCATAATCTTGTTGACTGTATTATAAGTTATGATATGATACAAAAATCTAACATGCAACTTTGAAAAAGCTACATCCTTATTTTACCTTTACTAATTCATTTTGATTGGCATTTTAGTTTTATAAATGTAACATAAAAACATCCTCATTATTGGTTCTTTATCAGGAATATGCAAATTGGGAAATCATTTAAATGACGTCCATAAATAAAATATATATCAAAATAACCTTCCTCATAAAAATTCATAGGAATTAGTGTCAAAAACATTTCTTCCCTTTTGATGAAGTCTTGACAGCATGTTTTCCCCCTTTCACGTTTGATATTTGCGTCCCCTGCAGTAATAGGCTGTTTGGTATCATTGTAAATGGCATACGCATTATTTATTTGACTGTTTGGGACGTATTGCCACTGTAATTACCGCCATGGCGTCTGTCGAGGCCTGTCAAACTCAGACTCTCATTTAAAGAACTCACTGATCGTTTCTAATTAACGCCTGTTTCCCACTGAACCTTGATTTCATTTTTCATCAAAACTGTCAGCGCTGGAAACAATATTAATGGGGAATGAACACTGTCAATTATTTAGCTGCAAACCCCCAGTGCATGGTCTAGACTACACAGTTGTAGATAAAGTGTATTTAAAGTTAGTTCAGAGCTTGTCATTTGAAAAACATAATTAAAAAGGATATACAGTGCCGCACCAAAAAACAAAACAAAAATGACTGCGAGATGTTTTTTTGTCAGCTGCATTAAAGTGATGGTCTGTAAGTTTGCAAAGTGAATGGAGAAAGTAAAGAATCAAATTCCTCCCGTCTTTAACCAGGAAGCCCTTCTTAGTTTGCAAAGTGAGGCGAGCAGGAACAGAGTTTTCAAAAGTAAACAATCAAGTTCCCTCCCCCTCCCTCCTGATTGGACCTGACAGGCTGGTTCACAGGGAAAGCTCGTCTCATTGGTCAACTCGGGAGGATACTAGACTCTGGTTAGTTGCTGAGATCCGGGAAGGAAGGACTTTGCAAAAAATAATATGTATAGTATATTATTACTAACTTTACATCAAAATTCAAGACCAGAGGGTTATTTTGCACATTTTATGAAATGTATAAAACATTTAGACTTCCAGACTATCACTTTAATAAAACAATGGCACTAATACTGACTTTTATAGTTTTATGTTTAATGTTTAACTTTGCTTAACGATTTTTCATTTCTACTTGACTAACACTGTTTTATAGAGTATAGTGTTACCTTTTGCATGACCCACCTGTGTCCATGCACAGTCTGAATGTTCTGCTTCTTCACAACAGTCAAAGCTGGGATTGAGGTACTGTACTGTACTTTGAAAGAAAACTGTCCTCATCTAGCCACTGTAGATCCCCTTATGTCCAATATGATCCACCTGATAAAAGAAACCAAATACATGTGCTTTTAACATCAAATTAAATTGTAGGTTTATTTTAACCACTGAAAAATCTTTGAGAAGCTACAAGTCCTTGACAAAAGTACTAAGTAGCTCATACCCCAGGAGGCCATAAGCGCCACTGCCGGTGTCGTAGCATGTTACGTGTTTTCACTTGTCTGTGAGAGTAAATATTACACTGACAGAAAAGACAAAGAGAGAGAGGGATATTATACATCCAATTACACCATAGAGATAACTAGTTTCACTCAGCCTTGGCTTTGAATAGCGACACCGGCGGAGATGAAAGACCCCCCAATCACCCCTTGTAAACCTCCCAGAGTTTACAAATGTGATGTACCTTAAAAAAGGATTTACTAGCACTGCTTTAAAAATGGGCACTAATTAAAATGCTTTGGAAGTTTGTCCACACAATGTAAGATCTTCAATCTTAAATCCAGTATCATCATTTCATGTGCTTGTGGTTTGTTAAAATCTAAAGCGAAAATGAAGACTTTTGGCAAGAGCTCAGCTCCTAATGCATCTATTTGGGAAAACACTATGTCAGCAAGAACCATTTACTGCAATGTGTTGTATAGATAAATATGATCAGTACGCTGTGCTGCATTTGAACCACTTTGAGTGCCACATGCACTTATTTTTATAGCCAAATCAACATACCATGTTGTTTGTTTTTTATCAGTGACAAAGCTTTAGAAAAACATCCCTTCTGTGCCTTAAAAGTGAATCAAAAGCCAGAGCAGTTTAATTTATTCTGTGCTGCTTTCTTTGCATTCTCCGCATCAGAAGAATTTCATCAAGTACAGAGACAGAGAAAAATGGACTGATATACAAAAATACATTTATTTGAAACAATTTCAAAATGACAGTTTCTTTACCGTAGAAATATTGAAATCAGGATGGAACAGAACATTACGGATGATGCATGCGTCAGAGGTCGTTGTGCACCAGAGAACATCACAATGCTTTTGCCTTCAGGAATAGCACAAACGCAACAACTTCAAGTAAAAGGCGCAGCCCAGTTTGTTTCCTTACTGCAAAGAACTGTTTATATAGTACACAGGCATGTTTCCATTGAGATATATAGACAGGGTTAAGGCCAAATGCTACACGCAATTGTATTCAAATGTTATGTCCATTTGAAGTAAGTTTGTATAGTTACATTACTGCAATCCTACAAAGCATTCTCCTATTTTGCCTTTGAGCAAAACTCTGCTCCCATGTGTATGTCACACTTTTTCAGTCAAGTCTGAGATATTGAAGCGGCTTTGAGAGCCAAGAGAAGTAGATAAAGCATAATAAAATCAACTGCAAATATGCATTGTATCCAGTGTTGGGAACGTTACTTTTAAAAAGTAATTAGTTATAGTTACTCACTACTTGTTCCAAAAAGTAACTGAGTTAGTAACTGAATTACTCTATAATAAAAGTAACTCGTTACCAGGGAAAGTAACTATTTGTGTTGCTATATGTCAAAGAATTTTGTTTTTTTGTTGTTGCTGTTTTCACAAGTCAATTGAAATGGTTAGAACAGACAGGTGTTCAAAGATGTTCAAAGATGTTCATAGTAACTGAATGAACTGAATGGGGGGTGAGTGGGGGAGGCCCCTGTGACTGAGTGGTATTGTATTTGCGCCGCTGTTTTATTAATGTAGGAATATGGCCGTATTCAAAGAGAATGGGGAGGAACAAGAGTAACATGTGCCAACGATCAGGGCAGACTTTACGCACAAGCATGATGTCTCTCCGTGAAACAATCGACAGCAAATATAAGTTTACATGCCCCAGAAGGTTAGTGGCCTTGCACTGTTCTATGGAGCGGAGAGCGGGGAGAGAGGAAGAAGAAAGGCGCTGAGAGAGAGAGGGAGAAAGACGTGTCTCCACCGCGTCCACTGCGTCTTTGGGTTAAAAATAAGTTCCAACACTACTGATCAATGATCACCAACTTGATTCTCCCCTGCGGCTGCACCGCGCTGTGGGGATGACAAGCCGCGGGTCGGGGACACAAGTAGTTTATGGAGCAGAGAGCGCGATGCAGTACTCTGCACGGACAGTCAGATGTGCGTGTTCTGCTCTGTCAGACTCCGCCCACCCTCTCCACTGCTCTCCCCATGCTGACACCGCGGCGCTTCATTCTGCCCAATTGTAACGTGCCACTTTGTTTACCCAGTAACGATAACGGCGTTGTAACGACGAGGAGAGTAATGAATTAGATTACTCCGTTACTGAAAAAATAACGCCGTTACCTAACGCCGTTCTTTTAAACGGCGTTATTCCAAACACTGATTGTATCTGACGTGGCAATTACTACTAAATGTATCATGAAATATATTTATATTTATCACAAGAAAAAAAGTTATTTTCAATCTCCATTCACGATACAGTACGTTCATGAATAATGCGTCTCATTACGAAGGGATTGCTAGGACTCTAACTTCAAAGAAAACATGATTTTTGCAATGAAAACTATCATTTTACTTACTCAAGCTCTATTAAAGCATTTACCTTTATGCAGGCTTTACCTTTGTGCATTTTGATTAACCCGCAAGGTGTGTTCCTTACATATGAAACCACACATTTTGGATTAGCTTTGATTTCTGTCATGCAACCCACACAGGGATGTAGAATCTCAATTGGAAACACGCCTTACTCTCTTAAATACATCTTTCTTTTACAATCTGCGATCTGTATCTCATGGCCCAATAGGCGGACCATTACAGTCGTACATTCGTTATGGTTTGACCGGACGAAAAGGAGAGAGATATGAAAAAGAAAAGGTGACATTGAAACACGACAATGACACACAGAAAAACAATGCTTTTGTTCCTCCTAATCCCAACGTTTGTTAAACAGGACTCCGAACAAAGCATTCGACCAAACACAGACCCAAGCAGGCACGATCGAAACAAATGCGTCTCTTTGAAATGAATGCAAGAAATCTGTAAACAGTGGTTCGATGTATGGTTTCCTTTGATCCAGTTTAGTCCTCATTTACACCTGGATTTGTCCTGGTTCAGTCTCGCATTGAACATGTTTTAGGTCCCGATTAAGTCCATTGTCCTGATTGTAATTTCAATTCAACTAAAAATGCTTTTTCGAATGGTCAAAAGTCTATCACTCCAGCACTGGTTTTGATACTGCTTCTCTAATCCATATAGAAGTACGTTTGTCCGGATTTAAGAAAAAAAAGAGTCTAGTGTTTTCTTTATTTGTACTTTTGTCTGCCTTTGAGGGATTTTGTTTTGAGATCATGCTTGTGTGCTACTTCTCCCTGCACCTCCCTTCCAAGTGTCCACTCTCAAGCCGGGACACACATTATGCGAAGGGACAACCTCTCGCCTCACGCTGTGTATGTATGTGCATTATGGGTAAGATCCTTGCGTGGGCCATCATCTGCTGCCGTCCCGCACTCTGTGATTGTGGCCGTGCTGACTGTGAGGAGTTCTGAGCCGGTCATTCCGGGGCACTGAGCTTTTGCTCGACTCAGCGCCCATGAACGGGGTCTGATATTGATAGTGTGTGTAGAACGATGCCCGTCTGATAAAGTTGTGCAAATGCAAAAAACACAGCAAATTGAGAAATATTACAACTTCAATTCATCTTGTTACAGCACAGTTGAAGCTGTTTCTCTTTCTACCAATTTCATCCCATAGTACACACCGTATTGTTTCTCGCACACTACGGGAATTAGCTGTTAGCACTGCATTCTGTTGGCATTTACACAGTGTCCCAACATCTCTGAAATTTGCCTGTAGCAAATGATCCGTCCCCTGAAGAGCGCGCAGTCCAAGTATTCAAATACAAGAAACATTTCAAATAATTCTGTGCATGGATGAGGTACATGTGGCGAGCTGGTGCTTTTAGACTGAACTGTTCTGCTAGACTGGGAAACGTACTAAATTCTCTGCAATGAGCAATGTGTATGATACAGCATGTAAAGCAGTATGTAAAGCTCATATGTTCAAAGTCATTCACATATGGATGGTTTTATGAGATGTTAATGCGTTTTCTTTTGACACTACGTAGTTACAGGAATTGTTTGCTGCTTTTCCTATAAGGCCGCGTGTGAGGCAGTTGCAAACAGTTAGGGGCAATGAGTCACAGCAAACTGCACTTGGAGAAGAATAGCACTTTTATGGTGCATTATTTACTTGCACCGCAGTGGTTATTTTATTTGGGACTATACACCTCTGCCAAGCTCACATTTCACAGGTTTTATGAAAGCTTCTGAGATAGATTGCCTTAAAATGATCCCCAAAACAGTTGGCTTTATGGCACTGTAATAGACCTTAAAAATCACTGTGTAATAAAGGCTCTTTCAGCACCTGTAAACAAAGTGATTACTATAGGCTCCAGACTGTAATAATGCTTGAATGAATTAAGCAGTAAATCGACAGGTCGGTTACAAATGTATCATTCAGGACTTGACAGATGATGGATATATCTCACTAGAGTTACATATTGAGAGTAGCGAGATCAGGTTTTTGTTGTATTGTTTAGCTGCATGACACCATGAGAAGGCTTTTTGTGAGAGAATGTCTCTTTAATTTCCATACTGACTCTCTCATGCCCTGTAGCCGTACTGGGACCATGACATACCCCTTCACATAACATTGGCCGAGACTGGAGTCCTTATTGTCATTCTTGGAATGCATGGCTCATCGTATTTATATCTCTTCTTGTGGAAGTATAATTAGGCTTGGATATTCAATGTTTGCAAATTTAAAATGAATTGTGTTAATTTTAATAAACTTCTCCCGTATTCCAAATTTTGTCTGCAGCCTTTTTCTTACATCTCCATTGGGCAAAGCAGATACTAACAAATAAAATATGGCGGGTAATTTTATTACCAATCATTTTTGCTCAGATGGGAAATTAATGGGTTAAAAAGGGTCATCCTCTCTCTAGCTAAAACAGGGCATTAAAACCCCTCATTAATAGTCATTGAATGAATTGTGCCAAAATCAAGGCCTTAAAGGAACAGGCCACTGAGATATGTTACTTACCTGAGCTTAGACGAGTTGATGTGTACCTGTCTGGTCTTTGTGTGTGCCCTCAGTCAAGCAAAAACACCAAAGATGTTGTGAGGATTTGGCCTCTCCCATTATATTCCTATAGCTCTTCCATGGGCACGCACAAAGAGCAGACAGGTACATACTGTATTAACTTATCTAAGCTCAGGTAAGAACATATGTCAGCATGGAAAAACGGTGGCCTGTTCCTTTAAATATCATTAAAAAGCATTCAAGTGCATCAAACTGGCATTAAATCTAAGTTAATTGGAAAATGATGAGATTGCTTAACAATTTCCCCAGTCTAAGTTGATTGAAAATACCAATACTATGGCCTAAAACATATTCAGTTGCAGTTTTGTCCACATCTCTATTGCTCAAAAGCTCCAATTCTCTTCCCTCTGTTTGATGCAATTTGCAAATCTCAAGAAGTAATGCTACGTTTGTCCATCATGCCACTGAAATATAGTATTAGGGCATTACCATGGCATTAAAAACATTACATTTGACTTGCTTCTGTCTGTATAAACCCTGTAAAAAGGTCCTGGGTCAAACACTACAGCATAGAAAGACAGGTCAAAAGCCGAGGAGAGATTTCCCTACGAAGACAATAAGGCATCTTAACTCCTCAAATTATGTATTTTTAGTCTTTTTCAATCAAACCGAGGCTATAGCGTAATCCCTTTGCTGTGTTTGACTATCCGTTGCAACCGCCACACACACAACCTTACATGAAAGCCAAGCAATCGCTTCAGTCTCTTCTGACTGTCTACTGGACATACATCACAAGCAGACAATGGGATTTAGAAACCAAAAACAAAATAAATCCGTTTTCCAGATGGAATGATTAGAAAAGAACTATTTACAACACTTGTATCTACAACAGCACATAAACTGTGTTCTCCATAAGAACATGCACAAGTCAAGAACCTTATCAAAACAGCAGATTTCTTTAAGTAATGTTGGACTCTAACACATTGTCTTTTGCTGTAGACTACGAGCATGTAGAAAGTAATATTATATACATTTAACAGAACAAATAAGAGTATAATACATTTTCATATATTCCCTGTTCGACTGGAGACGTTAAAGTCTATATATAGGCAGAAATGATCTTCAAAGCAAACTCCTTATAATTAATAAATTTACTCTTCATATAATTTGACGAAAAACATATCTCACTTTGCAAAGTAAAGTTATGTAGCTTATACATCCACAAAACTGAGTAAGTTTTGCCATTTACTTTACAATAATAATAATAATAATAATCATAATAATAATAATCATCTTGAGTATACATCGACGCCCCCTGCTGCATGGATGTTGTAGGACGAGACATCCATGCAAGTCTGTAGAAATGAGGTCCCTTTAGAAAACTATTAACATTGGCGCGTGGAATTATAAAACAAAGAGAACTCTCCCGATATGGTCTTCCCCTGCTCTGTACACGGGCCGGCGCAGCGTCCACGTTCACACGCTGGTGCAGTTTGGGATCTCCCTTGTGCTCTCACACGCGTTGCCCACTCCCCCTGTACACAAACACAAACAAAGGGGAAGCCAGATAGTTAACAATAGTGTATTAATGCATTACGCACAAATGCCGTTGTACAACAAAAAGGCAAGTTGCACTGATACTGTAGTTATATTTATTACCTACAGGGCTAAATGCAGCCCTCAAACCAATTTTTGTTGGCCCTCAGGCTTCTTGCTTGAGTTGGCACACATGGCCAGAGGTGGTACTTTTAACAAGTTTATTTATTCTACATGATTCTACCCTCAATATTAACATTTTACTGGTCCTGAGAACTGAAAAAAAAGAAAAACACCCTTGGGTTTTATCTTCTATAGCAGTGACCTTTTTCGTATTGTGGACCGCCCTTGGGCCCTTCGATGGTAACCCATAGGCCCACGATTCGATACAATACATGGCTCGTGATAACAATAATCTCACCATACGCCGATACTGCGATAAGCGATATATTGCACAAAAATAATATACCATACATCCCGATTTTTTAAAACATGCAATTTTTTTCATGTGCTTTGTACCCCTCTCTCTACAATAAACAAATGTATAACTGATCCCTGAATCACTTACTGGGTCGATTGATCCGTCAGTGACATCACTTCATTTACATTTAAAGGAAGAAGAAACCACAGTCCTATTTCAAAAGGAATAAATCAACCCGAAATGAATCTTATTTACAATAATATAAACTATCATTAAAGGTAATATATTTGTGTGACAGTGTTTGGTTAAAGAGCTTAAAATTGTAGTGCTGCCCCCTACAGTTCTGACAGAATTCATTCAAAAATTCCTCAATATTGGCCTCTATTGACTGAAATCAGTAGAGCCGACGTCATCAAAAGTATGGATATCGGTATCGCATCGCCCTGCGAAATATCACGATATATCGAAAAATCTCTATATTGTCACACTCCTCGGAGCCCATGTACCTGTGTTTTTCTTCTTCTTTTTTTTTTTTTTTAAATCTAAAATGCTTCCAAGTACCCCTGCAAGGTCCTCGAGTACCCCCAGGGGTCTGTGTACCCAAGGTCAGGAAACACTGTGCTATAGGATCTGGTAAAACTATTAGGGCTCTGTAGTGTGTCCCATAAAACAGTTGGAAGCAAGTGGGAAAAAAATCAAACAAAAAATCAAACAAACTAATAGATAAATGACTCTAAATAACCTTTTATTGTGAACAATGCTTTTTGCAACTGAATTAATCAACAGTTATTCATTATCTTTAAATGTCTCGATGTTCAATGCTTACATCATATCTGGGATCCATAGATAGGTAATGTTTGTGACATTTAAAACATAATTCCTACATATCTGACTTTCAAGGGTAGAATACAAGACATTGGGGATGTGTATTCAATTCCAGGGCCAGACATTTTTATATATTTTTTCCATTAGTAGGTATACCTGCCTCCTCAACGCGTGGATTCTACTGATCTAGTAACATTTTAAAGAAATAATTTCCAATAACGTAGGTCTTCTGTTTTGCACCGATGCTGTTGCTGGAAAAGGCTCCAGCTTCCAGATGATCAGCAAATAATTACACTTGTACTAAAAACTATTCAGCATGTTAAAAGCCATCCTCAAGGAGTTGAACAGGCTTTACCAAAGTTTCAGCTAAATTAAACAACAAACTCAAAACAACAGGAAAGTTTTGTTTAAGTGAAGCAAAAGTCTAGTCTTTGTGAGGGCCTTTTTTATCTGACAAACGTGTGTGCTGCAGGTTTTGAGCGAGTGCGCAGAATCAATTCTCAAATGAATGACTAAAGGCCTCGGCTTGTTTTGTTCTGAACCAAATAACATTATTTATTTATTTTTTTCCTCAGTAGCTCCAGATAAAACAACAGACGTGCACTTTCTAATTAGATTTTCACCTAAAGCAAGGAATTATTTATTTACTGTCTATAGAATTTGTTTCTGTAACACAAATTGGCTTGTCAGGTTGGGTGTTTGTTTTTTTATACTTTGCTGTGTCTTTGATTTCATTTTGCAATACAAAGCTGTACAATTGTCCATTTGACTTGAAGCACACCACTTTAAAACACAAACATAAAACATAATGCACTCATTGGCTTGGTTTACTTGCAATAAAATTGGAATATGGGCTGGATATAGCAGTGTGAAACACAAGACAGTAAACTTTTCATTGAATTCAATGCGATAAACATAGAAAGTTATTAGTCTAAGTGGCAAGTGACACAGCAAGAAGCAAAAATAGGAATATATGCTACTGCATGTGCGTATAAAGCTGGGGTGGACACTTAACTTCACAAGGGGCCACATAAGGAGCCTGATTTGAGTCAGAGGGCCACACCAACAACAACTCAAAGATGTTCTGCTCAACCCAATCCGATTGTATTTTGCACTAAATTGTGTATTTTGAATAGCTGATGCCGTTATTTAGCAGGACTATCATTTTCCATAAATATTTAGCCATATCAAGTCAAGTACTAAACCACATGTAAACCCGGAGTCAGGACTAAGACCGATGCCTGGCCTAAACCACATGTAAACCAGGCCAAAAGTAAACAAGGGGAGGAAGAAGAAGAAGAAGAAGAAGAAGATCTTTATTTATATAGCGCCTTTCACAGACATATAGTCACAAAGCGCTTTACATGAGACAATGAGAGGAAGGTCTTCACCAAGACCCCAGTGACCCTCAAACAACACGCCTCTTGCTCAGCTGTGCGAACCCATCTCAGAAAACACAGGAAAAATGACACTTTTATGTAAAATGAGCAGAGGGCTCGATTTAATTCCTTAGCGGGCCGTATCTGGCCCCGGGCCGGGTTTTGCCCGGGTCTGGTACAATGTATCAAATGTGTTCATTAAAACCAAGGCTCAAATAATTATAATGATACATTCGCGTTTCCACATTCTCCAAGTCATTTTACAGTTATCTTCCTTCACTCCATGCTCAGTGGTGGTAAGGAAGCGAGGCGGCCAGTATGCACCAGGTTTGACCCCGGCTCAACCTCACTCAGCCACGCGAACTGATGGGATCAGACTTTGCAAAGGAATAGTTATTGATTTAGATACGGTTTACATCCCATTTAGACATAATGTAGGCCTATTTAGATTTATTTTAGACTCTTTCTGGTGACTCTGATTTAATCTTAATCAAGGCCAAAACCAGTTTTTGATCAGGATGGTTGAATATCTTAAAGAGAACCATGGGACTCAAAACTTGCATTTCAACCTATAACAAACATTTCCCATCAAATAGAATATAACAATAAAACATGAATTCAATGTCAAGTATGTAGCCTATATTGGTAAGCATTTGCATAACGTCTTTGTGGTTTTCCAACTTTACCTTAACCTTGCCCTGCATTGTGACCACAGTTCACAGATTCCAGGCCTTCCCCCTTTTGGCTCAATGAATGCTGAGACGGCACCCTCCCCTGTTCATTCATTATTCATCATTCCCAGTCTTCAGTACAATCTATTCTTCTGCTGTTTAAAGCCTTTAGGACTTTCCCTGCAACTCCCTCATTGCCCATTAATTAAAAATGCTAAACAGATAATAAGTTGCCGATTTCCTTTGGTAAACAATGATTCAAATTCAGTGGCTTAAAAGGACGCCTGAGGGGGATAAGAAAAAAAAGAGCCCAGTTCGTTAGTTTAAAACTGTTGATTTATGAGACGCGCAATGTTTTTAAATGAGTTAATTCCTTTGTGTATCTAAGTGTTTATAGCTTTTTATATTTAGTGGTGTTGAGGGAGCGTTTTGATATTGGTAAGTGAAATGTGCAGCAAAAAAAAAAAAAAGGGATGTTTTGAGATTTACACTGCTGCCAAAGTATCTACAACAATGAAGATTCAAGAGTTTCAGGGTTACGGATTGTAGTTTTAGCTTTCATTTATATTTTCATAAGAACTTGGGTATAGTTTTCACTAGAGCACCCGCCAACAGATTCGAACTCTGTATCTTGTTCCTAATTTTTCCACTGGTCTCACGCAATGAAATATATAGTGTGACTTACGTTTGACCCGGGCCTCCAGTTCCTTCTCCATGCGCTCTTTGGACGTGGCGAACTCGCTCAGGGTGATTTTGGGCGTGCTGTCCTGTCCCACCGAACCAATCATCTCCTGCTCCTTCTCCTGGTTCACCTCCGCGTAGATGTTGATCCAGGGGATTTTTCTGAGCACAGAAAATATTAACATTGTAGATAAAACATAAATGCATCTAAAACATTTTGGTGAAAAGGCTTTAATTACAGATTGTTTGGATGTATAGGCCGACTGTTGGCACGAAATCAATCAGTGTGTATCAAATCAGGTCCTTTATTTCGGATTTGAGTTTAAAATCAAATTAGTCTTGGCCTTCTGCTTAAAAATACTAAACTAAATGCAAATAAGATTACCGTCTACTTCAAAGCTGCACAACCTCAATCAAAGTTGAAATGTGAGACAAAGTTGAGACAAAGCTGAGACGTGAATAAGGTGGACCGCCCAAGCTAACACTGTGCTAAGTTAGCCTCTGACTTCCTGGTTCACGCTGGAGGAAACTGTGCTGTATTTAGACACAAAACAGTGCACATGGTCTGTTTATCTTTCATAAATGTCTCATTTACGATGTAGATCTATTAAAAAACAAAAAAATGATTTGATTACCTCAGCTTCAAGTTAAAGGGGCTAGATGCAAGTGTACTGCCCCCTTGTGGGAACTCTTGTTTGTGTTTTGAGTTTTGTGTCTTTTGTCCTTTTGGTGCTTCCGTAGTGCAGTAACGTTCCAAGCATTGAAAGCAGTCACTAAAACTCCACAGTGTTCCAGCCTGTATTAGTCAATTTGGCTCTACTCAAATATCTGTCTGTAAGTATCGAGATTATATTGATGTTAGCTTCCATTAGACTCCAAATTTAGTAATTTTAGTAAGTTTCCAATTCGTTATTTCAAAGAATATGTTAGACGCTAATTTCGTTAGCATCCCTATGGGTTTTCCCATGTATGTTAGCATCGTGCTAATCGCTCGCAAATGAGATCGTTTTTTATGGTTTTAGTTATCTCTGAGCTACTTATTTCATATTTTTACACCAAATGAGATTGTAATATGGACTCTTTGTGTTTCTGTATGTTACAGTTTTACAGTGCTTCAGTAAATAAGCATCAAAACAGCAAGACGCTTCCTGGTGTTTTATTGGAGACTGTTCGCTATCTGTGAAGCTAGTTGACACACTAGTAAAGGCAGAATAGCAAGTTAGCCATTTTATACTCACTACTGCCACCTCAGGTCATACGTGTAACTGCAGCTTCTATATTAAGCTCATGCATGACGGCACTTTGGACCCAAAGTAACAACTTTTTGAGTGACAGGATTTTAGAGGCAGTTGTGGTGAACAGGTCTGGGCTCATTGTACACCTTAGGACATTGTTGGAACATGTAGGGGGAGGAAAATACTTCATTTTAACATTTTTAAACTCTGTATAGTCCCTTTAAACTAACAGACTAATGAAGCTGTGCTAACAAATGTAAATCTCCTCACCATGGATGACAAAACACTATTTGTGTGCATGATACATTAACGTTTGATATGTTTTTATATACAGTACAGGTCAAACGTTTGGAAACCCTTTTTTATGTATTGCTTTTTCTGCTATTTAGAGTTAAATGGATTCTTCAAAATAGCCGTCTTCTACTTTGATTACTACTTTGCACACTTTTGACATTTTCTCTGTGGGCTTCACGACTTAGTCGACAGAAATGGCTTTCACTTCAGTGTTGAAAACCATTTCAGGTGACTATCTTATGAAGCTCTTTGAGAAAATGCCAAGAATAAATGATAGCAATTTTGAAGAGTTTAAAGCATAAAAGATACATTTTGAGGTATTTCACCCTTATTTGTTTCCTACATAATTCCATGAAAGAGATTAGAGCGGGTTGTCACAAGACACAAGACAGGTGCACTGTCGTTGTGTCCTCATTTCATATAATTCATTTAATGTATTCATTTATGTGAATGGGACAGTGCATATTAATGAACAGACAACTAGTGCTGTAAACATGCCGGATTTAGCTCAAGGCTAATTTCCATCCGCAGTTTGAGATGTAGGTTGTGCTTTCTCTAACTGTCATAGGTAGAGTTTAATTTTTTTTAAATAAATGGCTACAAAGGGACACTCTCTTACAAAGCTCGAATATCCATCCCCACTCAAGTCCTAATTGCTCTTGTGGTTCTTTCGAATGAGGAATGGTATTTTCGCATACTATAGAGAAACTTGTCCTTGTGTCCTAATGAAAAACCACATCCTGCAAACCGTCCTTTAAACAGAATGTGCTAGACGCTTGTTACTATATGCTCCACTGCTTGTTCAAACTGCGGCAAACACAAGAAAATCTAGTTTAAATAATCCAACTAAAACGTAAATACATTTGCATACGCCGCCACATATATCATCTGATGTGTATTTATAAATCCTAATTGACTTCCTCGTTTAAGCTGTTGCTCCAATTTCTTCCTAATTACTAGTCAAACGGTTATTAATAGCTCTGTTTTGTCAACTCTTGGGCTTCCTGAAGAAATGACTTCGCTTTAGAGTAATGAGGAAAAGTCCATATTCATAATTGATGACAGTTTCCCCCCCATTTCTCTTGCACTTTTCCAGAGATTCATTTCGAGGATTAATAATTTATTCAGCAAATAACAGCATCGGGCGGCGCAGCGAGAGAATATTAAAGCATTTAATGGCCGCTTTCTCTGCGTTTTTATCACTGATCGGCGCATGTGCCTCCTGCATAGGAATGATGGCCAAAGTCTCCGGGGGGTCATTTCACATTACATTTGCAAACAGAGGAGCATGTGCATCGCGACTGTAATTGATTTGTCCAGACTGCGCTCATCTGATTGCATCAATAATGAATACTATGGTAATGGATATACGTGTAGTGGGCGCCCTACCTCTTAAACTTGTAGATGAGGAACACGGCTAGGCCCAGGAAGACCACAGAGAGGAGCATGAGCATCGCTGAGCTGCTGTGGCGAGGGCTGGAGTCCACCAACGGAGCTGTGCGAGAGGGAGCGAGAACACATATAAACATGGCAAAGAAACAAATCTACTGTATTTCCTGGATAAGTCGCTCCGGAGTATAAGTCGCACCAGCCAAAAAAAATGCGTAATGAAGAAGAAAAGAACATCTATAAGTCGCGAAGGAGTATAAGTCACACCTGCCAAAAAATGTGATATGAAGAAGAAAAGAACATATATAAGTGCACCGGAGTATAAGTCGCACCAGCCTTGGCAACTATCTGGGCATGGAGGCGTAATTGCACCATTGACAAGCCTCTCCCAGCAGCACGTTGTTCAAGCACCATTTTGCAAACTCGTTCCTCTAGCTGTGCCATCTAGCTTTTAGCCCGTGATTACAGGAGCTTTTTTGTTTTCTTCATTGCAGTAACCTATGCTTTTCGCCAGCCCCTCACAAATTTCTTGCTCGCTCCAAACTTTTGCTGCTTGATTAACGGTTTTTAAATGTTCAATGGTACAGGAGTAGTAGATACTGGTACACAAGCCTAGAGCGCCATCTAGCGGCTGTCAGTGTGAAAATAACAAACATTGTGGGATCATAGATTTTGATATATACAGTAAGTCGCGCCTGAGTATTAGTCGCACCCTAAGCCAAACTATGAAAAAAGTGTGACTTATAGTCCGGAAAATACAGTATTTATCCTTTTGACCCGAATGGATGAGTCTCTGTCCGGCTTTAAAAGCTTCCTCTTTATTTCCCCCAGAATTATCCATGCATCAGAAGTGTCGCCAAATAACCCCACATCCTGACTGAAACGTAATGGCATTCCCCATTACAAGTACTGCAGACCACATATTATACATCTGTCACTGTTATAATGAACCCAGGAATGAGATGCCTGTGTTTTTAATATCGCAAATGTCTTAAACTGAGCGACCGTGAAATTGTTTGTTTCTTTTTTGCATTTTAGGAGACAGCGACACCGACGGTAAGTCTGAAATGGTTAATTGCACAATACAACAATAGACATTTTAAGAGAGGCAGAAAAAGGAATAAGGGTAGAGCCAAATGGATGGATAAACCTTGGCAGGTAAAGACTTCAGTGGAGAGGATAATACATTTGATTTTAGATGAAAATATTTCCCATTTGGTCCCGGAAATATAAACGGTTTTGCTGCTGTGATGGAGGAGGGTTATTGTGCGTAGCTGAAACAATGAGAAAAATGAATCACAAGAAATTGCCTTTATTTGAAAATGTTCCATTCAAAATTGATTGATTGAGAGGCATTGCATTTAGGAACTACTAGGTAAATTGTCTAAATAATTTCCAATTATAGCAGGTTTTCAAGAAGTACTTATCTGGACTTCACAGTTTCACCTCTCATCCAATAAGACCATTGAGAACTGAGGAATTGTCTTCAATTTTAATATACCCAGTCCACTACTTTTGTGAAAACCTTTGCAACAGTTTTTAAATACAGCTTTATTCTCCCCTATAAGATCCCTGGCATATAAATGCTCCTTATAGTTAATGTCAGACTGCATGACTTCCCCCTCCAGGCTTTGTCCTTAACTCCTATAGACTTTTTACATCATGTCATTGAGATCGTATTCCCTTCTCTCTTCCCTCCATAGCCCAGCAGACGGGAGATAGCGCTGCGCTTGATGCTGACCTTTCCCGAGCAGCTTGAAGGCTTTTTAGACCTTTTCTTGCGAGGTGAAACATAAAGAGGGATCCAGCTGAGTACACCTCCCAAAGTCATCGCTGTTGTAGCACAACGTCACCGCAGCCTGTTTATGCCTCGCGCTATGAGCCTCGGACCACCCAGGCATGTGTGGCCCTTGAGACCCTATGGAAGGAATAAAACATGTGGAGTGTGGATACAAGAGTCTGTCTCCAGTGGAGCAAATGTGGGGTACATTCTGTATATCCGTAACGTGCACTATGGAGGAGCATAAGGCTTTGATTCCCGGGTCTGTGTGGGCATTGTATGCTCATATGGTGTTTGTGTCATTACATATGAATGTGTTGGTGACACAGTAAGTAATGAGGGACCTAGGGAGGGTCTGGCCAACATATATTTATTACTAATACTTATATACAGTAGATTACGCTTTTACATGAGATACAGAACCTTGCAAATTGATACATGTAACTTACAGTAACACAGGCAGTCGATGTTATGCTGAGAGATTTTACACAGACTTATAATGGCTTTTGTTTGTTATAAATGCAAGACAAAAATGCCAACAATAACCTTAAAAAAACTAATTACTACTGCCATATACTGTATATGTGCGGAAGTTTTCAGACCCACGCTATTTTTCAGCTGCAAGACTATTTAAGGTATCGAAAAAAAGCATTGTTCAGGAATCGATATCGTAATCCAACCATCATTAATGTACTGATAACGGAAAAAAAATGAACCGTACACAACCTTGCCAGACGTTACACATATACATACATAAAGCCATTTGTCTATCAAAATATGTCAATTACTTGATAACATTGATAATATTATGGAGTAAATTATGTTATATGCTAACCTGATACTTCAGTCTGATCCCCCTGACTGACATCACGTGTCAGAGCCGTGTTCAGCATAATATATATTGTAATACAACATTCTGCCAATCACACAGGTCATGTAAAGAAATAGAAATGTGCATATAACGTTTTCTGTACAGGCTCGTGCAACAGGAACTCTTACTGCAGGTTATACCGCAGAAAACTACAGGGACAGCTTGAAATATGTAAACAGCTTTATTATGCCTAAAATACTAATTAATCATTTGCAGCCGTAATTAGCTTACAGGTCTAACATAATGTACTATAAATAGTCTAGCAGCTGAAAAATAGCATGGGTCTGAAAACGTCTGCACATATACAGAATATGGCTGTAGTGATTTTTTTTTTTTAGGGCTATTGTCGCGTAAAATCTGTCAGCACAACATTGACTGCCTGTGTTACTGTTACTGTGTTGATACCTATCCCAAAATATTTGTCATCTAGAACCAGAAAACCGAACAATTTTGATATTATTTAGAATATGCTCACATTTACAATATCGGATTAATCTCCAATGTCAAGAATGGTGTGAAAATTTGGAATAATTTAATAAGGAAAATAACAAACATTCAGAGAAAACAATCAAGTTACTTCCTTTAATGCTGTTCCTGGACCAATAGCATCAAAGCTGTAATTTGTTTGATCAGTTCCTGCTTTTGATACTTTTATTTTTTTTTGATACCAGTAGAACCTAAACTGCAAACTTGCACTAAAACTTTCCCCTCTTGCTACAGTTTGGCTATGGGTCAACTATTTAGTCACACGCACTTAAACCTTATTGTAATTGAGATTCATTAGCTATTTCACATTTTGTCACCAATTGTTGGAAAAGGAACTGTCTGCTTTTGGCCTTAAACTGCGCTGTGTTCTTTCTCAAGGACTAAATAATCAACATAATCATCCCAAGCGTAACCGTCATTTTGTGGTTGGATGGCTGTAAAAGAAACGGAGCAGATGTTCGGCTTTTGATGACAGACATAAAAGATCCCCATCTCAAGGAGCTCCACTTAAAATCAGGCCTATCCCCCAGTCCCTTGTGTTCCCACGCTCAGAACGGAGACGCAGCGACAGGAATTATAATGGATGGGGAAAAAAAATAATGATTGTCTTTTTTGATGCTATATTAAGGAGAATTCAAAATGTCTGGGATCATTAAAGCTGTACTCTGTAACAATTCACCCAATCAATGTAATAAAACAAGCTTTTGTCTTATTGCCAGTGATTTTTATTGGTGAAAAAGACCACAACCATGGGGCGGTTCCGCTGGCTTTGCTTTTTCTACAGGTTGCCAGAAAATGCTTGTTCTGATCAATATATCAAAAAGCCATTGCTTTGACAGTGTATAGGTCAGATCCGGACTAAGCCAGGACTAAACCATAACTAAAGACGATTTCTTGGGGCCTGCGGATACATCTGGATCTCCCAGAACAGCTGGAGGAAGTGTGCGTCGAGAGGGAAGTCTCGTCCACATTTGTACCATACTGTTTTTATCTAATACAAAATAGGATACTTGGCTTATATTTTGGTTAAAAAAAACAACACAATTTCGAGAAACAAAATTCCAAATCTAATGCTTTCTTCAGCTTTTTCAGTGAGTGACATTATCAGAGGAAGGCAGTGGCTCTAAATCACATCGGAAAGTCAAGCCACGCCCTATGTCTGCGGATTTAGGTCGTTTTTGAGCAGGTTTGACAGACTTGACAGTCCTTCGGTACAGGTCAAGGTACACCGTCAATATTTTGGCGGATAGGGCCGGTTTCGCAGGGTCCGGGTCTGTACATGTGGGCCGTATGTGTATATGTGTTTGGTGTAGGCCTATTCACTTTGCATGTGCTTGTGCCCCGTACCAATAATAGGCCCTTCCGCATGGCCTGTGCCGCGCGGTTGTGTTCACAGGTCTGTCATTAAACGGTGGAATAAGGCGTCTTCTTAAGCATTACTGTGGGTGAAAAGTGCTTTGGCGATGCTGTTTGGCGATGCTGCGAACAAAAGCCAAATAAACCATATTTGAAATGATGAAAACAAGCCTCTGATTACATTTGATTTGAGATTTAAATTCTTCCCGCAGGTGAATAAAGCTCTGGGTGCGTCCCACTGGGAGGAGGACCTGGAGGAAGACCTATAGGTGATCTCTCCAGTCTATCCACACAAACAGGCACAGTTTATTATCTTCTCTGTCGTAACTTTTGTCACTTCAGCATGAAAGTGCTCAAATTTTATTCACGTGATTGCGGAGGGTACTAAGAGACAGGAACAACATTCATAGATTTCCGGTTTGAATATTGCCTTCAAAAAACATTCGTTTAACCTCTTAACCTTCACCTTAACCAAGTGCATTTTCTCCAGTTCAGCTTTACCCAAAAAGACTCATCTCAACAGATCATTTTCCTTGCATTGCTGCCACATGGTCGTTATTTTTTTCATTGCTTTTTTCAATGCGTTTGTCACATTTTTGCCACATTTTCATCGCTTTTTAAAAAAAATCACTTTTCTGTTACTCTTTTGTTGCTTTTTAGTTGCATTGTAGGTCAGTTTTCGGGTTTGTTTCAGTCACTGTTTTGTGGCTCTCTGTTGCGTTTTCGCCTTTTTGTCACGTTTTTGTCTTATTTTTGTTGCTATTTAGACTGGTTTTTTTTTTGCTCAGTTCAGGTGGGATTTAAGAGGTCAACGTCGGGTTTTACGCCCTCCACCTGAGATTATTGTGTCGTTCATTTCTGTTAAAGCAGAACCAGGTACCTCATGCCCCTAGAGGCCATAAGCGCCACTGCAGCTGTCATAGCATGTTGCGTTTTTTTACTCATTAATTCTCCGTGAGAGTAAATAATACGCTGACATAAAAGACAAAGGGAGAGAGGGATATTGTACATTCAATTACACAATGGAGATAATTGTTTTCACTCAAACTTGGCTGTAAATACTGTTTAAACGGCGCTAGCCCGCAGTTAGCTTTGCCCATTAGTTAGCCTGTTAGCTTCTTCTTCGTGATCCTATTGTGTATTGTGTGTGTATTAGGGCTTCCTGGTTTTCTGGCCAGAGACACCAGGGGGAGATGATTGTATTACCCCCAGAGGGACTACGGCTAAGGATTGATTAAGGTAAACATGTTAGTTAGTTCTGCTTTAAGTAAACCATGGATTTCAAATTGAAGTTAAGTGATTGAAACTCATGAATGAACTGATATAGAGGAAAAGAAGGGGAGAATTCAAAATGTCAGGGGTAATCTAAAACATGTTTTAAAATGTGGGAGACGGGAAGGTGTTGACAGCCCTTAAGTGAACAGGAGGAAAAGTGTCTTACCTAGTGTTAGCTGTGTGTTGTAGACGATCACCCTCACGCCCGGCTTCAGCTCGAACTCCACCAAGTTCTGGTTCAGGGCACTTATGATGATGTCAGACGCCTGTTTGAAAGAAATCCAAAACTATAGGTGGATTGTGGTGGTTTACGGTATCGCAAATATTCTAAAGATGGTCATAAGCTTGTCCTTGTGTCATACTGTTCGCTGATACATACACATAGTCAAACATTTTGACTTGTATTGGATCCAATTATCAAAAATCTCTATTTACTTTTTTGCGACACCATTTGAAACGTTCCAAACGTAATGGTATTCTCAAGCCGTAATGCACAGATGTTGAGTGAATAGGCTCATTTATCCAGCAAAGACGTGAGGTGCCCTTTAGTGTTTTATGTTTGTTAAATTTACATAATTGCTGTATGCTTTGTAATGAGTTGTAGCATTTAGGAACATGGGGAAAGCAAACTCTCATGCGGTTATATAAAGACATATTATTCAAGTTTTTAAGCATGTCGTACTATTATAAAAAAGAGACAGTAGCTTTGTGTAAGTTCTTAAATGCTGCAGCCAAATTATAAACACCATAAACACACCAAGCAAGAAGGATCGCAAAATCTCTGTACCTTTTCCAGTTCATCCTCTGTTTTCTTTCTGCTTTCTGATTGGTTCTTACGCGGCAGCAGGAATAGCTCGGCAGCAGAGGGGACTCCTGGGAACACGGCCACCAAGAGCTGCTCCTCTGGGAAGTCGGAGACCTAGAAGAGAAAATGCAAATAAAACTCATAACTCAAACACCACTGATGTTTAATTATTGTACATTGACTCTTTGTCAAAACATGCCGCCATAATTCAACTGGGAGAGACTAGGGCTGTAAACACACAGAAACAACAACGCTTTTCAACAATGTTCTCCTTATATGTTTTAATATTTTCATTCTGGGACTGTGGTTTCAAAAGGTATGAATGATATGGCTTCCTAAAAAAAAAAAGAATTAAGTTTAGGTCTTAGCTTGGTTAGTAAACAAACGTGACCATAGTGACAGTGGGAGATAGAAACCAAATATTTTACTTTGCATAATCACTTTACATCATTAAAACGTCGCAATACAAGGATGTGTTTAAAGTGATTCTGCAAAGATCTCTGTGAAATTATGCTTAATGTGGAGAGACGTTCCTTTGAGATATAATTGGCTGCTGGTGCTTCACGGTTAGGAGCTAAGTGCTTGTGTACACTCAGCACTTGAAACAGAACAACAGAAGTTCACAAGACGGGGATCATCCACAACACAATCCAACATTCCCTGAGTAATCTCAAAGCAACACTGGGCAGGAGACATGCTTAAGAAAGCTTACTAAAAGAGTCAAGAACAGAACATGTACCCAGCGATTTTAGTATTTAAGACTTTGCAGGCCTGTCAGCGTGTGTGGTTGCTATTCAGGCTGTTGGCAGGTTTGAAACAAGACAGAAGCGTCCATAATTTAAAAAAAAAAAAAAAAAGAAAAAAACACACACACATTTGAGAGCTATTACATGACCTCTTATTGCATACTGACTCTGACTTTCAAATCCAAACTCAAAAGTCATCTGTTTAGATAGGTATATAACTAATAACATAATAACATCTGAAGCGATTGGTTCTTTCTAAACCCAGTTTCATAAAGTGCGATGTGCCATTTGAAAAACTTACTGAAAGTAATTATTAAATGAATCTGATATCAAGTACACACTCAGAACAATGTTTAGGAACTAGATTAAACATAATTCAAACAAAATGGCAAGAGGAACTGACAAAATCCCATGAACGTTACCTTGTGATGAGGCATAATTTATCTCAACAAAAGTTGTTTTTCAAAGCCTTAAATGACTAATTACTGTGATATTTTATCAGAACACTGTATTGAATGGGAGAGAAATATTTTCTTTGCCTAGAAATATATGGCCATCTAAATTCACATTCCTCTTTGTTTCAAAACCTAAACCGTGCAAAGCACGTAGCTTATTAATGATGTAATGTTCTGCCCATTTGCAAAAGTAAATGACATTTTATGATCAATTAAAATTCAAACTAAAACTTTGTGAAGAGGGTAACCATTTTCTATTGTGGCTATTATTGCATTAATGACTGAAGGCAGGTCTTCTCAAAGCTCTAACACATTTTATTACCTAATGTCCCCAAATGGTTCAATGCTGTTAAAAGTGAAATAACTGTGTGGTTATATCCATCTGCTGTTTGAGAGTCCAGGCTCATAGACCAGGCTGCATCAGTTATCAAGTGCAGACGCAGCCATTTGAAACAGTGAAGAGATGATGGCAGGACGATGGGCTGACAGACAAAGCAATAGACCCTCCAGAGAAAATCAATATGGTGGGAACAAGTTTGTCTCCAATGCAATTAGTCATTAGTTTAAAAGGCTAGATGACAGCTGTTTTCTGAAGCCACAGCGCCGAATGCAGTGATCCGATATCGAAGGAACATTCGGCGACATCCAGTATATGCAATAACAAAAAGGTGAGACAGGGTGCAGATTAATGAGCGCTATTATTAGTTTAAAGCCCTGTACCTGATTGTTGCGAAGCCACTAAATTAAAATGTCAGTGGCGGTCAAAACTCATTCGCAACTTTCCTAATATAATTGTGGCATCCACATTCTTTACAGGGACACGTTTATAGGCACATTTCACAACTTGCAGGGTAACTTTTCACAAAAATGCAAGAAAAATGCCTGAAAGTTCATTAAATGTATACAAATGTTTTATAATTTGATGCTGATGTTTGGGTTTACAATATACTAAAGGAGGACAAAATAAATGTCATTCCATTTCTAGAAGTATATTCAGCTATAGCTCTTTTAACATCTGGCTTTTAATAGCACACATCAGTACTAGTCTGCACTGGGGAAACATGTCGGGTGCCGTGAGTGCAGCACACATGGGGACAGCTACAGCTCGGCTTGAGCAAGGCGTCAAGAGTATCTGGAGTAGCCTCTTTTGTGATTGTGTGTTATAATCACTTATATTTTCTTTTCTATAAGACAGAACTAAAAGGCTACAAAACCATGAAACACAACTTAATTTATATTCCTCCTCAGAAAAAAGTAAAGAAAAAAAAGAAGAAAAAATGACTTCCAATTGGTCCATCATTCTCAATTCTCTTTGTGGATTTTCATGCCTTACTTGTTGCATGATTGGGAAAATCAGCGCTACCAGGAGACTCATTCAAAAATGAGAACATGCAAAGTCTACACAACACAGCCCTAATAGTGTCAACACCAGACTTAGAGAGACTTAGAGAGACTTATCCATGCATTTGTCTCCAGCAGGTTAGACTACTGTAACGGCCTGCTCACTGCAGAAGATCCAGAACGCTGCTGCTCGAGTCCTGACAAGAACCAGGACATTTGACCATATTAGTCCAGCTCTGGTCTTTGCACTGGCTTCCTGTCACTCAGAGAACAGAATTTAAAACAGCTCTGCTTGTGTACAAGTCTTTTCATGGTTTAGTACATCTCTGACATCAGGCCCTGAGAAACTCATGGAGGGGTCAATCATAAACATGTAGCTAAAATCTGGAACAGTCTTTAAGGGGATGTGAGAAAAGACAATGTTCAAATCCAGGCTGAAAACAGTTATTTTTACTTGTGCAAATGACAACGGAAAGTATTTTATCTGCACTCTTGCCTTGTACTGTAATAAACTAATCTTTATGTTGATGTCTTATTCATTTTATCTCTTTTTTTTTATAATGTTATGCAACTGTGAAGCACTTTGAATTGCCTTGTGTATAAATTGTACTCTACAAATAAACTTGCCTTGCCTATTCAGCTTGGAAAATCCGACCAAAGATCTTGAAACTGTGAGGCAGAAATGTTAACCACCCGTGCAGCCAATACATTACTGGTTAAGGCTGGTGCACATATGCCATAAATAGTCTTGAAATGTTGTAAAATGTTGCCTTGGTACTTGGACAACCAAGACCTGTGTGATTATCATATGAAAATGATACTTTTGAAACAGATCTATTTGTAAATGCATAAATGAGCTTCTTATTGTCAGTACCGGCTAATCCCTAAAATACAGTAATGCCATAAGAGGCCATTATGAGTGGAATTACATATCTCAGATGCACACGCAGTCATTTGAGGGTAAACCATCAACACTGCAGCTGTTTAATGGAGTGAGTAAGACGGAGTTATAGCGCTGCGGTAGGCCATTGAAAACTCCTCAGTCATCTTTGAGAAGTGCTTTTGTGCAAGAACTTGATGGCGGGCATTAAATTGTGCAGGGGAGTGGGGACACTTGGACTGAAAAGAGAGCCTTTGATGGCGGTGGGTGAAACGGACAGACAACACAATGCTATGTCAATTGTAATCTATAACACACAATCTATAACTCCCAAAGAGCTGTTCAGAAGAAATTAAAACTTCAATAAAATGGACTGAAAAACAAAATAATGTGCTGCTATAAAAAAAAAAGACAGAAGCAAAACAATCCCACACTTATTTTTAATGTATATGTTTGCAGTGTAAACATTTTGAAAAATATAAAAAAGAACTGTAGGTAATATTTTACAATAAGGTTACATGAAGCCATGCATGAATAACATGAAATTATGCATGAAATAAAGCATGATTTCACAGATGACTTCATGCATGAATTAATTAACTACTGTAATGAATTCATCAGAACATCTTGTTAATATGTCATAATCTTAGAATCATGATGAATTCATTAAAATATTTAAATGTTTTAACAAAAACATTAACTAGTCTAGTCTAACTAAGTTTATGCATGAAAATCATTTTCAATTGATTTGCAAGATAAAGCTTAATATAACAATTACTGCTGTAAGGAACTCATCATTAGCTAATCCTTATTATGTCCCCTACACTAAAGTGATGCACTTTTTATGGACAAATTTGTGCAAGAGTAAAACAAGAGCTATATTATAACATATTTACATCATGTATCAATAGGCAGTGTTTATGTGGATGTAAGTAAAATTGTTTTGTATAATGAAGTTAATGCATTGAATGCATTGTGGACAGCAATAAATTATAATGTCTATGTTTTTTGTGTTTGTTTTATCCTTGATTATTGTCCAAATAATACTTCATTATATTCTGCTTGTCTAGGGTTCATCCAGACCAGAATTCCCCACCACAACAACAGCTTTTCCCCTTTGACACCCGACTCATGAACAGTAAATAACCTGCCATTTACGTGGCTATTCACCTCCAAGTCAAATGTAATGCTTTTTAATGCCTAAATATAATATTTTTATAAACCCACGAATACAAAAAAATTGACAATGACATGCTGACAAATCAATGGCGCCGGAGTTGACACAGTTTGAAAGCACACAAAAAAATCCAGGCAATACAAATTTAATAAAGGAATATTCTAACATGATTTAAAGCTCAAAACCTTTGCAATGATGGGCCCCTGATATGGCCCTGAAAGTCCATGTAAAAGAGACTCGAATAGTGAACGAGCAGAGAGGGTGAAGAGTGCAAAGCCATGACATGAAAAATCCCACATTGTTTCCCCACACATAAACGCGGCCGAGTGAAACGGACTGTGGCTTTAATTGCGATTGGGCCTCTTCTCTCTCATCTGCTGTTTTATGGAGAGGTTTTACTGTTAGGGAGCTGTTCACTGCAGTGAGGCCATCATCACCGGGCCCTGGCTCCTCATCCAGAACCAAACCAGGGGAAATAATCAAAACAACTCTTTACTTCAATGTCGGAAAAGGAACTTCAGCTATAAACACTGCAGCAGGGTCAGAAAGAGTCTATATGCGTATTAAAAAATATAAAAGTCATAAATGATGTTAGTTAGATCTGGGTGGCAATGGCATAATATTTACGTGAGTAGAGGGACAGTTTTCTCACTCCTTAAAGCCACACCGCGTAACATTTCACCCAAAACACAAGCATTTGAATCATTATGGACTGAATGAACACTGTGAGGGGCTACTTTACTGGGAGCCGGACATCTCTCTGCAAAAACAGCATTTTCTGTGTCGAGCTGGTTATTAGGGGCATGTTTTGTATTGCTGGCACCAGTAAAATCCAAAATGTTACGCAGTGTGCCTTTAAAGATTGTATTTCTACTTCAGTAATAATACCTAAAAATGCATTTTCTCTCAATGTGAATAAAAGCAGTCTACAAATACAATCCTTTCTCATTTTCAAAAGGGTAAAATGAGGAAAATTCTGGCTCAATATCGAAAGGACAAAATCACGGACACAAACAGTGCAACTGAGTTTGCTTTGTGTGGCTGGGCGCTCTGTCAATTGGGGGGAACTTATGGATGCCTCACCTCCCTCAAAGGTGTCTCAAGCATGTCCCCCCTGAGGTGGGCTTGTCCCACCGGAACCAGGCCTCGGGGAAGAACTAAGCCAAGATGGAGGGACTATGTCTCCCGGCTGGCTGTGGAACGCCTTGACATTTCCCTGGCTGAGATGAAGTGTCTGGGGTGAGGAAACACTGGGAGTCCTTTCTTAGACTGAAGACAATGGGAGGATTATGCAAACAGTTAAACAGTACTTGAACTTTAGTGGCATTTTCTTCTTCTGTTTAGATGCCTTGCTATTTTTTGTTCTCTTTGAAAATTACTTTGATGTAACATTATTGATGAAATGTAACCATATGCACCAAAACAACAGGATCAGTTTCATATAGAAGATTCATATAGTGTAATAGTAATTTCAAAAGCGTTTTGTGGTGCAGTATCTTTTAAGAAATGTGTTTTGTTTGTGAGCGCTGACAGGCTGCAGTGAAAAGGGTTGAGAACCGCATCAGCACATTTAAGCTCTATGGCCCAATAAAGCAGCGGGAACGATGGAGAAGCAGCGATAACGTTGGCTATACACTGGAACCGTGCAATTTATACAAAATGCACTAATGGCGTTAAAACTTCTGTTGGATACATGGATACCATCCAACAAACCAGTATGGCTGGTGAGAGTTAAAGTGTTACTGGTGTTGACCGGTGTGTGTTATTGACTGAGGCTGCTTCAGTTTGCTAATTACGACCATTAAAATAGTGATTTCAGTTTGATTGGGACTAATTCTGCAGCACGAGCTTTCTACCGAAGCTTCTCTGAAAACAGCAGCAACAAACCAAACAAAAAAGGTCTGATTAGAGTGTAATCATTCCCCCAAAATAGGAATTATGCAAATACAGGATTGGGTGAAAGGTATATAACAATAAATGCTTTTGGGTCGCCAGAATAATACAATGCTATGACTATATGAAAGGTTTGGTTTAATCAAACACTGCAGTCAAGTGTTCAGCAGACTTACAGAAATACCAAGACATTACATTATATAAAAAAACACTGCAGTAATCTATTTCAGGCTGTTTAGTTTCCGGCATGCAAAATACACTGGAAACTATTTGTAATCTTATTTATTTTTGTACAATTTTCACTCTCACTTTGAAGCCCAATTCAGCACTTCAGTAACACTCTGCTCTTTCAAGAGAGGAATCACATACCTTCAAATGCTCAGTCACTGCCAGCTCTTTGAAATTAAAGCGCTGTGATTTCCACCCGCACTTGAAGTACACAGGCCTTTGGGGGGGACGCGCAATAATCCTGCTAATGAATTTAAGGATCAAATTTACTGCCTCTGTCCAATGGGTTCAAGCATAAACAAAAGCGAATGGGCTACAGGCATCGACTTGCTATAAATAACTTTACTGAAGAGTTCTAACTTGCATTTCATAAAGTAATGTTGCTGTTTGGCATATGATTGGAAATGATTTATGTTTAAAAACAATCTGATGAATGGATGGAATAGACAAGTGGTTCGCAAACACGGGTTACTTCTGGTGGTCCTCGTACTCCTCGGCATTTGTGGTCCTTGTTCAATATAGATACACGTTTATGTGTCTTTTTTGTGTGTTCTTTTGAGTTGTTGTCTGGAACTATTTTAGCAATGTAAATCTGGCTTAGCCAAAGTTCAAGCTTGATTCTGCCCAGTTTCCGATTGGGTTTGTTGTAAATAGGAAGGGCTTGAGACTTGGGTAAACAATACTTCAGTAAAGCCTGGACCATAAGCTTTAGGTTCATATTCAAGAGTAACAAGGTAGAGGATTTATTACAGCATGATTTAGAGTTGGACAGTTTGGGTCAGCACACTGTCAGGCCCGGGTCATGCAACAGCAACATTATTGAAATGTGTAAAGAACAAAGGTTTCGTCAATTTACATCTAAAAAAACTCGGCCAAATTACGAATTAAAAAAAAAAAAAAAAAACTTTTTGTGTCAGATTTTCAAGTAACTGTTACTGTGGATGTAACGGAGGTCATTATTTGATCATGGATTAGAGACAAGCTGAGAAAACCCTCCCCCCCCCTCCCGGAACCGCCACCTTAACGTGGTGGAGGGGTTTGAGCACCCGAATGATCTAGGAGCTCTGTTGTCGGGGGCTACTTGTCCCTGGTAGGGTCTCCCATGGCAAACAGGTCCTAGGTGACGGGTCAGACAAAGAGCGGTTCAGAAGCCCCTTATGAGAGACTAACAGGCCCGGTTAATCATGAGGCCGTTCTTCTGTGGACCCACCACCTGCAGGAGGAGGAGCCATAAGGGGCTGGTGCAATGTGATTACGACCCGGCAACGGACAAGTGGAAGAAGATGGATGGATGCATCCCTTTTTCCAAAGAGCAGTTGAATTAGTTAAATATTTTAGGAAGTGAGAAGAGCATGGCCAGAGCAGTCGGAACATTGCTTGGCAGACAGAGAGTGACTGACTGCACAAGGGACCAATGAGAGGAGGTGTTGGGTGCAAAGTGTGTCCTGACATGTTCATTGGTTTAACCTCTAAACCCCCACCTGAACAGAGTTTGGCTTTACACAAATCTAAAAGAAAAAAGTCAGTCAGTTTTTTCTTTCAAATGAGGTATCACGCTGTTGCTCTCCAGTCAAGAAGCTTTTAGATTAGGGTAAAGCCGAACTTGAAACAATGCGCTTGGTTAAGGTAAGAGGTTAAACAAACGCAAACACTGCTTTGGTGTTCAAACTGGAACAAATGCTTCCTGATGCAAAGCTAGATTTTTGTTATCTTTTAATATCATTTTTTGTCATACTCATTTTGGACAGATTGAAAGTTGGCGACGACAGACGTGAAGTGCGGGAGGTACCGCGTGTTTGCAGAGTTTATAGTGTGTAATTGGTGAGTGCAGCGATGTCCATTGACTTTGCGCTTCATCTTGTTTACGATTGGCGACAAGCGTTGACATTTGCCTGGATATGTTCTGGTATCATTGCGCATTTGGTAAATGTGTTGTTTGGCCATTGCCTGCAGCTCAAAGACATCGGGTGTAAATGCTGGTTCTGAGAGCTTTGCTGATTATGTGGCTTAACCTCTTAACCCCCACCTGAACGGAGCACATTTTCTCCAGCTCGGCTTTCCCTAAATCTAAATGTGAAGTGTGAAAAAGCTAGAGAAAAAGCAACAAATATGTGATGAAAATACAACAAAAAAGTGACACAAATTTGTTGAAAAAGTGAAAAAAAGCGACAAAAAAGAAACAAAAATGTGACAAAAAGAAACAAAAATGTGACAAAAAGTGCCTAAAAAAGTAATGAAAAAGTGACAAAAATGTGATGAAAAAGTAACAAAAACGTGACAAAAAAGTGACAAAAAAAGCAATGAAAAAGTGACAAAAATGTGATGAAAAAGAAAGAAAAAAGTGTGAAGACAAAGAGACACAAAAGCAATAAAAACGTAACAAAAATGTGACAAAAAAGCAACAAAAACGTGACCAAAAAGTGAAAAAATGTGATGAAAAAGTAACAAAAAAATTACAAAAAAGTGACAAAAAAAGCAATGAAAAAGTGACAAAAATGTGATGAAAAAGAAAGAAAAATGTGGTAAAAAAGTGACAAAAACATGACAAAAAACAAAGAAAAAATGGCAAAAATGTGACAAAAACGTGACAAAAAAGCAATAAAAAAGTGACAAAAATGTGATGAAAAAGAAAGAAAAAAGTGTGAAGACAAAGAGACACAAAAGCAACAAAAACGTAACAAAAATGTGACAAAAAAGCAACAAAAACGTGACCAAAAAGTGACAAAAATGTGATGAAAAAGTAACAAAAAAATTACAAAAAAGTGACAAAAAAAGCAATGAAAAAGTGACAAAAATGTGATGAAAAAGAAAGAAAAATGTGGAAAAAAGTGACAAAAACATGACAAAAAACAAAGAAAAAATGGCAAAAATGTGACAAAAACGTGACAAAAAAAGCAATGAAAAAGTGACAAAAAACAACCAAAAATGTGGCAAAAACGTGACAAAAAAAAGTAATGAAAAAAAACATCATAAAAGATCACTTTAGATCACTTCTATAGGTCTTAACTTTCAAATGAGGCTCTCCAACTCTCCAATCAGGAAGCTTGGGTAATGCCAAACTGGAGAAAATGTGCTCCGTTCAGGTAGGGGATAAGAGGCTAACAATTACTACCGCAGTTACTTTTGCGGTAGAAATTACACCGTATAAACACTGTTTATAACTAGCATTTACCATCCACATAACACCGCTGAATCATACTCAATGCAGATCACACAGTTCTGCTCCGCTCCTGCGATGAGAATAGAGTAAGTGAGTGGCACTTGTAACAGTGAAGAGCAGTCCGCACAGCACGACCCTCACCCCCCTGCCTCCAGCTTCCCATCACCTTCTGCCACTCCAAACTCTACACATCTCCGCTACAGCGACTCAACATCATTTATGTAGCAACCAGGAAGACATCTCAGTGGGGGATAGGGCTGCACAATAGAACGCAAAATTACCGTTGCAATATTAGACACCACAATTTCCATCATGTGAGAAACTAAATATGCTACAATAACACTGCTTCCTCCATCTGGCAGAGATTAGAGAATCATCCACAAAAGGATCAATTAGTTATGTTAAAAATAGCATTACGCACTTGTTTTTCTCGCAGTCCAACTCTACTGAAGCACATACCATTTGTCACAGCTATCCACAACTCTAGATCATTTCTGTAGCACTTTGAAAACCCAGGAAGCCATTTTGGAAGGGTATAAGGGGGAAGCCGAGGCACCTGTCATCTGATGGATCACTTTTGCCCTGGGGTGCTCGCGCACCAGTGAGCAGCGAGTAAGAGCCGCGGTGGAGGTGATAGGGATGGGAGAAATAATTGAGCAGAGGCCTGGAAATATGAGACAGGAACAAAAAAAAAAAAAAAGCACAAAGGAAAAGGGAAATGACTCACTTGGAGCAGGGACTTCTTAATTACTCTGCTCACGTCATGCCGCCACTCGGGGATGTCCGGGTTGAACTCGTCCAGATTAGGTGAGAAAGATAAAAGCAGAGATTTGAAGAACTCTGTTGGGGATAAAAAAAAAGAAAAAAGCAATGTTAATAGTGGTTTAAAAGCTTTTCATATCACCTTTGGAAATGTTATTTGACTCCAGAAAGCTACAACAGTCTGAAGCTGTACAACAAACAAGACAGCAACTGGGCAAATAAAAGTGTTAAACCAAAAAACCTGGACTAACGCACAAAAAAACAACTCCTAAAATGAAGTATTGGTGATGATTTGTTAAATTCCAGGCCAGATAAAGCGCTAAAACAGAACTAATCTGAGTCACCAGCATCAGAGACACCAGCACTCCTCTTTGACAAACCCGGGCCCGGAGGCTTCATTCTGCTGAAGCTGAGCCCACTTGCCATCTGTCAGAGTCTCAGGTAGTTAACAGAGGATGAGCCGGAGAAGAGGTGTCCCCCAAGTCCCCTCACCGCTCCGGGCCGAAGATGCACTTCCCGATAATTAGAAAATGTCACCGTTTTGCGCCATAACCCGTCCGGCGGTAATAAATCGTCACATTTCAGATGCGCGGCCACTTCACATCAAATGGAGACGTATTCTTCAGAGAGGAGAGCGGTAATGGGAAGATTTGACTCGAGGAGGTGCAATTTATTTCGCAGGGATTTTGAGATATTTCGAGACTATATGTGAGCAGAGCAGACGCGGAGATTAAAATGCTTCTGTTTTGCAAAATAAATGGGTGAGTTTGATATGTCGGTGCGCTGCTGTAGGGACTGAGCTGAGGCTGTGACAACGCAAATGGCTGAAGTTGAACTTGTCGACCTTGTATTAAGAATTGTTTTGCTCTTTTCTCAAATAATTCTTTATTATTTTCTCTAATAATTCTTTAAAATATTAGAGCTATAAACAGACTCAGAAACCGTTAAAAGAGCAGGGAGAGAGTTTGCACAGTTCAAGAGAGTAATACTGATAATGAGACAGCCACAGCAACTTTAGTAATTGTTAAATTCCATAAATGTGTTGAACTATTTCTTTCACTCATATACATTCTAGATGGATAAGAAACCATAAGTTAAAGGAATAGGCCACCGTTTTTCCATGCTGAGATATGTTCTTACCTGAGCTTAGACGAGTTCATGTGTACCTGTCTGGTCTTTGTGCGTGCGCTCAGTCACGCAAAAAGAACAAAGATGTTGTTAGCGTTTAGCCCCTCCTCCTCTCCTCTAAATACAGTTTAAATACAGTTACGTGAAAAGTTGCACAAAATTAAACAAGTCAATTTTCTAAGCAGATAAAAAAGGGGTACTATGCACTTGGACGTCCGCACAGTAAAGTCGAAGTGCTCTTAATATTATTACACCTAACATTATAGTACCCCTTTTTAAAGCAGTACTAAGTAACTCTTGCCCCTAGAGGCCACAAGCGCAACTGCAGGTGTCGTAGCAAGTTACGATTTTTTAACTTATTAATTGTCTTGGAGAGTAAATACTACGCTGACAGGAAAGGCAAAGGGAGAGAGGGCTATTGTACATCCAATTATACAATGGAAATCATTTTTTTCACTCAAACTTGGCTGTAAATACTGTTTAAAGTGACGTTAGCCTGTTAGATTCTTCTTCGTGATTCCATTAGTGTGTATTGCTTGCTCCGGACCGGTGGCAGTCAAGTTGCAAACATGGTTTTCTGGCCAGAGACACCAGGGGGAGATGAAAGACCCCCCAATCATCCCATAAACGCTTGTATTACCCCCACAGGGACTACGAAAAGGATTTATTAAGGTAAACACGTTACTTAGTACTGCTTTAACTAGATTTAAATACAGCTACGTGGATTCAAGTAACTGTATTTAAATAGGGAAAAAGTGAAAGAGCTTGGTCACTTCTAACTTGACCCCAGTTTGGAGCTATATCTATGCTAGGAGAGGCTAAACGCTAACAACATTTGCGTGACTGAGCGCACGCACAAAGACAGGACCGGTACGCATCAACTCGCTAAGGTAAGAACATATCTCAGTATGTAATATTCCTTTAAAGCAGGGGTGTCGAAGTCATTTGGGTTGAGGGCCGAAATTCACCCCCACGTCGGGTCGCGGGCCCGTATATTGTAAAGGACTGTGGCCTCATACATAACAGCTTAAACTTATTGTCCTTCATCAGACTGTGGCACATGTTTGTCAAAGTGCTACATGAAGTCATTATTCATTCACTCCACATTCGATGGCAGTAAGTTACTATTGTAGCCACAGCCACCCTGGGGCAGACTGAGCATTTACCACATGGCTATAATATGCTGTTTAAATCCTGATCTCTTATTATGTCAGTGCCCTCTGCTGGACACATGTGCAATTTTTCCTTTTTTTAATTTAAGTTTCCCCCTAGTGGCTGGAGTGAGCAAATTGGTTATTTCTTTAAAATCCATAACTCCGAACAGGAATGGGCTGGAGACGTACTTTTTTCTTGACATGCTCAGGAATTCATGCTCTTCAAAGGGCCACATTAAATCCCCTTGACACATGTGCTTTAAAGTAACAAATCACAGGTTAAAGAAATCCCCCTTTTATACCCCAAAAAGGGTTAAATATGAAAATCCTGAAATGCCTTCTGACTTGACTGCAGTATTGTTCACTCACCTTTGACTGCAATGGTCCTGGTGTCTTGGAGAATGGAGTTTCCTGCTGCCACCTGAACCGTCACACTGTGCATGCCCTCAGAGGAGAAGGTGTGAGAGATACTGCCATCCAGCGAGATCACCGGCTGCAGGGGCACAAAACAGCACGATATCAGCTCTTTCCGCCTCAATACACCTGTTCAATACACACTGGCGCTGTATTCATGACACTCTTTGGGCTCCAATCTGCTCATGTTTTTTCCTCTTCTTCTAAATATGTTGGTGTAGGCAAAGAAAAGTTTTCTACTGGAGAGGGTTAAGCGTTTTGCCAGAGAGGCTTCTTCACGCTTACATAAATGTGTCATCTTCAGGAAAAAGAAAGAAGTAGATTTTAAGCTTGAGGGACTCACAGAAAGTTTTAATGCAAATGAGCCATAAGGGGCCCTTGGTTTTACCCTGTTTGTAATAATAGTAGGTATTTGAGTAAAAGGTTAGAAATGAAAGTGGCTTAAGGTAAAGTGTGGGGCGACACCTCTTCTCAGAAACTGCTTGAATACCAGAGGACAAACAGATGATAGAAAATCCTGGATGCTACGATGGTTTCCTAAACAGATGAACTCAAAAGATTTCCCAATGGTAACTATGGTATTATAACAAAACACACTTTTTACAGGGTTGCAAAGTTGGGACTTTTTTGGTACTCTTTGGAACATCCTTAAAATCTGTTGTGTGAAGTTTGTGTGGAAAGAATTGTTGCAATCTTTTCTGTACAGTTTGTACCATGAGGGAAAGTGACAAACGTCACTGTCACTCCATCACGCTATCCGGTTTCTCTTCATGTGTACGTACACCTGTTTGATACACACTCATGCCTTATTCATAAAACTTTTTTGCTCCATAATCTGCTTGTTTTTCTTGGTTGTATTGAGCCCGAGGGAGCTGTGATGTGGGGAAGAGATTTATGAAATCCTATGGAGCAAGGGAAACGCAGGTTTAGACTTGGCTGCGTTGGATTGACTCTACTTTTATACACCGCAGTGTAAAAATAACAAAAAGTGAGCTACATGCATTCTATGAAAACGCTACGATATCCCGCTATGCTGTGTACCACTTTCATATTTCTAAGGCTCCCTGTCTCTTAGCATGCACCAAGTATATTGATAATCAATTCAATACAAATAATGTTGAATAAGCGAGGAATACAGTAATAATGTAACTGTCTTTTATCACCTCAAAAGAGAGAGCAAAATAAACTGTACCAATCAGTGTTTTATGTTGCCTGTCAATTTTTATTTATTAATATTGTCATTATTATTAGAACAAGAATTGGTTTAGTCCACAGGGTTTATTGAACAGGTCAACACAAAGTGAAAGAGAATACAAAGGAAAGAATCATTCAGCTCTCTGGACCAAGAGCAGGCCACCACTAAAGAGCCACAAACGGCTCTTTTTGAGTTGAGGTGTTTTTAATGATGTGTTGCTATAGAAATGAGGCCACATTTGAGCCAGAATGAGGGTGGTGACCAATGACAGGTTAACATTTTCTAAATAAAATAATACAATAATATTTATAATATATATATTTTTTTCAATAAATAAGTACTTAAATTTATGTATCATCATATTATCAATAAATAATATGTTTGGTTTCAATACAAAATAAAGACACGTGCAACTTTTATTTGGTTTGAACAAACTGATTTTTGATATTAAAGGGTGCTCTCATTCAAAGTGCTTGGGACTCTGGGATTGCTCCATCGTTTGGAGAGAGTTCTAACTTTTGACGCAGCATTTGCAGCAGATTGGATCAAGCACTCTTTATTTTAGCAAATCACAGCCAAATCTCAATAAACCACAAACCCATTAAACATTTGTTTTTGAGTTGTGTGTCGTTTATCAATAAAAACATCTTACATCCGCCTTCTCATGGCAATACCGGCCCAAACGGCCCAAACCTCTGGTGGTTCGGTTTTCAAACAGATCAGCTGGAGCAGCACAAGATGGATTTGTGGGTGTTTGTGAACTCACCAATATTGTGCACATTCCGCTTGGACGCTGAACGCTAGCATTTACAGTTTTGCATTAAATATATTTTCTGGCAATTGAGCAAATTGGATTTCTGTTTCTGTTAACATCTAATACATGGAGCTCAATAATAAAATATTAGCTTGCACAGAAGAATAAGCACTAGTATTCCAGAATAAGGCTGTTAAAACAAAAAGTCTCCAAAGTTTTGCTTGTTATTTGGTGAAACAAACTTCCTTTAGTTTATTGTGTTTTCTGAAATCTTATGCAACTTTCAAAAGAGCAATAACAAAAGTTGCATCAAACTTAAAAAAGACTTGAGAATATTTTAAGTTTCAGAAGCAATTGCCTTCACTGAGGCAGTTTTATAAGAGGAGTAGCTGTCAGTAAAACTTGACAAGATCAGTGACATGCATTTTAGGAGATGAGAAAGTAAAATATGTAGCAAGAACCTTAAAAAAGATTGTAATCTTACCTCTGAGTTGTTCCCGAGCCACCAGAAGTATGTGACTGTGCGTGAGTGGCTGGGCAGCACCACAGCGGAGATGTTCACCTCTTTGTTCTTGATGACCACGAAAGGAGCCAGCAGCTGCACGTGCTCTACTGGACCTGAGGTGGGGGGAAATGAACTTAAGTAAAACTATATCCCACAACAGGAACCAAATGGGACGAATCAGGGAGAGTTCACTAGTTCAGTGAGTCCAGAATATACGGCTTGTGAGGTAGAACACTATCTTACATTTTGTCGGCACGTAAATGCTACATTTAACTATTCATTGTGCGTGTTCTTGTATTTGCAATTTTCTTCTGGTCCCTCGGGCTACGGCGTGGAACGTTGACACAAGTGTCAGAAAGTGCTCAAGCAGAGTTTTGTGCTGACGTTGCAAACCTCTGGTGGATATGTTTTTGAGTGGGACACAGGTAGGAGCTCGGCAGAGAGTGTCTCAGTGAGTGGAAAATTTGTGATGATATAATGGAAGACAATTTTTGAAAGAACAAACAACAAGAGAAACTTAATAGTTGCTGCTGCTCCAAAGCTGACACATAAAAGCAGAAATGATACAAAACACAAATCCAGGTATGTTTCAGTATGTGTTGATGGGGAAATAAAATTCCTGTATATTTAATTGTAGAGAGCTGTAATAAGGAAATATTGCAAAGAACTCCCTCCGTTAACACAAAGGACCCGATCTTGCATTTCTAAACACAGTCTATAGACTAGACTTTTGCACAGACTTTTGTAGCACACCACGCCTCAGCCGACCCCTTTTTTTCTCTAAGCGACGCCCTCAGGGTACCGGCGAAAGCACTGGTGCACTTTTGTTGGTACGCAAGAGAGATACAGACGGCATCTCTGGAATCGCCCATATATTGTCCTGTTTGAAAACAGTTAAGGGGGAAAACAATTTGGAGAAAAATCTAAACCTTCTTTAATTATTCAAAAACTACTTTAACAAATGCTGAATTATGTATAAAGATTTCTACTAAATAAAGATACAAACACATGGGGAGGAGCAAAGTGGTTCAACAGCCCATAAATAACGGAGAATGCTAACCTGGTGCTACATGTTAGCATCGGGCTAATGCTAACGGTTAGCTAGCGCTAGCTACAACTGCCGTTTTTTTACTTCTACTGAACAATCTGCTATGAGAAAATATCCATATGGACCCGATTTACACTTGACTTTACTTATGCGTGATAAGAGCCAGAAAATGGCTAAAAATAGTGGAACATTTTTGTTGCTTCTTTAAAGATTCTATTTCCCCCCTCGGCTAAGCCACACCCCCTTCTATGGCGAGATGCCGTCTGTATCTATACAAACTGCACCTTGAGCAGCGGAGTCATACATTTGCTTTAGAGAAGCTACTAGTATACTGTAGCTATGACTGCCCTGGGGTGGACTCACAGAGAAGTGCTAATCGACCACAACGGCTCCCGACTTCAACCAATCAACCACTCACTCACACATCACGTTCATAATGAGGGCGAAGTGTCTTGCCCAAAGAAACAACAACAGTAAACTTTCGTCAAGGCTGAAATTGTCACCTTCCAGTTATAGATGGCGAAAAACATACACTTTAAATACTATAAAGACTTTTAAAAGCTCAAAATTCAAACTCATGACCGATGCAGAGTGACCCCACTGCGCCCCCTGATGGAAACTGACAGGATCTGCTTTGGTGAACACTAATCTGAGTTTGGATTTTGAGCCGCAGACACTTGTAATGCGCTCTTTGGTGGAACAGCTCCAGTCAGCGCTCCCACACGCTCATCCGCTTTAACCGGAACTAATCTTTATCCCACTCTGACGCTCTGTGTGAGTGAGAGGCAGAGGATCATTCACTGTGTAAAAGGCTACGGACTAAAGTATCATTGAAGAATATGTTAGTGATTTCCATAAAACTGAGCCACACTGTTTTACCACTGCGGCATATTCACATTCACCTTTCCACATTAACTCGCTAACAAAAGGTTACATACATACTATTAGATTACACACATGTCAGACGCTATAACGGTGCCTGTGCTCATTTGTACAAAGGAAACATTGAACACTGTGCCAGTTTTTTTTTTTCTTTACGTGAATAGGATGAAATGGATTTTTACAGTCTATGTGTATCATAGATTTTATTTTAAACTTCATGTTATTTATTAAATACGCTGTATAATATCAAGGTGATGTTTGTACACTGGGTAAATACAGCATGTTTTAGTGAAAAGATCAGTCAGAATACATGTATATTCATCTCAGTGCCAGCGGAACAAAGGAGGACAGAGGACAACGCCATGATATACTCCTTTGATAATGTACGCGACTTTAAACTGAGCCATTATTTTGTTGCTGTAGCCTCAGAAAAAAAAAACGGCAATTAGCCACTGCAGCCTGTTTTAAAGACCGGCTTCTCAGTTTGCGCCCACAGCAAGATACTGCATAAACTGCTTCAACAAAGAGTAGTTTGCTCATAAGACGCTTGTTTGTCACAGATGCAGAGTGCACAAGCTCATTAAGGGCAGAGCAGTTCACCTCAGACGGCACAGGCCTGGGTCAACAACCGCGAATCACAGTGGGTCAGTGCGCAGGCAGAAAACACAGAATGGATTATTGTGTTGTGATTTCTGTACTGGAGACTAAATTAAATTGTAATCTCAGGCTGAACACAGCTCTCTTTGGTTTTTTTAGGAATTCATTCTCTCGTAATACCTCTCAGATGCTGCAAGAGTGAGGCAGAAGAGTGTCAGTGCTCATCTTGTAGCTTGTGCCGCCTTCTAACATTGAAGCTGTTTTTATTTGTTTTTATACTTTCTTTATGTTCCCACAAAAACACAATTGTCCTCTGCAATGGGTACATCCTTCCATGAAGATATCCTGGTGTGGTGTAAGTAAAATCTTCAGATTTGGAGTACCTAATTAGCGGATTATTCTTCTGATTGCCTACAAGGCCATGAGAAACCCTGCCAGGCACAGGGAAGAACATTTTTAAATAACATTTTAGTAACTTTCAGTTTTTCCTCGAAGATTGCTTTGGCTTCTTCATGTTTTTCATTGGCAATAGACATTCAGTTGCAAGGATTAGTAAAGACACTTTAGTTGTAAGTAATTGTAAGTCTTGTTTAGGAATGCTCTTTCAAATGCTCAAATTCAACCATGCAACCATCCTTAACCAGATCCCCTATGTGGAGAATTCCTGCCTCAGCCCATTGCAGCCATAGAATTGGTTTCTTGCCTATTTTAATTTTGGAATTCAACCACATAGAAGAACCTGCCGTTAATGTTGGGAACATTTTCACAAGGCTGTGAGTTGTGAGCCAGCTTTGTTTAGTGTTTAGTTGGTAGTTTAGTTACAGGTAATTTGCACTTAGATAGTTGAGCAAGTGAAAATGAGCAATGATCCCACTCTAGATTGGCTAACGAGAGTCTTCCTTGTTCTTTAGCAGAATATAACTTGGCCCGACTAACTAGAGGTTGTTTCCTCGCCAAATAAGGGATTCTACACTTTGGTTCCATTCTTTTAACAGAGTCTTGGGAAAAGAAAGAGAAAGCATATACAGCAAATAGTTTATCTTAGGAATAATAATGATTGTATTTAAGAATTGATAAAGACACCTACATGTGACGTGGAGGTAGAGTGTGGTGGAGTCGTATCCCAGAGTGTTCTCGGCCAGAGCGGACACCCTGAAGATGCCTGCAGCCTTGTACACGTGCTTGATCCCCTCCTCCGTCCAGCTCAGGTTGGAGTAGGACACGGCCGTACCGTCGCCAAAATCCAACTGAATGTTCGTCCGCAAAGAGTCGCCCTGCAACAAAATAATAAAATAAAAATAAATTAATGTGATTTAACCATAACCATTGCTTATGGTTTGAAAAATTGGTTTTGAACCATAAGCTTCGGGTGAACAGCTAAGGTTTGCTTCATGGTTCTAAGATGCTGTTGATTCATATTTATGTGGAAAAAGAAATATTTCAGAAAGGTTTTGGTGATTCAAGACCACTCATCCAGCAGCATCAATCCAACTCATGAATGTATTTAAAATGGGCATCTGGCTGTTTGGGAGCTTCATACATAAATTCAAAGTCTTTTCAGAGCCAGGCTCTGCCCACTCATTGAGGCTCTTAGGCATGCATTAGCTCTTTGTTGCACTGATATTTCATATACATTAATGCTGTCCACACCTGGGACTCTGCACAATCCATTAAGATGCCAAATATGCAGCCCACAGGAATGCATAAACTAACAATGAAATAAAGTTTGTACGGAAGAGTGTTAGCGAGTGGGACTTTTCCATTAAGACCTACGCAAAACTTTCCCACCACGCGATTCAATGAGTGGCAATTATTCCTATTTCAATAACATGTTGTTCTTTTAACACTGTCTAGTGTGGAGTGCTGTACCCAATGCATCATGTACCAACAAACAGTGATTACGTGTTTGGATAATTGCATTCTACATAACAGTATAAATCTTAAGTAAGTAAGTAAGTAAGTACCCTAAAAAGACACCCAAAATGTCTTCATGAAATTATAGAGATGGAATTCATCATTTCCATAAACTGCTCCTTCGTATTATTTGTGAGTTAATATTGATTAGTATGATCCAGACCCAGTTTATAGAGTTTGCAGGTAATTACAAGACTGTTTACATAGAAACAACATGATACTTTGCAATATTAGGTGACACAATGTTCATATGTATGAAGTCAATGGGGATGTTCACCCACTCATAGGGAACGTGAGCTGGGATTAGACCGGCATGAGACAGGTTAGTTTTACCCATAGACTGTAAAAAAAAATAAAAAATAGACATGCTCACTCCTCCCCGTTTGCACGTTCGAAAGGGAATCTATGGCGGATTTACAGACTCCTCCGACACAGATCTGACAGAGCATGTTCCTAAAAAGCTAAAAAGGGCATAAGGGTGGGATCTTCACTGTAGGCCTGTCAATCAATTAGTACACGAGATTTCTAAAATGTTCCTTACAAAAAACAGCCTGGTTTCTTTAATTGAAACTAAACCGGCGTTATCACAGGAGCAATATATAGCTTTAGAAAGTTTAAAAAAATTTTTAGAAACCAGACTTTACAGTTGCTTAGAACCAGTGTTTGGAATAACGCCGTTTAAAAGAACGGCGTTAGGTAACGGCGTTATTTTTTCAGTAACGGAGTAATCTAATTCATTACTCTCCTCGTCGTTACAACGCCGTTATCGTTACTGGGTAAACAAAGTGGCACGTTACAATTGGGCTGAATGAAGCGCCGCGGTGTCAGCATGGGGAGAGCAGTGGAGAGGGTGGGCGGAGTCTGACGGAGCAGAACACGCACATCTGACTGTCCGTGCAGAGTACTGCATCGCGCTCTCTGCTCCATAAACTACTTGTGTCCCCGACCCGCGGCTTGTCATCCCCACAGCGCGGTGCAGCCGCAGGGGAGAATCAAGTTGGTGATCATTGATCAGTAGTGTTGGAACTTATTTTTAACCCAAAGACGCAGTGGACGCGGTGGAGACACGTCTTTCTCCCTCTCTCTCTCAGCGCCTTTCTTCTTCCTCTCTCCCCGCTCTCCGCTCCATAGAACAGTGCAAGGCCACTAACCTTCTGGGGCATGTAAACTTATATTTGCTGTCGATTGTTTCACGGAGAGACATCATGCTTGTGCGTAAAGTCTGCCCTGATCGTTGGCACATGTTACTCTTGTTCCTCCCCATTCTCTTTGAATACGGCCATATTCCTACATTAATAAAACAGCGGCGCAAATACAATACCACTCAGTCACAGGGGCCTCCCCCACTCACCCCCCATTCAGTTCATTCAGTTACTATGAACATCTTTGAACATCTTTGAACACCTGTCTGTTCTAACCATTTCAATTGACTTGTGAAAACAGCAACAACAAAAAAACAAAATTCTTTGACATATAGCAACACAAATAGTTACTTTCCCTGGTAACGACTTACTTTTATTATAGAGTAATTCAGTTACTAACTCAGTTACTTTTTGGAACAAGTAGTGAGTAACTATAACTAATTACTTTTTAAAAGTAACGTTCCCAACACTGCTTAGAACCTGTGTAAGGTGCAATGCTTTCTAATGGAAAACTAGCTTGTTTTGCCGCCCATATATGGAGGTACTGCAGCGATGGTGGACAAAGTCGGCCCCTAGCGTCGCGGTCACAAAGCAGAGCATACAGCGGCCATTGGTTTTACCCTACTGATGATGTGCCGTTGCAATAATAATGCAAATACACAAAATCACTGAGACCCTCCTTCTGAATCATATCTACCATTTTTTTAAGCCATGGTTTTCCAAATATTTAAGTTAATTAAGTTTTTAATAGGACCTATTGATACGGTTTTATATTGCAATAATGTTGTTATATTCAAGACAGTTATCTTCACAGTAAGGTTCACCGTAAGCAAACTATATCATCCAGTGTCAAAAAGATATAGGGGAACTCGAAGCATTGCCAACATAGCCTTAAATAGAGTAGCTCATATGAGATATTTTCAGCGCATCTCTCCCATGTAGCGTGGATGTTTGCCAGAGGGATTCTCAACCAAACCACAAGAATCCTCCTCATGCATAACTTCATACGCTGTGTACACCTACAGGTACATTAAAGTCTTGCATATGTCTTTGCAGATATACGATGCCATTCACTCCTGTTTGCCTGTGCCGTGTTGCCATGCGCTCCCCCTGTTTCTCTCTTTCCTCTGGGATTCACATCTGGCACCATGCGAGGGTTGGTTCTCTGCGCAAGTGTCTTTGGCTCCAGCTGCTGCCCGGACTGACTCCACTCTCATCCCCTCAGGACAGCAAGGCAAACTCCCAGCATTCTTTAGGCACAGTACGGAGATACTCATAGCTGTGCATTAGCATAGCCTCACTGTCATGGTGGACAATGGGTGCAAAAACAAAAGAGCCTATTGTTCCTGTTGCTCTTTCGCATCTTCCGCCTCGCACCATGGATTATTCAGTTAGCGCAGTAGAGTGTGAAATCACAGGAGGGATTTTTGGCCTGCATAAAGAGCATATTGAGAACATTTCATGGGACTTTGCCTGTGTAATTATTTCAATGGTGAGTGGCTGTGAAGGATCCAGAATGGTTCAGTAAAGTAATGTTCATACTTACTACAAGTACTTACAAAATCTTGAAACATCTAAGGCTTTTACACAATGTCTAGATATTCACTGATAAACAGTTTTGGCCAGTTAATGTGTTAAAAGACAGTTGTTGCAGAGTAACTGGGAAAAATACCTTACTTAGACAACACTGTCAATAAGTAAGTATTGGTATAGATATAGGATCTGCTGCAAATCTGTAAAAAGACCAAGCCAGGTCTAAACAAGCCCTAGTTTCCAGCAATGCATGTTTCCTATTCTCTACAAAGATGACAGTACTAGCCCGGTGTGGCACAATCTGAACCACAAACCAGAGAAACACATGATCAGTACCAAAACATATCCATCTTTCATGGAGTTTCCATCCATAAAAGATACTTTGAAGGATCTGGCCGGATCCAAGCTCAGAAAATCATTGAGAATCCATCACATTTTCTGAACGGTGAATATGAAATTCTCCCATCAGGAAGGCGGTACAGAGCACGCCGCTTGAAGAGCAACAGATACAAGCTCTCATTCATCCTGAACTCTCTGTGTCTCTTTTAAACAAACGGAAGGATAAAGAGCAGGTGAAGAGGCCGTCATAACTAAGATGAATTCTATTGGATTATTGTGATGTACTGGTTGTAAATGACAATAAAGGTTATTAACAATAATAAAACAATACCCGAGTAGTAACAAAACAAACACACATCAAACCGAGAAAGTGCCACTATTTTCCAAATCATCAGGTGAACCACTAAACTCTCATAATTATAAGTGAGAGATGTTAAGATTCTTCTGAATAATACAGGATTTGAAAGTCATCGCCATTTGAGTGCTTCATTACAAATTTGCAGCTGTGGTTGGACCAATATTATCGGAGTAAATGATTTATTGTGTATGGGTGCCAGATGCTCCTGCTTTTGAAAAGAAAGTAGATGCCTATCATGCAAAACACTGGATCTTTTGACATTGCAGATGCTTATAGAAGCAATGCCAAGGCCACATAAGGTCACAAACTAGCACATACCACCGGACACAATCCAAATTCCATCAGCGTGCCCTACACAACAATTTGAGAACCCATTGCATATAACAAATACTGACAATGTATGTACCAGACACCGTAATGAGCTGCCTGGCAGGTTAACAAGAAGCAGTCCGGGTGGCACTAATGTCACTCAGGACTCCTTGGCAATGCTGTCCTTTTTTTGTTTATGCTCTTTCTCCCTTTCTCTCTATGGAATCCTCAGAGGAGCGGGTTCATCTGCATGTGAGTGAGGAGGTCCTGTCTGTCTAAATGTCAGTCTTTGTGCACCGCATTTCTCAGAGGGGCCAACACATCCAAACATCACAGGGAGGAGGCTGAGGCCCTGAGCCCTGACACTGCTGCGGAGGAGGAATCAAAGCACAGCGGTCCTGGGGTGTCTTGTTAGCCACACAATGCTAACATTTGTTCAGGTGCTTGTCAAATCCAAAACAGCGGTGTGAGAGTGATGTGGGTAGACAGTCGACATTTTAAAACTCAATTAAATAGGAATGTTTAGAGGTGAAACACTCCAGCAAACATTAATTGTTTTTGTTCATTAAAACATGCTTTAAAAGTGCTTTTATTATCTTAAACCATGCAGTTAGAATGAAGAATGAAATGTCAATAGTCACAGAAGAACATCTCCAGAGCCAAAAAACTGAGTTATGCTGTTGAAACCAATCTACAGGTTGATGATTTGACTCCGCTCTCTCCACACCATAATGATGTTTTGTTATTTAACAAGGCGCTTCAGTCACCTTGCACTTTGAGTGCTCATGGAGTTAGAAAAGGGATAAACAATGTATCTGTTGTACGGTATGCAGCATTTGTTCTACAACAAAATCAGGATTATGATGGTCACTTTCACCAACACCATTATAAAGCGCACTGTAAGACACATTTAATGAAGTTGGTTTCCTTTGTTCGTCTGAAGAATTATATGTGTAAGCTGCATGTGCAATTTTTCCACCAGAGTGTTTTTCTGCACTGGGTTGTTTGAGAATTGAGAGATTTTCTTCCCCTTATTACAAGTGGCCTCGTCAGCAACTAATCATATCGCAGAATGCTGGACTCAGTTCTAGTGAGAAGGGGTTCTATTATTTTTAAATCTATTTTATTCATCCATCTATCTACCTATTCTTAAACTAAAAGCCACATTTCACACATTTGGGGAACGCTTTAATTTCAACACAAAACGTTTAGTTCTTGGCTTTAACATGGGCTGCTGGTGTTCTCTCCACTGAGTTGGCACATCCTCTTAAGCAATGGCTGTTTAGTTTCTACAATATAATGCACTCGTCTTCTTCTTCTAGAGATCCAACTAATTGCTGTGTTGCATGCGACATCACAGCGTTCTAAAAGCCTATAATATTATATAGAGGTACAATTATTTTGGTTTTGAGGAAATGTTTGTAAATGTCTTGTACAGAGAGATCATGGACCCAGTGACTGATATTAATGATCATTTTTGTAATTCACATATTTTCTTTTTAGATATGACTCGTGAAAGTGTAATGCAGTTAATAGGAAACACTTCTTCCTGCCCCCCACTGGGGTAGTGTGACATCATCACATTCGAGCATCTCCAACCCAGCAATAGACATCTGCCAAATGTGCCAGGCCACGACCCACAAGTTGAACGGACAGATTTACCTAAGTCGGTCTTTGTATTCCATGATAATGAATAATGTAGTTAATATTTTATCTGAACTTGACAGAATTATGTGCCTGTCAAGTTCAATCACTGCATGGGTCGACAGGAGACTCCATCTCACTCCTCCGCTGGGCCAAAAATAAGTTTCACACACCGCTAACAAGAGCGAGTACAACTGCCGAACATTTCCTCCTAAATGTGACAGCAGAGAGAAAAAGAACGGCAGCGGAGGCTAATCCAGGCTGACGGAGGGGTGCTTGGGCAGATCATAGCAAACTTATATTATATTAACCAGGAGCAAAACACTAAAGACCTATAGCAGAACCAAAGGCAGGCAAGGGAGCACTATAGATGTAATACGCAGACACTGGAAATTGATATGGCTTACTGTAGACATGGGATTAATGTGGTTATCTATCTTCTTATGCTTAGACTTGATTTCTAGGGATACCTATATCATATGGCTCAATTAAGAAATAACTATTCATCCAACTCAACTATAAATTACTGTATGTAGTTGTGATGTGTGTGGAGTGAATGAACAACAAATCTCTATACACTATATGAAGCACTTTGGGTGAAAAGCGCTATACGAATAAGCTTCCATTACACAATGTATACAATGTAAGCTTGAGTGACGAGCCAATGGAAATATTTTTTTTTTCCATTGGTGGTCACTTTTTGAGAAATATATTAAGTGAAGTACCAAATAATGCCGGTGGCGACTTTGGGCTCATCTTAAGGAAGTCAAATTTTGCAACAACTCATCAATTCAGATTAATGAAAGTGGTTTAGCCACGGTCCCTTGTGTCACAACACATTGTTTCAAGGTAATAGTTTGATTTTACAAAGACAATGGGCTAAATGAGAAGAGTGCAAGTGCAAGAACAATATCAATCTGCTGTTTTGTTCTTTTAGCAATAAATTATGTCACTTACACTTTCTTAGTAATTCGAACTTGAAATGTCTGCTTAGAGACGCAAACTCCAGAAACAACAAAACAATCATAAAGGCTCTGAATATGCCTCCACAGGAATCCAGGTATCCATATGCATGAAGCACATTCACAACAAATTTCATTGCAATTCACACCTTTGACAAAGCTGTACTGTAACATTGTTAAGCATGAGAAAAGTAATTTAGAGACAAAAGAATATAGTTTCTTGGCAGGGTGCCAACTATAGGAGAACTACAGTATATGCACACATATCTGCAGAAACGGCATGTGTTCATTTAAGTTCAACTCCAAATACGATAAAACTATACTGCACCTTGAGCAAACTTAAGATATTAAACCATAACTTTATGATGGCAAAATAAATAGAAATATGCAGTTAATTATGTGGCTATATGCATCGAAACTGGCCCATCTGCTTGTTCTACATCTCAGCAAGGACCAGTTTATTAAATATCACTGACTTTATTTTAATCTGTGCTCAAAATGTACTGAACTCTTCATTCTATTAAGGTAATTTCCTCCCACCAAGAAATGCAAGCAGCCCAGTGTTCATGAATATAAATTGTGCTCAATGAGAAGCTTCAACCACACTCCAGGATTGCTCTTCCTCAATAATTTTGCACTTTTTGACCAAAATGTCTCAGGCTAATCCTGTATCCTATATCCTTTCCAACAAGTCACACCATCCTTTTATCGGAGGTAAGAGCAATGGACCAAGATACAGCCCCTGGGGAACACCTACACTTAACTTTAGTGGACAGAGACAGAGCATCCTGATGTTTGCACACTTCAGCCCGAAGATAAGATTTACAGATTGCATTCTTGTCGGAGAGCTATGTGGGCACAGTGACCATGAAAGCTGACAGGAGTATTGTTTCAATCTCTCTAACATGGGTCTCCTCAGAGAACTGCTGCCTCCTGCCTTTTGCTCGCAGCTCTATGCAACACTGTGTGAGTGACTAGACGAGACTTCGAGTTGATTAGATTTGCATACTTGGATAAAGGAACTCTAATGATGTGAGAAAAATCATAGTTTTTGTCTGGCATAATTTCAGGGCAGCTTACAGGTGGCACTGTTAACTCAAAGTAAACACAAGATATTATTATTATTAAAGCAGAATCTCACCAATTTCGTCCGAAAAATTGAGACTACTAGGTCTTCACTCAAATAAGCAACCATGTTTATATGTATGTATGTATTATTGCTGTTTTATTTGTTTTGCTTTTATTTTATTGACTGGTGTAGTTACATGGAGATGTTTTGTGCACTGTTTTTTATGATTTTTAAGTGCAGCACTTTTGAACTTTTGAGGGCACCGTCCTCTCACCGTTTCTCTTCACCATCTACACATCGGACTTCACATACAACACGGACAGTTGTCATCTCCAGAAGTTCTCCGACGACTCCGCCATCGTGGGCTGTGTGTCTAAGAGGAACGACCTGGAGTACCGGTCAGTCATCCTAGACTTTGTGGACTGGTGTGAGCGCAACCACCTGTGCTTGAACATCAGTAAGACGAAGGAGATGGTGATCGACTTCACGAGGAAGCCACTACCGCACACACCGCTGAACATCCAGGGGGAGGACATTGAGGAGGTGGACAGTTTCAAGTACCTGGGTGTTCACCTCAACAATAAACTGGACTGGTCCCACAACACCAACACCCTGTACAAGAAGGGCCAAAGTCGCCTTCACCTTCTGAGGAGACTGAGGTCGTTCGGAGTGAGCAGGCCTCTGCTCAGGACTTTTTATGACTCTGTGGTGGCCTCTGCTCTCCACTACGCTGCCGTGTGCTGGGCCCCGGGCAGCACAGAGCGGGACAAGAACAGACTGAACAAGCTGGTCAGGAGGGCCAGCTCCGTCCTGGGCTGCCCCCTGGACTCTGTGGAGGAGGTGAGGGACAGGAGGGTGTTAGCCAAGCTCACCTCCATCATGGACAACACCTCCCACCCACTGCACGGGACTGTAGAAGAGCTGAGCAGCTCTCTCAGTGGTAGACTGAGACACCCTCAGTGCAGGACGGAGCGCTACCGCAAAGCCTTCATCCCCACTGCTGTCAGACTGTACAATAAGACTGTGAAGTAACGCCGACTGTAACAAGTGAATTTCTCCTTTGTGAGATCAATAAAGGTTTATCTTATCTTATCTTATCTTAACTGTCAAGTTGCTTAAATGTGCTATAGAAATAAAGTAGATTGAACCAGGTCACTTTCTCAAGGCTGTTTGACTGAAGTGTGCCACATGATAGTGCACAGGTGTTTAACATTAGTCAGCAAGCAACCATTGCCAAATTTGAGTTGAATTAAAAGAACAGAATTCTCAAACATAGATATGATAATAAAATGTCTGTTACATAAACGCAGCTGAATTTTCTTGTCACAAATAATGTTTCATTACAAACCAGTTCAGTGCATTAGTAGTATCATTAAAACATGAGATCAAACCCAGCAGCAGCTGGTTGAACCAGACACTGCATAAGATCCTTTTCATTAACACATTTTAAAGTCCAAATATTCATAAGTTTTAGAACTGTTATAACTATCATGTGTTAAAACGTCCATCCATCCATCCATCCATTTTCTTCCGCTTTATCCGGGGCCGGGTCGCGGGGGCAGCAGTCTCAGCAGAGATGCCCAAACTTCCCGATCCACACACACCTCCTCCAGCTGTTCTGGGGGGACCCCGAGGCGACACCAGGCCAGCTCGGAGACATAGTCCCACCACCGTGTCCTGGGTCTTCCACGAGGCCTCTTCCCACTAGGACATGCCTGGAACACCTCCCGCGGGAGGCGACCAGGAGGCATCCGGAACAGATGCCCTAGCCACCTCAGCTGGCTCCTTTCGACGTGAAGGAGCAGCGACTCTACTCCGAGCTCCTCCCGGGTAACTGAGCTCCTCACCCGATCTCGGAGGGTGCGCCCAGCCACCCTGCGAAGGAAACTCATTTCGGCCGCTTGTATTCGCGATCTTGTCCTTTCGGTCATTACCCAAATCTCATGACCATAGGTGAGGGTGGGAACGTAGATCGATCGGTAAATCGAGAGCTTTGCCCTCCGACTCAGCTCCCTCTTCACCACGACAGACCGACACAGCGACCGCATCACTGCTGACGCCGCACCGATCCGTCTGTCGATCTCGCGCTCCATCCGTCCCTCGCTTGTGAACAAGATCCCGAGATACTTGAACTCCTCCACTTGAGGCAAGGACTCCCCACCGACCTGAAGAGGGGAAGCCACCTTTTTCCAGTGGAGAACCATGGCCTCAGATTTGGAGGTGCTGATTCTCATCCCGGCCGCTACACACTCGGCTGCAAACCGCCCCAGAGCGTGCTGGAGGTCCTGGTTCGTTGAAGCCATCAGAACAACATCATCCGCAAACAGCAGAGATGAGACTCTGAGGCTCCCAAACCGGACACCCTCCGGCCCCTGGCTGCGCCTAGAAATTCTGTCCATAAAAGTAATGAACAGAACCGGTGACAAAGGGCAGCCCTGGCGGAGACCAACACGCACCGGGAACAGGTCTGACTTACTGCCGGCAATGCGAACCAAGCTCCTGCTGCGGTCATACAGGGAACGGACAGCCCTTAGCAGAGGGCCCCGGACCCCATACTCCCGGAGCACCCCCCACAGGGCACCACGAGGGACACGGTCGAACGCCTTCTCCAGGTCCACAAAACACATGTGGACTGGTTGGGCGAACTCCCATGAACCCTCAAGCACCCGACGGAGGGTATAGAGCTGGTCCAGTGTGCCACGACCAGGACGAAAACCGCATTGTTCCTCCTGGATCCAAGGTTCGACTATCGGCCGGATCCTCCTCTCCAGCACCCTGGAGTAGACCTTACCGGGGAGGCTAAGGAGGGTGATTCCTCTGTAATTGGAACACACCCTCCGATCCCCCTTCTTAAAGAGAGGGACCACCACCCCGGTCTGCCAATCCAGAGGCACTGTCCCCGACCGCCACGCAATGTTGCAGAGACGTGTCAGCCAAGACAGTCCTACAACATCCAGAGACTTAAGGTACTCAGGGCGAATCTCATCCACCCCCGGAGCCCCGTCTTAAACCTTAATAACTACATTGCAATGGTATGGAGGCATTAAATAGTGCATTATCTGAATAATACAACATGTCTTCCACTGCATTACTCTGCTGAAGGTCATGTAGCCGTGTCAGTGATATATTTGTCATAATCCTCAAACCCTCACATTGGGACATTGTTGCTCTATATAAAAACACGCGGAAAAACTGTAATATTTCTCCTAAATGTCTTCAAGGTGAACTTTCTCCCAGCGGCACAGCAACGCTAAGCAGAAAGAGACTGTTATTTAAGTGAAGGCGTCAGCAATATGCCACGGTTTTCTTGATTCCAGTGAAGCCAGGGCGAAAGCTAAATAGGTGTGGTGTATTGGAGTAGATGTCTTGTTTTTTACCCGATTTTGAGGTTGCACCATATAGTAACAACCCAAGAATAAGAATGAAATTGCTAGACCAATCATGTAGCCCGAATGATATTCATAGCTACTGGTGAGAAAGTTAGTCTAGCATTGTAATACAAGCTCTTTAATAAACATGTACAGATCTGCTAATTGCACAAACACTTAAATAAATCATATAACATGGAACATCCACCACAAACATGTTTTACAGGCATTACAGGTTGACATCAAAATATTCCAAAACTTTAGAGCAGCTTCAAGCAGTACTAACCTCGTCCAGATTGACCACGAAGGTGACGTTGGTGCCCAGGGTGGCAGTGAGCCTGCCGTCTTTGGTGGTCAGCTGCAGTCCTTTAGGAGACCTGTTTGGGCACTGCTGTTTTCTGGCCGTGTACATTTCTTTCACGCCTTTGGTGCAGTTGTTCAGCACCACTTTACGATACCTGCAACCGCCAAATGGACAAAATATGAATATCGAATCAGAATAATCGCTGACACTTGTACTAAGTCTAAGTCTAAGTCTAAGTCTAAGTCGCAAGTTTTTCAAATCTATCATTCTTCACTTACTCCATACTCGGTGGTTGAAGCCTACTATTGTAGCCACAGCTGCCGCGGCATAAGCGAAACTGCCGATCTGTGGCACTGGCTCCTCCGACTACCCACTCACCACATTCACTTTGTGTGTACAGCTCAAGAGCACAATAACAGAATGCCTGGTGTTGACAAATTCTCCCACGACTGTTTATACTTTATTTCAAGTACCATTGAGATTATTAAACGCTTTTCAATTAAACAATTACAATTTTAAAATGAAAATGTGCTCTCAGTTAACAATTGATAAGCGTAATTAACTTCAGTGTCAATCCATCATTATTATTAGTGCTTTTAACTTCGGATTTAGGGACTATATGGAGTTTAACAATTTAAAAATTATGCATTTTCCTCCTCCTACATGTTCCAGCCATGTGTAGAATGAGCCCAGACCTATTCACCACAACTGCCTAAAATTCTGCACTGTCTCTCACTGCGAAGTGCCGTCATAGACGAGCTTAATATAGAACCTGTAGTTACGCGTAAGACCTGAGGTGGCAGTAGTGAGTATAAAATGACCAGCTTGCACCTAATCCCTTTAAATGCACTGCCTATGCTTTTATAACTGTAGAACTTTTCTGGACATTATATATTTGCTACTTTAATGTGAATTATAGCTGTGCATAATTACTTCTGACATCTAATCACATTGAATAACATGCCTTGGCTATTTAAGAATATCTAAAAGTCTTTTGTGATGATGACTAGTATGGTTTGAAAGTCTAAAAGTAAAGCAGGTGACAGGATGACAACTGGAGCTCTGTCAGAGGCTGAAACACGTTTCAAAGCTTAATCACAAATAAAACGCTCCCACTGAGTTGTATCGGTCCCCCGGGAGCCTTAATATCAACACAGACCTCTCTCTCTCTCTCCCCTGAGACGCCGCGACTGATAGCATTGTGCTATATATTAGCACAATGTGACCTGAAGGCTTGTTATTTTTATGCTTGTTCAATCTTAGAGGGGTATTTTGTAGATATAAACACTCCTAACTCAATTCATCAAAGGCATAACAAGGTGCAGTAAAATAGTGGTTAGTGCAGATTTCATGGATTAAGGTTGTGTTTAATCTTTCTTTTTCAGTCTTTCACGCTACTCCTCCAGGAGTACCAAGCTGGAGGAGCTGCCAAGCCAAACGTGCATGTTTGAAGTTCAAGAGAGAAACTGGAGTGTCTGAAATAACAGCTCAGACAGAAGGAAAACATACAAACCCTGGGACTTTCTGACTGTGCTACTTATCCACCACACCATCACAAATCGACAAAACATTCTGGCTATGTATTGGGACTACTTTGTCCTATTCTGCCTAACGTCCATACTGTAGTTGCTTGCATTAATGACTTTGGCAGAGTAGTCACCAAAGGAAATGAGTGAAAAATTACATCCATATTTATTGTGGTATGAGGTTTGCAATCACTGGGAAATGCATATTTAATTAAGCACGATGAAATATTCAAATTCAAATGCATATAAATACCTACTTAGTATTTTCTGTGAGGCCAAATATGTAATGGCATCTTAAAAGTATATATTGGTTTAGAAAGTAAAAGACAGTATACTTGTGACCTTAAAGAAACTTGAACTTGGTCAGTTAATTAAAAACATAAAATGATTACTAAGATAGTAAACTTACTTTGATACTTACTTTGATGTTAACTTACTTCGATTATGTTCTTATAAAGAAGTACACATTTACAAAATATCCCCTTAGGTAGGCATGCAATTGAACTAATGGGATTCAAGTGTTCAGGCAAAGTGCACTTGTGAAATATAAGATCTAAGTGCAGCATTAAGGATTCTTGGTGATAATATCTATTTCATTTTATATATAGAAATGTCAAGACACCAAGCTTTATGTACTATGTGAAAAGATAGACATAGTTGAGTTCATTTTGGGCCAATATACTAGAAGAACAATAGCTTTCGGTCTGTGGGACAGTTAAATTGGATTTCCTAAAGCCGCTACATAAAATATTGACTGACAGAAATGATCCCCACAATTGCTCGAAAAGAGGCTCCCGAAAAGTAGCAGAAAAGCTGAGGGCTCGGGACTGGAGTAAGTGCAGGCATTTTGTCTCAAATGAATTTGTGTTGAATGCTCTGAAAAAAAAAAGAAAAAAAAAGCAGAAATGGTCGATGAATGTGAAAATAACTGATGACAGACTACTGGCACTGGCCCCGCAGCTATACAGAGAGACGAGACATTGAAAATATCAATGTGAAATGTTCCAGTCAGAACAAAGTAGATGTGATTTTAACAATAATGTTTTCCACATTAATTCCACCAAAAATAAATCAGTATCACGAGTCTAGACTTGAACAGTGGCAGGACATCTTTAAGACACCCTTCCAGAACTCCTAGTACTGATCTATTTTTTATTTGTGTGACAGTTTTTATATTTTGTGTCATTTTATGCTGAATGTTTTTTCTCTGTGTTTTTATATGAAGCACTTTGGTCTGCCACTGTGTATTGTAAAGTACAGTAGAAACAACATTTGATTGATTGATTTTCCTCTCGTTGTTGCTGCGTTGTCAATTTTTGAACACATTGTTGTCACTTTTTTTGGTTTTTTGGCACGCTCTTGTTGCTTTTTATCACTTTGTTGACCCTTTTTTGTCACTTTTTTTTTTTTTTACATTTTTGTCACTCTTTGATGCATTTTTGACACTTCCTTTACTCTTTTTTTGGTGCATTTTTTAATCATTTCTTGTCACATATTCATTTTGTAGCACTTTTGTGGCTTTATCATCACAGTTTAGTCACTTCATTGTTGCTATAATGTTTTTTTGTTGCGTTTTCATCTAGTTTTTGAAGAAAATTCGCTTGGTTCAGGTGGGGATTATGAGGTTTAGTCACATCTCCGCCAAACTTATTCTTATCCATAGCCATAGCGCCTTTGCTATGCCCGAGCCCGTCAGACCTTGGAAGCTAAGCAGGGAAGGGCCTAGTCGGTCCTTGGATGGGAGACGTTTGGGAACATCATGAAGCCTAGCGAATGTAGTGAGTGAGTGGTTGGTGGTGGTCGGAGGGGCTGATGGCTCAGACTAGTTGCCTCGCTTCTGTCAGTCTACCCCAGGGCAGCTGTGGCTACAATAGTAGCTTACCATCATCAAGTATGGAGTGAATGAATAATGCAATGTAAAGCATCTTTGAGTGTCCAGAAAAGCGCTATATAAAACTGATGCATTATTATTATGATTATTATCCTGTTTGTGGTCAAACTCTCTTCCTTGCGCAGATTCGCATATTTGCCGCTGCAACTTTCATTTCTGCTTTACAACTTTGAACATTTTTTCGAATTATTTTATTTGACCTTTAAAGGAATGTCTCACTTAGAATAAAGATCTGTTATTATACATATTGTTGGTGATACTGAGGCACCTGGAGACAACTTTAGCAGAAACTGGGAGAACGTGCAGACTCCACACAGAAAGGAGGACCATCTGGAGTGAGTCGCGAGCATTAACCACCTTGCACCACCTATACTAGGACAAGGGTCCTCAAACTACGGCCCGCGATGATTTAATCAGGCCCCCCACTTGTAGAGCACAAATCCCTGAGTATGTAACAAAAAAAAAGTCTCTAGCCCATTCCTGTGCGGATTTTAACTAAATAACCAGTTTACTCATTCCAGCCACTAGGGGGCAATTTGAATAAACAAAAAAGAATTCCAGGTGTCCAGCAGAGGGCACTTACATAAGAGATCAGAATATAAACACATTATAGCCACGTGGTAAATGAAGCTTACCACCACAGTGTGGAGAGAATGAATAATGACTACAGTACTTTGAGAAACTTGTGACACAGGCTTGTAAAGCACAATACAAGTGTAGGAAGTTATTACTTTGGTCACATTACATAATGATGTTTTACTTATAAAATATAAATAAATGGAAATTAAAACAAAGTGTGAAGACTTGATTGACTATTCTTGCAAACCACTACATTGAAACAAATATGTGCCTGAATCAAGTGTTGACCTTGTGGACTGTGCCAGGCGAGTAATCTCTACTTCACAATGAGGCATTTTGGTCTGGGTCATACAATTCTATGTTATAGCCAACCCGGTCCAGCCCCCCATCAAAGTCAGGAACAATAAAGTGGCCCCCAGAGAAAAAAGTCTGAGGACCCCTGACCTAGGAGATAGACGTGCGCCCTCTACTGGCCTTTGCTGTATGTCCATAAAATATTTTAGGAGTATTTTCTCAACACATAAATGAGTTTAGGTTACACCACTACAAATACCAAAGCTGAGGTGTCTAAAGTAGTTGTAAAAGCTTGAATAAACAAAAACTGTGTCATCGTGGTAGTCGGAGCGGGCACAAGTCTGACAGCCACACCCCCATCTTTGACAAGAAAATAAATACATATTGTTGATTATGGAAACAACACGCTTTAGGTAATGCACATTCTCCTTACCCAGTGCTGTTGAGGTAGTTCTGTCCGTGGCTGCAGCTGCCGGACACAGTGGAGGGGTTGAACCAGAAGGCGGGTCTGCAGTTGCCGTCTCCTCTGCGCTCATATCCATAATCACTATCACACACAAACACAGGAGCACAGATCGATATCAGAGCGGCGAGAGTAAGGGACATATTGTCAGAAGGGTCTTATCGGGATGAGCTGTGTTCAGAGCCGCTGTCCTAGGCCTGTCTCTGCTATCAGCCATCATTATTATGTATCGATTAAAGCCACTGATGACACGAGCTCCACAGTGGATATGAGAAGCAACCGGAGAGGGGAGGGGTAGGAGGGAATAGCTGCGACAACTCTGCTACAACAGGCATAATAACTCTGCATATTTCTCTTCCTTTTTTTGTCTTCCCTGATACATGAGTACCAATGCGTCTAACAGGTGTGCTCTTCTAATAATTTGAGTCGTTTTTGAAGCACCAACTTTAATAGGCTTCCTCCCATCCCTGGGCTCTACTGATGGTGACAAACCGAGACTTGCCCACAAACAATCCGAATGTAATTTACATCCCACAAAGCTTGGTAAGCACGTGTCCGCTCTGATACCGCGCCTGACAGTGATTTATCAATTAATTATCCTAGCGGAACAAATAAACAGCTGACGGCCCGTGGACTGCGCCTGCTTTGACTCGCATTGTGTGATTAGGCAGCTGTGAACTTTCATTAACAAGCAGCCACGGTGGTAGGGAAGCGGTCTGTCTATCACCGAGGAACGAATCGGTTCTGCTTGTGCCGTACAGTGATCCGGCAAATCCTTATGAACACTCAAGGGAATGGAATAGATTATCTCATCAGCATAGTCCCCAGTGAGCACGGCATTATACAAGAGAGCAACGAATTTTAGGTATGCTTAAAGGCACACTGTGTAACATTTTGGTCTATACTGTTGCCATGAATGCAAAACATGTTCCTATGACCAGCTCAACACAGAAATTGCAACGGGTAATCAAAGAATGGATTTGGATGAGGACCTTGTTTAAATCTCAAATTCTACCTACTTTAGTCACATCACCATGGAGACGAGCTGGAGACGTCCCCACTCCCGGTCATGTCTTGGAAGAGCTGAGCCGCTCATAGCAAAAGCACTTATTTGTTCGCACATTTATAAGGTATTTTTCAATGATGAAAATATCGGTCCTAAAATAAATGCTTGTATTTCAATTGTATTTATTTGGTCAAATTCGACACGGTGTGGCTTTAAGGGTTGGTTTAATACGTTTGTTAAGTGGTGACGTCACAGCTCTACTTCCGGGTTCGCAGATGCGCGAGAAACTACAAAAAATACTTTAATACTTGATATAATACTTTAACACCACAATCAATATTTCTGAAACTCAACGGAGAGTTACTGAACATACTTATTTATCAGGCCCATTAGCCAAAAATGCTGCACCTACTGTTATAAAAGTAATATTCACCAAAATCGGTACTTCCGGTTTAGCAGAGATAAATGCTAACGGCGCAGCAGCTACGCTAACCCTGGAAGTACCGATTGCAGTAAATTATACTTTTTTAGCAGTAGGTGCGGCATTTTTGGCTAGTGAGTCTGAGAAATATGTAGGTTCAGTAACTCTCCGTTGAGTTTCAGAAATATTGATGGTTGTTTTTAAGAGTTGTTAATGTTTTTTTCTCGCATATTTGCCAGTTTGCTAGGACCTGGAAGCGGAAGCCGTGACATCACACTTAACAAACGTATAAGGGACAAGTTATGATTTGTATTGCAATGTCATCCCCAGATTTTAAGCTATGTCTTGATGAGGAGTGAATGACTAAAGCAGAGGTCGGCAACGCCAGGCCCTGGGGTCAAATCCGGCCGTCCAGCATTGAACCTTTGGCCCTCAAGATAATTATGAGAAACACAAAATCAAATCAGAGAAGACGTCAACATTTTTAGACCTAAAGTACTCTAAAACTGTGAAGAAAATGTCTTCAAAATGTCCAAATAGAACACCCAATTAGGTCATACAGTATATTATGTACAATACTGGCATTTGTAGAAAGTGATGCTTTACTTTGGGCTAAAATTGGCAGGTTTGTTCTTTTTACAAATAAGAAAATTGGCCCTCCACCAAGCAAACTTGCCTACTACCTTAAAGGGTATTGAGTTGGTTTCGGGTATAACTTCTGTGGTAGTTTTATAGTGGAGAAATCTGAGAGTTTCTGGCATGCTGTGGTCAGTATCTATGAGAGGAGCTCATTATTTCACATGGGGGGTGTGTGTATGGCTGGCCTTTTAATCTGGTCCAAATAAGTAAACCCATCAAAGGCGATAAAGCCAGTGGGATATCGTCAGGTGGTCAGAATGTTATGCCGGATTGATCCATACTCGAGGTCAATTTTCCATGACATCAAAACGATGAATATTCCACAGCACTTCACTGTGCCTGCTCAACATATTAAAATTATTGACATCATAATAAGGAGTCAAGTAATCCTTACCGAGCTGTGATCAGCCGTCACCCCAAACCGCGAAAGGGCAACTAAATGAAATTGATTTACTGGTTTGCAGATAATTGGATTTCTTATGGCAGCTGTGAAGGGTTGAAGTTGTTAAATAAAGAGAAGATTTAATAATTGAGGTTGATTGGCGAGATGCAGGGAAAATGTCAGATATTAGGCTTTATTGGCAGCGTACTTCTTTTCAGTGCTCAGTTGGTACAGATGCCATACTATTATACCACCAAGAAATTTGAAATAATGTTACTTTGAATATTGGATTCGGAGAAAAGCAATTCCAGACGCTTATCCTTTCAATTAAAACGAATTAGCACTATTTCTACTTCCTGACCTTTTACACACACACTCGTTTACATAAGGCCTGTTTATTTGGATGGGTTTATTCCTGTGCTGGCATTCTCGGATAAATGGCAATTTTAGGATTTGCAAACAAATTAAAAACATTCACTCAATAAACATTGTCTGAGATGGATTCAATTCTGCAGACGAACGCGTTAATGATCCGAACTTGATCCGAAAATTAATGAGAATCATGAAATGCATTTTTAATAACAATATTTATTAATTCAATACGTATTTGCTGCAATATAGGAGTATTTCTTTTTATAAAACAAATCCAAGTATATTCCTATTCAGAGTATTGCTTTAGTCAGTTTTATATACAACACAAAGTGGCCTCAATTTTGCTCTATTACAACTTCTGACTTCCAGAGTGTTGATTATATCTCTTAGAATGCATTTTATGTGAGTTTGATGTTTAGATGGGCCATTTCAACTCGGTCCACTGCAAAACACACTTCTATCAGGTTTTTTTTTTTTTTTTTCCTTCCTAAAATGTCCTCGCAGCGGGTTCAGTAACAACTGTGGTGAAAAACCTATTAAGAGAAAATCCATATCAGAGCGCAGCGGTTTGAAGAGTGGCACTTTGTAACTTCAAAACATTAGGATTATTGCTTTGTTTGTTGTGGCCCAAACTTAAACAACAATCACTTCGGTCGCCGTCCACACAACTCGGGATGAAGCGTTCGGGCTTAGGGCGACCATATGTTTCTAATGAAATGGGGTGGTTACACTACTTTGTGCCATGTCCCTAATATATTATACTGTGGAAAAAAATCTGATAAATCACACTTTTGAAATATAAGCCATCACACAATTAGTCAAAGTTCTTTTTTATGCAATCATTCAGTATTGGGGGTCACGTATTACAAAAGTTACTTTTTTTCAGTAACTAAGGATTATAAAATATTACTTTAGCAAAATCCGTGAATATATTAGTCATTACATTTCAAGTAACTTGAGTTACAAGTGCATTTAAAGCTGCATTAAGCAATGTCTTTTTTAAACGTTTTCATCAGTAGGTGGAGTAGTAAACTCTGCTTTGCTCCACCACCACACGCCTCCCCTCACCTGGCTTTCCCCGTCGCCCACGCCCCTCACTCCCCTCCACACTGTTTAGACCACACGCTGCTCTGATTGCATTCAATGACCTACAGAAATCTCTTTAATCTTGTGTGAAAGACACATTAATCTGCATAAATATGATTATGTACAAAGCAGGGTTTCCGTTAGCCGGCTGTAGCCGGCTTTTGGCCGGTTTGAAAAGCAAATGGCCAGTAAAAATTATGTCCATCGGCCAAATTGGCCGACAGTAAAAAAGAATATGGAGAGAGAATATAGAAAAATATATTAAATATGTCACCTAAGTCAGTGACTAACACAACAAAGTGTTTTCGAGACAGGCCTAAATATTAAAAAAGGTTCAATATTTCTATCAAAAAAGTTTTGATTTACGCCTTTAGCCCGTTTTACAAAGCGCAGTCAAAGCGCCATCATCGCTGTCTGGATATGTAACGCTTTTTCTTCGTGCTTCGTCACATTTTCCAAGAAAACGGCGAACTACAGGTACATTTACTTTTATATAAGTGTGTTAAGAACTCAGCAGCGAATACGTTTGATTAGGATATTCTTGAAACGCGCGTGTGTTCAGTCAGACTGACGCGCTGTCCCGCAGCGGCTCTTCCTGGGAGAGTGGCCGGGTTTGGAGGCGCTTCCCCCGGTCAGTCTGCGCAGACGCCTCGGCTCAGTTACCGGTGTTCGGAGCCGCTCTAAAGCGCGGCAGAGCTGGGTCCGTTTTGAATCGCTCGAGACTGACTTTTGTGACTTTAGTGCTGTCGATTTGTCTCTCCACAATATTTCCGTGGTGAGGGACTTAATCACTATTTTACACCTGAAGCCACGTAAAAGCGCGGAAGGGCATCTACAGCCCAGCCCTCGCTGAGCAGCTGGTCAGACCTGGATAAGGACAGCGTTAGGGTCGTAGATATCGGCTACTTTCTGTCTGAGTTGAAGTGCATATGAGTGGTGTATGTCCGTGTGACACCTGCTGCTCCACCGTCTCCACGCGCACAACTTCATGTTTGGATTTTCGCTGTTGCTACATTTTTCTCACGTCAGTCTTTAATTAGAAATAGCCGTGTTTTGGGACCCACTAAAGCACTTGTAGCGCTCTGTCTAAATGTAGATTGTTATTGATAATAAGCCACGTTCATAATGTATATATATTTTTAATGGCCGGTAATTCTTGCGAATGGCCGACATTTTACGACCCAGCCGGCCAAAGTGGCCGACAAAAAAAAAGTCTAGCGGAACCTCTGGTACAAAGTAAATATTTGGAGATTTACATTTATTTGCTAAACTGCAACTTTCATTTAGAACATAATAATTCCATTTAGAACTAAGTTTACAGCACAGTACTTTTTTCCCCCGCAACCCTTGAATGCCTCAGCCTCTCCTCTGGTGCTGCTTTGCTTTGTGAGGAAAAAAAGGAGGAAAAAGAACTGACGGCTCCTGTAGATATCGGATTAATAAACAAACAGACATTTCACGAGGAAATCAGCTGCATCAGAGCAGGGTGGTCAGATGTTTGTCATCTCATCATCTTTTTGTAAACTTCTATCATAATGCTAAACTGTTAGCCGCTAACTGTTGCTGTGTCTTCTGCTTCCAACATTTGCGATCTCTTGTTCACGTGTTTGTGTTTACATGGTGCGGGGGTGAGGGAAGTGTTGGGGATATTACATTTTTAAAGCTGCAATCACTAAAATAGAATCTACCACAATTTTCATTCATTATTTATGCCGGGCCAAACAAAAACTATTTGGTAAATCGATGTGAAAAGCCCTAAACCAGCTCTGTCTTTCAGGAGAGCGTTCAGTCAAAACATAGGATGTGATTATTTGCAAATAACCTATAATTAATGTGTTTGTATATTTTTTTATTAATCTTGAGGAAAAATTATAACTTTGACACAGCCCTAATATAAATCAATGACAAGTCAGTCCCTAGTAAAATGTTTTGTATTTATGTTTTATATACAAAAGCAGTAAGTCATATTTTGAGTTATATTGAACGATCTGTGTTAGCCCCAGAAAGTCCAACAAGAACATTACTATATATTAAAATGGTATATACACTGGAAGCACATGAAGAACACTGTCATAAAAATGTATAATGAGCGCAGTATTACCGGTTACAGCCCTTGAAAAAGCATTGTGTCTTCACTTTGCATCTCTTATATTTGAATACTGTATTACTTGTATAGGTGTGCTTGGGTAACCAGAACCACTCATGGATAGTCATCAAGATATTACACAATTCAAAGAAAAGATGTCTGGAAAGGCATGAAAAGCCCTTCAAAAATATAATACTTTATTTCGCAATGCCTGGAGAATGAATGTGAAAAGCACACGCTCAGTTCTGAGTTCTTGTTTGTGTGGCAGTGGAGGATAAATACTACTGTTAACGACGCGCTCTTGGCAGTAACATAATCCCTCCTCGACTGTTACAAAGGAAAGGCTCTTTTGTCGAAACACAAGCCGCCTCTTACCATTCAAAATCATGAGCTCTGCAGATGCACGACTCCGCAGACAGGATCCGCGAGTAGTCCTTTCCCAGCATGCAATAGTTCCCGGGCCGCCGCTTCATGTAGATCTGCTTCTGGCCCATCACACAAGGCTCCCCCTGTTGAAGAGAGGAGCAACTGCTTTAGTTGGGCCTCTTGCAGAACTTGTCAAAATGTGATAAATGCATATATTAACGGTTTGCAGTATTCTACCAGCACTTTGCAGTCAACGTTTGGGTTTTGCTTAGCATTTCTATTGTATCTGAAAGTTTAGTTTAGCTTAATTGGACATGAACGTGAGGTCAGACAGGCAGCAATACAGACAGACTATAGTGGCTTACAGCTCTATTGGTGGACTTGTGTTCAGTGTGTGTGGTGCACCTGGTTGTGAAGGTGCCAGGTCTGATAGTCCTCCTCTGTACACTTGCGGCTGAAGATGGACTTGTAGTCAATTTTGATAAGTTGCCATTCGGAGCGATGACTAAAGTGACCGAAGAACCTACAAGCACAAGAAATAACGATACACATGAATCACAAGGATTGGGCATCACCGACATTATCCTTGTAATCCTTAGATAGGAAGAATGAATGAAGTGTCCTCAATCTTTAGCCCAATCTCAATTCTCCCCCTTCGCCCTTTGCCATGGCCCTTCCCCTCCGTTTTGCACTTTCACAAGAGACGAAGGGGTGTCCCTATTCTATTTTGCGGCGAGGGGTAGGGGAAGGGCCACATACCCCTCCAAACAGAGCTTTTTCAGATGCACCCCTGCGAACAAAGGGTTAGGCGGAGTTTGACAAAACACGGAAATAAGCTGGTGAAATGAATTCACAAACATCATCAAAAAGCACTTTTAGATCATTTATTAAGCTGTTGAACTCTGCGTTTGTGACTTGGTTCACTTTGTACAACAATTAAAGTATCACTTCTATACGTTTTCATTTTGCTGCTGCAAATTCTCTGTTTATTTGCTCTGTCTTGGCTGACTTTGGAATTTATTTCCAAACTTTCGATACATCGCTATTATCATTGGGGTCCAGTGCCTCGCTACTGCTCCCACTGTCTCCCCATTCCACTGTGCTCTGAGCCCGGGGTCCAACCACAGTCTGCTGCTATCTGCCCGGGTCTGAGCGCCCCTTGAGCCAGTTGGGCCTGCCCTATCTCTTGCAGCTCTGAGTGCAAACAGGCTGCAGTCAAAGCGACCCTGCGGTATAAGCAGCAACACAATGGGTAAGGAGAAAGTGGGCGCCAGCAGCACAAGAGGCGCTACAGGAAACAAAAACGGGGGGCAAACGAGGAGGTATCCGGGCAAGCCATCTATTCCTACTATTCCTGTTCTTCCTACTAAGGAGGAGAACAAATATGAAGAAGGAGCGAGAGGAGGCAGCGGGAGCAGAGGGAGCTGCTCAGGAGGAAGACAAAGGAGGCAGTGGAGGAGCTGACCAGTGTGGGACACCACGCTCTGAAACAGAGACAAACCCAGGAGGCGGTGCACCGTTTCAGACGATCAGAGGAGCACTGCAGGCAGCCAGTCGGGTTTTCTCTGGGTACTCCGGTTTCTCCTACCTCCAAAAATATGCTGGTCAGGTTGGCCCACAATGGCGGCATCTGGTGTAGTAGTGGTTTCAGATTCAGAAAACAAGGAGGCTATTCATTTATAGCTTCCCAGCCACACATTCATCCGTCTCATCAGCAAAATACATAGTAGAAAATACATGCAAATAAACAAAGACTTGGGCGCTATAATAGATCTAATAACGACATATTATGCTGTTAAGAAATGAGGTTCAACTTTGTTTAGCAGCTTAGCAGAAGGTATGAAAGAGAACAAATAACGATTAGTCCTCCTTTCATTGCACATTTTTGTATTTGCACCCCCTGAGTATTCTTGAGAGCTGATGTAACAAGTGCATTTGTCCATTGTGAGATCAATAAAGGCTTAGTAGCAGTTGTTGTATTATGCCATTACAAATGCAGACTTACGTCATGATCTGGTTGTCTGCTCCAGCCTCCACCAGGACTCCATCCACAAACAGCGGCACCGAGGAGAAGCTGTGCTCCGTCCACTGTCTGCCCTCATCAAAACTGATCCTGGAAAAAGAAAAAGGAAGAAAAAATAGACATAATATTGCAACCACTACTAATGGAAAATCCAGACTACAAACCAAAATAACTATATACTGTAAAATGAGCAACAGTAGTGGTAGCTAGAGTACTTTCGATCCAGTTTTAAAAGCAAGTGAGCATGTTTTCTTATAAATGTGTATTATAATTAAGTCACAAACAGTATCTTTGAGACTGCTGCTCTTGCAGAGTGTTCTTCGTCTGCTGTGGTCAGTATCTGTTTCAGTAAATATCAAAGAAAGCCGCTGCGACTTGTAAATAGCTGATACAGATTGGGAGTTATGATGAGTGGTTAAATAAAACAGATAAGCCACTGCCGCCCAATGTGTGAGAAGCTCTCACAGCAAAGATGCAACGTGTCGGAGAGTGTTGTATATTCATTGCAATTGAAAATAGAAGCGTGCCAACTTTTACATAGTGAGAAGAAAAACAACATCAGAATAGAAATGTTTTATTTCTAACAACAAAAACTGCAGAGGAGGAAGGCATCAGCAAAACCTGGGACAACTTTTCATCAGAGTGGCCTGGCTGTATCGGCGGTGACAGCTTATCAACACCAGAGCTGAAGTGAGAACGGCTCGGGCTACCTGACTGTGACACGCTGCTGAGGACTGCACTTCAAACCACTGCACAACACAAAACCTCACACAAGTTACAGCAAAGGCTTTCATGTGGGTGGAAAGAAAAGCTGCATAAATAAGAATATATGTCCATATCTCTTGTATGACTTTAAGATAGACTTATTAATTAAAGCAGGACATAGTCAATCATTACACCAAGGAGGAAATCAGAGGCAAACAGAATTTTCAGGGTTTGGGCTATGTTTGTCTCTTAACATGTAAATATTCACTTGGAAACAATGAATTTCTAATGTATGCAGTAAGGTATTTAGCTAGTGATTTCTTTGTAACTTCAAAGACCATTTCCTCAAAAAGCTCCACTCAAAGCTTCACTACTGCAAATTCCATGAAGACCAAATTTGATTTAATTTTTTACAGATTTATTTTTGTTTCCTATTGTCCTGTCTTGTCCAAACCAGAACAAAAACAAATCTTCTGACTAAAAGAACGAAAAACAAGAAGAACTCGTAACATTTTGAAGCAACACAGTCTGGACAACTATTGACCAAGAATTTGAGAGCCATTGTGTCTCTGTCAAACAAAGCCATTAGAATTTGACATTGCCTTGTCGTCAAAATCGCACCAAGGTACAAATAGAAGAGCGGAGTTAAAAGCACTGGGAGCAGAAAGGGCGTTGACATGCTGCTATTATGAGCCAGAGTTTGCTGAAGTACTTGACAACTCCACACACTATGTGCAGGATGCGTCCTCTCTATCTGCCTTTGCTTTGCTATCGGACCTAAATTGGTCGGGAGACAAAGACCCGGCAGGCCACACTCGACTGGCTCTGAAACTCATTTCAAAAACTGTTGCAAAAAGGGAGAGGAGAACAGATCTGGTCTCACGTGGATTAGCCGGCGCGCGGTTTTGGCAGCGGCGAGTTCTCACTCCTGGAGCCTAATGATAAGTGGCTTGAATGGGGAAATCTCACTAATTAGACTGACTTTTGAAAGACTCACAAAGTGCGTCAATAAATGGATCAGATGTCAACAAAACAAAACGTACATACGACAGTGGCGACATTGTTTTTGTATAAGTAAATATTCCAGGCGGTTTAATAAGGAGTTTCCCAGCATTGCGACTTCTGCGTGCTAGGAAGGGTGTACAATCCAATTCCCTTTCCTGACAAATCGTTCTCCTTTTATTTAGGTTTAGGACCATTAGCTGCACTTTTTAACATCTTTCAAACTCAGTTTGGGATAGCCTGTGTTAAAACAGTAAAAACAAAGCAAAGTTCTCATACCGCAAGTTTCTAGTTGGTACCGTTGGCTGTTTCACTGCAACAAGTGCCCCGCCTTTGTCCAGGAACCACACGTTGTGCTCCTCTTCAAAAATCTGCAAGCAGCCAGTAGGAGGTCAAACAGAAATCACTTAATATTTCACATGTATTTGTGTATTTTGATGCGAATGACTATGGGGTAAGTTAAAGGAACAGGCCAACGTTTTTCCATACTGATATATGTTCTTGCCTGAGCTTAGACGAGTTGATGTGTATGTGTCTGCTGTTTGTGCATGCCCTCAGTCACACAAAACGACCAAAGATGTTGTTAGCATTTGGCCTCTCCCAACATATTCCTATGGCTCCAAACGTTGTGAAGTTGGAAGCGACCAAGCTCTTCCACGGGCACGCACAAAGACCAGACAGGTACGTATCAACTCATCTAATCTCAGGTAAGAACATATCTCTAAGTAATAACATATCTCAGTTTGGAAAAACGTTGGCCCGTTCCTTTAAGGGGTCAGTTTGGCAATGCACATGATCCCCAGAATCTAAACCGCCCTCCTTTTGTTGCACATTTGTATTCGTACAATGAACAAATACATTGGCAAGTAGAAAAGTGCTGGACAAATTTCAGGTTAGTGGACTGACTTATGAGTCATTTAGTGGTTCAAGGCAGTTCTATTTATGTGCTTTGCGAATCCATACAGGGCTTAAGCATCTAAGCTCACCTCACATTTCCTTATGTGACACTGGTATGCTAATATTAAGTTGCTTTTTATATTGCAATTTGGATTGTGACATCCCTGCACCATGCGTACATATTGCTGTCTGTGCCTGTGGCTTTCCTGTGACACTGCGGTGGAGACAATATGGAAATGACAGAGTCCCAGTGCGCCTCACCTGTCTCCAGTTGTTCCCCGCATCAGAAGAAATGAACATGCCCACGTTGTTGTAGGACAGCTCCGGGCCGATGTTACCTGATGGGCAAAAGCACATATGGAATAATAAATCAAACAATAAACTGAAGTTTGCAAAAAGAAAAAAACACATCACAGGCCAATTAGTCATCTGGTGTATGGGTAAATGCACGAAACTTGGGCTCAGGATTAAACGATGAGGCTGCAATTCAGTTTTACACCGATAAGATCGAACATTTTTACTGGCAATATGAGACAGGCCTCAACTCTTACAATGTTCAAATCCAAGAAGAAAATGGGACTATGTATCATTATTTTGATGTCTGTTTTACCAATTGTATATGCCTTCAAACTGTCATTTTACCTTGTTTTGTAAAGGACTATGAATTACTTTGCAAACAAATTGTGCAGTACAAATGATCATGCCTTACCTTAACTCTAACACCTTTTATTATTCACCGTGGGCTGATCATTGCTTTTTAGGGACCCATTTAGTGGCTATATTGTCTAAGCCACAAAGAGGAAACAAATAAAAGTGCTGTCTGTTTGAACAGATTCTTGTTGACTTACATCTATTTCTTGAATGTTTCTTCGGTGCATCCTAGAGCATTTAAATAATACATGACACTATTTGGCTGCCAAGGTTACATCGCCAAGCTAACACACAGGGACAAGTGGCCCCCTCGGTGTGAAAGTTTGCTTTGTTTGAGCACACAGCCCTGAGCCTGCGCCCTCGAATGTGCCGTGACTGAAGTGGCTTCTTCCTTGGATCTCTCCTGACTCTCTTGGCCAGTGCACAACACAAACAGCCTGTGTTTGATCCTTCTGTCTATTGTCATGTCGCCCATTTTTGATTTCGGTGCTGGCTGACGCGCGGAAAACAATGGCTACAGTTCATCATAGAGCCTTCACGCAAACTTCAATCTTTATTCAACAAACTCCCAAACCAAAGGCTCGTCGTATCTGAAGGCACACGCTCTCAAAGTTTGCTGACGTTGCCCTGGTGCAAACAGACTTTTTTGTCTTCTACCTCTTTGCTGTGAGGAATTTTTTTGTAACATTTACCAAAAGCAGAGTATCTTACATTAATTGATGTTATTGTGATGTTATTGTTTACTGCCTGATCAGTTAACCCCTTAATGCTAACCAATGCATCTCAGAACAGTGCACCTTTCTGTCATCTCTAGTTTAACATAGGTAATCGAGTAGATTTACTGCAGATTCACTCTGTCACTGCCTGCATCGGACAGATCAGGGTGTGGATGCAAAACAACTTTCTCTAATCTTAGATTTTCTGTTTAACACAGACAAGACTGAAATTGAATTGACCTTTATTAAACTAGGAAGGTCCCACTGAGATTAAGAATCTCTCATCATTGTCTTGGGCCCACAGAAACAAAGAGAAAGTGCTATCAACCACCTTGAATGTCTCTCTCTTTTAAACCTCAGATCTGAGCTTTAACATTCACATTTACTATCCAAAAATATTGCCAAAATGAAAGGAATGTCTAAACCAGACCTATTTATAATATCTAGTAGACTTGTTCATGTGCTTTTCTCCAGCAGGTAAGACTAAAAACAGCCTGCTCACTGACTTCTCTAAACAAGCTGTAAGAAAGCTGCGGTGCATCCATGATGTTGTCGCTCAAGTCCTGACCAGAACCAAGAAATGCGACCATGTAAGTCCAGTTCAGACCTCTGCACTGGCTTCATGTTGCTCAGAGAATTGACTTGGAAACAAGTCTCTTCATGGTCTAGTGCCAAGAACATCTCTGACTGAGTCAGACTCAGACTAAGAACTTCAGGGAGTGGTGTCGTGCTGGCTCCAAGTCAGGACTAAACGTTGCAGTGTTGCTGCTAAAATCTAATAGAGTTTACAGTGTGTTCAAAGATGTTTTGTTCAAGATGTACTTTGTGCAGCATCCCTGTGTCTCTCATAATGTCAGCGGGTTTAGTTTTTGTCACATGATTGATAATAACTGATAGATTTTTTTCTTGTACAGTCTTCCAGTCAACCAGACCCATTGGGGAGGAAAGCAGCTGTGGAGAGGGGAAAAACAAAAGTAACATACAAAGTAAAATACCAAAAAAATGTTCCAATACTGGCCCATTTTGTCAACAGTTTTAGAGGAAATAACCATTTTGTGTTAAAAGCTGCCTGGACTGCAGATTTGGAGAGATTTAGCTGCCTGTGAAGTTATCCGTCTCACCTGTGGCAACGATAATCCCAGGTGCAGAGCTCTTGGTGGAGATTGCTCCGGACAAGTAGGGGTTTTCAGACATCTGCAGTTGAAGATGGAGCGAACAGAAAGGCTACGAGAGAGAGAGAGAGAGGGGCAGGGAGAAAAGGAGTTTATCTACTGACATTCTGGCTTCAAAGTCTGCAAGTGTCAATTTCAGTGAGGGTCGAGAGGCTACTGCTATACACCGGGGAACTTTTTGACCAGTGTTACAACAATCACCAGAAATATTGTAAGGGATAAGCTACGGACATGAACGTTGGTCAATGATATTTTACCAATACTCACTTATTTGAAGAGTTAAAACTTGCATTCTACTCAAAACTACGCAGCATTTTACTTACTTTGCAAGTTATAAATAGCCATGCTTTTGAGTAAGTATTACAGATTCACTGACTGGAATGCTGGTCCAATTCTGGACCTTTGGACAGCGTTGCAATTTTTAAGAACATAATCAGTGTTTTGTTTATGTAAGATACAATCACAAAACAATACAGTGGAGTAGTACTTTGTGAAGTATGTGCATATTATGTAGTAATAATAACGTAGTTTATGTGAACACTTTTCTCACATTTATGCATAATTTGGTTACTAAATGTGGTCTGATCTTCATCAAAATTCTAAGAATGATTAAACAGTGTCTGCTTGAATACAAATAATACCACCCAAACATTTACATTTTATCATTTTTTGATCGGCCATAACTTGTAAACATTCACAGGATAGGGAGGAAAAAGTAGGTGAACTCAGAAATCTTGCTGAACTGCAACTGTTTTGTGAAGAGGAATGGTCCGAGATTCATCATGATGTGATCCTCTCAAACAATTCAACTCTGGTTTGAGAAAGAGCACTTAGATGCTCCACTGCACTACTATGATTGCCTTTTATATTGTCTTTTTTGTACGGCACTTTGTTGTTTTTAATAGTGCGTTATAAATAAAGTGGATTGGACAGGACTACTGGCAAAATATTCTGAACAACGCCACGTCATGTGTGGAGGATCACCAGCAGAACTGTGAAGTATGGTGCAGGAATCATGGTGTGGGGCTGCTTTGCTGCCTCAGGGCCTGGACAACTTGCTATCATCAATGGGAAAATTAATTCACAAGTTTATCAAGATATTTTGGAGAAACATTCACAGTAGCGTGGAATAATTAAGTGAACCCTTGTATTAAGCAGCTGGCTGATCCTTCTTTTGTAGCAATAACTGCTTTTCTGTTGTTGCAGATTAGACGCTCAAAACAATCAGGATGAATCTTGGACCATCCCTCTTTACAAAACTATTGCAATTCAGCAAGATTCCTGGGGTCACTTACTTTTTCCTCCCTGTCCTGTGAATGTTTACATGTTATGGCCATTAAAATATGATAACAGGTAATTGTTTGGGTGGCATCAGTTTAAGCAGACACTGTTAACTCATTCTAATGATTTTGATGATCAGACCATATTATATGACCAATTTAGGCAGAAATGTGAGGAATTCCAAAGCGAGCCAATACACATCTATCCCTACTGTCCTGTACAAGGACCTGTATAGGTTTGGTCCTTGTGCTTCAACTTGGCAACATTGTGTACACATATATATATTTTTTCTAGACTCAGATCATGTGATGTATCCTGACACATGACCCATGCAATCACACACCTATATACACTATATATACTACAAAAACTGACTCAGACCTGTGGATGTGCGTGTTTCTAGCCACAAAATTCCAAAGCGTTCACATACATTTTTCTCCCCATGCACTGTGTGTAACATGTGTCCCCAGCCTGTCTTCTCTGATCTTTATTATTCTCATCACTGGCAACATTCAGAACATGACGAATCTCTGTAATCCAATTGTATTAAATGAATTCTTCCTCCCGCGGTGCGTCGGGTTGCGCTCCTCGCTCCGAGGTAATGGCAGAGGAGCGACTCAATCTTTATTTGAAAATTACAGGGTCAGAACACAAGGCTTCCACGAAAAACAAAATCATAAAAATAGACACGACAGATACATGAATCTTCCGGAGAGAAGCGAGCGTGGCCTCATAAATTCCGCTAATTGCACTTAATCTGTCATTAAAACAAAAGACAGAGCGGATTTGCATTAAAGTGTGACGCGGAGTCTCCGGGGCACAGCAGACAACAGCCGACAATTGGATTTGGCGGCGGGGAGCGGAGACGGGCGCGCGCTGCTTTGATGGCAAATGCAGACAGCGTGTCACTACGCAAGGACATCGAGACCGGAGCAGGCTAATCAAAAGGAATCTGCAGCGGTAATTACAAATGTGGCACGAGTGCACAGTCTCCTCGAACCGGCGGGTGGCGCTGCAGGGATCAGCGTTCACCTCTTAAACAGCGTGGGCACCTCCTAATGTCTGTAGCACCGTTCCCTCCCACTGCTGGAGCGAGTTGGAGAGGCAGGGAGGCACAGTAATGAGGAAGAAACAGCGGAGGCAAATGTACTTGGACCTATCTGCACAGCTACTCACCTGCAGACTCTCTCAAAACAAACGGATAGGGATTTGTACAGATAAATGGGAGAGATTTTGGTTTGGTAGTGAGCGCAACAGCAAAATTGTTATCCGGCGATGTTGTTAGTTTGCAGTTCATTCATGCACTCAAGGGAATATTAAGCTAGTTTTCACAGTAATATGTTTCAAACTAACGAACTTTAAAAGAACAGGCCACTGTTTTTCCATATTGAGATATGCTCTTACCTGATCTTAGACAAGCCGATGTGTACCTGGTCTGGTCTTTACATGTGCACTCAGTCACGCAACCAGACCAAAGACGTTGTTAGCATTTAGCCTCTCCTGCTCTCCGATTTTCTAAGCGGATAAGTGCACCTTATGAGCACCTCAGGAACGAGGAACTTCTCCTAAGGTGTTATTACGCCTTACAAATAGTTCCCCTTTCTAGCCACTTAGAAAGTGTCACTATACCTGGATCGTGTAACTACTCACGTAACCGTATTTAAGTAGGGAAAACGTGGAAGAGCTTGGTCGCTTCTAACTTCACCCCTGTTTGGCCCCATAGAGGAGAGGAGGAGAGGCTAAATGCTAACATCATCTTTTTACGTGACTGAGCGCATGCACAAAGACCTGACAGGTACTCATCAACTCGTCTAAGGTCAGGTAAGAACATATCTCAGTTTGGAAAAACAGTGGCCTGTTCCTTTTGAACTCATTTGGGTCGTGGGCCGAAATCCAGCTTCCTGGGCGGCTCGTGAGCCACATATAACGTGATAAATATGCGCCCGCATGTTTATAATGTAAACAAGAAAATACCATTGAGAGAACAATTTTCCAACAAATTAATTATATTGAGCTGTGATTTTAAAATAGTGCTGATTTGGTCAAAAGCACGGGACTGTAATAATAATGCTTCACACTTGCATTGCGCTTTACAAGCCAGTGTCACAAGTTTCTCAGAGTACACTGTCATTGTTCATTCACTCCACACTCGGTGCTAGTAAGCTACTATTGTAGCCACAGCCGCCCTGGGGCAAACTGTCAATTTACCACTTGGCTATAATGTGTTGTTCATATTCTGATCTCTTATTTTGTCAGTGCCCTCTGCTGGACACATGTGGAATTGTTTGTTATTTTTTATTTTAGCTGCCCCCTAGTGGCTGGAATAAGCATTGTGGTTATTTCCTTAAAAAAATCATAACTGCACAGGAATAGGCTAGAGACTTACTTTTTTGACATACTGGCCGGATAAAATCATTGCGGGCCAAATTCGGCCCGCGGGCCGCCAGCTTGACATGCTGCTTTAAGATAATGGAATGCAAACATCTCAGCCTAATTAGCTACTGCTGCTTAGGACGGCATTTTCACACCTTAATCTTAGAACAAATATTTAAAAAAAAATCCTGTTATGCATGGTATGCTTTTTGCAAATTGCCTGTGCACTCAACAAGGTTTGCAAGGCCATCCTTCTGTATTGACGATTTTGACTTTGTGTGCTGATTATAACTTAAGGCGACTACAGGGAACGTAACCATTTTGTATTTGCAGACAGCAGGTGATAAAAAAGTGTCACACTCATCACATTATAGCTGTCTATTATTTTTCTGGCACATCTGCTGAACTGAGTGGAACTTGGCAAGAAACTAAACTGACTACAGACTAATAAAGTTTTGGAAGACTTTTAAGCAAATGATAAAGCAAATAAAATCCTCAAAGCATCAATCATTCCCACGACATGATAAAGCTTATTAGTTATTGTTTTTACGGGCTGTGAGTTCAACTATAGTCCAAGGGATTTGTACATATGGTGTAATCATATTTACAAGTCAGAAACAAGCACATCCTAATGGATCCACAATACATCCCATACATGTGTTCTTAAAGTGTGTTGGCAAAAAGCAGAGAAAAGTTATAATTGTTATTGTTTTAACCATTATAAAACAATATACCCCATTCCACGCTCACTCACCAGTATGCAGTGGATGTCATTCCCATCCAGGTCCGAGGAGGGGGCTTGCAGCAGTCTCCAATCGCGGCCTTTGTTGTACGTGATGTACGTCTTCACCTGGTTGTCCTGTCTCTTGTTGGCGATCAGCATGCCTTTGATCCCAGCCACCTGTAGACCACAAACGTCTCACTGAAGTAATGCGAAGTGCAACGATAGGGTTAACACCAAGCAGAACACAGATGTAACTAATATATTCATTTTTTTTTTTTCTTGGCTGAGTACTGTCTGAAACTGAGGCAGATAATGATGTAAAGTGCATAAAGATTTCATCGTATTCTTTTTCCAGGCTATTAAAAGGTGCATTATGGAAGTTCTTATGTAAAAAACAAACATCGTATGGGTGATTATTGAAATCATAATTTTAACATTACAATGTTTAAATTATCTATTATAGAAAACGCTATTTCAATGGCCGCCGCCTGGGCGCCGCCATGTTTATTTCCCATACCGACTTTGAAGCTAAGCAGGAAAGTGCCTGGTTAGAACTGGGATGGGAGACCGTTTGGGAACACCAGGAAGCCTGGCGACAGTAGTGAGTGTGTGCGTGGTTGGTGTTATTACATCCGCGGCCGGCCCCCACGTGACGGTCCCACCGGCCGCGGGCATTGGCCACGGGTCCATATGGACCGCGGTGCTGCTGTCCGAGGACAACCCGCTGTCACAAAAACGCGAGTGCACGAGATCTGACTGCCGTGCGTGTGCGCGCGTACTAACAGGGCGGTGTGTGTGTGCGTGTGTGTGTGTATGTATGTGTGCGCGTGCGCATCCAAACAGGGCCATGTGTGCGTGTGTGTGCGTGTGCGTATGTGTGTGCGTGTGCGTGCATGCCCAAAACCTCCTCAAACACGAGCCTCTAATCACACGCGCTGCTCCGACTGATTTATCCTCCGTGTGAGTAAACGCGAAAATGACACTACAACTTCACGAGCGCATGGCCTGCACTGCGTAGTTTTTTTTCTTTTTATCTTTTTTTTTACTTGGCTGCTGGACCATTTGTTTTCTATTTTGCTTTCACGTATTGAGCCCAGAGGTACATTTGCTTCTAAAGCAGCTTGGAAAGCATTGCCTATTTTATTGTAAGGTTATAAATACTGTCTAACTACGATAATTAGGCTATTTCATTTCAAAACCTACTCATTATTTTTTGGATTGTAAACTACCGTGATGGACCAAACCACGGGTCCTGCACTTTGAACCAAAGCGTTAGAACTGAACCCCTAATATTTATCCATAATTATTCCACTGTCTCTTGAATTCTATTCCCTGAGTTTAGCGACAATATTGTCGTTGTAGTTTATAAGAAAGGAGCACGGGTGCATCAAACACTCCAATTGCAGTTTGTTTGACATTTTTTTTTGCATTCATTCTTTTACTCATTTGTAGTGGCCATAGTTTTTGGAATGGGTTGGGAACCACTGGTCTACAGCTGAACTGTGTGACGGGTTGGACATTTCTTTGTAATCACTCATAATCTCAGAATATCAAATGTGGAGACTAGCGAGGCCCGGCCGAAGGCCGGGTCTCAGCTAGTATTATAGATGTAAGCATTCCAATTGCATTGGCTTTGACGTCAAAGACTGTTCTTCCATCCTATGGCCCCAACAATCATATGAATGTACATGTAAGGTATTGTACATGCAAGCATTCCAAGTGCATTGGCTTTGGCGTCAAAGAGTGCTTAGGGCCTCAACATGTATGTTTATCCTGAAACCGTTAACGGTGTGGTCTCACATGCTTTCTCTTGGGGGAGAGGACTCCCCCTACATGGACATAGCGGATCTCTAGCAGCCCCTCTAAAGAGAAGCTACCTTATTTAGAAATTTGGACTTGAGCCTATCGTCTTTAAGGAGACGCCCTGTACGTACCTAATTTACATACTATGATATATACCCATGTCTATCGTTATTTCAGTGTGAAACTGTGTTTATACTCTGCACTTTTCTCCCAGTAAATATCCTCAACTTAACTCCACGTACGGGTCTCTTGTTTCCTTTCTCACGCCATGATTTCAATTACCATGGTGCCTTTACTTTCAATTTCTGTGGCAAGTACAATGCTCCAGGATCAATTGTTTTGTAGATTTTATAGTGAGAGGATCCATCAGCAGAAACATTGGTCCTGGAGCGTCAGAGAGGTCACCGTAATGGAAAGTAAAGGCGCCATGCTAACCACATCCACTGAAAGGTCAAATGTTGTATTTTTTTTTTCCACATAAAAAGTTCCATAATGCACTTTTAAATACATGTGTACAACCTCGCATTGGTACTTTATGTTTTATTACACTACAGTGATAAAACAAAAAGTAATTCAGTCCAAACTTCTGAGCGGACAGAACAACTGAATTCATCCTTGACCGGCCCTGACAGAAGTGAAGCCGTTTGAATAAAGCTCAAAACATTAACCTCCAACTTAGCAACAAATTATTTATAGTGACGGCAACTGAGTGCTGAAATGATCAAGGACTTTAAAACACAGAGGAGGAGAGAGCGCCAAAATAGTAATGCAGAAATTAGATAAAACACTAGGCATGTTTTTTTTCTTTATTTGAGAGCAACATTATCCGCCAGTTTTACATGACACTGTTCTCCATTCATTTCAACTCCCGTCTATAATGTAATGCACCTTTATCATATGCCTCAATCCCGGTCTACCTTATACCTCCATCAACCCTACACCTCTCTTCTCGGTGCTATCTGTAATTACATCCTTATACGTCAAAGTCTCCCGGAAAGCCCCAAATGATCAAGGTCTAGAAGTGTCCGCAAGGCTTCACTCTGACAGCGAACTTCGATTTTACAGATAGACACACAAGCTGTGCTCAAGATGTCTTCCTAGATTATTTTTTTTTCTTACTCAATGGGATGAAACATATCCCTCAACGGCACTGGTAAAGTGTGATACGCAGGGACGAGGCACACTGGTCTGGGCTGCAGTTTTCGAGCGCCTCCCTATGGGCCCACATCTGTATAAGTGGCACTAATAGGCAGCACATTTGACACCGTCATTGAAACGCGGAGCCAGGGATGGATTCGGCTAACGAGGTCCTCCTGTCTCTATCCAACCTGAACTGTCAATCACGCACATAATTATTTATCGGTGCCACCTCCACATCACATGTACGCTGCAGACTTCTACCAGCGGAGTATGTGCAACCAGGGAAAACATCACAACAACAAAGTTTGACTCAGAGTCCGCCGCTCCAGTGCATGCACTTTGTATCTCTCAGAATCAATGCAGGTAAGAAAAACAAAAAAGTGGCCTGTTGCAGTAATGTGCAATCAGTTTGATCAATTTATTACAGTTAGTTACAGAACACAGGTGCATGACCTCGTGACCGTATAAATATGTGGGAAATCTCAAACATGGAAGAAAAACACCACAGCTCTCGGTAAGGAGCCATAGTGGTTAAGGGAAATTAGGGATGCACCGATCCGATACAGGTATAGGATATCGGAGCAGACACTGGAAAATATATGATATCGGGCACAGGCTACAAATATCCGATACTCAACCGATGCCGGCGATATACTTTTGTCACGATCCGATATGTATCACAATACTCGGGGACAATCCGATACATATTGCGATACAGTAAGTAACTATGATAAGTAATAATTTATGTTGACCTTAAAATATGTAAAAATGTGTCCAAAGCCAACCATAAACCAAATGCCATTTGACATTTATTGAAGTGTTAAGATTGAAAAGTGCATTAACACAAAATGTACACAAAGTACTGTGTAACTGTTACTGGAAAACAAAGGAGTGCATGATAAAAATGCCACAAACAAGTATTCAAAGTATTGCGATACTTGGTATTTCCGATCGATATTTTGTCCCTAATGTTTAGACTCTCACCGCTTTAATAACACAATTTTCACCAACTAAATGTCCATGAATGTACAGAACTTGCTGTACCGTTCTTTGGATCATCGCGCAAAATTGCACTGCTAGTTCTAAGAGGTAACTAATCATGGCTGGGACAGAAATATGGCTATGTTCAGACTGCAGGTCTTAATGCTCAATTCAGATTTTTTTGAAAGGTCGTTCACATTACTCTCAAATGAGACCTGTATGTGACCTCCTGCCTGAACAGGATGCCGCTCGAATGTGTCGCGCAACAGGAAACAGCGCAACGCTCTGGCAATGTAAACGTTTTAGGCTAACAGAGACAATATATCCATAACTGAGTCATTTTAAGAAGGAAGAGAGACAGTTTGGACTATGGACTTTTGAGGAGCAGTGGTAGCGATGTCTTTAATGATTAACGTGCCGCTTTGGATCTCAGCCACGGAGAGAGAAGTGAGCGGCGAGTTGCACTAACTTCATTCATAACAAGTGCCCGTGTAGTTTTCCTGTCCGCCCCCTTCTACTTTAACGCAGAATGAATGGTATTTGTAGCACATCGATGACCTGTAGGCTGGACAAATGCGACCTGGCCGTTCAGACTGAAGTCGCATTGCAAAAGATCAGATACGTATCGGATTTAGGACCACTTATCCAAGCGGCCTGGGTCGCATTTGAAAAGATCGGATCTGTGTCGTTCAGATTGTCATGAAAAAAATCTGACACTGGTGGCATAGGGGCCAGAAAATTCTGAATCTTTTTTGTGATCTCAGAATGTAAAAAAGAAAATGCTACTTTTTTCACTCAAAGCAAGCCATTTTTAAGAAGGTTGTTGGTATCGGTTAATATCGTACATTGGTAGATACTCAAAGTCCTAGCATTGGTATCAGTATGGACGCAAAAAAAAAAAAAAAGCTTGATTGGTGCATCTTAAGTGAAAAAAAAACTTGCAAGCAAAACATTCCCTCCATTAAGAGATGGTTTAATAGTCTTTCGCAATCTGTGATCCATTTCATTCCAAACACAACTCTCTCATAGTGATTTAATCCTTATCTGAAGATGATCTTTCACAAAAGCTCATAATACCTCAAGTGCAAGTCCATTCAATTCTCCCCATCATCAAGTACCTGCATCCATCAGCTCATTTAACACTGCCTGACAACTGTCCACTTCACATGTCGAATCAATCCCTCCAGTCTCTTTATGCCGAGTGAAAATAAGACCTCTGCGTTTCCTGGCACAACTGCACTCACATTCACGCAAAGAATACACAGACAGGTTTAGCAGGTGCTTCAAGCCCCAAAGTCATCTGAAAATGAGTTTGCACAACAATGGCTCATGATTACACAAATCGCCCCCATCCAATCTGACTGACAATGGAATAATCCCTATAATTTGGGAGCTAATTATGTAATTTGCGAGGAAAAGCGTATTTAATTATTTAGGGAAGAAGAATGCAAAGCTAGAGGAGAGGCTCTAGCACAAAGCACCCGAGGCAAAGATCTTTAATAAAACTCTAGATTGCCAAATGACAAGCCCATAGTAATAACTTGGAACAAAAGTAAATTCTGGCCGCCATCTTGTGACTGGCCCTTCTAACGCAGTGCAATGTTATCAAATGGAAAACACCACTGATACTGTTTTTGTATCTAGTTATTTCATGACTCTTTGATGAATGTGACCGACCTCATGTCACATCTGGCAAAAAAAATAAAGTTCTTTTTTTTTTACCACAGTTTATTTCAGTTGTATAGACTTTAGTTATATTTGTACATGGATTTTCCTGCGTCAAACACTTAATAATTGAGTTCTATTTAACAGTATTGTGGAATTTGTGGAATTTGGGACACTGGAATGCTATCCACTGAACCCTGGGAATGGATGGAGAAAACAATACCAATACAGCTGAACAGCAGGAAGAAAAAATGAGACATTTCTAAGACACTACATCCTGACTGAGACACCAAGACCCAGTGGTAATTCAACCAATCCCAAACAATGGGGGTATCTCACATTCTGCCATTGAATGAATGAAAATGTTGCTCCTGGTTTTGCATCAGGTTTTGCTTCAGATGCTAGCCTCACCGGCCAGTCACAAGATGGCTGCCATGTTTGCCATGTCAAGGAGCGTCATATCCAATCTAGAGGTTTATTAAATTTATATGGCCTGAAATGTTGGGAGCCAAACAAGTTGCATTACTATATCTTTTTTTCTGTATAGTGGCATTTGAACCATCAGTGGCAGTGGCGCAGTCGCTAGAGCAGGTAGTCTCATGATTGGAAGGTCGAGGGTTTGTATCCCAGCTCCCGCAGATGCACATTGTCGTTCCTTTGGCAAAACACTTTACCCACCTTGCCTCCAGTGTCTGCATACATTGGCGTATGAATGAGAGAGTGAATGAGTGACTGGTTCCTTAAAAAGCTTTGGACCTAATGAAGGTAGAAAAGCTCTATATAAGTTGAGACCATTTACCATTGACCATGTCTGCAGCTCGCAAACTAGAGCTATTCATTCATTAACTGAAGTTTGATGAATTACTCCTCAACATCAATGCACAATATCATTAAGAAGACAATTCACCTATTTGCATTTTGCTGCAAAATGTTTGCCACATTTGTCTGCCTGGACTTTGAGAGGTTAGTAAAGCTTACATCAGTGTGCCTTTTCTCGTATTCTTAACCTTAGTCGGCTCTCAAAGGCAGCAGTCTAAGTAGAACTTAGAGACTTCCCTCTCCCCAGACACTTCCTCAGGAGGAATCCTGAGGCATTCTCCGTCCAGCTGAGAGCAATATTCCCTCCAGCATGTTTACCCAGAGGCCTTCTCCCAGTCTGAACCCCTGGAGGAGGAGGAGCTACAAGTCCTCTCCAGCCACTCTGCGCCCGTAAACGTATCTACTTTCGGTTCACAAATCACATTGTTAAAAGATAAACCCTAGTATATTATTTTATAGTGATTTTGTTTTGCAGCAAAGAACTATATCCTTAATGAGGATCTCTGTGACATAAATCTCCCCCTGGTTTTATCACCCATTTCTGGTTATGGCTCAGATCAACACAGAGCAGTGACTGAGTGACAAATGCAATTAAAAATCCTTATCATCTTGTGCTGCCGGGTGGAAAACCTCACCCTCTGCTGAATGCTAATAAGTGCCACCAGCACAAACACATGGAAGTACTCGACCCCATACTGAGTGGGGAAGTCAGGGCTTTGTTAACTGGCGTGTCGTCAATGCTGCTGCGCAAAATGTTTTTTGTGATGTCCAACACATGTTAAAAATGACACAGTCTGAAGAATACACTGGATTGTTGTTTGAAGTAGTAGGTCTATTAGTTGCAGCAGAGGTATTACTTATAGGAAGGGGCATTTGAACTATTTGACGCATGACACAAGTGAGACAGGATTCTCCAGAAAGTGACAGCCTTCCAGAGTCATCTCCGTGGAAAGCCTTTTTTCCTCTCTCTCTCTCTCTCTCTCTCTGGTAAAATGAGATAGTAATAGTGTTAGTTGAGGCAGTAGTAAGTAAGTTGAATATCACTACAAGCATCATTTTTCTAAACATTGAGAAAGAAAACACAACTAATCCTTTTGCAAAATATTGAACAGACAGACTAAGAATTATATAAAGCAGCACTTCATACAACAACAGCCATTAGCATACAGTGCATACATAAATGCATATCCCATACTGAGGATGGAAAGTAATGGCATTGTTAATTAGCCTTCTACAGTGCTGCCGCTGCTGCTGCAACTGGCCAATATCTCTTCCCGCCTGACACTGGCACCATGATGAACTGGATTCCGGCAGTTGAGCGTCATACGTTTATACAATGAATGCTAATGTAAAAGAGCAGCTTGTCAGTGGGCAAACGCAGTTGTTCCCAAAGTGAGCATCACAAGACACCAAGATGATTTCATCGAATAAAAAAGGAATAATAGTGACACTGTATTTGATATAATGATTACCGTATTTTCCCGACTATAAGTCGTTCCGAAGTAGAAGTCGCACCAGGCAAAAAATACATTATCATAAAAATACAAATCCCTCCATAACCTGGCCCCGCCCTACCTCACCGAGCTCCTGCAGCAACACCAACCCACCCGCCGCCTCCGCTCAGTTGACTCCAACCGCCTCACTCCCATCACCCGCACTAACCGCCGGACCTTGGGGGACCGAGCCTTCGCAATCGCCGCCCCCACTCTCTGGAACTCACTCCCACAGCCCATTAGAAACTCTGACTCACTACCAACCTTCAAATCAGTGCTCAAAACCCACCGGTTCAAACTACCTTTTTCCTAAACCCCCCTTTTTGTTTTATCCCCCACGTAAAGCGTCTTTGAGTGTCCAAAAGAGTGCTATACAAGTCTGATGTATTATTATTATTATTATTATTATTATAATGAAGAAGAAAATAACATGTATAAGTCGCTTTGGAGTATAAGTCGCAACTACCTGGGCATGGAGGCGTAACTGCACCATTGACAAGCCTCTCCCATTCCTCTAGCAGTGGCCATCTAGCTTTTATGCTAGCTTTTCTTGTTTTTTTGTTTTCTTCATTGCAGTAAGAGTAACCTCTATTTTTCGCCAGCCCCTCACAAGTTCTTCACTCTCACTCAATCTTAACTTTCTTTCTGATGGTCGATTACGTTTTTTTAGATCTTTAGTGGTACAGGAGTACACAAGAATAGAGCACCCTCTAGCGGCTGTCAGTGTGAAAATAACAAACATGTGATATTATATATGTTGATATATAAGTCGCACCTGAGTATAAGTTGCACCCTCAGCCAAACTATGAAAAAAAGTGCAACTTATAGTCCGGAAAATACGGTAATTGAAAACGACATGGACACAATAATCTATAAACAAGAAAGCTTTCTGTATACGCAGTAATCAATTAATCACAGTCACAATCACTATGGCTGACACGCCACAGGCTATTGTGTCAACTTCCCACTTCAAAAAGTCCATAAAGGCATGAAAAATTTAGATAAGAGTTCCTTTATTCCCTCAGATGGCAAGTAAACCACAAAACTTCATTTAAAATATGCCGTCAAAAACTGAATCGCACACCAGAAGGCATCATCAAAAGGCACAAATTTATAGCTTAATGAACGCTCTACATCACGAGAGCGCCACCTGCAGGCCAACAAATGAATTTGGCTCTAACAGCATCAAGTAAAGCAATGCAGAGCTCAAAGATAATACTCGTTTGCACTTCCCAATTTTACTTCAGGTACACTTTTGTCCTCTTCTTTATAAAAAAGTCAGGCTCTATGGATGTGGCGAGATTTAGTTACTTAATGTGTTAAAATGTCAGTCTCGTGTGTGAATAACGTCCTGGTTCTACTGCTTGTGTGGCAGCAGAGGTCGTATTCAATGGATCCGCAGTAATCAAAAGGAGCCATTTTGAGGAATGAAATCTGCGAGTTATGTGGATTTTTATGCACACAGTCCTCGGTAAATTGCTCATGTCCAACTGTTTTGTGAGAGCATTGAGCAGTAGTGTGAAATAGCTGCCCATTCATGTGCAAAAAATGGCTTGCATGCTGATAAAGTTGGAGCCCCATTTTGTCGAAGAATCTGATGCCAGTGGATCTAGTATCAAAGTCAACAATGTCAGTGGAGTAATACTATGCTAATACACAGTTTACATATTTATTTTTGAGTGAAAACTTTCTAGTTTATTCAGTAGTAGTATATTCAGTCGAAACCATGACCACCATTCACATTCACAGCCTTTGTTTTGCTGATATTGTTTGCAGGATTTTGCAAAAATAAAGACACGAATTTTAATGTCACGGGGAAATGGTCAAAACAGCACTGCGGATGTGAGTTTGCAAACTCTAGTGAGCTCATGTACCAAACTTGAGTTTAGTTTTCTGTGTCCCTAAGAAAACCCACATGCAATGATTACAACTAATCACTTTGACAGCACACTATTTAGATAGTTACTCTGAGTTTAGATCATTTTTGGTTGTCTGTGCATTTCACTTTCAAACAATTAGAAAACTTTTTTGTTTTGCATTTCGGTGACTCAGTATCTGTATGAGTGGTTAGCATGGCACCTTTACTTTCCATCCAGAAAACCTACCAGAAACCCTGAAAACAATTCCTAGAGCCACTGGTATGTAAAGTAAAGGCGCCATGCTGACCACGCATACAGCTGCCGGGTCACTGAAAGGTCAAATATGCACATACACAATATCAACTTTAAAGTCCCCTCTCTGGGGCCAGACAGAACTTTCATGAAGAGAAAAATGTTCTTTAATCTCAGGGGGACATTTCTGGTTAAATAAAGGTAAAGATATTAGATCAATAGAAATAAACATTTTTTTTTATTTGTAACATGGACAAATGTGTGGAATAGAGCTCCATTAAAGCTCAAATTGGCCCAGAGTTGTAGAAGTGGTAGTAGTGATCGAAGTGCACAAACCAGTTGAGATAGGACTGGTTTCTGCCATTCTATTTAACCATATTGGGTGTTAGTCACAACAAGAGCATGAGGATGGTGACTATCGGGGCTCTGGGTGTAGAAGCTGGTGACTTCTGCACTTTAGAGAGTTCTAGAAGTTGCTGTACCAGTTGTAATAATATATTAGCACTAAACTTGACATTCAATTACAAATAACTAGTACCGTAGATAATAATAGTATCTGTTTGACTGTTTGATCTCTTCGTACCTCATACAGGTCCAGGTTCTGGTTGCCCCCTAGGCCTCTGGTGGTCTTCACGTTCTCCAGTGCCAAGGTGAAGTAGATCCCTCGCGTGTCGGATAGATAGAGGTTGTACGTATCATTCTGGTTCCACTCTTGCACGGCTGCAAAAACCTGCTTCTCATCTGTGCTCACAATGTGTAAATCCTATACCAAATACACAGAGAGAGAAGGGAGTTAGTGCTTTTCAGCAGAAAGGTGATATTACATAGCCTGGGCTGGACATTTCTTTAGTTTGGCCATTTTTTTTTATGTTTATAGTTTCTCTTCCTTATTGGACACCGACAGGAAGTGACATAGTTGAAGGCAAACGATTTTAAACAGCTATGGAACTTAACCTTTATCTCTGTCACTTCCTGTCAGCAGCTTAAAAATTCAAATAAAAATAACTTTTCTTCATTAAAATTGCTGCTTCACTGAAATAAAATGAAAATTATACAACTGATGAGCTTACAACTGGTGTTATCCTTCTAATTAAGTCATATTTTCAAAAGCATTAACACTTTTATGTGTACAGTGACTATAGTCCTTGTAAAACATTAGCAAAGATTAAATATTTTAACACATGTCCCCTGAAACAGCTTGTTGCTGTTGCAAACGTGTGAAACATTGATATACACATACATACATACATACACACATACAGTAATACACCATCTTATTCGTTTTTATTGTCTTTTAATTTTGATGTACCTTTAAGCTGAACCACATGAATTCAGGTCCACAAGTTTAGGTCTAAGCAGGATGAAGCTTATAATTCAACTTCTCGAAACTCTCCCTGTATATGCTACTGTTTTTATAGAGCACTTGGAGCGCTCATGCGTTGAGAATCTAACCACAATGCTTTAACGCATAACAGCGAATAATAAGTAATGAAATAGGAAGATGGTATTAAAAGCGTCTGAGAGTTAATGGGTATATTTTAAATGAATGTGCATAAATTATTCCACTGAAATAGCACCAAATCGCCCTGAAAACCAAAACACTTAAAGCATTGATATTCTGCATACTTAAACATGTTATTGGGTGTAAGGAGCGAGAGGCTGATGATTCTTGCATGTTAATGCCGGTGCCAATTAGTCTTAAACAGCTGAAAATGCATACAATTATCAAAAATGTTTAAAAGTTACACATTAGTGCTAAATGGAAATGCAGAGTACCTCTCCACCCAGGGGAGTAATTTAAAGTTTAGGTGGGAGTCCACTGTGTAATTATGGACAGGGGACATAAACTCGTAAAATTGAGGTAGTACAACTGAATACTAGTGTAAACGTGTAATTCTCATCCCACCTTGTTACCTTGTAATGGAACCACCCATAATCTCTTTTCTACAATGGAAAACTCCTGACTGAGAACTTACACAAAAAACAACTTACAATATTTCTGTAACATCATATAAAATGTTGAAACTTATTGTGCTCTAAACTCATTTGGTATTTAATGAAGTTTATTAAGTCAGTGGATATCACACATAAATACCAAGTTTAAGTATGGTTGTATTTAAGAACGGAAAGGCATTTAATTAGTATTATTAATTTTATCAAAACGTTTTCAATAAGTTCAGAACATTTTGTTGGCACGGGTGGTTTGATTGGAACCGCAAGATGGAGCTTAGATTTGTAAAGAGAATTTACTTTGATGCAATAGACAGACTGTCAGTGGTTACTCTGGGACACCAAAACAGTATTTCCGACAAAATAGCACAATAACTAAAAGACATTTAATCACAGAATTCGTTCCCTCACAGGGCAAAAAAAAGCCTTTTTTTCTGTCTTTAAAAGCCGAATTAAAAATAACAAATTGATGTGTATTTTTTTCTCACTTTCCACTTACCTTTGGGAGAGAATATTTTGGCAATTTGATTTGAATGAACTGCTCTCTTTTGTAGGACACATAGTAAGTCGCACGGCCCGAGGTAGGAACCTGCAAAAAAATCCAAAAACAAATGTTATTATGTGGTTAGTGCATCTTATAAGCGTCATAAAACTAAAATGCAACACCAACATCTGCAATTGTTCCTATTTTCATTCCAGGAATTGCACAAGTGAGCAATACGAGAGACATTTAATTCTGGTCACTCCTAGTAATCCACGCTGTTACTTTTCCCCCCACAGACAGCCTTGTGAATTGAGGTCTCTTGGCTCGCATTCAGGAGGCACTGCCCTCTCTCAGGTGTCAGTGCACTTGGTGGTTTCAAAATAGACTTTGGTAAATATCTTGCAGGACAATCAATAGTCTCATTATTCTTTGTCAGGAGAAATCTTTACGTTGCCTAACCGAGCCTCATCTGCCGCCCGCCGAGGAAAGAGACAAGTGGTCCTTTATTGGTCCAGACTACTTTGCAAACACTCAAAGGCGGTTAGGTGTTAGCTTAGACAGCACAAAAGGCATGGCCGGTCACTGTGGAGAATTGTCATTAGCCTGAAGCCACTGAACACTTGATGCACAAATGCACAGCAAAGTTATATGCCGCAGCAACTTGTTCTCATCAATACTGACAGAAAATCCATTAAATGCATCAGATTAAATTAGACTGGTGGCTCTGTGTTGAGAATAAGCAGTGTCTGTCTAATATATCGATCAATCATAAGATTATAACCACGGACAGGTGAAGAAACTGGCATAGATCGTCCCCTTCATAATAGCACGTCTTGTAAGAAGGCAATAGATAGAGAGATTGTATTAAAGTGGACTAATCATGCATAAAAACATTTTTTTTGGATGCCTTGGCATTGATATGTAATGTGTATGTATTTGTATTTTGTCCAGTATAGGCCCCGATATCCGATACCAGTATCAGATTGGTAGAAGAAACAGCTGAATTAAACAATAGTGAATTACTACTCCAGGTATGTCCCTGACCAGGGAACAATACTTTAACATGACTTAAAGCACAAAAAAGTCATTTTAGCATGATATGTCCTCTTCAAAAATCACTGCACATTATAGCATTAAGGATCGAACATCATATGCTGCATGTTAAGGAGAAAATCTGCCATATTTGTTTCAAGCAGATAGCTTGTTGTGCCCTTTCCAACACCGTGTTAGAATTAGAGTATTTTGCTTAATATGCATTGTTTTACTATTACACCAACAAGGAATTCAGTGCAGTAAGACACAATCTGTGAATGAAGGTTAAAATTGCAGTTGGTGCCTAAATAGAAGTAGAGTGTTACAGTATATAAAGATCTGTCGTATTGTGGGATTAAACAAGAGGAATGTAAACATTTGAAAATAAAAGCTGGCAAACTACACTAATACTGAAAAGGATGTCACACAAAATTGGTTGCAGACGAAGGACAACAAATCTAATCGCCATTAGAAGTCAATACTTGTTTGAAAGGTGCAACAAAAGGTATATCCAACTTGTGACTTTAAATACCTCACAATGTTGTAGAGTAGCATTATGGTGTGCAAAATCTCTAAACATGCCTGCATTTGCACATATATCATGCATGATCGATCTTACGTTAGAGGAATGAACCTCAGCAATTTAAATACTACACATTTGTGCAATGTGCATATGGAGTTACATTCTTAAATTTAGCTACTTTCACTTCTTTGACAATATCGCATGAGTGATTATGTGATTAGGAAGGTTGTTATTAAACTGTAGAGCGAAGGGCATGGCTTTACTACAGCGTCACTTGCAGTAGGCACGGAAAGTGGTTTATTTTTGTATTTATTTATTTTTAATGCACACTACTGAATTTCATATTTTATATTTTGAGTACTTTTACCAACCTCTGACTCAACCTTTGACATTTAGATGCAGTGATAGAATCTGATTCAAAGAAATAAATGTACGACAGGGGTAGGATCATAGCCGGCAATAACAAATCCACCCAACAGTGTGGCCTATTCAGCAATAAAATAGAGCCTGTTCGCCAAAGGACCCCGTGTCTTGCTTGACCCTGAAGTTATTGTGGTAAACTCACAAGCACTCAACCTAAACCTCCCCTTCAATTTCACCCTACACGTTTGTAGCGCACGTATGCACCGTTAGACACACACCGCGGAGCTGGATAGGGATGGGGGGAAAAAATCAATCATACCAATTCTTCTTAAAGTTCAAAGTGCCTCTGGTTCCTCCTGCATCGATCAGCCTCCCCAGCACTCGATTGCCTGTGGGTCTGTCTGTAAGCTTTATTTCCTCTCACAGCTTGATTTTTTTTTATCACTTTAGAACCACTTAGAGCAATTATAAGATCATTTAAAGTTTGTTGTTTTGATGCTTTTGTAATATTGATGGTGATAAATGAAAGTGAAGTGAGCACGATTATCAAAAATGGGCATGTGTAAATAAAAATACTATAATGAGGAAAGAAAGTATATAGCATTAGTGATGCACGATAATGCCAATTTGAACCGATAACCGATAATTCCGCATGTCCCGATACCGATAACCGATAATGACACCGATAATTATGTATATATATTTGCACTTTATTTTGTGACAAGAACTCACTGTAACAGTTCACAGTTCTGCCCAAAATGTATTAACTCTACCAAGCAATATACAAGTGTATAAATATAAATCAAATAATGAGTTTTACTTTGGGTTTGGGTCTCCACCTTTTTCTAAAGCTGTTTTTTTTTACAGTTCCATCATCTGTCTCTGTTCATCTGTGTCACATCTTATTCAAAAAAAAAAAAAAAAAAAAAGAATAATATTACTACTACTACTTAATTCCTAGTATTTTTCTTTTTGTTGACATCATACTAATGAATTCTTATTTACAATGCTGGAATATAATCCTGCATTGGGCTCATTTATGCATTTGTGCCTCGTGCGGTAAAAAAAAAAAAAAAAAAACATAGCTGCGTGGCTCATTTCATCAATGTAAAACTTCTCTCGTTCATAGCGCTTTAATCGCGGGGCTGTCGTGTTTATTTGATCAGAAATGCTAAGATAATACATGGGTGTTCAGGCCCCGCTGTGTTCCAGTAATGCTCACTTACGTGAGCGGGTCCGCGGTTCGCATTTCCTCGTCTTTTTCTCATTTTGTTGCGGTGCTAATGTTGAAGTGACTTCGAAATAAAAAGTCAAAAAATTCTTCCTTCGCGGAGAGCGCCTGCACAGCGCTGCTTCCCTGGAATACTCGTCGCATTTTTCAGCTAAAGTCGTGCAGAAGTCGGCCGTGGAGAGCGTATATCTGCTGCTGTAAAAGTGCTGTCCTGAGTCTGCAGCAGCTCCGGGCTGCAGGACGTGCGGGGCGGCGCCGCCGAGAGAAAGGCAGCGAGCTGGAGCCGCAGATTCAATGTCATTTGAGCTTATAATTATCGGGCCTAATTATCGGCCGAATTTTTTTTTATCGGCTTTATCGGGGATGGCGCCAAAATGCCGATAAATGCCGATAATTATCGGCGGCCGATATTATCGTGCATCCCTATATAGCATTGATTCATAGCAATTTTGGGATAGATATATAGATAGATATTTCAAAGACATATAGTCTGGGAGCAAGCATGGTCTCAACGATTTCCTGGTGGGCGTGATTGACAGACGGCATCAACCAATCAGAGCAACGCTAGATACAGGAAGCCTTTCCAAAAATGTCCTTATTCACGAGGAGCACTTGGAACGCTGTTTCTTGCTCCGGTTTTAGGGATAAAATTTTTTTTTCAAATAATTTAAAAGACGAAAGAGCAGAAGAAAACATTGTATCACTCGCCGCGCACGCCATCTCTATTGTTTTGGTAGAGTGTGATGATGGCTTCCGCCTCTTGGGGGAATGAAGTCCCCGTCCATAACTACACACTGTCATATATATGTCGTGATTAAAGTGACAAGGATTATATTTTTGTCACATGCCAAACCAAATGTTGATTTTAAGATTACTTTATTTGTTTATAAATGCCTTCATGGCCTCGCTCCACGGTATCTGTCTGACCTGCTATAACCCTACACTCCTGCTCACGCTCTCAGGTCGGCAGGTCATAGGTGGACCGCTCTTTCTCTGTCGCTGGACCCAAATTGTGGAATGCACTGCCCTTGTACCATAGACAGCCAAGTCATTCATAATGTTTTAGTCCCAAAACCTACCTTTTTTCTTTAGCTTTTTACTTGTATCGATTCATTGTCTTCTGTTAGACTTTCTTGCTCTTCTTAATTTATTGTACCGATTTTATTTTTGAAATATTTGTGTATCACTTGTTTTTTTATGACGTGTGTACTGGTCAACTGTGTTGTTTTTAAAGTGCATTATAAGCTGGATTGGATTGGATCATGCTTTTTTCATCATGGCCAGGGGAATACAGATGAATAATAGCTTTCTTTTAACAAAGTGTGATCATGTGTTCTGTGAAATTGAAATGCCCCCTTTCAAATAAACTAATCCAATCAAATGTATCCTTACATGTGTGAAAGCTAGAATCATAAGTCAGAGCAGATCTCATCTAAAACGTGTCTTTACAGATGAGTTATTGAAACTTCACAGACAAGGGGTTTTCAAAGCCTTTTCGTTCACTCCCATGAGAGGCCCATATGAAGCACGTCTTTCCTTAAACACAGCTTTGAAAACATTTCATCTAACCATGCCTAGTCTTACATGGAGCCGAGCCTTCACCAGGTCCTACCTGTATAAAAATGTAGTCATCCTGAACGATCAAAGAGTTGATGTCCACGTATCCTGGGAAAGGATACTCCCTGTTCGGCTCAGAGCACAGCAGGGCGCGGCACGTCACGTATTGAACATCTGCCATGTAACGAGAATTAAAGATTTATGAGTCACTCTGCTTCATGCTACTATATGGAAGAAAATGTCACCTGCAACACTGTACACTGTCATGGTTGTGTGGGACGTCTCCTCTTGGTTATTAACGTAACGCTTCCCTGACATTTCCTTTGCGCTAATTTGCGTCAGTGCACATGCAGTTGCTTTATGCTTTAAGCCATGCCTGACAATCACACAGCTGCATATAATACCACAGTCCAGGCAGCACTGGGTTGCATTATGTATCACTTATGTCCACTAGTTCCCGAGCCACTATAAAAGCTGACATTCAATAAGGGTAAAACATTAATTATATCCAGGGAATCTTGCTAGGGAATGCAGGCCTTTTGAAACCTATTCATCAGCCATGTCTATTATGTGATGCTCTGAGGAAAAAAAACAACAACTCACTGCCATCTGGAGTGTGGGCCTCCATGTGGACCAGGTCAGATTCCTTGTCCAGACCCAACACGGACCTAAGGGACACAAAGAGAGGCGGAGAATGAGGGACGAAAGGAATGGGACATGCCTTACTGTGATGCGGAGGAATTCAGACTGAGAAATGTAGCAACAATTTTGACGCAATGTTTTCAGACACCATAGCCTTTGTTTCATTTACACCTTTTTACGCTGACATATTACACTAATAACATTTGAAATCAGTCATTCACACATTTATTGATTTTTTTTAATGACAAATCTAGGTCGAGAGCAGGAGAGGCGGGCAGGTTGGGATCCTCGGAGGAGCGCTGTGGCTCAAAAAAACTACATCGGCATCATATGTGCGCGGGTTTTGAGTTTTTTTAAGCGGCTTTTGAACTGCTTTGGCCGTGACTTCAAATGATAAGCACATTTGCACCTTGTTGGTGTCATTCTTCATGCAGACATCATTTCTGCACAAATGAGGGAAAACGTTCAGCCACTGCGGGCAGGTGCCGCCTATGCATCTTTTACATTCAGACCGCCAGCTTGTAGCAAGATACGTCTCTTAAAGCGTTACTGGGTAACGCATGCCCCTAGAGGCCATAAGCGCCTCTACAGGTGTCGTAGCATGTTGCGTCCTTTTACTCATTAATTGTCCGTGACAGTAAATACTACACTGACAGAAAAGGCAAAGGGAGAGAGGGATATTGTACATCCAATTACACAATGGAGATATTTTTTTTTAACTCAAACTTGGCTGTATATACTGTTTAAGTGACACTAGCCCACAGTTAGCTTACCCGCTAGCCTGTTAGCTTCTTCTTCGTGATTCTATTAGTGTGTATTGGTGACTCAGACCCGGAGGCAGGAAAGTTGCAAGTGTGGTTTTCTGGCCAGAGACACCGGGGGAGACAAAAGACCCCCCAATAATCCCATCAACACTTGTATTAACCCCAGAGGGACTACGAAAAGGATTTATTCAGGTAAACAAGTTACATAGTACTGCTTTAAGTAGTACACAGAAGTTGAACAGAAAAGTATTGCTGAAACCGAGACAGTTGAACCAGGTATAAAAATGAAAAGAACAGTTTTATGTTGCACTATTTATGTTTGGCAGACAAAAAGCTGGAAATGTGCTGAGTTGGTTACTGTGGTTTTAACTAGGGCTGCAACTACTGACGGTCATTGCAAGTCTCTCTGGACCATGCAGAGAGACCCAGGTTCTTCACTAACAGAAAACAGAGGGATTCACTGATGGCTGTTTGCTTTCATTCAACTATCTTAGTGCAAAGGGCAGTTTATTTTTTCCTCTTTAGGCTTTTCCCTCCGCTGCAGATAACATTACAATGAAACAGAAATCCAATCTCCTGATGATGACTGGCCTGTTTGGGGTCAGCGTCTGTGAAGATATCTCCGAGTGAAATCTTGCCTTGGGTCCGTTCTGCAGCCTGTGGATTAGATGAGATATACGCGGCTCCTCCATTGTGACAATATTTCAAATCCCTTGGAGGAAGATGAAGCTATTGTCTCAAAGCAGCCAACTGGACGCCTGCCTGGACATCACCGGGGGCCGGCCACTGTGTAGATGTCCTTGAAGGGGCTTTAGCTACGCCAAGAATGGATTGCGCACACTATTAAGGATCATACCAATAGTGGCACGCAAGTTGATTTATGCAAGTTACTGTAGATGTAGCCAAAGGTGCCATTGGGCAGACCCCAGTCACCTCGGAGGGAGCATTAAAGTGGAATACATGTGGGCTTATGTATGTGATGAGTGGGCACTTTCTGACTTTCACTGGGAGGAGGGGAGTGTGCCGAAAGAAGATGAGAAGTGACAGGGATGTCCCACATCCATTATTAGTCATAGCCCCAAATACACTACGTTTATCTGAGAGAATGTATCAAGTGAAACCCAGCTTTTTTCTGCTGATAAAAAAAAAGGTTTATGCGCAATGTGATAGGGCTGCAGAGAGACGTGGAAGGATATGCAACTCTGAAGCTGAATGCAAAAAAGCATCCAGCAGGAGGAGATTAATCTCTGCCTGATTTTATCACATGCAGAGAGCAAGAGAGAGAGAGAAAGAGAAGAGGCAAAGGAGAGAGAGACATTTGGGGACAAAGATGGAGAGAGAGATGGAAAGAGAAAGAGGGCGAGCAGTTTATGCAGCATCACCAGTCAGTCACACTCTGTTCCCAGCCATTAATATCAGCTGCTCAGCGGCTCAGAACAGCAGCACCGCTCTCTGCATTCCTGAGTAAACAAAAGTGAAAGTGTTGGTTTTGGCTTTTTTGAAGTTGGATCTGATTACAAAAAAAAACAAAAAACTTTGTTCTGCCCTTTAGTCATTCCGCAACGGAGGCAGCACACTACCTAGACTCCGACTAGATGTGGGACAGAATAACTATTATCACAGAGAAAATATGTATTTTAATACACTGAGTGCCAAAAACGAAATAATGAGTTTTTCGCCCTCATGCATTGAGTGCCAAAAATGAAAAAACGTGTTTTTGCGTGTTTTTTATATTTTCTTTTTATATTTTGGGGTCAGTGATGAACAGAACTGAAATAAGGCTCTTTATGTTCTCTTAAAACAACGTGAAACTTGCGCCCAGACATTCTCAATAGTCATTGTTCTTTTCTTAAGCCCGTTTTCAGCTCAGTGAAGAGAGTGAAATGAGGGAGACAGTTGTGTTTCATAAAACACGCGATATCTCTGTTTCTAGAAACATTTTTTTTATTTTGATCAAAACTAGCCTCTGTTTAGCTTAGGATTTCTCAGGAACTGAGGCACGTAGAATTTAACAGTTTTCACCTACTGAGAGCTTAGAGTCTCATCTTACAAATGACCTATAGCATGTGTCCATAGCCATAACATAGAATACGCTGTGGTACTACAAATATCATGAAAAATTGTCTGGATTGTTGGCACTCAGGTAAATCCCCAAAACAGCGCAGCACTCAATGTGTAATCACAAATCCCACAATTATATCTCCCTCCAAATATTGCTGCGGTGCTCCGGCTAGTCTTTAATTTATTATTTTTACTCCTGCGTGGTGTCCGAGGGGATAGATGAAAAATCGGCAGGAGTCTGGATGTCTTAAGCAGGAAACATCTGCTTACTATCAGTGTGAGACAGTGTGACCATTGAAGTCTGGCCATGCTTCCACATGAAGAGGGATAAATAACCTCTGCAGTGCGTCATACTGATATGCAAGCCAAAACACTTGATCAGCCCTTGTGCATAACATCTACAGTCATGGCTTAACCCTATTTCAGACCTAATTCAGGCAACGTTTTGACCTGGCTTGATGCTACTCACTCAGGTGATATTGGTGTGAAAAGTTTGAGCGCCATGGAGCTAAATGACAGAAAAGTGACAATAAGTGTATATACTGGGGAGAAAAAAAGATAAATAACTTATACATCCCTTAAGAGCATCATTAATAAAATTGTTGCACTTTTTCCTTGCAGCATGAAACTCTTCCATGTATTAACCTCCACATACCCTTTGTTAAAACACCCCTGTTACAGCTTTATCCAGGGCGGATATAGGAGCTGGGAGAAGCGTGGGTGAAAATGACTCACCAGTAGAAGCGGCTGGGCGTGACGTGTTCGTGGACGAGCTGCCATTTCCTCCCGAAGTCCACTGAACTGTACAGCTGCGAGATCACACAGAGGGGAAGAAGAGAAGAGAGAGGGAAAGCCTTGTTAGCAAGACGAATGTATGTTTCAGCGCGGTCCGGCTTCTAATTAGGGCCACTGATTCAGAAGCAGACGCGGCGACGGCGGCGACATGACTGAATGAATCCACACGGAGGTTAGTCAGGAGCTAAAAGGCATTATGGCCAGATAGAGCTGACATAAAGCTGAACTGCTCTCATCATTAGCGGCCTCCCATTTGAGCTGACATACTGTCACAGATATAGGCATCATTGTCCTTATCTTCATTACTGTTACTGAGATATCTGTGATTCTGAAGTGCTGCAAGTGTTTGATTAATCAGAATTATTTCTACCACTAATGTTGGCACAAATGTGTTGTAATGGCTTCGATCTACACATCAGGCATTAAAAAAGAATATAAGCACACCATGATGTTTTCAATTACAGCAAAAGACTCCCCAATCTGGTCATTAACAGTTAATCTAAATAGAGATCGCTTTATAATCTCCGAGAGGCAGATTTTTAGATTCTTAAAATGAACACCTCCCACATACAAACATTAATGTGTGAGTGACTGAACGGAGCAAAATTGTGCTCCATCCACTCTGGCTTGCGAAAGGTTTTATAGACATGTTAAATTGTATATCCTGAGATGCTGCAAACAAAATAAAGTCATTAAACAAATAAACCTCAAGGAAATTGTATAATCTACATTTATCATTTACTTAAAAAACGATCAAGGCCGTGAACAAGAACAGCAGGAATGATGTATAGTCCCTTTGACACAGAGGTGTACAACACGCAGCCAGTGCCCCAATTTCTATGTACTAATTACATTTTCTGGTGTCGGGGTGAACAATTAATAGCCTCTGTGCATTAGCAAGCAGTGCATTGATTGATGTCATTTGCACAACTCCTATATAATACTGTACTATATCTTGCACTGTGTGTCGGTTCATATTTTGGAGGCCTTGACTTCAGTTCATATCGGCTACTGCTGTTTCTGATTAGTGGTGCATACACTTTTGTTTCTACCAGGAAGCAAATTTGTTTTCTGGACAAATTTCGTTGTGTGACTTGATTCAAGTAGGCTTGTCGTGGAGAAGGGGCAGCCTACTTTTTTCTCCCTCGCTGCAGGTGAATTTTGTTTGTGATACATTGTATTCACAAACATTTTTGAGAAAAAGACCACTCAGCGCTATAAGCATTGTATTATAGTCCCATTTTCTTGCTAAAGCAAACCGATGAGTAGAGATGCAGTGTTAGCAGGATAGTTGCATTGCTAGAAATGGTAAATGATCTCAACTTAAATAGCGCTTTTCCACCTGCACTAGGCACTCAAAACGCTTTTACAGCAAGGAACCACTCATTCACACTCTCTTTCTGGAGGCAAGGTGGGTGAAGGGTCTTGCCCATGGACACAACGACAATGTGGGTTAGTGCTCACGCCTCACAGCAAGAAGGTCCCGGGTTCGATTCCCATCTGGACGGGGCCTTTCTGTGTGGAGTTTGCATGTTCTCCCCGTGTTTGCGCAGGTTTCCTCCGGGTACTCCGGTTTCCCCTACCACTAAAAACAGGACTCCCTTGAAAAAGAGATTATTAATCTCAGTGGGACTATCCTGGTTAAATAAAGGTCAATAAAAATGAAAAAAATGTGCAGCTGGGATTCGAACCCCCGACCTTCCAATCATGAGACGAGACGAAAGGTGAAGCTTTGTCACCGGAAAGTTGTGAAATGTGAAGAATCTGCATGTTTCTTCAGAGGGATTAGTATACATCCCAAAAACATGGTCCACTAAATCTAATCAACTCTACAACATGGTGAGACTTAACATATTTGGCCCTGTAATTTATGTATGTATTCTTTTCTTGAGATGCCGGCTGTATTGTTATATAATCTGTATTTATGTTTTAGCTTTGCATGAATATCTCAGCTTTCCATGTGTGAGGCCTTACATAAATACACTCATTCTATTCGTCTATTTAGACAGCGCTACCCCATTAAAAAGCCGCTTTTTCTCCCCCTCTCCCTCTGACTCCTTCACTCCGCCCCTCCCGGTATCCGTCCGCCTTCCTGGTTTGGGTGTGTGTGTTGCGTTATGGCTGCGCAGGTAAGTGTTAGCTTGTGAATACCTGCCTTTTAACCTTTTAAAATAAAATATTAATGTAGCGATCTTGTACAATTTAGCGTCGGCATGCCTGAATGCTGAATGTTGTCCTCCGTGGTGCCTCCGATGTGCGGCTTGGAGGTGAGGGCTGCCGCTGTCAGCTGTGCAAAATTCCCCAAACAGTTACTTAATACTCTAATGTTTTGACAGTGTTTGTGCCCCTTGTGGTGTAGGTCCATCGACCTAAAAGCTATGTCCTCCCTGCTTTCTTAGCAGGTAAAATTACTTTATTAGCGTAGTACTTATTATTGTAGTTCTAACATCCATCTGTATTTAGGCTGCTAGCTCCCGGTGCTGGTAACTGAAGGCCAGATCTTGTGGTTCATAGCGCAGGCTGTAGAGCAGACGAGTGCGCAGACGGGTGGCGCTCATCGCAATCTTCAGTGTCATACCTGGCGCAAAAAGTGAGCAGGACAGGGGGTGGACATACTCGCATTGCGATGTTGTGGTGCCGCCCCCTCCCCATGCTCTTCATTCATCAGGAGGTAAACACTGACACACGATGGAAACAATGTCGCCTTAAAACGCAGATTAGGACGTGGTGTTGTGGCACTTGAAGGCATGTGTGGTTTATTCATGGAAACTGTTGTTGCTTCGGTGTTAGGGGTGTGCCCGTTGATCTACTGCATCAATGTAAGCCTGTGGGCAACCTACGCTCAAGCAGACCTTTCAAGGCAATTTCGCTTTTGTTTTCAATTTGACGTCGATTCTAAGGAAGAAGACAAGGCAGCGCGATGTAAAGAGGAACATAATGTGAAGGTTGCCACAGAAGAGCAGCTCCGAGTGCTGCTTATAATGAACCACGCCTCAGTCGGCCTCATTTTCTTAAATAACGCCCTCTCCCTCGTGGAGCAGCCTTGAGCGCAAAATCTGCGCCACATGCAAGATCGCGCGTGTACCACGTTGCGCACAGACGGCGCCAGTCACAAAATCTGGCCCTGAGACTCTTCAGCTGCTGCCCTGTCCTCTGGGTTCTTTTTGGTCTTGAACTATGTCTATGGATTCTCCAAGAGCAACTAAACTATGGTCTGTCTCAAATAAGATGTACCAGTAATATGTTTTAACAGAAAAAGGTATCCTACTGGGAACTGGTAAAATAAAATGCAACTGAATTATGAATTAACTTAAAGATTGTACACCTAAAACTTGTTACATAAATGGAACGTTGCCTGTCATTTTCTATCATGTACTTACCTGTGCGCCTTGAGATTTAGATATTTCAAATCAAGTGTCATTATTCTTTAGGTGAAATTCCTATTATGGCGTTGTTGACATACCAGCTAAAGCACCAACCATCGGAAATTAACCCTCGCCATACCACACATGGTTGAAAGCGACATACTGTGGGCCTATCTATCACCCAGTCTTGTCCAATTTAAGTCTGGGTCTTGTCCCCGTGGTACTTGGAAATCCCAGTTTGGAAAGGTTTGAGACTCACTGTCATAACATAACATACAAAGGTACATCGGTTGAATGTTTCGAATTGTGCACCCATAGTCATACTACTACGCATGATCGGTGGACACCTTGCTGGATAGCGTTTGATTTTTCCGGGTTGTGCATTGGGCTTCATCATTTCAGACAGTGACATACGACGGCGTCTGAAAGCTCCCGCCTCGCCTCACTCCATTCATCAGCTCCACGACATCTTAAATTTCCAAGCTTCGGAGCTGTCACAAAATAAGCTTCATAGTTTCCTTGTCGCTTCAATAAATCAGAAGTGCATCCATGACAACTGCCACATCACCACTGCCGATGCTGCGTCTGACAAGAGCACAGCAGGACGCGATTGAGAAATTGCACAGAGAGTTGGTTAAACTCATGGTTTTATGGTTGCGGTGGGAGAAGGACCCTTTGGTGGGTTCGGGAATGTGATGTCACATCACTAAGCATTATGGGATTAGCAGCAATTGTAAACTAATGGAGATCCTGTTAACATAAAACACTTAGACAACACAGTGAGTTAGCTATATTTACCACCAGCAGCAACTCAGCAGCTAACGGTGTTGTTCCACAGCTTTTTTCTCCACTTTTTATACTGTTTTTAGCTAATGCTAGTCAATGGAAATGTATGCTATCAGCTGCAAAGATGGCGGATCTCCATGGTAACTGCCTGTACCTTTCTACTTCATGGGCAAAAAAAAAGTTATTCATCAAAGAGAGCAATGGAGTGCAAGTAGGATCCAAATCAAGGGTCTCCAAGTCGCGACTTTCCCTCGATTTAAAGATGTAGAGGCTGCAACAATGCACACGGAATTCAGGGTAAACCTTGGATTTTCATGAACTTATGCATGAATTAATGGATGATTTCATGATACATTCATACATTACTAAATCATGACTTCTCAGGAACAAACATGATCACATGTTGGTTCACGGATGACTTCATCCCTGAATTAATCATGTTCATACATGATCCTTATGTTTATGATTGGTTGATTATTTTATTGTCATTCTATTGCAGTTTTAGTTAATTCAAGGTATTCTAATGTGATCCTCATGATTATGATGAATTATTAAGATTTTCATGCACATTCATTACAGTAGTTAGGCGTTAATTCAGGGGTGAAGTCATTGATGAACCAACATGTGATCATGTTTGTTCCTGAAAAGTCATGATTTAGTAATACATGAATGTATCATGAAATGTGAAAAATTCATGAAAATCATACATGAACTCATGTACCATTATTATAAAGTGTTACTAACAAATTTAGTCCATTCACAAATAACCACATTGTTTCAAAATGTTAATGTTCAAAATATTAATTTGTTTTTGCATTTATGCTACAAGAAAGTAAATTGAAATGTTGTGATGAGGCATTTCTGTTATTATTGTATGTTCTTCAGTGGGTAGAAGTCCAATTAGTTTGCAAATGCTTAAGTGTGTATCGCAACATTGGTATACAAAATGTGCACATAGTAATATATAATTAAAGCAAAGGATAATAGCAGGATTTACCACATTGTGTAAGAAATGAAAAAGCCCTGAAGCATAAATGTTTTGTGTGTTTTCCAATTAGATCAGCTGAACTTTTCTTTTTTTTTTACAGATATGTATTTTGGTGCACTTGTAGGAGTGTTATCCTCTATTTTAAATCCCTTCCTTGAATAAACCATATCGAGCTGCAACTGTTGATACAGTACAGTATGAGGGATTCATGAATAAAATACAAACGCAAGCAGGGGTCTGAGAGGCCAGAGTCGCACTGTGGAGCAGCAGTTCTTTATCTCACGAATAATTCATGTTAATAGAGACACAAGAAAACTCAGTGAGTAGTCCTCCTATGTTCCATATCACAGGGAGGTCCTGCCAGGGCCCTGTCACAACAGAAATATATCCCGCAAAGCCACCACTAGGTTTAGCATCAAACAGGCATCAGTACATGGAAGTTTAACGCAATACTACTGAACTGCAACCCTGTGTATTTCTCAGTATTTTACTGAGATGTGGAAAATATACTGTAGGACTGAAGATATCTGGGAGAACATTGTGTAGTTTAAGGCGAGACATTGCAGGTGAATGGGGAAAAAGTAAATGTAGAGATATCAATTTGAAACTTTTGCTGAACATTACTAATATTAATATGTCATTTTTCTGTTTTCATATAAAATGGCCCAAATTGCATATATTTTCGGCGACAAAATCTAAATAGATAGACAGACACAGATTAAAATGTATGGTTTTATTTTATTGACATAATAGTAGCAAGATTTTGGATCTTGTTTAGTTTTTTCATAAACTAATACGTGAAAAAATCTGTAAAAACTCAAATTCTGCCTTGTATTTTTTTGGGTTCAAAGCTGAATAAATCAGCCTTGGAATTAGATATTAAAAAATCCTTCTGAAAAACTCGTACAAATCTGGTTAAGGCCAAGACTGGAAAGTTTGGAGTCCATAGGAGTTTCTATAAGGGCTCACCCGTTGCATGAGTGGAGGAAAAACCTCATTTAAAGATAATCAGCCCTGAAGTTTTGTACTGAGTGCATATGTGCGGCACCTTTCTTCACTCTTATATTTGGGTGAAGGCGTCATCGCGGTCACCCTTTGCAGGACACATCGATGTAAAATCTGTAAATATTTGTGAATGAATACCCATGGGAAAGACGGCTTAGCGAAGCGGCTACTTCCAGGTTACCGCCGCCTCGCAGACGGACAAAATAAGCATCGTACGGGGTACGTTTTGTCATTTTTATACTCTGACATGAAAAATAAGATGTAAAGGAAGGAAGCAAGATAAAATCTCCACTTGAAAAATCAATACTGTCACCTTTAACTTCAGTTGCAGTGTCACTATACGTACCAAATGCACGTCTGTGGTGACATTGCCCCATAGTGAGAGCCACTGAGAAGATCATCGATGCCCTACCTGTCCCACCGACAAAACCCGTAGCATCGCTCAGTGTGCTGCCTTCAGGGAGGCGACTGCGGAGTCTATACGGCCAGGTCCAGCTGACTGAAGAACATCTTCATCCACCAGACCGTTTGACACTGAAACCTCAAGGACAGTGACCCCGCCCCATGCATATTTCAATTTTTCTCTTTGTTTGCACTATGGGTTTGGGAGTCATTTCGATTTGCTGTATGTACTGAAATTAACGAGAAAGCTAACAATGATATACAAAGGTTACGGCTGTGTCACTTACATAGTCACAACACCTATATATAACAAGCAACAATTCCTCCATCCACATGCACAGCACTATTTGAAGTGTCCCTCTGGCTCTGACATCCACACAATTGTTCAAGTCAAGCTACGAGTCAAGCCACGAAGCAAAGAGTAAAGCAGGCCTGGCGATGCCTGGGCACAGTTTTGAAAAGGTCAGTGGAGGTGGTTGATTCTTCAGGAGACACGCTGACATGAAAGGACTGAGTGTAAGGAAGGCCGCAGCAGCTCTGACCCTGTGTGGCCAACACTTTCTGCATGAACAAACACTCATTCTTCGGGTCTCACAATGACGCTGCCGCAGCATACAGAGCACTTTATAGATAAAACTGCTGTCCGGATAGAGGACATGGAGGGCAGGCTAAAGCAGGCAGCTGACAATGGAAATAATGTCTATAGCTGTGTAAACGGTGCTTTAAGTTTAAGGCAAACTTTAATATCCCTTTAGGGAAGTTTGCCTCTTCCTTTAATGCCATTGGTGCAACCTGTCAGAAGCACCCTACCGCAGTGCAGCACCCAGGGGCCAATATCTTCCCAGTCAAATTGATCATTTTTGGGGGGCCAAAAGATAGTTTGGGTGAATGAAGATTGAGTAAGTGGTTGGTGTCAATGTTCAGCCCAATGCCCGCTGGCTGCTCTGCTTTTGACGACGACACTAGGAGCCACCATTGCGCGGCCATTGCTGTAGTACCTCCATATAGCCGCCAGTCTCCCATTGGAATGCATTGCACTTTAGACACGTTAAAAACAACTTAAAAGCCTGGTTTCGATTTTTTTTTTTAACTTTCTACAGTCAGATATTCCTCCTGTGATAATGCTGGGTTAGTTACAATTATAGAAACCAGGCTGGATTTCGCAATAACATTTTTAGAAATCTCGTGCTAATGAGGGCTGGATTGTTAGCATTGGAGCTGCGCGAGCTACACGTCACACAAGAGCCGACTCTACAGTGAAGATCCCGCCTTTATGCCCGTTTTTCGTCTGGGGAGGAGGAGTCTGTAAATCCGCCATGATTTCCCCCTATTGATAATATGTCTATGGTTCAGCCCTGTAAAGTTCTTTGGCGGCCATGAAAATAAAAACACTATCGCCTTCCCTTAGTCCCCTAATACAGTGCTTCCCAACCAGGGGCACGAGGATCTTTTGTGGTACTTGAGGATTTAGCAGGGGTTACTCAAAACTATTTCAGATTCAACAAGAAAGTGAAACTGAACATTATTTTCAATAGGAAAAGCTATTTTTGCTGTAAAATGTAAGAGTATTTTAGGTATATTATGCTATATTATGCGTTTTACTTACAAATTGTATTTTTTAGGTGACTATTTGCCGCTTTCAAAATAAACTGCACTGGCTCTTGAGGGAGGAGGTGCACACAGTACCACTAAAGGGTCCAAGGGGTCCGCGAGACAAAAAAAGGTTGGGAATCACTGCACTAATACACTTCACGCGCCGGTGCTTCAAAGCACACTTCAATAGGCACTTCTCAGAACACGAGCAGGGGATACGGAGCCTTAAAGCTTTCCAAACATCCCATTTGACGTCTACTATATCACAAGAGCAAGGTGATTCACAAATTATTTTATTTTATTGACCTTTATTTAACCAGGATAGTCCCACTGAGATCAAGAATCTCTTTTTCAGAGGGGAATCTATTGTACATGTTTTTAGTGGTAGGGGAAACAAATGCGTATTCTTAAAATGTTGTCATGTAAAATAAATAAATAATAATAATGATCAAAATCTTATTGCTATAATTTGATTACAAAGGTAGAATTCGATAGAGATAAAAAAAATATGTTTTTAAGTGAACAGAAAAAGAAGCATGAGATTCTCACTCCAGAAATACAGATTGAAATGCATCAATATTAAACCATTCTCGTGGAAGCAAGGCAGCAGTTTTTTTTCTAGAAAACCATCTAAACTCTGTCATCAAATTGTGATGTGGTAAATGTTTGTGTTTATTGTTGTGTTTAAGTTCTTCTTCAACAAAATGACCAACACAAAGCAATTTTCTTCCAGAGCAGAGAAAATGAAACAATTGTGTCCTATGAGCATAACAGAGCAGCACAACAGCAAACAGGTCGTGTTTTAGCATGCTATGACCTTTTCACATTCCGTCCAATCTCGAGCTAATAGTGTTCTGTCTAAACCGCACAAGAAAACGACTGCACAACATTCCCCTGCACAAATATCCCCCTGCACAACATCAGGGCGATCGTTTGCTTCTATTTCTCTGTGCTCAAAAACCACTGCTCGCTTCTGTCATGGCCTCGTGTTGGAATAATTTCTTTAAAGTTGAATCACTTCCCTTTTTTTTTTGCGATGACACAATGCAATAACAGAAAGTAAAGAGGCTTCTTTTTGGGCTTGTTTTCTCCGCAGTAGCGGCCGGCCCATCCAAAAATGCTTTGTGCCATAACATCAAACAGCTTCTGCAACACATAAAAGTTCTGAGGAGAAAATCAAGACTTGGAAGTTATGGAAATGATAACGGCCACATTATAGGCCAGTGTGTCCCAGGCTATTGCAATAAGTCACTTTTATATCCCCTAATTAAGCCTCCCTATAAATTTGTGATGCATCTATGTAGAGTGCTATGAATCAAATGCATTTTACTGGCATGATTTCTTCTATGCGATGCAAAAGGAGCACTTGTTTTATACCCCTGCATTTATGAAGCTTGCAAAAGTACACGGCAGTGAGGATGCTCTGCAGTGGGAGAATAGGAAAAGAGCACATGCAAATGAAATTACTAAAGGATTGTTCTGGGTGAATGGGTGCGAGGATTCCACAATTCAACTGCTTCTATTGATTGGTACAGAAATACAGGGGATAATAACTATTCATTGGAATGGGATATTTAGTGGAGGATTTTGCTTTCACTGTGCCATCACATTAAGGCTAATGGAATGCACCTTCCACGCAAATGCCTTTTGAAATAACACGGTAGAGAAAGCAAATTGATGTGTTGTTTCTGTCTTCAATAGTGTTTTACAAATATATCTTTTGAGGGATGTTTATGCCCTTATCGACACCCATGCTCCTCTATCTAAAATAGTGCAACATTTTGTGATTGAATACTGTCAGCGCTCAGTAAGTCACAGATTAGCTTTCCATCATAGGAAAAAGATCGACATCGCTTTAGATTAAGGTGTGCTCATTAAGTATTAATGAGCATTAGTTATCATTTTAGGGTTAGGGTAAGGGCTAAGGCCAGGGTTAGGTTAAGGGTTGGCTATGAATAAGCCTTAATGGCCTATTAGTATGTTAACAGAAAAAAGTATATTAAGCTGTGTGTTAATACCTTACAAGCATATTATTAATGCTTATTATACAGCTCTTCACAACGCAAGTAGAACGCTCCAGTTCGCCCTGTCGGTACTTATATGTACAAGGATGTTTTGAATATATGTAAAGATGTCGTTGATCTAAGTAGGCGGTATGTGGCCATACCGCCTATGCTGTGGCCAATCCCGTCAGACCTTGGAAGCTAAGCAGGGAAGGGCCTGGTCGGTACTTGGATGGGAGACCGTTTGGTAACACCAGGAAGCCTAGCGAATGTAATGCGTGAGTGAGTGTGTGGTGGTGGTCGGAGGGGCCGATGGTGCAGACTGGTTGCCTCGCTTCCGTCAGTCTACCCCAGGGCAGCTGTGGCTACAATAGTAGCTTACCACCACCGAGTATGGAGTGAATGAATAGTGCAATTTAAAGCGTCTTTGAGTGTCCAGAAAAGCGCTATATAAAACCGATGCATTATTATTATTATTATTATTATTAAGTTCTATTGATAAATTATTCCAGTCAGATGGGGCTTTATAGCGAATGGCTCTCCTGCCTACCTCCTTTTTTACGTGTGGCACTCGATAGAATGGTTGGTCCAGATCTCTAAGTGCGTACAATGATGTGAAAGGAACCATATGCTGTTTTAAATATGTAGGATAATCATATCGAATACATTTATAAATTAGAATGATCCAGTGGAGCCGTCTTCTGTCTTTGGGTTGTAGCCAGTCAAGGGTGTTGTAGTACAGTGATGGGTCAAATAATTACATCGAAGTACAAATCTGCAGAGCGAGTTTGTGAGTGTTGTCAGTGGTTTAAGAACAGTATCTGTGGTGTTTTGGTAAACAATGTCTCCATAGTCGATTATTGGTAGTATGAGTTGCTGTGCTATTCTTTTCCTGATATCAAGGGTAAAACAGTTGATAGATCTATATAGTTGACCAAGACAAGCATTTACTTTATTAGTTACATATTCAATATGTTTTTTAAAGGTTAGTTCTTGGTCAAGCCATCCTAAATATTTAAATTCATCAGTGTTTTCCATCAGGTTTCCATTTGAATAGTGTATATTAAGGCTCTGCAGAGAAGTGAGACGATTCTTAAAAAGCATACTGTAGGACTTCTTGTTGTTAAGTATCAAATTATGTTGAAAAAGCCAAGATTGAATAATGTTAAAGTCAGACTGGTGATTCTTCAATGTAACATTTATTCATGTGCGAACTATACATTATTGTGTCATCAGCATATAGGTGAATTTTTGACTTTTTAATAACTTTAGATAGATCATTAATATATATTGAGAATAATAATGGGCCCAGTGAGGACCCCTGGGGCACCCCTTTACTCACTGTGACTGTATCTGAGGACTTATCCTGAATGGTAACAAATTGTCTTCTTCCGTGTAGGTACGCATTGAACCAAAGTACTGCATCTCTACAGTAGAGAGGCCAATTGAGTAAAGCTTGTCCAAAAGTAAATAATGATCAACAGTGTCAAATGCTTTTGTGAAATCTAGAAATATTGCACCAGTGAGCTGTATATTATCAAAGGCTGTATAAATATTATTGGTAAGATCAAGTAGTTGAGTGATTATTTCTTTTCACTCACTACATTCACCCTGGTCTTCCCCAGTGGCACCAACCAGGACCTACCCTTCTTAGCTTTAGAGATCTGACTTCTCATATCAATTAGGGAGAACCCTTGAAGAACCCTATACGCAGACGCGCGGAGAACATGCAAACGTTTAACACAAGGTACCCGATCCAGGATCAAGCTCAGAACCTACTGACTGTGACATAGAGCACTCACTGCTGTGCCTCCATGCTATCTGCAATTTAGATCTAGCCAGGCCACTGTGAATAGGGTGTACTGTCCAATAATTGGACGTGCAACCTCCTTGAAAAGTGGCTTTAATCATGGATGGGAAGAGACATCGCAATCAAACTTACCCACTTTCATTGTTTTGCAAGTCAAGAACCCCTTATGGTCACATCCACAATATCAACAAAGCCTTCAGAAGTGTACACACCCATCGCTCAGGCCCTGGAGTATATATATATATATATATATATATATATATATATATATATATACTGTTTGCCCAAAGGATTTGACAGTGACATAATTTTAATTCCATGTATGTTTTCACATGGATGATTTGACAATAAAAACGGCTTTAACCTCGAATCTAACACAGTTTTGTTCCCCATATGAATAACTACTTCCAAAAGGAAACAGAAAGTGTGCCAGCTTAAGGTAAAGCCTAAAAGAAATGTGAAAAGCAGCGGGCAGTGTAATGAAGTACTAATGGAATAAGTAGGCTACAGCTGTCTCTGGCCTAATTCTGTCATGCACCCATAAACGTTAGAGCTGTGAGCACGAATCGAGTCAGTATCACGGTGTTATTGCACAGGCTAGAAAACGGTGATAACTGGTGAAAACGTAAATTTACCTCATTTGAACACAGTTATCTGTAGGTTACTCAGTTCAATAGTTTTAAACAGCACAAGGAAGACTTTGTTAGTAATTTCCTATTACATCCCTTGCGCACTGTCCAAAGATGGCATGAGATCCCAGCTGACCAAACTTCCTTGTGATATTGAAAAATAAATGATTTTAAGTCCAGAAGCAATAGACTGCAGAGATGTCAGATGTTGACACAGTAGTTTTGAAGGATACATGGCATAATTTGTCCGCAGACCAATCTTGTTTCAAATAGAGACCACACCTGCGTCACTGTCGAACGCTTTATGTGAAGCACAGGGGTATCAGGCTCATTAGTTTTACTCGCACCACGGAATACATTTGTTTGTTTTTTTCTTTTAGAGATCGTTACGCAGCTATGTAGTATAATTCAGAAATTATAGTCATTACAACTTGCATTATGTGCTGCAGCCTTACCCACTGGGGTATTGTGGCACAAACAATGTTGACTTTATCAGTGCAAAGCTATTCCACAACACATACGTAGATCCCCTCCTGGAACCAGAGTTTGAGCACCCAAATCATTCTAGGAGCTCTGTTGTCGGGGGCTTCGTGCCCCTGGTAGGGTCTCCCATGGCAAATCGGTCCTAGTTGACGGGTCAGACAAAGAGCGGTTCAGAAACCCCTTATGAGAGACCCACAGGCCTGGTTAGAATCGTGAGGCCGTCCTTCCATGGACCCAACCCCTGCAGGAGGAGTAATGGGGCTGGTGCAATGTGATTTACTATCCGGAAACGGACAAGTGGAAGAAGATGGATGGATTTTTATTTATTTTAATTTTATTCTATTTATCCTTTATTTAACCAGGAAATTACCACTAAGTTTAACAATCTCTTTTTCAGGGAGGTCCTGGCCCCTGAGGGGAACCTATTCCCCTGGATGGACATATGTAGATCGCAATTTTTCCATCTGAACTCAAAGCTGAAAATCATAGAAATGCCTTTAGCTATCTGAGGTTGTTCCTACAAATGTGCCCATTTTAAGTAATTAAGAAAGTGCTTTATTTGTCATTGTACAATAATGTACAACAAAATTGCATTCTGCTGTTGGGTTCATCCTGAGCGCGCCACCATCATGGGCCAACCTGACCAGATCTGTACATGCATTAATGATTTCTAGTGTAGTGTGTGAAGGTTCGCCTATTGCCTTTCACCATTGTTAACGCATTCCAGAGAGCAGCTCAACCCCCACTCCAAAACTCCTAGGCCATTTTATGACTTTTGGGATGTCGTCACTTCCTGTCTTGTGAATGGCTGATAAGATCGAATACAGTTCAGGAGAAAAAGACTGTGACGATCTATCCTAACCCTCACAGCCAGAAATGAGAACTCTCTATTGACCTTCGAATTGGACTAAAGACTGAATCTCAAACATCCGATTTGAGTAATAAGCCAATTCTTCAATTCATGGACAGTGAGAATGAACTCAACCAATCTGTTCTAATGATGAATTCTTCCCCAGGTCAACAAAGACGCAATGTACAAACATACTGTCGAAATGTTGTTTGGAAAGTTGTGAAGTTGTTAATGTGTTTATCGCAATAGAAATGTATTTCTTGAATTCTCTCCCAAAGACATTCCCACTTGGGATCGTCATATCGAGTTACGGACTGAAACGATTGGTCGAATCCACGGAGAAAAAGGGGCCGCCCCCTTGGTATAAAGGAAGGAGAAATAGCCAGAAACTTCCCTTACCCTTGCTCTTCTTTTCTGAAACCGCTTCTGAGTTGAGTTGGACCGGAGAGAGAGAGACGGACGGGAGCACATGGCATGACATCCCCCGCTGAACTCTGACCTCTCCTTTGTCTCAGATGGACCACAAGAACTCTAAGTTTGAGCCCGTCATTTGACGTGAATTTGTAACTATCAGTTACTTCTTTTAAGAACATTTGCATTTTTCCTACAAGACAACAACATTTTTGATCGCTGAGCTTTCAGCGATTTTGAGTCTTGCTTGGCGCCCAAGGCCAGAGGAGCTGCATCAGCTGAGATAGCCATCCGAGAGAAACCACCACCACAGGCCGTCGGACTTTGGGACGCCGGACCACAGTTGGAGTGGAAAGCCTTTCTCTCACGGTCGTAAGCGCATCTCATAGACCTGGCTCAATAAGACTCACATAACCTCTAACCACCTTACTGACTTTCAGATACAATTTTAGAACATTTTATCTGATTATTCATCCTGTTAGGGTTCCAAGTTATTCTGTTTGCACTTTAATATTTAATACCGTCTGTTAATTGATTTTGATCATTAAACCTCCATAAACCACAGTTTGCTTTGGTAATGTCTGTGTTTATTATTCAGACTAAGGGTCCATGTGTACGTCCAAGACCTCACTTCCTTCAGATAAATCTGTAGTTTAGCCTCCTATTCTTACTTTTATTTTGTTCGCTTTCCGAACTGGTGCCCCGTTAAATTTTAAGGCTAATCTACAACTAATTAATTAATTAATAAACAGATTAATTGATTAATAAACCCTCATACCCTACATCTATTTTTGGCGCCCCCGTGTGAGCCGTCATAAACTCTATCTGTTATTAATGATCACTGATCATTCCAAAGCAAACTTTGAGGTTCAATCTTATCAAAAAGTTGTTGAAAAAGAAAGAAAAATGCATTTTTAAAAGTGTCCATTGGAAACAAAACTCTCTGCGCAACTCTCTCTCAATGCTACCGTTACAGGTCGCAGCACATTATTTTAAATGTGATTTTTAAACATGCATGTTCTCTTTGTGCTATCAAAAGCACAATTCTCAAAGGCCTTAAGGTAACCAAATTTTAATAGCTGCGAATTTTCCAGTATTAAAAATTACCTGTATTTTGCAGTAAGTAATATAATTTGTCTGCGAGTTTTCCAGAAATTGTAACTTTAAACTGCACTGTTCTCCCCTCATCAGGAGCGGAAACAGATAAGACCCCCCTCCCTACAGCTCTGGTCAAGGAGATGATTCACCCCTGGCCCTTGGCGCCAGAATGAGTCAATCATCCCCCCAGAGTGGGCCGGTCTTAATGACATCACTTCCTTAGAGCCCGCCTACCGAAGGCTGTGCCACTATCTCTGCCCCCTACCGTGAAGGAGGAGACAGAGGCAGAAGTGATTTTTAAGTGAGCTTTGATCACAACGCTCTCTTCCAAGTAAGTAAGCTTTACTTGAGTAACTTAGACAAGAAAACTTAAACTATAAACACATTCAGTTGTACCTTAGTTTACTGTTGTTTTATTGAAAATAAAGCCAAAACATTGTCCTTTTCCATCTTTAACAGTTACTGTACTGTTCTTCCTTCTCAAGACTAACACTTGTCTTCGGCTTTAACTGGTCTTTTCTGATTGGGTCTAACTTAATGACTTGTTTTGTGGCCACACTACAAGCTCTTATTTGCCTTTATCTAGACCAATGCTCAGCCTTGCAATTTAAATTGCAATCTCAAATTGTAACGCATAAAATTTTACAATTTTTAAGCTAAAGGGCTCAATTCAAATTTACCCTCTCTAAGTAAAACTTAGTGAATTTTCATCCACCTCTTGAAATCAATTTTAACTGACTGACTGCTGGACAGTCACCAATCAGTTAAGTCAAATTTTGATATTGAATTTAATTAATTAATTTGATTTTAATTCAATAATCACTCTCCATGTCCATGTCCTTTCTTCTCATTCATTTTTGTCTCATTCCCCTTTCATGTCTTGCTTCATTCCATCTATCAACCCTGGTTTTAGTTAAGCACAATTAAAACTGGTTTGTTTCATTGTGACCCACAGAAGGTCAAGTCAGACTTTAAAGTTGTCAGACCTTTGATAAAGCAACATGCCTCCAGGAAACTTAAAGAACCTGTCTACAGCCGCTGTCTACAGACCAGGCCAGGGAGACGTCCTTGACTGTGTAGACAAAATGCAGGGAACAGATCCCTCTGAACTTGAATCCATAATTACATCTTTAGTAAGTATAACATCACTTACAGGAAAACAAGAGGAGAACCTGACATTGTTAGCTAAAATGGCAGTTGCAATGCATTTACAACTTAAACAAACACAAGAAGTACTGACAGACACAAGGAGACAAAATGATGAACTTGCATCACAAAATGCCTCTCTCCAAGAAGAGAATGCAAAGCTTATGAATGACAAAGAAACTAAACATCTAGAAAACCAACATCAAGAGGTTGGACAAAAACTCTTCGAGCAAGAGCAAGAACTGAAATTTGCAGATTCAGAACTTGACAAAACTAGCAGAACCCTCTCGGAACGAGAAGTGGAACTAGTGACAGCCCATGCTGAGCTAGACAGGACGACTCAAAACCTTAACAGGTCTGAGTGCCGTCTCAATAAAGCCACCCTAGAGGTAAGAGATTTAAAATCGGAAATTTTGATTCTCCAAGAAAACCAAGAAAAGGACAAAACAAAACTAACTCACATTCAGAGCCAGCTTACAGCAGCTCAGATTAAAATAGATCACACGACGCTACGGCGCACGATCAGTGAGGAAGAAAAGAGCTTTAAAAGAGAGCAAGAAGATCCCCCTGAACAAGGAGTGAGATCTCAAGTGTATCCCCTGGGAACACTTCAGGAGAAAACAAATAAGTCCTTAAGGGACTTTTCTCCCCCACCTGCTTTAACATTGAACCCCAAGCCACCGCACCTGCAGCGGTTGGACAGGCTCATCTCTGAGCCACCTGATCAATGTTATGCTTCACAGGAAACAAACGATCCCGTCAAGATCTCCACTGGTGAGTTTGAGCGTGGATATCGTGTTCCAATCAAAGATCTTGACAGAATTGCACAACATGTCATTCGCTTTGATCCCAAGTCTGATGGTGCTAACGACACAAGCACCTACTTAAATGACATTGACTTTTACCTGCGTAGATTTCCAGACTCTACGGCAGAAGATAGAATTTACCTAATCAGGTTTACTTCAAGTAGAAATGTGGGAAGTTTCATTGATAGACAGGCCCGTCACACAAAGGCAGACTATGGTCGCCTTTGCCAAGCTCTCACAAAAGAGTTCTCAAACTGCCTGACTACTGGCCTAACTGCAGCCTTAAATGTGAAGCAGACTCGACAAGAGTCTCCACAGGCTTATTACTGCAGACTGCGCGATGCCTACTTTAGTTCAAATGAACTTGAGATGGAGGAAGATCTCCACTTTAAAACACTTTTTGTTCTAAATCTTCATCCCACAACAAAGTACCACCTTGGCATCACCGCAGATCCCGCTACTCAAACGAGCTACCAGCTTCGTGAACTAGCGATGCGTGCTTTCATGAAACACAAACAATCGATGATAAAACATCCAGAACCTTCCCCAGTTCTTAATCTCGAGTTAAAGAACTCACAACAGATAAGAACTCAAAACTGCAAGTCAAGCAGTTCAAACATGCGTTCTTCTCCAGCAGAGAAACGCAAAAGTGAAGTAAAACCGGCCCAATGTCAACAGACAAATGAGAAGCATAAGCAAACGCTGCTCTCCAGCCCTGAACTTGAGTGTAGGCAAAACCCCGCCTATGGCAAACAGTGCCAAACAAAGCAGCATCTCCAACAGGGGGGTCATTACACTCATCACAGTAAGAACAGAGAAAATCGGGATAGCACAAAGCATCTCCGAATACACAAAAATTCTCAATTCTTCTCGTCAGGAGAACCTGAAAGAAATCAGAATCATGGCTGTCAAAACCAAGTCAGTGAACTTGACAGCTCAGCTGATCTGACTCACTTCAGTGATGAAAATGACACTTTTATTGAACAAACTCCAGACAATGCTGGTAAAGCTGAGCTACCCTCATTAGCCTCTTTAATCCATCAGAGCTGTGATAAAATGTCAATTAAACAACCTTTCAAACGTTTTCTGTGTAATCTCACTGAAAAAGGTTTGGCTGGAAAATTTTACATGCCAACCACTATTGAGAATGCTCTCCAAGAGGAAGCAATGCTTGACACAGGTGCTGACGTCAGCATAATGTCAACCTCTCTTTTTAGTGAAATTCAGGAAGCACTACAACATAAAAGAAGAAAAATAAATCTTCACTCTTGCTTCCTTGAAATCCAGCCATATGCAGACATTCAAACTGCATTCACAGAAATGGCGTACATTCGCTTGACAATTGGACCGATGACAGTGGTCCATCCATTCTTTGTGTCTCCACTTGATATGATGCCTCTCCTTATCGGAAAGGATCTCCTCAATCGATTTGAGCCTCTTATTGATTTCAAAGAATCAATACTCTATGCACAGGTGCTGAAACCTTGGCCTTTCTCACATCCAGGAAACTATGGTGAGATCTTTCAGTGTGCCACTCTAACACATACACCTGTCCCAAAACATAAGGACTACAAACACAAGAAGTCAGGTTCTGACCCAACTCAGTCTCAGAACAGCCTCTGGAGACCCCAAACCAACTTCTTGTGCAGGGACACAGCTCTACCTGAGCTGAACTGCCCACAAATGCACCCAGAGAAGACTCAAGGTCATTTTTATGACCCCAGACAAAACAATGAACTTCAAAGTTCATTGAAGATCTTATCCAAGCAAGCAGTCATTGATGACAACGCTGTAAAGGCTAGCCTAGAACCCCAGCACACCCGGCCAGGTTCTGTTCAGCCTTTTCCCACCCTTCCCACCCTATCTTCCATTGTGGCCCCTCACGCTGCCTCATTGGCCACCTCAACCCCCTCCTCCACCCTTTCTGAGCTTCCCTGCTCACACTTATCAGACCTTGCCTCACCTCGGTCTGATGCTTTCTCCAATGTCGTCCCTAACACAGACGCTGCTTGTGAACGATCCTTACCTCATGTTTTCGGCCTTTGGTCCCGCCAACGGGTCCAGCCTGGCCCGGACACACTCACTTCTCTTATGCTCATGGTGCACCCGAACCACAGGGGGGTAGCGCTGGCTCAAGCACATAAATCCTCTCTGTCGGCCCACAAAGGCACTCAGACAATGCAAGAAATAAGGCAAAAGGAATCCTGCTGCCCACATGCATGTACAAATGCATATGATAAAGGCACGATTAACAGGTCAACCTGCAGCCAATGTCAGACATCGGGTCTGAAGAAATGGGTAAAGCCCACAAACCAAAGGTTTGGAGATAAACAGAACGATCTCCAAAAGCAGAGACACTTAACACCTGCCATTACCAAACCAGTATGGCATGGTAAGTTATCAGGGAACAAGGTAAGTTATCGCAACTGCCTCTAAGCTCTGAAACAAAACATCTAGTCCACTGGACAGATGAACTTGGTGCTCCAGATGCACACTTGTAAATAAACAGGAAACACAGCTCCTGTTTGTAAATAGACACTAGCCAGTCTATTCAGTGTCAATAGCAATCACTAAAGTTTTTCAATAGCAATTCCTTCTCTAACCAAAGGGGGGAGCTACTTTAAACTTTTCACTAACCTCTGCTACCCTCTATGCATGCTGTCATAACCATTGAGGCTTTGTTTTCAGTTTGATTGCAGTTAAACTCTGAACAACAGAATACCATTCAATCAGCAGTCAGTTGTCAATGCTCAAGTATTGCTTAAGACTCTTCAATCCATGGTGCAAAATCTTTTGTTGTAAAGAAAATCTTGGTGAACTCGCAGCCTTAGATATCAGCAACTCTAGAGACTTTGTTTTTCAATGGACCGCCTCAGTAAATTTAGCGCTTCTACCGCTTTTCCAAATTTAGGTGTCAAACCTGAACCCTTAGGACTTAAGTCGTGCATAGTTGCACACAATGCAACACATATAGCTTCTAGCTAACATTGTAGCCACAGCAACAAACACGTAAGACTAAACCTAGTCTGTAAACACACTTGCCTATTGCTACACACATTTAGCCTAATATTGCCACAGTTAGCAAACACCTGAGCCGACTCTGTGTCAATGAACATCGGGCATCGTCTTCAGTCAACGGCCATCCCATCACATCACGGAAATGGCGTGCCAACCTCCGCCGTAGGGTGGAGCCTGCCACGAAGAGGGGACTGTAGTGTGTGAAGGTTCGCCTATTGCCTTTCACCATTGTTAACGCATTCCAGAGAGCAGCTCAACCCCCACTCCAAAACTCCTAGGCCATTTTATGACTTTTGGGATGTCGTCACTTCCTGTCTTGTGAATGGCTGATAAGATCGAATACAGTTCAGGAGAAAAAGACTGTGACGATCTATCCTAACCCTCACAGCCAGAAATGAGAACTCTCTATTGACCTTCGAATTGGACTAAAGACTGAATCTCAAACATCCGATTTGAGTAATAAGCCAATTCTTCAATTCATGGACAGTGAGAATGAACTCAACCAATCTGTTCTAATGATGAATTCTTCCCCAGGTCAACAAAGACGCAATGTACAAACATACTGTCGAAATGTTGTTTGGAAAGTTGTGAAGTTGTTAATGTGTTTATCGCAATAGAAATGTATTTCTTGAATTCTCTCCCAAAGACATTCCCACTTGGGATCGTCATATCGAGTTACGGACTGAAACGATTGGTCGAATCCACGGAGAAAAAGGGGCCGCCCCCTTGGTATAAAGGAAGGAGAAATAGCCAGAAACTTCCCTTACCCTTGCTCTTCTTTTCTGAAACCGCTTCTGAGTTGAGTTGGACCGGAGAGAGAGAGACGGACGGGAGCACATGGCATGACATCCCCCGCTGAACTCTGACCTCTCCTTTGTCTCAGATGGACCACAAGAACTCTAAGTTTGAGCCCGTCATTTGACGTGAATTTGTAACTATCAGTTACTTCTTTTAAGAACATTTGCATTTTTCCTACAAGACAACAACATTTTTGATCGCTGAGCTTTCAGCGATTTTGAGTCTTGCTTGGCGCCCAAGGCCAGAGGAGCTGCAGACAGGGCCGCGCCTGCATCAGCTGAGATAGCCATCCGAGAGAAACCACCACCACAGGCCGTCGGACTTTGGGACGCCGGACCACAGTTGGAGTGGAAAGCCTTTCTCTCACGGTCGTAAGCGCATCTCATAGACCTGGCTCAATAAGACTCACATAACCTCTAACCACCTTACTGACTTTCAGATACAATTTTAGAACATTTTATCTGATTATTCATCCTGTTAGGGTTCCAAGTTATTCTGTTTGCACTTTAATATTTAATACCGTCTGTTAATTGATTTTGATCATTAAACCTCCATAAACCACAGTTTGCTTTGGTAATGTCTGTGTTTATTATTCAGACTAAGGGTCCATGTGTACGTCCAAGACCTCACTTCCTTCAGATAAATCTGTAGTTTAGCCTCCTATTCTTACTTTTATTTTGTTCGCTTTCCGAACTGGTGCCCCGTTAAATTTTAAGGCTAATCTACAACTAATTAATTAATTAATAAACAGATTAATTGATTAATAAACCCTCATACCCTACATCTATTTTTGGCGCCCCCGTGTGAGCCGTCATAAACTCTATCTGTTATTAATGATCACTGATCATTCCAAAGCAAACTTTGAGGTTCAATCTTATCAAAAAGTTGTTGAAAAAGAAAGAAAAATGCATTTTTAAAAGTGTCCATTGGAAACAAAACTCTCTGCGCAACTCTCTCTCAATGCTACCGTTACAGGTCGCAGCACATTATTTTAAATGTGATTTTTAAACATGCATGTTCTCTTTGTGCTATCAAAAGCACAATTCTCAAAGGCCTTAAGGTAACCAAATTTTAATAGCTGCGAATTTTCCAGTATTAAAAATTACCTGTATTTTGCAGTAAGTAATATAATTTGTCTGCGAGTTTTCCAGAAATTGTAACTTTAAACTGCACTGTTCTCCCCTCATCAGGAGCGGAAACAGATAAGACCCCCCTCCCTACAGCTCTGGTCAAGGAGATGATTCACCCCTGGCCCTTGGCGCCAGAATGAGTCAATCATCCCCCCAGAGTGGGCCGGTCTTAATGACATCACTTCCTTAGAGCCCGCCTACCGAAGGCTGTGCCACTATCTCTGCCCCCTACCGTGAAGGAGGAGACAGAGGCAGAAGTGATTTTTAAGTGAGCTTTGATCACAACGCTCTCTTCCAAGTAAGTAAGCTTTACTTGAGTAACTTAGACAAGAAAACTTAAACTATAAACACATTCAGTTGTACCTTAGTTTACTGTTGTTTTATTGAAAATAAAGCCAAAACATTGTCCTTTTCCATCTTTAACAGTTACTGTACTGTTCTTCCTTCTCAAGACTAACACTTGTCTTCGGCTTTAACTGGTCTTTTCTGATTGGGTCTAACTTAATGACTTGTTTTGTGGCCACACTACAAGCTCTTATTTGCCTTTATCTAGACCAATGCTCAGCCTTGCAATTTAAATTGCAATCTCAAATTGTAACGCATAAAATTTTACAATTTTTAAGCTAAAGGGCTCAATTCAAATTTACCCTCTCTAAGTAAAACTTAGTGAATTTTCATCCACCTCTTGAAATCAATTTTAACTGACTGACTGCTGGACAGTCACCAATCAGTTAAGTCAAATTTTGATATTGAATTTAATTAATTAATTTGATTTTAATTCAATAATCACTCTCCATGTCCATGTCCTTTCTTCTCATTCATTTTTGTCTCATTCCCCTTTCATGTCTTGCTTCATTCCATCTATCAACCCTGGTTTTAGTTAAGCACAATTAAAACTGGTTTGTTTCATTGTGACCCACAGAAGGTCAAGTCAGACTTTAAAGTTGTCAGACCTTTGATAAAGCAACATGCCTCCAGGAAACTTAAAGAACCTGTCTACAGCCGCTGTCTACAGACCAGGCCAGGGAGACGTCCTTGACTGTGTAGACAAAATGCAGGGAACAGATCCCTCTGAACTTGAATCCATAATTACATCTTTAGTAAGTATAACATCACTTACAGGAAAACAAGAGGAGAACCTGACATTGTTAGCTAAAATGGCAGTTGCAATGCATTTACAACTTAAACAAACACAAGAAGTACTGACAGACACAAGGAGACAAAATGATGAACTTGCATCACAAAATGCCTCTCTCCAAGAAGAGAATGCAAAGCTTATGAATGACAAAGAAACTAAACATCTAGAAAACCAACATCAAGAGGTTGGACAAAAACTCTTCGAGCAAGAGCAAGAACTGAAATTTGCAGATTCAGAACTTGACAAAACTAGCAGAACCCTCTCGGAACGAGAAGTGGAACTAGTGACAGCCCATGCTGAGCTAGACAGGACGACTCAAAACCTTAACAGGTCTGAGTGCCTTCTCAATAAAGCCACCCTAGAGGTAAGAGATTTAAAATCGGAAATTTTGATTCTCCAAGAAAACCAAGAAAAGGACAAAACAAAACTAACTCACATTCAGAGCCAGCTTACAGCAGCTCAGATTAAAATAGATCACACGACGCTACGGCGCACGATCAGTGAGGAAGAAAAGAGCTTTAAAAGAGAGCAAGAAGATCCCCCTGAACAAGGAGTGAGATCTCAAGTGTATCCCCTGGGAACACTTCAGGAGAAAACAAATAAGTCCTTAAGGGACTTTTCTCCCCCACCTGCTTTAACATTGAACCCCAAGCCACCGCACCTGCAGCGGTTGGACAGGCTCATCTCTGAGCCACCTGATCAATGTTATGCTTCACAGGAAACAAACGATCCCGTCAAGATCTCCACTGGTGAGTTTGAGCGTGGATATCGTGTTCCAATCAAAGATCTTGACAGAATTGCACAACATGTCATTCGCTTTGATCCCAAGTCTGATGGTGCTAACGACACAAGCACCTACTTAAATGACATTGACTTTTACCTGCGTAGATTTCCAGACTCTACGGCAGAAGATAGAATTTACCTAATCAGGTTTACTTCAAGTAGAAATGTGGGAAGTTTCATTGATAGACAGGCCCGTCACACAAAGGCAGACTATGGTCGCCTTTGCCAAGCTCTCACAAAAGAGTTCTCAAACTGCCTGACTACTGGCCTAACTGCAGCCTTAAATGTGAAGCAGACTCGACAAGAGTCTCCACAGGCTTATTACTGCAGACTGCGCGATGCCTACTTTAGTTCAAATGAACTTGAGATGGAGGAAGATCTCCACTTTAAAACACTTTTTGTTCTAAATCTTCATCCCACAACAAAGTACCACCTTGGCATCACCGCAGATCCCGCTACTCAAACGAGCTACCAGCTTCGTGAACTAGCGATGCGTGCTTTCATGAAACACAAACAATCGATGATAAAACATCCAGAACCTTCCCCAGTTCTTAATCTCGAGTTAAAGAACTCACAACAGATAAGAACTCAAAACTGCAAGTCAAGCAGTTCAAACATGCGTTCTTCTCCAGCAGAGAAACGCAAAAGTGAAGTAAAACCGGCCCAATGTCAACAGACAAATGAGAAGCATAAGCAAACGCTGCTCTCCAGCCCTGAACTTGAGTGTAGGCAAAACCCCGCCTATGGCAAACAGTGCCAAACAAAGCAGCATCTCCAACAGGGGGGTCATTACACTCATCACAGTAAGAACAGAGAAAATCGGGATAGCACAAAGCATCTCCGAATACACAAAAATTCTCAATTCTTCTCGTCAGGAGAACCTGAAAGAAATCAGAATCATGGCTGTCAAAACCAAGTCAGTGAACTTGACAGCTCAGCTGATCTGACTCACTTCAGTGATGAAAATGACACTTTTATTGAACAAACTCCAGACAATGCTGGTAAAGCTGAGCTACCCTCATTAGCCTCTTTAATCCATCAGAGCTGTGATAAAATGTCAATTAAACAACCTTTCAAACGTTTTCTGTGTAATCTCACTGAAAAAGGTTTGGCTGGAAAATTTTACATGCCAACCACTATTGAGAATGCTCTCCAAGAGGAAGCAATGCTTGACACAGGTGCTGACGTCAGCATAATGTCAACCTCTCTTTTTAGTGAAATTCAGGAAGCACTACAACATAAAAGAAGAAAAATAAATCTTCACTCTTGCTTCCTTGAAATCCAGCCATATGCAGACATTCAAACTGCATTCACAGAAATGGCGTACATTCGCTTGACAATTGGACCGATGACAGTGGTCCATCCATTCTTTGTGTCTCCACTTGATATGATGCCTCTCCTTATCGGAAAGGATCTCCTCAATCGATTTGAGCCTCTTATTGATTTCAAAGAATCAATACTCTATGCACAGGTGCTGAAACCTTGGCCTTTCTCACATCCAGGAAACTATGGTGAGATCTTTCAGTGTGCCACTCTAACACATACACCTGTCCCAAAACATAAGGACTACAAACACAAGAAGTCAGGTTCTGACCCAACTCAGTCTCAGAACAGCCTCTGGAGACCCCAAACCAACTTCTTGTGCAGGGACACAGCTCTACCTGAGCTGAACTGCCCACAAATGCACCCAGAGAAGACTCAAGGTCATTTTTATGACCCCAGACAAAACAATGAACTTCAAAGTTCATTGAAGATCTTATCCAAGCAAGCAGTCATTGATGACAACGCTGTAAAGGCTAGCCTAGAACCCCAGCACACCCGGCCAGGTTCTGTTCAGCCTTTTCCCACCCTTCCCACCCTATCTTCCATTGTGGCCCCTCACGCTGCCTCATTGGCCACCTCAACCCCCTCCTCCACCCTTTCTGAGCTTCCCTGCTCACACTTATCAGACCTTGCCTCACCTCGGTCTGATGCTTTCTCCAATGTCGTCCCTAACACAGACGCTGCTTGTGAACGATCCTTACCTCATGTTTTCGGCCTTTGGTCCCGCCAACGGGTCCAGCCTGGCCCGGACACACTCACTTCTCTTATGCTCATGGTGCACCCGAACCACAGGGGGGTAGCGCTGGCTCAAGCACATAAATCCTCTCTGTCGGCCCACAAAGGCACTCAGACAATGCAAGAAATAAGGCAAAAGGAATCCTGCTGCCCACATGCATGTACAAATGCATATGATAAAGGCACGATTAACAGGTCAACCTGCAGCCAATGTCAGACATCGGGTCTGAAGAAATGGGTAAAGCCCACAAACCAAAGGTTTGGAGATAAACAGAACGATCTCCAAAAGCAGAGACACTTAACACCTGCCATTACCAAACCAGTATGGCATGGTAAGTTATCAGGGAACAAGGTAAGTTATCGCAACTGCCTCTAAGCTCTGAAACAAAACATCTAGTCCACTGGACAGATGAACTTGGTGCTCCAGATGCACACTTGTAAATAAACAGGAAACACAGCTCCTGTTTGTAAATAGACACTAGCCAGTCTATTCAGTGTCAATAGCAATCACTAAAGTTTTTCAATAGCAATTCCTTCTCTAACCAAAGGGGGGAGCTACTTTAAACTTTTCACTAACCTCTGCTACCCTCTATGCATGCTGTCATAACCATTGAGGCTTTGTTTTCAGTTTGATTGCAGTTAAACTCTGAACAACAGAATACCATTCAATCAGCAGTCAGTTGTCAATGCTCAAGTATTGCTTAAGACTCTTCAATCCATGGTGCAAAATCTTTTGTTGTAAAGAAAATCTTGGTGAACTCGCAGCCTTAGATATCAGCAACTCTAGAGACTTTGTTTTTCAATGGACCGCCTCAGTAAATTTAGCGCTTCTACCGCTTTTCCAAATTTAGGTGTCAAACCTGAACCCTTAGGACTTAAGTCGTGCATAGTTGCACACAATGCAACACATATAGCTTCTAGCTAACATTGTAGCCACAGCAACAAACACGTAAGACTAAACCTAGTCTGTAAACACACTTGCCTATTGCTACACACATTTAGCCTAATATTGCCACAGTTAGCAAACACCTGAGCCGACTCTGTGTCAATGAACATCGGGCATCGTCTTCAGTCAACGGCCATCCCATCACATCACGGAAATGGCGTGCCAACCTCCGCCGTAGGGTGGAGCCTGCCACGAAGAGGGGACTGTAGTGTGTGAAGGTTCGCCTATTGCCTTTCACCATTGTTAACGCATTCCAGAGAGCAGCTCAACCCCCACTCCAAAACTCCTAGGCCATTTTATGACTTTTGGGATGTCGTCACTTCCTGTCTTGTGAATGGCTGATAAGATCGAATACAGTTCAGGAGAAAAAGACTGTGACGATCTATCCTAACCCTCACAGCCAGAAATGAGAACTCTCTATTGACCTTCGAATTGGACTAAAGACTGAATCTCAAACATCCGATTTGAGTAATAAGCCAATTCTTCAATTCATGGACAGTGAGAATGAACTCAACCAATCTGTTCTAATGATGAATTCTTCCCCAGGTCAACAAAGACGCAATGTACAAACATACTGTCGAAATGTTGTTTGGAAAGTTGTGAAGTTGTTAATGTGTTTATCGCAATAGAAATGTATTTCTTGAATTCTCTCCCAAAGACATTCCCACTTGGGATCGTCATATCGAGTTACGGACTGAAACGATTGGTCGAATCCACGGAGAAAAAGGGGCCGCCCCCTTGGTATAAAGGAAGGAGAAATAGCCAGAAACTTCCCTTACCCTTGCTCTTCTTTTCTGAAACCGCTTCTGAGTTGAGTTGGACCGGAGAGAGAGAGACGGACGGGAGCACATGGCATGACATCCCCCGCTGAACTCTGACCTCTCCTTTGTCTCAGATGGACCACAAGAACTCTAAGTTTGAGCCCGTCATTTGACGTGAATTTGTAACTATCAGTTACTTCTTTTAAGAACATTTGCATTTTTCCTACAAGACAACAACATTTTTGATCGCTGAGCTTTCAGCGATTTTGAGTCTTGCTTGGCGCCCAAGGCCAGAGGAGCTGCAGACAGGGCCGCGCCTGCATCAGCTGAGATAGCCATCCGAGAGAAACCACCACCACAGGCCGTCGGACTTTGGGACGCCGGACCACAGTTGGAGTGGAAAGCCTTTCTCTCACGGTCGTAAGCGCATCTCATAGACCTGGCTCAATAAGACTCACATAACCTCTAACCACCTTACTGACTTTCAGATACAATTTTAGAACATTTTATCTGATTATTCATCCTGTTAGGGTTCCAAGTTATTCTGTTTGCACTTTAATATTTAATACCGTCTGTTAATTGATTTTGATCATTAAACCTCCATAAACCACAGTTTGCTTTGGTAATGTCTGTGTTTATTATTCAGACTAAGGGTCCATGTGTACGTCCAAGACCTCACTTCCTTCAGATAAATCTGTAGTTTAGCCTCCTATTCTTACTTTTATTTTGTTCGCTTTCCGAACTGGTGCCCCGTTAAATTTTAAGGCTAATCTACAACTAATTAATTAATTAATAAACAGATTAATTGATTAATAAACCCTCATACCCTACACTAGCCAGGCTTTGACTTCACCTAAATGTGGTTGATGGGTTGACAACAGCTGAAAACATCTGGATTGTTCATAATTTGCCTTGTTTGATGGCTAATGCTAAGGGCTAAAGGAAAACTACATTGAACAGGCTAACGGATGATGAAAAGTTTCCTTCAATGGCCGACTGTGCGCATCTCTGTGCACACGGCTACTCCTTTTTACTTCTTTGTTGAAAATAGGAATACTACGAAACAGAATCTCATCTTCAGCATTTTACAAGCAGTGCACATGGCATAGTGGTAGTGTAAGTATTCCATTCTCCTGCTCTCAGCTGTACATCAATGTCCCATAAAAAGAGGGGTTGGGGATGATTTACTATCGTGGCAACAAACACCTCAAAGTTAACTTGAGAAATTAGAAAAGGTAGGCGTTGATGTTTTTGCTGTCTCCAGTGTAATGTGCAACTACAGAAAAACGGGAAACACTTACACGTGGTGGAGCGCACAGGGTTTTACAAGGAGAAAATGAATCTTAGCTTCCCCTGGGCAAACAGTATTCCTTGGTAGAGCCGCCCATGGTCCTTGTCATTGCTTGTAAAATTAGTTTATTTCAAAACTGCCATTTGTACAATTGGACAGTAAACAGGCAGATCCAGCCAATTCCACATGCACCACAACTTGCAAATGTTTTGAATAATGCTAGGTGGTCCGTGAGAATTGATGATGAAAATTTGATGAGAAATACCTTTTCATTAACCTTTTTAATAGTGACTGAAGTGAGCCATTAAAAGCGCCGGGAGAATGTCTTTCCTTTCTTTTTAAACCACAATAGTCTGAGATTCTGCATGCAGGATGACGTTACCTGCACAGTGTGTACCATTCCCCGTGATAATGCTATGCGGTACATACAGTACATGTCTTTCTCTGCAACACGGCCCCTAAGGAATGCCCTATTCTCTGCTCACCGATAATTACGCCGCGACAGCCATTCCCACAGACATGAAAAGGGCCTGCGTTGCCTCCATTATGGCCGTCCCCATTGTGGTGATCGTGTGTTTCATATTAACGTGCATTAGGTGCTCTGTCTGAGGGCAAAGCGACTGTAACCCAGTGGAGCGAGGCAGGGATGGGGCACTGTGAGCACTAAAGACACCCTGCCATCTGGAGAAACACACAGCACCAACTGGGCTCCTCTGGCTGACGCTCCATCATCCAGCGCTACATTTAGGTAGAAGTTGAAAGAGTGTAATTATTATATATTGTGTTGTTTGATCTAGGACTGATGGTAGTTGGAAAAGTTTATATTACATGACTTGGAACTTTGAGGGTCTAGTATTTTATGAGGTGGTATAATGGGTGTGACAAGTTCGAGTTTTTTGGTCGCTTGTAAAAAGGTAGTAGACGTTCTCAAAGTAAATCTGGGCCGTAGCTAGGAAAAAAAATCCAAGGCCTCATGTTTCACAAAAACACAAATCACGTAGACTTGTCTTGTATTTACTCACACACACTTTTTCTGTTATTCCGTTATCTCCGCACGGCTTATGTTGTCTATAATTTAATTTCACAGTGTCTTATTGAATTGCCTTAAAGCCTTGATTGGATTTTACTGTTTTAATGTATATTCATTCTTATCTTTAATTTATTGTTTTTGATTATTTAGCTTTTAGTGAGTGTTTTAGTAGAGCTTACATACTTGTGTATTCAAAGTATTGTGCACTTTTCAATCTTAACACTGGCATTTGTTTTATAAACTTTGGACATACGGCTGTTTTTACACATTTTAAGGTAAACATACAACTTATCATATAGTGCGATTGACTCCTGGGTATCGTGATACCTGTCGGATTGTGACAAAAGTGTATCGTCACCAGTCCTAGTTTTTAGTTTAGTGGTAATAGTGGATTAGATAGTTTCAAAAGTGATAATAGTGGATTAGAATGAAATCATGCATCAACATTTATTTTATATTAGATTTTGTTTATATTTGTAAATACTAACTAATATGTAATATAAAAATAAGTGAAGTGAGAAAAAATGTTTTAAATGTGTTTTTGCAAAATTACAATGTGAAGCTATTAACAGTTTCAAACAATACTGTCTTATTTCATGTTAGTTTTGTGCAACCTGGAAAGGGGACTGAAGCGCTGGATATATCAGCCGCATGGAGAGAGACGGCATAGCAACTATTGTGGAATTTGGCAAGAACTCAGCAACTCCAGGTTTAGGACGAGGGCAATGAAGGAGCTGCAATTGGAGCAAAGTTAAAAAATGCACGCTGTGATAGATTGGTCGGATAATGGGTTTGTGGAAAGAGTCAGCGGCACATCTGCTCAGGATCACCGGCCACAAGAACCTTATTTCTGGGGTTAGACGAAGCAGAAACGGCATGTGTTTGCTCCCAATGGCTGCAAATAGGATTAATGGAGATGGATGTGAGGTAGTCAACTGGATCTTACAGTTTATTTGCGATAGCAGATAGACAAATGAGTGTCTTTTAAGTGCCTCTTACATATGCTGTAGCTTAAAAGCAGCTGTATCCCTGCTTGTGAAGACGATTGTGCACTAAACTGTTCTTGGTTCAATCCCAGCATCAATACTGTTGGTGTGTCCTTGAGCACAACAGTTAAAATGGCCTATTGTTCTGCACAGTGTATTTCATGGTTAGAACAATGCATTAGTCATATAGCACTGTTCCAGTGCCTGTTGGGGATAATACGAATGCAGCCACAGCTGCCTTGGGTAGACTGAAGAAAATAAGGCTGCCATTGCCACCATTGGCCACAGTCTCAAGGCGTCAGATTGCGCACGGTGGCATTCTCAAACTGGGGTCTGTAGACCCTTAGCTATGTGTATTGTGTAGGTATAGTTGGCATTATTTAATTCTGTAATGTTCTATCTAATATGTTTATAATTGGTGATTTAAACAACTATTAGAAAATCACTCAGACCCATTAGATCTCATTTAATTCTGGTTTTACACAAGGTTTTACACACAAAGGGGGTCATTTTTTAAGATTGGTGCTCGCAAGTTCAAGCTGGAAAATAGAATTTACTTTTTATGGGCATACTCCCCAAAGCGTAAATGACTCCATGATGATCCAAATGATCCACTTTTGCATGTGATCTTCATTTAGCACGTGAGATTGGGAAATGACTCCCATACTGTCAGAAAGACTATTGTTTATATGTATAGTTCCAGAAAAACGCACGCACGCACGCGTGTCCTGATTCCCTAACCAGAATCAACTGTCCACATTGGCCGCTCCAGCCAAGTGTTTAATCTTCTATATTTGATGTGAAGTTCCTCACACATACTATTTGTGGTTCGGAACGGAAAAAAGGTAAATAAATAAAATACACACATATATGTGTAGGTTTTCAGAAAAAAATATGCAGGCCACACACAAGGTGCCATAATTGTATATTTGTCTCAATGCAGCGAGTTAAAATTAGATTTTTTTGTGTAAAGCCTCTTCAAACAGAATCTACAGCAACTAACTTCAATACGAGCCACATTAACGTGAGCAAATGGAAAATGCTAATTTCTTTTACGGCGTTGATGCAAATGAAAAATAACTGAAAAGATGGAAAAAGTAATCATGGTCTGTCTCTGAATACTCAGATGTCCCCACTGTATTGGTGAATACGTTTAGGCAGGATACTATTCAGCTACAGATAATTAACAGCATACATTAGCATCATTAGTGGATTAAGTCGAACTGAACGACTGAAGGACTGTCTGAGGCTCAAGAGTACTGTGATGTTAGCTTTTGAAAACACTGTATATTTGAATGTATAAAAGTAATAACATGAAATGCAGTGAGCAAAATTACTACAAGTATTGTGATGAGTATTATTGTGAAGTTCATTATATTGTTTTCCATTAAAGCTCGCTTCAATCAAGCATTATAATGCACACACATAGATGTCACTGGATTATGAAATGTGGTTCAGATATACAGAAATGATGAGGAAACATTTCACATTGTAAAAGCAAAAAGTACAAAAAATACCATCAAAATTAGATTTTTGTCTTATTAAACCACAGGCTTTTGTGAAAAGGGTAGGACAAAGGAGGAGAAGAGAGCATTCACACAAATGTGTGTGCTTGTATCACAAGGAACGATTTTTGGCCAAAGCTGGTCTGCTAAGGGCTGACCCAAAAGGACTAAAAAAGACTTGGGCACTTTACTAGACTAATTCCCCCTCCCTTGTCCTCCCTCTGCTTTTATCTTATTCAAACTCGCAAGTTTGGGCTTTTCCACTGCCATTAAAATCATTAGGTCTCATTATCGCTCTCTTTTTCATTAAAAATGTCTTCTAAATAAACGCGGATCTGAAATAGTTTGCAGTTGGAGTAGTTGCACAGGGGGCTTCTCTCTGTAACACACACCTATTGAGTCTGCAGCGATGCTGAGCCGCTGTGAAGGAGCTTAGGCCACCTCTCCACCTTTCCATAGCAGTAATACACATTTTGAGTGCTGGTGCTTAGGAAGAGGAAGGAGAAAGCGGTTTGGGAAAGGGTTTTGGTCCGTTTACACAAATTGGGCACAGAGGAGCATTAATGCTTGGACACAACACTACAATCTCTAAATGAAATGTGTCCAAGAAAGTCACATGTGATGGCTGTCTTAGGAAAAGTTAGGTTCAAATTGTGTGTATTCGACTTTTCCCCTTGAGAGCTATACTTTCACAAAATAAAAACGTCATTGAGCTAGTATCTGTACTCCTGTACTCCTTTAGAAAATGATGCCTGTGTCATTTCGCAAAGACATTACATTTGACTTGTCAAACTTATGCAGAAATTCTTTGGGAAGAGCTACTTGAAAGGCTCAGAGAGTCCGAGTTAAGCAATAATAAAGCTCCACGGTAGGGCTGGGCGATTTTGGAAAAAAATTATCACAATTATTTTCCCCATAATGATCGATCTCGATTTTCGATTTGATTTTTTTGCTTAAAAGAAAACAACAATAAATGTGGTGTTTCCTGGATGAGCATGTAAACAGATGTTGCGGCCAAACTGAAAACTGCAGCTAACTCATCAGCAAAAACAAACTCCACACTTCTAGCGTCACAGTACAACATGCCCATGTCCCCCCTTCACCTGGCCAAGCAACACACAAACTGCTGCAAAGGAGACGCAAACATTTGGAACGTCTGAAGAATGTCAGATAACAAGCGCATGTTTGTGGGCGAAGCCTCAAAAGGCCACAATGTCACGGAGTGAAGCGCTAACAACTTATTATGTACATAAAGACATGAGTAAACCACACATTTATTAGTAAACAGGCGATCAAACTTACAATTCGCTGTCCAGCTAATCCACCGCTGCAGCCTCAAAACAAATCCACATGGTCTAAATGGTGATCGATAGTTTTCCTCTTCGAAGTTTTAAACTCTTCATCCCCGTGCGCGTCCTGGTCCTCTGAGGCTCCCCAAGTGTTTCTGTTTTGCCCATGAGACGAGTTAGCGCAACTTCACAGCTGATTTTACACGTAAAATCACAGTCCTCTCCTCCCATGGATCTCCTCCTCATGATGGTGCATGTGCCATCCTGTGCTTCCTGTTTGTTTGGGCCGAGTGATCCCTGGGATTGACCTGACAGGCGCTGCAGCATTGCGCCGTCCATGTTTTTTGTTTTTTTTTTACCGATTAAAACGGACCACGCGATTAAAATCACAATTAGATTAAAATTCGATTAATTGCCAAGCCCTACGCCATGTTAAAGTGGGATATCTGTAAAGGCCTGTAAAGGTATTTGACTATGACAAAAAACTGACCATAGAAACACAAAGCATTACCAAAGCACAAATAAAACACTGGCTAGTATTTCCTCTTCCCATTGCACTAATGTAGTGTTGGATGCTGGTGTTTATGTATGCATGTGTTCGGAGCACAGTGGAGGCAGTAACTGCTCTGTATGCTGTGTGCCCGAGTCCCGCGAGCCCACTACAGTCACGGCCTAAGCAAATAAACCAGTGGATTTCCCTCCACGGGGCACAGCCAGGCGTTATACTGCCGGCTTCAAACTGCTGCAACAAAAACCTAATCTTCAGTCTACCTCTCACGAATGGACCGGCCAGATGTGCCCACACCTGGATTTCAACACAGGAAGGAGAGAAAGCTAAAAAGATAAAGTGTTTTTTTTTTTCCGTTTTTTTTTTTAGGAAAGATGAGTGTGTGTGAATGTAGAAGAAAGCAGAAAATAAATATAAAAACAGTTAGACCATTTATGAAAGGCACTCGCAATAAAGAAGGTCTCTTTTATTGGATCACTACATTTTTTAGAGAAAACTTCAGATATCTGTGTATACACTCTGCGATTGATTAAATTAAGCTATTAATAAGATCCCATGCTAAAACTCAAACTTAAAAAAAAAAAAAAAAAAATGCCCCAAAACTCTCTGATTATTTGTTGATTCTCAGTTTAAAACTCAAGTCCTCAGATGAACCCATTGAACACATTTGATTAAAAGTTGCATTTTCAACAACCAGCCATTAATGGAGCGTTATTCACACTTGTAAGAGCCATTTCTGTGTTTTCTTAATGGCCATCATCATTATGGAAAACATCGTCAGTCGAACAGTCTTTTTGTTTCTGGGTTTCAATGCGACCATTTGTATTGAAATGTCAATGTGTGAATGCAACAGCGTGGATTCACATTCAATTTGAGTAAACAGTTTTAGTACTAATCATAGAGGCACCGCAGGTTCGATATAGCTCAGCTGACAAACTACAGAAAATAGTGTCTTTGTAATCACAAAAGTAGACGGTCACACTTTATTTTACACTATACCTTGATGCACTACCAAACTACATTTAGTACCATGTAATCTGCTCTGTAACAATCTGCAATAACTTATACCTATGTAGTACATACACAATGGAATAATATGTATTAGTACTTTGGAGGTACATAATACAGTAAGACCCTATTTTAGAGTTAGAGTTAGGGTCGTATTACAATAAGTATCTCGAAAACTAAAGTACATATTATTCCATCATGTATCTAACCCAGTGGTTCTCAACCTTTTGGAGCCGCGACCCCCATTGTAACAGGTAAAGGGGTTCGTGACCCCCCGCCCGGGTCACACCGTGAGAAATAGAAACATTAGCCGACATAATTCTTAAAAAACAAATGGCTGAAATAAAATTCATCAAACTACGAACAAATAATGACACTCTGGTAAAATAGCACTTAACACATAACACATGCTACAATAAAACATTAGATTATATGCTAATGAAAATATGTATATTTTATTCAAATGATCTGGCGACCCCCCAAATTTGTCTCGCGACCCCCTTGGGGGTCCCGGCCCCCGGGTTGAGAACCACTGATCTAACCAATAGGTACAAATGGGTAGTGTAAAATAAATTGTTGCCAGCTGGGAGTCCCAAGATGATTTCCAAATATAAAAAAGAATTGATACATAATGTATTTGAAGTATTTAATATATTACTTCATTAAAAATACCAGCATACACTGGTGATGTTGTTATTTTTCAAATAACTAAGTATTTATAAGTACATATATTTTTTGCTTGATATCATCTATATTATTAATGAGTGTTTACAGTGGGGGTAATTATGGGGCCTTTGGGGACTCCTGCCATGTTTCACAGAAAAGGTCCTAGATAATGCTTTATTCAGTCTTTTACATACTTAACACACATTAGTTTGGGTTTTATTGTCCATTTGGCGTATTTATAACGTTTATGTATATTCATATGAAGCAAGCACAGACATAACAAAGCTGAAGTATTGCTTTTCAGAGATAACATTTCAAATTTATTTACAGACACATGCAACATTCAGTACAAACAAATAACGAGAATAATATGAATAATTGATTCTGTCGGACCCTTAACAAGCACCTTAAAGACTCTACCCCGACCATGTTGCATAAATTCGTCCTCTCCACCTCCAAATGTGCTTGAATGTGTTCACGGCGAAGACATCTCCCTAAAGGCGACCGTGTAACCTGTTCAGGGAGCCGCATCACCGCGAGTGAGAGCGACTGTGTCAACCCGACTCGCCCATCGCCATTCGTCAGGCGGAGGGGTAATCCAGCTCATGCCCATTACGCACAAGACAACAATATGGCACCACGATGTCATTAAGGCCCATGAGGGAGTGGCGCGAGAGGTGGTGATGAAGAGTTTGGCAAAATGAGATTGGATTTCAACCAGGGCTGCCATCGTACCCCGGGGCCTTGCACTCCCAATGAATAGGTGTATATGCCGCATAATGATGAGACACTTAGTTCGCCTACCGTTCAGATTTATGGGCTGCAAGGCGTGTTACGGTCATTAGGGGGATTGTGCAAAAGGGAAATGGGGTTGAGACTATATGAGCTTCAGAGGAGTTGGAAATTGTGCGAGGCTTTCTTTTCTTTCTTTTTTTTTCTCATTCTTTTCTGGTAACACAGCACTTTTCAACTATAAATCTTTGATCATCCTCCTTCCTTATTTGCACAACGGTATTTTATAATGGAAGACTCCCTATAATTTCACACTCCAATTAGTAAATTACCAATGGTGTCCACAAACGAAGTCTCGGGCGAAACAAACAGGTCACGTCTCAAGAGGAAGCCGGGGAAATAAATAGAAAATGCAAGCGCTATAAGTCGGCGTTATTTGCCGCGCCTTGTGATTAGCCTGAATTAACAACTGGTAATAAAGGCGATTTAATTAAACAATACTATAATGATTATTACTTTTTTATGATGCCTCCAAGAAACTAAAGTCAATATGTTGGTTTCTTGGTGGAGCTGTGCAAACATCAGCGAAATCTCACCGCCGCTGCCAAAAGACCGAATATGAAACGGGGCTCTGGGAATAAGATGAATAATTAATTTTGAATATTAGAACGAAACACTTGCTTCTGTTACCTGCAAAGCATCTTCGAAAGGCGACGACGCCCTAGAGACAAAGCTTTGTTTTGCAGCCGACGCTTATTAAGAGAGAAGCGAAATGATCATGTGTTTTGCTAATGTGACTAATATTTTCAAAGCATTTAAGAGCAAGTATGCACTGGAGGGACTACTTGGCTGATCATGGAAAACCAATAGTGCCTTTGAAGCCCAAGGTCTGAGAGTGGTTTATTTCAGGGAAATAAGATGTCAATACTGTATCCTGTGTATATGTAAGTTTAAAGGTTTTTTTAAGGTCAACATACTATCAGAAGAGATATGCTGCTTCGTAGTGACAAAGCTGTACAACTGAACGTGAGAATCAAGATCTTCAACAGAGAGTTCTGGGGCCTCATTTATCAAGCTTGCTGCGCATAAAACTTTGCGTAGCCGCTCCACTGCGCCAAAGGTGGTATTTATAGAAAGACGAGGAGAGGTGAGGAAAGATTGAGGGGAGGACAGTTTGAGGAAGTCATGTTTGGTCACTTTTCAAATAGTTCATTTGAACTTTAATTTCTTCAGAAATGACAAAGATTAGAATGAAATGAGCAACTTGTTGTTGTCCTCATTGGTGTGCATACGTGCACGCTCGTGAACACTCGTACCCGTGCACGTATGCACACTGAAGCCTTTTAAACAGGAAGCAGGAATGATCCCGCTGTACCAACTCTGTGCTTTGTGTGACTCTCTGGACATAAGTCTGACCAACTGGGTTTAGACCCAAAGCTCGGGTAATATGCCCTTCAGACACGAGGCCGTGTTTACGCACCAGCACCAGATCCACTGCCCGCTCCCTCCTCTGACACCACTCAGACACTGACCTCTCCTCACTCACATCACCCGGAAAGAACCGCTGCTTTATCCTCCACAGAACCCGAGCTCACGTACAACGTGCACAATGGTTTATGATGGAAATGCCCCACAGTTTATCGTGTGGTTATAGGCAAACCCAAACCTCACTATTGGCAAATACAGCCGACACCTAAGGCCCTTCCTTATATTCTAAACACGTGTTTTGAAAGTTTTATTGATGGAATATACAGAAAGATGCCACTACGTGTGATCAAAGAAGCAGAGTTAACTCTTCAGTAAGTGTTGCCTCTGCCCGAGCTGCTGCAGCGTGTGCCCCTCCCTCTCTTTCCCTCGCCTTCGGTAAAAGCCACTCATTATCGCCTCATGTTTAGGGAAATCTCATTCAAAAGTCATTTTGCATTGCCTTTTATGGTCAAATGGAGGCGGGCAGAGGGCATGCCATAATGTCCGCAGCTTTCTGCTCCACGTGGAATCAGCGAAACAAAAATTGCGGTCAGGTGTGCGTACCGGCGCATACGCAGTGTTTTATAAATGGGAAAAAAACTTTGCGTATGAATTTTGCGTTTACTTTCCTACACACTTTCAAAGTAAGAGTCTCATGCACAGTTTGATAAATGAGGCCCCTGGAGCTTATGGTTACACAGAACTCGGGGGTAAGTGGAGAAACAGTCAGTGAATATGAAACAGTATATGAGATAACCAAAGTGAAAGAGTACTTTAAATAGTTGTCATCAGGGGCACGGTGCGACCTTATTTCAGCCCTGGAGTTTTATCATTTAGAACGGACCACTTCAACCCTTAATTTTAGTGAATTTCACTATCGTGCGATCAGTAAAGTACTATCTTATCTCATTTAGGCTCACCACATGCTGCCCCACATTTTCTTTGCTTGGTGCAAAGAAACTCTGAGGGGTGTTCAATGGTGTCTCCTGCCAGAGCGCAATCGAAGGTTGTTTCTGATTCTAACATCTAGGGGTGGGCCATATCATATCGCATATCATTATTTTTGCGCTAGAATCTTTTTATATCGTTGTTATATTTTATATCGCTGTGGACACAATCTAATTTATGTTACGCTCAGCTCCATCAGAGCAGCATAAACACTGACTGTAGAACATGGGGACAGGTGCTTAAAAAGTAGAATGAAGGATGTAAACTGCTTGAGTAGATCATATTTGCGAGGAAATTAGTATGTCGTAAAAAAAGAAAAAAAAGAAATACATATATATCACTAAATTAATCTTCCCAATAGGCGTAAGGCTGGGATTTTGAAGTAATTTGTCCATTGTCAATTATATCGTCAAATATATTACCGTAATATTTCTTCTTTATATCGTGATATAGATTTTAAGCCATATCGTCCTGCCCTACTGGTGACTCTGCCATTTTAGTGCTTTTAGACCTGACTGCTGCTTTTGACACAGTTGACCATACAATTCTTTTAAATCGTTTGGAACACTGTGTGGGTGTCAGGGGGACGGCCCTGGAGTGGTTTAAGTCTTACCTGTCGGGGAGATCTTTCTCAGTCAGGCTGGGGGACTCCACCTCGTCTTTTGCTCCCCTCAATTGTGGAGTTCCCCAGGGTTCAATTCTCGCACCTGTACTGTTTGCACTTTATATTCTCCCCCTCAGCCAAATCTTTAAAAAACATGGCATCTCCTACCACTTTTACGCGGATGACTGCCAAATCTACATGCCACTCAGAAAAAATGCCAACAGCCCCCTGACACCCCTACTTCAGTGCTTAAGTGACGTCAAGGCTTGGTTGGCTCACAACTTTTTAAATCTGAATGAGGGAAAAACTGAAATTGTGGTGTTTGGCCCCTGGGACCCCCAAAATGACATGGGTCCCCTACAACAATATGTCCGTCCCTCAGCCACCAGCCTTGGCGTCATTGTTGACTGTGATTTTAAACTAAATAAACAGATCGGCACCGTTGTTAAATCGAGTTTTTATCACCTTCGTCTTTTAGCCAAAGTGAAACCGTTTTTAAGTTTGAAAATTTTTGAACAAGTCGTGCACGCTTTTATCTCCACTCGCCTGGACTACTGCAATGCGCTCTATACAGGAATCAGCCAAAATGCTCTTTACCGCTTGCAGTTAGTCCAGAATTCTGCGGCACGGCTTTTAACAGGAACCAAAAAATGTGAACATATTTCACCAATTCTTGCTTCTTTGCACTGGCTTCCTGTTAATTTTAGAATTGATTTTAAGGTTTTATTGTTTGTTTTTAAAGCTTTGAATGGACTGGCCCCTCAGTACCTCACAGACCTCATCCAAATTTACTCCCCAGCGCGCGCTCTGAGGTCTGAGGGCCAGCTCCAGCTTGTGGTTCCTAAGACGAACCGAAAAACCAGAGGGGACAGAGCGTTCTCCGTTGTCGGCCCTAAGCTGTGGAACGCTCTGCCCCTTCACGTCCGTACGGCCCCCACCCTGGAGTGTTTTAAATCTCGTCTTAAAACCCACTTTTATTCTCGGGCTTTTAACACCGCGTGAGTTGTGTGGTCCTCTGTGTCTTTTATTTTCTTTTATTGTTTTAATTTTCTTTTATTGTTTTAACAAATTTTATTAAATTTCTTTTATTCTTGCATCTTATTTATGTTTTAAACTATTTTATTGTTTTAGCTAAATGTATAGTTTGGTTTCACTTGATTTTATTATATTTATTTAATTTTTTATTCCTATATTGCCGATTTTATGTGCAGCACTTTGGAAACACTTGTTTATAAAATGTGCTATATAAATAAAGTGGATTGGATTGGATAACACCTATACGTTTTAATTTAGTTCAGTTTATTTGAACAGTTTACATTCTTAACTTTTGACAACATTCACATTATACAGCTATGGGAGCTCAAAAGGAGTAGGCTGAAGCAAGAAAGCTTGTATACCACTACCTCGTGATCAATACAATATACATTTACATTTCCCCGTCATACAAAACGGCACAACTTTCATACACACAAAGTATTCTATTCTGCTTAGAGAAGTGTCAAAATGGCAACTACATCAACAAAAGATACATGTAGACTTCTACTACTAATATCAAGTTATTATAATTTACCTTAAAAAAACATTTGTGTAACTATATTCATGTCTAAAACAGCAGCCCAGGCTCCGTTATTATATATTATAGATTACTCATATATGTGTATGAATGGCTACAAAATGAATGAACAACATTGTAACAAGGTTGAAAGCTTTCCATGCATTCACTTTGTTGAAAAAAAATTAAAACTCCAAACCCCAGTCAACCTGTTTAGCAAATAACGAGATGTTAAACTTGGCAAGGATAGAATGAAAGTCCTTTTTGTTGATTGGGCCGTGCTTATTATTCCTCAGAACTGGGTCACCATGTTAGCGCGGGCCTTTAACTCCAGCTCCTTGTAAAGTTGCCTGGAATCAGTGGCTGTTTGTTCTACGGAAAAACAGATGAGAAAAGTTGACTCCCTGAACTGAAGAGAAACCGCGCGGCGCGAGCCTTCAATCACCGCTGCCAATCAATGCCCACACACACGCCGAGTCATATCCCGCTCAAAGCCTCAGCTCCCTTTAAAGACATGGTAATTTCTGACTCTACGTGGTGCGCAATTATTGGCACCAGAAATGAGAGATGATCTTCCTGTCAGATGAATAACGTTGCGAGGCGAACAACTGGTGGTAATGTTGATCACACCAGGGAGAAAACATAATGGATTCAATGGAACATATTCAATTGTGTTTGCTGAAAGACTAAAAGAAAAAAAAAGAAAAATGAAATATCAAAGAGCTCAAGAAGTTTTTGTAAGAAAATTGTTCTGCCGTGACGATGCAGAAAAAGAAACTGAAATTTTCCGATTTACATTAAAAAAAGAAAGAAAAAAGCTAGTAATTTAGAGGCTACAAAAAACAACACATAACGTTATTTTGGTGCAAAACTTATAGGAATGAACAGTATCACCAGTCAGGTAGTACATGGGGGGAAAAAATAATTAAAGGGATATTTCAGGATTTTTGACATAGGGCCTCATTTCCTAGTTATCCAGAGTGTTTTTTTTAAATTCATGCAGTCCTTATATTTGAAGAGGTTAGTGATGCTAAGCTAGTGCTAGGCTAGCACATGTCTATGGTAACTAGTAGCCTGCATTAAAAACCTCATCATCCAAATGTTGCCATATCTGATTTGCAGAAAGCTCCTTTGTGAATTCCACGTGTAGTAACGCCGGCCGCAGGTAAACAAACTACTGTAGATCCGGTAACCAAGCAGTTCACTCCGCCGCTGCGTAGCTACAACCAGGAAGCTGATGCTGCTCAAATATAAGTTCTTTTAAATGCAAAATGGTTATATTTCAAAAATGATTTAGTCAACACAGACATTTATATCGGTAGTCTGGTGTTATAAGTGATTTTCCTCAGGTGCACTGTGCTTGAGTCAGACTGTTTTTAATACAGGCTACTAGTTACCATAGACATGCACTAGCTTAGCACTAGCCTAGCGACACTAAACTCTTCAAATAAAAGGACTGCATGAATTAAAAAATATACATATCTCAAGAAATCAACAACACTCTGGATAACTAGGAAATGAGGCCCTATGTCAAAAATCCTGAAATATCCCTTTAAAACTTATTGGCACTCAATTTATTTTTACTAGATTCACTGGCACTAGAATCATTTCTAGATCTACTGTGTTTATTATGAGTTTGTTTTTCATCCCAAACCCTCTATTATATGAGAGATAAGTTGTTCCACCTGTGGCTAAGGAGTAGCTTATAAGCCGACAGAAAAGTGAACAAAAACAATGAAAAGAAACATGGGTACCTTAAAAAAGGCCCTTTATATGTAAAGTTAGTCATCCTTATTGTACTGATGGCAAGCCAAAAATAGAACACACACAAACAAAGGACTGCGACTCCACAGAACCCACAACTTATTTGCCGAAAAATATTGGAGCGCTTTCAGTCTGCCATCATGCAACCACAGACACCGCACGCTAACCATATTAATATTCATTTATATTTGCTTTTGAGTTCCACTTCTACACGAGCAGTTTTGCTTTTAGCTTCTAACAGAAGTCCCCTTTTCCCAGTTTGCTTTCATAATTGCCACAAAACCCTCCACAGCTCAGCGGAAGCTCACAGCCACCACAAAGAGAAAAATAGGGATTGTCACTTCACCCCCAACAAAGTATAAATATGCACACAGCTGAAGCAGTTTTCCTTTACCCCTGCCACAGTGATAAAAGAGAGTGGGATTGACTTGAACAAGTGATTTTAACGTTGTGTGTCACATCGACGATCGGTGGGAGCGGGATTCTGCACATTGCGGCAGGGAATGTGCCGCAGGCCTGTTTGCAAACTGATAAACAAGGCGGCAAACAGATCATCCAATATCTGTGCATCTGCGGCCTTGCAAACCGGAGATGTCAGCCAAAGCCAAGTGGCACAAAGAAACCGGCTGAGGTGATGAATTCAATAAGAATTCTGGTTTGATGCATCAGTCTTTATTGGCTTTTATTTATTGCTTCATTTTCTTTACTCTGTATTTCCACCATATCTTTGCCCGGCATGCATTGTGGCATCAATCCTGTTTCATCCCATTGTGGCAGTTGTGTTAAGGTTCGTAGATACAGCATGTAGGGAATCCAATTTAGAAAATGTAATAAAACATGAAAAGCTTGACATTTCAACTTCTCTCTTTGTTTATTTGGTCGGGAGAGTGCATGTTAATAAATACTCAATAAAAACAGAGTGTAGCCAACCAACATGTTTGTCAGTGCAAATGAAAAAAATGGCCGCAGAGTTGAGTGAAGGGGAGTATTCTGCAACTTTTTAGAGCTTTTTACCGCGTTACAATGTTGTTCTCTCATTGAAAACATGCCTGGAGCTGTGTTTCGGGCAGCACTCTGGCAACCCTACAACAAGCCTCATTTATACGCCAGAGTATGCAGATGGGTGAGTGATGCTTCCTCAGAACAAATCAAGTTTTCAACTGGCAGGAACAGGGTTCAAACCACTGACTTTCTGGACCTGTAGAAGGACTGTCTGCCAATGAGAAAGTGCCGCCACGTCAACTTCAACCTCCATGTGTTTTCTCAAGATAAATATTGTTGTTGTTATAATCATGCTTTCTTGACATGTTTTGAAGATTTATTATTGAACGCATGGGAATGATAAAAAAAAAAAAAAAAAACATTGACGAGATAGATACATAGGGCAACATGCCATTCAAGAGGGAGTGGCCAAGCTGAGGGGATTTTTTTTTTTCTCTACTCTTTTTAGCAGTTATTTGGGGAATATAAAAAACAATATCACACACAAATGATGTCAAGTCAAAATTGAGTCGATAGGTATGTTGTTTCACAGCTTAACAGAAGCGAAAAAACTGCACTCGTTGTTAATTTTAGCAAATGTAGCTTGAAGCTAATGTTAGCATTCTGTCCATGGGCTCCACTTTGCTCCGCTCCATGTCTCTATATCTTTATTTTGTAGAAAAATATATTTATAATTCAACATTTGTTAAAGCAGGACTAAGTAACTCATGCCCCTAGAGGCCAAAAGCGCCACTGCAGGTGTCGTAGCATGTTACGTTATTTTACTCATTAATTGTCTGTGAGAGTAAATACAACGCTGACAGAAAAGACAAAGGGTGAGAGGGATGTTGTACATCCACTCACACAATGGAGATATTTTTTTTCACTCAAACTTGGTTGTAAATACTGTTTAAGTGGCGCTAGCCCACAGTTAGCCTGTGAGCTTCTTCTTCGTGATTCCATTAGTGTGTATTGGTGGCTCCGACCCAGAGGCAGGAAACTTGCAATTGTGGTTTTCTGGCCAGAGACACCAAGGGGAGATGAAAGACCCCCCAATCATCCCATCAACACTTATATTACCCCCAGAGGGACTACAAAAAGGATTTTTTTAAGGTAAACAAGTTACTTAGTAATGGGAGAAAGTTTTGATTTCCCCTCATGGCTGCTTTGAACATGACTATATATGGGCAACTCCAAGGACGCCGTCTGTATTTATTCACCTTATGCCGAGAGGCAGTCTCAACTTTAGCTCGCTCATACCTGTTGAATATGTCCAGAAGAGACAGGAGCAAGTGAACGCTAACCGGCAAAAACAACTAGCGGCATGTTGGCGGTGTAACACTGTTTATTGTCCCACCGAAACACATAAAAGGGTTCTGCCTTGACATTAATGTGTGTTGATGCCCTACTGTGTTGCAACTGATTTTCTCTTGACATCTGCAGCCCTATGTAAACTAATAGGAGTGAAGGGGCTGTTGAAGACAAAAGTTGTGTTACAAAATGAAAGAAGCATCATTATATGTGAAATGTTTATTCATGCAGCAACTCCTTTGGTTTCTGTGAATAATGTTGGCTGTAGTATAAATTAATCTAACATCTCCTATCCTTCTCATGCGCTTGCTGTTTTATACATGTTGACTATCTCTTTTGATCTACTCTGATGTATAAGAAATGGCGCAGTCACGAACCAAAAATGAAACATTTAACAATCGTAGATACATGATTCACCTCAAAGTGACCTCCCTGTGTTGGCTGGACATACTCAATATTTCAACAAAAGACCTCATTCACAGAATTCTAAACATGGTGAATGAGAAAGCCGGCGACTTAGTTTGGTATAACTGAGCAAACATTGTGCGGGTCCGTGTCAAAAGATCAGAGCGAGTGAAAATTGTGTTCAATCCAAACTTCTTTTCAAGTCCAGCAGCCAGACTTGAGATTTCCATTTGACTTGGGGCAAGGATTACACAGAGAATACTAAGGAGCCATACAAAGAAAAGGCCATGCAACAATAACAACAAAGCCCCACTCACAGAAGAATTATACAAAGCATGCAGTCCAAGTTGGCAGCACTGTGAAATAAAAGACTGTGGAAAAAACACTTTCTATATGCATTTGCAATTTGATACAATGGATTTTTTTACCATTGTCTCTTTCAGTGGACAATGTTACCAGTAAGGCTTAGTATAATAATATTATTGTGGGATAAAAGTTACATACACACAATACATTATTGTATTTTTTGTTTTTGTTAATGTGGAGTACCAACAAATCATTGTTTAAATCATTGTTGTGGAGTTCCTTTCCCTGTCCTGGATGTGGGACTGGAACTTAAGTAGAAATTCAAGAAAAAATGACTGGCCATGCTAGATCACACCATTTTCCACAGACTTAGAAGAAGAAGAGTCTTGGCAAAGGAAGATAACTGCATGTAAGAGAGCAGCAAGATTCAGATGAACAGATTTCCCCTAATTTAACAGAACAAAGCAAATACCATTTAAATATTTACTTAAACATATTGCCATGAATCCTGACATACAGGGGAGTATTATTTCACAGAAAAGTTTGAGCTGGATATTGGACTTGGCAGCACACCTCCATCTGCTGTTTTGACAACGCACTGACAAGTCTTCACCAGAATGTGCTCCTCCATCTGTTCCCCTCATGTCTCTGTGTGCCATAACGCCAGCATGGCTGCACTGTATCCATAATTTCACTTTGATTTGGAAGCTTTGCCTGTGTTATTTCAGCAGACACAACAAAACCGCAATCAAACAGTGCTTCATTCAGCATCCAAGGCACGTTTGGCTCAGGGTGGTGCCTCGGAAATGTATGCTGTTTTTTTTTTTGGTTTTGTTTAATTCTACGCAACACAGACAATACTCAAAGATATTTTTAAAATCACAGGGAACACAAAACCCCAAAAGCTATAACTATAGTAAATAGGGTAAGAAATGCACTAAAAGTGGACAAATGAAGACTGTGAACTCTACCGAAGGAAAATAGAAAGTGCTGCTTTAAAAATGTCTAATGTCTAATGTGCATGCAAATTTGTCCCCTGTAGAGGACATAATTATCTGAACTTGAATATCTCCACGCACTACATACAGCTGAATTAACTCCTTTGGCATCTACAGAGTTAGAGCTGTTCAATGATACCAAATGTGTTTGTTTTTTTCATCAAGAAAAATAATGGCCATCAATGCAAATACATTTCTTCTTCTTCTGAGACACTGAACAGTGAAGAGGCACCAAGAGCCCCCACACCTGCAGCACGGAGGAGGCGTCACAAGAGGAGCTACAGGAAACAACAAAAGGGACCAACGAGGAGATGGTGATAGACTGTGGAGGGAGCTGTGCAGGAGGAAGGGGAAGGACGAGGTGGAGCTGACCAGTGCAGGACACCACGCTCTGAGACGAGGACAAGCCCAGGAGGCGGTGCACCGTTTCAGATGATCAGAGGAGACAGAGGCTACAGCTACAGTTTCTCCATCCTCCAAGGTCATGCGGGTGGAGTGGCTGAAGGACAATGAGATCATGGACCCGGCCGAGGACGGGAACTTCTACATCACCGTGGACCATTCTGACCATCAAGCAGGCGCGTCTGTCCCACACGGCCAACTACACCTGTGTGGCCAAGAACATCGTGGCCAAGCGCAAGAGCTCCACCGCCGTGGTCATCGTCTACGGATTTCCCATCAACCAGTGCTCCTCCTGTGACCAAAACAGTGAAGATGGCGGCCGCGACACAACGATCTTTCACCAAAGAAAAAAAAAAAAGAGTGGTGCGCACTGAATGGGTGCTGCTGCCGGATGCTCTCTCATCGAATGCAATTTCTCCATCTGTGAGATCAATAAAGTATCACCTTACCTTACCTTACCTTATTTCATGGGAAGAAGAAAAGTAAGTGCAAAAAACTTTTCATTGAGCAAATTGAAATAATGTTGTTTACATATTTTGTTTGACTTATTATAACTATATTTCCGCATAGTATTTAAGTGTTTTAAAAAACACAGGACATACAGGACACAAAATGTCCTCCATGTGATGGAGGAAACAACAAGAGAGATGACCACTCCCCCACAATAAAAGTGGAAACTTCAGCCAAATGAAGCTCTGAGACACTATGGTGCCATCCATCTTCCAGCGATGGTGAACGAAAGATGTTTCAAGGTGTCGCAGATCAAGATGCAAGAACAAAAATCAAAGGTATTCCTCTGTGCTACCAAGAACAGGAACTGCGTTTTGTTCACTAGCAAGGACCACACCATAACAGTCGATAGTTTCAAACAAACAGAGAGGCTTGGCTTGGTATATTTGGCTCATGGGTAATTAGGGGCGTGGCTAGGTGAATGCAAGAGTGGTTGGTTGAGGCGGGGTCCTGCTCCTGAACCTAGTCAATACATATTAACTCCATAAGTATCACACCAACAAACAAAACATAAGTGATGATGGACACTTTTTAGGTTGTTAAACTCATTCTTATGCTGACCTTTTGCCATTTTCTTTGGGCCTAACTCATCAAGGTTCAGTTTAAAACGTTCTGATGTACACCGTAGTGCATCTTTAAAAAAAAAAAAAAAAAAGTTTTTGCCTCCCAAAAAATGTTTTCAGTCTTCTAATTACTTTACAAAGATTGGGGGGTTCAAAAAAAGTGATTGGACAACACATTATTCCTGGTGGTCAGGATATTTAAAAAAATATTTACATTTTGCCATTACTTTTTGAGTTACCTTTCCTATTACAACCAAATCACGATCAATCTCAAAAGTAAAAAACAAATGAACTACATATTTATAATGCAATTACAGAACTAGTTTTATAATGCCAAACCAAACTTTTTCAGGTCTAATGCACTGTGTGCTCAACTCCTACACAGTCTGCACATTATAATGATGTTTTTGTGTTACTTTAAGCAACTCCGTCTCCACAAGCTCATTATGACCTGCAAGTTTCTTATTTTATCACATCGCAAAACCTTCCCTTTACACTGTCAGCCAGGGTTAGCACCACGGACAGCTCCCAACACAACCATTTAGACTTGATATATTGCATTATTACCCTTTTCTCTGAGCCATTTATCACCAAACTAATAACATTAATCCTTCAATCTGGATCTAACTGCCAGGTCCGTGGCATTGGAGGCTGTGGTGAAACCCCCATATGTATTGCAGATCAGTAATATAGCTGCTGAGACACTAGCTGCCCCACTGTAAAATGGTTTGCCAGCTCTCTAGCGGGAGCACAAATTAAATGTTTGCCTACACAGGGTGAGCTTGGGCGTACAATCCTGGTAGTTTAATATAATTATGAGGCAACATCACAGCTCCAGGTGGAGGGCTGTTTATGCGATGAGAGCAGGACTGTAAAAGCTTTAGCACTCGTTAAACTTGGAATGAATACTCACCGGTGGCTTTGTCGTTTGGTGTTGCAGGTATGAAAAGAGAGTTGGGGATTTGAATGTGAGACATTTATGTGAGGAAAGTGTCTGTGGACTAAGAAGAAATGTTGCTTTTAGAAATTACTACAGTGGTATGACAAAATGTTGCACTTTCTAGGCTAAATATCTTGCAAAAGTAAAGTACATTATGATACATGGCAAGTTATTTCTACCACTCAAGGCTGCACAATATGAACAACTTGCAATAAACGAGGACAATCTTGCCAAACCAATATTGTTGCAATATTTTACTGAACCATTTCACGCAACATGGACAAAACAGGCCTTAGCAATTGTATTAAAATTGTATCAAAACTTATAAAGGAACTAAATCAGGACCAAAACAAATCATGACTTAAAAAATGAAGTGTTGTACTTTTGAAGTGCCAAATTAAAAAAGCCAATGTCCAAGATTTATTCAATGGATCACGTTTGGGCAGAGCCTTACTCAGATCATTTAGTCTTTTTTCTATTTTGAGCCACACCAACCTCCAAACCAACATTTGGTGTGCGCTGCTTCTCTTTCTCACTTTCCACTTTTGAAGTGACCAGGCCTTTTACCATTACTCCCAACATGTAGTTCAAAGTCTATTTCTATCTCACTGTAGTACCCCAAAAAACTTTGAAGTATAGTGTATGTGACTTTTTGTGATTCAAATTTAAAATGATTGAGAATCAAATCAATGTGAATTGTTTATTGTCATCTGTGGCTTTACAGAGTTGTCAACAGCAACTTGTCTTCATAAATTAAATGCATATTCATAGAGAAGAGTGGTATCTAAAAGTGACACAGTAATTATGTCACAGATAACTTTAAGTTGTTCAGTGTTACCTTACTTTACAGTTTTCGATATACCAGGTTTTAAGGATTCATCATGGCATTAGGCTTTTAATTTTGTTTTATTTTATTTTTTTTATCAGATGCACTTCCAGAGTTCCATTTGTTCCTGATTTACTGTATCAGTACAAGTTTTTTTTCTAAAGCCACCCATCCTCCCACACTTCTCCACCAATGAAGTGTTGGTCTAATTACAAACAATTAATTGCTAATCTAATTCTCAATCTCATTTGCTCCAGCTCCAAGTGATTAATTTCGTCACTTAGTCTACAAAACTACAACAACAACACCAATTGTCCCATTAACCTATTTACAAAGAGGATAGATGTCTGGTAACTCTTATAATTGACATTAATAGTGAATACTGCAGTGTAATAGACTCTATAAAGACAATGGCAATTAATGCAGCAGATATGGACTGGAGATTGAGCGGTGGCGATGGGGGGTCATTCGGTCGCACATGGAAATAGATGGGTGTAAAACAAGTGGTGATTAGCAGTGCACTTGTCTGAGCTGCAGTTAGTGGATGAGTTAATCACCGCGCAGCCCATTAAAGAGTCACGGCCTTGTCTCTCAAATTTACCGAGCCAGAGATCTAATATTCACTGCCCCGATGAGGAGGCAACTATTTATAGAGCCGCACAATCACAGCCGAAATTAAAATCTATTTCCCCACATTAAACGCATTCATTTGGGTGCGATGATAGTGTTTCAGAGGTCAAGGAGAGTGGAGAGAGTCCCAGGATGTGGTCAAGGGTGCAGTGGGTGGGTAACTGCAAAGATGGGATACAAACCAACAAACGCAGTAAGTGCGGTTATAGGGATTTCCATTTTGTTCCTGCTAACGGGTATTTATGGCCAAGATCATCATGATTCGGAGAGCTGACAAAATACACATTGAGAACCACTCACTTTCACACATATCATATTCATTTTGACTGTAAATAAGACAAATCTGTTTTTTGTAAATGCATACTGTAGACTAGACGTTTGATCATGTTTCTGCAGTGTAGAAACTGCCCCACGCTCTTAATACTGGAGCAAGAGCAAGACCATGGTTATATAGTCAGGAGATGGACTTAACTCCCACCTGAACCGAGCACATTTACCCCAGTTTGGCTTCACTCAAATAAAAGCTGCTTGATAAAAAGCGTCAAAAGAGCAACGAAAACGGAGATAAAAACGCAACAAGAAAGCAATAAAAGAACGTCAAAACATGACAAAAAAGTGATGAAAAAGTGACAAAAACATGACAAAAAAGTGATGAAAAAGTGACAAAAACATGACAAAAAAAGTGAAGAAAACGTGACAAAAACATGACATAAAAAGTAATGAAAAAGTGATGAAAATGTCACAAACGAATATGAAAACGCACAAAAAAAGCCATAAAAGAGCGACCAAAACGTGCCAAAAAAAAAAAAAAAGTGAAAAAAGTCATAAAGTGAAGACAAGGTGATGAGGGAAAGATCAATTTTTCAAATTAGGTATTACTCTGGCCCATAGGCTGCAACATTTTAGATTTGGGTAAAGCTGAACCGGAGAAAATGTGCTCAGTTAAGGCGGGGGTTAAAGGGTTAACTCACAGTGCTTAATAAGATGTACAAGGCCATGGGCAATGTTAATGTAATGAAGATGCGGGAAAAAAGAAAGCAGCAGATGCTCGTTGTAGTCAACGCTGTCCACAGCACGCCACGCCTCTGCTGACCACCCAGGCTACCAGTGAAAGCACTGGCGCACCGTTGTTTGTACGCAAGATTCCAACTTCATCTTGAGCAATGCTGTTGTTGCGCCAGCTGGAAGTTCTGGCCCTTACGTTATAGTTTTTGCTCAAAGTCCTCTGCATTTGACCCATTCTTCGAAGCAACTCATCATGAGCAGTTGGTGACCAAAGAACAGAGCGGGATCTTTAGCCAGTTACTTGCAAATGTACACACCTGCAGAATAACCCTATTGTGAAGCTGTGAACTGTTTTTTGTTGTTGTTTCGCCCAAATAGAGATCAAAAATGTCACACAGCTCGGAAACTTAACCTGTGAGGGTAGTGTCCTTTTGTATGTCTTGTCTAATTCCCCAGCTTTTCGTCTTAGATCTATTCATTCATGTTAATGTTTTTTTTTATTCCAACTCAAATAAAGATTCTGGTCTCTAGACCTGGAAACAAATTATTTTCCAGGCACGTCGCCCAGCCTCTGTCTCTTCTTGGGGAATATTTCCTCCATTTATAGGACACGTGTAACTTGCCGCTCTTCTTTTGTGTCAGCCTGTTTACATAACTGGCTCGGTTGGCAGCAGAAAAACTGGTCTTACTCAGGCAACTTGGGACTACATCAATGAGTAATTGTCTCCACACAGACCTCACAGACAGGAGATAAGAGCCGTAAAGGTCACAGACAGTTCTCCATCCCAAAACATCTCCATTTATTCAACAAGGACTGCCCTGAATATTAATCTGAAGACAGTCATCGAAGATAATAAGGACACAGAAAAGACACCATTACCATGTCACACTGAACCTTTTGAATGGGTTGTACTTCATTGCCAATTACTTTGTTTACTTGCACGATCATTTTCAGGTAAGGAGGCGACTAAAATGAAGAGCCGGTGTCGCTTATACAGATCTGATTGAGGATCCTTTGCTGAAGTTCCCCTCTGTTTTAGGTTAAACTAGAAATCATCACTTTGAAGCAGCAATGCACATGAGTGTCTTTGTATTTTTTAGCAACTTTATCCTCCTGTGTGAGAAGGAGGATCAGAAATGACAACAAAGACTTCGCGCCAACCTGACACAGATTTGGATGCTGGACTAAATAGCTGCACTTGTGAGATCCTTGGGGCTTCTCTTAAGCTCTGCTAAGCACCGACTTACAGCTGATTAAGTCCACAGTGACCCAATCTGGAGGCTATTAGGGCCTTACAAGCTGAAGATGAGTATATTAAAGATGACCGGGCAGCTGCCGGGATCAGGTCAAACCGAGCATGGGCTAACGCTGTGTGTGTAAACCACTGTTTAACTCATTACGAGAGGGTGAGAAGTCTTACACAGCTTTTAAAAGTGGTAAAAGGCGGTGCATGCCTGTGCGCACAAGTCTGTTTAATTGGTTTATGACATTGCATAAGCAATTAGTTGAATGTTCTTTCCATTTTCTGGGGCTGAGCCCAGTGTAGACAAGCTTTGTAGTATGTGATGGAATATGATAGGACAGAAATATAATGAACATATAAACAACTGCTTAGCAATGCTTTTTTTTGTGGCAATAATCTTGTACAAATCAATACATGACAAGTGTGAAAACTAATTCGGAGATTTGTAGCAGAAGAAAAGCACTTTGAACTCAATGGACTAATTATTGATCATAACTCCAGCTGATACAGAATCATGCAAAAACCTATTTTTATGAAAACTGAAGGTTGCTAGGTTACTACCAATATCCTCATTTTACCTATTAAGTACTTTTCTTGTGTTAGTAACTCTCTCTTCTGTTGTTCTGCCAGACTGCGCTCAATGTTGGGTTGAAAGAATCAACTGCTTTTAGTTGTCTTTCTTAACTTTTTTTTCTGCTGGTGACCTAAATCAATTGAAGAGGTGTTCTATATTTAATTGCCAAAAGCCTGTGCAGCAGCTTTGTGTTAACTATAGTATTGTACTGCATTACTTATGTAAGCTAGCCTGTAATCACCTGGACATAAAAGTAGCTATAACTTATATGATGTAATGAAACAAAAGTCTAGGGAAGTCTTGTAAACCAACAGACTAAACCTCCATGTTTTGCTCCAAAGTTTTTAGACCACAAGTGACACCACCTCTCTTTCAGCTCCCGGACTTTGAACTATAAGGCACTTTGTTCCGTCTAATTCTCAGCAGAAACAGCAGAAACTAAATTAAAGGCTTTCAAGGGCTTTAATTTCTGGAACAAAGCTGCTGCAGGGTTCATGGTGTCCACTCACTCCTCGTGTTTTTCTAAGATGCTGAAAATGCCTTGAAATCTTGGCGGCAGTAACAAGATGGGCATGAAATGGTAAGAGCAAGTTCAGTAAAGTAAACAGTGTCTGGAAGAGTTAACTTTCCTTTTTGTTCAAGTGTCTCGGATACATTTCAGTCAGTGCGGCACAGGCAGGTGTGGTTACATAAAGTGTGAGTGTAAATGAAGCAGTGTAGTGGAGCGCTGAGTGGCAGTGGTACCTTCTGGTCGTGGCTGTAGGCCAGGGCCCAGTCTTCTTTGGTGTGGTGGAACAGCAGACTCAACACGTAGAAGGTGAGGCGATACTTCTGAAAACTGGCTCCTTCGTCTGAGCTGATGAGAATACTGCTCTCGAACTCTGGGTCTGTCAGAACCATGATCTGGAACAAAAGGGAAAAGAGTGTAAGCATGGGATTCTTTTCAATATAAATACCTGGGGGTAAACATCTCTGAGGACATGAAATGGGACCAACACATCTCCACTGTAGTCAAGCAGTCAAGGCAGCGGCTGCATCACCTCAGGAAGCTGAGGCAGTTTAACATCTCAACAAGGCTGCAGAAAGACTTCTACTGTGCTGCAGTGGAACCAGTGCTCACCGGCTGTTTGACTGTGTGGTATGGGGGTGCTACAGAGAGGGACAAGAAAGTGCTCAGGAGAGTGTGCCGAGCGCATCACAATGACTTCCCTGCTCCATCCTGAAGAGCTGTATCGGAGGGACTGCGTGAAGAGGACACAGTGGATCATGGCAGATGTTCACCACCCCCACCATGAGCTGTTCCAGCGGCTGCCCTCTGGAAGGAGGCTTCGCTCTCTTTGTGCTGGACCCGTGAGGTTCAACACGAGCTTCATCCCCCAGGCTATACGCCAAATGAACACCCTCTTAAAGGAGGAACAAAGAGCTAAAGCCCTAGACTGTAATGCCAAAGAAAATCTGCTTGGTTAAGTGGGGGTTGAGAGGTTAATATCTTGGTATAGGATACACATTTTATCAAAACAGAGGAGGTTCGAGAGTTTGTGAGGTTCAGTAGGGAAGTCTTTTATAATAATCATCATAATCTTCTCTGAGTGTGCTACTAAAGAAACAGCTCCAGATTGAGTCATCACCCAGAACATAACCTTCAGTTAAAGCTGTATTATGATTAGGGCCCCATGAAAGCCCTGGTCGCCTGGTAACCACCATGTCACTCTGAATAAAAAGCTGTCACCAAATGCAGACATTATGCCGAACACATCTGAAGCATATGCCTCACTTATACAGCCCTGTCTTATATAAACTGCACCACAAAGTTGACGAGTGGTTCCATGTTACATTTACTTACAGCTGTAGAACAAGGCATTAGGCAGCCAGGCCCAACTTGTCACTGTTATTTCCGTTATCAGCTCCAGCCTAACCATGTCATTTCCCCAAGCTCACCTCCTAATAAAGTTCAAATTCAAATGCACCATCGCTGCCGACGAGGAAGAGGTCCTAATTTCATGCATGAGATGTTTCCGCTCCTGCTATCTGACTTATTACTGGATTCAATAATGGGAGGAATTCCACAACGGTATTCAGCTAATGACATTTAGAGTCTTTGTCGGAGGAGATAAAGAGGAGGGCTTTGAATAGCTGTGAAATATGTTACAATAATGTATTCTTAGAAATCGGCTTACAATAGGCTTTAGCGCAGAATTCATACATTCAACTGCGGTGGTATTTATAGGGGAAGGATATGTGCAGGCTCATTAATAAATCCTAATATACAGCAGATATTACTTGCTAATTAGTCATGTCCATATAATTTGCATAAGGTGTAATGCATAGTGGTTAATATTGCATTAAGTATTCTGTTTTAGAGAACACTGATTCTCCAAATGAAGGATTTCTGCTTCATTGGTTTTCCTCCATTCTCTGAGTACCCCACAACTCCCATCGGAGCTGATTATTTAGAAACTGGTAAGTCCATGTATTTTGATTCTGGATGAAACACTAATTCTTAGGGGAAACAGGAATAAACAGTTCTACTTAGTTTTAACTCCCTTTTGATATTTAAACCATTAGTTGGGGTTTTGATCTAGTCTGGATCATCTTTTGTGCTACTACTAGGATCCTAGCACAGAGAAAAGCTTTGCCTTTCTCCAGCAGGCTGTTGTTTGCTTGACAATCCCGCCTCCCAAACCTGTGTGTTATATGGTGGAGACATTGGCGTGAGCTTCTTGATAGCTCACACAGATGCAGGGAACGACCTGATCTACATGAATTGTCTGCGGAAGAAAAAAAAAAAACTCACTGGGGCTTTTTTAAAATGGGCAAAATGATATGCCTACACAGGGTAACCAAGAGGGAATTTGCCCTAGGGATCACGTATTTCCAGCCTCGTGTACTGCTGCAGTTCCCAGCTCCAACAACCATCTGCAAACTCTTTCAAAGAGGAACAACACCCTGCGTGATTCAGCTGAACTGCTATTTATGGAGAGAGACAAAGCTTTGCCTCATAGATGACTCTGGCAGGCTACTGTTTGCTCAACCTGGTTTGCTACGAAATCTCACCTGGCTTACCAGTGCTACAAGGTACACAAGAGAAACCATAACTAAACAACTAATACTATTTCTACTACAACCTATTGTCACTGATTGATAGCTACTTATTTCAATGTATTCAGATCAGGGTGAAAATACTGACGTTATATTGAAGAAACCCATCAAATGTCCCGTGTTTACTGCCAGCCAGTCTTTACAGCTCTTTACTGCATTGCTTGGGGTCCGAATTGCGTTTTCTTTTGTCAATTCCCTTTCAATTGGAAAAACACAAGCACATTTGTCACTGCCACGCACACTCGCCCTCTTTTCTAACACTTTAGGGAGCCCTCCTCGCTGCTGATTTAGATAAATTGTTTTTCATTAGACGCCAATAAATGAGTACAACATTCTCAACCTGGATCTCTCATTTGCTCAAGCTATCCATATCCTGTCATCGCTCTATGCCAAGGCCTCCCATTAACCAGCTTCATGTCTGTAATTTACACATAATACATATTCATATTAGTGAACAGAAAAGTCTATTTTCAAAAGGATCAGTATATTATTCGGTGTGTTCCTAGCGTCTGTGTTAATGTGAAAGGAACATTTAATTTCAGGTGCCATAGTCTACTTTCCAATTCTCATCCCGCATTTGCACTCACAAACATACTATCGTTCATAGCAGCGAACACAGACACTAGATACAAGTCTTCGCAAGGACACAATGACAGTATGCCAACTTTGAGCCACTAGCATTGATTCTAATGGGACTTCAAACGTCCCAAGAACGGCTTAAAAGCCTGGCTCCAGAGTTTTTCTTTTTCCAAAAATCGTTATGACCCATGTGACAACACTGGGGTAGGTGACATATTTTCAACCACGCTAGTTTTTGTTGATCAGCCTGAAATTTGGAAGTATTTTCAGCGCATTGACTGGCTCCAGAGCTTTGGAGCTCTGTGGAGGCTCCGCCCGCTCCTCGTGGATGTATTCATAAATACATACATAAAGTCAGTCTGGCTTTATGCCAGGCTACAGCCTATAGGCCAGAGTAACGCCTCATTTGAAAGTGAAGACCCACAAAACTGATCGTAATTCGTCTGGGTTTTTAAATTGTTGTTGTTGCTTTTCCGACACATTATTGCCACTTTTTTGTGGTTCTTTTGTGGCTCATTATTGTCTTATTTTTTGTTGGCTTTTCCATTGTGTTATTGTTGCTTTACAGGCCCTTTTGTTGCTTTTTTTTTATTATGTTATCATGTCTTTTCCTCCACATTTTTTATGCTCTTTTGCTGCTTCTTTGTTACTTTTTTGTGTCTCTTTTTTTTGCTTTTTCATCATTTTTTCATTTTGTTTTTGACGCTTTTTTTTTAAGACGGTTTAAGATCTTGGTAATCCCAAACTGGAGAAAATGTGCTTGGTTCAGGTGGGGATTAAGAGGTTATGCTATTATTACACACAGACTTGTCATTCTTACCTCCACATGTTTGCCTGAACACAATGGCACTATTTTCACCCTATTCTATATAATATTCCACAGTCTATGTTCTACAGATTGAACCTAGGACCTTCATGCTGTGAGGCGAGAGTGATCACCGTAGCGCAACAGTGCTGTGTTGGAATGAAAATACATCTCCCTTTAGCATAATGACTGTGATACGCCTCCATGCGTAACATAACAGTGCTCCTGACAGCCGTGCTTTTAGTTGACCTTTTCCGTGAGCCTCTGAAAGTGGAAGACTACGGCAAAATGCTCTTTGACGAGTGGGTACTAATTTACAGCTATATGAATATAATATAATATATAAATATGGAAAAAGCGCAGATTAAGTCCAGACCTTAGTGAAGGGAAATCCTTTTGACACTTGCTATGTCTTCAACGCTATACAATTGATACAGTAAATGTGCTCTTTCCCTTACCTCCGCAATCTGACCCGCACATGTACCACGGCCCACTGTAGATTACCCTCTGGAACACATTTGTTCGGAACAACTCATTAGCCATGTGCGACAGTTCCTCTATTTCTCAGTAATATTTGATTCTTTGTTTGGGGAGCAGATTTGCATACTAGGTCGACAAAAGACTGAGCAAACAAGAACTCAGAAAAAAGAAAAAAAAAAGACTCTGAAATCATTTTTTTTCTGGTGTTTCTGTTACGGTAAGCCGCACCAGCCAAAATGAGAACGCAGAAGTTTTCCCAAAGTTCTCATCTGGAGTAAGCTGCGTCGATTCTGTGTGTCAAATATCTGAAAACCTACATTGACAACCCTCATGAGGGACGGACATAGATGGAGCTGTTGTTTAAAATAAAGAAAGAGACTTGAATTGCTCCCCTGAAAGGAACAGGCCACCGTTTTTCCATACTGAGATATGTTCTTACCTGAGCTTAGACAAGTTGATACATACCTGACTGGTCTTCGTGCGTGCCGTGGAAGAGCTTGGTCGCTTCTGACTTCACCCCATTTTGAGCAATAGGAATATGCTGAGAGAGGCCAAATGCTAAAAACATCTTTGGTCTTTTTGCGTGACTGAGGGGCACACAGTTCTTCCATACTGAGATATGTTCTTACCTGAGCTCAGACAAGTTGATGTGTACCTGTCTGGTCTTTGTGTGTGCCCGTGGAAGAGCGTGGTAGCTTCCAAATTCACCCATGTTTGGAGCTATAGGAATACATTGGGAGAGGCCAAATGCTAACAACAGCTTTGGTCGTTTCGCGTTTTGCACAAAGACCAGACAGGTACGTATCAACTTGTCCAAGCTCAGGTAAGATCATATCTCAGTATGTAAAAATGGTGGCCTGTTCCTTTAAAGGGGCTAGATGCAAGTTGGCCATTTTATACTCACTACTGCCACCTCAGGTCTTTTGCGTAACTGCAGCTTCTATATTAAGCCCGTGCATGACAGCACTTTGGACCCGAAGAAACACCTTTTTGAGTGACAGTGCAGGATTTTAGAGGCAGTTGTGGTGAATAGGTCCGAGCTCTACACATTAGGACATGGCTGGAACATGTAGGGGGAGGAAAATACTTAATTCTGACATTTTAAACTCTGTATAGTCCCTTTAAATAGCACAGTACAGAAGATCTCAAGGAGAAAATATCTTGACAATCTTGGTAATCGTTACGCCATACCGTATCATGTTGCATTCCGAAACCAGAGAGCAAGGAAGATGCACCCGAAAATCAATTACAACCGTATACATGTGATCAAGACATGAACCTCTCCCTTCAACTTCTAATTTCCCCATTGTAAAACCCCAGCACTCTCCAATGGGTGATTAAGATTTCCCTCACAGCCTTTGCGCCGGCTCTGTGAGACGAACAGCGCGAGTGAGGAGGGTAACAATTCTAAATCAATACGGGCTTGAAGGGATAACCTTTGTGTTTTATCAGCCACATACCGAACCGCACAGAAGCTGCAGAGCCCAGATAGGAGCCGCTATAGTCGCGCGGGATCGTCGGCTAAGGGAGCGAACGATAGAACAGAGACACCGCGCCGCAAATAAATCATGTCAAAGCAAATCAATTGGGCTTTGGCTGTCTTTAAACACGCACAGGACACAGAAGAGGGAGTGCCGAAAAGCCGAACGGAAATGGCGCAAGTCAAAGCTCCAGGTTCATTTTGAGGTTTACAAAGAAGTGCTTTGTGTGTTCAACCAGATTTTGCGTGGAGCAAGGGAGAAGTACTTCTCTACAATCATCTCAAACTGCAGAAACAATTCTCGCGTTCTGTTTTCCACAGTAAACAGATTAACTAACCCTCCAGTTTCACTGCCCCTAGAACTAATCTCTACATCTAAGTGTAATGAGTTTGCAATATTTTTCTATGACAAAGTCCAAAGCATTAAAAATGCCATAATCTCCACAACACAAATAGAAACTCTGCCACCAGATAAACACCTTGAGCTGACACATTTCACACCTGTTACTGACAAAACAATCGAAGAGGTTATCTCCGGTCTGAGTTCATGTACATGCTGCCTTGATGAATTACCCACTAAATTTCTGAAGTCTGTGCTGACCAGCTTGTTACCACAACTTGCTCAGTTAGTTAACATCTCACTCGAGACTGGAGCATTTCCAAAGGCCTTGAAAACTGCAGTCATCAAGCCTCTTCTAAAGAAGAGCAGCCTTGATGCCAAGGTAATGAACAACTACCGGCCCATATCAAACCTGCCATTCTTAGGAAAAGTCCTAGAGAAAGTAGTATATCAGCAGCTCACTTACTTTCTCCTGTCTAAAAATGTGTTTGATACTTTCCAGTCAGGATTTAGACCCCACCACAGCACTGAGACAGCTCTGATCAAGGTGACAAATGATATCCGTATGAACACCAACGCAGGTATGGTCTCAGTTTTAGTTCTGCTGGACCTGAGCGCTGCCTTTGACACAGTGGACCACGGGATCTTACTTCACAGGTTAGAAAACTGGGTGGGAATCTCTGGCACTGCTCTAAACTGGTTTAAGTCCTATCTCGAGGACAGGACATACTTTGTTGAAATTGGCAACTGTGTCTCAGACAAAATTGCCATGACCTGTGGAGTCCCCCAGGGGTCAATCTTGGGACCCCTCTTATTCAACTTGTACATGCTTCCATTGGGTCAGCTAATAAACAGCAACAACGTGTCGTACCACAACTATGCAGATGACACTCAAATCTACGTGTCACTGACGGCTGGTGAACATGGGCCTGTAGATACACTCTGTCACTGCATCCAACAGATCAGTTTGTGGATGCAAAACAACTTTCTCCAACTAAACTCAGACAAAACTGAGATCATTGTTTTTGGCCCACAGGCACAAAGACAAAGTGTTATCAGTCACCTTGAGTCTCTCTCTCTAAAACCAAAAAATCAGGTTAGAAATCTAGGAGTAATCATGGACTCAGACCTGAACTTAAACAGCCACATCAAAGCAATAACATCAGCAGCTTTTTACCATCTGAAAAACATTGCTAAGATCAGAGGAATAGTGTCAAAACCAGACTTAGAGAGACTTATCCATGCATTTGTCTCCAGCAGGTTAGACTACTGTAACGGCCTACTCACTGGCCTCTCTAAACGAGCTATCAGACAGCTACAGTACATCCAGAACGCTGCTGCTCGAGTCCTGACAAGAACCAGGAAATACGACCATATTAGTCCAGTGCTCCGGTCTCTGCACTGGCTTCCTGTCACTCAGAGAATAGACTTTAAAACAGCTCTGCTTGTGTACAAGTCATTTCATGGTTTAGCTCCAAAGTACATCTCTGACATGTTACAGCCGTATGAACCATCTCGGGCCCTGAGAACTTCAGGGAGGGGCCTCCTGGTGGTTCCCAGAGTCAATAATAAACACGGTGAGGCTGCGTTTCAGTTTCATGCAGCTAAAATCTGGAACAGTCTTCATGAGGACGTGAGACAGGCCTCAACTCTGACAATGTTCAAATCCAGGATGAAAACAGTTCTGTTTGCCCGTGCATATGACTGAAAGTATTTTATCTGCACTCTTGCCTTTTACTGTAATTGATTAATTTTATATTGATGTCTATGTTGATGTTTTATTGATTGTATTTGTTTTATGCAACTGTGAAGCACTTTGAATTGCCTTGTGTATGAATTGTGCTCTACAAATAAACTTGCCTTGCCTTGCCTTGCCACTTGTCAACGCAATATGCTCATTAGACATGGATCAGGACTTAATCACCCACAGTAAGCTAGCATGTCCATGAACACCTCCGTCGTTACCCCCTTCTTTCTTTTTTCCCCCTCTACGCTGAATGTCTATGTTAAAATTAAGCTCATTTATCAGAGATTCAATCAAGCCGTTCAAGGACTTGGGAGCACTGTTGTAGTGTGTGAAGAAAAATACGTTGGAAAAGAGTGGGGAAGATTCATGGGAGGTGTCATCTGCAGAGGCTTTCCACTAAATGTCATTACTATCATTCAAATCTATAATGTGACAGTCTAAAGGTCACCGCTTGGCTATTTTCCCAGCAAAAAGAAAGAGTTTAACGTACATGCTTCGGAAAACTGCAGCATGGCGCAAATAATAGGTCTTGTCAAGCGCAGCAGGTAATTGCGTTTTAGAGTGATTAGCAGCGACTTGGCCTCATCTACAGAGGCTTAAAAGCAGCTAAGGTTCTCAGGGACACATGAGGACAAGAGAGTGCAGCAACTTGCAACAAACTTTTTATCTGCTTGTGCAAAGTATGATCCGAGGAGAAAGAAAGAATAGACTCATGCAGTCAAACAGGTTTTAAATGAAAAAATTAAAAATGTAACAATAATGTTTAAAGTTAAAACCGTGTGTTAAATCAAGTAACTGTGTAATAAAACTGAGGTTAAGTGTTTGTTTATTGCCTTCTTAAAGGCTTAAGAATTTCACTCTACTCAATTGTGGAGGGAGTGAGAGAGAAAATCCAGTCTTGATTGAAAGCGACATCCTGCTATCTAACGTCAGAGACTTCCGCTCCTGCCAAACAGCATGGATTTGTTTGTTTGTTTGTATACTTTATTGTCCCCGTAGGAAAATTTGTCCTCTGCTATTGACCCATCCTTCAATGACACTGGGGCAACCCATGAAGCGCAGGGGACCTACAGTATCTCCAGATGTGGAGTCAGGCTGATGGTCAGTATCACCTGGCTGGAGAATTCACCTATTATACATGTTTTTAGTGGTATGGTAAACCGGAGAACCCGGAGGAAACCTACTCAGACATGGGGAGAACATACAAACTCCACACAGAAAGGCCCCGTACAGGTGGGAATAGGTGGGAAATTTTGCTGTGAAGCACGAGCGCTAACTGCTGCACTATCATGCCGCCACAGTAGTGGCAAAAGTGGTGGTGTGGCGGTTTATGCCTCACAGCCTGAAGGTCTCAGGTTTGATTTACGGGCCACGAGCTGTTTCTCTGTGGACTTTGCATGTTCTCCTTGTGTCTGTTTGGGCTTCCTCAGAGTGCTCCATTTTCCCGTATCAACCCAAGTTCTCCACGCGCTGCATTGGACTGATGCACTCAAATGCCCACGATGATAAAGTTTCCAGACAGAGTTTCAAATCTTAAAGTCTGTTGAGCTATAATATATACATTTACATATTAAAGAGTGTCACAACTCACATAAAGATAATTGAGGTTGGGTCAGAGTCCAGTGCGATAATTGTATAGTGTCATACAGTATTACATATTGCCCTTTTATTAAACACACATTTGTGTAAAATGAAATCATATTCCAAGCCAAAGTTCTTTATGAGGGACTTGCGTGGCAAGAGTTTTCTGTAGCCACAGTGAAATAAACAGTGTCCCAATAATTACTCTTTCCAACATCAAAAATCAAACAGAAGATTTTAAGCGATTATCCACGGGCTTTGGCTTTTGGGGATTTTAAGGAGGAATAGGAGCTAGAAATGTTTCCAAAAATACACATTCAATACAGAAAGTGGGGATAATGTCTGACTATCGGTTGATGCAATAACCATAATGGCCATATGGCATCACATTGTTATTAGCCCATGAGGCTGCAGCTTCACTCTGCCATTTGTGCAGCCAATTGTTTCACAATAATCACATGGTATGACTTCATAATTGAGAACTGAGGTCAAGCTAAAGTTCACATAGTTACACTAATGATAATCTTTCTCTTGACTTTCCCTTCCTGGGTCACACCTTAGGTTTGTGCGGTTGTTAGTGTGTACACCATGGTGCCCCGGTTTTTGCATTCTCATTTACTTGGGTTTCGGGCAGGCACAAACATTGAATCTTCTCTTTCTAAGCTTAAAGTGTCCATACAATAAGGGCTACAATAAGATCAGCAAAATCATAAAAGAATCCAGCCACTCCGAAAGATATACATTTTGGCTTTCTTCAGTTTTGAAACCAATTTTGGGAAGCCATATTTCCTTGGTATTATTTACATCCGCAGAAGTGTGTGATTCAGCTCAGAGATGGCTTCTCATTTCTCTCCTGAGGGCAGTAATAAACTTTATCTAAACTTATACGACTGAAATAATAAAAAAAAAAAAGACGACACATCAGCAGCCGCAGCAGCAGCACCGGGGGGACCGTATTGCAGAGCTTGCCCTTGATGCAGAATTAAATCTTGGGCATAAAAAAGGCAGGAGGAGTGAGTCAGGGGCAGTAATCAGAGGGGGCTATGATCTGTCCCTTGGTCTGACGTGCCACAGTCTCATATCGCATTACGTTGCGCTCCATGCAAACATATTCAGGGTCACTACCTTGGCTTAAGCCTTGGGAAGTAAAGCCTGATGGACCTAGGCACCTCCCCTACTGCATTTGTCACATGCTCGAGTCATGCTGTGTGGACTCACGACGGAGCGTGGAATCTTCTTAGCAACCAGGCCTAGGCATACAATTTTAACACGAGGATTCATTCGATAAGGAAAGCGATTTGTCCAGCACTTGAAAGGTTTTTGTTTTGTTTTTTTCTCCAGCTTTACCCTGTCATCCAATTCATGCTGTCAAAACAGGTTTGGATGATCTTTTAAAAGGTTGTAAAATATGGAGTTTCTGTTCTTTTATTCATGCCAGTGTGATTCTATGTGAATTTTGGAACCAAAACAAGACAAGGTAATGCTTCAAATTCTGTTCAAACCTCTCATCCTATAACCTTCAACTTCTATGTGGAAACTTCTATGTGGAAAAAAAGGGAAAAACATTCTCCACATCTGAACTTTGTGCTTCCAGTTCAACCATGTTTAGGCATGACATCACTTGAATGATGTAATGAGAACAGTCTGGAGGGTCTTTTTATTTCTGAAGACTAATGATTCTAGCGTGTTTTACCATTTATGTAGCTTATAGAGTGAGCACAATTTATATTTTCTATTCACTTCATCTTACAATGGGCCTGTCAATATATACACTTATGTGTTTCTGTCGCATCATGACTTTTGTTGCTATGGCCTTGGGGACTTCTGCCTTGTGTACGCTTTTTTTTTATTATCAAGCAATGCTCTCCTTTGATTTTAGTCAAGATGCAACAATAGCACACCTTACTGCAGAGGAGCAGAGAAGCAGAAAAAAGATGCATCACTTCTTTGCCTTCATTTATTCCTTAGTTGAAGCAGATCTTTGGTAAAAATCTTGCTGCATAGCTGGACTGACAGCCCTATGCAGCTTTGCTTTGTAAACATAGCCACATGCTGCTTTGTTTACATAGACTTGTGCTCTCTGGGGCTGTATTTTTGGCGGTTATTATTGTGAGTGATTATCATAATCACATACAAATGGTGTGCTCCATTAATTCTGCTTTTTTCCCCCTGTTTGCAGTATTATTAGTAAGGCATAGTTCCACTAGTGCCCTCAAAATGGTGTCTGAACAACACTGTCATCATTGGAGACGAATAACAGCAAGTTTTGATCATCACTACATAAAGTGGGATTGTTTTCTGGACGTTGGGATCTTTCCGCAGAGGGTCAGATTGTTCCCCCCAACCTGAAACATTGCTAAATAGGTTGATCCCCCTGCAAGGTACACATCCTGCAGGGGTAGTAGTCATTTGTATGACATAAACTTGTATTGAAGCAGATATAAAACATTTAAATAGAGCTTGAATATGCAACAAAGGCCTAAAGGATGGGTCAACATTACGTCTTTTGAATGGCAGTTTTGTAATTCAGCCTTGGATAGACTAGGAAAAAATAAAAAATAAAGGTCTGTCAAGCACTTTGCTCACTTAGTTCTCCAGCCTTGAGAATTATACTTGGTAATATTCACTTCAGGCGACAGTCTCTACACGTTTTATATCTTATTTGAGGCAACCAGAATAGTCTCATCTTATTAAATCATAATGTAGGGGAGCAGACTTAGCCGATATTGGGGGTTGCACAATTGTGGTCATATTGAATTTTCGAACGATTTTGGCACTTGTATTATAACGTGAACAATGTTTGACCTAATCTGCTCATCTAGGATTACAAAAAAAAAAGCAAGTAACACAAAGCTCATTTGTATTTTGGCATTAAACTCAATATCCAGTAGTTAACAAAGACCTATTTCTAACACCAGGTTGCACTTTGACTCGTAACAGTCTTTCCTTTGTTGCATTGTGACTCTTTCCCACTATCTCCATCACTGTTATTTCTGTGTTACTAAGAAAGGACAAACATTGAAGCGTTTCGGACGGTTAGGTCTCCTCGAGTGTGAAATTAAACTTCATAGCATTTTCTGGGAATCGGGATACAGTCACTACCGCCCCATCTGGTCCAACGCGATCAAAGTGTGCTTTATTAAATCTACCCCAGTTCTTGGTCCCACTGCTGTTCATGCTATGGATTTCTCAAGGACAGAGAGCACGTGTCGTGTTGTCGTCGTGAGAGGCACAGCAGCATTTAACCCACCGGAACAGGGCTGGATTTGGTTACTTCATCGAAAGACAAAAACAATTTTTACGGGAATTGTAAATACTATTTACTATGAACTAATGTATTAGATGTGCTGGAATTTTGTAGAGTGCCTCGGACATTGCATTTTTTTCTTCTCCTTGAACAGCAACAGCTGATTGGTTTTTTTTTTTTTTTACTTCATTGGGACCCACTGATGCACTCACCCCACCCTGCTTTGTGAAAATGTATATTTGTTGTGTATGTCCCAAACACATTAAGATACATAAATACATATCCTAAGAAAATTTAAGTTAATACATTAAGTTAATAAACTTTGACTTGACTTTTAATTTCCATTTTTTATCCATATCCATCCATTTTCTTCCGCTTTATCCGGGGCCGTGTCATGGAGGCAGCAGTCTGAGCAGAGATGCCCAGACTTCCCTCCTCCAGCTGTTCTGGGGGGACCCTGAGGCGACACCAAGCCAGCTCAGAGACTTCCACGAGGCCTCATCCCAATAGGACATGCCTGGAACTCCTCCTGAGGGAGGTGACCAGGAAGCATCCAGAACAGATGCCTGAGCCACCTCAGCTGGCTCCTTTCAATGTGAAGGAGCAGCAACTCTACTCTGAGCTCCTCATCTGATCTCGAAGGGTTCACCCAGCCACCCTGTGAAGGAAACTCATTTTGGCCACCTGTATCTGCGATCTTGTCCTTTTGGTCATTACCCAGATCTCATGACCATAGGTGAAGGTAGGAACATAGATCGATTGGTAAATCGAGAGTTGACTCGAGAATTGACTTTGTAGTTGTGTCATCTGATCTCCGGCCACATTGTCTCGGACACTGGGGTGACGAGAGGGGCTGAGCTTTCAACCAATCTATTGTTTGATAAATCTAGACAAATGCTTTGAAGGAATGAGCTAAATTAAAACTGCTAAAATGACTGCTTTTTATCCTTGACTGAAACGAATAATGGATAAATAAATACAATTATTTTAAAAATACAAACCCCCCATTGCTTTTTTGTATATGAAAACCAATCATTTTCCTTCATAACATCTTCAGTCTGTTCAAAGAAAGAGTATTTAGAGACCGATGTTTTCTTTCACAGATAAATAGCTTCTTTTGCTGGAGTCAACTTCAGGTGCTTTCATCACTGAAATCCTCCTGCCAGCTCAGGAAATTACAGCACAAAACAGAATTGTTAAACATACCTGTACAACGCCAGCTCACAGAATAACATTTGGTGAAGGATAAGAACAGAAGTATATGTATATATAACTGCCTGCTTTCAATCTTGCATTTAACAATATTCCCTTGTTTGGAGAATGATATTTCTCCATTTAGATCAAAACTATTTCCTGTATTACGCTCTATTTACTGAAGCATTGTCTTTGTTTATGCCACTTTATTTATCAAATGTTGAGAAAGTACAAATATGGCATATTATACCCACATGTTTAATAGCTGAATGTGAGCTATATTTTAACAACATAACATAACAATTTTCTAGCAGATGTTGGGTTAAAGCATTTTTGAGCTGATATTATGTACAGTATGTCTTCTTTGATGGATCAACTCTTTCCTCAGACCAGTCGTAACTTTGCTGGGAGCAGAGTAGTTACATTTACATGGTTTCATGTCCTTTTTGAAGCAACTCTACTTCTTGGAGTAGCTTCATCACACAGTCATTTTTACTTGAACTTGAGTAACTATTCTTATGCATCATTTGAGGTAAGAGTCCTCTTACTTTTTCTTACTCTAACATTTTATATTTCGAATATTACAAGCTTTCAGTTGCTCCTCAGACATAGGAGAATATAAATAAAACCTGGAAAAGGCCGGCCCTGATCCCACCCTCAGGAAAAATGTCTGGACATTCCCCGTTCTTCCGTGATTTCAAAGGTTGCTGCATGATTTAGGAGTTTCCTTCTAAAACATGCTATGATGTAATGCTATTGCTGTTGCATGGGGAACATCTCTCCACACGGACATAAGAAAAGGCTTGAAGGCAGTAGTCAAGTCGACAAATAGTAACTCCTCAGTCATACGGTTCCTGTCTGACCTCTCGGAAACAATTCAGTGTGTCTTGAAATCCTCTTCCTTTATTGCCAGAAGCCGGGCTGCTCTTCCACATGACCACTTTATTTCGGTCGATCAATTACTTACTTTATTCAATGCTGCTCAAGTAAATGCGTCCACTACTTGTTTATCAAATTGAACTGAATCCAAGCCGAAACAGATGGTAAGAAATAACCAGCATTACTTAACTTAATTCTCGGGGAAAAAATAGAACTAATTGACGGAAATCTTTTCACTATAAAGACATTGGCAGATGGCTGGCAGCTGTTGGTGTTTCCAAGTCATTTTTGAAGCGGTTTATCATTGTTTTGGACATATTTCTGAAAGAAATGTTTGCGTTGTTCATGAACATATATTCATAAAAAGATATATACTTCATAAACTTACTGTACGTACAAAATTGATTACAAAATATATATTATTCAAAGGCACCTAACCCTCCCCTTAAGGATAGTGGAGTTTACCAAAGGCGTCTCTATCGAGATTTATTTGAATAAATGTCGCAGAAAAAAAAGTGAAGGTGACGTCATTTCCTGTGTTCAGACCCTCTTGTTCCTCTCAGCGGTGACAACGTGTGGCCACTTACAAATCAGAGCACAAGAACCCTGCTCCAGATCTTGAGCTGGACTCGTGATCAGAAGTACTTCCCTGATAGCCTGAGCCAGCCACTTCAAAAGCCGGAGCAGGACGTATCTTTCTAATTCTAATTCTTTAATATCCCTGTGTCATTCAGACAGTCTTTAGTGCCTCTCGTCTGTGATATCGGAGCCGATGCTGGAAAAAATACGATATCGGGTATTGACAACAAATATCCGACACTGAACCGATACTAGTTTTGGTTCTCATCATCTTAAAAACACAACTTTAACCACCTAAATCTGCGTGCTGTATGTCATTGTAAAGCAAAGAACCTGGAGAATACAATCACTGTTAGTTTTAACATTTGCAAATGTATTTCTGAATGCCGCACAAAATTCTGTGGTTAGCAATAGCATGCTAAAGCTAGTGGGAGCATGGTAATGCTAACAAAAACTAATCAACGCTGAGTCAGAAACTGTGATATAAAGTAGCCTAATAAAATATACTAACCACTGCGGAAGCCAAGTGTTTGAATTTTAGTTTAAAGGGACTATACAGAGTTTAAAAATGTTAAAATTATGTATTTCCTCCACCTACATGTTCCAGCAATGTCCTAAGGTGTAGAATGAGCTCAGACCTGTTCACCACAACTGCCTCTAAAATCCTGCACTGTCACTAAAGGTGTTACTTCGGGTCTGCAGTCACATGTATGACCTGAGGTGGCAGTAGTGAATATAAAATGGCCAACTTGCATCTCGCCCCTTTAAGAAATAACTGATCTGGCATATTTGTAATGATCACTTAATGTGAATTGTTTATATTAATGTAACCTAAAGCCTGTCATAAGAGGCTACCGGAGGATATTTAGAGTTGAAAAGTTGAAAATGTTTATCCAAGAGTTTATCAATAGATATAATTCATCTGTAACATGACAATAAAATATGACTTTATTAATCTCACAATGGAGAAGAGTCAATTCATTTTTTCACTTTTAAGAAAGTCTCTTGGTATCGGCAAATATCGGCAGATACTTAAACCCCAGTATCGGTATCAGTATCGGTGTAAAAAAAAAACAGAAGACGGGGCACGCTTTTCTCTGATTGGTTAATCCTGTCATTCTCCCAAATTGGAACTCAATGGGTTAAAGTCTATGTGAATGGATCAAGAAAATGATCAGCCAATATGCATGTCTTACATCTATCTACTACGATAGTTTTATTTGTAACTATTTTGAAATGGTTTGTGTAATGTTTACTCACCTTTCTCTTGTTGGTTGGGCAAACGTACAGGTAGCTCAGCACAGTCTTTGAACCCACTTTGTCATTCATCCTCTCATACGTGGAGCCATAGTCTGTGGATCTGCAAAAAAACAAAAAGACAACAACTATTATAATCTGCCATGAATTGTACAAAGGATCTCAGTGCTTGCTGCAAAACTGTAAAAAAAAAAAAAGATCTCAAAGTAGTAATAGCGTGTTCGCAGCGGTTGGTATGGCCGAGTATATGGACTGCGCAGGAAGCTTGGCGTGAACCCAATTTACCAGCGGCAGGTTAACCAATCATTGGGAGCCGTTAACGCTACAGCAGAGAGAGTCCAGGGACCGAGTGCCGGGTAAATAATTAATTCTCACACCATTGAGTAATATGAAATAAAATATGACGAGTGCAAAAGCGCGTGGATGTTCCCAGGTCCACCGCTGTAAATAATTGAACAGTGGGAATGAGCCTGTTAGCCAGACTGGTCCCAGGAAACGGTGAGGATTCATCAGTGCGAACGAGTACTGTACGAAGTTAAAAAAAGAATAGCACATATTGCCTCGACTGCAAGTAACAGTTAATACAACTTCAGCTGCGGCAAAAAGGTGCTATTGGTGAAAATGTAGAGAACAAAGCAGTAGTTGCTATAGATGCAGTCACAGTTGTGTTGATTAGTACAATGCTCATTAAATAAAACCTTATCAAGACACATAACCGTATTTTCCGGACTAGTATAAGTCACACTTTTTTCATAGTTTGGCTCGGGGTGCGTCTTATACTCAGGAGTCACAAATATGTGATTTATTTTTTTCTAGTTTTAATTAAAATATATAAGTTCAAGTTTATTTCTTGTGGGCACAAGGTACCAAAAGCGCACATGCCACTAGAGGGCACTGCAGACTAATTGAAAGCATGGAATGAGCGACAAACTTGCGAGGGACTGGCGAAAAGCGGAGGTTGCTCTTACCGCAATGAAGAAAACAAAAAAAAGCTAATCGCGGGCTAAAAGTTAGAGCCACAGCTAGAGGAACGAGTTCGCAAATGAGAGCTTGAAAAACGTGCTGCCGGGAGAGGCTTGTCAACGGTGCAGTTACGCCTCCGTGCCCAGGTTGTTGCCAAGGCGACTGTTCAGAAGTGACACCGAGGATGAAGATTTCAATGGATTTAGTGAGTTGGAGTGAGATCGAGAGTTGATGTTCTTTATGCTATAGTTATCTGAACTGTTTATGTGATGCTAACATACCAGACACCTATTTAGTTCGTTGTCTATGCTTCATGTAGCTAACCATCAATGGGCTACATTAGCATACCGTACGCCTATTCAGCCTGTTGTTTTTTTCTCTGTTAGGCAATTTTTGGCTGGTGCGTCTTATACTCCGGAGCGACTTATAGTCCGGAAAACAATTTGCAATCCACAACAGTTGTAACTCCAAGTAATAGACGTCAAACAGTGAAGCAGACATTACAAACATGTCCAAATGAAGAGTCAGCATTATATGAAATAATTTATTACAAAAGACAGATTACCTGCACAGACCTAGTGATAGTATTTCTGCATAGGCACAAAGTGTGGTAGATAGGTTCAACAAATACCAGATTCACCTTGTGTACGAGATCACATCATTCATAACTTTGCCTGATTTTTTCCCTTATAAAAGTCTTGTTAATTTGGAAACGTTTGCTGCTTTTGGGTTCAGAGACACCCACATCTTGGCTTTGGTCCCGCTTGTGTTTGCAGCTTTTCACGCTTTTACGAGAGAAGAGGAGACGATACTTCTCTGTGTTAGTCAGGCCCTCTGCTCGTTCCACTTCGCTGGAAACAGTCAAATTGTGAAGAGATTTCTTTCTATTCCAATTGAGTGGGTGAATGCCACACACAGACTCTGCCGTCACCATGATTACAAAGTGCCGTAATGATTTAGACACACAGGAATAAATGGTGTCGATAGGAAGCCAGTGCCATCTCCTATGCCTGAAATTCTGGGGAAATGTGTTTATCTGAATGCGTATGGGAAGCATAAACCGTCTTCTATAACAGTTGTACTTCTCATCGAATTTAAAACTCCGGTAAATAAGAAAGGGCAAATTCTAAGCATTATGTTTTTTTTCAGAACCATATCAAGTGTGTTTCGCAGACCTCTTAGCACTACAGAAACAGATCATCCTGATGTGCCTTAACATAATTTTACCTATATATCTGCACATTTTATTACACAGGCTTTATGAGAGCCTCACTGCATTTGCAATTTCTAAGCTTTCAGGGAGCAAAGCAGGGCTGTACTTGTACATAAACAACAATACCTTCGGGTTTGAGATGGCTAGAGATATACAGCGGCAAGAAAACACAGGTTGGAATTTCTCACATTTTTGCCCAAGTTGGTCACTAAATGTGGTCCGATCTTCATCAAAATCACAGGAATGATTTAACAGTGTCTGCTTAAACTAATACCACCCAAACATTTACATTTTATCTGATTTGTGTTGGCCATACCATGTAAACATTCACAGGACAGTGTGGAATAAGTAAGTACACAGCCTGAATCTCACTGAACTGCAGCAGTTTTGTAAAGAGGAATGGTCCGAGATTCATCCTGAGCTTGATTTTGAGCGTCTAATCTGCTACAGTAAAGCAGTTAGTGCTACAAAAGAAGGCTCAGCCAGCTATTTCATACAAGGGTTCAATTACTTATTCACATGCTGTTGTGAATGACTCTGTTTTGGCAAAATATGGTTATAAACTTGTAAATTAATTTTTCTATTGATGATAGCACGTTGTCCAGGCCCTGAGGCAACAACACCATGATTCTCCTGTACAATACTTCGCAGTGGGGACAGGGTTTTGATGTTGGTGTGCTGTTCCATTTTTCCTCCACACATGACGTGGTGTGTTCAACTCAAATTAAATTTTGTGTTAATCAGTCCATAGAATATTCTGCCAGTAGCGCCGTGGAGCATCCAAGAGCTCTTTCACAAACCAAAGTTGAATAGTTTGGGAGGAACACACAACGTCATGTGTGGAGGAAAAATGGAACAGCACAGCAACATCAGAACCATAACCTCATTATGTATGGCCCAGGAGCATCATCTTGTGGGGACTTGTTGCCTCAGGGCCTGGACAACTTGATATCATCAATAAAAAAAAAACGAATTGTCAAGTTTATCACAATATTTTGCAGAAAAACCTGAGACCTTCACAACAGCGTAGAATAAGTGAGTGAATTACTAAATAATAATTAAAGTGTATTAAATAGCTGGCTGATCATTCTTTTGCAGCAATAAATGCTTTTCTGTTCAACGATCAGGATGAATCTTGGACCATTCATCTTTACAAAACAGCTGCAGTTCAGTGAGATTCAAGTGGTGTACTTACTTATTCCACACCCTCCAGTGAATTTTTACATGTTATGGCCAATAAAAGTATAATCAAATGTAAATGTTTGGGTGGTCTTAGTTTAAGCAGACACTGTTTAATCATTCATGATTTCGAAGAAGATCAGACCACATTTAGTGATCAATTTAGGCAGAAATTCCAAACAGTGTACTCACTTTTTCTTGCCACTGTAGTTCATAGTACGACAAAGAATTCAAGCTGTTATATCCTTTTCTTACAAATGTACAAAACACAACGTACTGTAAGGAAAATAGATTTAACTCTAGTGACAAAAGTGTACAGGCCCTTTAATAAAGTCCTTGTTTCTGCATACTGTTTTTTTTGGTCATTATTGTAATATTCACAATCTTCTTTTGTAGGAAACTCCATTAGTCAAGCAAAATAAATCATGTTAATCCTCAAATAAGAAAGAGAAAAGCACAATTGTTTAGTTTAGTTTTCTCAACAAAAAAAAAGCTTCTTTTACTTCTGCCTGAGAGACGTATCACCTTAACATAGTTGACCGTAGTCTTCAACACAGTTATAAAAATGTATAGCGATTGCAGGTTTGGCATATGATTCAGAGCCCTGCGGTAACGGGAAGTGTCAGTCCTCCCAGAGCGGCTACATAAATAACGCAAGGACGTACAGTATATGTAATCCAGTCATGACACGCGCCAACACCGTCTCCTCAGCCTCAACACGGAGTCCGCCTAATGCAACCGCCGTCTGCAGTTATAGCATGGCCCAGTCTGACTCCGCAGTGGACCGGGGCAAACTTTCACACTCCCTGCACACGAGAGCCAATCGATTGCGGGGAGTCAGAGGGGCTGATTTTATTGGAAATGTCGACATGACAAAGAGCCCACCCACAATTTGTGTTTTCCGGGCTTTGTATGCATCGCCCCTGTCAGTTTTGTTTATGGAAATGTACAATATATTTCCAAAACATCCTCGTAAAAAAGAGTGCCAGGAAAAGGGGGACCAAGCAGATTGGAGGAATTTCATAGACGCTTCTGCCTCGCCTGATTACGACAGTCGGAGATGTCGTGCTGTGTGTCAGTGATTCAAGGAACAATGCGGCCAATTGCTACGCGCAACAGACACTACACACTGATCATAAAACACAAAAGAGCTAATTTCACCCTAATGAACAGATTTAGCTTATGAGTGGATAATATGAGTGGATATGATTCATTGTCCTCATATGGAAATTAGACAGGCTCGGGCAGGACAATATGGAGGAAACATTAATCTCTTTCTCCCCCCCTTCATCAATCTTGAATTTCAACTGTATTATATAACATAAATAAAACCTCAGTTTAATCAAAAAATTAGACTTGTTGTCGATGAGAAAACACTATTTTACAAAGATTTGACCATAGGTTTAACCTCTTAACCCCCCCCACCTGAAACCGAGCACGCTTTCTCCAGTTTGGCTTTGCCCAAATCTCAAAGCTGCTTGAAAAAAAGTGTCGAAATAGTGACAAGAATGAGAAACTATCGACAAAAAATGGACAAAAACGAGGACGAAAATGGAACAAAAAGTGACAAAAAAGTAACAAAAAGTGACAAAAAAGTAACAAAAAGTGACAAAAATGCAACAGAAAGGGAACAAAAAAGTGACAAAAATGCAACAAAAAGCGACAAAAAAGTGACAAAAATGCAACAAAAAGCGGCAAAAAAGTGACAAAAAAAGTGACAAAAAAGTGACAAAAATGTGACGAAAAAGCAACAAAAATGCGGCAAAAATGCGGCAAAAATATGACAAAAAAGTGACAAAAAGTGACAAAAATGTGACGAAAAAGCAACAAAAAGTGACAAAAATGCAACAAAAAAGTTACAAAAAAGTGACAAAAAAGTAACAAAAAAGTGACAAAAATGCATGATAAAAAAAAAAGCATTGAATAAAGTGTAACAAATGAGCAACAAGAAAAGTGGCAAAAACGTGACAAAAAGGCAACAAAATATCGACGGGAAACAAATGTGAGGAAAAAGATCAGTTTAGATCAATTTTGTGGCTTTCAAATGAGGCGTTGCTCTGGCCTATAGGCTGTAAGCTCCAGCCGAGAAGCTTTTTAGATTTGGGAAAAGCCGAACTGGAGAAAATGTGATCGGTTAAGGTGGGGGGTAAGGGGTTAAACAAAACAAAAAAAAGACGGACAATATGAAACATGTTATAAAATGCCTGGCTCCACTTGAGGGGAAAAAAAAAAACGACACCACATTACCATTCAATTACAATCTAATTAATATAACAGGGTAGGGACGCACAAGTGCACTGATCCAGATTAGATGGTAGGGGATGTAAATACAGATCTCACATCATTTGTTGACAAAGATTGCCTTGCGAAACCTCCACTTGTGTAATGTAATGAGTAAAATGAACGTCTGCGGAGGAACGATTGGATTGTAATTATCGTTTGATTAGCATGTTTACCCGAGCCGCGCTAGTCACTCACTGGCACGTGTGTAATTGATCTGTTCTCCGGTAAAGTGGCACCTGCAGAGGCGCTCTTGTGCAGGCCAAGAGGAGGAGGAGGAGGGGGGGTGGCGTTTGTGAGGCCACGTTCACAATAGGGCCACTTGAAGAAAATCCTCTGTACCAAACCTGGAACCGTAACAAAAAATCCTCCATTACCTCAGCCTGTTCCAAGGGTTGAATTCAAACAATCAGTGCACGACTCTATTAGCAATTGTGTGGAATTACTGCTTCATTGCCTCATGGCGACGGAGGCAGAAAACTCACTTGTGTCTCGTTTTGTCTCCGAGTGTCACGTCAAATCCTAAAGAAGCGGCGTGAAATGCGTTTAAAACACAATGGCACTGAGTGATCTTCATTTTCGAGAACAGGATTATGTAACAAACACGCGTTGAATTAAAAAAAAAAAAAAAGGCTTTACACAGGGATTAAAATGTAAATACATCCGTCATGAAACTATACATAGTTTATTAAGACAACAAAATGCACGTACAGTAATTCAATTAAATACATTCATGAGGCATTTGGGAGAAAGACTTCAAATTTGCCGTAGCGAAAGGCTCTCAAAAAGCTAATGAAAAGATTTGTTCCTTCTTCATTCTGTGCTACACCCGCTTGCCGAATAAAGCTCATTAGTCCAAAGTAGTACCGTCAGTTTTGCTGTGGGTTATAGTGAAAGTTGTACTGGTAGTAGCTTGAAAGTATAAAAAGAACAGAAATGATTACAGTCCAATGGTTCTCACCACATTAAAGATTTGGCCTTTCTTGCACCAACAGCTTAACATCAAAATAGGTCTAAACTGGTTGTTCACAATGGCCAAAGTAGAAAAAAACAAAAACGATATGTAATTATAAATGAAGCATCTTATTTGTATTATAAATGTGAATCATCCATGGCCCTGAGTACTATCTGATGTCAGGGAGGGCAGCTGGGGTGAAGAATAATTAGCAAATGCACTTTCCCTGAGCAACGACACACACATGACGTGCATCATTTACTGAAGTGACCTCAGAGCGGCAAACCTTACGTCCTTGTAAATCATACATTCCTCTGCAGCCAGCGAAGCTCTTTATTGCAGGAGCATTTTAAAAAATTAAAGGGAGGAGGGAAAAAAAAAAAAAAAGTCTGGAATTGCGTTAGTGACTGCGTGAGGCTTTGCCAGATGGCTCTCAGCGAAGGAGCAAACCCAAAACACGGCTGACCGTACTGTCCCCCGACGCTTCCTCTCACTTCAAAGACTAAAGGGATGAGGCTCGCAGCAAATTGTCAAGTTTTCCTCGGACAAAACATTGAAGCATCAGCAAATTAGGGAGAGTTGAGGCATTGTCCCAAGTGCTGAGTGAAACAAAAGCCGGCGAATCTGGCCCGCTCACAGTCTGTCTGCAGTCTGGCCCCACCTCGGTGCTGAAGGGAGGAGTGTTTAAGGTAGGAGGGAACACATTGCCTGAGAAGTGAGATATTTGGACAAAAGGGTTGGGGATTGTATAGGTCAGTGGTTCAAAGTAGGGCTGAACGATAAGGACAAAATTTCATATCTCGATATTCATGCCAGATATCCCGAAATCGATACGATACAATATAGCTATAGGGGTTTGGGTGAAAACTAAGCATTTTTCTGAAAAATGAAATCATAGTACAAAAGAGTGCAGTTTTATTGATGAAAATCCTTCTCGTTTATATCTTGCTTTTTCGATTTTTTTATATTTTGAATGTTCATATCTCAATATCAATATGATAACAATATGTTTGTCTTTTGCAATATTGATATCTTGTTCATATCTCGATACGATATACCTTTCAGCCCTAGTTCAAACGGAAGTACATATACCGTAGCGAGACCTGCAATTTTAACTTGATTTGTTTTATTTCATGAAAGCTTGTTCTAGTTTATGTCCCTACTTTCGACCTAGTCTTGGTTTCATGTTGATCTGGTGACACATGGAAGGTCAAATATTTTAGAGTTCAGAAAAGATTGCGATATGACTTTATTTTACAGCACCATGATACATTGTACCCAACTAAATTTAGTACAATGTAAAACACAGTGTAAGTACTTGTACCTATGGGTTAGACACACAAAGGGAATAACTTCTATTAATACTTTGTAGGTACATAATGCAATAGGACACGATACCCTTATGGTTAGGGTTAGAGTTATGTCTTATTACATTATGTACCTACAAAATAACACAAGTTATTCCATTGTGTATCTAACCCATAGGTACAAGTTATTACACACTGTTACAGAGCACATTACATTGTACTCAATGTATCAAGGGTAGTGTAAAATAAAGTGTTACCAAGATTGCAAACATTTCAACTAAACTACAGCTCAAGCTACAACACCAGGTCACATGAATGTTTAGTTCTGAAAAAATGGACACAGGAAAAAGAGGCTTTACTTGTGACACTGCCTCACAAATGGAATGAAGTGCAAATACTTTCACAATTTAACTCTATAGTGCCTCTCACACATCTAAAACACTTAGTATTAGATATGAATAAACAACACAATATGAATACATTTGAATTGAACATGTAAAATACTCTTGTAAATATTGTATTGCCATGCTCATGAAAAAGAGCTGTCAAAGGCCTTCCATGTATAGACAATCATAAAATCAAACATCTAAAATAAATAACCACTGCCTCCTGAACTGAGATGTGTTAAGAACATGTAAGTTTACAATACACTGTAGTTGGCTTCAAAGTCTCTAAACCGACACCTCTGAACAACATTCATTTTTGACCCGATCATATTGGAGCACTCCTGCACTCAACAGAGAAATATCCCGAACACTCTTGAACTCAACACCAGGGTTCAAAGTTCTCGCTGCCTGCACGGATCACATCACAGACATTTGGACTTGTCTGATTCACTTCTCCGCTCTGAACCAAAGCAACAGTGCAGGCCACGACAAAAGCAATTCTCTCAGAGCCACAGGTCCTGGACATAAGACCTCCTCCCTGGACACGAGGCAGTCGCCCGAGACGCCACTACACAAGAGCACAGAACAAGTACGGCAGTAGAGAGGGAGTGATAAGAGGAGCGGACAGACACTAGTTGAACCACTATGAAGAGGCGATATCGGTGGTCATGGCCTCACCTCATGTTTAAGTTCAAGGATAACAACAAAAGTTAGAGTTAGGAGCAATGCAAAGTGGAAAGAGGTGTCAACGAGTTTTGTACCATGTGAAATAGCAGCAGCATGTACTAAAAGCGTATAAGCTGTTTTTTTCTATTTCATCTTCTTTGAAAATGTAGTAGCAAATGTCCTATGCTTTGCTTCAAGTCGATAAACAGTTGAAGAGCTCTTTTATCTAAGACAGACAAAGTTTTTTTAATTTTTTTATTAATGTACTTTACCAATGAAAGTACAACATTGTGAGGACGTTAATTGTATTATACCTAATTTTTTCCAGATTTTGTCCGAATGTGATGAAATAGGCATTTTTTACCATCCTTTAGAATCTGACGAAAAAGGTAAACCCCTTCCTTCATCACATATTGACTATTTGGTTTGCAATGTGTCATAGTCCGGTTCACTTTGTAATTTGCAAACTTTATTAAATAAGCAATCAGAAAAAAAAGAATGTTTCCATTTGCTCTGATATGGTGTGATAAAAGTGATAACATTTATATGGGGGGTAAAAAACGCAGTTTGGCGGAAATTTACAAAATTTGGCAGAAAATTCCATTTAGTCGTTCCAATCAAAAAAGTCAATGAAACCCTTGTCATATGTTTCATGGAGTTACCATAGCGATGACCAGAACTCCCCATTTACTCTAATGGAAAAATGGTATATTGCACAATTTTACCAAATAGTCTGGTTCACTAAGTAATTTCACCCGGATTTTTGTGGAGAGTATCAAAACTATACATTTCTGGAAACTTGATTAAATAAGAAACAGAAAAAAACAATGTTTCCATTTGATCGGATATGTTAAAAACAAAACGGTGTAATAATAGCCATAACAACATTTATATGGAGAGTAAAAAACTTAGTTTGGCGGAAATGTAGAACATTTGGCAGAAAATTCCATTTGGTCGTTCCAATCAAAAATGTCAATGAAACCCTTGTCATATGTTTCATGGAGTTACCATAGCGATGACCAGAACTCCCCATTTACTCTAATGGAAAAATTGTATAATTGAACAATTTTACCAAATTACAAGGGCAAATGCTTGTACCATAAGGTTTTCAAAAATATATAGTTTTCATATACTCTCCACGAAAATCCCACAGCAGTGGGAATCTAAACATAATGAACCGTAGGACTATCGGGTACAGAACCGTTTTTAATAAGAAATCAAATACACACAATTGTTATTTTCTATTTGCTGTTTCATTGAGAGAAATACTTATAAAACCAACACTTACACTTACCCATACTTTATTAACATTTTGCCCAACATTTCAACTTTTTATATTATTCCTGTACTGTTCATCTGTAATACAATCTCTAGCTTCTTGTCATGCGAATAACATTGCTAATCTCACAAAACATCTTCAGCAGTCTTCAAAACATGAAAAAAGGCATTGCTCCGGCGCCTCTTTAGTTGCCCATGCTGCAGTTTTTAATCATCACGTCCCTGATCAGCGGCGAACATCTCTGCCCGCGTATACAGCCCGAATGTACAGGCTGTCAGGGAGTTTATCTGCCGGATCAACCTCGCTCCGCACTTGTGCGAACTTCAGAAGCAACGCATGTTTTTACCGGAGGCGAGTGACGCACCGCCTCCTCGCCCCTAATGTGCAAGCCACTGAAGCGTAATTGAAAATGACTTTGGAGAATTGCCACATTGAGATGGTGCAGATACAGTGTTTGCAGGTGGGACACACGTGAGACTCGGGCCCAGCCAAGTGTGAAAGAAGAAGTATATACACCATGAGGCAAGCCCACGGAGAAGAAGAGAGCTGTGATTAGCATTTGGATATACAGTGGAGGGGAATCTTTAACATATGACTAGAATGTAGAGGCAAACCAAGTGTGAAACAAACTGCCACGTAGCAATACGTGTGTGTAAGTGCTCGTCCTTAAGATAAGTCTCAAAAGGCATTCAAAGAGCTTGCACTGAAAAAGTGAAATTGTTTTGTCTCATGTAAGTCAATTTAGTCTAGAATATCGAGATTAAAAATTAAACAAAGGAAGATGTTTTATGTTTTGTGATGTTTTACTGTTTTTACAAGACAGTTTATCTTTATTATTCCATTGACTTTTCTTTCTATGTGTTGCTCTGTGAATTCATTTACTGTCTCTTATTACATATGATAAGTTATTTTAAATGCAAAATGGTTATATTTAAAAATGATTCAGTCAACACAGACATTTATATCAGTAGTCTGGTGTTATAAGTGATTTGCGTCAGGTGCACTGTACTTGGGTCAGACTGTTTTTAATGCAGTTACCATAGACATGCGCTAGCCTAGCTTTAGCCTAGCACCACTAAACTCTTCAAATACAAGGACTGCATGAATAAAAAAATGTTTAAAAAAAAATCTCCAGAAATCAACAACACTCTGGAAAACTAGGAAATGCTATGTCAAAAATCCTGAAATATCCCTTTAAATGTGGCCTGATGGAGATTAATAGTGATGTGATGGTTTTCTGCTTGAATAATTCTATATGTGCTGTGTCCTTTGGAAAACATGCACTTTTTTAAAATTGTTTATAAAAGGTGCTTTAAAAATGTTAAAAAGCCAATTTCATAATAAAATGAGAGACTGTGACAATGGGAAAAAAAAAATATTTGAAAGAAAAATGTGAATACGCACATGTACAGCTCACACAGACACAGTCTTGTAGTGAGACACCTCTCGGCTCATCATAACCCTGAGCTGGTCATTACTGTCACACTGACAAACGCAGCAGAGAGGAAATCCCTTAAAGAAGAGGCGGAATGGGACAGAATCGCTGACTTCACAGATCGTGTGCAGAGACAACATTTATCCCACTTATACGGCCTATGTTCTCCCAGCACACTCAGCTTTGTGCAGCCAGCTTGCCTTGGTTTATCTGGATTCGGTGGATATTGAGCAACATGGATATAGTATTACTATTGGTGAGCACAGATAATAGGAGCATGATGGCATAACCTGTTTCCCATGAGTGTGTTTTCCTATCAGTTCGATTTGTTTATTTTTTTAATACCGATATTACCTAAACTTTTACTTTTTGCCGATCGGTATCATTTAACGGTGCCCAGCCCTAATCATGTAGGGGATGGACAAGAGAACAAATCAAATACTTCTTGAAAATCAACTCAGGAGTGTGGAAAGTCACTAGCATCTTGCCGTTGTGCTTTGGAGATTTAGATCACTTTCTCAAACATATGTTCTCCATTACGTTCCACACTTGTCGGCAGGTGGCAAAACATCCTGCATCCAGCTTTCTGTCTCCTTTTACCTTGCATTACTTTCTCCAGAGTTAATCTTTAAATAAAGCATGAAACTTTCAGCGTCCCTGGCAGACACAATGACTTTTTCATGAGGCTTAGAGGGCCCTTTTAGTTCACAAAGGCGGTCTGTGCTTCCACGATTCCAGCATGTGTTTCCTTCACTTGCCTCTGACACGTAGCTCATGACTTACTCACCTCAAAGATCTCCGCTTTGCAACCACCAACAGGCTCCCCTCAAATCCAATCACACTTACTGGATTGAAATTGTATATTCGGGAGCGTGAGAGTGGGGAAAAGCCCCCAGCGTGTCGTTGCCATATTGTAGCGGTGAGAAAAAGAACAACCAGAGATGCCTTCCATTCATTATTCATGCCACGCCAAGGCCAGGGAAACAAGCGCTCGATGGCTGTGATTACAGTTCTCCAGCAGCAGCGGCTATGCGGGGGGATTGCGGGGCTTGTGTTGCACTGCGGTCTCTAGAGTGTTGTTAGTGATGATAACTGACATGTCCAGGTCACCGCAGAGGGAGAGCGAGGAGAGGGGAGAAGTAACAAGGGGGGCATCCACAGAATTCAGCCAAATGGTCCAAAATTCCTGGAGGCCACATATGCGATTGTAAATTTAGATTTAAGTTGAGTTAAAGTTCATGGAGGCGGGAGTGTACATGGTAGCGACGGCTTTGGTTGTGCTGCAGGGAGGGGGGGGGTCACTGGACAGGACCTTATGAAACAGACTGGCAGACAACCTCCCCAAAATCAGCCACTCAAATCTTACATTTTCAAGTTTTTCATTTCCCAAGTCCGGTTGAGACCGAAATGTGTCAACTTTGTTCGAATAAGTGATTTGAAATTATTTTTGCTTCACTAAAGGAGATGAAAAATGCTTTGTTTTGTTTTTTTGTTCTGTTTTTTCGGGATTTAAACTTGAAAATTCATCAAACAAAGGCTTCACGAACACTTTCAGGCTGAAACGAATGTATGAATTACACTTGGTACACGGACCTCTTACACTGACACACTCATAACACTACTGAAAATAACATTTTTCATACAAAAGTGCCCACATGTGTGCACAAATCCTTAGGAACTCATGCATTTTAATGTAGTGTTTGAATGAATGTATGTTCGAGGACAAAAGCTCCTTGTTAGAATCACAACAACGTTTAATAAACAGAGGCAAATATGGAGAAGAGAACATTTTCATCATAAAAGGGCCAGTGTGCCGCATCAAACATGCTGTACCTGGAACCTGGAAATGTGTCTTTAGTCTTATTTGTCTTTTTTTTCTTATATGTGTGTTGGAGGGGAACGACCTGGAGTACTGGTCGGTTAACATGGGCTTTGTGGACTTGTTTGAGCGCAACCACCTGTGCTTGAACACTACGTGAACACGGAGGAGATGGTGATCGACTCCAGGAGGAAACCACTACCGCACACACTGAAGAACATCCAGGGGGAGGACATTGAGGAGGTGGACAGTTTCAAGTACCTGGGTGTTCACCTCAACAAAAACCGGGCTGGTCCCACAACACCAATGCCCTGTACAAGAAGGGCCAAAGTCGCCTCCACCTTCTGAGGAGACTGAGTCTTGTTATGACTCTGTGGCAGCCTCTGCTTCACTACGCTGCTGTGTGCTGGGCCCCGGGCAGCACAGAGCGGGACAAGAACAGACTGAACAAGCTGGTCAGGAGGGCCAGCTCCGTCCTGGGCTGCCCCCTGGACTCTGTGGAGGAGGTGAGGGACAGAAGGGTGTTAGCCAAGCTCACCTCCATCATGGACAACACCTCCCACCCACTGCACAGGACTGTAGAGGAGCAGAGTACCCTCAGTGCAAGAAAGAATGCTACCACAAGGTTTTCATCTCCACTGCTGTCAGACTGTACAACACTACTGTGAAGTGACTCATGTGCAATAACTACTGTGTAAAAAAATTAAATATGTGCAATAATCTCTGTATAAGCGTCATTTTAATCTCTGTGTCAGAAACTGCACTGCTGACATTATTTATAGTCTTGTCTAGATTACAGCCTGGCCTTAGCCATCCATAAACTCTGGTCAATGATCATTTCCCTACGTGTACGTCTGGGTCTGATCTCAGTGGCCGCGTTATATCAGTTTAATTTCAACCTACCATTCAGCGAGGCGGGTGTCGCAGGCCTACCCCCAAGAGTTATGATAGCTCGCTTCACTCACTCGGGCGCATTACATACGCCACGACTGATCCAATCGTTTCAAACTTTAAAAGGAGTTCACTCCTTCCGTCCCCGGAGCTCAATGGTGAAGATCCAGACCCTCTGTATGAAATAAGTATGAGGGTATGGTAAGACCAGGCTAACATTACCATTATTGTCTATTTAATTGATTGCACATTCACTGTCTTTTTTTTCACTCCCTGAGTGTTTCTTTAGAGCTGATTTAACAAAAAATTCTCCATTGTGAGATTATTTAAACTCCTGCCATCCATGCGTCCTCTGTTGCCAAGTATGCTGTTTAGTGTGAGTAGATATTAGGGCAGAATCACAGTTTCAGCACCTATACATTGCTTTTCACACATTGGTCACACATTATGCATCATTGATTTATTAAAGTGCTTTTAGTTACTCATTTGATAATCAACAGTGGATGGTTAAGAAGTAAGTTTCTCACACAGATGAAACAACATACAGGGAATCAGAAGGAAGTCAACATTGTATGAATAAAACAAATCCCACAAAATGCATGAAATACTGGAGGCTTTTTAATACACGCTTCACTCAACTTCTCTTGAACCCTTCGTATATTTTCTCCTGCTTCCCGACTCGATAATGGAGAGCGGGGCTGCAAACAAACTTTTGATTCATATCTGCCATAACTCCTCCGAATTTATTCCCATCATGCACCGCGGCGTATGCAGAATCCGGGCTTAAATCATCGCTCCCTCCTTCCCTCCGTCGGAGCACAAGTCACTCGCTGCGTACCAACAAACCTGTAGCAAGTATTTAGCAGAGCGCACCAGCTGTTTTGCAGGTGGGGACTCGTAGCGATAAAAGCCGAGCGGGAGTCGAAAGGAGAACTCTTGGCAGCGCTTTTGTTTGATTGTCGGCTCATTTGTTGGCGCGTCCTGTTGTGCCGGAGTAAATAGAGGCGCTGTTGCCATTTTTTCAAAGACATGGAGGGGAAAAGACAGTAAAAGCGAAGTGGGGTTGCTTCTTTAACACATTTATCTGTTAAGTTTTTACTTTTTAAAACAACTTGTTGTGGAGAATGGAAGTGCACAAGACGGGGGGGGGGGGGGGGGGGCGGATAAAAGCATAGGTTTTCTTTTTTAATGCATGGGATCTCTTACTGTTGCATTTTTATTTTGGAACACACATGCATCCTCCAACGTTTCCTTTTGTCAAATAAGTGCACAAGGAAAAATGCCAGAAAAGAGAAATGGCAGAAAAAAGGCATTGATTCTTGGAGTGAAATGGGATTCATCTGTTTCTTTATATTGCTATACGTTTATATAGAAATGTGTCTCCTCTACTGCACCTTCAAAGCGCTCTGCATCAAGAAACCATCCACCCATTTATACATCCATACAGCAGTGTAGGCAGACACTTAGGGGCCATGACCGGAGACAGAAGTGCAGTAAGTGAAAGTGGAACGGATTGGACCGCCAGCCTTCGGGTCGCTGGACCACTTTTGATGACTCGTAGGAAACTATGATGGGATTCTTCTGTGAAAAATAGAAAATATGTTTCATATATGAAAACCATATCTACCTGCTCCTAGACTAATAAAGCAGGGGTGTCAAGCTCATCTGGAGCGGGGGCTGAAAATGTGAGCATAACGTTGGTCGTGGGCCAAAACACACTAAACGTCTTTAGATCTTTTTTAAATTGTTTGATATGCCTTTAATGTGCCTTTAAATACACAGCGCATTATCCAGATACATTTCTAAAAGCTTCCAGGGTTTTCATTCATAAAGGTTCTTTTTGTTGTATATTTTAAAGTAAGAAATAACAGCTCAAAGGGCAGAAATTCAATTTGTGTTTTTGTAATAAGCTCATGTTGGCTAATAATTCATTTAGTTATTAGTTTATTATTAATGACACAGTGACCTCCATCAGACTGGACTTTTCATCTGTCCCACTTTATGTTTCTGTAACAGTGGTTTAATGCAGCTGCTTTAGGTTCAGCATGTTAATATTCCCTCATACACAGGAATAATTAGTGCAACATACTGAACAGCGTCTTGTCTGTTCGTAACTTACACATTAGTTCTGTTCGTAACTGTGCTGCACATCTCCTCACTTCACAGCTACCACGGATTTGGATATTTTTATAAGAGACACTGATTGAACTTGCAAGTTGCGATGTTCACTTTAAAAGGAATAGGCTACCGTTTATGCATACTGAGATGTGTTCTTACCTTAGCTTAGACGAGTTCATTTGTACCGGTCTGGTCTTCCCGTGTGCCCTCAGTCACGTAAACAGACGCCGTTAGCATTTAGCCTCTCCTCCTCTTTTCTATAGCTCCAAACGAGGTGAAGATAGAAGCTTCTTCCCTTCCACGCTTTCCCTATTTAAATATGGTTACGTGAAGTGTTACACCATAAAGTATAGTTACACAAAATTAAACAATGTGGATTTTCTAAGCGGATAAAAAGGGGAACGATATTGTAAGGCGTAATAATACCAGGAGTACTTCGACATCCTGTAATATCTTCACTTTACTGTGCGGACGCTGTTACAGGACTGAAGGCACGCGTGAAGAGCAGACGGGTACAAATGAACTCGTCTAAGCTCAGGTAAGAACAATCTCAGTATGGAAAAACGGTGGCCTATTCCTTTAATGTCATGCGGCTGTAAACTTCACCGACACACGATCAGCTGAACAAGGAAAGTTTCCCTCCTCGTCCTCGGTCAGTCTCCCTTTCTCCTGTTACAGAGGCGTCCACGCTCTCGTCCTCTTCCCCTCTGTTCATTTCTTTGTTGACAAAAAGTTTAACGAGCGGAAAGCCCCGTAAAAAGCCGTGTCTTCCTCTTCTTGTCAGCATTAGCATCGCTTCAGCGCTGGGGAAGGGGCCCCATCTGTGCCGGGGCTTATGGGAAATGTAGTTCTAACATCTAAAGTAGTAAAACATCCACAGTCACCAAGCAATCTCTGCCAAATTCTGACTCAATAAAACAACGATAAAACATCCAGGTATAGTAATGAATCAAACATGCTGGATTTTCTTCGCATAAATGCAGATGATTCATAGCATGTGTCCTCTTTAAAATGTTGCAATAATACACAGGCAGATGTTTGGTACCCACTCTTGCCTGCTCTTCACCGGGAGCAAAGCCAATAGAACTTTAAAAAGAGGCAGACTGCCCATCACTACTCCCGACACATGCTATTTTTTTTTTCTCTCAAAAGAGGAAAAGAAGTAGCATGAGTCATTATGAATAAAAAACCCTCGAAAACACTTCCTTCCCCATACACTGTGTGCACACTCACCACACTGGCAGCCTCTCGAATGGCATTGGCACAGGTCAGCCCATAATTTCACAAACACTTTTGAGCCCCGTAGCTTCAGCTCTGCTTCTCTGGCCTCTGAGTGAGCTGTGGACAGCTGGTGCGGGCACAAACAAACTCCATATATCCATTCAGGGAAAGTCAGAGCCCTGCCACTAGCTACATCACTGTTGGCTGACACCCTGACCCATAATTGAGTGGCACTGGTAAATCAAAAATGCTGGTAAAAACTTGTTTTTTTTTAATCATTCATATGCTCTTCCATGAGATTAGGAACTATCATGGAGTCAAGAACAAAACAGTAAGTGTTGTGTGAATCCAGAAAGGTGTTGAACTTAAAATGTGATTCTGCTTTTTGAAATATACTTAAGACACAGCTTTCACGCAATAAAATAATACATAAAGGTTTTTTTTAATATTGTGATAATGGTTTTGTGGCTTAATAGAACAAGAAAGGAACCCAGAAGATGTAAAGTGTGCTGAACATCTTGGGTAGGAAAGTTTGTTTGCAAGACGATTGCCCACGGATTTCCATGTTTTCAGATTCTTCCCATACATTTCTATGCATTCTCCACTCATGTAGAAAATGACAAATCTGGCCCATGGATAGACCCTCAAACTCTGTGAGTCATGTTGCCACATAGTCTTCCTGACCATATGCCCTTTGCTGTTGCACATGACAGAGGCTGAGATTTGATTGGTGCTGGCACAAGTGTGTCCATAACTCGACCAACACTCTCCTGCCCTGCCTTCCTGACCCATGAACAAGCACTGAGCAGCTGGTATCTGCACAAGCAAAGCATAAATAGTCAAACATAAAAAAGCAGCCATGCCACGAGGCACATCACTGCACACTATTGGCCCACATCCACAAGCCAAGTGATGTCACCACACTGTTTCGACATGGATATATTTATGTCATTCTCAATAGAAGTCAAAGCTTTGGGATGAATAAATGGGGTTTTATGCTGAGTGTGTTAAGAAGCGTGTAAAAAGTCATGTGATCTGCGAACTAGAGGTGCAAGAAGTATTAGCGATCGAGATCAGGCGGAGAAATGAACGATCTCAGAAGCTAAGCAGGGTCGGACCTGGTTAGTGACAGGACTGGAGACCGTGTGGGAATACCAGATGCTGTAAGCCTGTATTCATGAGAGCGGGTCTGTGAATGTGAATGCAGGACAACGCATGCAAATGAGCCTGTGACTACAATCTAACGTGACATGTTCACATGCATGAGTCTCATTGGAAACAATTTTATAATAAGGTAATACATGAATTAATGTGTAAATCAAAATGACTTCATGCATGACTTCATCATGAACTAGCAATAGTTCACTGCAAGATTAGTGATCAGGAGTAATAAATCATTTCCTTGGCAAGGACAAATCTTTGTGTAAACTTACATGTCAAAATGAACGGATCATTAGTTCATTATGAGGTCATTATGCATGTACCCCTTTGATTAAACATATGAAGCTGTTCAAACAGAAGAGAGCAACAACGCATCATGGCTAGTATTTCATATTATTTTGAAAAACTCGGATTTGAAAACAATCCATGACAAAGAAATTCATTTGTTTTAGAGGTCAGTTTAATTAGTTTCATATTGATGTGCTTCAGAGACTTACAGAGAGACACCCTTGAACTACAGCATCATGTGAAGGAAATAAAATGAAATAAAACCGACATCTACCATCTACTGTCGTGACAAGAGGCAAATGAGAACACGCTTCAGGATATGAGCAAGATGGCCAAGAGATTGTAAGAAAAATAAACAACAAGCATGCGTAACTTGCTTCATGTCATAAAGTGATCCTCAAACTGTGCTTCTCGGGCATCTTCAGATTGTGTTCGAGGACATTTGAAATTTTAGACTTTGTATTTGTTTCAGTTGGAGATCACATTACTTGGATTTATGCTTTTGCACACAGGCCTCTTTCATGTGTGTTTTTTTTTTAAATATATATTTAGATTTACTTAACAAATTACACCCAGAAATGAAATGTTTTGTTTTGTATAATGTAATGATGAACCAGATATATTTAGAATCTGTGGTGGAAACTGTGGTTAGTCTAATAGGCGAAGCTGAACTGGCTACAGCACAATGAAACAGTATAATGATGTTCTTATCTCGTAGCCCTGTGGGAATAAACACAGTAAAGGGAAGACGTTGTGTTGCATGCTGATTGCATCTATGTTAAAACAGAATGCATGCGTATAGATAATGTTCCCGTTTGCTCTGAGCCATTGGAGATGTGAACCGTTTGATGTAAAAAAAAAAGTCACCAAAAAAGGGTCACGTGCTCTAAAATTTGGTTGCTTTAGCATTGATTACTGCCTGCATTTGATGGCCTTGTTTCAATAAGCAGATCGATTTAGATTGTTTTGTGTAAAACATGACTAAATAGGAGAACACCTCTCTTAAATGCATGGCTTAAGCTTGTAATAAATTATCTCCAAATACATAAATGAAGTCTGCAATTTCAGCTGACCATAGTTTGAGAACCATGGGGCAAAGGGACATCCACAAATATCAGGTGAGCACTTGTCAAGAAGCAGATATTAATCAAAGCATAATACTAGAGGTATTTACCAACTAAAGTGTAATTTGATATTGCTTTGCTGCCGTCGATGATCCTCATAAACCATGTTTACATTCAAAATGTTCTCTTAAACTGTTTTTTGTCAGTGTATGATTTCTAAACAGCCCTTTCAGAGAGGCAAAGAAAGTCATGTTTGAGGAGAAAATTAAGTAAAACATTCATTAAAATGAGTTCACAGTGATTAAAACATAAAACAATATTGTCCTCAATGAAAATAAAAACTAAAGAGGGAGTTGAGTCTGGGGGCAAAGCTCTCGATTTAGAGTAATGAAGATAGTGGAGGCGGCCAAAATGAGTTTCCTTCGCAGGGTGGCTGGGCTCACCCTCAGAGATGGGTCACTGAGCTCCTCACCCTGTAGGAGCTCCGAATAGAGCTGCTGCTCCTTCATGTCAAGAGGAGCCAGCTGGAGAGATGGAAAAATAAGGTTTCCAAAAACAGCTTGAAGGAGCACCATTCAAATTGAAAAGGAAGGTCAAAGGGACAAATTCAGTCCTCTATACATGTGTTAATAATTGCAGTATAAGTTAAAGCAGTACTAAGTAACTTGTACCTTTTACCTTAATACATCCTTTTTGTATCGATCGGGGGGTCTTTCATCTCTCCCTGGTGTTTCTGGCCAGAAAACCACAATTGCATCTTTGCTGCCACCGGGTAGGAGTCACCAATACACACTAATGGAATCACGAAAAAGAAGCAAACAGGCTAACGGGCAAAGCTAACTGTGGGCTAGCGCCACTTAAACAGTTTTTACAGCCAAGTTTGAGTAAAAAAAAAAATCTCCATCGTGTAATTGGATGTAAAATATCCCTCTCTCCCTTTGTCTTTTCTGTCAGCGTAGTATTTACTCTCACGGACAATTAATGAGTAAAAAACTGCAACATGCTACTACACCTGCAGTGGCACTTTTGGCCTCTAGGGGCATGAGTTACTTAGTACTGCTTTAAATTGGTTGTCAATAATTAACTGTGGTGGCATTGCCTTGTTCTTGATTTGTTCAGGATATGGCAAGTATGCATATTGTAGTCAAAGAAAAACTATTTGTGATGCGTAATTGTTTTACCTGTTGCTGTAAAACCAGACAGATTAAGCGCTCAGACGACAGTATTCTGTGCACCTTTCTCACGGTGGACACTTTTTTCACTATGACTTTATCAATCCAGACCTCTCCACATCACTGTGATTGAAGGGTTTTTGAAAAGTTCTGCCGTGGCTGCAGGTTTTGAAGGGAAATACCAAGTCCAATTGCAAAAAGGTCACATGAATCAGGCGGGTCCCGGTGCTGCGCTCAAGCCTTCTATTATCGGCTCTGACCTGTGAAATATCAGCCGCCCGTGAGCATTCTCAGCAAAATGGTGCAATTTGAGAGGATGTCACCGGTCACCTGCCGATGACCCATCCCTCCACACTGTCTGCATGACTTATGGAAGACTCTGTACTGCATGCCCATCTATTGTTAGTCGATCTATTGAACCACTGATTTCACCATCTGCCTGACATCTGTGGGTAGAAAAAAGTGGGCAAAGTTTGGAAACCCAGGCAGCAGCCCAACAAGGCAGCAGCAGTACCATAGACGACTGCCAGCTTCCTGTTGACTTTTCCATTGGCCTGAAGCTTGACTGGGATAACAACTAAGGACCAATCTGATCTGAAATAACATTGAGCTCGGAGGCAGAGAAGAGAGAAATTGGATCTATTGCGACTTAGATTGACCACGAGATCCTCCTGAAAAAGAAAGTATGAGGTGTCAAGTTGTCAAAAGATGAGATGTTCATCAAGCAGGTTAATGCCTAAAGCAATGAGTGTCTTATATAGAGAAATAATTCAACCTGGATAGACTCTAACAGACAAAACCAGTGATTAGATAGGTTTATTGACATATGTATATTTGTTGGCGATCAGCCCCAGGCAGTAGACATTGATATATGAATTAAAATTAGTATGAATGGGCAGGTTAGAGTTAGAGATGTCTTCCCCAAAGCCTGGACACTGGTGGTCGTATGGGGGGCCTGAAAAGGATGCAGCAGAGTGAGCCATAGACGGAAGAGGCGGAGATGGGGTGGAGGCGGGTCACAGCACAGCTGGGAAGTGACTGAACCATGAATGCCAGAGGCTTAAAAGCAGAACCTAGGGCTATGATTGGCTGCTACGAAGGTGTGGCTCTGTGCTGATAGGCTGAGTTGGAGGTGTGACCCTCAGAGACGCGATCATTGGTGATGATGATTGGCTGAAATGAGTCTCCCAGGTTGAATTTACACCTAGGCTTCATCTCACCTCATCCATCCAGTTCTGAGTAATGCTCACTTAATTTGGTCTTTTTTGTATGTTGTGTGACTGAGGGAACACAAAACTGTCCTCCACAGTTTTAAAGGCCATAATTTATCAAAGGACCCTTTTTGATCCACTCTGCACTCAATATGTGTTCATTGCGTACTATCGATTTGCTCGCAAGTTAAATAAAAGTCAAAACGTGTATTCGCCGTGCCATTCCCATTGCTACCTGCAGACGGCGCTCCAACGCTGTGGTGACCAAAATAAATGTTTAATCACCTAATTATACATCATATATCCACTGTACCTAGTAACACTGCAGCATCTGTCCAAAGTTTTTTTTTTTTAATTCTTTGTACTCAAGTTCCATGACACTGCTTTTACACTCGTGCCCTGATAATGAACATTTCTCCTTATTCCAAACATCATTAAAGCTCTAATCAGGCGTTAATGGGGGGGACAGAGAAGAGCGAGGAGAATGCTTATCAGATCACTGTTAATTTGCTGTGGGCCAAAAGAATACCAATTACCCAAAAATAAAATTACTTTCAAACGCCTCATGATGCGTGAAAATGTGGTTTCGTGGAAAAGGGCAAAGTGGTGCGGTTTGCAGCTGTGTTCCCTCAAGTTAAAAGACGAAAATGAGTTAACTTGTGTCATGCGAATCACGTTTTAGTTGTGTGGGTGGTTGATTAGCAAAACCAACTGTTTTACTTACTTTTATTCATTTAACACAGATCAAATACATGCAATAAAGGCCATGGAAGCGGTGTTTGAATCCAGCCTTCCCTTTCGCATCTCGAGTATTTTATATTACTAAAGCTAAAAATATTACTTCCTTTTTGATTGCGGCTCATGTCAAGTGTCTTTGAGGTACTCCGAGAGGTTTGGAAAATACACTTAACTTGAGTTTCCCTTCTGAAAAAGCCTTATATTGTTGAAAGCATGTCCTAAAACTATTTGATTTTTATGAACCCATCTAAGGGATAGGTATCCAGCTCCGATTTATGTAAAATACAGAAAAGAAAAGGTTGCACATCGGTCACAGTAAAGAACAGTGAAGGTATGAAGTAACCGTTGAGCCCTTACAACTCTGCCTCCAGGGCTTAACAAAAAAAACCCACATATTTACTATTTGTTTGCTGATGCTCTGGTCTTATCATCTCAAAGTCCACTGGGGGGGCTGTTGATTTTCACAGGCATCGATCGAGCCAGCCAGGTACAAAAACATAAGCTTTAAATGCAGCGCCACTACAGAGAAAATGAGACTGAATCTGTTGCTCAGAAGCGAATCCAGTCTCGGCAAATGTGCATTCAATTTAAAGGTCAACCTGAAACGTGGAGAGGTACAGACTTTTGTACTTTTTCCTTTAACTTGCACTTCATGACTGCTCAGGGTTATCTTGGGTGGACTCAGGACACTTTGTGAGTGACAGGGACAATAATAAAAGAACAATGTTTTGACACTATTTGGTTCATGTGAGACCGGAGAGTTTAACCCAACTGAAGTTTACATGAGGTGATATTTCTGTGTTTTCTTTGCAGCGGTACCACCAATGTTCTTATCATAAAAAAAAACAGAGAACCACAACACTTGTCAGAAGTCACAGATGTCAGTAGAAAACTAACAACACAATATACAAGGAAAACAAGCAGTGGCAAGGTTTATTTCAGTGAATTTGTATAGTAGAGAGAAAAATGAATGTACACTGACTAGCAAACAATGTCCTACTATTATCAGCTGACTCCGAGGAATCTCCATTGGTATAAAATTACAGCTACTTAATATTTGGGTGTGTGATGTCACGATTCCAATTAAATGAGGGAATGGCTTGTAAGGTATGTAACATAAGTGAAGAAACAGCATGCTCCTTCGTTTTGGCTGAAATCTCCAATTGAATAAATGTTTCTATACCAATGTGGCAGTTATTTGAATGTGGTGAGAACTGACACAAATGAGAAGAAGCAAGGACTAAAGTTATAGCCAAAACAAGCCGGCTATGCACAGGCCGGAGACTGGCCCTTACTGAGACCACAGACTAGATGGAGATGAGCTCAGAGCTAACAATCTGAGCACTCAAACACAGAGCCTTGATAAAATAAATGTGGACTGTCACTTTAATGACTTGTGCAGTTTCTGGAAATACGAGCAACCTCCCTCTCTCTCGGTACAGCTGCATTTTTTGCCCTTTTCAGCAAACTGCATTTGTGGTTTTTGTGTCCCACATTGTTTTACTGGATACTTTTGTACATCTTTGCCATGTTTTTTGTGGGAATATGTGGATTTTTTTTTGTACTGGTAATAATAACGTCCTGAAGAAAGCAGCTTTTTAAAGCTTTTCAAGCTTTACATCATGTTATTATGTCATTCCCTCATTAAAAACATGCCTGAAGTGTTGCCTTGGCACATTCACGTATTTTTGCGTAATCTGTAAAAACTCTGATGGCAGCCATTTTAGGGATAGGTTTGCCTGAGTCCTCCTAGGAACGCCCCCACCTCCTGGAGACGCCTCCAAGCTTTCGTCACCAGCCGAGTAACCAACCACTGCTCCTCAGCAGAACCCCCTCCCCACTGATGCCACCGACAGCGTGTGGAGGGGGCGTGTCGGAAAGGGTCAGAGGTTCTTAAAGAGACAGAGGCCTATTTCAAGACATTCACTACAGCCATTTTGAGAGAGCAATTTTATACAAGGCAGTTATTCTAATTTACTGCATTTACAGACCAACAGAAGGTTTCGTCATCATTGTAGTGTGATATAGACTGGTGCTATGTGATTGAAAAAAGCATAATACCCCCTAGTAAGTAAACAGCTAGCTTATCAGCTAAACCCATTTGAGACCTACACATTTCTTCATCTGAGACACTGAAGAGGCACCAAGATCCCCCCCACACCTTCGGCACAGTAGAGGCGTCACAAGAAGAGCTACAGGAAACAAAAAGGGACAGAGGAGGAGGTGTCCAGGTGAGACTCACAGCTACGCCACACATATATTGTTCTGGCTAATGGACATTCACTGGAGAATAAAACAGATTAACTACTAAGCTCTTCCCAGAAGATGGTAAAAGACTTTTGTGGAGCAGACGGAGCTGCGCAGAAGAAAGAGGAAGGAGGATGTGGAGCTGATCAGTGCAGGACACCACGCTTTGAAACAGGGACAAACCCAGGAGGTGGGTGCACCTTTTCAGAGGATCAGAGAAGACTAAAGGCAGCCAGTCAGGTTTCCTCCGGGTGCTATGGTTTACCCGACCTCCAAAAACATGCTGGTCAGGTTGGCCCACAGTGGCAGCACGGCTCAGTTGCAGCGGCTCAGGACTATTCTGTTGTATGCTTGTACAATGACAAATAAAGCACTTACTTACTTACTTTATTCAGTGCTTTTTCTGTCAACTACTGATGCACTACAAATTCTGGGCCCTGGGTACAAACTATCTTGGTGGCTCTCACTACAGAAACAACCCAGACAATAAAGTATGGGACCAGGCTTAAAAACAATTCAAATGTGTCCTGTCCTCATGCCTTCAGTCCAAATGAGGAAATGATTATTGGAAGTCCCAGCTAAAGCGCCCTCTAGTGTGGCTATACAAATTACCCCGCGGTCTCCATTACTAAAGCCAGAAGTTATAGTAAGTTACAGTCAAAGTTAAGCCGGCGCCTCAGTTCATTCACCTCTAAAGTTACTGTCCCGTCTTCGTCTCTGTCCTGTGATCGTATCTGTTCTTGTATCATCCCGCGGTCAATCCCGAACACTCCTAAGTGATATTGGAGCGGCCGCAATGACGGTCTAAAACGGGCCCGTGCCAGTCCAGCTGTCGCGGAGCGGGCGGCGATAAGCTCCCTGGTCCGCATTGCTATGAGCGGGATCTTACCATCATTGAGGCGTAATTTACCGCAGGGCCCACGAGAGAGGTGGCTTTAATGAAAAAAGTCATCGTCACGTCGCGGCTAAAGTGTTGACACAGCGGTCTGCGGGGTCAGAGCGCCCGCATGACTCGGACATTAGCGGAGCCGGGCGAGGGGCGGGGTCCAGCGGAACATTAGCAGAAAATGTCTCCAGGTCTCTGTCCCTTAATGAGGAAGAAGATCAGGTTTCCGTCACGAAGTATGAAAGACCAGACAGGGTTTGCACGATATGTCGGCAAATTAGCGTTCTCGCAAGGTTAGGTGAGAACAATATATATCAAAAATCTCTGAGGACATTTTCTGCTAAAACACAAAATGTAGAACAGGATGGAAATGAGGTCAGAAGTACTTGAATTCAATGTTTATGCATTTAAAAAGCCTCCAAAAATTCAAAAATTCCCTGTTCTGTTTGTGTCTTTGCTCTTCATCAGATTTCATGTATTTCAGATTTCATGACCAGGACACTCTTGAAAAAGAGATTTTTAATCTCAATGAGTTTTATCCTGGATAAATAAAGGACAAATAAAAAAATTAAAAATGTAGGGATCAGAAGTTTTCCCTGGTTTTACATTATTTACATTATTTTTACATGACTTTTAAACAATTTTACTTCCTTATTGCAAACAGGATGGAACATAAGAAGGACTACCATGATTTAGTCATTTCTATATTTATTAGTCAATAAGTATTGGAAATTGGGATCAAGGTTGACAGATAGATTACACACTCAACAGGAAGGAATGTTATCTGCACAATGGCTCATCAACATGCTTTCTCCGTTCATACCGCTACTGTATTTAATTGGGAAAAACCACACGCCCTGTGACATCTACCACTCAGACTCGAATGTGGAGGGGGGAGGAACAGAGAGAGCGAGCGAGATGCGAGTCCATGTGACTTCCAGACGGCGGCTCGATCATGCAGTGTGGGTCTGTTCTTGATCGCGAAAAAAACACTTTCTAGCATTTTTGTCACGTCAAAGAAAACTCGCAAATGGAAACAACACTGTGCAGCCATACTGTGCATGAGGGTCAAGAGCGAGTACCAATTGTATCCTTCCTCTTCCCATAAGTCCTTATAAAGTCATGCTCATGCTTGTTGTACCAAGGAACCCTAAAAAAGATCTGTCTGTCTCTCCACCTGACGTTCTTGTTATGCCACCGGTGAGGGGCGCCAGAGCTGCTCTGGTAGAGACGGTGTGAGTCATCATAAGTTCATTCAGTCCAAACGGTTTGCCGTCATGTTCCCACTGTGTTTTTTTTACTCTAGCGCTGTAATTGCACTGCTGAGTCATTGCCTTTTTTATTTAATTCCGCCAATACGTTAATCTTTTGCTGCAGGTGACTGTAGCCTGCCTTGGAACGGTAGACGGAGCACACCTTGGACAAAGGACAGTCAGTTTAAATTGCTGGCAAACACCAATGTTAGCCAGACACATAGCGGACTTTCTCACAGCAAGAACGGCGTCATACCTGGGCCACGAGGGGTCTTTCTTTGTCTTGGTGGCTTTCATGTGATTGCAATTTTTCCTCCATTACTTAAAGAAAGAGAAGATAATACACCAGTACTCGATTGACCATGAACTTGCTCAAGATCTGGTGACGGATCCTTATGGGCTGTACACTGCTCTCACCCTCTGCTCTTGGTGTGGCATTGAAGGATAGGTTGATGCAGTGGACAAAATGCACAATGGGGACAGTAAAGTATCTTAACCTGAAGGAAATGCAGACATCAAATACACGAAATTAAGGTTTGAGTCCGCAGAGTACTGAGTGAGAGGAGGAGTCGAAACGTTGTCCTGTGTAACTGATTCATCACCAAAAATGACTTGACACTTCTTTCCCTCCCTCTCGTAGATTATGCATCCTCCAAACGATGGGCTTCAATTGTTTAAGGTCAGCATGTTCATTAAAAGTGACAGGACGGCGGGAGATACTTCGCGGTGTACAGCCACAGCCACGACCTTTTGCAGGAAACAGGCGGCATTAGAGTTGCCATTTGTGACGTTCGGGGCGTGAAGTGAGCAACATTGTCTGTGACTGTTTCGCTCACACACACTGAGATCTCAATTAGCTGCAGTGAGAACAACCAGAGCGCCAGGCTGACACAGACAGGAGACAGAGGAGGGAGGGAAGGTGTCAATGTGGAGCAGATTGGGGAAAATGGCTTCTCGTGAGAATACAGTGCAATTTAATACTTTGTCAATTTTGCTCCCTTAACTGTTTAAATGTCTCTGAAGACACTTTAGTTTGTCTCTTTGTCACATTATGGTAGACGCTATGTTGTGCAGCTTCCAGGATTATCTCATCAACCCATTCAGTTCAACACTTTTCCTTTCTTTTGCGCAGGTTAGTATCACAAGTCTCCGGCTGCTGAAAATGGTGATTTCTCGCTGTACTATTAATGAAATCTAAACGCAACCTAAATTATCGTCGCTGCTTTTGAATCGTCAGGTCTATCCAGTGGGAGTATCCTGAATCAATAACTCTATTGAAACCTTTGAAACTGCTCCACCACAATTGATTTCAACAGGGCTTTGAAGTGGCCAAAGCAGGATAATGAGCCTTGATGCACTTGACCGAAATAAAAGCTTTTAACCATCAAAAAGGTGACGAACAGAACATTTACAACCATTTGAGGCCCGACATGTGCTGGCCTTTCATTTTGGCACCTTGAATGAGAATAGGTTAAGAAATAGAAGTGGTAATTTTTCGGGGGAATTGCGAAGACAATTTAGCATTGTATCAGCAGACTTGTGTTGCAACAAATAAATACTGAATCTTTATCCATAAAAGTTTGGCACTCTTTCCTACTCTGTTCATGAATGTAAAATGCGTCGTTCTTGTCCCTTCCTTAACAACACCCCCCAAATCCACTCCGTTCTCACATCAGACTCAATTCTGAGCGTAGACAGACAGTTGCTGGCCCCTCTCTGTAGTGTCTGTGCTGAGTGACAGGACTGGGAGTGCAGCCAGCTCTCTCCTGTCCTGTTTTTCACACTGTGGATGTTACTTTACCTGATGATTAGGCCTTTCCCACAGAGCCCCACTGTCAGAGCATATATACCTCACCGCACAGGCAGCACTGACACGAGTCCAGGCATCATGATGTGTCTACAGCTGCCTTTTTACAAGAGCTGTGATCACGAGCTGGACAGATCGGTTAACAAAGGCATTTCAATAACTGCTTTGTTGCCTGCTTTATCTTGGCTTGACCTGACAGCTCAATTTAAGACTTGAATGGGCTGTTACTGTACAAACCCTCTCTAATTATCTTCTGTTTTGGATTTGACTCTCAGAGGCTTATAGAATGTCTGCTTCCCAGCCAAAAACACTGATAAGTTACCAGTTTGTCAGCAACATAACTTTAGAATTAATTTTCAGATTTCTTCTTAACAGATTGTCATAGATGGGACAGTGAATATTAATTAACATGAGTCCTTAAACCCCACACGTAAATATGCTAGAGTTAGCCACAACGGCTAAATTAAGCTTCAACGCAAATTGAACCTGGAAGACCTACCTGCAGCCTTCATTATCCAATCATCCAATCACAGCCCCATCTCGAGCCACACCTTCGGGTCAGCCAATCCCCGCAACTGCTCATCTTGCTTCAGCCATTCATCGCCCAGGACCTCCTTCTTAAGCTCCCCGGTCAATCTCTTGGCCATTTCCCACCCGTGCTGCGACCCTCCTCCGCCTGGCCTCTCCTCGGCTCTGCTCGTCGTGTCGACCAGTGGCCCTGGGTCTCTACCTACCATCACCAATGTCTGGGCTCCAGGGGAATCATCCATCATTGCCATATATTCCATAATGTTAATGCAATCTTCCGCCGAGGCTGAGCCCCAATCATGATTCCTAACTTCCTAACACATTCTGTCTCTGAGTCTTTTCCGGTTGAATTTTCATCTGTAGTCCCATGGCAGATTCATGATCACAGACAAGAAAGGCAACACAACAGGAAGCACAATAGCCAATACAAAACTCATAAACTGGAGGGAAAGGAAGTGAAAAAAGACTTGTGTTGGATCTAATGCTGAGGACGATGACGTTTGTTGGTCATATTCTGCGCGATAGCCAAGGAGAACTGCCAAATATGGTGTTGGAAGAATGTATAGTGGGACTTGAGCCAGAAAAAGGCTGAAAGGCAAATGGACTGATGACGTCAAGAGATGGAGTGGAGCAAAGATGTACTCAGAAGCCATACGAAGATCAGAGAACTGCAAAGAATGAAAAACCATAATGACCACCCAATTAGACCGCAATTATTATTATTCTTTATTTATACAGGTGGTCTCTTGAGACTCAATGTCTCATTTGCAAGAGAGACCTGTTAAAACATACAAGGTAAATAACAGTCAACAATAAGACAACAGTGGAACGATTATACTATAACACAATACTAAGAAAATGTGTAAAACTTAAAAACAAGAGCAGACACATGGAGGATACTCCTTTACAAGGGATTTAAACTGATGGAAGGTCATAAGATTATCCACATAAAAGGTTTTCTGCGCCTCATTCCAGACATTTGGTGCGAAGTAGCAAAAGGCCTTCTTCCCCCATTCTGTCTTTACACGGTGAGACTCGAGAGTCAAAATGTCCTGAGACCTCAGCTGGTAAGCATTTGACCTGACATTTATAAGACTAAACAAATAATCAGGAAGGACACCAAGAAGAGCTTTATAAATGAACAGCAGACAGTGCTGCTCCCTCCTTGCTTCTAGAGACTGCCAACCCACTTTAGCATAAAGATCACAGTGGTGAGTCCTGTAACCATCTCCAGTGATGAATCTAATGGCTGAATGGAAAACTGCATTCAGAGGCTTCAACACAGATGCAGTGGAATGCATATATATGACATCACCGTAATCTAAAATTGAAAGTAACGTAGCCTGGATTAACAGTTGTCTCTTAATAAGAGGGATACAATTTTTGTTTCTATAGAAAAAAGACAGCTTTGCTTTAAGTTTGTTCGTTAGCTCCTGGACATGTTTACTAAATGAGAGCCTCTCATCGATCCAGATGCCAAGATATTTATAATATGGCACTTTCTCAATAATGGAACCGTCTAAAGCAAAGACTGACACGTTCTGTGACAGAACCGAATGTTTTCTAGAGAACAACATACATTTAGTTTTCGAGGAATTCATCAACATTTTCAAGTCAGTAAAATTTTGTTGAACCAAATTGAAGTCATGTTGTATATTTTGAATTGCTTGTGCAGCAGAGGGCGACATAGAGTACAGAATTGCGTCATCTGCATATAAATGAATGGAGCTTTGTTTTAGGTTATCACCAATAGCATTAATATACATTGTAAATAAAAGTGGTCCTAAAACTGACCCTTGAGGCACACCCTTCTTAAGACATAAAAATTCAGACCGGTAGCCTTCAGCAACAACTGCCTGGGTTCGATCTGTGAGATAATTTCTAAACCAATTTCTTGCATTTAAATCAAAACCAAAGAGATCAAGACATTCTAACAAAATACAGTGATCTACAGAATCAAAAGCCTTTGACAAGTCAATAAAAAGAGCAATACATTCCTCATTCTTATCTAAAGCAAGAGCGATATCATTTATAACCTTAGTTGCTGCTGTTATGGTGCTATGCCCTGGTCTGAAGCCAGACTGATGGGGACTTAATAATGAATATTTAGTGAGATAAGCGCCAACTTGAGTACTAATCAGTTTTTCCAGTATTTTTGCAAGACAAGACAGCTTAGAAATGGGCCGAAAATTATTTAGGTCATTCATCTGTCCTCCTTTATGTAGGGGGAGCACAAAAGCAGTTTTCCACACCACAGGGATGCTTTCTGTTTGGATTGTAAGATTAAAAATATGTGTCAAACTGTTTACAATGAAGGGTGCAGCTAACAGCAGTAACCGTGGCTCAAGGGTATCAGCACTGGTGGACTTTTTAGGGTCAATAGAGAGCAACATTTGTAAAACATCATGTTGAGTGAAGGGTGTCAAGGAAAATGTTTCAGCTGACTGACCATTATTCAATAAACTAGCAACAGAAGTGGCAGCAGATACATTTTTTGAAGAAACAAAGTGCTGATTGAACACATCACAAATGTCCTTTTTGCTAACATAGCAAACAGAGTCATTTATAATTTCATTTGGTAAAAGAGATGCAGTGTTCAATGATAGTGACTTTACCGTTCTCCAGAATTGTGCAGAATTACGATTAGTATCAGTGAGAGTAGAAACATAATAAGTGGATTTGGCTTTGCGAATTGCCGAAATGCACCTATTACGTATTTGGCGAAACTGTTGCCAATCTGCTGGCAAATTGTTGGTTCTGGCTTTCACCCAGGCCTCATCACGATCATGGAGTAAACCAGCAATCTCTGGAGTAAACCAGGCATTAAACCTATTCTTCAGACGCAATCTCTTCAAAGGAGCATGTTTATCAGTGACATTATTAAATGTTTTTATAAAAAATTCCAAAGCTGAATTTGGTTCAGGGAAAGCTGTAGTTCTACCAATATCACTATAGTACAAGTCATTCAGAAATTCTTGCTCATTAAAATGCTTAAAAGATCTTTTAAGTGTTATTATTGGTTTTGATTTGGGTAACGTTGTGTTCCTAACACACCCAACCGGGCAGTGGTCACTAAAATCGAGGGGGAAAACACCACTGCATTTATAGTTCTGAGGTTTGTTGGTTAAAATAATATCCAAAAGTGTTGCCTTAAGTGGATCTTTGGGGTCAGGGCGAGTGGGATTTGTAATAAGCTGTGTAAGGTTTAAGTTACTACAATAATTTTTTAAGCTGCCAGATGCTTTAGATAACCAGTCAATGTTGATGTCACCTAGTATAATGAGTTCAGTGTTATTATAAGTGGATACTAGGTTGAAAAAATAATCTAGAGCGCTAATAGGTGCTGAAGGGGTGCGGTAAAAACCTATAACAGTTATTTTTCCTGAATTATTTGAACCCAGACTCACATCAAGAGCTAAGAATTCAAAACATTTAGACTTAGAGACATTTGAAATGACGGATACCGAAAAACAGTTTTTCACAAAAATTGCAATTCCTCCTCCTTTGGAAGGCCTATCACAGCGAAATGCATTATATCCACTTAAGGAGATATCAGCATCTAAGACTTTACAAGACAACCATGTTTCTGAGCATACAAATATATCAGGAGTAGCTTGTTTGGCCCATAATTGAATAAAATCCATTTTTGATAAAATACTTCGGACATTCATGTGAATCACGCCAAGGCCTTTTTGTGATTTAAAACTTGCCATATTAAAATCCAAAATAGAGTTATCAACATTAGACTGTATACCATTTGTTACAGGCACAACAGTAGGCCTAATGTCAGTTAAACATGTCACCCTTTTACAATTGCCACCATTAGGTCTACGATGCTTTCTAACCTGAGTAATCTGAGTTGTTATGTGAGAAACACACTGTGGCTGAGAAGCAGTTACAGAGTTGGTGCTTCGGTTACATGAGGTAAATAGTCATTTTGCTGGTATTTCGAAGTGGTGAAATGTGTGCAGCATATTACTTGCTAAGATCTGACTACCCAGACTATTTGGGTGGAGGCCATCCGGCTTAAAGAAGGAGGAGCGATTCCAAAACAAGTTAAAATTGTCAATATAATTTAAATCCAGACTTCTGCATACAGATTGGAGCCAGGTGCTTTGGGCAAGGATGCGGCTAAAACGGCAGTCACCTCTGTTTAAAGTGGGAATGGGGCCAGAAATGAAGAAAGACATACCATTGGTGATCCACGGTCTGAGGATATTGAAAAGCTCCCTGAAATGTTCTTTTGTAAGTTCCGATTTCTCTAGTGACGTATCATTTATTCCTATATGGATGATGACTCTGAAGATAGATTCTTCAAGTGACTGTAGAAAGTCCGGGAGTTTATTTATAATGTCCGAGACTGTGGCGCCAGGGAAACAGTGCGTAGTTGCATTGGGGAGCCTGACATCTCTGATTATCGAGTCACCTATTACCACGGTAGACAGAGGCGATAGTGACTTTGGCAGACGCGTAGTCGCGGGCCTCGGTGAGGTAGTAGTTTGAGGCTGCGTGGAGTCCGAGACGGGCACCGGCGGAGAGGGCGGGGGTGTAGGGGAGGCAGTGGCAGCGCGCAGCGGAGAGCCCTCAAGACCCGAAGTGGCTGTGGCATTACGGGGTGGAGCAAGGCCCTGAGGCCGCGGTGGAGAAGGTGCATCAACAACGGCTGTGACAGAGCTCATCGGAGGGTCCCGCATCGCGTTAGGATGAGAGCACCCTCCAGCAGCTGCGTCAGCACTCACCGGAGGGCTCCGCGCCGGTTGGGAGCGAGAAGACCCCCCAGCGGCTGTGTCGGCGCTCATGAGAGGGCTCCGCACCTTGTTTAGGCGAGAAAGCCCCCCCGAGCGCCGATAGACTGCCTCCTTCACCAGCTTACGCCGAGAGGTAGATGTAGAAGCCACTCGGGTTGAGTCTCGTAACTGTGTGCCAGATCGGGACGCGTGGCTGTCACTGGATCCTGGGGGTGGTGGGCTCAGCGTCACGGCACCGGGGGGAGACTCCGTACCGGAACGGGCCACCGAGTTAGTAGTTGTGGCAGGAGGGTCCAATTCGTGCTCAACAGCCGGGGCGTCCTCCGTCGATAGAGGTGTAAAGCGATTGGAGAGGGCCAGCACGGGAGCAGCGGGAACCGGAGAGATCCTTCTCCCAGTCGACACCACCTCAGTCCAGGAGGCCCGGTTGATTGGAGTGGAGAAGTCCGTTGGTCGAGGGCTGGAGCGCAGGACCGAAACAGCGTTATCCAGGGGCGCGGTCAAGGAAGTGCGCAACGAGAATTGTTCCTGGGCTAGTTCTACAAACTGGTTGAGGAGTATATCTTTCCACTCCACTTCCTCTGACAGTTGCTGGACTTGATCTTTTACCCGACTGAGCTCTTGGTCTCGGGCGTCGGAGTTCGTCACCTCGAGCACATCTGGGGATCCAGCGTTATGACTCCCCTTCTCGGTTTCGTCTGGCTGGAAGGGAATGGTGTCAGCTAGCTGCGCGCTGGAGGCAGATGCAAGGGTTTTACCCAGGATTATATCCAGCTCTAATTCGTGTTCCTGGATTTGATGCAACGTTGATATTCTCTGCTCCAACTCAATAATTCTCTTGCTCAGCGTGACGCAGCAGCCACACCCGGGACTACCGGTAAGTGTCATGACGCGTCACGACGATGAGTACAGATACGAGCTGCTCTTTTTGTGCAGCTCGTATCTGTACTCATGTGCGCTCAGAGACTTTAAAATACATTACAAAATCGCATCCATAGTACCATGGGTTTTAGCCAGATTTGCGAGGCTTTTGGGCAGGTTTGGTTTCTGATTCCATGACAACCCTGGTGTCAGCTGCTGTGGGGCACACTGACTGAATTGTGGTTATCAATCTCACACACCGCGCTCATACAGTACAAGCATGGTGAGTGAGGTCTTGCTTAGCGACAGGAGTCAGAGTGGGAATCAAACCTTTGCTTTATCTTTTTAGTAAATTCTCGACACTCACGGAGGAAGCCCAGGCCGTCCCCGTAAAGTGAGACCCGGCGAGAGCGAGAGGCGGCCGGGGAGAGTGTGAGGAGAAGGCCGGGGAGGCGAGAGCGAGTCGGCCGCTCTCTTCGTTCATCAGGAGGTAAACGCAGCACAGATTGTCACTGATACACGTTATAAATGCAGCCATTCCTCATTGTTTAACCGCTCACATGACAGCTGTTTGTTTGGTTCGATGGACAAGTTTAAGTGCACGCTATGGCCTACGTGTTTTACTGTTATGATTACCGTGCATGTGTACATCACAATGATTATGTTAGCCTACCCATCACATGGCTCATTGTGAGTGAAAAAAACACATTAGCGACTACAGAACGGCCGTAGTAAGACACAATTATTCATGAAATGTGCATGCGAGTCGTGCATAAACATTGTCGAACGCCACACAAAATGGCAGCGCGGCGCAGAGGATCATGGGAACGGAAAACCATCTATAGCATCTTTTTCAAACAACAGGTGCGCTGGAGAGGTTGTGCAACTTCGCACACCGACGTTGACAGCGTGCAGGGATTATGTTTTCCCTCTCAGCTTATAAAATACATGTTTGCAAGGTCATATACTCAACAATGATCATATTGTTGCAGAGCAATGTATTATTGAATTAATTGATATTGTGTTTAAAAATGTTAAAACTATGTATTTTCCTCCCCCTACATGCTCCAGCCATGTCCTAGTTGTAGAATGAGCCGAGACCTGTTCACCACAACTGCCTCTAAAATCCTGCACTGTCACTTGATTTTTTTTTCATTTTCTGTATTGGAATAAAATTTGTTTTGTCCCTAGCACATTGTAAAAGCAGACATTTCTCAGAACGGCGGCACGGTGGCGCAGGGGTTAGCGCTCCCGCCTCACAGCTAGAAGGTCTGGGGTTCGATTCCCACCTGGACGGGGCCTTTCTGTGTGGAGTCGAACCGAAAAATTGACAGCCAAGTAAACCTAATGCTCAACAATATGCCTTTAGAACGAGTTTATGAAAACACATTTCTTGGAGTTATAATTGATCATGATCTAAATTGGAAGTCACAGATTAATAATATAAGAATGAAATTATCAAAAGCAATAGCGATATTATATAAATCCAGATATATTTTAAACAAAGAGAGCTTAATTCTTATATATAACTCATTAATCATGCCATATATCACTTATTGTTTAGAAATTTGGGGAAATACCTATAAATCAAACACAATTTTTTTTTTCACCCTAAAAAAAAAGGCAATAAGACTCATCACATTCTCAACCTACAACCAACCAACCCATTCCCTGTTCATAAACTTGCAAACATTGAAATTATATAATTTAGTAGATTTGTATACAATAAAAATGATGTTTAAAGTAAAAAATAAACTTGTGTCACAAACACTACAAAATATGTTCACCCTCAGACAGAGCCGGTATGAGCTCAGAGGAGTGGAGATGTTTGTAAAGAAAACATTTCAAACAAACACCATGAGATTTTGTGTTTCCATTAAAGGGGTCAATCTCTGGAATAACTGTACAGAGGATTTCAAATTATGTCCCTCTATCTTCCACCTAAAGAGAATGTATAGAAGTATTATACTTGAAAAATACCTCAATTCTGTTTACTAGTTTGTTTAAGACTGTCAACTTACTCCTTTTGAATGTCTGATGTTATGTTGGAAAGTTAACAAAAACACGTGCTGAATAAACTGAACTGAACTGAACTGAACTGAGTTTGCATGTTCTCCCTGTGTCTGCGTAGGTTTCCTCCAGGTACTCCGGTTTCCCCTACAACTAAAAACATGGACAATAGATTCCCCTCTGAGGCCAGGAATCCCATGAAAAAGAGATTCTTAATCTCAGTGGGACTATCCTGGTTAAATAAAGTCAACAACAAAAAAACACTGATTTTAAAGCCTTTTAAACAGTCATAAAATGTTAGGCTAGTAGGCCTTTTTTACAGTGAAGTGACAGTTTTCCTCCCTGAAAGTTGTGAAACCTGGTTTAAACGCAGTCCCTGTGACGAATTTTGATGTTGTAAATGCATTAGGAAAGTTTGAGATGAGTTTGGACCAGAAAATAGCAATTTGAAATTTTAGTGACCCTTTTTCTTTGTACAATCAGGTATAGCCCCTTTAATATAGAAGGTGCAGTTACACATATGACCTGAGGTGGCAGTAGTGAGTACAAAATGGCCAACTTGCATCTAGCCCCTTTAAAGTAATAAACTTGGATTATATCATAACAAACTCCACCGCTTGCTCCAAACTTTTTGTCCAACTGCCCGTAACAAGTTGACATTTGCAAAATCCTCTCCGTAAACTAGCTCTGTGTCACGCCGCTCAATAACAAGCTCTTTGTCAATGACTCACCAGCCACCTCCGAGCGTCAAACTATTCCTTATGACTCACGGCTCATTGTCTGAGGAGATGAACATGACATCCACTATAACACGATCTTTTACCAAGACAACAAACAGGTAATAGTTTTACACTTTCTGCGAGTCACATCAACTACTAACTGGCATGTTTTTTTCTTGTACCCTTTCTTTTTTTTACTATTGTGAGTCCTTTATAAAGAACCTAAACTTACACACTGTAATTAAAAACACAAATTCTCCACTGTACTCCTCCAAACTCCAAACCAGGTGCCCTTACTAGATGAATTGCAATTGAACAGGGCCCAAGTATGGTGAGAAATAGCTAACTGAAGGTTGCATTACCATACATATTTTAGGTTCATAGTGAAGCCAGAGTATGCAAAGAGAAAACTATCCCCGGCTAGAAAATGCAGTCAGACCAGGGAAGCGAACGCTGATTGAGCTCAGGATGGTCTTGGTGTGAGGAGGTAAGATAAGCACCGGCTGACTGCTGTGACTTGTGAAAGCAACAGCATAAAAAGCTTTGGCCATGGCTCTCACTTGTGTTGCCCTAGTTGGTCTTTTCGCAGAATATTCCCTTGAAATTTCCAGTCATTTTAACACCAAAACACACATCAATTTTTGCCTCTGGCCCAAATTACTCAGTAGCTTTCTAAATGTCAGATCCAGCCAGCAGTCACTTTGGCACCACTTGTGACTGCGGCACACCACTTCCCAAAGACTGACTGAGGAAGCGCAAAGAGCGGAAATGATTGCACTCGGAAAAACTGTCAAAACACACACGTGACAGGCATATGGTGAGTTTTCCTTTAGGCTGATGAACCTGGCAACCCCCGAACTTCAGCTAATGAACACATGCAGTAACTATTTGCCAATTTATACAAAATATGTGTAAATACGAGCATATGGTCATTTTTCTTTGAATATAGCTTCAAACTGAAAATGCGAGAGACCTGAGACTATTCTTTGGGCATGAGGCGAGTCTCCAGGACTGTCAAACTGTCAGTACATGAGATAATTATCATTACTAAAAGGGCTTTACCCAAATCTAACAGCTTCTCGACTGGAGCCTACAGCCTATAGGCCAGTGTAACAGCTCAAGCTAAGACCTAAGCCAAGATCTTTCATTCATTTATTATTTTTTGCTCTTCACCATATACACGGTAAAGAACTTTAAAAAAAAAAAAGTATTATCCTCCCCCTACATGTTCCGGTCATGTCCTAATGTGTAGAATGAGCTCAGACCTGTTCACCACAACTGCCTCTAAAATCCTGCATTCAAAAAGTTGTTACTTTGGGTCCGGATTGCCATCATGCACGAGCTTAATATAGAAGGTGCAGTTACACGTATGACCTGAGGTGGCAGTAGTGAGTATAAGATGGCCAACTTGCATCTTGCCCCTTCAACCTATAAAACTGATTGTAACTTATTTGTCACATTTTTTTCATGTTTTCGTCTCTTTTTTGTCTTGCTGTCCTATTTTTTTTTTTTGTCAGTTTTTGTCAGCTTTTGTTTCGCTCTTTCATTGTGTTATTGTTGCTTTCCGGGCACGTTTTTGTTGCTCTTTTGTTGCTTCTTTGTTGCTTTTTCATCACTTTTCAATCGTGTCGCCCTTTTGTTCCTCTTCCTTTTGTATTTCCAGACTCATTTTTGTCGCTGTTTTGACGCTTTCACGGTTATACAAACTTAGCTGTATATTTGTATATATTTTCTATGAGGATGTAGAACCATGGCATCATCAACTCTTTGTGATTTGATCAGGACATGCTTCCAGTGAAGAAGCGTCTCCCTGACCCACTGTGGATTCAAATTTCGTGGCGCTCTGGATTCTTTCCCCATAGAATGACCGGTCAAGCCTGTCCCTAAAAGTATGACATGTTTATTAATGCCAACAACTACATAAAAAGAGCGACTCTTTTTATTTCAATGATTACCACGCTACACTTGAATCTCCAATCAGGACAGTGCGAGGAAGCCCAAGAACAACCATGGGTGGAATTTTAAATAGTGGTTTTCTTAGTTTATAAAAAGAATCATTGATAAAATGCATTAAAACACCCGGGTTTGCAATTTGTGCCACCAAGCATGAAAGTCGCCCTACAGCGAAAATGCCTTTTTTTTTTTACACAGTTTTGCCAGATTTTTGAAAAGGGGAAGAGAAGAAAAAAAAAAAAAACGGCTCTACGCGGTTTCAATTCATCTGGGATCTGTCACCCTTTCCATTTTTACGCGTGTATTTTTTGCTCCGAACAAGCACTCAGAGTTGTTCCCAAAATGTGAGCACAAAAGGATATGTCTGTTTATACCAATCCCGCGGGTTCGGGGCGAGGAAGTGGAGTAGATCAGATAATTCGGCAGAACGAGAGCGTGGAATAGAGGATTCAACATTGCATGACCCCCCTCCTGGCCACGCATGACAACACAGCCCCGCTCCTACAGACCATCAGAAGGTTAGCAAAGGACACGCACTGGTTGCAGCCAGGTGTAATATTATACAAGGGGGGAAAAGTTACAAGGAAAAAATAGAACGGAATCTGACTTTTTGGATCATTTTTTTTGTGAGGTTTTGGGTGCTTTGCCAGGGAGTGGAAGACATTGTTAGGGAAATATTGAGAAACCTGTGTTTGTAGTGTTGGCAAGTTCTGCAAATAATGATGTGACATGATGTGATAGAAGAGGTGAGGACTTTGTTTTAAGATCAGTAGTTAGTTCACTATGCACAATTTAAACTTGTGCAGTAGTGTTTACATTGTAATATGTGTACGAGATGAGGGAGCAACCCATGTTGCATCGATCACACTTCCAAAACTTGCAAAAATATATTTTATTTCATGAGGATATGAGTCAACGTTAAAAAACCCCCAGCTGAAACGTTATTATACAGTAAGTTTTGTTGCTACTGTGCTCTACAAGTGACATTTCTGAAACTAAAGCTGTGTGGATTTGATTAAGAACAAGTGACTTCATATTGTTATGGCACTAAAATAGCTCTGGTCATTAAAAACACTTGCACTGTTTTTGCAAATGAACTCTTCAAATTTGCACACCTACGCTGCCCACCTGTGGTGCTGCTACACAAAAGCTAAATTCCATAAGCTACAAGCAGCATACAACGATGCTCTCAGGATTCTTTTGAAAGTCCCTCGCTGGGAAAGTCCAGTCTGCTGTTTGTGCAGAATAATGTGACCACATTAAATGCTGTAATAAGAAATGTTGTTTATAAATTCATGACAAAGCTCATGGACTCAAGTAATGAAATGATAATTGTTCTTATACAGACTGACCAGAGCACTATCAGGTCCTGCTAGGCACTGGAGAAAGTGCTTATATGGACTATAATGGTGACTTGTGTCTGTCTGTCTTTTTTTACATGTGTTTATGGACCTTTGTGAGTATGAAGTAAAGATTGATTGATTTAGCTTGATTGTTTTCATGAGCTTCCCAAAGCAAAGGTTTCTTGAGTGTGCACAGCACGAATGTGGGGATTGTGTCGGTGAAAATGCGCTGCTTATCGCTCACCTCCACAGGGTGCTCTCAGTGACGCTGCCAATGTGGAAGTCGTACAACTTGGTCAGAATCAGGATCACCTGTGAACGAAAGAATACATCTTTAAGTATTTACAAAGATAGAAGTGAGAAACAAGTTAGAAACTGCAAAATAATTAACCATTATTTATCTTAGAAATGCAGAGTGGTAAAGTTTTTGACACTGAACTAGAACTGGCACATGCACAGAAATGCTGCCTTTTAGATGCAGTAATTGTCTGTCATAAACCTGTACCTATAGGTAAATACATCAAGTCTGACATGCTGGTCCAACACACACAAATCAACTGTAAAACCGCTGGAATCATTATACAAACAAGCTCTGACAGTCCTCGATAAAAAAAAAAAACTTGAGTTTTCACCATTGTCACATTCTACAGAAACACAGGCTCTTAAATTAGGACAATCTACTAAAGTCTCACCATATCTTACAGTTTATAACATTTTGCACAATTTAGCTCCACCACCTATTTCCACATTCAGTACTGTCCAGTCCAACCGAAGCACCAGGGGCACCACCAGAGGGGACTGCACAATCCCTTTGAGGAGATCTGCATTCAGTCAGACTGTTTTCTCCTTCACTGCCTCCCATCACTGGAACACAGTGCTCCATCAATAACAGAGGCTCCATCTTTTCAGTCTTTTAAATAGTGCCAAAAAATGGCTACTTGAGTCGCAAACCTGTGAACACTGAAAGTAGTATTTGAGTGTGTATGTGAGTTATGTTGATGTCTTATTTGTTATGTCTGCTTACACTGTTCCATTTTATATTGTATGTTACTGTACTGTAATATGTGATTTTTAACAACTTTTTTTAGTTTGCCTTTTGAGATCTGGCAGGGAGACTACCGGTGAAAACTAGCCTTTTGGCTAATTCAGGAATATTTACATTGTCCCACTTAAAACTAAATGAATAAATAAGTTGTCAACTGCAAAGCAATTCACTGTGGGGGTTATGTACTTTGCACCTCGGTCACTACCTGGTGGTCTTTTTGTGTTAACCACTTTTCAAATCGATTGCTCCTCAAAATGAAATATGAGCTGCCTGTCTGATGCACCAGCTGATCAATCTCTGTCACTCCCAAAGAGATCCCTCTGCATATGCCTTCAGGGACACCCTCCCCGACAACTTTTCTCTTGGATGTCCAATCCACTACCAATTTTTCAAGCATCAAATCTTGACCTACGCAGGCCCTCGTCCACGTACTCCAGACCAAAAGCACGGCACATTAAAACCAATCGCACAACTCTCTGCGCTCCTGGGTTTTAGTGTCAGAAGTCAGCTGTAAGAGTCCTCTCCTCTCCGCTGACGGCCTGGTGGTGAAATTGAACCGCTGTCGAGAGGGACTGCACTTCACACGCACACAAAAAAAAAACATGTTCATTTCATTTTGCCATCTGCTAACAGACATGACTACTGCTCACCTTGGGGTTACACATATCTTTTTAGAGTGTGTAGCAGGAATTCGTCAGATAAATGCCTCAACAGAGTATTTTCTTTAAGCATGAAATACACACTTGACCTGACCTCACTGTTCGAGCCACCGTTTTACATAGTAATGTCTATTTCTATCTATGGGGCCATGTGTTGTTTGCGTCTGTTCTCCCCGAAGGCATCGTCCTATTTGCATCAATTGCCCCTTTTATAGTGATTTCTATCTCTTGGGATAATTGAAATGTTTTCTGTAATGGGAATTTAATTTCTTTCGGGCACAGAATGAGGAGAAGCTGACATCTTCAGTATGTGCATTTCTTTGATGGTGTCATAAAAAATAATGAATCGAGTTGGTGATGATGAGAGATTTGTTACTGAAGTCGGGTGTGGCCAAAAATGGTATACAAAAGCGTAAACAAAATATATTCTCCTTAGTTAAGTTTATTTATTCATTTAAACAATGTACAATATACATTAACCTCAAAAAGGAGAGATGCATTGTACCAGGGTGCAGCACAACCGAATGCATTTTCTCCAGTTCCACTTTAACCAAATCTGAAAGCTTCTTGAAAAACGAAACACAAATGAAGATGAAAACATGGCAAATGCATGGCCGTGGGAACCCAGGGTGCTAAAGGTGCTGTGGCCCCCCTGGTGGATAGTTTGTGTATCGCAAGTAATATTGGTAAATGGGAAATAAGCGCAGAAAAAGTGTTTTTGGGGGGCAATCTTGTCCCTCAGCACTCCCTAACCAAAATACATTCCCATGGCTCTGAACAAACAGTTACAAAACAAGTAACAAAAACACAACAAAACAAAAGGCAACATAATTGTTACAAAAAAGTGACTAAAACGCAACAAAAAAAAGAACCAAAAGTACAACGAAAAAGTGATTACAACGCGAGGAAAATCGTAGCTCAGTTTGGTCAGTCTCAGCTTTCAAATGAGGCGTTCCCTGCCTGTAGGAGAAAATGTGCTTGGTTAAGGCGGGTGTTAAGAGGTTAAAGCTTGTAAATGCGCCTTACAAGCTTTGAGTTGACAAGTTTCTCAAAGCGCTAAAGCCACATCTGCCCTTGGGTATAGGGAGGCCACCAATCTGTGCCATCCGACCACCACCAACCACACATTCACTGCATTCATACACAGACAAGGCGAGTAAAGTGTCATACTGCATGCACCAGTATATATGAGGAACGTCCCACTAACAAAAGGCGCATTCATGACGGGTACCACTGAAAGCACAACTGAAATCAAATCGTGAACGCTCATAGCTTCCCACCGCAGCGACACAAATCAAGGCACTATAGGGGAAAAGCAGGAAGCTGCGCCTCCTCTAGTGATTACAGGAGAAGCCTAATGTATGTGCAGAAGGGACAGATGTCACGGCGCATCACTCCTGACTCGCTGCAGCACCCCGTAGGCCCGGCAGCTCTGTGGCCTTTAGACTTCCAGGACCTTTTAAACCTTTGGCTCAGTCTGACTCCCCACCAGCTTTGCCAACAACATGGCGGCTCACCAGGAGACTCCACCGGGTCTAGTGCGAGGATACGCCACATGCCCAGCAGTCAGTCCTGCTCACGCTCAGAAGCATATGGTTCAGTCAGAACAAGATGCACACAATGGGCAATGTGGGGGTAATGGGCTTCTTGCAGCGTCTCTTTATATTCAATTTGAAGTTTATAGGCCCCAGTTTGAAGATGTGTTTTTAGTCTCTCTTCGTTCATTGTGTATTGTTTAGTTTGTTGTGAAAAATGAATAGATTCATTGATGAACAAAAAACAAAAAAGGAAGGACATTTGTTGGTGTATTATTGGACAGACATATGTCTCTATAAAAAGTCTCTGAATGAAGTAAATATTTGCTTCAAAGGCGCCATATGCAAAGTTCATCATTAATCCTTCTCAAGAGCCGAAAATATCTAACTCCTTGGTTGAGTTTTTTTAGTAAGCCCTTAAAGTGTCATCAGATTCATGATTTCTGTAGTTCTCCTCTTTGAAAAACATTTACAATTCAGGACACACGCTACGGAATAGAGAAAATGCATGTCCTTTTTAAAAAATATCTTCAAAACATAAACGGTATAAGCGATGGATATGGAAAGTGGTAAGCATTTACACGATTTCCTTCTCACGACATGTAAAGTAGCTTCACAACAGCGATGTTTCACAGGTTGTCCGGGCAAAGCGTGAATACAAATGCAATGTATTTCTTTAAAGGCCTCAATAAGAGCGAAAAAGCTTCAGCCACAATAATATATACTGTACTGAGACCAAGTCAAGGCCCTGCAGCAGCACATGCAGCACAATAAATGTGTGTGTTCTATTAGTAGCACTTTACTGAACAACTGACTTACGCTGTAAATGAGAAATCTATCAATACCATACGAAAATAGAAAAAAAAACAAGAATGTGCTCATGTGCGAAACGAGTAGCACATACCAAAGTGGATCAGCAGCAGAGTCATTTTAGTCATGCAGCCTTCTCTCATTTACATACACCATTTGGGGCCCTAAAACATGAAGCAGAAGCCCATGAAACTCCTGGCAACCGACAAGACAGACCATGGCTTACAAGACAGCAGGTGCTGTTTCGGCATTTTTAAAAAAGGGGAAAAACATTCAGCACATTTTTCTCTGTGGCAGGTGCTATCAATGGTCGCTATGAGTTATGATTGGACAATGACTGTTTTGAGGCGGGGTTTTGCGAAAAATGTCAGTTGCCTCCATTAACCTCATAGAACTGAAGCATCCTTCGGCGCAGATCAAAAGCTCTTTGTTTTAAATATAAATCTATAAAACGTATGCTTTATAATAAGCATAAACTCTAACCTTCACTACGAACAATAAAATACTCAAAAGCTGCAGCAGAAGATATATGCAGTATTCATGAAACCTTTTTGATGAATATCTGCTTCCGACAAACAGGAACAGGGGTCTAGGCAGCTCACAAAATAGCGGGTTCACATTTCATGCTCTGCTCTCTCCTTTTTACATCTCCCCCAGACTGCTAATTAATACATCAAAATGTCACTCACTTTGTGCTTGCATTAGCCTTGTTGTCTCAGCAATTAACCAACTGTGGAGAAACATATTATTAGCATCACTAAACGTCCCCAGCCACGAGAGAGGAGTCAAAGTGCCAAAAACAATTTTCTGCAGAGGCTTGGCTCGTAGCAAGGCAGTGACAGGGTAATGACAACACGCTGCAAACATGTGGGGCTACTGTCTCTGCTAGTTAATGGCGTCTAGGATCGACGACAGTTGCGTTAATAGAAATACCACAACAGAGAACTTTATTTAGGCATATGTGGTAGAGTACTACTGTCTACTACTACAGCACTACATTCAATCCATGTCATGGTCGTGCCATGGCCAGAATTTGGAATAAAACATGCAACTGCAATTAATTTATTGCACTAGGAATAAACGCTAAAAGCAATGACCAAAAAAAAAAGTTGCCATGTTCCTGGATTTAACTGACTGGGAATCTGGGATTGCTGCATTTTGTCAAGGTCAGGGGCTGGATGATTTAAAAAAAAAAAAAAAATCACCATTATTTTCCCCATATTGATCGATCTTGATTTTCGATGTTATTATTTTTCTTTTAAAGATGCTGTGGCCAAACTGAAAACTGCAGCTAACAGCAAAAAAATGGAAGCAGACAACGAGCTCATGGTTTGTGTGTGGCGCCTTAAAGGGCCACGACTTCACGGAGTGAAACGCTAACCACTTATGGACATGAAGAAATACGAGTTAACAACGCATTTAAAAGTATAAAAGACGATCAAACTTACAATTCACTGTCCAGCTAATCCACAGCTACAGCCTCAAAAATAACAACCCACGTGGTCCAAATACATCCATAGTTTTGCTCTTCGAAGGTAAACTTTCATCCCTGTGCGCGTATTCTGTTCCTCTGAAGGCTACTCGCAAGTTTCTGTTTTGTCCATAAGGCGAGTTAGTGCGACTTTGAAGCTGATTCTACACTTAAAATCACCAGGTCCTCATGCTGCCGCATGTGCCATCCTGTGCTTCCTGTTTGTTTGGGCCAAGTGTTTCCCTGGGCTTGATCGCAGTCCATATTTATTTCCAGAATGCGACAAGATTGGTCAATTCTCCTGTCGACTAAAGCGCACCACGCGATTATTGAGATCGGCCTTTATTTTCAATGAAATTTGATTAATTGCCCAGCCCTAGTCAGGTCTAGGTTCAGCAACACTATAATTCCATCAATGGATTTCTTCTTCCCTGATGGCACACGCATATTCCAAGATGACAAGGGAGCATTTTCCCACATGGACTGACCACCACAGAGTCCAGGTCTTCAGGCTCAGGTTTACTGTATTAGTACCCGTAGGTAGATTTTGTAGGTCTTAACCCCACTGAAAATCTATGGGATGTGCTGGAGAAGGCTTTGCACAGCGGACACACTCTCCCAATATCATTACAATATCTTTTGACATTGCAGACGCTTCCCTTGTTTTGTCTACAAATACATATGCGGATCGTCAAAATGGCAGCCTGAAGCGATCATTATCTAAAAGTGATTAAGCTTCTCCACCTCTCAGTTACAATGTCAACAGCAGAGCAATTACTTTGTCAATGGGAAAGAGCTTTTATGAGACACAACGTCAATAATGTTGCTCAGATGTCAATAAGGAAACACTTAAGCCTCTTGACCTCAAGTGATAAGGACTATTAATAAGACCAAAATGAACAATGCATTATGGCTACAAAACTAAAATAAAAAAGCACACATGATACTGTACATTGAGGATTTAGATCAGAGCCGGTGCTGGCCCTTCTGGGGCCCTAAGCAAAAATCCACACGGGGGCCCTACAGTAGCGTCCCATGGCTATTCAACGAAGAGCGAATCCATTTATGGTCAAAACAGTTCCACTGTTCCAGGGCAGAAGCAGAACATACAGACCTCAATTCAGGCCCTGCCCCCTGTGTGAGGACCACTAACCACTAAACCACTGTGAGACTGGTATTTAGGACTACTACTAGTCTATTTCCCTTTTTAAAATAGTAAATGGCAAATGGTCCCATTCTCTCACCTCTGGTCCCTGACCCACAGATTGGGAACCGCTGATTTAAAACTAACTGAAACCTGCTCCTCAGAGAACCAGAGTTACTGTAAGTTACTGTGCTCATGAGAACCATGTGGATTCAACTCAACAAAAAGGCCACGGACCACGGCTTTTTACTCTCGTCTACTCGACAAACTACTGTCCTGATACTCCAGACTCACCAGACACAATAAGAAGAGAGTTTAAATGAGAGTGAGGCCCAGAGTTGCAGCCCCGAGTCCGCGCAGAGAACTCGGGGCAGCGCCCGGACACGGGTGACATGATGCGGCCGCGCAGCAGCCGCGGAGGAGCCGCGCATGAGGCGAAGCACCGGGAGACAGACGGCCGAGCGGGGACACGAGTGGAGAAGCACTCGCACTTTGAAAGAGACAGGGGGACGGCGGTCGGTCTCTCCTGCTCATTCACTTCAGCAGACTGCTCCATATTGGTGTTATATGTGGCGAAGTAGAGTGAGTGAGTGCGCGCTGGAAGAGCCTGTCCCCGTAACAACGCGTTGATTAATCAGTGAAACAACACCGTAGTTTGACTGAGATGCAGGGCCCTTGCGGCTGCGGGGGCCCTACGCACCTTGCGTAGTTTGCGTATAGGAAGAACCGGCTCTGATTTAGATGATGACAGTTAAAGGGCAAATCAGTATTAACTTTAAGCAGAAATAATTACACACAGTTTGTTGTTGTCTGTAACTTACATGAGATTGTGTGGGTGAAATCGATTTTTGTCTGAAGCTATAGGTCAACAAGAAGTACAAAATAATAAAACAAACATTGGAACATGATTAAAAAAAAAAAAATACCAACATTACATCTAACGTAATGTTTTAATTGTAGCTGGTGGCTGCCCAGTGTCGATTGAAATATGCAGAAGACTTTCTGAAGAAGTCACATGTCCTTTCTGTGCAGTCAGTACTATAACAGTGCTTCACATAATGCATGTTTACAACTGATTTGAATAATGGCAGCCTTTACATCTCCGTTTTCTGTACCACACGGTTTGGTAAATGGAAACGTAAGAAAAACACCACTGACTCAAAAGGAGACATTCTGTACAGTGTTTTCCCCACAGCCCTGGACTTATATGCACATTATATAAGCCCCTTATGCACAGTCCTCACCTGAAGCTGTTCGTCTGCGGCGGAGGTTAAGGACAGTATGCTGTTATAGTCTCCATGGACTCATCATTAAACTCACACTACAAAGAAAACTCTTCCCACAGGCCTTGAACGCCTCTCATCGTGCTTAACGAACATCACAGCTCCCAGCTCAGATCAGGATTCAAGGCTCCGGGGTGGAGGCTTATGCATGCTATAATTAATATTGTATCATTAAAGCACTTGAGAATAACAATGGTGATTAGACATTCTTTTCCCCTCTATTTAGCTGCTGCAAAGTAAAGTGAGACAGTAAAAAGGCCACCTTTCAAGATCTGCTGAACAACATATACCTTTCTAAACCCCTCTTATGCTTACGGGTGAGTTTTGAAATTTAAGGCGTGAGACTGCAGGTGAATAAGGATTTTTTTTAAATTAAAATATATCAATTTGAAACTTCTGCTGGACAGTACTGGCATGAATATGAAGAAAAAATGTATTGCAAGTTGTCTGTCATTTTATGTGTTCATATAAAAATAAGGTGTTTTATGCCTAAAAATGCCAAAAAATTTGCGTTTTTTTTGGCAACAAAAACTGAATAATGGACTGAGCCAGATTCAAATCTATCATATTAGTTATTAAGACTTTTTCAGAGGGGATTTTGGATATCTTGTCTTTTAGTGAAAAAATATGTAAAAATTTACATTTTGCCTTGTTTTTTTAAAATTCAAAAATCAATAAATCAGGCTAGGAATTATATATTAAAAAATCCCTCTGAAATAATCTTCAAAATATTGTTAAATCCAAGGCTGGAAAATTTGAAGTCTGTAGGAGCTACTAACGTGGAGATGTTGTTGCCCCAATGAGAGAAAAATGCCTTTTGAGAAATTGAAATTATGTTTTCCAATTTGTCCCCAAACCTGCAAACTGAAATAAAGTTTAAAAAAAAAATTAAACAAAATAAGTGTTTTGCCTGTAGTGTCTCCCCTTAATTTAATTTTATTGTCCTCACATATAAAATTTTGCTGTGGCAGCACCAAAGTAATTGAATGAGTTATTTATAAGATTGCCCCCTTCCGTTCCTGTTTTTAAATCTCTTTTTAGAACAAGCTTTTTTAATTTGGTGTTTGCCGCACCCTATGAGGTTGACATTTTTAAAGTTGTGTATTTGTTTTCAGTGAGGTTTGTTTAATTATTGTGTTATAAGTTTAAAGTGTGTTGCATATCTTGTAGCACTTTGTTGCAGTTGCAGTATAAAATGCATAATGTTTTATCTTATAACAAAGGTTAGGTGGCTTAGGTTTATTGCCTAAGGACACACTGAATGCATGTGCTACATTCGAGTGGAAATCAAACCACCTACAGTGAGAACGTTTTTCCCAGAGGCATACATTGTACCTCAGCAAAATTAGCTAAAGGACAACAGAACAACTCTTACATTGTACAAAAGTAATTTCCCCCCAAAAATGTGTTTAGAGTTATTGACGTGACATTTTGTTGTTGCAATCGAAGTTATATAACAACCCATGTGCATCCAGCTCTACAGCCTCCCCTCACCGTGATGTTACCTCAATCACCTCAGCCAATTCCTCCCACCCCAAAGCCCTTTATCCCCGCTAGAGCTGGGCTTCTTTCTCCCCCTCGTCTTATCTTTATTCTTGCTCAAATTTCCCTGTGAAGTGTCCTGACCTCTGCTCTTCACCTCCATTGTCGTCCTCCTCTCTACCTGCTTATCTCTCCGGCTCGGTGTCTAACAATCACTTTGCTGCCGTACTTTGTTTCCCGAACTTGTCTGGGACTTTGAACTCAAGTCACAAACGAAGAGACGGCGAACGAGGACAAAGGTGGTAGTGAGCCTTTGGGGCCGACGGCGTGCATTTTTGTTTTTGGCTTGTGGTGTTTGTCTTTTTACATTATGAGAGATTAAAAAAGAAAGTGGCACAAAAACTTAAGCAGTTACAGCAATGCTATCCTGGGCTACCAGAGAGACTAACATTTTTGAAGGGCAAAAGGAACATGTCGTGACTGGCTGAAACTGTCCTGTCTTTGGGTTGGTGTTGGTCGATGGGACTGATGGCACAGATTAGCAGCCTCGCCGTCATCAGTCTACCCCAGGTCAGCTGAGGCAAGTGCAGAGCTTACCACCATTCATTCATTCATTCATTCATTCATTCATTCATTCATCGTTTTTTATTTGGACAGCTGAGTTTCACAATATTCAACAGATGATGAAACAAAAGAACAGATACGATGCCCAAATGGAGTAGGCAAAAGCAAAGAGCTTGTAAGTGCCTACCCACCTATCAAATTGACATATTTGAAAACATTTAAGTTTACATTCAGTTCCCATATACTGTACGGTAACATTTAAATCCAATCCAATCCATGTCCATAAATCTGCAATGGTTATCAGTACTTTGCATAGACACTAAGTGTGGAGTGAGTAAATAATTCAATATAAAGCAACTTTGAGAGTCCAGAAAAGTGCAATAACTGCATTATTACGTCTTGTACTGCCTTGAACTTTAATTGATACATTTTCATTTCATTTTCTTTTTCATTAGAGCTGTTGCACTATTCACGCAATACTTACTTCACAGCAACGAAAGTCCAAAATGACTTAGCCGAAGCAAGTGCTTTTTTTGCCCCAACCCCACAATCAAATGTACACTACATTCACATTTCATTTCAGAGACATGTTTTATGATATATTCTATTCAAGAGCTTGATAACTTTATGAAATAACTTTGTCTGTGCGTATTATACTTGTAAGTTTGTAATTGAAACTGTTGAAATTTCAAAGCTCTGGGTACAACTTCTTGGCATTTGAGACTAACATGACTTGAAACCAGTAAATCATTAGTATAATTAATGGTTGCTCTCTTGTAATTTTAATTCATAAAATTGGTGTTTAACCCAATGGCCCCTGGTTGCTTTGCTTTGTGACCGCGACGCTAGGGGCTGCCATTGCCCGCCATTGCTGTAGTATCTCCATATATGGGCGGCAAAACAAGCTAGTTTTCCATTAGAAGGCATTGCACTTTACACACGTTCTAAGCAACTGTAAAGCCTGGTTTCTAATTTTATTCAACTAAAACGCTGAGTTTGTTTCAACGAAAGAAACCATGCTGGTTTTCGTAAGGTACATTTTAGAAATCTCGTATACTAATACTTTGATTGACAGGCCGTTCACATCAGAGCTAATGGTGCGGCTATGACTGAACAGTCTACAGTGAAGATCTCGCCCTTTTTAGGAACATGTGTAATCAGAGCTGGGTAGGAGGAGTTTGTAAAACTGCCATAGGTTCCCCTTCGAATGTGGTCATTATGGCAAACAGGGAGGAGTGAGCAGACGATGTCTATTATTTTTTATAGTCTATGGTTTAACCGCCCTTTTTTTGTGCCTTCCTCAGTTTGCCTGTCTCCTCATTGAGCCGGTCATGACACTAAGGTAAACGCCAACTGACAAACCTGTCAAAAGTGTGTGTGACAAGAAACCCACAATATCCACTCTCCTATATCTGTAACAGATGGGTGTAATACTCCACCGTGCAAAATTAAACCCCTGAAAACTCTTGGGTTCTGTGTTTCTCACAGACGAACTAGATCCGGCTCCAGCTTCAAAGTCCTGGGATATAAATGTAACCATAAAGCAAGTCTTTGTCGAGCGCAGTAAAATAGGCGCATTCTGGACGCACACTTAGAGAAATCTGCTGCTGTCTGCTGCTTCAAACAGGATTAATAATTTGTCAAAAGCCAGGGATATTCTGGTATTGCTTATATGGAAATGTGGAGGGAGAAATAGTTTTACTCGATGTTATCGAGCACATGGGCTGCATGAGTTTTATGGGCAGTTTTTTTTATATTCAATAAGTCTTATTCTTAATCTTAGTCTTATAAATCTTGGATGATGGATATGCAGAGAAAAGAAAGCCATTATAAGACTTTCTGTATTTTTTATACTATACTGAAATTAGCTAGTAAAGTCTGCAATTTCAATTGACCTTTGGCAAAAGCCCCGCCCACTTAGTTACTGTTGCTACATCCTTCAAACTTTCATATGCTGGAGTCACTCGGGTTAGTGGTGCTTATTGGTGCAAAATACCCATGCGAAATCCTCCAGATCGAGGCAAAATGGATTGCAATCTGCAGCAGAGGGATATATTCAAGGTATAAAACTATCTGACGAAGGTTAAAGTACATCTATTGAGACTAAAGCATACAGGTCTCAAGCTAAATCAGAGAAACTTCATGACACAGCCTTGTGGACCAGTCGTGCTCTTGCACTGTCCGGTAAGCACTTTATTATTTTTGTAGTATTGCTAAAAATATGAGCATTGCTTTGGTTCACTAAAGTTAGCTAGCCAGTTATAAGGATCCCGACAAAAAGCACAGTGTTTTTTATTATCAAGGGAGACAAAACAATGTGACGGTGTAGGCTTGTAAAAGTTAAAGCTTCAGTTTGAGTAACGTTATGTGACTGTCAGTAGCTAGATGCTAGGATGCTAAGGTGTTAGCCTAGCCTTACCTTAGAGCAGACGTACACTTGTTTGGTCCATTGCAGTACCTAGTGCAGTCCTAATTTTGCCTCTTCTTGGTCTGGTAGGGTTTTTAGTGGTTGGCTCATCGCTGGTATGTCCCATAGACTGTATATATAATGGACAGCTTCTGCTCACTCCTCCCCGTTTACCATAATGACCACGTCTGAGGGGTAAATAATGGTGGATTTACAGACTCCCCCTCCCCAATTCTGACGAAGCATGTTCCTAAAAAGGGCATAAGGGCGGGATCTTCACTGTAGACTCCGCCCTTGTGTGACGTGTAGCTCACGCAGCTCCAATGCTAACAGTCCGACCCTGACCAGGATGCTCCCTTTAATTGTAACTAACCCAGCGTAATCACAAGAGGAATATCTAGCTATAGAAAGTTTAAGAAAATTAGGGACCAGGCTCTAAAGTTGTTTTTCATGTGTCCAATGTCCAATGCATTTCAATGGGGTACTAGCGGCGATGTGGAGGTACTAGAGCAATGGTGGCGCAATGGCAGCCTGTTGTCGCCAAAATGCAGAGCAGCCAGCGGCCATTGGTTTGTCCCCATTGTTTTGCATTGGAAGGGTGGGTACCTATCTTCATAGTAACGGTTGCTAGGATGTATGATTGGACAGTCACCATTTTGGGCGGGGTTTTGCGAAAGGTCAATTTAGTCCCATACAGGTAATTTGGTAACATCAATATTCAAGGGTGATATCACATTTTGAAGACACTTTTTTTTCTAGAAAGACATACATTGGATAGAAAGTTGTCAGCTTTACCTTTCGTTTCAGCGAAGCACATCAGAGTCAAAGCCTGTGAAGCTCTTCTGTTCAAGCCTTGTTACAAAACCCCCGTTGCTATTTTTAATACCCTGCCCTTAAATCGAAATCTATTTTCGGAGCCCAAAAAGCACAGAAGCTAAAGCAAGCCACCAAAATCCCTCCCATTTCCCCACTTTCCCTTCTCCGTGGAGTTTTGTCTGTCTCCCATGTGTGACTCCGGACCCAGTGAAGCGCGGAGAACCCATATCTGCCTGTCCGCTGGGCCCTGCGACCGGGGGCTCGGGCTTATCGCGGCGAAAGCAAAACAAAGGCCAACGCCGCTCTCTCTGACTGCTCTCCATCATATGATATCACACGACCAAAATGGACTCAGCGGAGGTTTACAGACGAGCAGGCAGACGCGGCAGACTTCACAGGGAGAAGTACAAAAGCGAAAAAACAAACAAATGCAAAAAGCCACTCTGTCCAGAAACCCAGAAACTCTAACCTTTTAGATGTTTTTTTTTTCTCTTTTTTTTTTTATCGCGTTGCTTATTTTTCTGTGATGTGCAGATAATATTAATAATAGACTGACTTTGAAGCTTTTTTTTTCATGGATAAAAGTAAAACACGAAACAGCATTTGCCAATAACAACAACAACCCACAATCTGTCCCTGTTTTCAATTTTTACCACGTTTTGGAAAAGTTGAATCTTACAAAAAAGCACAAAGCAAGAATTCAGCCAGTACCACTGTCTTAGATGTTAGAGACACCGAAAAAAAAAAAAAAGAGCATGCTGCTCTCATGTTCTCTAATTGCCGTTGCAGCAGTTCGCGGTGACCATGAAGGAGGGGTACAGTATAGAGCTCTTGTGAAGATGAGGCGCGTGGAAGAAACTCAGTGTCACTAATAAGGAGCTGTAATTGGACTTGCGAGAAGTGTAGCCTGTAAATACAGTTGCTGAATATGTCATGATAGTGCATATAAGATGAAAAGATAAAGAGCAGCAGACTTCAGTTGGGTGCAGCAGAACTTTCAAACAATATATCACCTAAAAAGATCAAATTGGACCTGGAGAATCCTTCTGTGTGTATTCAGTGATGGAGTCTAGCTCTTTTCAGGAATTCAGCTTACCATGTACATTTATAACAGTCTGTCCTTTTCTATTGTGCAATTGGCAAACCCAAATTCCATATTATACACTGTGATAATAATCTATGTGGAACGTTGTTAGAGAACCTGGAGATTTGTCTCATCTTGAACCAAATTGTTTATGAATGCTCTCAGACTGTATTCGGTGCAACACTGATCTGGTGCAATAAAAAAAGGGGGAAAGCACATAGTCTGCGATACCAGACAGTTGGGTGCTTTTCTTTTTCATATTTTTGCCCAAAGCGAAGTAAATGCTAAATGATGCCTTAATACAATTTTTTCAACGACTACATGTTAAGACTACAATATTTTCTGTGATAGAAAATAAATTAGCGGAGGCAGCAGTTTCAGCAGGGATGCCCAAACTTCCCGATCCACGCACACCTCCTCCAGCTGTTCTGTAGGGACTCCGAGGCGACACCAGGCCAGCTCGGAGACATAGTCCCACCAGCGTGCCTTGGGCCTTCCACGAGGCCTTGTCCCAATAGGACATGCCCGGAAAACACCTCCCAAGGGAAGCAACCAGGAGGCATCCTAAATAGATGCCCGAGCCACCTCAGCTGGCTCCTTTCGACGTGAAGGAGCAGCGACTCTACTCCGAGCTCATCCCGGGTAACTGAGCTCCTCACCCTATCTCGAAGGGTGTGCCCAGTCACCCTGCGAAGGAAACTTATTTCGGCTGCTTGTATCCGTGAAATCATGACCTGGGACCTTCTTGCTGTGAAAGAACATTGCGCCTTCTAGGCAAACCCTACCCACTGCATATTTTTTTAAGTAATCCTTACAACAGAGAGCTTTTCAAAACTCGCAATCGCTGTAAGCAGGTCCAACAATGAACATGTCCTCTGTTCTTTATAACGATCTCTCTCGCTCGACAGACGTCTTTGACTTTAAACTGTTGAAACTAGTAGGGGGACTTCTTTTTTGTTTTTTACCTGACTGAGACATTGTGCATTTCCAGCCAGAGAGAACAGAGACGTGGGCTCTCAGCCACTAGCTCCAAGTGAAAGACACCCATCCACGAAATGTGAAAGACAAGGGGGGTGGAAGGGGGGGGATAATCTTCTATTACAAAGATTTGCGTGATGATTTCATTCACTCGTTGCAAATGAGTGTGAAAAACAAATTTGCGAGTGGAAGGTGGTGTGAGATGCCCGCTGGCATTGGGATAAAAGCCATAGTGGAGATATGGCCAGGTAAAAGGCTTTTTGATGGTAGAAAGTGTCAAATTAGATTAAAAAAGGATATTCAAGAATTTTAATGAGTGCAATTCAGCTTTGATTTTCAAGGCTAAATTGAGTCAACTGAAAATGGATGGGCAAATATTTGCTTTACAATATTATAACATTTACTGCCAACATCCCTTTCCATATATCTCCCTAAAGCCGGGCTCCAGAGGGAAACCAATTTAACTGCACGTGCGCCTGAATATTGTATGGGTTATATTTCACGGCTGAGTGTTTTAACAAAAAAATAACAAAAGGATTCGATTGTGCTCACAAAGCTTTGACACACTGAGCTCACTGTCCACGCCTCGCTTTCATGTTTTAAACAGGGGATTCATCCATAGCACTGCTTATAATAGATAGAAAACAAGCATGAATTTATTCAGATAATGTAGGTATTGATGAACAAGGTAGGAACACAGACGTCAAAGATCATATTGAAATGATCACTCACTCATTCTGCATCCAGAACAAAGATGTCATACTTTTGGTTTTTGTTGCAGTTGTTTCATGATGAACGATAATGATGTGTTGGAAAAATTAAATTAAAACTATTTTTGTTTGTTGTAAAAAAAAAATGAAATAAAGTTGGAGATTCCTGACTGAAAACTACAATAACATGCATGATTGGTTAAGTCAATGAAGCCCCCATTAACTGATAATTCATTTATTCTCCTTTCTGCAAATAAAGTACTAACTGTGGAGGATGAAAAGAGAACCAATCACACCATGGTTTAAAAAAAAAACGAAAAAAAAAAAAAAAACTCTCTGCAGCACCAAAGTTAAAGCCTTACCAATTTGCATTGGAAATGGGCATTTGGAGTCTGCACACATGATAACACGGTGGGATATATCAAACAATAAGCCTCATTCACATTATTGTTGTAAGCTCCTTTTATTTCCTCTAAGAGGATTTCTAATAGCCAGCCACATGGAAGTTGTCAGAAAACACTAATGTGTTCAAGTTACTTCTTTTAGTGAAAGACATTCTACTTCTTCTCTCTTCTTCTCATATTAGCTTTATTTCTCTTCATTGTGGAGTTTTGTTTACCCATGCTGAATATGAGTTGTTGGTCTGTTGAAATCTGCCTGTGGAGCCATATTTAGTAATTGTACCGCATTGTGTGATAACAGTTGAAAATGTAACATAATTATTGTGAGAGCATTTTCCCCATTTTTTAATAATTTACAATAATACTGTAAAATCTAAGGTAATAACTGAAAACTAATGAGCATTTGTAAAGCATTTTTATTATACTGTTTTGAAAACATTCATAAAGCAACTCATGAATATTCATACCCTGTTATTACGGCATCTATTTAAGGTGCTTATAAATGATAAACGACACCAAATAAAACTGTGAAAATGTTTAATAAATGAATGCTGTATTCACCGTTGCTTTACAAACTGCACCTTTACCAAAGATTGAGTTTGTGCCTTTTGTAAAAGTGTCTTTTGTCTGCTCCCTTTTAGTTTCGCCCCTTTTTACCACCATTAAACCTGATGAAGACCTTCTGTGGCTCCGAGTCATTGGTGAGATGAAAGCGTTTTAAAGCTGAGACAGTACAGCTTGATATCAAAAGTTCATAATATCCTTCCATAAGCTGATCTACTTTCCCACATGCCCTCAAAACCCAAACTGCACTTAGTTAGCTCAATAATCTCGACCAGCTCTAAAAATGTGAATTGGCCTGACAGCTGAAAAGTCTAAACGCATCCTTCACCAGCTGCAATTCATCTCATCAGAGCTATCTCGCCTTTCCCTTTTGCTCAAATGTGCTTTAGTCTTCCCTCCTACGTTACCACAGGCACATCATTTTTGATTAGGCCGACATATTACTCTGGATTCAGCAAACGAGCGACAGGAATTAGTTGGAGCCTGTCATTTTCATCTTCAAATGTATTTTTTCACTCTCTTCTCTCACATCGCTGTGGTAATTTCAGCAGTAATGGTAGCAGAGCGAGGCAGAGGAGTAGCACCCGCGGGCGTGCCTTTGCCAGTCTTCTGTTGAAGGTGACACGACAGCGGGACAGCTGATTAACGCCAGGATCTGTCTTAAAGTCTTAATTATATTTCATCCTATGACACACTCCCCGAGATACTCTCTTCTAAATGGACATTTGGTCTGGCACAACTTACATGAGGTTGAATGATGAGATCAGCTATCTCCCACTCCTCTATACTTTCACTCCTCGCCATCTCTCTTTTTGTGTACTTTGTAATTCCTTCTATTTTTTAGGTCAGGAAACCCTTAATCCTCACTACACCCGGCTTTGAGTATTGGTATTTCTCTATTTTGAGGTTGGTCCTGAAAACCTTGCCAACAATAGTCAAGGCCCTCACGGGTATTTACAAATGGCCGCTGGCTGCTCTGCTTCGAGACCATGAAACTAGGGGCCGCCATTGCTGTAGTACCTCCATATAGCTGCTAGTTTCCCATTGGAAAGCATTGCACGTTAAAAACAACTTTAAAGCCAAATTTTCGTAAACTTTCTACAGCTAGATATTCCTCCTGTTTTCATGATATTTGTGGCACTACAGCGTATGCTATTCTATTAACAAGAAGTTTCTCAGTCGTCCTTGGACCGATTTTAACCATTTAAAAACTCAGAGAAATGTTAAAATCTCAACTGTTTCGATCTTCCCATGGGAAGCTGTTCTGCTTTGTCAAACGCGCTTCAGAGAGCGCGAGAGTAGTGTCGGCTCAACAGCTGTTCGCTACGCAACACCACGCACCCTTGGACTAAAAAAAAAGAGAAAAGAAACGCAATAACATATATGAAATGTCCAGATCGTGACTTGGTTTTTGATCGTCATTTATTTCAGTTCTGTTCATCACAGAGCTACCAAAATCACACGAAAGGTGTATTGGAGTGTCCAGTTTCGTATTAAAGAAACAAGTTTTTACGTTTTTGGCACTCAATGTAAGGAATATTTTAGAAATATTGTATACTAATGAGTGCCGGACTTTGATTGACAGGCCATTTGCATTACAGCTAATGGCGCAGCCGTGGCTAAGACGGATCTACGTGCCCCGCAAGGGCCGAGTCTACAGTGAAGATCCCGCCCTTATGTCCTTTTTAGGAACATGCTGGGTAGGAGGTATCTATAACCACCTAATTTTGTATTTACAAACCCTCCAAAATCCCAATTCCTTGCAGGGATGGGAGGGTCACAGAAATGCTAATAGTAACACACATAAAAAAAAAAAAAAGATTATTTGTCAGAGTTTTTAGTATTGTATCATTTCCTGTTGTGGTGCAGAAATCTTGGCAAAATTCTCTTGGGAAAAAAATAAATAAAAAATCTCTGACTCATTCTGCTGACAATCTAATAAACAATACAAGGCAGTGGTAATAAAAATAGCACATCAAACTGGCACCAGTGCTGAAGCATTACCAAATCTGAATTGGAAATGGGCATCCACAGCTTGCGGGCACGATAATGCGTAGGAATGAACAGAACAATAAGCCTCATTCAAATTTTAAGCTCTCAAATGTCTTTTCTTCTAAGACACATCATGGGATTCACCAGGAGACACTTTCTTTTCAGCCAGGCTTCCTGCTCCATTGATTTCAAAACATGAATTTAGACATAAATCTCCCTAGAAACACCCTGTTATTGTTCATAAAATAAATCTAAATAAATAATGGATGCAGGTCTGCTGTTTATCCATCTATCTTCTCATGTTCATGATCTCTTTAATGAGCACATGTGGCCTTATTTCTTCCTAAATCAAAACATGGATCTATGTATGAATTTATAAATATAAGTTGCCAAATGAGCTTTAAACCATGTTATAACATGTTATCACAGTCGGTTCATCTTCATCTCCTGAAGTGCTCCGATCTATACTTTCATGATTTTCACCAGGCACTTTTGTTTATCACAGCACCATTGATGTTGCAGTGAAAAAAGCGAAAGCTTTATGTCATATATCATTCCCACTGGTGCCTGAAGAGGTCACTCTTGGCCATTTTCTTACTGTCTTTTCATATAAAGACCATTTAAATTGTTAAATACCAATACTGAGGTGGCCAAAACCAGAGAATGGAATGGAAGCTTATTAGTATAGCACTGTTCACCCAAAACACTTTACACATTCATGCATGTACTACATATCCACAGTTTCCTGTGGGGTAGACTTGGGTTTCCCTCTGACCACCACCATTCATTCATGCACATTCATCCATTCAACATTCATTCTGGCCTATTGTACATGTTTTTTAGTGGTATCCGGAGGAATCCTATGCAGATACGGGGAGCACATGCAAAATCCACACAGAAAGGCCCCGTCTGCCCAGGGATCAGACCCGGGACCTTCCTGAGCACTGGCGCTCACTGCTGGGTCTGCGATATTGCTGGTTACTTTCTCAAAGTGTTTGCCTCCATAAGTTCCCAAAAACTGAACAGCGCTTAAGTTTGTGTTTGAAGAGGGCTCAAAGTGCACAGTCACTTGGTATTGACAGCCGATGCAGGTGTGTGTTTACTCCACAGCACTGCCCCAGCACTAAAAGCATCAGGAGTGAAGTGGCCATAATTAAAATTGCGATATGTTGTCCATTTGGAGACATTATGTTATCCATCAAGTGCTTGATTCATGAGCTTGGCTCTGCACACGACAGCTCGCTCCCTGAAGGCTTTGGGGACGCTTACCCTGACTGCTGTGACAGTGCTGGGTTAGCAGGGGCTGGGGAGTGCAGCACTATCCATTACTGTTACACCCTCTACCTGAGTGAGCGAGTTGTTGGGGAGGATCATTTATGCCACGGTTGCTCATCTTTTAAGCAGACATATTATACTAGTGCATATTTTATAAAAGGAGAGAGTCCTCGTTGAGCTGCAAGTGCTGGAACATTATGCATCACCGTTTGTGCATTTTGCTTTTCCAAGGTTCTCAACTGGACTCCAATTGAGGATGTTTCGCCTCTGTTCTCGAGAGGCTTCTTCATGCTCAAACTCATCTCAACAACCCAGTCTAAGCTTACGATTTTTAAAACTTCTTATATGACAGAAACTGGGTGGCTGAAACCTTACAAACACAACACCCTGCAGTAAAGTTAAAAAGTGAGCTAAAACAGAAACAATGAAAGTGGAGCAAGTTAAGTTTTTACAACAGGGAGGTAACAGCACTATGTTAACTGCAGCTAAATATGTTTTGAATGACAAATTCTTAAACCCCAATCCATCAGTGCTGCAGAGTTGGTAAATCTAGTAAAATGTAAAAAAAAAAAAAAAAAAAGCTGCTACAATCGATAAGCATTTAGGTCTGAACACAAAGAGTCTGGCGAAGTTGTAGGATTGGTTTGAAATTATGTTTGTGTTATTTAGTCTCAGCAAAAAGGTTTATCTTAAAGGTGCCTAATGTAACTTTTCATGCTGGAAAAACAGTTGATTTTAGTGTTACCCAGTGGCTGTATGGGTGATTTGCATGTCACATTTACTTAGTGGCCTCTATAACGCTCCAGGAGCAATTATTTTTCAAGTTTCTGGTAGGTTTTCTCTGCTGATGAAACTGTCTCCATGGCTCCGCATACAAAAAGTTAGGTAATGCACCTTTAAACAAGGGCAAACAAATCTATCCGTCCTTTCATTGTCAGGAAACGTTCTCACATGTACTTTGTAAATCCCACTGTCTCTTCTCGGAAATTAATTCAAAGTAACCAAAGTGACACTAAGAAGGGAGATTGTGCCTAATGCCTTGAGTAAATATTTGATAGAATGTGAAATAATAAGAGGGATTTTTGATGGGAATGACTTGCATGGATGAACTGAAAAATTAGTTAATGTAAAAACCCCAGTTTTGTCAGATCACATTTATTCTTTCAGCCAGAGAAATCATTATTCAGTAATTGTGGTTTAGTTTCTCAAAGTTCTTTTTGGAAACCAGCCAACACTAAACAAAGTTAGACTTTTGGAAACTTGCATTAACAAACTTCAAAAAAATCAACAACATCAAAACATTGTTCAACAGATTTGAGATATTTTACCCAATGCCCGCTGGCTGCACTGCTTTATGCCCACGCCATTGCTCCGCCATTGCTGTAGTACCTCCATATCGCCGCTAGTGCCCCATTGAAAAGCATTGGAGTTTAGACACATTAAAAACAACTTTAACGCCTGGTTTCTATTTTTTCCAACACTAGACTAGGCTAGATATTCCTCCTGAGATTAGGCTGGGCTAGTTACAATTTAAGAAGAATTTTAGAAATCTCGTACTTAATGAGGGTCGGACGGTTAGCATTGAAGCAGCGCGAGCTACACGTCACGCAAGGGCCGAGTCTACAGTGAAGATCCCGCCCTTATGCCCTTTTTAGGAACATGCTTCGTCAGAGCTGGGGAGGGGGAGTCTTTAAATCCGCCATGATTTCCCCCTCGACCGTGGTCATTATGGTAAACGGGGAGGAGTGAGCAGAAGCTGTCCATTATATATACAGTCTATGATTTTACCACATAATCAACTCACAAACCCCTTACATTTCAGAGAGAAGCAGAAAGCTTTCATTTCCTCCCATGACAAATAAACCTATGCCCCCCTGGCTAAGGAGCACTTAGATCACATTGTCCTCGTTTTATTTATTTGAATGTTTTACAGAAAAAGTTTGTTTAGCCACACATTAACTTTTATCATTACCATGGCTCTGATTGTTTGGATTTTTAAACATTTTTTTTAACCTTTTTTAAACCTAGAGGTCCCTTGAGATAAATCTCTTTTCCGAGGGAGACCTTGTTGGTTTGTTTGCTCAAGACCATGTCCATGGTAAGGAGCACAAGTTACTAAACAAAACAGAACAAAGCAAATTTTAACAAACATTATTTCAACAGAGGAAGGACCTTTTGCAAAAAGTCATATCTTGCATAAAATTCAGAATTCGCACATTCAAACACAAAATGAAACTCATCACCAACAACATTATCGCTGCAGAGATCACAGTAACAGAATTTTATGTCAACACCTTTATTTCGGCCCACTATTTTTGCATGCCGATTATTTCCAGTTCTTAAATTACAAATGGCATATCTGTGGGAGACATTCTCACACAAAAGATACTTTTCTAATTAAATATGGTCTTAAATTCCACATAAACATCACAGGATGTCATAGTTCCACATTCCCCTCTCCATTGCTGTATGAACTGATCCTGTGTGTCTTGTGCAAGTGTCTAGGGCACATGGTGCTGCTTCATATTAATCCACACAAACACATAACGAAAAGAACACACAAACAACAAAACAATAAGAAATTACACGAGTAATAATAGAGTGAAATGCTTTTACAATGTATTATTCACAAACCGTATGGAGGACAAAATTAATGTTTAAAATCTGTTGTATTTACACTAAACGGAACCTATGGCAAGAAGGAAGCATCTCAAACTCAGTGTTTAGCACATGGGTCGGATCATTAACAATTGTCTGAGCCTCTCTAGAGGAAGGTAATTTGTCTTTGTAAGATCCTGAAACCCAAAAGGTTCATTATTTGTATAGCATTTTCACATGGCACAAGTCACCCAAAGCAATGCCACAAGGTAGGCGATTTATTCATTCACTGGACACACAGTATCCCCTGGGTGAGACTGACAGAAGTGTGGCTGCACACATCACACACACAGCGCCAGTGGACTCTGCTAACAGCACCATTCATTCACACAGTATGGTTTTAGTGGTAGGGGAAACTTAGGCACAGAAGCCAGCAGCAAACTCCACACTTTGGATTGAAGCCGGGGCCTTCTTTCTGTGAAGCGCATGCGCCAATTGCTGCGCCACCACACTGCCACACCGAGCTCTCTCTTTCATCTCCAAACCCAGCATGTGACTGGTCTTGATCTTCATTATAAAGTACAAGTAGAGCTTTAAACTGATACCTCATGTGTTGCCTTGCTTATAATACTTTTGTCTGACTATAGAAGATGGCCGACCTCCAAACAGGTGCAAGTTTAGGGATGCATAAATGGCTAGCTTTGTATTTATATCTAAAGTAGTTTTGCTTTTTCTTGTAGGTGTTCATATCTTGTTGCAAGTTTCAACATAAAATCACCTGATAAGAAAAGAGTTTTAGTAGATGACCCTAGCCTTGTGAATGTCATCTCTGTTGTATGGATGTACTGGGTCTTGGAAAGGCTTTTATTATTTATTCTCTAGTTGAACTTTTACATCCCAACAGACAGACGCCGAGAAGCAAAGTGCCTCATGTCATTCCCGTGCCCATCATCACCCTTGGTCTTATGAGGGACTTCACTTCACAAAGTCCCTCTTGTGTCGCATTTGTCATCGTCCCACACCGTACAAGTCAGTGGCAGTGGGCAGAACACAGTCCCAACAACAGCACTCCAGTTATTTCAGAGTTATTTGTTTTGACTTGGCACCTGACTGATGTCAAACAGAGGCGACATCTAAAGCAACACATCTCAAAACTACATCGCCGCGCCGAGAAAAAGCGGTGCCCACAGTCTTCATGAAAAGAAACCTACAAACATAGAAGGCTCTTATAAAGGTTTGCTGGAAGTGTTGTGAGATAAGGAGTGCAAAGATAAGACACAACGTTCTGCCGCTTTGGGAAGAAAAACATCGTCTGTGTAAACTCTGTGTAATACCTGAAAGAACTCCCGCAAGATTAGAGATGTTCCAATTGAAAATGCTCAGAGCAGTGTCTCTGCAGACTCTGCTCGAAGAATCTCGGTGCATTTGGTTATTGGCAAATATAGAAGATCGAATCGGATAAACAACTGAGCTAAATGTTTAAGTAAACGTCCAAACAAAAAGAGTTTTTAGAGAATTTGATATTTTATGACCAGTAAATCCCCCTCCTGGAACCAGCACCTTAACGTGGTAGAGGGGTTTGAGTGCCCGAATGATCCTGTGAGCTCTGTTGTCAGGGGCTTCATGCCCCTGTAGGGTATCCCAGGGCAAACAGGTCCTAAGTGACGGGTCAGACAAAGAGCGGTTCAGAAGCCCCATATGAGAGACCAACAGGCCTGGTTAGAACCATGAAGCCGTCCTTCTGTGGACCCACCACCTGCAAGAGGAGCCATAAGGGGCTGGGGCAATGTGATTTGGGCAGCTCCAACAGCTGCCCCCATGATCCGGGAAGGGAAAAGCACCCCTAAAGCTGCATTTCTTGGGTGCTGCTCTGTACGAACAAGCATTTATTGTTGTTTTTAGCATTTCTGAGACAATATTAGACCATGCAACATGCTCATAAATTAATAAAATGATCCAGGAATGAGTTTGGACCACAACCAACAATTTAAATGTATGTACCCACTTTCATTGCAAACGATCAGGTCTAGGTCATTTGAAGCTACATCTCCAATGGTAGTGTGTGTTTGTTCTTAAAGGAACAGGCCACCGTTTTTCCATACTGACGTATGTTCTTACCTGAGCTTAGACGACTTGGTGCGTACCTGTCCGGTCTTTGTAAATAGACCAAAGACGTTGTTGGCATTATCTCAGCATATTCTTATAGCTCCAAACTGGGGTGAAGTTAGAAGCGACCAAGCTCTTCCACATTTTCCCTATCTAAATACAGTTACGTGAGAAGTTACACGATCCAAGTACAGTTACACAAAATTAAACATAATCGGTTTTCTATCCGGATATATTGTGAGGCGCAAAAACACTTGGTAGCTTCTAACTTCACCCCAGTTTGGAGCAATAGGAATATGCTGGGAGAGGCTAAATGCTAACAACGTCTTCGGTCTATTTGCATGACTGAGCGCACGCACAAAGACCAGACAGCTACGCATCAACTCGTCTAAGATCAGGTTAGAATATATCTCATTTAGTAAAAACGGTGCCCTGTTCCTTTAACCATAATAGAAACAGCCCTAACCAGATCGATGCCAGAACAATGCAGCTTTTTGAGGAACCCTAAACACTTAATGCATCTTGGGACAATTGGTCTTTTTAGTAAAACGTCTAAATTTGACTGATTACAAATTGATTTGCAAAGCCATGCAGTTAGACACAGTGATCATACAAGAGCGCTTTGTCTAACATTGTATAAAAGTACATTTCTCTGAAATCATGCGTGAACGATACAAGTTAATGAATCTTCACACTTGAGAATAAAGAAGACATTTGAGGGAGCCGTTACTTATTGAGCCATGTCTTCAAGCTGCTCGGAGACTTTCCATAAACCAATTAGAGAGAAAAGGTCATAGAGTGTAGCCTTGAAGGAAGAAGGAGATAAAGGCCTGCATTGATATGGCACACGCTCTATTTTTGACTGCCACGCTTTCAACTCGGAGGGTGGAATAAAGCAAGATGAAACTGAAATCTGAAATAACAAACTAATAAAAAACGTATGTCTTGTTAAAATGTTGTTCTTTCCTTGTGTAGTTCAGAATCACAATCAAAATTGATTGCAAACTACCATCAAGTTCTGTGAGGACAACAACTCCAGATAGGAGTGTCTTGTGTCAGTTGCTCCGACAAAAAGAGTCACAGAAAAGAAAGATCAAGTTGGCACATTTTCTTTATATGGAAATAGGTTTTGCTGTTAAGGTTTCCCGATTTGTGCTTGGTCTTGAGGTAGACATTTCTCCTGTTGTGTCGAGTGCAGTGGTTCTTTCTTCTTTTCACACTGAGTACCACCACATGAAATCATCGTACAATCCAGCCTAGAGCATCATCAAATCAGGATTATTTTCCCCTTATTGATCGATCTCCATTTTCGATCAGATTTTTTGGTTTAAAAGAAAACAACAATAAATGTGTTCTGTCCTAGAGGAGCATGTAAGCAGCTAACTCATCAGCAAACACAAACTCCACACTTCCAGCCTCACAGTACAACATCCCCATGTCCCCCCTTCACCTGGCCACGCAACACACAAACATCTGCAAAGGTGTAATTGGAATGTTCGAAGAATGTCAGAAGCGACAACGAGCGCATGTTTGTATCCGAAGCGGAGTGAAGCGCTAACAACTTATTATGTACATAAAGACATGAGTAAACCACTTCCAATTCACTGTGAGGAATAGTCCGGCTACTCCACTGCTGCGGCCTCAAAACAAATCCACATGGTCCAAATAGATAGTTTTCCACTTCGAGGTAAACTCTTCATCCCCGTGTGCACATCCTGGTCCTCAGAGGCTCCCCGTGTGTTTCTGTTTTGCCCTTTAGACAAGTTAGCACAACTTTGTAGCTGATTTTACACGTAAAATCACCAGGTCCTCTCCTTGTTACCGCATGTGCCATCCTGTGCTTCCTGATGTTTGGGTCGAGTGATCCCTGGGATTGACCTGACAGGCGCTGCAGCATTGCGCCGTCAATATTTTTTTTCAGACTGCGAAAGGACTGGCCAGTTCTCCCCGATTAAAACGTGATCGACAGCCTGACATAGACCTAAACTTTACTCAGTTTAGTCTAGGCACAAAAAAGAGGAAAAACCTTAAGAGTCCTCTATTTGATGGACATGCCGATGCGTTTTGGTCGCGTTCGACCTTCTTCAGGGCAAACCAAACGCGACTGAAACACATCGGCATGTCCATCAAATAGAGGACTTTTAAGGTATCGGAGTGCCTCCGATTTTTTTCCTCTCTTTTGTGCCTCCTCATTTAATTTTGTTCCTTCACAACCTATGCAACCCACTGAAGCGGTCACGTTGTTCCTCTTAGTCTAAAATTAGTTGAAACTGAGTCAAAAATAGAAAAAACAACCATTCGCTCACACACTAGTCATATATCGGGAAAGCGAGTGAAATGTCTTACCCAAGGGCACAATGACAGCCTGTCGGGATTCGAGCCTCCAACCTTTTGATAACAAAGCAACTACAATAAATTCACAAAGCAGTATGATTGTCGTATTATAATATAAATAACACCATGAAGCAACCTTTCTTTCATTCAACTACCAGCAGAAATTGAGCAAAGTTTATCCATATCATCAACACGTCGACAATCAAACTGAGATGAATGGTCGGAATTATAGCTGGTATTTCTGTCATTTCAACAAAGAAAAATACATGAGAAAAAGAGCAATGTGACTTTAATGCAGATAAAAGCCACAAACATAAATCTCCCTGCGACTTCAGAAGAGCGAGTTTCCGCAGACGGAACTTAGCATGCAGTCCCCGCCTCATTCCTCGTGTCAACTCACTGCTGTTGAGCACAAACCAGCCCTCTGTGACAGGCCTGTGATAGTAGAGCGAGGCTTAAGTTATTCGAGTCCACCAGGGGAATGTACGCACACGGAAACAAAGTGGGAATTAATGCATTATACATAAGCTGTAGTTACTCGGAGATCGGCAAGGTTAAAGAGAGGTTAGACAATAAGGAAAATAACCAGGACCTGATGAAAGGGTAGACGGGAAAGAAGAATTCAAAGAACAATATTGGCTATGTGGGTTTCAAATGGATCGCCAGATGAGTTTTAATATTTTGTCAACTTCAAGCTGAGGCTCAAGCGTTTTTTGCAGTGTAACTTAAAATAAGGTATGTTTAATGATTTTACAAAATGCAATTATACCAAAGGCGAGGAGAGGGGGACGCGGCATCCTTTTGTACTTCGGTGACCAGGACAACAGTGCAACAAAACCGACCAAAAAATGCAATAAATAAATAAAATAAAATAAAATATAATACAATAAGCAATCGTGCTATGGGTGAGGAAGAGAGCTTGCTCATGACGGCTGGCATTTTGAGCGTGGAAAAGGGAGATGGATAGAATATAAAACATCACTTCAGGTTTGTTTTTGATGACTATTATAATGTTGTAAACCTCTTAACCCTGGCCTTAACCAAGTGCACTTTCTTCAGTTCAGCTTTACCCAAATCTAAAAGGTTACAGCCTATAGGCCAGTGTAACCCCTCATTTGAATGCTAAGACATACACAACTGATCTAAATGTATCTTTTTCCTTGCGTTGTTGCCGTGCTGTGGCAACTAGGGCTGCACAATATTGAAGTGACTTGCGATTTGCGATACTTCTGTGCAATATCGCGATAACGGTATTATTGCGATATTTCACTAAACACGACATGTTTCATTTTTTCAACAAATTGTGTCAAAAGAAGACTTAAAAAACACCCCATCAGGACCAAAACAAGGGTAGAATTTAACAAAGCTAGCAAATGTTAAACTAAAACGGAACTTTTACACGTGACTTGCAAAAAAATATATATTGTGGCTCGCGATACGAGTATTGCATCAGCTAATATCGCGATACGATATTTTTTGTGATATATTGTGCAGCCCTAGTGGCAACCTTTTATGACATTTCTTTTCATTGGGGTTTTGTTACTCTTTTGTGTTTTTTGTTGCATATTTGGTCACTTTTTCATTGCCTTTTTTGTTCCTCTTTTGAGGAGTTTATTTTTGCTTTTTCATTACAGATTTTTGTCACTTTTCCGTTTTTCTTTCGTTTTCACTGTCACCACATTTTTGTCACTCGTTACGTTGCGTTTTCATCCTTGTTCTTGGCTCATTTTTGTCACTATTTGGACTCTTTTTTCCAAGAAGCTTTTAGATTTGGAGAAAATGTGCTCGGTTCAGGTAGGGGTTAAGAGATTAAAAGCTCCAAAAAGGTACATTTTGAAAGATACATGGCATCAAGTGGACAAGTGGAAATCACCACGATTTCCTTGTGCTTTTCACTCCATTGTGCATGTTGCTCTGGTTTCTCTTTGCAAAACACAATGCCAATGGGGCAACAGGTGTCAGCTTTTAAAATAGATTCCCCCCCCCAAATCATACAAAGCAGTTGCATTAAATAAAACTGAAGTCATTTGATTCCCTTCATCACCACTCAATGAAACAGACCGTGCTTAGCGTAAGCAACTAAATATGTCATTGCACCGGGGTAAATTCAGGTGAAGCTGTGCTATTATCTTTGCTCTTTTGTGCAAAGCTGAGGAAAAAAAAAGAAAAAAACAGCCCTCTCTGTCTCTTCAGTGTTTAGCGGTTATAATCAGCTTTGGTGCCTGGAAAGCACAAAGAAAATAAAAGATTTGGTATTGACGCAGAGCATTAGGGCCATTAGGTCTCATTAACACACTCGATCAAAGCCGCTGGGGCCCAGATCCTGATACACTGCCTGCTCCGGAGATAGCAAAGGCCCACACAGAAGTCGGCTATTGTTTCTGCTAAAGGACACTGCCGATAGCTTTGCATTGTTAATTTCCTAAGCCACAGCAATACCGAGATACTCAATAGGGCTTCCTTTATGAGCGCCGAGAGGGCAGACAGTGGCATATAGGATAGGTATTTGCACACGAATTCCAAACCTTTGTGTAGATGGTGGGTTAGGAAAACAACCACAGTGCCAAATGTGTTTAGTTTATCATGCATATTAGAGGAATTATCACATTATTATAAGCACATGCTCATGTTATGTCTGTTTTCCAAATTGTGGGAGGATCCATTCGATATTTCCTTCTCTCAAATTGATCAGACATCGCCACAAAATGCTCAGAATGCAAACGAAGACGTATGGCCGATGCTTGGACCCATTTTTATTCATGACTGTAAAAGAGCACCTCCCCGCCTCAGTATATTGCTTTTTTTTTCTTTCTTTCTTTTATAAGCAAAGAGCTGGCGAAGGCTTTCTTCTCTCACCTGTGCGGCCCTAAATCTAAAGTGTAACTGCGGTGTGTGCTACAGCGTCAACCTCTGCTCTCCGAATGTCGGTACCAGCCATCGCGCGGGCTATAAATAGGGATCCTGAGAAAAGCGGGGGTAATAAAAGTGTCAGGTTTTAGCGATGAAGAATGATGCCTTTGCTGTTGGGTTCCTCCGTTGGGTTGATGTATCATTGAGGTTGAGCTCTCATTATCAAGCTGCGGGATTAGAGGCACAAACTCTGGCACGGGAGAGAGCTGTCCGCACATATGGGGAAGGATCACCGGAATGTGTGCAACGACATATGCCGAGGAGGAGGGGGGAATCCAATCTGTAGCCAGGTTAAAGGTGCACTCTGCAACTTTTTATGTCAAAAAAAAGTTCATATTAGTGGTGCGTAGCTGACCTTTCAGTGACCCAGCGGCTGTATTGGTGGTGAGCTTGGGAAAGATGTTTCATAATGTCAACTTTTATCTGTACAACTCTTACATTGCTATTTTTAAATCATGACACAAGGGCTGATGGAAAATTGTCTTTCGGCTTATTGTGGCGTTTTTAATCATGTTTAATAATGGGGATATCATTTTCTCATGAAATAATATATTTAAAAAGTGCCATTTATAAACATTTCAAGTCCAGACAATGCTCAGTTACTTTTAATGAAGTTCTTAAAGTGTATGTGACAGGTTATAATGTTTTTGAAAATGTGACTTATTTCGCTGGATAATATCTGTTAAATGGTAAATGGACATTTATACCTTTGTCATTTGCTTTACAGTTAGGAACCAGTCACACATTCACTCTCTCATTCATACACCACTGCACACAGACACTGGAGGCACCCTAGGGTGAAGTGTCTTGCCCAAGGACACAACGTCAGTGTGCATTTGCGGGATCACGAGACGACACGTTCTACCAACTGCGCCACCATCGGCCCAAGTATTATTATTATCATTTTAATGAAATAAATGAAGGACAGAAAAAGTGATTTTTATTTGAAGCTACTGAGAAGGACATACATAGAGGTAAAGTTCCAGAGCTGTTTGACTCATTTCCCATTGACAGAACATGGTTGCACGGCAACAGTTTAAAATTGTTTTCCTCTAGCTATGTCACTTCCTGTCAGTGTTCAATTAGGAAGTAAAAATAAACATCACAAAAATGGTCAAACTACAGAAAGCTGGGTAAAATTTTCCGCAAAATCTTCAATATTTGTGTTAACTATTGTATTTTTTAGCAAAACATGTGCGTAATTAAAAATAAAAAGATTTTGAAGTAGCTGAGCTCCAACTTTTCAGCACATGGCTTCGTCCTTTTTTCCCCCCCAATATTGTATTTTATTATTCGCTATTTTTAACACCAGATAAAATCCTCTGTGTTTCTTCTCATCAGCTGTATTTAGTCCTAAAATAGACATTTCCTGATACACTGGCAGCCATTCTTTAACCAATCGCCAATCAGTCCATTATTGGAAAGTACTATCGGGACTTTTCACTCTGCTTGTGTTCCCTGATGCCCTCTCATTCTTCCCCTCTTCGGCTCTATATCTCCACCGGTGTCGGTCCTATCTTTTAACTTGGAGACTCCATTGACTCCTCAGGCTCTTATTGCACTCAAAGGAGCGCTGCATTTCAACAGACCAATTTTAGATCTTGACATGTCTTCTCCATTAAAGCTGCCTGAGTGGACCCTCGCTGAGACGGCTCTGGCGGTCAATTAAAAGGAAGATGTGGAGATGTGCTCTTTGGCGGGAGGTTATAAAGTTTAACAAAAGCAACTCTCTTTGTGTGCTTTTAACAGCTTCTTTCTGAGCTCAAAGCTCATTCACCTCGCTCTGTTTTGCTTGTTTTGCTTCCGATGTAAAAGTGCAGTCTGTTCTGCAAAGTTTTGGTCAGGACTTATGTGATTGGAAATGTCAGTGTGTTTTATCCCTGTATATGAAATCTGTCCTCTGCATTTGATCCATTCTTTATCCAGTGCCTGAGGGCAGTTTGTGAAGCGCACTTGGTGACAACTTCATCTTAACCCTTTATAGGGCGATTTCCGCACACTTTGCATATGGCCTCCCCGCTGCACATCAGTAAGGTAAAGAAGAGATCACCCAACATCACAAATCACACTGCTGTGACATTTGACCAATCAGCAGAGACCGGTCGCACTGTCAACTTCATGTTTTCTCTGGAGTTCATGGTACATTTCTTTACATAATTTGAAAACTAACCATGGTAAGTTGATGAAACTCACACATTTTATTGGTGAATATGTGCTAAGTGATGATATTATGTTGTTTTTGGAGGACGTCGTGAAATAAGTGAAATTACAGCATGAAAAAGGCAGGTACCATATTTGATCATATTCCCTGTTCACTGAAACCTAAAGTTAATAAGTTTTGTCCATATTTGGACATGCCTGTTGCACTTATCATTCATACTTGCAGTATTTTCTTGACAAAAGAACCAATAAACCCTAGGGCCAAAGGTTATTTTAGTTATTTTAGACAAACAATATTGGAGGTGACCCCGCCCACTGCATGTAAAGGACATTACACACATCACATTACAAAAGCTCTTGCCTATGACAGGTGTGATCATTCAAACATCAATATCACAAAACACAATGTCTTCTGAAAACCAGCACCCCCCGTGCCCTGACAGTACTTTAAGTATATTGTATATATAAACCTTTGTATTTTTTTTTTTTTTTTACCAGGGCAAGGAATCAAATATGCTAACTTAGTTCACATTGATCTTCTGTATGATAATGAAACATTTTGAAAAATGTTACAACAGAACTAAACTTGTCTCCCCTAATAAGACTTTTAATTTCCATGAGCCATAATACATTTCAAAACATTTCAATGATCAAATTGTATGTTCCTTTACAAAACATACTCATTTAAGGATTAATTAGGCAATGTACTAGTAATTTTTGTATGTGGAGCACAATAATACAGACATGGCCTGAAATTTGTGACGGGTTCTGAGCGGCTGTTTTATAAGAGAGAGAAAGACATAAACGTTCCAAAACTCAAGTTCTTTCTTGCCTCTTTTCTGCAGTTCTCGTCTCTGTCCTCAAAGTTTAAAGCGAACCCTGCCAGTCACAGTCCCAGACCGATGCATCAACTGCAGAAATGCTGCTAAAGAGGCGTTTGGCGCGCATTGGTCTTTAATTGAGACAGTTACTGCTGCTGATGCGGGACGGATCATTTTCGTAAAAGTCTCGGGTAGATTCGGGACAAAAGCCTTGAATTCAGGACTTTTTTTGGGACGTATGGTCACTCTGCCCACACATCTTTAATTACAATTGAGAGTGGTATAATCATCGAACAAAAGAAGTGCTGTAATTGCTCTTTTCAACAGTCGGCTGTTTTTGTGCTATTCACTGCAGTTCACTGTGACTCAACAAAGAAAGAAAAAGGCTTTTTAAAAAGAACCTGGATTCATTTTTGATCAAGAGTTTTAGTCTTATTATCCTGCAAGTGCACAAGTTAATTTCTCAAATTTTAAGCGAGCTATTGGCAATCGGCTTTTCTATTAGCAAATTTGTTTCAAGACAGTCCAAAATGTCTCAAAATCAGCATAAATTGCACTTTTTTAAGCAATTGGCCAACTGTCCACTCTCCAGAGCTTTAGGTATGCTCATAGTGACGACAGAAACGGCTGCGTGATGAATCTGCATGTCTACCCTGAGGAAACCCAACCCAATCACGAGGAGAACATGCATTTCTCGCTATGGGGCAGGAATGTTGACCACTCCGCCACTGTGCTGCAACAGTTAATTGATTTAGTGGAAAAACGCTCAGCTTGAAATGGACGCTGGACCGCTGCATGTCAGCCATAGGGGGTCAGTGAGTTATTGTTAACGAGAGACGCCTTTGCCGAGAAAACAAACACACAAAAAAAGTGCCCGTGGTAAAACGGAGAGGCATGAATCCTTGTGTCTTTATATGACAGAGGGGGGAGAAGCCACTCAGCATTTCCCATAAACCCTTGCAAATGGGGAAAGATTTACGGTCGTTGGGGAAATCAATTATACAAAGCCACTGTTGCCGCTGTTGCTGTGTCACAGAGTTGCGTCGTGCGCTGTCTGGGAAGTGCGTTGAAATGATCCCAACAACGCGGCAAAACAAGCAATGTCATAGTATATTCATTGTGCTATCCTCAAGCCCACATAAAATTGATAAGCCTAAAATACCATAGCAACAGGAAGGCTATAAACAATTCATATGCATATCCCCAACACACCAGAAGCGCTGAAAGAAGAAGAAGAAGTACATTGAGTGATCAAACCCAAACTATCTCTATTGGATTGTACAGAAATAGCTTTTTTCATCTCTCCAACGCTCCGTGTTGTCTGTAGCAGTAAATAAATTAAATCTAAGTCTAAATCAAGCGCACCGTTGTGTAAGATTGTTGTAGGGCTCTTGTGCAGCGTCTCGGCGGCGGTAAATTGCACAAAACGCTGTGTGGATCCCTGTTATATTTCCCACTGAACCCGGTGCAAACACGGAGAGATTAGATCTAAGAGAGGGTCTATACAGCAGAGGTATTAGAGTGTAACTGTCAAACACGGGCTTTTAATAACTCTGAGCCACAACAACTGCAGGGTATATGAAGAGAGGAAAGACATACTAAACGGATCATGTCGGAGCAATGTTTTATTGGCATCTGGAATGAACCCTCTTTGTCCTTGCATTCCCTGGATTCTGTAGAGACTTTCGAAAGCAGCTCAAGCTCATCAGAACCAATAGACTTGACTCGTCATCATAGCTGTCATATTTTACTGTTATCATGTATTTTACGGTAATACAAGTTGTTGTTTATTGTCTGTCTGTGAGAAGCACTATGAGTTTGCAGACCACATCGGCCTCTTAGTGTCTCAGTGGATTTCCTTTAGTTGTTTCTATACTGGTGGGTCAGGTCCCAAAAGGGGGTTGTGGGATGAATGTCAGTGCTTTGTGAGCCTTTGACAAAATTGAAAATGTGCATCATAAGTTGAAATTGATTATTTTATTTGGGTTCTGTTGTGTCATTATGTGTTGAAAGTGGGTTCCCGAAGCTCCACCACTCGAAAGCCACTGCTCCCGCATGAATCTAAATGATCGCACATTAGCTCCAATGGGCATTCAAAGTGTTCTACATCAAGGAATCGTTCATCCGTTCACGGCAACATCCACACACCAGCGTTATGCAGACAGTGGCACATGACAGTACTGATCGACAGAAGGCTGGGTCGAACCAGTGACCTTTGAGAAAACTCTCCACTGAGCTACGGCCTCTCCATAATCACGCACAGAAGGTGAATCCTCAAGACCTCGAGGAAGTGAATAATGGGTCAAATAAAGGACGGCATAACAAAGTCAACTTGTGTTGCATTTCAAACACTATTGAAATATGATCACATTTTATTTTCCAAAGCTCAATCACTTCCACAACTAGGGATGCACCGATCCGTCGGATATCGGAGGCGATGCTGGAAAAAATACAATATCGGGTATTGGGAACACATATCTGATACTGAAACCATACTAGTTTTGGCACTTGACGCCTTAAAAACACAGCTTTTAACCACCTAAATCTAAGTGAATATGGGCATGCTGTATGTCTTTTTTAATGTTCATCCATTAGTGTATCAATAGATGTAATTGATAATTGATCTGTAACATCATGACAATAAAATATGACTTTATTGATATTAAAATGGAGAAAAGAGTCAATTCAATCTTTCTCAGAGAAAGCCACTTTTAAGAAAGTCTCTTGGTATCGGTAAATATTGGATATCGGCAGAAACTCAAACCCCAGTATCAGTATCGGTAGCAAAAAAGGCTGGATCGGTGCATCTTCACAACGGCCACTACTTCTCTCCAACACAGTTTTTGGGCCATGCACTTCAAGAATAATATTAAGTAGTTCCTGCAAAATGGCGGAGCTCTCACAGTTTCCAGGTGGGCAGATATCCCAAAATCCATAATGTGCTTGATAAATTAAACTGGCAGTCAGCCCAAACAAAAATGTCCAGGAAGCAAGAAAAAAAAAAGGCTTCAGCAGAATTTGCTCTGACAAATGAAGAACACTTGGATGCAAGTTTACCTCACAGTTCAATATTCAGCTTCGGTACTTTAAGTGCACAGTGACGCCTGACCTTACCCACTGTGGTGTGTTTGAGCACAGTTCACAAAATGGGACGGGAGGAAAGAGCTAATTATAGTCTTTTGTAGTGTCACACCATTGATTGACTTCTTTATTGTAGTGTTTCATCCATAAAACTCTAAGTAAATTCCTGATTTATAACATTAGACAACAATAGAGAAGAGCGGGGATATTTTTAAAGTGCCTTTCACAAAGCTAATTGCTTCATAAGTCAAAGTTTTTTAATATTAGCTTTTCATAGTACTACCAGTGTAACGTGTAACAAAAATGTATTACTTTTTTCAACAACTAAGGAATATGATATATCACTTACACCAAATACGGGAATATATTAGTCATTGCATTTCATGTAACGTGAGTAATAAGAGCATTTAAATGTGAAATAAACTCCTCCCAAATAAAATGAACAAATGAATCAAGTTGGACACTGGTGTATAAGATGTGTGTGTGCGTGTAGTTGATGTCATCAAAACAAAACACGAGAGAATGGAGACAGTGAAGGAAAGGGAAATCTCTGACTGCACTTTGGCTCTGTGGCATTATTACTATTCAGTTTATATGTTGCCAAAAGTAACTCAAAGTAGTGTAACTCAGCTACATTCACTATTGTGTTGAAATCCAGTTTCCGCTCTGTTATTTTTCACTGTAGAGTTGGTCCAATCCACTCAGTCTACCCCAAGGACAGTCAGCTGTCCTTGGGGTAGACTGACAGCAGGACAATGTCAGGCTTAAGGTCTTCCATCAAAAATCCTGGTATTACTCAGAGAATGTATGGATATGGGTACAGAGCCACAGCTGCACACATCTAACAACCACAAATCTCCTTGAGGTTATCCGGTATTCCCTCGCGGTCTTCCATTCAGGGATTCAGGTAAGGCCACAATTTCCAATCTCCATAGGCAAACAAGCGCACGTTTTACAACCTGCTTAAGTATTGTTTGCTCATTTCACTTTCACAGACTGTTTCCATCGCCTTCTCTCTCTCTCTCTTTGAAGTATGTGTATTTGTTTGCGGAGATGGACTGGAGTACCCGTCAGCCTGAGCTGTTTTCTCCTCTGTTTGAGAAAGACTGTCAGAGGCTGGAGCACAGAGTGACCTTTAAAACATCCACCGACTCTCCGCAGCCTCCGGTCACTGCTGCGGCAAACAGGAAGAAAATAAACAAATGAAAGCAGAGAGCATTCAGACTCTTGACCCAAGAAAGTATTTGTATCTGTTTGAATCGCATGGCCGCCGTGTGTTGATGTTATGGAAACATTACACACACCGTAGTTCTCTTTTTTTTTATATACTCACATAATTCAACATACATAAATAAGTTGTGTTAGTAAATTACAGGTTTATTTTGTTCTTTGTTCTAAATTATTTGAACATTTGAACATTAAACTACAGAAAACTACATCTCTTCTCTCCCCGAGCGCCCTTCCCCCTCTCCCCTCTCTCTCCCTGGATCCCTCGCTATCGTTTATGGGATAGATGGCTGCGGGCTTCTGCTGACTAAGGCCATGCCAAATATGGAGACTTATTGGGAAATTATGCCGAGCTGCCACTCTATCTGGGAGGGTTATCCACTCTGTCAGTTCAGATCTTTAGCTGCTGTCAGCGCGGCAACACCCAGCGCCACAGTGCAGCGCGGACACGTCAAGGCACATGTTATAAATGCTGCCCCAAATGAGTAAGCTGAGCATATTAGGATCAATACGAGAGACACGCCGTGAGTGATGCTACATTTGCTAAATGACTTTGGGACCGGATCGGGTCTGAAATGTGTGGGAATATAACAACTGAGGTTAAATGCTTTCTTTTAGCATCAAGTGTTAAGAAAATAGAGTTACTTACTACATTAAAGATCGAGTTTTTATAGTCACATTGAAAAGGTAAGAGGGTTCTTCGGGGAAAAAAAGGAGGCACTATACAATATCAACTTTTTTTTCTACACGTTTCTCTCATTAAGAACACACCTAGAATGGTAACTCACCACAAGCAGTTTTAAAGGGACTATAAAGAGTTTAAAAAATTTAAAATTATGTATGTTCCTCCCCCTACATGTTCCAACAATGTCCTAATGTGTAGAATGAGCCCAGACCTGTTCACCACAACTGCCTCTATAATCCTGCATTGTCACTCCAAACGGTGTTACTTCGGGTCCGAAGTGCCGTCATGCATGAGCTTAATATAGAAGGTGCAGTTACACGTATGACCTGAGATGGAAGTAGTGAGTATAAAATGGCTAACTTGCATCTAGCCCCTTTAAGTGACCCTTTTTATTTAGGTATTTTCTTCTTCTACTGCTGAAGTGCTCCCATCTGTAGTTTTGATATATAATATATATTTGCATCTTAAAGAGAACGGAAAACTGTGCACATTTTTAAGTCCACAATCCATCACGCTCAACGTTAATCCCAGTACCATTAATTGCTAGCATGCCGTTAGCTAAAGTTGAAAGCTTGTGTGCACTGTTTTATGCCATTCTCTTTGAAACCTGCAGAAGATGCTCTGGGATAATCTCCTTACTTTGATTTATTTATATATTTATTTTTTTACAATATTTAAAATGTAAAGTTTTGGTGTGCAAAATAATGTTTTTAAGCCTCATGGTGTATCCACACTAAAACTAGACTGATTATCGTGTAGCTGTTAGGAAAAAGGAATATTAGTTCAGTTGAATTAGCAAAATGCAAACTGATGTGGGTGAAGTGAAGGGCTCAAGTACACTACTGCAGTATGTTATTTTAATAGTGAGAGTAAAACTGCAAACCAGCGAGGACATGGCAGAGAAACCCAAAAGCAAAAGCTGAATCTGTTTGCTCTGACACAGCCCTCTATTTCAAATTTGACAATACCAATCGAAAAACATCTTTCCTTATGCGGAGAAATTGACGGCTAAATCTTCTGCATTGAAAATCCCTGCCGTAACACATCCGTGCGACACGTGATCCAAATTGGTGAAAACTAGTGGGAAGAAGGCTTTTTTAGTTTTGAAGGCTGGTCATTTCCATACGCCCTCGTGCGCTCTTGTCCATCCATCACCCCTCACTGTGGAGGAGACAGCCCCGTGCAACCGGAACACATTCACAGTTCAGCAGCCCATCAAATTGCACCAAATACAGTGATTCTGGACTCATTCTGCAGCGCAGGCCCGAGGAGGGAGGGGCTGTGTCAGGGGGGCACACACAAGGCAGCGCAGCCTGACAAACTCGCACCTCTGATGTGAATCCGTCAAGTCAGAGCCAGGCGGTTTTGGCACTTCAGTGAATTCCCAACAAAATACTTGGTGCATGAACATAAAAATGAGCAGTCAGGGTTTAAAGTTTATGAAGTTTTAGAACAAGCAGATGACAGATATAGATGTGACCAAGCATTTCTAAGGCCGATGAACAATATATGTGGTTATATATATTATTATTAAAGGATAACAATGCATTCAGAAAAAGCACAATATACTTTAAAAAAAAAGGGGGGTAGGGTAGCTAAAGCTCATCTCCATCCTCTGTCCACACACTACTCACTGAGCAAAGTAAAAAAATCAGTCATCAAACATTCTGCACACATGCACCCACTCCAATATATCTCGCCCACCCACATGCTGCATCCCTTCACATGCAAACCCTCTCAAACCCACATCTGTCCACCCGTACCCAACCCTCCCTCCCCATACCCACACACTTCCACCCACACCACCCAGTGTTCCCACACACTAACCCGTCAATCTAAGCAGGTCCAACAAAAGAGGTCTTTGGGTCATGTGACTGATGGGACTGTGCTAGGAATAAAACATTGCACTGGGCTGAGGTCAATTCTAGCAAAACAAAACAAAAAACACAAGTTTGAGACAAGGAATCCAAAAAGTCATTTGTGGCCTGTATAGTACATGTAGAATTTAATACCTCCTAAGTAAATGGTGTCCAAACGCATTGTTTTGGCAGCCTATAGGCATTTCAAAAATCCAGGGGGTCCAAGGCGACATGTGCCAAATTGGGCCTTTGTATCAAAAAGTGAACAATTTGGCCAAACAAATGGGTGTAAGCCGCCCCACTAGAAATAAACAAGAGTTTATATCTGGCTTTACAAATATTGAATTGCTGCTGAATTTATTTCACTCTTCAGCAGAGACTCTGTTACAGCGCCTCTGAGCATATATGCATATCTGCTAATAAAAAATATTAAAATATAATTAGCATGCTTTGTTTTCTCGAATTTAAATGTAGCAGCAGCAGCAGTGCCCAAGCATATGCACAACAGGCACATGAAAAGAATAACAAGACAACAGCTTCTTCATAAGCTGAGGAGAGCAGCTTCCTGTAGTGTCAGGTCACTCCTCTTTAGATCCAAACTGTTTTGTTTGACAAGAGTTGTCGTGGTTAAAGTAAAGACTCAGAATATTTTCTGCTCCTCGTTTCCTGATAAGTCCATAAGCGATTACAAAGGTGTCTTCAGCGACGCAGAAGGAAAACAAACACGTGCTATTTCTCTTGTAAACTCGCGGTCACGTGACGCGCTCCTGTTTGAGGGACAGCCAGCAGCAGAGCGGCTCACTCACTAATATGTGTCAGCAAATAGAGACTCATTTTACTAAGTTCACTCATCACAAAAAAAAAACTAGCCTAGGTCACAAAGAACTTTAATCACGCGATAAAAATGAACGCAGTTAAAATTGATTTGCGTTAGCGCGTTTGCGTTAATGACGTGTTATTTAACATTTAATATGTTAAATAGAACATGAGTTCTCAAACATTTTGGAACCAGGGACCCCATACCAATGTGAAACGAAAATAATTATACTGTACTATGTTTTTGAGAGATTCCATTCTTTTAAAAGCTTACAAAGTCAGTTTTGCTTTTGTTATGTTCCCTTGTCAGTTTATGTTTTTCCCATCTCAATCCCCACTGAACAAGAGGCAACCGGCCAAGTCATACCAAAAATGTCTTGACATACGACTTAACGGACCAACCCAATAGACAAAAGTCAAAAAGGATCAAAGAAACTTTGACTTTATACATTTTTTGCGCGTAGTTTTGCCTTGGCATTCCATTATTAACCCAATGCCAGAGAAAGGTGACAGGCTAACACAGTTCATCCCAGCGGCACTCGTGTCCATACGAGTTCAAAAGCCTCTCCGCTGCTGCCTCTGGCCCCATCCACAGGGACCACTGTCTGGGCCGTAGTCTGGTTTCATCCGGAACAGGCACTTAATAAATAACACTGGTAAATAATGAATGGGACAGAGCTTTAAAAGGCGAAGTGTGTCAGCCCTTCTGAAGCACTGAGTCACGATGGGGCAAAGAGGACTCCAGGCCAGCGAACAGTCCGCTGGTGCAGAATCAGGGGCACATGTATATTTAGGAAACTGTTTGGCTTCCTGATTGAACAATCTTTCCGGCAAGGCAAGGCATTTTTATTTATACCGCGCATTTCATACACAAGGCAACTCACTGCGCCTCACTCGAAATGCAAAATAGTACTTAGTAGAACTCGCCTCTTTTTGTTGTCATATTCACTTGGCTTAATCCCTGCCCACCTTTAGCCAACTTAACAGGTCATATCTCTGATCACCGGTATCATATATGCATGCTAAATATATCTTGCATCTTCCGACTAAACTTTCTATCATTTAAAGCATTTAAAAAAGGCTGTTTTTATTAAATGGTCAAGTAATGGTGACAGAAACGTTCTGACCCAGGGCTAAGTTTGAAGGTAACCTATGCAGCACCGACTGTAAAAGTTACAACTCGCTACATGCAAATCTCCACAGCCCTAAGTGGTTTGAGTTCATTTTGAGGCCAGAATAAACCTGAGTTTGACTTTTACACGCCAATGAGCAGGGAAAGTTTGGAGAGGGCAAAAGTTACATAACAACTACCCAGAAACTTCCAGGCACGGAAAGCCTTTAATTTGTGTCAATATCAGCAGGATTGATTAAGTTCACTGTAGCCTACACAATCTACATCTACCCATCAATATTAGATACAGTTCAAATAACATACATTTTGCAAACATTCATGGAGTGATCTTTTGTTCATTTCATCCACTCTCAGAACGCTAACCCACGCTTCCATATAAATTCTACTTTTGAATCCATGGACTCCCTTTGAGTTTTATAGTGTGTAGACCATAGAAATAAAAAGGAGAAGCGACATTCCATCGTAGGTATTCGGACAGTTAGCAAGCCGTCGAGTCCGGGAGACTTTTCAGCGTCCGTTAGCCTGCTCAATTTATTTTTCCTATTTTCCACTGAATATCACAAATTATGAACCATCTAGATATTGTCAGCTGTTGTCAACCCATCAACAACATTTAGAGGCGGTCAAAGCCTTGCTAGAAACCACTCACGAATGCACAGCATACCATTGCAGCATGGTAGTGTAGCGGTTAGTGCTTGTGCTTCACAGCAAGAAGGTCCCAGGATTGATTTCCACCTGAACTGTGTGGAGTTTGCATGTTCTCCCCGTGTCTGTGTAGATTTCCTCCGGGGACTCGGACACCTTAAAGCAGGGGTGCCCAAACTTTTTGTCTCCGAGGGCCAAAATGAAAAAGTGCCTGTCAGTCGCGGGCCAAACACGGCAATGTCAAGCGCGAAACACATATAACTGCAAATTACATTTGCATTTGATTCTATCTATGCAAATAACATGCTATATTAAAACAAATGGTAACTATGGCAAAAGCCTACTTTTAGTAGAACAAAATCAACAATTGTAGCAATTTAGTGCAAAATGTAAAAAAACCCAAAAAAACACCTGCATCTACAGCACCAACAGTAACTTTATCTCATTCGTTAACTCAAAGAAAATGCCACATTAGATTATTTTGAAAGTGTCAGTTCAGCATCAATTCTTTATAAGTCAATTTTTAACATAAACTGTTGTCTATGTTAACAACCTTTGCAATAAAAGTTGGAAAACTGAAAGTTGATGCTACAACACTCTGTGATTAATAAATACCAAGACACCACAACAGTGTTTCCAAAAGGAGTGAAACAGCGCCCCCATTTTGACGCCAGTGGTCAAAAAGTCTATTGCATCCATATTTACCATTGAGAATCAATGGAAGAGAGTTTTAACCACACGCAGGGCGCAAAAGTAGGTCACTCTCTGGCGGGCCAACAGAATTGTTTCGGCGGGCCAAATTTGACCCACGGGTCCCACTTTGGGCACTCCTGCCTTAAAGGAACATGGTCAAGGTCAAGGTTTATTTATATAGCAGATTTAAAAACAGAGTACTGCCCCAAAGTGCTTTCCATATTCAGTGCAAAAATAGGCCACCGTTTGTCCATACTGAAATATGTTCTTACCTGAGCTTGATGTGTACCTGTCTGGTCTTTGTGCGTGCCCTCACTCACGCAAAACGACCAACGATGTTGTTAGCATTTGGCCTCTCTTAGTGTATTCCTATAGCTCCAAACGGGGGTGAAGTATGAAGCTACCATGCTCTTCCACCGGCACGCACAAAGACCAGACAGGTACGTATCAACTCAAACTCAGGTAAGAACATATCTAAGTATGGAAAAACTGAGGCCTGTTCCTTTAACCTGAGCTAACATGTAAGAGTGCCCTCTGAGTAGTAAATACTAAATCACATTCAAGTTTGTGTTTTTTCTGGGTCGGATACACAAATACACAAATATCATGTCATCTTACGATATGTACATGATAAAGAAACCATAGAAAAGTACTGTAAATACTGTGAAACGGACATGTATGGGGATTGAGCCCACAGGAGCTTTACGGCTCACTACCCAGAGCAAAGATTCCTGTGCAGCTTGGGACTGTTCTGATCAAAGGACAGTCACAAGACAGCAGGGAATTACATTTCTCAGGCATGAACTATAATTTGCCTACACCTTACAAGTTTGTATTGTTATTTTGATAACTTGATTTGGTTGTTACAATGAGATGAGGTTAACGTTCGTTTGACACAACATTAACGGCAGTTTGTGTCGCTGTTATTTTTACTTATAATCAAAATGAGCCCATTAAAACGGAAATAGGAACAATATTGTTGTGTGTCCGTAAGAAATAACTTTAAAGTACAGGTTGTTCATTAAATAGACCTGTCTGTGAGGAATATGAGTTAAACCATTTTCTTGGCAATGCACATCAGGCCGGACAACACAAGCTAATGTCTTTCTCTTTTACAGTTGTATTAAAAACACCATTACCACTTACCTACAAAACACAGCAGCAGCACAATCATACCGGCATGTCACTGTAAAACACGAGGAACAACTATTTCATTTTCTTTTAATATAACCCTGGAGCCATTCTGAGTTTATTGTGCTGAGCTGGACGGCATTTCCTATTTCCCTTTCATGACTTTTTGGAAACGGCTTGGATTTGAATGCGTCTTTGTTCGGCCTCTGGGGTATGTTGATTCTTCCGAGTGTGCCTTGTTAACCCACTCAAGTGCACTTTATTTAATGCATTGAGGTGGCACCTCGCCAGCCACGCCACTTTCTCATATTATGGCAGGCTTCACTCAAATCCCTTCCATTAAAGTCTGGCAGCGTCCAATCTAGCTCAGGCTCATTATGCTGTGATCAACCTCCACTGATCTTCCTCCGTTCTCACTTTCTCCCACAGGACATTAAAGCACCCTCTGGATCCAGATGAAAAGTCAATTAGGAAATGGATGAGAACAACCAATTATTTTGACTTGGTCGAATCAGAGCTTAATCCAGTTGTAATGATGTGTTTGGTCTGGGCAGAGCAAATAGGACCATTCTTCAAACATAATATTATGTAATAATGAAGTATTCATCAAAGCAATTATCTCAGAACAAGTGACACAAACATAAGTTTTTTCATGAGGAATCTAGTGTCTCAGTAAACAGAGTAACACTGAATATCTCAGGTAGGAGAACATTCATTTTACCAGGGTTAAGGCACAACACCAGACTGGTCCATGTTGCATTCACTGAACATTTGTTCAAAGGAGCACTTACAGGCTGATGCATCGCTGGTCAGGAGGTGCGGGCCCGGCACAGCCAATATCATACTTGAAAAATGACGATTGCTTTTGAAAAACGATACATGGCTTTTATGAAGGGAAGAAGCCATAGGCCAGTGTCACAGACTCTGTTCATTAGCTTTTAACTGACAGATGAGAATAACAACCTTGTGCATATTTACTGTGCCTTTCCATTTAATCATTGAGAAGTTTAGGTCTTAGTTTGATTTTCCCCTTTTTTCCAAACTACCATTACAGTCCCTGCACTGCACCTTTACAAGAATAGTGTGGCTTTAATGTTGCTCCTGAATGTGTTTCTATTGTTATCGGTAAGAATCAAACTATTTCCTCAAAGTGATGAAAGATCAAAGCTTTGACTTTGGAGAAGTGTCATTTTAAAGAAGAGGAAGGCCTTGGGAAGATGTATTCACTTCTTGGATATGGCTGTAAATATACAAAAAACTTGGCGACAAAGAAATCTTCCTGTTGTTTCTGATCACACTGTGTTTTATTTACTTTGAAATGTGGCAGACATAAGTTGCAGTAACAATCTTACATGAGTGTTTGGGGGGGATGGGGGGAGGACAAATCAATTTTGAAGAAAATAGTGCAATACAAAGTCAGGTGAACTGCTTTGAATCAAAAATACAGAAACAAATTTTAACTTAATGCAGACTTTTAAGATCTCACAATAAAGGTTTTTTTTTGTTCAGAGCCTCATTTTCTCAATCAGAGCTGTGTTCTTTGGGAGAAGGAAGTGCTTGTGATGCACAGAGACGCACACAAAGACAGCGGTCTGGACAAAGAACACAGATTGCATCTGAAATATTAGCTCAGCTAATTAACTCTGAATCATGGACGGGGAAACGGTGCAGTGTTTTGGAATTCAGCCCCTGGCTTTCAATTAAAGTGTCAAGCTGACAGTCATTTCCTCCCAATTCACATTCATCATCTGAAACTCCACCAGCAAAGACAAGAATTATAAATCACTTAAAAAAGGCCGCCATTTTCCCAACAGTGACTCATTGTTCATGCCAGTGTAATAAAGATGTTTGGGTCAGCAGTTTTTTTTCCTGACCTTTCCCAACGCTGCCCCTTGAGAATAAACCTGACCCTAAAAATTGGGTTTCAATTAATCAACCAGCTGATCTTTTGAGGACACTTTTGAAATCACATACAGACTTACCAGGAAACCAACTCTTTTTGTCAAACTGGACAGGTGTTTAAAAGTATAGCTCATGCAGCCACATAATGCGCTGTGAAGGTGCTCTCTCAGGATAGTAACAAGCTCTCACTCTATTGTTTGATCTGTGCCCTGCTTCTTTATGCTGTCGCATCATTTTCATCCATAGCTCCAGTCTGTAGCATGTGCTGGCGCTGCCATTTTGCATGCATTCGGCACAGTGATTAAAGCCACAGCCTAAAACAGGCATCGTCTAAACAATGAGAAGATAAAACCTGCTAATGATATGCTTAGCCTTTTAACCTGGAGGTTCAACACATTTAAATGTGTGTAAACTAATATGAAAGAGGTTTTGTGGATAAGTACACTTCATAATGTATAATAAAAACTGTGAGTGCCTTTTTACTTGACCTCCCCCGTCCCGGAGTCCATCCTCTCAGTGAGCTATCCCGCCCACACAGACCTGCAGGACGGGTTTCAGGACGACCCGTAGTGTGGTCCATTTCTTGGTTGTAAACTTTGGGCGTTTTTAACGATTTGCGAGATGGCAACAGGAGGAAAAGAAACACCAGCTCTGAACTGTTGCTCTCAGAAGGGGAGGCTCATTCAGTGTAATGGATTATTTCTACTGCCGTGCCAAAGGAGTAAATGTTTCTAGTGACGGAGACTGGAGCAAATCCATCACTTCTTTCACTAATGACTGATCGTCACTGAGAGTCTCTGCTGGAAGAATATGGAAGATTCAGGGCAAAAACTTTTGGAAATGGAACTATATTGGACAGGAAGAAAAAAATAATCTCATATTTGATTTTAAAAAGCAAAATAAGAGAATAATACATGAATGGATACAATTCTGCAAAGTTGTGCAAATACTAACTTCTTGTGAATAAATGCTATTCAGTATACAAATTACTGCATTGGATGTACTGCACTGAATGTGCTATGGTGGCGACAAAATAATTAGTTAATAGATTAATGCTTGCCATTTATTTTTTTCACCCAGCAGCAACAACTAAAGCACCCACGCAATGAGATAGAGATGGGAGCAGTGTCTTGCCCATGGGTAGAACTGCCAAGTTTCATCTTGGAACATGACCCCTAATGGTCTACTCTACATACTGTACCATGCCACTCAATTCTTTGATGGGTATGTGACATTTACTGGATGGAGTCACTGGGGATGGAGAAACCAAACTGTTATCATTATTTATCATTTTTTTTTATCTTTGTGGAATATTAACACATTGAGTGCCACGCTGTTTTGGGGATTTAACTGCTGAAGCCAACAATCCAGAAAATGTTTCATGATATAATATAGAATATTCTGTGGTGGCAAATGCTGTAACACCACAGCATATTCTATGTTATAGCTGTGGACACATGCTATGGCTCGTTTGAAAGGGGAGACTCTCCATAAAAGAAAACGATTTAATTCTATGTGCCTCGGTTCCTGAGAAATCTAAGCTAAACAGAGGCTACTTTTGATCAAAATCACGGATAATGGGGGTTATATGAAACACTCTCCTTTCTGATTAACTCAAGTCAATTTTCAACGACAACATTTTTTACACGTTTTGAAACACCGCGTGTTCGATCAGTCATTATTGCAGATTGAAGACTTTAACAGGATGTTTCTCAGCCGTCCTTGGACCGGTTTTGACAATTTAAAAACTCAGAGAAATGTTAAAATCTCAGCTGTTTCGATCTTTCCATGGGAAGCCGTTCCAGACAGCGAGAAAGAAGTGCCGGGTTTACAGCTGTTCGCTACGCAACACCACGCCCCCTCGGACAAAAAAGAAGAAAAGAAATGCAATAGTTTTTGATCGTCATTTATTTCACTTCTGTTCATCACAGAGCTACCAAAATCACACATAAGGTGTATTAGAGTGTCTAGTTTTGTAATTAAAAACAACAACGCAAAACAAGGTTTTCCGTTTTCGGGAAACTCAACATGTTAAGGAAAGCACATCTCCAGTTTACTGTTTTGTCTTGCAAAAGTAAAAATCCAAATACATATAGATTAAAGGTACACTGTGGAACATTTTGGACTAGACTGTTGCCATCAGTACAAAACCGGCTCCCAATGAGCTCAACACAGAATATCCAATTACTGCAATGTGTAATCAAAGAATGGATCTGGATGAGGACCTAAACCGTTTAAATCTCAAATTCTACTGACTTTAGTCACATCTCCATGGCGACGAGCTGGAGACGCACCCACTCCCAGTAAAGTTAGTCATGTCTTTGGAGAGGTGAGCCGCTCACAGCATAAGCACATGTTTGTTTGTACATTGATAAGGTATTTTTCAATGATGAAAATATCTCTCATAAAATAAAGGCTTGTATATTTTAACATTATATATTGGGTAAAATTCTATGCAGTGTGGCTTTAACCATTAAGAGTAAGCGATGTATCTCACTCATAAACTCCCTGTGAAAACCTTGATTCTAAACCTAGTGGCATATACACAGCACAAACCATGTCATCAATGCACTTATACATTCATTGAATGCTCATTATTTTAAATTGTAACGCTGATTACTGTATATTAGATGTCCCCTCGGGCTCAACCATTTTTCTTCAAGTGTTCAAGCTTTTAATTAATCAGTAATCAGAATGAGGTCATGCGTTTTAGAGCTCTTACATTAACTCTAATACTATGGCTGTGATTGAAGTACAGCGGGGAAGCAATAACAGCAGTGGGATTTAATGAAAAAGATATAACAACTTTCATAGCTTTCATTTCTGCCCTTGATTCTTGTCTCTCGCACAGCCTTTCCCATTCCTGCCACATGCACAACCCACAAGCTTTTGGAAAATTAAAAACTATTTGGCTAAGACGCTAGTCAAGGTCATGTTAGAAGTTTCTTTCATAAACCCACCTAATCCTATAATACCAAAGAACTTTGTCTCATTATTTTCCACTTTATTTAGCGCTAACGAAACATTATTATCTCCCTCACTGTCAGACTTATCTATTTTTAGCCTTCCCTCGAATCCTCTCATGCCTCCCGCTGATTCCCCCCTCCCCATTTTATTAACAATTTAACATTATTCTCTGTTCTTCTGCAAATGAGATTTTCAGGTGCCATGGCAACAAAAAGTGAACATTTTCTCTCTTTCTTTTACTTCTACGTATGAAAAAAAAAAAAAAAAAAAAACTGCCCTGAAACCAACTTGGCATTATTGGCGTGTTCTGCCTCAAATCCGTCTGGCAATGCTTTCCCTCGGTGCAGCAGAAAATGCTAAACAGCCACAGTGCTAACCTTGACTGTGAGTGCTGTTGTAGGTGGGTGCGCTGACGGAAGCGGGCGGGTCGCGAACTTCCCCTCCGGTACTAAATAGATAATTCAACTCTTTCTCACTTACACACCTACAGAAGCCAGAAGGGCGCGGAGTTTGCACAATACCTCTCGCCATCCGCAACATGAAAAGGAAGGGAAAAAAAATAAAAAAATATGGCAACACCAAGCTCCCTCTTCACTACAGCACCTCCGGCCACTGGTTACTTTTTCAATAGATGTTTTTACTGTCCATGACTGACGAAAAGTCCTGTGTTTTAACGTTGCGTCAAAAGCTGTGGAGAAAAGGGGATTGTTTCAGTCATGCACGTTCGGCATGTTTTGGTTTTATATCTTTTCACGCTTTTATTCAGTGTTGCTTCTGTAGTTAGATTACTTCATCACAAGTTATTAAGTAAGGTAGGCTAACCATCATTTTTGGAATAGTTTGGCTAAAAAAGTCAAATTACTTATTAAGTGTCTGACATTCAGAAAAAAATACAGCACATTACAAAGTTAGGCTGGAATTACAGACGTTGTTCTCATCGAGTTTATCTCATCTGAGCGAGGAATATTGTGGTCGGGGCATTTCATCGACTAAAACATTTTCATAATTCAAGTCAAATTAATAACTTTGTTGATGGAAATTAGACTAAAACTAAAGTTATGCAACTAAATCTATGACAAAAATGTCCAGATATTTTTGTCAATTAAAATATGACTGATAAATGACTAAAATCATTAAAACTTTCAATGACAGTATCAAAGGGCCTCCTATCATTTAAATTCACTGCCATGTCGAGAACAAACATGAAGCAGAGGACCTTGATTAAATTATGATTATGATAAATAACATAAATCAAGCTAAATCTTGACTAAAACCTAAACTACATTGTCATCAAAAGACTGAGACTAGAACTTAAAGGGACTATACGGAGTTTAAAAATGTTATGTATTTTCCTCCCCTCGTGATGGAGGGGTTTGAGCGCCCGAATGATCCTGGGGGGTCTGTTGTCGGGGGCTTTGTGCCCCTGGTAGGGTCTCCCATGGCAAACACGTCCGAGGTGACGGGTCAGACAAAGAGCAGTTCAGAAGCCCCTTATGAGAGACCAACAGGCCCGTTTAATCGTGAGGCCGTCCTCCCATGGACCCACCACCTGCTGGAGGAGCCATAAGGGGCTCGTGCAATGTGATTTGGGCAACTCCAACGGCTGCCCCCACGACCCGGCAACGGACAAGTGGAAAATGGATGGATGGATGGATGGATGGATTTTCCTGCCCCATATTCCAGCAATGTCCTAATGTGTAGAATGAGCCCAGACCTGTTCACCACAACTGCCTCTAAAATCCTGCACTGTCACTCAAAAAGTTGTTTATTCGGGTTTTAGTAGTTGGATTACGTTCATGGATTTAACTTCAAGAACACTGTTGTCAAATTTAGTAGTAGGCTATAACTTAAAATAGACTTAATATAAGTTTCTCTAGGAAACACCCCTAGAGGCTTTGATATTGTAAAATGTAGCTTTCCAGGTTGGCAGCAAAGGGTTTTGAAACAAAACAACACTTCAAGTATGTATTTGGAAAGGATGAAACACTTTCACAGCGCTGTTTTTCCAGACTGAGATATGTTCTTACCTGAGCTTATTGCGTACCTGTCTGGTCTTTGTGCGTGCCCTCAGTCACCCAAAAAGACCAAAGATGTTGTTAGCATTTAGCCTCTCCTCCTCTCCTCTATGGGGCCACACGGGGGTGAAGTTAGAAGCGACTAAGCTTCTAAGCTTCCCTATTTAAATACGGTTACGTGAGTAGTTACACGATCCAAGTCTAGTTACACAAAATTAAACATGTCGATTTTCTAAGTGGATAAAAAGGGGAACTATATTGTAAGGCGTTATAACACCTGAGGAACACTTCAACTTCCGTGCAGTAATATTTTCACTCCTAAAGAATTCTTACGATATTACTGCGCAGACGTGGAAGAGCTTGGTCGCTTCTAACTTCACCCCCGTTTGGCCCCATAGAGGAGAGGACGAGAGGTTAAATGCTAACAACATCTTTGGTCTTTTTGGGTGACTGAGCACACGCGTAAAGACCAGACACGTTCGCATCAACTCGTCTAAGCTCAGGTAAGAATATATCTCGGAATGGAAAAACAGTGGCCTGTTCCTTTAAAAGTCCAGATCTTCTCCAAACTCATTCAGATCATTTCTCAAGTTGCTCCAAACAGAATGTCTTCTTCTTTTCTTTTGCTGTGGCTTGGATTTCTGTGCAAGTCCAACTCTCTGTATGCCACAATTGAAAACATTTTTTTAATTTTTTTTTAAGAAATAGAAAAGAAGGAAATGAAAAGAAGACCTTCAGTTTCATCATAGCTACTTCTCGGAATTGTTACATTCAGGCGCAGTCATCCTGACAAGTAAGAACACTTCAGAATTTCACATTGATTTTATTTCTTATTATTTTCATGGTTCAATTTGGATGATGAAAGGTCAACAGTGCTTTTCTAATCATGAATGCGGTGTGTGAAAGAATTAGAGGTGGACGAGGTCAACAGGCAGACGTTTTTGAATAGACGAGGGCTTGGTAATATTGTAAGATCAAAGGCCATAATTTCCATTGTATCACAATCCTTGCTTTGTCGTTCTACATTTGATTTCTTTCATGTAAGTAATGAGAGTTCACACATCACTGTGAGTGGTTAAAATCTTCCTGTCACTAACTCGTGTATGATGAGTGGCTGGGGGTAGTAAGTGTTTGTGTTTTTGGCAATTTTACATCTGCATTTTACAAACACAAAAACAGATTGATTGAGGTGGTTATGGCACATAAAGGGTGTTATCCAACATGGGTATGAGGCAGGTAAAATATAGTTGAGCCTTCCAAAAAGAAGACTGATATGAAAGAGGACAGTTAGGGAGCAGGCGAATACCAAGGGGAGATTGATACATGCATAAACTATCCATATTTCATTCAATTCTCGTTGTAAATTTGCATAGTAATCCTGAATATAGGCTTGCTTTGTAGCAGCCCTGAATGAACAGTAAATTGTTCTTTGCTCAGTCATCACATTTAAGGCGCCCACTTAACTCATCCTGAAAAAACAAAACCTTTAAAGATAATTCTTGTGCTGCTGAGTCGAATGCTCTTCACACGTCGTAACCCCTGGTCGCAGCAGGATTAGTCACACCAACATTTAAGTGCAATTGCTGTTTGTTCTGTAGCCCTTATCCCTTTCTAATAGAGGGATTATTGTGCACTCTGAGCCGCATTGGTCCATGGATGTGTGCTCATAGGGTCTATTATTTATGTATTTCTTGTAAACAGAGTGAAACCGATCATAATTCATTTCCTGTGAAGGAGTTTCATTTGCCTAAAAAATACATTTTTTTAGTTATCAAGCTGGATATTGAAACTGAATACAGTTTTGGCCACACACAATAGTTCATTTGGCCTGAATATAGCAATGTGAACTGGATACAAAAAATACAGTTGTGAAAAATATCTTTAGCTGTGAATCCTCTTAAACTCTGGTTCCAGGTGAAGCACCAACACAACAGACAATTCAGAGCAGCCAGCAGAAAGGTTTAAAATGGTTTATTGACAAAGGTATGGTGGAGTTATGGATACAATGGGGGTCATTGGTTGATTAGGGTGGAGGGGGGAAGCAGCGCAGTGCTATTTTTTCTATGCACGCGCTGCTCTACTTGGTAAGGATTGGGAGGCTCCACCAGGCATGCCAGCTCCAGGAGAACAATGGCTACACACAGGCATATTGCTCCCCTAATGATAGACTTGGGGTGGGGCAAGGAGGAGGCCAAAGGAGGGGCCAAAACAGGAAAAAGGGAGGAGCCAAAGGATGAGTAGAGAAGGGGGGATTTTTCACAGTCGTGAAACGTTTCTGTACCCTGGGAGAATTTTGGACCATTTTTGGACCATTTTTCAAAGAATATGAAAGATAACACCAAAACTCATAGTTAGTAATTGTGTGAAGCCATTTGTGGTGAGAAAACGGATTTTGCTCTTTTCAAATCATATTAAAAAAAGATCATATATCAAAAAAGAAAGTACCAAAATGACCCTGATCCAAATATTGCCCCCTTTAGCATCTATTACAGCTCGGAGTCTTTTGTGGTAGTTGTGGAGAAGGTTCTGTATATAAAAAAAAAATATTGTAAAGTAACATGTGCAATAATCTCTGTATCAGCTGCACTTTATTAACTCTGAGTGATCTTCTTGAATGCCGACTGTAACAAGTGAATTTCTACTTTGTGAGATCAATAAAGGATTATCTTATCTTATATAATCTAATGGTAAAGGAGCCCATTCATCTTGATCATAAACTAATGATCAGTGTAATTTTTGGTACTTTCTTTTTTCATTATGATTATCGTTCAAATTATTTGAAAAATGGTTAAAAAAAAAAAGAAATACAGTTCTGCAAGGGTAAGTCAACGTTTGAGCACAACTTTGTCTTTTTTTGTCATTACTTTGCTTTGTCTCAATAAAAGCTGACTACATGACAAAAAACACATTAAATGATTGAAAACTATTCCAATAGGCCAGGATCACTTCAGCTCTCAAAGATCATCCAGTCCACACTATTATACTTTGAGCTGCCTTGGTTGCTATGGTTCAAGGTGGGACACAAAGCTCACATCTCCTCCACAATCCTCAAGTGACAATATTGTCAAACATGACATACAGCCGCGACATCGGCAATCAATACTTGCACATCATGTGGACTGAATATCTTTCAAACCACCTTAAATGCCACCGGATCTCCAGAATGAACAGGCAGCGAGGTAAAACAGTGCAGTAGCCACGTTGGCAGCCAGCCAACAGTGCAAGTGCCAAAGCTACATTCATTTACAGAAATCATTCCGCCCCCTTCAAAGACCCTTATAACTTGTCTCGCTTGCCTCCTCAAAGGGGTAAACAGCGCTTCATGTCAGCGCGGGAACTGTTTTGTTAAGAGACTCTGGTATTGTTGTAAAGTCAAATGAAAGTTAAAGGCGCTATCTGTCTTGTGTAGCTCATTATTGGGAAAAGATGAGGTGCGGTGCTTTGAGCTATCAGCTGTCATGCACCTGCCTCCCATGTTTTAAAGGAGACAGAGCTATAGAAGGAGGAAATAAAGCTTGCAGCGATTGTAACATCCAAAACAACAACATCAAGAGGCATGCATCATTACAGCACCGGGATGTTCACATATGCACAGCGGTAAAAAGATAAATACAGGGGAAAACGAACCCGCTACTGTTATGGAAACACAACCTGTCTTTGCTGCTGCCTAATGAAGAGCACGTTTCATATGGTAACAGACTAAAAAAGCACTCGCACGTAATGCAGAAGAGTTCATGCCGTTAGTTGAGTAACTTGTTGGACCAAAAAAGCATGAACTTTTTCTGGGCTGATGTGAAATAAGATATAAAAGCAAAACAAAACTATCAGGGATCTGCGACCTCGCCTTTTTGCAGCATCACTGGGAAGCTAAATGGCATTTAGACTAGACCAACCAGTCAGACATATACTTTTGTCATATTTAGAGGAGTTACTGAACAATAAATCGTATGGACTTTTGTTGTGCTCAGGTTTATTTGGTTTGAACATGCAAAGTTATGAAAGTCGTGAGAGAGAGGAGAGATACAGTCTGTTTACTATGCAGTTATACATAGTAACACATGGTGTTATGCATGCAACACTTGGAACAGGGGTAAAACCACCAACTTCCCACACCAGAAGACCTTTTCTAATCAAATCAAATCAAATCAATTTTATTTGTATAGCGCTTTTCATACATGTCATGTAACACAAAGTGCTTTACAGATTTAAAAACATTCTCTCACACCCACTTCCTTCCAGAAAAAACAGACACATTGTAGCATTCACACTCCCCCCACCCACCTCCCCAGAGACACACTGCACAAGCACACAATACACACTCAAGGTAAAACAGTGGAGATTATGGACAAAAGGCTAAGATAAGGCTAAGATAAGGCTGGGTGCAGATAAACCAGGTAAGGGAACACCATCCAAGGAGCCGTCTGCATCGGGAGCGGCACCTCGGCTGCAGCCGCAGGGACCAACACAGGGTGCCCGGACAACACCACACCTCCATCCAGACACCCACAAGACAGCACCCCAGCAGCGACAGCCAACCACCGCTCCCGAGGCAGAGGGCTCCTCCAGAGGAAACTGGAAGAGCATAAAAATTGTTAAAATAAATAAAAGTACGTAAGTAAAATTGAATAATAGGATAATAAAAAAATAAGACCGAGAGGTAAAATACATAAATACAGAATAAATATTAATAACTATTAAATGTCAATTTAATTAATTATAAGGTGCTGATAAATAATAATAAATAGGCCTAGCAAAAATAAATATCAGTTAAAAGCTAAGCTAAAAAGGTGGGTCTTGAGCCTGCTCTTACACACCAATCTGCATACCCTTTCGCCATTGAAAATAAGGTGTTACTATAAAGAATACAGTGGTCCCTTGTTTATCGCGGGGGTTACGTTCTAAAAATAACCCGCAATAAACGAAATCCGCGAAGTAGACAGGTTAATTTAATACAATTATGATATATGTGTTAAGGCTGTAAAACCCCTCATCACACACGCAATACACTTTTCGCACTAGTTCACACGGGTTCTCCCTTATGCCTGGTATGCACTGTGTGATTGGGTGTGTGGTGCTCTCTGCAGTGAGAGGAGGCTCACTCTCCGACAATCTGGATGCAGAACACAGTATGGTGTTCATATGCTGTAAACAAGTATGCAAAATTGTACTAAAAATAAATCCGCGAAAGGTGAACCGCGTTATGCATGCCTTTCAATCAGGTGACTTTTGTTGTTCTGGCGGCCTTTTTGAATACCGAAGTAGAATTACACAGTACTTCAACATGTAACAATATCTCTACTCAGGATGAAAATGAAAGACAACTGATTGACAGTGGCATTGTTCTGTACTCGTAATCATTACTCAAGAAGATAACACACAGCCCCAGAGGTGCGCATTTATGTGAAGAAACCAGTGAGTCGGTGTTTAAGCTGCTCAAAATGTTAGCATGCTACCGATTAGCATTTAGCTTCAAACACATGCAGACTAAGTGCAACAGCTCAGCTCTGTTACTTTCGTATTTCCTCAGTGTTCATATATTTGAGCAACACATGTGTTTATCGTGTTGAAGCCAATCAACTGTCAATGGTTGACAGTTGCTAGCCGGTAGCATGCTAACATCTTGAGCAGCTTAAACACTGACTCAGACTGAGACTGTTGACATGACAAACTGTAAAAATCACAGAGGAAGGTTTTCTATTTCCTCTTTGATATGTTAATTTAGTCTGAAGAATGAAGCAGATCTTTAGTAAATCCTGCTGTAGCTCAACAGACAGAGCTGCTACGTCTGCGCTGGTTTCTTCACACCGTGCGTCTCTGGGGCCGTGTTTTTACTGTTATCTTCTTGAGCAATGATTACGAGTACATAAAAAAGCCACTGTCAATCAGTTGTCTTTCATTTTCATCCTGAGTAGAGATATTGTTACATGTTGTAGTACTGCATAATGCTACTTCGGTGTTCAAAATGGCCACCGGAACTATGCGTGATGTCATTGGAAACGCATGTATAGCGAGGGACCACTGTATACAAGAAAACTTACACTACACTGTATGTTTGAATTAATGATATGGCTGATATTGTGGACATAAAATACCATACATCTTTGTCGTCTTGATACTTCTATAGCTTTGTCTTGATATATAAACTCATATCCGGTCAACACATAGAGAGCAGCCAGTAATTCAGTTCATTCACACCTCCTGACCTTTGCATCAATACGTCAATACAGTTATTACAGAGTCAGTGGTAGGTTGGAAACCCTCCCATGTAGATATGAGAAATGGAAAACTTGCCTTCGCCTTTTCTAAATATGTCTGTGGATTCTTGATGAATAAAGAGCTCAGAGCTGAAATGAGTCACCTCGTCCTCCATGGGATGTCGGTGGTTTCAAATTCAGCACAAATGAACTGAGCCGCTGTGATATATAGCCTTCATCCTCCCACACGGTAAGAGAATATGTGCAACTTTATTCATAGATTTTTTTTTCTCTTATAACGTTAATGATGGCATCCAACAAAGGAAAAACATGCACTTCCCATTACAGAACAACAACAAAAAAAGTACAATCATTTACATAGCATCATGACTTTACAGCAGCGGTTTTCAATGTGGGTTTTGTGGGGTTTTATTCTGAATTTAATTTGCCCCATACGTGATTATCGAACAGGATCAAAAATGTTATTCTTAAAAGCACAATTTGATACACTGAACTGAGCTGGGTCATGAGTCACATTTACACCCCTAATGCTGCACCATACTTCAAAGTGAGCATAGGGTTTTGGTGTTGGTGTGCTGTTCCATTTTTCCTCCACACATGACATTGTGTGTTATTTCCAAAATATTTAACTTTGATTTGCGAAAGAGGTCTTGGATGCTCCACAGCACTACTGGAACAATATGTGGCCTAATGGACCCAAAGTTGAACAGTTTCCTCACTTTGAAGTATGGTAAAGAGAGAATCATGGTGTGGGGCTGTTTTATTGACTCAGGGCCAACGATCATCAATATAAAAATGTATTCCAGTTCATCAAGATATTTTGCAGAAAAACCTGAAACATTCACAACAGCATGTGAATAAGTAAGTGAACCGTTGTATTATATAGCTGGCTGACCCTTCTTTTGCAGCAATAACTGCTTTTCTGTTGTTGCAGATTAGACACTCACAACGGATGAGGATCAGGATGAATCTTGGACCATTCCTCTTAACAAAACTGCTGCAGTTCAGGGAGATTCAGGCGGTGTACTCACTTATTCCTTCCTGTCCTGTGAATGTTTACATGTTATGACCATTAAAAATATGATATAATGTAAATGTTTGGGTGGTATTAGCTTAAGCAGACACTGTTTAATTATTCCTGTGATTTTAATAAAGATCAGACCACATTTAGTGATCAATTCCACACGTTGTACTTACTTTTTTCCTCCCACTGTATATTGCAATATATCTGGACTTACTTGGTCTACCGACATGTAACAAAAGCTGGCATTGAGTTCTTGCTTTCACTGTCTATATTTAGTGTTAAATACTGGTGGCATTGTTTGTTCGCACATGGCACAACAGTTGTTGGTTGAAATGTCTATACAAATTTGGATTTATTTTTTGTTGTTTCAGTGAATCAGCGACAAAGGCTCATGATAATCAAATTCACTGTGAAGTTAACCCATACAAATTGATGCTTTAGATTTCACCAGACGCTATAGAAAAAAGGCAGCGCTCATTTTGTCACACGAGTAAGTGATCTTCGCGCTTCCATGCTCCCCTCGCTCCCCTCGCTCCCTTGTTTCGCCGAGCCGCAACTCACTCCTAATCTCTTCACGAAATGAGACGGTAAACAAAGAGAAATTCACCAGACATCTCCACTTGCATTGCAGCGGAAAAGGTTGAAGCTAGCCTAGAGCTAAGCTGTTAGTGCTTCATGCTCTGGCAGACTGGCGAACGACTTCAGTTGATTGGGGAAAGCTTGTGGTGAGAGAGAGGCTTGGAGAGTGATGTGATTATTTTTTTTCCCTGTATCCACTGCCCTGTTTTTTATGGTGTTTTGTGGAAAATCAAACAATGATCTGGCGTTAATGACCAATAGGATCTATTGAACGGCTCTTTTTACTAACATGAATGGTTTGTGAAAAACTATTACACTTTTTCTTTCTGAATTTTATGCAATCCATTAAACAGCAAAGCGTCGACAGAACAAGATTTAAAGTAAACAGAGGTAAATAAATAAGTAAATAGAGGCACAGTTTTATTATTAACACACATTTCAAAAGTAAAAAAATAAATTAAAATAAAATAAAATCCACTCCAAGTTTGGATGATTTTAATGTGCCTCGGGTTATTCCTTAGAGAATATGAATTATAAAAATGCCTTCTTAAATGGCCTGCATTGTGAATTATTCAGGTTTTTACAACAAATGTATACAACTTAGCTTTGGTATGTTTGCATTTGTAGAATAAAGGAACAAGCCACCGTATTTCCATACTGAGATATGTTTTTACCTTAGCTTAGAGGAGTTGATGCGTATCTGTCTGGTCTTTGTGTGTGCGCTCAGTCACGCAAAACGCCCAAAAATGTTGTTAGCATTTGGCCTCTCCCAGCATATTCCTATAGCTCCAAACGGGGTGAAGCTAGAAGCAACCAAGCTCTTCCACGGGTCGGGCACGCACAAAGACCAGACAGGTACGTATCAACTGGAAATCTGGAAAAACGGCGGCCTGTTCCTTTAACAAAAAATAAGGCATGATGTGGACTCTTGAAATACTTTTAGGATTAATGATGCGGCAATGTTAAACGACAGTAGAAGGTGCATTCCCTCCCTTTGTACACTGGTGATCAGGGCAGCATCACTTAAACAAACACAAAGTTATGATCTGCACACATGCTAATCAGCACAGAGTCTGTCCATCTGTCTGGACCTTTATTCACAGGGTGGGCTGGTGTTTTGAGTGCGGCGGCAGAATATATAAAACATACAAAAAAAACAAAAAACGATTTTGTACAATATAGGACCTCAAATTTATCAGTTTATGAAATCGACATATTCGGATCCTATGAAAGAGAAATAAACCCCATCACAAGAAACGTTACTGTATGTTTTCGCTGTCGTGTGCTTTCTTTTTCTCTTTTCTATCAATTGCCCTTCCTTCTTCACTCTTTTGTTTTGGAAATCAATTGAAGAAGCGTGAACAGCAGGCAGAACAGATTGAATTATGTTGTAAAGGCGTGCCGTGTACACAATTTGCACAAGGCGTTTCTCGGCGCTCGCAAGTGCAGTTCGGGGGCGTCAAAATTGAATGAAGTCTGATTGTTTTGAGACGAGGAAATGTAAGCCCTGCGTGTTCACATAGGACTGCATGGAGCACAATCAAGCAGACAGGTGTCCCTGATGTACACACGGCGTCGGTTCATTGTTAATCTGTTACATGTGGATGCAGGAAGTTGATTGAACAATCTTGAGCGAGTCACAACAAAGGCGTCACTCATAATTGGCTGACATATGCGTGCAAAGGAGCATTTGGTATTCCGGAATAATAGCAGAAATAAAAGGCCTGCTTATATCCGTTATAGCACAGGCATAACAACATGGGTCTGAGCCTATAGAGATCCAAGGACTTTCTTGTGCAGTGTGAAAATCTATAGGATTTCCAGTGATTTCTTTCAATCCTGCCCATCTAAACAGAAGAAGGATTTAATAATGTGCTGCTTAATATTTGTTAGTGTATTAAATCATTACATCATTTCACTTCATGCACCTGACTAAACTTGGATAAATGAAGGGTTTTGTCACAGGAAGGGCATCAAAAATGTGTTCAGGTATGTCAGAAACACTGTTAATTTTGTCATATCATTTTAGTCAAAGTAAAATTTGACCTGATAAAAATGAAAAGAAGAGACAAACATCATCCAATGACAGTCTGAAAGAGGCTCGAATCATTTAAATCGTCTGCCGAAAGAAACAGCGCTGAGCTTTATTCATGTGGGAGAAGCTCCATAAGGAAGAGGATCTTGATTAACCTCTTAACCCCCACCTGAAACGAGACTTTACCCAAATCTAAAAGCTTCTTGGAGAGAAAAAAAAAAGCATTGAAATAGAGACAAAAACAAGGATGAAAACGCATAAAAAAAAGTGACAAAAACACAATGAAAAATGAATGAAAAAGCAACAAAAAGCCACAAAAGTGACAAAATGTGACAAAAAAAACGAGAAAAAGTGACGAAAACACGATGATAAAGCTAAAAAAAAAACAAGAAGCGCAGAGACATGACAAAAAAAGTTACAATCATTTGTGTAGGTCTTAGCTTTCAAATGAGGCGTTACACTGTTGCTCTCCAGTTGAGAAGCTTTTAGAATTAGGTAAAGCCGAACTGTAGAAAATGCTCTCGGTTCAGGCGGGGATTAAGAGGTTAAATATGATTATGATAAATATTATAAATGTAAAGTCAACTAAAATTTTAACATTTTCATCAAAAGACGAGGACTAAAACTAAATTAAAATATGTTGTCAAAACTAACATTGGTCAGAAAAGTTAAGGCAACTTTTCTGCATCACTCAATATTTGATGGACTTTTAATCTGAAATAATTCCTTTTTCTCCTTTATGTGCTTGCGTAACCCCCCCAGGGTCCTAAAACCGGGAAAGGTTTTGACTCTAAACTGCAGGATTATTTGGTTAAACGACTCTTGCTGCTGATTGATGAAGCTCCAATTGTTTGACTCACCACAACATAACTGTGAAACTCAAAACGCAGAATTCATCGTAGCCCTACCTTTCTTCTAATCATCCCCTGCTCTCTCTCTCTAGTCTTTGCAACGCTCAACCAGATGCCGACGATCCTTCTTTGTGAATCTTCTCCTGCACTTTCCCGGTGTGTCCCCCCCCCCCTGTCTTGGATGTGTGTTTGATGAAAAGCCTGTGCCCTGCTGTTTGCCTGGTTCTGTGGTTCTCCTCTGTGCACCACCAGAGGGGCTCCTCCGGCTCGGCACTGTCCCCGCACATTAAATCAAATATATGTCCTTCTCCCACTGTCCCTCATGAGCTGCTTTTGACCGTGTTCATCCACAAAGAGAGACACTTATATGTTGGATGTCACGGGGGACTCGCACATATAGAAACCCCAAGCTACAGCAGTTTGGAGGGTTTGAATAAAATGATTTTGACAACAGCACTGGAAGACATGACTATGGGAATGTATATGCATGTATATGAATGGATCTTCAGACTGTGTGCAATGCTAGCTTTTTTTTTTTTACTTTCAATTGATAACAAGGCCGGTATCAATAATTCCATTCCCAATGTCAAAATACATATATCTCATTGGCGCATCTAAATTTAAGACATTTTCCAAGATATGCCATTGTCAGGTACAATTCATTAGTCAAGGGGGGTGTCCATGGTTAATGGGACTATACAGAGTTTAAAAATGTTACAATTCTGTATTTTCCTCCCCCTGTTCCAGCCATGTGTGTAGAATGAGCTCAGACCTGTTCACCTCGACTGCCTCTAAAATCCTGCACTGTCACTCAAAACATTGTTACTTCGGGTCCGAAGTGCTGTCATGCACGAGTTTAATGTAGAGATTACAGTTACGCATAAGACCTGAGGTGACAGTAGTGAGTATAAAAATGACCAACTTGAATCTAATCTCTTTAACCGGTTAGTCGGCTAAAAATTGCGTAACCGAGTGAAGGCATTTTGCTCGGTTAACTTAATTCTTTATTTTGCTTTGCCATTGAAAATACTTGTAATGGGCTATATGCACAGTGACCCCACATGATTTCCGCCTGGACAGTAAACCAGACGCTGTGCTTCCTGTCCGCTATCTCTTCCCATTAAAATTTAACAGGGTCCCACAGAAATGAAGCGATAGCTCAAGATTTGGCAAAGGACAGCGAGTAAAAGTTCGGATGTGACTGGAGCAGGATAAAAAATATTACATGAGACGTAGCGACCTCACTGGATGAAACCTCTGTGTTCATAACGGTGGATGTTTTCGTCTTGAGGCTAACGCGGCTAACAAAATAAAAATTAAAACTAGCGCAAAGTTTTGAACCAGCCTGCACAAAAAAGAATCGTCCTGTTAGTAGTTTAAATAATATTTACTTGTTTACATGCTGTATTATCATTTTTTAACACTAGCCTTTAGCTCTAAGATGAAAGATCCTACCTTACGACCGCTGGCGTTTCCTTTGGGTGCAGGATTCACAGTGAACATGATGTTTGTAATACGTTGCTGTGACTGTCCATCAGTAACTCGTTGTCCTTAACCTAAACGATCGCCGACAGGAAGTACAGCGTCTGGCTGACTGTCCAGGAAGACGTCACGTGGGGAAACTGTGCATATAGCCTATACATGTTTACACCACCAGAGACCACCAGAGTGCTCCCAGACATTTGCCCACAAGAAGTAGTCATTGCGCATGGCTAGCTTTTTGGCTAGCTTTTTGGCTAGCTTTTTGGCTAGTTTTTTTTAGCAAGTTTTTAATATGCAGCGGGCCAAAAAAAAGCACATCATGGGAGCACTTTACAACTGAGAATATCTGATCAAAATGCAAGTATTGCGTTGCAGTGCTTAGATATACTTCAAGTACAACTTCATTGTTGTACCATCTCAACAGCCGACACCCGGGCATCACTTGAGGTCACAAGAGGTAGCTAGGTAAGCTAAAGGCACAAAACTCACAGTTCTCATTATTGTTAAAAAGTGGTGAAGATAGATGTTATTGTTGCTGTACGCACGAGTGACTGTTTCTTTGCAATGTTTCAAAAAAGCGGGCTAAATGACTGAAGGTATAATAAATGAAAAATAATCTAGGGCCTTGTGAACGCAAAAGTCAGTGACCTACATCTACGGCTCTGTCATTACCACTGCATTTTATTTCTATAAATGAATTTCGTTTTAAATGTGTTCCAGCCATTTAATAAAGGTGTTAACAATGAAATACATATGGGAGGGGGTTGGTTAATGCGCACACTAATGGTTAACTGAGTATTAACCGCTAAGGGCCTCGGTTAACGGCTAATGAAAAACCTGAACCTGTGCAGCCCGACTAGGTATCGATTCTTTTCTACCGATATTAATTCTGAAATTTGGATCTCTGGTAGTGAAAAGCATTGATTCTTTGGTATTGATTTGCACATCTCTACTCCCAACGGCAAGAAGTGAACGACAATAGAATGAGGGGAATGATAAAATCTCTACTTTCCTAATGAATGATGCTCAAAGACACAGCTGTAGTCTTAATGCAATGTTCTTTAAGTTATTGTTGTTTGTGCATTAAATAAGATTTCTAAAGGAAGGATATTTACAGTAATTGATCAGATCATTTGTAATTCATTTAAAGTGTGCATTGTGCTGTTTACAGGTATTCCATAATATTTCCAAACACATCTTGGTCAAATCATAGACTTTGTTGTTGGTTTCCATTTGCTTATTGTCCAGGTTCGTCATGTGCAGCCCCTCCTTTCTTCACTCCTTCTCGAAACTCACCTGTGCTTTGTATTGTCAGGACGTGTGGATAGTCTCAGAACAGGCTTAGAGCGGGGAGTATTGTATAACCCGGTGAATATGACGAATTCAAAGGTCACTAAAACATGTAAGTGTGTTTTTGATGAGGGAACAACATTGTAACATGTTAGAAAGCGCTCTAAAGGTGATTGTGCATAACACCCCCCTTTAATGCTGTTCATTACAAAGGTTTTTCTTTACATAACCATGAGCCCATCTGGAGGTTTGGACAGGATTGTTTCGTTTGATGGGACCACATGGAGGAAACCAACACTCGTGCACCAACCACAGCATCCTACCACATCCATACAGCAGCTTTACCAACATAATCACCATAGTTATCTGATACATATCTGTAACACTTCTATTGTATTAATTGTGTGTCTTTCTCCATGCAGTTCAGCTATTTTTATCCCTGACATTTCCCCAACTGCCATTGTAATACATCGCAATAACACTTGACGTATCGCTCCCCCGTTTTGCAAGTTGTGCATGGCTCCCGACAAAAGCAGCTTCCACAGCTATGCATATTTTTCAGGTTGTTTTTCTCACCAAAAAAGAGGTATTTGTTGCATCATAAACACCAGTAACAACCTGCGCTTTCTATAAAAGGCTTTGAAGGCGCTGAGAGCAGCAGGTGAGCTGACTTCCAAAGCGTGTAAACCCTTGTTGAAGTGTTGAAACTGTGAGCTGACTTTTTACCGAGTTTGACTTTAATTAATGACTCCAACACACATCAACATATGATGAAAGTCAGCTACATTTGGCTCATAGTAATAAATTGGCACACACATTTTTTTGTGTCCCTGTGACACTGCATTGTGGTTGTATTTAGTTGTATAGTGAGGCTATTTAAATGTATATTTCAAGTTGTCGGGACGAATTGCTTTCTGTGTGTAGTTTGCAATCTGTTAGCTATATAGGCTGCTCAAGGCACAATAAGACTTTACTTCATTGTCCATTCTAGTCACACAAAAGTTGATTGCAACAAGAAGGAAGGAGAAACAATCCCCTCCAAAATAAATTAAATAAACTCTTTGTTTTTCAGTTGAAGTTTCTTACTCAAAGCCATGCCTATGTTTAGTATCTTTGAGTTTCATTCCTGTTGCAGTTTTGTTGGCAAATATTTCCTACTTTGCTGAAGTATTTCAGACGGACTTGGAGACTGACCCCTTGACACAGTGCTACTGGTCTCTCATGGTGGAGAAGGCGCTGAGCTGAAAGGCTAATATCTTCAATCCGGCTGCAAGGTCTTCAAGCAGACCCACTCTGCTCCTTCACATTAAAATTCTCAGAGGAGGTGGCAAAGGGAAATCATTTGGAAAACCTGAACGTCTTCTTAAGCTGACCTAGAAACAAGAGGGTTCTGGGGTGGCAAAAGTTAAAGTACTGCTGATTATGTTATAAAGTTTCTTCTTTAACAAAAACAGTTGTTTTGTCACATATTTGAGTAATCTTGCACAGCTCAAACGCTTTCCACCCTTATGCTGATGACATGAGGTGGGACTTCTTAGTGTGTGTAGATTTGTATTTATATATTTATTTATTTTTTAGCCTTTATTTTTGCTTCTTCTCCCTCTTCTTTTCCAGAGAGATTGTCACAATTCTGGAAGGGATGGCGTTCCAAAATTTAGAACTCCAGCCTCAAGGCAGCAGGTCTGAGGTTCGATCCTGGAGCAGGTGGGATGTTGTGAGCCAAGATTGCATGCTCTCCTGGTATTACACACGTTTGCCTGATCAAAAGTGTATAATGGGGTCCGATAAGGAGAGGCTAATAAAAGGTAAAAAACATGAAATACCAATGAGTGTCAGAGCAATAATGGGCAAAGAGCACCAACCTCCAAAAAAAAAAGGGCAAAGTGAGGTGAAGCGAGCACATAATTAATCTCACTCTCACATTTTGACACCCTTTATTCGCACACACATTTGCAACAACAACAATGGCGCTGTGTAATTAATTTTCTGGGGGGGGGAAGCGGGATGATGTTTAGCGCCGACGTGTTAAAGAAGCGTCAAAGAGTTTGCCTCTAATGAAGCTTGCACTCCGCAGCTATCCGTTTGTGTTTGGTTTCTGAAAATGAAATGACTAAACAATGCCCCGGGCCGCAGCATCAACTGTGCGGCAAAGGAAGCATTACTTAGACTAAAAGGGCTGTTGTGTCTGAGCTCCAGTCTGTCACAGAGTTTTTTACAAAATACCAAGTGATGAAATGGCTCCCAATATGCTTCCCCCGAGTTACACAATAAAGCACTGTAAAAAAAGAAATTCTTTGTTCAGCTTTATTATCTCCGTAGACGAATGTTATGGGGAGCTGAAATCCAGTGCAATACCCCAGCACCGTGTCTCCACTTTGTTAGAAAAAGGTAAAAACATGCGGAAAGTTTCTCTTGCAGACATTGTGTATTCCGAAATGTCAAAATAGGGCATTATTTATTTGAATAGTTGAGTTTTACAGACCAAGTAACTTCTACCACTTATTGCATCGGGCTCTCTCTTCATATCGCTGTCAATTGTTCACTTGACCAGACAAACTCATTTCAAACATTGTTCATATCCACGGCAGACTGCCATTTGTCCATTTACAGTCAGTAACACTCCAGACTTTAGAACACACTGAGACAAAAATTAGATAATCCCCAAGACAAAACCCCAAACCACAAACAAAGCAATGTGGTTTATTCTATTTGTTGCAAAGAAGAGGAATGCAAAGAGCATTATGTTGGAGAAACCAAACAAGTGTCTGCTAAAGACAGTCTGTCCACCTCCACCTCAAAGCCACCAGCCACTCCACTGGGGGCAGAGAGGTCAACATTTTATCTAGGGAAAAACGTTGATTTGAAAGAGGAGTCAAAGAAGCAATTTTTGTGAAGAAGGAGAACCCCTCCATGAACAGAAATGGCGGACTCAGATTTCACTTGTCTCCACTGTACAGTAAGATGCTACGGCCCAGACCTGTAGGGCTCGGTCATGCTAATGAGGTTGACACTCAGCCAAGGTCAGATCAAGAAGGAGGCTATTAGCAGTGATCAGCTGAAATTAGGGCTGTTCAGACTGAAACTCAGGTGTGAGTTAGGTCGCTAGGACTTAGAACTACAAAGACTCACAAACACAAGATGTTTACCCACAGGTGAGAGTAGCTGTTAATAGAGGGGAGGGACTGAGCTAAGTTGAACTCCGCCCTGTGGTGTTTATCTGGGCTGCGGGCGGAGCTGAAACATTAGTGCACTGACGAAGCCTTTGGATGAGAGGCGAACCGTTCGACACTTATACTACAGAGTACAGAAGATGACTCAAGAACCTTCATTGAAGATGGACAACTCCTGTACGACTGAGAGCTTACACAGACTCTGAACTTTAGACTTTATTTCTACTGGTGTGTTGAAGAGATGCTTGAGAACAGGAGAACCTGGGGCACAGAACCTGAGCGTCTCCTGGCTCTTGTTTTATTGTAGTTAAAACATAAAGAATCTTTGAAGAACAATGACATGCTTGAAACAACCGCAATGCTTCAATTATCTTCAACGCCGTTCAAACATCAGTGCACTGCACACACTCAACTCAAGGGAGTGGGGTGATAGACGCTGCTGAAGATAAATGATGAAAGTATGAGTCCAGGTGTGTACTTAGAGCAGCACTGTGATGTAAGATAAGAGTTTCATCTTAACTGTCTGGTGACAGCAGTAATGTTCTCAGCAGAAGCCATTAGACTTGTGTGTTTGGTGTGTCCCAGTGGACGTCTGAAATGTAATTATGTTCAGCCCTGCACTCACAAAACAGGCTGGGACATTTCTCACTTCTGTCATATCGCTGCAAAGCATTCTGTCTCCTCCTACAGGAAAAAAAACAAACAGATGGTGCGTTGAAACTTATGTGCTCTCGACTCAATGGGCCATTTGCTCTGACCTTCTGTAACACAGGCCATTCCTTACAAAGGAACAGACATGTTGCCTCTGTGGAGTGCTTCTTTCTATAGCTTCCCTCTAAGGCTTCTTATTCAGTCAAGACTAAGATTTTTAGAGGCGTAAAACTTAAGTGGAAATTGGGACCAGACAGAATCGACCGCCTGTGAGCTAACACAAGAAAGGAAACCCTTGTAAGTTTCATTATAAGGAGCAAATACCAACAAGGTTACTGGTTTCTACAGTAGGGAACACTTGTCATAACTGTGTTAACTACTCAAAATATGCACCGCACAGTAGAGTCTCCAAGCTAGTAACTCCTAAACTTATACTTATAGATAAGGATAAATGAGATTCAGAATCATTGATCCAAGGGAGTCTCGGCTCCAGAGAGAACCCAATTGGGAAAGGACTTTGTTTGTATAGTGTCTTTCACAGACATGGTAACAAAGCACTTTACATGGGACGATTTTAAATTCACCCCATATTCGGTGGTGGTAATCTTATTAGCGGAAGTGAGAGCAATCTGTGCCATCGGCCCCTCCGACCACCACCAACCGCTGCCTCTCATATTCTCACGTATTCACAGACATACCACATGTTTTGATTGGTAGGGAGAACATGCAATCTCTACATAGAAAGGTCACAGGGATCGAACCAGGGACCTTCTTGCTGTGAAGCATGAGCGCTAACCACTGCATCACCTTGTAACTTGTAATATGTTACGGTAAAGATTTAGGACACAGCTGGGTACACTCTATGTCTCTTAGTAGACAATATAAAACTCAAGGACAGACTATAGCACTCTAGTGGCGCCAGAAACCAAAACATCACATATGCATTGTCTTCGTGGCACGAAGGGCTGTTGCAAATATACAATACGATCTGTGTACTGTGTATGTCGAAGGAGATATATGAATTTAGATTTGCTTTTGAAGACTGTATCCTACTGGCACTTTACCATTCACAGAGCGCATACGGAGGGCCATGAGGAAACACAACTTAAACACTCTAGTCAAAACACACACAAAACTCAGACAGTTACTGGCTACACCCAAAGACACTATCCACCAAGAGCGAAAATGCAATGTCATATACGAAACACCATGTCTATCATGCAATAAAACATATGTGGGGGAGACAGGGAGATCATTCAGCACACGCAAGTAAGAACACCAGAAGGAATGTGAAAATGAGACAAACAAGACAAACAAGAGCAATTAAAGAAAAAGCACTGCAAGAAATATCGGATCATTGCAAGAGAGAGAACCACATCATGAACTTGGACAAAGCCAGGGTCATCTGTGCCGCAAGATCAGAGAAGCCATCGATATCAGGAAACGTGCACCAACATCTATGAACCGGGACGACAGAGCGTACCTTATCCCACACCTGCATCAATCAGTAGGGGGCGACAAAGCTCTCCCTACTGACTCTAAATCCATGTAAGCTGCCTACGACATGTCACTTTCACCACCAGGAGACGCTTCTGAGGAAGACAACAGGAAGTGATCGAAACCTTTAATAGTTTATACAGTATGAACCTTTTACAAAGATAACAATGCTTTGGTTGGAGAAAAAATATATACAGTATATATTGAACGCAACATCAGTGATATAGCCCATTGACTGGTCCAGACTGACAACTCAAAGCACACCCAAGATCAGACCAAGACACAACTCGAATGCGGCAACTCTAGCTTTGTCTGTGAGGCAGTGGAGGGTTTAATTTAAAAACTTGCCGGTCGTCTCCTCAATGAAACTTTTCAGTCAGTAAGCGGTGTGTCAGCATGACATCGCGTCCTAATAGTCAGAGTAATTTGCTGTTACACATTGAGGCTCCACGGGGAGACTTCAAAATGGACATATGGACAGAGACTCCGAGGCTGTGAAAGTCATTGCAATTAGTTCTTTTCCGTATTGAGCCCATCAGCGGCGTGTCGGCGTGTGTTTCCATTGCCACGCTCCCAGCAGGAAAGAAATGACAACAAAGACTCTAGAGTGGCTATCAGTGGGTTATCAGCGCTACCTGTCAATTCAGCGGCTGCGACAGAGCGGCCAAATGCTAAGTGCTGCAGTGACATGATTAGCAGCTCACGGAGTAGATATTCAAAGTGTTTTGTTTTTGTTTTTGGTCTGTTCTTCAAAAAGTTCAACTGAACATTGCATACAGCACACACTGAACAGAACTTTTGATTTATGTTCTCCTATTGGTGTAGAGAAAAGAGAAAATGTAAGCTTTGTTTGTGTATTTTCAAACAGTGAACAGCAAATCCAATGAGGTCAATAAATTAGCCCAATAACTCTTCCCTATCATTTCTCATTGAGTTACACATGGGCTCTGTCCTAATAAACAATACAATAGTAAAGTATCATCATTGGTAAAAAGTATTTTAAAGATATTCAAGTAAATTCCCAAAGCAACATGATGAATGGCAAATAGTTTTAGTTTTTTTCCTATTTTGCTGGGATGGTTTTAAATGTTTGCCTATTCAAGGATTCTCTCAGGAAACTTAGCAGCAGTAAAAAGAGAAAACAATAGCAGTGAGTTTAATTATTGAGAAAGTCTATGTTGACAGAGACAGGCACCAGGCGGTGTTGACTTGATCAATGTTTAATGAAAACTACGCTATTTTCCCACTCTCTCTTCACTCTCAAGACTATTAAACAGGTTTCAAACAACAAATGCCTCAGAGATCCAGATGGCACAAAGTTAAATTGGCAAAAAGCTACAACTATATTTGCCACAAATGAAAACCATTTTAATCACAAAAAAGTCCAATAGCATTAAAACAACAGTTAAACTGACTCCAAGATGCTTCGGTTTTCTGCAGCTATTTGTGGTCCTCAAAATGTGTTTGAATAAAATATTTTGAAATGAAATCAACGGTTTAAACCCACGGCGACAGCAGTGGCCAGTTAGCCACAGGGCTGGGACTGATGGACAGACCTTCTATCAGCTGTCCCTCTGGCTCATGAGAAGCAGTTCAGAGTTCTCTGTTGGACAGAGAAAATCCATGATTTCTTTTCAAAGACACTCCACACATTATGGCCATAAATAATGACCATAAAGTATGATTTATTTTATTTCCATTACATTGTTATGACACGAGTCTTAATCAAGTATGAATTACTCTTTACTTTTGTATGCTCAAAAGGGTAAAATAGGCCCAGAGAGCATGAAATAAATTACGTGGCAGTAACTGTAACATGCCACAGCCTCTTACAGCCTCATGGTCTGAATTTGAAAGTGCAACAGATATGCAAATGCATGAATCTTTAATTGACAGATGGTGATGTAGTTTGAAAACTACTGTCACTCTGAATGTTTAGATTGTATTATCGTCCCATATACACTGAAGGGCTCTTCTTCATATTGCATTGTGTTTTGGCAATTCTGTATGGTATTGTTACGGTTCTTAGAGAATCAGATAGTATCAGTAGATTTCTCAACTCCTGCGCATATACATGCACATTGTCGTTGTGTCCTTGGGCAAGGCACTTCTAGTGGTGGTGTGATCTTGATCTGGACCTGGTGGAGCTTGGAAGGTCAAACATTGTATGAGGTGGTATTTGGTGTGATGCATGTTCACTGCATCACACCAAATACCTGCATGTTTCCCAGCAGGCCTTAATGCGAGTGTTCAAAAGGACATAGATTTGAAACACTTTCACAAAGACATGTTGAAATAAATTGTTGTAAGTTTGAATAGCATCTGGAAGAAACCATTTAAGTATAAAACTTTTTTCAGTATTTCATAATGAAGTGGGTTTTCTCTTCTAAAGCAGCCTGTCGACACAATTCACATTCACAATTCCATATTCATACTTCCATTGAATGTGTTTGTTGCATAATGCTTGCTCTTACGTCCTGAGTTTATCCATATATGTATTTTGTGTCCGCTCTCGTGGCTTGTTTGGCCCTGCGGTCACAGCTGAGCTCACCCACACAGGCCCAGGGTGCACTCACTCTCCCACTGCAGCTGCCCCTCAGTCTGACTCCTCATTAAAAACACACACAAAAAAACAGTGCAGCATATGGAATCCCGATGCACAACTTTGCTGAAAGTCATTCACAGCCAAGTTAATGCTGTTTCTAATAATTTTTGCATTGTGGGATTAAACACTGTTACATAAACACAGTTACATTTTTCCATTATCAGCAAGTCACTAAAGGTGCACTATGCAACTTTTTGTGTAAAAATGTTTTATTTCACCTTTCATTGACCCAGTGGCTGTATGGGTAGTTAACTTGGCGCCTTCACATTGCATCCAAGTGGCTCCAATGATGCTACAAGATCAATTTTGTCTCAGTTTTTTTAGTTGGTTTTCCGAATGGAATGTATGTAAGCATTGATACGGTAAGTAAAGGCGTCATGCTAATCACCCAAGCATCAGCTGGGTCACAGAAAGGTAAAATACACATTAATATAAACTTTTTTTTCCTTTTTTTTAACATAAATGTTGCATAGTGCACTTTAAATACAAACTTCAACAAAGCGCAAGTTTATGTGAGTTGAAGACGTTTTGCCTCTCACCAATTTTTAAGTTCCCAAAATGCCATCCCCTGTTGATTGATGGGCTATTATTGTGTTCATGTCAAAAGTAATCAATCCAGATGACTGCTTTTGAAAACCAATTCATTCAACAAGGCAGGATGAATGGGCGTTTACACAGACCTTAAATCTAATATGTCTCAATTTGAAATGCAACGAGAGAAAATTATTACCTAAAAGTCTGTAATACTTACTGTCTTGTTTGCTGTTCAGTTTTTCAATAGGTCTATATATCTATATCACTATCAGTATATCAATTTCAATCAATTATTTAGGAATATATGCCTGTAATAAGTAGATAAATTATGGATATGAGAATTTATTGGAATCTTATTGGAATCTTTCCCAAGTTTAAATCCGAGCCTAATCTACAACTAACCTTTGTGTGCGTTTGATCAATGTTTCGAAAGCTGTCATGTATGGAAAACAGCCAAAATAAAAGTTTTTTAAAAGCACAACTTCTGCAAACTCTGCTTCAAGGTGGACATTTTTGCAAAAATTGCATTTTCTTAAAATGTTTACTTCTGGCTTATTATCTTATGATATTAAAATCCTGTTTAGTAATTTATGTATGTACTTATTTATGTATTATGAAGAGTAGACATACCGGTTGTGGATAATGATGGAGGAGTCTTAAACCTGAAACTGTTGCTTCTCTCTACTATCTACTACTGAAAAATTGATGACTGTTGATATCATGAATTAAAAGGAGAGGGGATATTTCTCATGGGAAATTGCAAGTACCTCAAGTGGAGGAGTTCAAGTATCTCGGGGTCTTGTTCACGAGTGAGGGACGGATGGAGCGTGAGATCGACAGACGGATCGGTGCGGCGTCAGCAGTGATGCGGTCGCTGTATCGGTCTGTCGTGGTGAAGAGGGAGCTGAGTCGGGGGGCAAAGCTCTCGATTTACCGATCGATCTACGTTCCCGCTCTCACCTATGGTCATGAGATTTGGGTACTGACCAAAAGGACAAGATCACGAATACAAGCAGCCGAAATGAGTTTCCTTCGCAGGGTGGCTGGGCGCACCCTCCGAGATCGGGTGAGGAGCTCAGTTACCCGGGAGGGGCTCGGAGTAGAGTCGCTGCTCCTTCACGTCGAAAGGAGCCAGCTGAGGTGGCTCGGGCATCTGTTCCGGATGCCTCCTGGTCGCCTCCCGCGGGAGGTGTTCCAGGCATGTCCTAGTGGGACAAGGCCTCGTGGAAGACCCAGGACACGGTGGTGGGACTATGTCTCCGAGCTGGCCTGGTGTTGCCTCGGGGTCCCCCCAGAACAGCTGGAGGAAGTGTGTGTGGACCGGGAAGTTTGGGCATCTCTGCTGAGACTGCTGCCCCCGCGACCCGGCCTCGGATAAAGCGGAAGAAAATGGATGGATGGATGGAAATTGCAAGTATGTTGTTTATTGTTTTTTTTTTGGAGGCGGTATCCTTGAGTCAGTGTCTCGATGTGGACATTGTTTTACAACTTCATAGCTTTACTTTCCCCATTGCATCATGAAACAGAAATACCTTTTGGATATTTCTACGCTTCGACCCTGAACCTTATATGACTCAATACAACACTATCAACTAAAAAAACCCATTCTCATCTTCAGCGATATTGACTTTGATTTGAAAAGTTAAAGGCCGGTTCACAAAGAATTACCCAAATGATGCAAGTCGGAAGCTTTGCACGGTACACGTTAAATGAAGCATGTAATAGCCCACGCAGGTCCCTCCAAAACTACGCTGAGCCAAGACGGAGTTCTCCCTTTTCAACCAGTTACTTATTTAGAAGCTGGCAACAAAATGTGATCGCTTTGATGACTCAGATAAGAAGATTGTTTACTTTTTAAAATCAAGCATAGCATGTCCTCATACACTCTGTCCACATTGACACAAAAACAACAACGGTATCTTGTTTCTACAGAGCCACAGTCATCTACCAAGAGAGCCCTTCTTCCATGTTGAGAGAGGTTTCCTTATCTCTGTACCAATTAATGGAGGAAGCTGTCCCGGGATTCGGTGCGGCGTGCGGAGAGCGCTTTTGGACTCAGCATGACGTGGAACCACATCTCGAGCACAAGATCAGAGAGAGGAATCGAAACATCTTGGTTTTACTTTTGCAAAACATACAATTGACACAAAAGCCCAGCCACTGAGCGGAGAGGGCGATGTGGAAAAAAGTGACTTGCCATTTTGGCATTTTGGGTTTGTTTTGCCATCGAGAAAATGCTTCATATATTATGCACAAAGGGCTGCTTTATAATTACAAGAAATACCAAGAACTTTAGTCAAATTAATCAATTGTACGGTGAAGTGAAGCATACGAACTGAGGTTTAATGTAATGCATTATACAGAGTGCACCTGATGCTCCCAAGAAAACACACTTCTGTCGACAAGGTTCAATCTAATGGTGTAAACAAACCGTTTTCTCATTAAGAAAACCTGCTGAGGGTTAGCCGAATTATGTAAAACAAACAAACAAAAGACATATTGTAATTGCATTAGAAGCAATGCATTATATATTCTCTATACTGGATATGATGGCATTACCTTATTAATATATGCAAAAGCCAAATTGAGGAATATTTCTAGCCAGCATGTAGTAATGGCAAAATGTTCTTCTAAAATGATACCATCAAAGCGTGTTTGGAGGATGGCCTAATGTCCGTAAACCTAGCAAATTCGGAATCTCTTAGCAGAGACAAGCAATGTTCCCCTCCCAGCAACAGTCTGGGTCTTCTAGCAAATAAAAACACTCAAAATGACAGAATTTCTTGTGTGTTTTAATTCATTTGCTGACTGAGTGGGTGAAAGGTAGCACAGCATGGCTTTAAACAGCATTTAACGCACAGATAAAGTGAACTATTGCGCTCGCCAAACCCCAACACAGTGGCACGGGGTTTCAACGAATAGCACTGCTCTTCTGTTTGCTTTCATCTCATTTACCGGCTCTGACTGGATGTCCAACGAGAAAACACATTTTTTACGAGTTCAAAATTCAAATGGCGAGCCTTAAAATTACCTCTGCTAACTTTTAAACACCTTCCATCCACCTCTGCATGCAAATGGTTCACTGCTGCTGAGGTCTGAAAGTTAATGCTGACCAGGGCAATCAAAATGCAATTCCGGAAACGGCTCTTTCCAAGTACGAGACCAAATTGCCAATATGAAGTGAGGACATCTTGTTTTTGTTAGCTCGTGGGGACCTCTATACGTTATGTGTATGTATATTCATGAGCGCATTTCCACCGCGATGGTACAAGATGGTGCGTTATGGGCAAATTAATGGGCATTTTCCGAGACAAATTAAGCAATTGTAGCAAATGGCTAATGGCTCGTTATACTGTGTGGGGATTTTTCAGTGGAATTCAATCAAATCATATTCTGCCTCGCGAGACATTGGAGCCACAGTTGGTTCTTCGTGTGCACCAAGCATGATGGGGAAAATACAGCAGCTAAATAAAATGTGGTGACTGGATTGGTGATCCAGATCAAGGGAAAACCTAGTAACAATCAATCTAGTATCATAACCTAGTACCAGATCATAAAATGCAACAAGTGTCATCTTTGAAGGACTGAATACAACAGAAGTAAGGTCTAAACCAGTGCTTAAGCTACAAAAGGACCACGAGTGCATTTAGAACAAGCTTGGAACGCACACCACAGTAGGTGAACCACCCCTGAACATTTGCCTTGTTAAATAGCTGCGTGCTTAATCGTAATAAAAACATAATCAATTCAACCTTGAGGCGGACATCGTGCGGTGTTTTGCATACACTAATAACCACCAGCTGGTAGCCCGGCCTCGGCGTTGCTTAAGATGTGTATGTTTAACTGAAGACTCAATTAAGTAAATGTTTAAAAGGAAAAAGGCTGTGAAGCGCATAAGTCATGCCAAATGTACGGCCTTCGAAACAGTGATGAATATGCATTTGCCTCTAAGCGAAGGACCTCGTGTACTCATGAGGCTATGAACTGTTTATATTACTTTTCCAGCTCTTCTTGGGTCTGTACTGTACTCCGTTCTACCCGCTTTGGAGTATTTCCACTGGCCAGGTGGTTCTCAAGCTTTTTACTCCACGAACCACCTATCCTGAGTAACACGAGATCTGAACTGAGCAGTGATTCTCAACTGGTGGGGGTCGGACCCAACAGTGGGAACCATTTTCACTGGGTCGTGAGCCTATTCATATTTCCATCATCAAATTAATGGTATTGGGTTAGTTTGATCATAATTTCAGTCTTAAAGGCATATCCACTGGAAAATACAATATTTTACACAATATATGACAAATTACATTTCGTTAGCCACATAGCATAACTGCCTAAGTCATTTTGTAATGTTAAAATGGCAATAAGAGAAAAACAATGTGTTACCTATAAAACGTCTTTTTACATGTTTTCCAAAATCAAAACAAAAATGAGTTAGGCAATTATGCTATGTGGCTAACGATTTGTATTTGGGTCATGGTTTGTCATCTTAGGGCAAGGGTCCCCAACTATATCAGGTCATATCAACTATAACTCTCATCATGGTCTGCAAACTTTACTTTCATGACTTTCGGAATAGGTCCAGGGTCCAGACATATGCATCCATTGCTCTTAAAACATTGTCTAATTACATAGCAGAACTGATTAATGAATCAATATTTGTTCCCATCACATTTAATCTTATTTAAATGTTATTTCAATTGTTTAGATAATTGTTAATTCAGCCTTAGATATTAGGTATATTGAGAAGATGAAAAGGCTTTGGGTCCAGACTAAAGCCTCTGGAGGTCCGGATCTGGACCCAGGTCCGCCAGTGTCCTAGAGTAATGGTCCCGAAGCTGTACCACTTAAGAAATACTGGTCTAAAGTCTATTGGATCAAATTTTCACTTGATTTCTGGTGCTAAAAATCCAGCACAGGCTTAGGGCTGTAATTACATGAAATAAGCTCTGAAAGTGCACTTTATCTTTTAGTCCACAATTTAAACACGTTCAGAAGCATCGGGGAACAGATTGAAATATGACCATCATTTTGACCCGTGTGATCCTAATTTATATATTGGTGGCTAATTGTTTAAATTCCGTCGATGAAGATGCAAGTAATAGAAATTGCATTGTTTTGAGATGTGTTGTAATGGACATTGTCACAAATTGGGTAAAAAGAGAAGAAATGGGACTGTAGAAGTGATCCGAACTTCAGATGTGACATGCAAAAGTGCCTGAAATGGAGTGACTTGCGTAGCTTCATGACGTATGGCTAATGTGGTGAGGGAAAATTTCATGCCATTGCTTTGAACACTGAAGTTTCATGATGCAGATCTGCTGCCGGGCCCAAAACGTCTCTTACAGTTTCCGCTCTGAGCTTGAGGGATTCAGTCTAGTGAATAAAGCCATCTGTTTTATAAAGCACAGTGTTCATTTCTTCCAAATATGCTAAACTGTAAGAGTTGGCAAGAATGCCAAATTCTGCATTTTAATAACGTTCACGTTACATCAACATGTTTGCCTTTGTTGCTCTGGGAAGTTGGGAAAAAAGAAACCTCAAGTAGGAGAGGAATGAAAGTGTGGGGCATTACATAGACTGGAACCTTTTGTGTAAGAGATCTTATGGGGCCATAGTCAGTCTATTTTGTAAAGGACAAAACATGTGTGCAAAATTGAAAACTTTCCTCGCTAATAGATTGCTCTTCAAAGTTGGGTCAAATGGAGCGTTTGAAATTTCCTATCGGTACAACAAGAAATCTAAACTGTATTTTATTGTATTCCCTTCTGATCTTCAAATCACTAAATAATGAAAAAATACAGACCCTGCAAATAGCCATAACTACAATAGGGTTAAACCAAGAATGGGGCCAGATTTAACAAAGTAACTAAATATCACTCATGTAAAATGACAATTGGCAGTGCTTATTCCTGGATCACAGTGTATTAAAGTGGATTTTGCATTAGCTCTGAGTGAAGCCTCTCTTTACATCATCTCTAGTATTTAAGTGCATGTTTCTATACAGTCTGCTGATTTCCTCTTTCTTTTCTCACTGGGCCTCGCGCGCTGCCAGCTCTGTTCAGCCCTCTAGCCAAGAATGCTAATTGGTCTATTTAAAGACTGTCCATTCGCTGTGCATAGTTCATATTCGAGTGACCACTTGCATTATGCTTCAGGGTCAGTCTATTGGATATTTGTCTTATAGTATTGATTAGCAAGAGTCTGGAAATTACATATACAATATATTAACCAAGAAAGTTTCTGTTTTGTGTTGTCTCTTTTGTAAGAAATGTATGAATTCAGAATTTGCAGTTGGTGGGGTTTCTAACTTCCGTCAGCTGTTGATATTGTTTTATTAACACCAATAACACTTCCCACCATTGTCATTCCAAAAAAAGTGCATGGTTAACTTTAAGGAGGGACAAGCCGTGTGAGAGATTCACACATTTTTATTTTTAAATGGGGACAGTTGGTAGTATTTTAAATCTGGTAGTGTGGCAAAAAATAATAATAGTAGTAATAGATCTTTCAAGAGAGTCTGTGGGTTTATTTAAAGTCAGGCTGATAAGTATAATTCAACCTGAAAAGATTCACAGAAACAGAATGTGTTTGGAAGTTTTATTGAACAAAGATTGCATTGACAATATGGAATACATGATGGATGATAGCCAGAATGGTGGTGATAGGAAGAGACCCGGGGGGGGGGGCGGTGGACGCGACGAGCAGAACCAAGAGGCCAGGTGGAGCAGGGGCGGAGGAGGGTCGCAGCACGGCTGGGAAACAGCCAAGTGATTGACCGGAGAGCTTAAAAAGGGGATTCTGGGCGATGAATGGCGGGGATTGGCTGACTCCAAGGTGCGGCTCGAGATGGGGCTGTGATTGGATGATTGGATAATAAAGGCTGCAGGTAGGTCTTCCAGGTTGAATTTGCGTTGAAGCTTCATTACACTGCCTGATCCCCCCCAGTGGTTCATTGAAAGATTTGGTCATTGGTGTCAGCATCTCTATACAGACAGACTGACCTGACCTGTTTATAATCCTACAGTATGTTGTGTGGCTGGTCTGTCTCCAAAATATATATATATTGCTTGGCAAAACAGCATATTCTCTCAAGTATTTTCTCTAAGAAATTCCAACCTTGATATATTTCCTTCCTTATTTAAAAGGCAGTCATTATGGGATTGAAAGTTACTTTGCACCTCTACATCATAGATTTCCCTCAGTGAGTCTGTATTTAATATTTGAAAGGAGCAGATAAAGTATGCCGTGAGCGCGTCCTTGGCAGCGAGCTGGCTTATTAGTTCTAAGGACGCGTAACTGACAGACAAGTGCTCCCTGCCTCTCCCCCGATCTTCAGTGGCTTCACGTCGCCGCAGAAAGGCTGACGCTGAGAGAGGATGCATGCACGCTGCAGGATCCATTCTGCAATTAATGAAGAGGCGACATTATATATTTATTTCCGTTCATTAGGATTCAAGGCCCGAGGAAAGGCGCATCCCGTCCCTTGCCAATCCTCTCTAAGGAGCGTTCATTTTCTTTGGTCTACCTAACAAGGAAAGATTAAAAAAGCTGCCATGGATGCCCCCCGAAGCTTTCACACGCACTCAGACAAAGCCTCAATGTTCAACAGTTTATGAAGAGGCTTTAAGCTAAAGTTGTTGTTTTTGTTTTTGTTTTGATGTGTATCATTTTAATTAAATTACAAAATGACAAAAAAGACCCACAGGCTCGAGCGTTATAGTTATTTAGCACAGGCCTGCCACGACTATTGTTGGGGGAGAACAATCGGCTGAAAAACCCCGCTCTAAGCTTTAATTCATTGTAATGTGCTGACTGCGACTGGTGTCCCAGGGTTTATTAAGTAATGACTGCAGCCAAAAAGTACAATACTATCAACAGTGGGCTGTGGAGAGAAGAAAAGCATATTTGAAACAAGGCTATGGGAAATGGGAGCGAATGAGTGAGAGTGAAAAACAGGTGAATAATGTATTTTTGTGAGTTGGCAATAGTTTGTGAAGCAAATTATAGTTTTATGTGCGCCCTGATTCAAATCTGCCTGGGTAAAATTGGATCATTGTGGTGTTTCCTAATTGATAATCAGCACAATATAAAACTCCAACAAATGGAGTGGGTCATCAGGCTCCTATCTCCCTGTCAGCTTGCAGGATTAAACATCAAAACACATCAAAATCACAATATACTATCAGCTAATCACCGAGCAGCAGTTATTTACATTTTGTACAAATAGACCTCCATTCTTCACTGAGACGATGTCCAACAGATGGATCTTGACTTCAAAAAAGCTTGCGTTTCGAGACCAACCAGGTCCCTCGCCAAGAGCTGCATTCTGACTGAGATGCTGTCATGCACAAATCCATGTATATATATCCAAGTACATAAACATCACAATGTCCTGAAATAAGGCTGCTGGATCTTTATGCCAACCGACATTTTCTATGCTGTTTCTATTCATACCATATTCAAACAATAAAAATTATATATGTTTTCTCTAATCGTAATTGCAATACCTTCCAGCCATTTATTCTACACAAGTAAATAGCCCATGTCCAGCACATTCTTGTTGGACTACACAACCAAAGAGACGGGGTTCACCGGATCAAAACATTCAAGATGAAGGCCGCATCGAAGTGATGTTTTTCTTTTTCTGTGCTCTTGCTTTTGAAGGTCATACAAGCTTGAAAGTTTTCCTCTCGTACCAACACATTTCAGCAGGCACATGCTTATTTATGTTCTGATTGGTTCAGGCAGTCATGTCACGGCACTTTAAAAGGGCTTTTCTCAAAATGTGCTCCGCTTTAAACATGTGATTTAAGGTTAAGGTTAAGGTATACTTTATTAATCCCTGTAGGGAAATTCATTCTCTGCATTTGACCCTTCCTCCATGCCGCAGGGGTGACCTGTGGGAGCAGTGAGCTGCCGTCGTGGGCCGGCGCTCGGGGACCAATCTCCATGATGTGGAGCCAGGCTAATGGTCAGAAACACCTGGCCAGAGGATTAACGTATTCCACATGTTTTTAGTGGTAGGGTAAACCCGAGCACCCGGAGAGGGAGAACATGCAAACTCCATACAGAAAGGCCTCGTCCCTGGTGGGAATAGAATCTGAATCTGTGCAAATGTTAATTAGCCATTGATCATTAATAAAATAAAACACATTGGAGGTTAATAGAGCTGGTGACAGACAGGGGTTTCCCTGCTCAGACTGAAGCAGGAGTAATGACGATTTTTCTTTTTTTCTGCTGCTCCTCTCGTCCCTCCAAATAAAGTTTGCTGCAGTCTCTCATCAGGTGACTGAGACCTGTGTGTGCCCTCTGCAGAAATGCAAAGTGTCTCAATTCAGCAGAGCCAAATTGTGACGTGATGTCGAACATCACTGCGTGTCACCACAACCTCGGTGTGCAATCTCTCTGATAGAAAATAATAGAGCTTTTTTTGCCGTGCCTCAAAGCATATCAGTGCGCGTTGGCCTTGAGACTATTGCATTTCAACTAAACCTCAACAGAAAGAGTGAGGTCAAACAAATGTAATATGATTTGCCATTATTTCAGAAGCCTATTGTAGCTTGAAGGGTCAAAGTGGCAGTAGACTTGGAATGATGTAACTATATGAACCTACAAGACGTGTCTGAATTTATTATTTGAAAGTTTACTCAGTTCTAAAAGAAGAAAAAACAAACCACATGTTAGGCATCCACTGCTGTGGAGTCTGTGACGAGCCAGTTATAACATTGCTCCACTAACAAAGTATTCATTTTGATACTTTTCATCAATCCTCAGACTAATTTGTGACTGTAGGACACACGCAAGAGCATACTGCAAAGAGAAGCTGAGGATTGAACCAGGAATCCTTTATGGTGTATGAAAAGCTAAATGTCTATGTATTTACATTGACAGTGCCCTGGGGTTAACTGACAAAAGCGTGGTTACCAATCTGCGCCATCAGACCCTCCACCCACCACATACCACTAATCCAAGCTACCTGGTACTGTCTCACATGCCGAAATAATAAGCCATAGTGCAGCACCAGATGACCACATGACCCCCCAGGTTTAAGGTCAGAAACACTCCCCTTTATGGATGTTGCAGAAGGTCTAAAATGCCCTGAAACTCAGCTCATGCTATCTGCAGTTTAGAAGTCCTTCATCAAAGAGCGAAGGACTTTTGGCTGTGAGCATGTGGCTTCTTTCTGTCACAGCATGAACTGAGTGGAGCAGGTTCAAGTGATGAAATAGGAACTCGGTGCGATGAGTCAAGGACTTTGCAGTAACAAACCAAGCCAATACTAAAATTGACATTCTTAACAAATAACTTTGTCCCACATATTCAGCCGCTTTATACGAATGAGAGCGCCGCATCAGATAAAAAAGCCAGAACACCGTGACCAAGGGAAGAGTTTTCCATTTGCTTATATTTGACAGAAAAAGACACATTCTGAACAGTTCGGGGTTTTGTCTGACATTCACCAAGTATTAATAAAACAGCATGACACCTAAATTGAACAATTGACCAGAATGATAATATTTCATAACGCTCTGAGACAACACCACCTATAAGGAGACGTTGTCAGCCATGTGTCTTAAGGGCCAATGCACACCAAGACGCTTCGACGCCAGAGCAAAAGGTCTCTGGAATCATCAGTGGTCAAAGCATCATAAAGGGTAACTTTCTTATTCTTTTTGTTCCTCTGACATTAAAATCTAAGATGGAACGGGATAAAACAAGCTTAAAATGTAAATATTGACCACCTGCAAAAAAAGAGCCACATTTATTCTCTCTTGCAGTTCTGTTGCGTGTTTTATGTTCTCAACCAGTTCTTATAACCAAAGAACCACCTACTGTCCTCTTCATTTTTCCTATGTCCCAAAGAACACTCCCTTTTTTCTTTTTTTGGCCCACTCTAAGTGGTTTTCTCAAAAGGCCCTATATCAGCCCGTCATGCCTGCTAATATTAGTTTGGCCCCTGCCCCTCGTACTGTCCCAAGAGCCCTGTAGCCCGTCGGTGTACGGGGTTACTGGGCCGGCTCTTCGCTGGGGGCCAATGCACTGAGCGTGACACCCGGGACCAGGGCAGAAATAGGCCAATGGTGGGAGAGGAGCCAAATCCACCGTGACACCGCTTCCCCCTGTGGAGCAGCTGACAATCTGCAACAAGGGTGCAGTCAGTGTTTAATTCATGAAGCGATTCAGGTTAATATAAACCATAAGTTACACAAATGTCTGGACATGACAGACAGTGACACAAGGAACAGGACATATGAAAAGATTCAGGGATTCATTGTGCACTCTAAATTGAGTTGAGTAGCATATACCACTAGCCTGGCTAACACCAGACTAAAATCACAAGTGATATTTAGTCTGGGGACCACCAATTCATTTTCTCGTAGGAGAGGTGTGGTTTACGATCGTCCATACTCGTTTATTGGGCGATACGAAAAAAGAAAAAAAAAGTCTCTCATGCGTCTGCACGTAGCCATGGCCAATCGTATCATCGTATGAGATGACGTACCCGCTGTAAACTTTTGAGCTAAATTATTTAGAACAAGGTCTAAAGCTTGATCGAAAAATACCATCGTGTCTGCTGCTGTCATGTTGGAACCGTAAATAAACTTTTTTTTTTATCCGTAAATAAACTACAAGCTTCCGTATATCGAATAGTGCGTCATCGTCTTGCCGTCCCTCCTCGCTCTGTGATTGGTTCCCAAATCCACCGGAAAATTTGGGCCATGGTCCCCAGGCTGTTGTGCAGTTCGAAATAATTCGAGCGCACACAGCAGCCTGGCGTTAGCCAGGTTAATATACCACTGTAACCAAATTGAACCACAAATTTGTTGTTTTGTTTTTTTAGGTTTCAGCTTAAGGTAGTAGCAGTTTATTAAACTAAACTAAACTGCTACTACGTTTAGCTGAAAGTTTGCATTTCTTTTCCAAAAATCACATCATTTCAAAGGCGTACACTGTTTTAGTCCTGAAGTCTTTCAAGTACAAGCAAAAAAACAATTAAAAAAAAGAAGCAATTTCTTTCTTCAAATACCACAAAATAGGTTGCCTTCCCCACACGGCTTGGACATGACAGAAGGAAGCACATATGGAGCGGTGCCGGAGTTCACTGTGCATTATGCACCACACTTCAGACATGTTCAACTCAATTGCTGCACTCTTTCATTCTTTTAAAACTCTCCTCTTCTCCACTTTATTCCCACTTTCTCATTTCATTTGCAGTCAAAGGTTCAAACAAGCCTCCCTTCAAAGCAGGAATATTACCGGGGAGAAGAGAGTAAAGGGGCTGTTTCTTTTCTTTTTTTTTTTACTTTCTTCGCCGAGTCTTTCATTTGGAAATACTGTGTGGAATATAATCAGAATCGTCAGGCGGAAAACTTTAAGCTGACGTGTGGCAAAGGAAGAAAAAACACAAGCACAATGTCGGATTAAGGAATGCGGGGTTTGTTTACATATATATTACAATGCGTAAAGGCAGCACAGTCACTTCCGACCTGGATTTCAAAGCCTGTTTTGACCTAATCACAGCATGGTGTTTACGATAGGGATATGTTCATGAGGTGAAGGAATACATATCAGCTGACAATTACAGAAACTGTTTTAAGGAACTTTTTTAACCATTGATAACCATGGCTTTTCTTTACAACAAATCCTTGCTAAATCAGGTTTGTTGGTCATACCTGCATATATAGTTATTTATCTCAGGCTGGGTATCGCTGTTGCAATGTAGAAGATAAAGGATGATTATGAAAGCGCCTTTGCTCAATTTCTAGAAGGTATAATCTTGCAGCCATTCTATGCAGAGCCAGCGCTGCCCTAAGGTACCTAAAATACACATCCCATGAACCATGTTTATGAGGACACTTCACACCTCATCATTTACATTGTTGTAGCTACAGGTGTTCGACCAGCATCAAAGGCCAAATCTAAAAGTCCACCCTCTGGTTATTTTTTACCTCTCAGATTTAGCCTGATGGCCATTAGCTTTAAGCCATGTACACACTGGTGTGATTACTGAAAGCAACCCCAGGCTGCTCATCTGCCCTTGAAATCCCCTTTGTTCACTTCTAGGGCCCGACCGATAGGGGTATTTGGGGTCTGATACCGATACTGTGAAGGGGGTTGGCATGGCCGAAAGCCAATACAGTATATTGGAAATTTAATTTGATGTTTGTTTTTTATCTTTCTATTTTATAATTAAATATGTATTATTATATAAAAGGTTTAAATCATAATAATTTTTTCTAAGAGAGGTCGACCGATGTGGGTTTATCTGAGGCCGATGCCGATTTTTGGTTTTTTTCTCAGGCCGATGCCGATATGCAGCGCCGATATTTTGAAGCTTCTAAACATGACAGCAGGGGGCACTGTTTATTTAAGTTGAGTAGGTTCTTTCCACTATGTCTCCGAGCTGGCCTGGTGTCGCCTCGGGGTCCGCCCAGAACAGCTGGAGGAGGTGTGTGTGGATCGGAAAGTTTGGGCATCTCTGCTGAGACTGCTGCTCCAGCGCCCCGGCCCCGGATAAAGCGGAAGAAAATGGATGGATGGATGGATAGGTTCTTCAGAGGGAGCTTGTTTGAAAGACAAAAATCAGTAGATTCCAAAACAAAACAAAAAAACGCAAGTCTCTATCTCTTTGTGGTTCTGAAATAATAATACACCACATAAAATACGTAAAATAGGTGCACAAACTGGTGACCAATTTTCACCGTTCCCTTGAGGCCCAGGAAGTTGTGGAAGTCTCTATCACCTTAGCTTCCGGAGATATTGGCCAATAAAAGGCAGATATCGGAAATACCCAAATATCGGGGCGATATATCAGACATTTCTACCGGCCAAACTTTTTGCCCAGATTGGACTGTCCTCTGCTAGACGGAACAAGAAGAAAGTTTGAATCGGTGTGTGATCGATGCAGTCCTATGTTCAAGCATCGCAGACAAAGATAAGGTGAGCACCATGAGGGACACAGGAGACAGCTGAGCGGTATAGTACGGAGGAGAGCGGCAGTTCATCGCACCTCACATGGATTTTGGAGATAGCAGTTTGTATAGTATACTACTGAACTGAAATGGATGTGCAGGAGAGGTCGGCATACTGCTCCGCTTTGGTGAAAGTGGAAAGTGGGAACAATACTAAGGGGAAAGTGAGATTTGATGGAGATACAGGGCTCTACGCAACTTGGATAGTCTGCGTATAAGAACATTGGGTTCTGTTCCTACGCTTCACATTGACTACAACACTGTTCTTGCATACCAGGTGCCTTCATAGCAAGTCGGCCAATCCGTGTATCGTGATTTCATAGTGATTTTCCTTCCTGCTCCATCCTGATTCATTGAGGCTTATAGAAGAAAGTGTAAATGCCATTGTCTTTAATACTTTTATCTCAAAACCAAACCATCCATAGGTGTAGTGTCCACAAGTTTCATGTTCATTCAAGGCTGTAAATAGCTATTAATTAACATAGATGCACATGTCCCACTCAAAGAGACGGAGATGACAGTCCGAATGTGTGGTAAGTGAAAAAGACATCACGCGGCAAACAGGAGGAGACAGGAGCAGGGAGCAGCTTTGATTGGCTGTTCTGAAAGAGTGGCCCGGGTTAGCCGCGTGGGCTGCTAATTACCGCTATAGTTCAAAACAATTTCTCTCCTCCGCTGTGATCCGCCCGCTCATATACTGAGCACTATCTGCAGCGCACGCAGTCACACCGAGGCCCATCTATCGCTCCTCCACGGAGAAAACCCATTCCACTGTAATTAGCGCTTTACAGTCCCAAACAATCAGGCCGGCGCCATCGCATAGGAAATTACTGATGGAGTTGCCAATATAGTATCATGTAGGGTTGTTAAAGAGTGCAGTGAAGACCAAAGGGAGGGCAGAGTAGCAATCCATCAAGCACATGACGCCAAACTTTCTGGCCGAATGCAAGGAAGCAGCGGCGATCTCAACAACCAAGGATAAGTCAAAGAAATGCATCCTGATCAATATTTGCTCATCCATTCAAGACAGACTCATGCAACTTTACCAAAGGAGCTCTCGCTTACTGACGTTGTTAAAAAATGTGCATCCTCTTGTTTGTCATGGTAGGACTGAGTACTAACTACAACAGAAGCTCATTAGCTTGTTTCTTCTCGTTAGTCTTTCTCCCTGAGCTTTTCCTGCCCGTAAAGAATTGTGATTAAGAAGTGGAAAACCTCAACTACAAAGGAAAATTCTTGAGGGCTTGCACAAACGAACTACTCTGCACTCATTTAATGGTTGATTTTGCAATTTTCTTTCCATAAACAACTTTGTAAAGTCAGGGACGACAAGTAGAACTGACAAAACACACCACTACATTGGAACAAACACGACTTTGTGTTGTTGAAACTATAAAGGCAGGTACTGCAATGATTCAACAGTGATTGACTGATGCAGTGTGGTAACGCTACAGTGTGCCTAAGTCGTCACAATCCGAGTTGTATTTAGCCTTGCTTTGAAATTCAGTGTGTCTGTTTTCTTTGCTTTATTAACCGCTAAGCCCAGTGACGTGCACAGACATTTTGAGGGGCAGTTGCTCAACCAAGACAAAAGGGCAACATCCGCCGGCCCCCCCATTTGGGAAAAAAATAATAATATTAACAATAACAGACCATTGATTAATACAGCGACATACAATGTACGATGATGTGGACATAATAATACACCGGTTTAGAGGACATCCTCCTCTGAAGTCCATCTCAAGGCAATGCACTTATGACTAGCACAAATATATATAAATCCTGCAAAGGTACAATAGCCTACACTTAAAACATCTATTATGTCCATGCCATTGCTTTGTCCCATAGATCTTTGTCCACATCAAAAATATCTTAAATAACAATAATCCACTAGGCTGTTCATGTCCCTGTATCCTCCCACAGAGCACATTGTCCAGAGCCCAGGCACCTCTCTTCCTCACCCCTCTCTCTCCTCCTCATCTGTCTGTCTCCTCAGCTCACACTGCTCTGGCCCTGGTTTACGCCCGGCCCTTAGTATGAGTCATGCAGCTCATTTTTAAGACCATTTAATAGCGCGACAAACAGAACCTCTAAAGTTACTGACTTCTTACCGCTGACTTTGTCCGGACGGTCTCGACACGCTGCGCCGACGTCCTCGCCCCGACGGCCCTTTCGTTTCCATTCGCCTTAATCCAGTCATGTCGCGCTGGTTCATGCGTAAAAGTAATCGAATTTACTCAGTTTACTTTTCAGAGATGGACTGTACCATCTTCTCAAACGGGGGAAACACGGGGACAGTGCAGCTGCCCTTATTGATCAGGCCACACCTCTATGCTGCCCCAGCTCAGAGGCAGAGGAGGAATGAAGCGCAATTTAAAGTTTTTTAACATTAAAACTGTATTTTCAGTACACGTTGGCTTAGTAGGACAAACAACTAAGAACAATAAAATAAATAATACTTATTTTTGGGGGATAAAAAACTGCTGTCATGAGAAGGGCACCTAAAGCAGTACTAAGTAACATGTTTACCTTTATAAATCCTTTTCGTAGTCCCTGTGCAGGTAATACAAGTGTTTATGGGATGATTGGAGGGTCCCCCTGGTGTCTCTGACCAGAAAACCATGTTTGCAACTTGACTGCCACCGACTGTCACGAAAAAGAAGCTAACATGCTAACGGGCAAAGCTAACTGCGGGCTAACGTCACTTTAAACAGTATTTACAGCCAAGTTTGAGTGAAAAAAAATATTTCCATTGTATAATTGGATGCACAGTAACCCTCTCTCCCTTCGCCTTTCCTGTCAGCGTAGTATTTGCTCTCCAAGACAATTAATATGTTAAAAAATCGTAACTTGCTACTACACCTGCAGTTGCGCTTATGGCCTCTAGGGGGAAGAGTTACTTAGTACTGCTTTAAAACAAGGTATGATTATCGCATATTCAGTAATTGGATATCCCTCGTGTGGCCTTCGCGGGTCTTTTTGACCCGCTGTCATGTTCCGGGCATTTGGATGCAAGGTGACACAAGGGGGCGCCCTTCCAACCCTCTCAGTGTAAATGTGAGTTGACTTTCTTCAGAGTGAGACTTTAGGTCAGACACCATGAGTGACAGTAACATGACACTAAATACAGTGAGCTCTTTGTTTCCAGTAAAAAGTCAGAGGCCTCATTGCTCTTCAGTCACAGACTGAGAAGTGAAGAAGGAAGTCATGGAGCTTCTGCTTTAGACAGAACTTCAGACTTCTGCTGCATGTTGGGGTCATATTACATCATATCAAATGTTGTAATCTGTAAAGCACTTTGTGATACCTTTTGGTATGAAAAGGGTTTTATAAATAAAGATTGATTGATCATAATCTGAAACTAAAATCTGTAGTAAAAACATAATATATGGAAATAATTATTACAATTACAAAAAGAAAAATATTTGAAAATCATCTATCTAATCAAAAAAATAGTTCCATGACTTCCTTCTTTACTTCTCAGTCTGTGAAGAGCTGAAGAGCAATGAGGCCTCTGACTTTTTACTGCAAACAAAGAGCTCACTGTATTTAGCGTCATGTTACTGTCACTCATGGTGTCTGACCGACAGTCTACCTCTGAAGAAAGTCAACTCACATTTACACTGAGAAGGTTGGAAGGGCGCCCCCTTGTGTCACCTTGCATCCAAATGCCCGGAACATGACAGCGGGTCAAAAAGACCCGCGAAGGCCACACGAGGGATATCAGACATTTTTTCTCATATTACCCAGCCCTAATTTCAAGTATCACAGATAAGAGCGTAGAAGAAACTTAACACTGTTGTGGTGTACTTTATCCCATAATATTCATTCATCAAAACGTGGCTGCAGAGTAGTTGAAGGCTCATCTCTCCTCCAGTCTGCGGGGACGCTTCACTCTTTTGGGCTCGAGCGCAGCAGAAAAGCAGATTACAGTTGACCTTCTCATCCACGTTTCACCCCTTCAATCATCCGCCAACGTGGAGAAAACCCCACGCTCCGAAATGATAAAGAAGCACTTACTGCAAATCTGCTCCCTGTCCACCCTGTCACCGGCCTCATGAAGGTATACCTCCCAAACGCACAGCCAGGATCCCCATAAGAACTGCTACGGCATGCATTTCTAGTGGCTAAGTTGGAGGATGAGATAAGAGAGGTGAAAAGTTTGGAGGGGGCGTAGGGGTTCCTGGGAGCAGTGTGGCGACAGAAATGCTGCCTGGACACACTTGGATGTAAAATATATGGCTTTCCTTATCTTGGATGGGGATGGAATAGCTTGTCTTTTACAAATTGGAAGAATTGATTACTTACAGCCAACATTTTGTAGTAATAGTGTGACAATATATCGGTGTTGAGATGCATAATTGATGAATGACGTCATTCATATTAAGCAGGCTGAAATGCTGAAGGCAAGGCAAGTTTATTTGTGGAGCACAATTCATACAAGGCAATTCAAAGTGCTTTACAGTTGCATTAAATTACAAGAAAGCAGATCAAATCAATAAAACAGCAACATAAAAAATAATCCATTACAGTAAAAGGCCAGATAAAATACTTTCAGTTGTCATATGCATGGGTAACAAGACAGTTTCCAGCCTGGATTTGAACTTTGTCAGAGCTTAAGGCCTTTCTCACATCCTCACGACGACTGTTCCAGTTTAGCTGCATAAAACTGAAACGCTGCCTCACCGTGTTTATTTTGACTCTGGGGACAACCAGGAGACCCCTCCCTGAAGTTCTCAGGGCCTGAGATGGTTCATACGGCTGTAACATGTCAGAGATGTACTTTGGTGCTAAACCATGAAAAGACTTGTAACGAGCAAAGCTATTTTAAATTCTATTCTCTGATTCTCATATTTACTGGTTCTTGTCAGAACCGAGCAGCAACATTCTGGATGTACTGCAGCTGTCTGACAGCTGGTTTACAGAGGCCAGTGAGCAGGCCGTTACAGTAGTCTAACCTGCTGGAGACAAATGCATGGATAAGTCTCTCTAAGACTGGTTTTCATACTATTCCTCTGATCTTAGAAATGTTTTTCAGATGGTAAAAAGCTGCTGATGTTATTGCTTTGATGTGGTTGTTTAAGTTCAGGGCTGAGTCCATGATTACTCCTAGATTTTCTACCCTGATTTTTTGGTTTTAGAGAGAGAGACTCAAGGTGACTGATAACACTTTATCTTTGTGTCTGTGGGCCAAAAACAATTCTCTCAGTTTCGTCTTAGTTTAGATGGAGAAAGTTATCTACAGACCCATGTTCACCAGCCGTCAGTGACACATAGATCTGAGTGTCATCTGCATAGTTGTGGTACGACACATTGTTGCTGTTTATTAGCTGACCCAATGGAAGCATGTACAAGTTGAATAAGAGGGGTCCCAAGATTGACCCCTGGAGGACTCCACAGGTCATGGCAATTTTGTCTGAGACAAAGTATGTCAAAACAGGTTTTATTGTCCCACCTTGGGAGCAATTTGAATCTGACCACTTGAAACTAGATTTTTCACAAATGATTGTCAGGCTTCTTCATTTGCATCAAATGTTGTAACTCATCCTCGTGTCCACCTTATTTTTTACAACTAACATTGATTCTGTTGTTTATTACTATAGAGCGCTTTGAAGATGACAAACCCCGCCCATTTCATTTTAAGTTTCCCCGCCTCCCTTCTCGCCTGCTCGTCCCAGTGCACTACTATCCCCTCTAATGGATTAAGCATTCGACTGAAGTCCGCCTTAGATTTACGGAGGTTTGGCCCTTTGCTGCCACGGCCCTGCCACCCCGAAGAGAAATGACCGGAGGAGCAGTGCCATCCACTATCCTCCCAGGAGCGCCCAGACACCCGCGCCACACAAGCTGCTTACTAATCAAGATTTACTGCGCCATGTGTTTGTATATATCAATAAATCAGCGGTGAAGTGCGTGTGAGTGACCGTGAATCTCAAACAGGACTGGATCTCTAATTGCCTCCCACAACGCCCGATGAAAACATGCAACCTGCTCTCATCGCCAGCGCTTTACTGCACTTAAGGGGACAATTTTAAGTTTTAACTGCTCAACATCATTCTTTTTTTTTTAACCTCTGAGGATATAAATAAGACAAGAAGTCACTCCCTCAAGGTTCTTTCGCGTCGAACAACAAAACAAGTGACAACTTTTAATTTAAAAAAAGTAGTTTTTGATACTTTCTGTAAATGGTAAATGGACTCAACTTATATTGCTACCTTTATCAGGCCTGAAGCGCTTTACACCAAGGAACCACTCACCTATTCACACTCTCATTCATACACCAATGTACGCAGACACTGGAGGCAAGTGAGGTGAAATGTCTTTGCACAAGGACACAACGACAGTGTGCATTTGTGGGAGCTGGGATTCGAACCCACGACCATCGCCCCATTTGTGGAACAAGAGTAGAACAATAAAATAGAAAATGTACATTTTTTGGAGAAATTAATGGAATGTCCAATATATAATGTAGATTGAATTGCTTCTTGCACAGAGTAATGATCAATGGGAATTAAATCCAAAATTATATGCATGCCCAATTCCTAAAAAAATAAAAATTCAAACATATGAACCTCATAAACATTTTACACATGTCACATTACTGTTCAGAACCATGGATAACCCACCAACTTACTGCCTGAGTACACTTTATTCCTGTTGATAACAAAGAAGTACACTCTGTAGCCCAGTGTCTGTAGTAAAGGGGACATACTACGCATATGGGACTTAAAAATAGACTTTAAATAAGCAGTACTTTGGGTGCCTGAGCATTGTTATTTCATGTTTTATAATTTGAAATGATCTCTGTGTAATAATTAAATAATAGCAATGAAATACAGGCGCCAGAGCTGGTGAAAACCTGACCTAGGGCTCCTTCCCTGGCAGCAGTGGGAAGAAATAACTTTCAGTTTCGATTTACAGCGTGGTTGAAAACTCACTTTGAGGATCATTTACCAGGCGTTTCCTCAAGTGCAAAGTGAGAAGCACATGCTAAAGTGGATCGGCAGCAGACTCATTTGCACATTTTTTCCAAGCAGCATTCTGTCATTTATATATTAGGTTGCTAAGTGTTAAATGTTATTTTCCATCTTGCCTTGATGAATGACCCTCTTTGAGCGCAGAAAGGTCAAGAACCCATTTAAAGTTGTGTTTTGGGCTTCAAAAATGTGGAGAATAATTTTGGGTTTTAATAATGATGCAATAATATCCGGGAAGTACAGAACGACATGCTGAGACTGTAGATGAAGAAACAGCTAAATTAAACTGGATTGCTCTATAAGGAAACTGTTAATTACAGGCACAGTAATTCATTATTTCTCAATTGTTGGATTAGAGACGCCTTACAAATTTGTATCTTGATTGGATCAATACAAAGCTGTTATTTTTATTATTATTATTATTATTATTATTATTATTATTATTATTATTATTATTATTATTATTATTATTATTATTATTATTATTATGTGTTGTGAGCCAGTCCCATAACACAAGCTTTTAAAAGAAAGAGGAGTAGCTGGCCGTTAAGACAGTACATTTAATTTTCACACTGTATGTCAACTCTATATAATTGCCTGAAACAAAAGGGTACATTGACAAGGTCTGAAAACGTCCATAGATATTATTTAAACTGATTATTTCATACATGTGTGACTTTGGGGCCATAATGAAGCGTTGTATTCCCTCAGGTGTATAGCTGCTACCTCCATTGGACGGATGAAAACTAATATTATGTGTGTCTAATGGACATGTGCACTATCTCCGCTCAAGGTCGCTGAGAGAGCCCCTGATATCAGTAATAGACAGAAAGGCCCTTGGAGAGGAGCGGACAGATTTAAGTTCCCCTCCTTAGGGAAATCTCTATCCATCTGGGAGCTGAGCAGAACGCGCCGCCAATTCTTACGCCTTACAGACCCTTAATTTGAGGAAACATATGCCGCCGGTTAGGCCTTTGGAAGTCATTCTCGTGGCAGAAATTGCTTGTTACGGCGGACATTAGCTCCTTGACTAGATGAGGCATAAATAATGGAGTGATGAGAACATAACAATGGCGCCTAAATAACAAGTTTTAATCTTCATTTAGGAGTTGCTGCCACATTGTTTCCCAGTGACATTGGATTTTCACATTGCATTATGGAAATTTATAATGAGACTCACTAAGCTCACTTAATCCATGACACAATATGTGTCTCTTCCTGTATAAAGTGCTATGTAAATTCACATAGCATGTCGCCAAGTCTGTGCTAATGGATAAAACAGTGAGGGATCAGTGCTTTGAGTTTGAATGAGTGCCTTTATGTGTATCTGTGGAGGAAGAAGAAAGTCATGGGAACAATACTAAGATTGCTTTTTGAAGCATTACATGGCCTGCTTTCAAACAATCCACCTTTGATTGAAATGAAAAAAGAAATGAAAATCCTCTTCATAAAACAAGCCTCCCGCTCAGTGTTCTGACTTTTTTGAGGCATCCTAATTAATGACACTAACTCTTGAAAGTTTCCTTCATGTGAAAGTAAAACTTTTGACTCGACCTGCAACAATAATGACAATGTTCCCTCTCGTATTCATGACAGTGCATGTCCATTACATAATAAAACTTGCTTGGGAGGAAATCTAAACCCCTTAGTTTTTTTTTTAAATTTAAATTCTAAAAGGAAATATAAATACAGGATTACGGTTTTCAAAAGAGACTTATCATGCAAAATGTAGTCATCAAAAACATACCTGGAAAAGTAATCATCTTTGCGGTGTGTGCTGCCAAAGGGCTAGGTTTCTATTTCCAGTCTTTTGTTGTGTAACAGATGGTACATTAAACTGTCCTCTACATTTTTCAGTCCATAATCCATCACCCGTCCCATTCTGAGCAGTTCTGCCCTCAAAGGGGGTCATTTATTAACATGTACAAACACAGTAGAGTGTACCATAGTGGAGCAAACAGCAAGTGCAGTTGATAATTGCATTTCTAAAAAACAGCAAAGGCCACAGAGCAAACTTAGCGCACGGGTCCTGATGTATATGCAAACAAGGGCAGTTTTGCCACAATGCAGGTGGGGAAAATGCAAAAAAAAATCGATAAGCGAGCGTATTTATCTTGACTGCGTGAAGTAAAGCTGTGCAAGAAATTAGTACACAGGAGAAGCAGGTGTAAGCTTTTCGTTCAAAACGTTTTCAAATGTTTGGATGTGGCTCATTTACAAGGATAAAAAGGTTGTTTTGATGGTGTGCGGGATTCTAAAGAAAGTAGCCTGCACGTGATGTTGTTTCCCTTGGCTCTACATTGAACTGCTGTTCATTAAAAAGGCTCCACGAGTCCCACCTCCTTTTAAAGTCCTTAATCCTCACGAAATCCGCGGGGTCTGTGCACAACGGTGAGGAGCCACGAGCAGTATGTTCGCTGTTAACCTGCCTCGACCGTTTCCTGTTTAAGTTTGCATCCCACTTTTCATGAGGAAAAAAAAAGTTGATATTTGTGCGTATTTAACCTTGTAGTGACCCAGCGGCTGTATGAGTGGTCAGCATGGCGCCTATACTTTCCATCACAGTGGCCTCTTGTTATGGCTGGCCTTTCAGTCCACTCCTTTGCCCTGTGTTCCTGCCTTGTTTTCCCTGCCTCCCTCATTGTCCCTTCCCCCAGGCTGGAGCCCCACCTTCGACTCATTACACATCTGCAACCGTATTTTGGAACCTTCTCAGCCACAAGACTCTGCTAGACCGTTGTTTCACAGTGCGGTAAAGCCATTTTTCTGGATAATTCAGGGAGGAATTTGTGAGATCTTGCTCCTGTGTTTTTGTCAAACACATTCCAGATTTTTTTTCCTGTCTTCAGATCCTCACCTGTACTGACCAGCCTCAGCTCACCTCCAGCCACTCTACTTCATTGCCTGCACACCTGCCTCCATTTCGGAAAAGGAAACTTCAATAAAGTTGGCATTTGAACTGTTTCATCCTCTCTGCCTGCATTTGTGGGTCCGTTTCTGTATTTCACCTAACAGGGACGCTCCGGGATAAATTGTTGTGTTGGTTTTTTGATTGAGAGGGTCCAGTGAAAACCTTCCAAACAATTGTTCCTGGAGCGTCCTAGAGGCCACTGTGATGGAAAGTAACGGTGCCATGCTGACCACTCATGCAGCCGCTGGCTGGTCGAATATCAACTTTTTTTTTCTCCACACAAAAACTTTAAAGTGATAATTGTGGACATCTGTCATTTATCCATAACATTTTTCCCACAAAGGCGCTCAGTCAGGATTAAGAGCAGTAGCAGTTTTGCGCAGCCTGTGCTCGCGCAGTAAACTCATTTACATACTACTTTGTGGCACTAAAAATATACACAGTTTGTTATAGTAAATCAGGTGCAACACGCCCACAATATAGCTCCTTTTTAGTACTATTCGCTATTTAGCACCTGGCTTAGTATATATATAAAGTGTTTTCATCACAACACCATTTATTCGTTATTCTTGTTTTATCATGTGGGATAGCCGCTTCTACCTGCAGAGGACGCTCCAGAGTAATTCAAAGCCGTGACCTGCCTAGTCTCACTCCATGCTGTCTTCTTTAGAATTATAAAATGCAAAATATCAATGCTAACATCCCTAAAATATGTTTCATAAGCCACATTAATGCATGACATGTCCACTTCAATCAACAATCACAAGTGAAGGTATTTTATTAACGTAACAAATTCATTCTGTGACCAAACCCCTTGGTCATCCTGCAGCCCTGAAACCTACACTAGATGAATCACATTTCGGCTTCCCCCATGTCTTGAGTAAATGTATGTGCAGTAATCTCTTGTACCCAGTGCGTTACGGTCACAGAGTCCCCTGCCTGTTTGCCCGGTGGCTCAGCCCTGTTTACTCTCTCTAAAACTGCTCCAGCGAACACGTCTAAATGCTGATTATTTACACCCAGCTGCTGCAGAGCAAGGCCCCAGCGCCGCTTTAGACTTTATCCCTTTTACAGTCACTGCGAGTCGGGCTCCACATCCAATTGCACCTCAGCAAACAGCGACCGGCCAAGCCTCGACTACAGTGGCAGCCCCAGAGGGAGTGAAGAAAAATGTGCACTGCTGGCCTTTTTCAGTCGTTTCAGCCACAGTCCTGCCCCCCTGCCAGCAGAGTGCCGGAGGAGCAGATACAGTTCCAATTGTGAATCCACCCACACCCCACGCCACTATCCATAATGCACAACACCTACACAGTGAGTTCAACAATGGGCATAGTGCAACACAGGCGACCTCCATGACATGATCTGAGATGGGAGCCGTTTTTGGGTCATTTTACTATGTAATGTTTTTTGTTTTTTTCTACAAACTGAACCGTTTCTATTTTAATCCAGCAGTCTGACACTAAAATCTGATTGCTTAAAAAGCTTTGAAAAATGTGAAATAAAATCACTAAATTTGAGCTTAACCCACAGACCAGATATAGACCACTGGGAGGAGTGTGGAGCCTTTTGGATGAGAAACGAAACGTTCTACACATCAGCTACTGAGTACAGAAGATGACTCAAGAACATTCATTGAATATGAATGAGATGACATTTTCATTATGATGACTGGAGAACTACTGTGGGCGGTGAACCCACACTAAACATTCAGTTGAACCTTAACATACAACTTCAAATTGGCACATACATTGCTTTGTCCAAGGCTCATTTGTCAATGTGAAAAAGTTTCACTCACTGCGACAATTACATTTTTGTTTCTAGTCTTGCAGAGTTTTATGCACTGCTGCTGACTCATTTTTATCAAAAAAACAAAAGGGATAAACAGGAAATCGGAAATAATAACACATTTTAATTAGATGATGGCAACATTTAGCAAAACAGTCACAAAATAGAGCGAGGGGAGCACATTGCAAGCAATTAATTTACTGGCAACATTTCAGTGTATTTGTGAATACAAAGTTTGTGTTGAAGCAGAACTAAGTAACTCATGCCCCTAGAGGCTATAAGCGCCACTTCAGGTGTCATAGCATGTCGCATTTTTTTGCTGGGTCGGAAGGTCGTGGGTTCGAATCCCAGCTCCCACAAATGCACATTGTCGTTGTGTCCTGGGGCAAGACACCTTGCCTCCAGTGTCTGCGTACATTGGTGTATGAATTAGAGGGTGACTGCTTCTTTGCTGTAAAGCGCTTTGGGCCTGATAAAGGTAGAAAGGTAGAGTCCAATTACCAAAGTAACCCTGCCTTAAACATTTTCAGTGTCTTACAGCAAAAATAAATAAATTCAAGTTCATCTTTGAAACCACAATATTTAGTTTAAAGCAGTAAGTAGTTAATAAACCCTTTTCATAGTACCTCTGGGGGTAATACAAGTCTTAATGGGATGATTGGGGGGTCTTTCATCTGCCCCGGTGTCTCTGGCCAGAAAACCACACTTGCAACTTTGCTGCCTACGGGTCGGAGGCCCCAATACACACTAATGGAATCATGAAGAAGTAGCCAACAGGCTAACGGGTAAAGCTAACTGCAGGCTAGCATCACTTAAACAGTATTTATAGCCCAGTTTGAGTGAAAAAAGTATGCTACGACACCTGCAGTAGCACTTATGGCCTCTAGGGACATGAGTTACTTAGTGCTGCTTTAAATTCCCATGCTATGTGATGCTCCTCTTTTATTGGCTTGTAATGCACACGGATGGAATAATAAAACCAAAATCTATTACCAAATCACTATACAGGTCGGCCATTGTAAGCTTTTCTACCATCCAAGCACTCCAAGTATCGCTATACAAATGTAATTATCTACAGTTTCATCTCACTGTTGCTCTAATTTAAGGTTGGGGCTTGGCACGTTGGCTCCCTCTCTGTCTGCCTTGTGATGAAATGCTTTCCACTCGGATGAATTAAACCCACTCCATGATGACTGGATGCAACAGAGCAAAAAATGATGCTTGCCAGGCTCCGGCGTATTCAAATTCTCTCACATGGATTGCTCCGATCCCCTCTCGGTTTTGGGACCAGAAGAAAGACAGCGGAGGACTGCAGTGAATGAGGCCTTTGGATTAATGATAATGGGGAAAACATCGAGTGCAACACTGGAAAAACACGCCACTGCAGGCACTAATTTTAGGAAAGGTAAGATACAAACAAACAGACAAAAAAGCTTAGCTCAATTATTTTGTGGCGGATTTCTTTATGAGGCTACATCAGAAGTAATATATTAAAGGAATAGGCCACCGTTTTTACATACTAAGATATGTTCTTACCTCACTTTAGACGTGTTAATATATCCCCGTCTGGTCTTTGTCCGTGCGCTCTGTCAGGCAAACGGAGCACATACGCAGCCTCTCCCACATGTCACATAGCTCCGAAAAAGCTCACGATAGAAGCTACCAAGCTCTTCCACGTGTTCCCTATTTAAATAAAGTTACGTGAAGTGTTTTCATGCGAAGTATATTTACACAGAAATGTAGCATGTCGATTTTATAAGCAAATAAAAAGGGGGACTATATTGTGAGGCGTAATGATACGAGGAGCAAAACGTCCGCGCAGTAACTCCTAAAGACTTCCCCCGCTCACTTCCGTCAATAACCTTTAGGAGTTACTGCGCGGACGTTTTACTCCTCGTATCATTACGCCTTACAATATAGTCCCCCTTTTTATCTGCTTATAAAATCGACACGTTACATTTCTGTGTAAATATACTTCGCATGAAAACACTTCACGTAACTTTATTTAAATAGGGAACACGTGGAAGAGATTGGTAGCTTCTATCGTGAGCTTTTTTGGAGCTATGTGACATGTGGGAGAGGCTGCGTATGTGCTCCGTTTGCCTGGCAGAGCGCACGGACAAAGACCGGACGGGGATATATTAACTCGACTAAAGTGAGGTAAGAACATATTTTAGTATGTAAAAACGGTGGCCTATTCCTTTAAGTATACTTGAACATTCTGAATGACCAGGGTGTTCCATCAAACTAATGCAACACTGGGGGCCCGATCTTGTGCATCAAAACGGAGACGATAGCGTGACATTTTGCGCTCAGTCAGAGCGCACTTTGTGATCTTGCCACTCCAGACTTAGCGCATTTACGTGGGTGGAGACGCACACATTTTCCTCCAACCAGATCGACTCCGCGTCCAGGAGAGTGGTTGTGGGGGGTGAACATGTGCTTTTGTTTTGCTTCGCGTTCACGCCGAGCGCGGCCGATCCGCGCCACATCGGACGCTGTAGCTCTTTTTCATCGTTTAGCTCACGATGGGGTAAATAAAGTTTTTAGTTTGACCTGTGACAGCCTAAGGCTTAAGAAAGAACGCAAGACAGCACAATGTAAACGAGGAAGTGAATGTCAGCCGTGTTTCCATCAGTGCAGTCACCTCCTCTTGTGACGCCCCCTCACAGGTGGCGGAGGCGAATGGCACATATAGCTCCGCCACTCGGAAAATAATTCGCCAAGAGCCTGCGCCGCCCCGTGCGCCGCCCCGTGCGCCGCCACAAGATCTGGCCCTAGATCTTTTGAAACAATGGCACAGTGGATGTGTGCTGCAATCAAAGCTAAAAGCGGTCCAACCAAATATTAGAGTGTGTTTTTATGGTGAGTATTTTTGGGTCAGGCGGTGCATAGCTTGCATAAATGCAAAAAGAAATTTACAATGAATCAGAGCCAGGGCAAAAAAAAAAAAAAAGGCTATATCATTATCATTATCCCATTCCCCCCATTTTTTTCCACAAAAAACAGGGAGCACATACATTTTAAATTGTTTGTTGGTTAGTTGTGGCCCAAACTAATTTCTAACTTCTTTATTGGATATAAACACGTTTCATAACTGTGCAATATACTGTCACAGTAATGCAACAACAACAACTAGGCACTACTTATAGATTACTAAAAAGGCTGTATAGCGCCATAGACATAATGGACATTTGCCATAATAACCACGTTCGAGGGGGAAATGATGGCGGATTTATAGACCCCTCCCTCCTACCCAGCTCTGACGTAGCATGTTCCTAAGAAGGGCATAAGGGCGGGATCTTCACTGTAGACTCGGCCCTCGCCATTGGCTCTAATGCTAACATCCGGCCCTCATTAATATACGAGATTTCTACGATTTTTCTTACGAGAACCAGCCTGGTCCCCTGTAATTGTGCCTAACCCAGCATTATCGCAGGAGGAATATCTAGCTGTAGAAAGTGTAGGAAGATTGGGCACCAGGCTTTAAAGTTGTTCTTAACGTGTCTAAAGTGCAATGGTAGCTTATGGAAGACTAGCTAGTTCGGTTGCCCGTATATGGAGGTACTGCAGCAATGTCGCCCCCTTGCGTCGTGGACGTAAAGCAGCGATACCAGCGGCCATAGCATAGCAAAAACAATGGTCTTTGAGCATTTACAGTACAGCGCACCGAGAGACAAAACAATGTCTATACCACTACTGGGAAAAAGAAAAAAAAAGAAAAAAAGAAGGGCCTTTGAAGTTACTTCAAATAAATGCCGAAACATTCACTGGTGCAGGTGTGTTTGCGATCGTCGAGCTCCTGTGACACACCGTGAGCTTCTCCCACTAGACCTTGACACTGAATATTCCGCTCATTGAACTCTTGTTGCGCCTGTTTTTTGATGTGCCTGCAGTGATAAAGCAGTTCATTGGCAGTATGTAACCCACTGGAAAGACTAAAATTACATGTTAACTGTACCGCGGAAACAAAATTGCTCCATTACCGACCGCAATAACAGAATAGATTTTAATTTAGATTAGGATAATTTCCTCACTCCGCTGGGATAGCGCGCTTATGAAAACTCAAGGACAGTTTATTGAATCCTGTGCTTTGTTAGTCTCTGTCCCGCGGATGTGATTGATTTGTTTTCATGGCGGCCTCACTCCACTGAAGGCTTACGGCCACACCGCACTTGACCTGTGAACTCGGGCTGACAACTGTGTCACCTCAGAGGAAGCGGGGCGGTTGGCATGGCAATCACAGGGTCACTAATTTCCCAGAATACACTGGACTGCCCCCTCACCTCAGTATTGACAATGAGGTTCAAATGGAATGCAAAGGAGCGCGCGACACTGACACATTGAGTGATTCTTGCACGATATTGATATTCTCAGACTTGATGGATGGATTTTTAATCATTGAAATATGTGAGCCCAAAGAAGGGTCTCCATCCACACAGTAGTTTTCAATCTTTTAAAAAGGTTGCTTGTTATTGCATAATTTATAAATATACAACTAACTAGATAGATAGATAGATAGATAGATAGATAGATAGATCGATAGAAACAGATAGATAGATAGATAGATAGATAGATAGATAGATAGATAGAAACAGATAGATAGATAGATAGATAGAAACAGATAGATAGATAGATAGATAGATAGATACAGATAGATAGATAGATAGAAACATAGATAAATAGATAGATACAGATAGATAGATAGATAGATAGATAGATAGATAGATAGATAGATAGATAGATAGATAGATACAGATAGATAGATAGATAGATAGATAGATAGATAGATAGATAGATAGATAGATAGATAGATAGATAGATAGATAGATAGATAGATAGATAGATAGATGGGTCAAAATGGGTATGAAATTGGAAAGGAAAAGAAAAACAAAAATGACATATTTCAAAATGTACCAGCATAAACATTATCAGTTGGTCTGTTTCATTTCCTGGAAGCTCTGTTGCTCTGCACCATTTCCGTGTCACATTTGTTGCTGGGCAAAGAATGAATGGGCATGTTAAAATAAACCCTTCCCAAATTAAAATGCCCTCAGATTGATGAGTTAGTAATGTCATCATCTGGAGCTGCGCTGCCCAGAGACAGGCCAAGATGTCACAACTCATGAAGGCAATGGATTTCTAAACAAGCACCGCCAGGTCTGGAGATATGCAGCATTATCTGCATCTTCTCCTTGTGGTTCTCGGCATCTCACAGTCGTCTCACAGGCAGATACATTGCTCTCTACAAATAGCCTAATGGTAGCTTGTGTTTTGTGTTTTAACTTTTTTATGTTCAATAATTGATGTACTTCACCACATTATTCAGTCCTACATTTCCGTGTCAGATCTGTAGATAACTGTCAGTCACAAGTGCAAAAGTCCTGCCCACTGCCATGGCCTGGACTGGAGCACAGGACAGACAGGAGGGGACAGATGGACAGACCAGTCTCTGAGCGGGCGTCTCCAGCAGGGCCAGTCTGATGGATGCCAGCTGACACGACTTTGTCTTAAGGGGAATAGACTACGGTCAAATCAGAATCCACACAGACAGTGCAGCATCCTGGAGCGGGGATGCAGCCTCCACGTAAAAACAGGGCAGTTTCTGGCCTCATGGAGGTCCTGTAATGTAAAATATTGCTTTTGTAGATGGTTATAATGAAGTGATTAATAATCTACAAGATGCTGTAACATTTTCTGCTCATACCAAGACACCAGAAATATGTTTGTATGAACCTATTGAGAAACATGTAAATAACTTTTGATAAATTTGCTTTTTTCAAAATATTTGATAACTATAACTATAATGGTAATGTGATTGAAAAGTGCATTCATGCAACAAATTTCATGCTTGTCTTTATGCACATCATATCACCAATACATTACAATTTCTCTACAACGCTGACAGTACTGAAACATACATCTATTGCTGCTTGTGAAATGTTTTCTTATTTAGAAAGGTCCCACTGATACTCAGGATATCTTTGTCATGGGAGCCCTGGTCCCAGAGGAACTTATTCATGTCTTTTAATTGTTGGTGAAGCTGGAATATGTGGAGGAAACCTACTCCAAATAGCATGTGGCAGGGACATGAATGATCTTGAGAAACATGGAATCAATCAATTTTAGGTAAGAGCGATTAAAGGCTGCTCTTCATAAAGCACATTATTTCACTTTTACGTGAATGTAAACAAATAGTATTTTGTGTCAACCATCCGACTTAACTCCATCTCTGCTCAGGTGAAACTTTCATCTGGTGGATGTGAGGTCCTGTGCATATTGCCCACAAGCAGAGCTGAAAATCTTCACTCCAGCTGGATTATCTCCCCTGTAGCAGGCCGTGCAGTGGAAAGCTTTTATATCTGGTAAACCATGTGGCTACAAATTGAATTAGCGACCACATAAACATTTCCATGCGTGGTAAGTGAGCTGTGAGAGGGTCAGCTACCGGGCACAGGCTGCCGCCGCACTCGCACGAATTGAGAAGAGAAGCAAAATTGAGATGTTTCACAAAAATACTGCAATATTTAGCGTGCACTTAGCTCACTGCTTTGTGAAAGAAAAATAGCTGAGTGTTGTTAATGTAAAAGTGCACGCATTTTGGCACTGCCGAGACTCTGTCCATCTATCTAATTGAGTGTGCGCCTCACTGACATGGAGTAAACAGCCTTCCAACTCACTACGTCAACTGCAGGGATAATGAGAAGAGATCAGATGCAGTACGCTGCACATGTCTAACAATACAACATCCAGATTTGAAGGCATATTAAAAATTTAAAACATTTTCCTTGATATAGTTTTTTTTGACTGTCAAAAAGCCCCTGGATTGTGTTCAGCCTGAATATGAACTATTGACCCTCAGGTTCTCAGACAAACAAAACTATTGACCCTCTATCGAGCCTCTCAAAGACATTGAGATAAAATCATAGTAAAGGCTTACACTTTTATTGTGCCTTCCAGGCCTGTGCTACCAAGCTTCTCAAAGCCCCACACACTGTCATCATTATTGATTCACTTCACTTGGTGGTGGCAAGCAACTACCTACACAGGCACAGAAAGAACATTCAAACTCCACACAGGTGGGTTCGATTCCCACCAGGGACGGGGGCCTTTGTGTGGAGTTTGCATGTTCTCCCCGTGTCTGCGTAGGCTTCTTCCAGGTACTCTGAGTTCTCCTACCACTAAAAACATGTGTGTTTGAGAGTGTGCATGGGAGACAACAGATAGAAATTAGCCTACAATCCGGTGTGGCTTGTTCATTAACATGCACTGTCCATCCCAAATATACCAACAAGATTACTGTTCAAAATGTTTCTTTGAGAATAAATGTGTATAAAGCAATGCATGCTCATTTACCACAAAATACCATCCATTATCTGTGGGTGATGAAAAAGGCGTCTTCGAGGATGTAAAAACAGAATACATTAGAATTGTCCTCATCTTACTTCCCATCACACCCCAATTATGTGAATCTAAAAGCTTTTGGCAATTCAAGTTTTTTTGAGGAGTTTTGGCCCATTGGCTTAAGTGCTTAGCATCTCAGGGTGAAAGAGGAGGAAAAAAGTGGAGAGAGGCACATCCAGCTAATCGTCGGAGCCAAGACCCAAACCCATGACGCTGAGGCCATAACAGTATATGTTGAATGGCAGCAGCAGCCTGAAACCAAAGAAAAAACAGCTGTGCCATTTTGAAGCATTTTTTCCGGCGAAATACTTTTTTCAGACCATTCACATCCACAAGCTTTTTCCAAGCCCATTCTCTCTGGCCTAAAACATCATTTACATACCGCAGACCTATGCAAATGCCCGAGCTGCAGCCTGTTCGCATAAAGCCGCATGGGCACAGCGCGACTGCACTAACCAGGGCTAATGAATAATCAGAGGGAGCTCCTCTCGCTCCACTTCTCCCCCTGTCCCGCAGTCATTTTACACCGCATTACTATTCTTTGTGCTGGACACTCCCTCTAGTGATGGACAGCGGCACTGCCCCAGGATCAGCCCGCAGGCACACACAGTGAAGAGGCAGTGAGCAGAGCGGGGCGGAATGCTGTACCGGCACAAAACACTGTAGGTCGGGTCACAGCGGGAGGGTAGCACACGGAGTAGAGCACGCATAAAGTCTATCATGAGCGCTTTAAATGACTGACAGAGCAATCGACCTAGAATTGTGACTTGCCCGACTCGACAAAGGCACCCAGCTGGTCGGTCTATTGATGTCGGTTTGAACCAGCCTCATTACTGCGACTGGAGTGGGCAATGGGGGGGAAGTGTATTACACAGGCCTCAGAATGTTACGTGTGAAGGCTCGGCCCAAACTGGTGAAATAAATGATATGTAAATTGTTTGATTTCTTTCTTTCGTTGTAACAAAACTGAATAAAAATCCGTCCTATTTAAAGAAAAAATAACCAATACGTTGCACCCGAAGCAGTTCTAATTTGCCATTAACATTGCCATTGCTCTGGATTGTGTCATCAAAACCTCTCATAAAACAAATCTTTAAAAAAAATAAACCATTAGTATATTTATCAGACGTTACTCTGCAGTAGGGCTGAAACAACTAATCGATTAATCGTTTTCTATTAACACAAACTCAAATAGAACAATAATGACATGAAAGTGTTCTATTTTTAACGGAAACCTACTTTGTTTTTAAAGTTAGGGTCTGTAGTATGTTGTACATTGTAAATTTCATAAATATCTGTTGATCAGAAGCAGATTTGGCATTAAGAGCCTCTAAAAACACTCACTTTACGTTTACTCCATCAACATGTCCTCAAGCCATTTTAGCGTTATGTGACTTTAAAAAATGACAAAATACAATTTTCACACACCTTTTACAGACAAGCGATGAATCGATTAATCGTAAAAAGTCATTATTCTTTCACTTGGTGGTGGTAAACCTTTATTGACGCCACAGCCGCCCTGGGGCAGACTGTCCATTTACCACATGGCTATATAATGTGTTGTTCATATCCTGAGCTCTTATTATGTCAGTGCCCTCTGCTGGACACGTGTGGAACTCTATCCTTTTTTTTTTTATTTAATGCCCCCTAGTGGCTAGAATGAGCATTCTGGTTATTCTTTAAAAATTCATAACTCCGCACAGGAATGGGCTAGAGACTTACTTTTTTTTTTTGACATACATACCTGCCCTGCTCTACAGCAGCAATCATCTCGCGGGCCGGGTCACTGAACTTAAAGAGATTATACAGAGACTATACAGAGTTCAAAAAATGTTAAAATTAGTATTAAAGTAAAGTATTTTCCTCCCCCTACATGTTCCAACAATGTCCTAAGGTGTGGAATGAACCCAGACATATTTACCACAACTGCCTCTAAAATCCTGCACTGTCACTGGAAAAGGTGTTAATTCGGGTCCGAAGTCCCGTCATGCACGAGCTTAATATAGAAGCTGCAGTTACACGTATGACCTGAGGTGGCAGCAGTGAGTATAAAATGGCTAGCTTGCATCTAGCCCCTTTAAAGAGACTAGATGCAAGTTGGTAATTTTTATGCTCACTACTGCCAGCTCAGGTCTATATTCAGCTCGTACATGACGGCACTTCGGACTCGAATTTTAGAGGCAGTTGTGGTGAACAGGTCTGGGCTCATTCTACACATTAAGACATTACAAGAGCATGTAGGTGGAGGAAAACACATCATTTTAACATTTTTAAACGCTGTATAGTCCCTTTAAAGTGGAGGATGTAATGCTCAATGATTTGATCATTGATTAATCTGGTTTGTTTGTATTACAGTAAAATAAACAAGGCCATGTCACAATGTCTATAATCCATCTCATGCTTGGTCAGTTGACCCCCGCGTGCCCTTTCACACATTGGGCTTTATGGATTGTTTTCCTCGTGTTCTTGCTGCCCTTTTTTTAACTTTTTTTTTTCCCATCACTTTTTTGACACATCTTTGTCCCTTCGCTGTGTTTTTTTTTTTTTTTTACACCTATTTTGTTGTTCTATTGTCACTTTTTTGTTGGTCTTTTGTCACTTTAATGCATGCTTGTGGCTTCTTTGTTTGTATCCCTTTTATTTTTTGCTCTTTTTGTTGCATTTTAATCCTCATTTTTGTTTCGTTTTTGACATTTTTTTCAAGAAGCTTTTAGATTTGGGTAAAAATGTGGTGGGTTCAGATAGGGGTTAAGAGGTTAATGAGCAGCACCGGATAATGAATAGCCTCTGATGTAACAGTTTATCTGCACGGCATAAATACACATTTATTACCATGGAACAGAGGACACACGGCTCCATGCTGCGCTCTGCAAGCCCACTTGATTAAACCGGACCTCTGCTGTGAAGAAGCAGACTTATTTATATTTAAACAGCATATTGTGATAATTACCTGGGCTGCGTATGCTCGGCATGTCTCTCAGCGGGCGCCCCACCACCTAAAGGCCGAGATTCTGCCTCCCGCGCCCCAGCTACGAACATCCATCTCTGGGATTGCTGTGATGTAGCGCTTGCCTTCACTCCGGCCCTTCCTCTGCGAGTGTTAATAATCGTCGCCGCATTCCCAGAACTTATCAACATCTCCCTGTGATGAACAACAGCGAAGGAGAAAGCAAGCTTGGCGTGGTTTTAACTCCGCACTTAGTTATGTATGAGAGGACGTCCATCGTGCAAAGCAGGGGGTCTAAAAGAAACAGAAAGAGTCCAACAGAGGAGCGGCATTAAGCTTCTTCCTTTGTTGTCACATTATATTATCACTGAAGTCTGCAGAAATGAGCAGGCAATTTTAGGGTTTCTGTGTGGAGAATACTCTCTCTGAGTCTGGCTCTCCTCATCAACCCAAAACATACACAAAAGGATACCTTAAATAATGCTGATGGGTCCCCTGCGGAGCTGCACTGTGACCGCTCACTGATGCTGACAAGTTTGACACCGTTGCCTTGAAGTCTGAGCCAAAGGCAGCGGAAAATTTCAATATGATAAAAGTACATCTCAGCATTGCAATCTTAATTCATTATTTACATGTATTTATATGTTTTAGTGACGATTATGAAATTTGGGGTCACGATGATCTTGGCCAAAATAATTACGATTAACGATATTATCACGGTATTTGCCTATGGTTTAAAAAAATCACTGAAACTGCAGAAATGATGGGGATTGGGCAATTATTAAATATTCCTCTTCATTGTTTGCTTTAAATGTCATATTGAGTGAGACATAAAGGAAGTGTGGAGTTTGCGTGTTCTCCCTGTGCTGCGTAGGTTTCCTCCGGGTACTCCGGTCTCCCCTACCACTAAAAACATGTACAATAGGCCAGGATCAATGTGAGTGTGTTTGAGAGTGCGCATGGGGGACGATGGATGGAAATTATCCCAAGGCTATAATCCGGTCTGGCTTGTTTACATGCATGAGACCCATGTATGTTCATTAACATGCACTGTCCCGACCAAATAAACCAATAAATAATACTGCTGACTTTAGTCACATCTCCATGGAAACGTACCCACTCCCGGTAAAGTTACCGGCACTAGTTGTCTGATGGATTTAGCAATTATCTTCTAGCACGAAAATCACAATAATCAAAAATTGTGTCCATCAATTAATTTTATCGCTATTAAGGATATTATTGTTTATCGTCCCATCCCTAGTAGGAAGTTCATGAATAATATGTGAAGAAGAAGTGGTGTTAAATATGCATTCAGTGTTAAAATCTTGACCCTACCATGCTATTAACAGTATTGTATCATACTGTATGAAAAAATACACACACTATCCTCTGAGAGAAACAAAGTCTGTGTTATTTTTAATGAAAGAGACCAGAGATGCACTCTTTTAGGCACTCGAGGTACACTTCATATTTCCTCTCAAAAATATCACAGAGTTCATTCACCTTTCACAATACTTTCCTGGCACAGCTATAGTTTGTGTTAAACTGATAAAAATGCAACGCATGGCCCTAATACCCCTGACACTGAGCCAGCAACAAATCACCTCCCAGCATTAAGTCCACTTATTCAAATTCAGTAAGGACTTTAGAGTTTTTAAAACCAGATGGTGTCTTGAACGAGATTTATCCCCTTCAAGATAATTGCTCCAGCCGGAGTCTGAGCAGGACACTTGGGCGAAAACGGGGCATTATTCATAATTCATTAAATTTTATATAAGCGACTTACTTGTGAAGATTACACAATGGCCTATTCATTGTAAAACAGGGAGTGATAGTCATCCGAGTCATAATGAAATATAATGGAATTGCTAGATCAGCCGTGTTTGGTATGTATAAGTATAAATGTCGCTATTGCTACAGAGCTGGAGCTGCCGATGTTGGAATTGTGTTTGCTGACTTCAGGTAACTTTGGCAACCGTGCATGCAAAAGGACAGGCTAAATTTAGCTCATTTATGAAAGGGGAAAAGGTCAGGCCCACAGCTCCGAAGTGTCTGACAGCTTTTGGATAAACCATGATAATTAAGTAGACTTTGGCATATGGCTACGTCTGGCTCACAGCGTGGAACTGTGGGAAACCATGTGAGACAAGTGGAGCGAGGAGAACATGAAGTGACAACGTTTACTGTAGTCACTACTACCATAGTACACAAATACAAAGCTTTTGAACCTGATATTCATTATGAGTACGACTAAGGAAATCTTGTGCTTAACATTGATTTGACAGTTTATGAACATAATGGACATTGAGGGAAAAATATGCTGAATTTTGGTGCTGGATTGAAGGGATTTTATGTTGGCTGTATAATGATAATGCTGTGCTGTGACCCTCCTCCGCCCCTCCTTGACTTGGCCTCAGACTCAGGGGTGAAGACATCTCTTTCTTTCTTTCTTTCTTTCTTTCTTTCTTTCTTTCTTTCTTTCTTTCTTTCTTTCTTTCTTTCTTTCTTTCTTTCTTTCTTTCTTTCTTTCTTTCTTTCTTTCACTCATTCATTCATTCATTCATTCATTCGTCAATCAATCAAAACTTCATTTATTGAGCGCTTTTCATACAAAGTTGTATGAAAAGAAACTGAGCCCCAAACATGATCCAATAAACTCTTCTTCTCTTTTCAGATTGAATTACTTTTATTCAGTTGGCATCACAAATGTTATTAGATTAGCAGAAACTCATTATAGGGGCTAACTTCAAATTGTAATACTTTCACAGCAACCTATCTAGATCCCCTCTTGCTCAGATAGTGTTTCCAATCAATATCTTGTGGTGTGATCCCATAAGATGAATAAAAAGCCAATCACCGGCATAATTATGTTGCATTTATTTTTGTATGAGAAGTTTTCTTAGCCTATTTTTCCCCCCAAGTGTGACATTTCTTTAAGCAAAATAGCCAAACAGAGATCCGCAGAGTGGGTCAACTTCCTCTGATTTTAGATACCCAAGTGACCTTTGCGCTAGCCACTGCCTCCTGATTCATTGCATTGTCAGAGAATATGAATACAAGCTGCTTTCTGGTGCCCTTATACCAGATATAAAAATAATATTACACCAAGAAAGTCTGGCCGCACGGCTGGGTTGGCTGCTGCGCGGCTTATTTTCGCAGGAGCCTGGAGGTATCTGACACACCAGGAATCATACTGAGCACCATTGATTGTAAAGGGCCACCATCAGTCTCCGCGTGACAGGACTGGGGCAGCACTTTGGCCAACTTCTGCAGGAGATAGGGAAGAAAAGACTCCAAACTGCACTTAGGGAACAAGGACATAAGTTAGTTTGAGCAATCAATGGCGAAATGATATTTGGTCAAATGAACAAATAAATTATAATAATTGACTGTTTTATTGCTTATCCCTCATAAAAATGTGCAAAGTCTCCGAGGTGCAATAGTATTTGTGAAGTCATCGATCAAACGTAATTGCTCCAATAAATGGAAATAGGTCCAGTGGATGTGACAAAAAGTCTAATCTGGGACCCGGCGTTATCTCTGCAAGTTCCAATGCGCATTAATGAATGAATGTCTTTCAGATAGAAGAGAATAGAAACCTGTGATATAATGGATGGCATGGTCGAGAGAGAGAGAGAGAGAGAGAGAGAGAGAGAGAGAGAGAGAGAGAGAGAGAGAGAGAGAGAGAGAGAGAGAGAGAGATTGCACATGCAGGACCTCAGGATTGAACCCACTACCTGGAATAAGCAGATGGGAATTATGTTTAACAACTCTCAACATAAAACTACATAAAGAATTGAATTGAATTTGAAGAATTTGATTTTTGATTTTTTTTTACATTAAAGTGCACTTTTGGATGATTTCTTTGTTTGCGTTAAATGCAGTCTTTCCGATTCAACTGGAATGACTTACCCACAGCTGGGCAAATTAATTAAACTTTGAAGTACAAAGCTCTGAAAGCCGCCTGTTAAATACACTACAGGCCAAATCTCTTCATTCATCTGCACTTCGTGAAGTTTTTAGCAGTGCTTCTCTTCCAATTAGCTACAGAACACGTTAAATAATATAGCGTGGTGTTAGCAAAATATGAAAGCTTAAAAAAAAAAAAATGGCATGAAATGCACCAGGGAGAGGAAAGTTTGCTTTGTGGCCAATTTTCATTAAAGGACCAGGGGGTAAAGCACTTTTCCCCCACAAATTCTACTTTTGTACATTATATATGACCAAATGGGGGTTTGGGAGGTCGTCCCAGAGAAATGTAGAAGTATTTTCAGCAGTTTTACACAGTTATAACAGGTATTTGATATGTGATGTGCATAAGAATATTCATCTCGGGGGCCAGAAGTTAGAGAGAGCCAGACATTGCCAAGACCTGATGTAACACTGTTCTGTTGCCACATTCAACATGGAGCATTTTTCTAGTGCATACAGGGCATGCGGGTCACAGACTGACTCCAACCTCGGCAGACTCCACTGACTGCAATTATGAGTGGAACAGGCAGGTGAACCTATGCTTTTATATCACACGCTGAAAGCAGACGGGCAAACAGAGAAAATCGCTGTGGTGCATTAGGAACACAAACCAGATAATAGGCGGCAAAAATATGAACACAGGTGTCCATTAACAAAACGCCCGTCAAAAACAAGTTGGATCTGAAGCAAAAACAAAGTTCTAGGGATATTATTTTGTTCAGTCCATGTATAAGAAAAACACTTTTGAACTAAAACGGCATTTTGAGACCAAAACCAGACGAGAGTTAAACTGATGACCTTGGGCCTATAACAAGCAGGAGACTTCATAATGTTTACAAAACTTAAACAAGCCCATCACGTAATAGGAAGATTCTATTACTTAAATCGGCTGTTTTTCTTTTTCAGCATTTCATTTTGTGAAGCATAAAAGGTCCACAAAGGTTTTAGACTTGTGGGCCTTTTAGGGAGATAATTAGTTTGACATTGGAACTCTTTGACATGAAAACATTTTTCTTCTGTGATTTTTGTTTTATTTTGGTAAATGGTCGGCAACTGCTGATGCATCCAGGCCTCTCACGCTGTTCTATAAAATTACCTATCTGTTCTGCGCAAAGGAAGCAATGCCCTGTTTGTGAAAATTGTTTCACAAAGCACTAAGTTCCTGAGAAGCTCTATCACAGAGAAGCTCTCCTGGACCATGCACACTACATCACTGGTCAAGAAAAGTAATCAGCGTCTCTACTTTCTCCACAAGTTGAGAAGAGCCAGAGTCCCAGCCAAATGTTATGTGCTACTTCTACAGAGGGACTATAGAGAGCATCCTGACCAGACATGCACACCACATGTCTCAACCCGCAAAACCGTCAGAATCACCAGGGACCCTTCGCACCCATCACAGTCTCTTCAAGGTAATGCCTTCAGGGAGGAGACTGCGGAATCCATGGGCCAGCTCCAGAGCTCCAGTGCTTCCACCCCTAACTCCCCACCCACTGCCCCACAACAAGGACGAGAGAAAGAACTATAAAAATGAAATAAAAATGAATTGAATTGATTTATCAAGCATTAAATTGCCAACCACAACCCCCATATGTGACGACGCTCATATTGTGTTGTGGCAATGCAGGTTCATGAGCTAAGCCACAACTACTCTACCTTTTCTTCAGCCCAAATACAGACCTTTTCCATATTTTGATATTTGAAATTTAACTCTATTTCTGTCTCTTTGTTCCTCTCGAGCAGAAGCCACCCACAGGGAGGAACGAGCAAATTAATAATTCATTGATATCCATGGCCACTCACATTTTCTTTTATAAAAGGAACCTACTTTATATTAGTGCTACCTGCCAAAGACTCTAAATAACACTTCATGAAATTTTTAAGGCTCTCAGCGTGGAGGCTGGAGGAATAAAAAGATAATTATTCGATGGAAGTCTAATGTGACTTCTGTACAAAGGGAAGTGGGCACAAACCTTGAGAGAGGAGAATGACTTATGACTGCTCCAGTATGATTTATTAAAGGGCACTTTGCAGGCCAGTACCGCGCCACACATGAAAAGACAGTCACAAGTTCAGTTAGGGCGGTAAAATTAATTAGAATAGAGGAGAATTGGGCAAAAAACAGCAACAACAACAACAACAGGTCACTGTGTTCTCAAGAGCAACTAGAAATCCCCTCACAAATCATACCCATACATCTCTCTGCAATCAATACCAGCAGCCTGCACAATGTGCTCAGTAATGGCGGGACGTTAAGGGCCGTTATTAGCGCTTAAGTCCAAACAGAAATAAAAGCAGCTCCTCGGTTGTAAAGTTAATGTGGCATGGGCAGGTTTTTACTGCGCTGCCCTCCTCCGGTGTAAACGCGTACATCACTTTGATTAGACACTGTGTTAATTGACTGCAAGTCCTGAGGTGTGACGTGTCAACACGGGTCGACATCAGACACTGGGGATGATGAAGGGCAGGCGAGGCATCAGAAACTCAGACAAGCCGTCACAGATATTTTAGGATAACTACTTTATAAATGTAGCTGAGTTTTTGGTAACACTTTATCCTACACTACCCTTGATACATTGCACCTGCTACATTCAGTACAATGTAATGTGCTCTGTAACACTGTGTAATAACATGTACCTGCAGGTTGCATACACTATGGAATAATGTGTATTAGTATTTTGGTAACAAATAATGTAATAGGACATAATACCCAAACCCTAACGCTAACCTTAAAGGGACTAAACCTTATTTTGAACCTTTTTAGTCAAGTCTTCCAAAGTACTATTACACCTGATTCCATTGTGTATGTTCTGCATAGGTACATTAGACATTGTTATATTGCAGATTACATTGTACTAAATTTGGTTAGGCACAATGTATCAAGGTAGTGTCAAATAAAGTGTTTTCTTTTGGGGTTTTTTCACTTTGGTCAGTACTTTTTTAGAAATGATCCGCATCTACTTTATTTTTGTCCCTCTTTATCATTGCAAACTAAGAAATCTGCCCCAAAAAGCATTGTATAAATTTGTTGATATAAGATATAAGATGAAGATTCTCTCCAAAGAAGACAAGATTCAGAAGGGTTGAATATTAAACAGTTATATACTAATGGCTTACACTGTGTGCTTCAAAGGTCTGTAATGACAAGTTTCTTAAAACACTGTTGTCATTGTTTAGGTTGGGCAACTGTGTGTAAAGCACTTAGTTTCATATTTTGTATTGTGCTTTAAACATAAGGTTTGGTTTGATATAATTGGAAGTGTCTTGCCAAAGGTCACAGTGACTATCTGAATTCAAATAGGCCAAACACGGACGCCCGATAAGTCACTTCTTGATCTAATTCAGGTAGTTGTTGTTTTGACCACTATTGCATGTTCTCCCCAGGATTCCTCTGGGTGCACTGATTTGCTCTACCGCTAAAAACATGTACAATAGGCCAGGTTGGTGGGGTGTGTTTGAGAGTGCAAGTAGGAGATTCATGGAACAGAGTCTTCCAAGACATACAGTATCTCCTTGAGTTTGAGGCACAAATCTCCTGGGAATTAATTTTCAAGTTAGGCGATTGCTTTCTTGCTGCTGATAAAAATGGCCACGTTCAACAGTGTTTTGAAGCCTTCTGAAAATACGGAAAACATAAAAAAAACCTGCCTTGAGCACTGAATTTATATTTGCTCGCCGACTGTCCTGTTGAGCCTGATGCTAACAAGTGTTGCATGTCTGTTGTGTGACTTGGTGGGCAGGGACAGTGGGAGATGAAGGAGAAAGCTGGGGAGGAACGCCGCGGCACACAGCCTCAGACACATGAGCAGAGGAGGGGAACAGCGTGCGGTCTATTGCCTGTGCGCTCTGACATTATTACATGCTCATCGTCATGCGGCTCGCTCAGGCTCGGCCGCATCTCCAAATGGCAGGGGACATCAGCGTTACAAGGTACTGCACTTGGCTCAGCGGGGGAAAAAAAAAAAAACACATGCAGAGAAGGTCAAGACGTACGGCCCCTTTGGGATCAGGACGGTCCACAGTCAAGCCTCAATATTCATGTTAGAAGGTCAGGCATATTTATTTATAATGGTGAAAGATATGAAGAGGAGTGTTCTGTAATTTCAAATGTAAAAAAAAGAAAGAAAAAAAAACACCCATGTGACTTGCATAAGCGATGGATTATGGGATTACGATACAGGAAAAAGTGAAAAATCAAAGCATCACATTACTTTTTTATATTCTGGATGACATTTTGAGTATTTTTGGTCATTTAAAAGATACATTACTTGAAACCCACGGGTAACTGATGAAGGATGCATACTTGTCAAGTTTTGGATTTAATAATAAGAGGAATTTTCCGGCAAAATGGGTGGTAGGGCTGGGTACCTGATTTCGGTACCAGTGCCTTAAAGGAATAGGCCACCGTTTTTACATACTGAGATATGCTCATACCTCACTTTAGCCGAGTTAATATATCCCCGTCTGGTCTTTGTCTGTGCGCTCTGCCAGGCAAACGGAGCACATACGCAGCCTCTCCCACATGTCACATAGCTCCAAAAAAGCTCACGATAGAAGCTACCAAGCTCTTCCACGTGTTCCCTATTTAAATAAAGTTACGTGAAGTGTTTTCATGCGAAGTATATTTACACAGAAATATAACGTGTCGATTTTATAAGCAGATAAAAAGGGGGACTATATTGTGAGGCGTAATGATACGGGGAGTAAAACGTCCGCGCAGTAACTCCTAAAGGTTATTGACGGAAGTGAGCGGGGGAAGTCTTTAGGAGTTACTGCGCGGACGTTTTGCTCCTCGTATCATTACGCCTCACAATATAGTCCCCCTTTTTATTTGCTTATAAAATCGACATGCTACATTTCTGTGTAAATATACTTCGCATGAAAACACTTCACGTAACTTTATTTAAATAGGGAACACGTGGAAGAGCTTGGTAGCTTCTATCGTGAGCTTTTTTGGAGCTATGTGACATGTGGGAGAGGCTGCGTATGTGCTCCGTTTGCCTGGCAGAGTGCACGGACAAAGACCAGACGGGGATATATTAACACGTCTAAAGTGAGGTAAGAGCATATCTCAGTATGTAAAAACGGTGGCCTATTCCTTTAACGGTACTTTTCCGATACCTACCGTATTTTCCGGACTATAAGTCGCCCCCGAGTATAAGACGCACCATCCAAAAAATGCCTAATGAAGAAAAAAAACGACAGGCTGAATAGGCGTACGGTATGCTAACGTAACACATTGATGGCTAGCTCCATGAAGCATAAAAAGCAAACAAATAGGTGTCTAAACTGTTTATGTTAACGTCACATAAACAGTTCAGATAACTATAGTATAAAGTACATACTAAACTCTCGATCTCACTCCAAATCACCATTGAAATCTTCATCCTCGGTGTCACTTCTGAACAATCGCCATGGCAACTACCTGCACCGTTGACAAGCCTCTTCCGGCAGAACGTTTGTCAAGCTCTCATTTGCGAAGTCGTTCAACATGGGTATAAATAAAAGTACTGTTCAGGATGTCATGAAACCGCACAGAAAGAACACAGGCCGCAGCAGCGTAGAGGTTAGATTTTTGGCCCGAGCCCGAGCCCGGCCCGAGCCCGACCCGACATTCGGGCCGGGCCGGGCCGAGATTTCCCGCATGAGAGTCGGGCTCGGGTCGGGTCGGGCTCAAGTTTTTTTTTTTTTTTTTTCCTTTATTTTATTTTTTTATTAATGTCATTATAATCTCTAATAAAAATCTATGCAAAAGGCGGAGTCTATTGGATACAAAATGTGGCAATACGCAATATAAAATAGAGGAGTCCGGGAGGGAGGTGGTGCAGGTGCGGGGGGCGGGCGCACGTGCTGCTGTGTTGTCACGTTTAAGCAACATGGTCAGGCTGTGATACCGGCGCCACACAGAGAACATCACTCTTTCTCTCAGGACAGCGTTTCATTAACAGTGGATAAATAAGCAGTTTGGTTCCTGTTACTGCGTAAAAAGTAGCTTTTGTAGAGCGCGATGTTTATGAAACATGAAGGAGGAGGAGAGAGAGAGACGGAAAAGAGGAGACAAACACATTGAGCAGGCTGCTCCGCGCCGCGTGCTGCGTGCACGTATGCCGTGCGCGTAGCCGCGTACCTCGCAAACATGGTGCTGCTGTGCAGATACACCTATCTGAGCCTTAAATAAATAATTATTTACGTCGGGTTTGTTTCGGGTTCGGGCTGACAATTCACGCTAATTGCTCGGGCTGGGTCGGGTCGGGCTTTATAACCGCGGGCTCGGGTCGGGTCGGGCTTGATTTTTTGGGCCCGATCTAATCTCTACAGCAGCGTCACCTTCAACTTCATGTTTTAAGCAGAATTCCCACTTAAGCAGCGACACAAAGAGAGAAAGGACGTTATTACCTCCTGAGCTGCAGGGACAGATCAAGACTCGAAAGCTCGAAAGACGCGAAAGCAACTCACACGTCAAAGATCTTTAGAAGAGTGCGAGCGCTCAGTCTGTCATTAATGCTTTACCAAAAATGTCTAATACAGAGTGAGTGTCATTTTTCCACAAACAATCTTTGATGTTCTCCTCGCTGCAGAGTGAACAACAGTCACGTAAGCTCAGCCTCCTCCGTGGGTCTAAAGACGCCTTTCTTGTTGTCACTGCTCCGTTTTACTTTTCAATTTGCCTAACAACTCAAGGTTTGGTTCTCCTGGGTTTACAACCGGTTTAGTCTAAGTCCTGGTCTTCTTTGGTGGCTCACCACTAAAAAAACATGTACAATAGGCAAGGATGAATAAAGTTGGTTATGAGTGTGAATGCGGGAAAACAGATGGAAATACATGACTACATCAAGCAGGCTGTGTTTACATGTGTTTCCTAACCAAATAAGCAAATGCACTGTAGTGAACGCTCCTGTGAATGGAAAAATGTATTACTTATTTAACAATATATGAGCCTATTTAACCTCCAATTTGGCTTTACACAAATCTAAAAGCTTAAAATAAAAAAGAGTAAAAAAGTAACAGAAACATGGCGAAAGCACGACCAAAAAGCAACCAAATAAAAGCAATGGAAAAAGTATTAAAAACATGACAAACAAAGAAGAAATCAAGTCAAAGGTGCTTAAAAAATGCAGTGATTTTTGTCGGACTTTGCTTTCAAACGCCCACTGTTGCTCTGGGTAAAGCCGAACTGGAGAAAATGCGCTGGGTAAGAGGTTAAATCTTTCCGCGGTGTTTTCTTCTTCCCATCTTCAACATCTAAAATGTAAAACAGCTCTTGAAACTCCGGCCTTGCCTTAAATCTCTCTATAGAGGTCTCACTCAGCAGAATCTGAAAGCGCATTATCCACCGCCACTAAAGGTCGCAAGAAGCATTCACCGGTTGTTGCATAAAGCTCCACTTCCCACTTGCCACAAACGCATAATGAAACAGCCACCGAGAGGACCTGTGCACCGCACCTGCTGCCGTTCTTAGCTCCGGATCCTGGCTCGCATCAAGACGGTAAAAAAGGCTTTGAAGCTGAGGGCGCATGCTTAGCGGTCACCCAGGCGGTCGAACAAGTGGAATTGTCCAAAGCTAATGGCCTCGTTATGTTCGCGATATGATTGCCAGGCTACGGCTGCAATAACTTCACAGAGTGGCTTTAATCATAAGCCTGGCCATTGATACCATCACAAAGAGCTGAGGCGCGAGGCATGTCAGAGGAGACCGGCCAATGTCTGTGTGTCTGTGCAATAATTACATTTGTCCAACGTCAGCCGCAATTTATGAGCCGTTCTGTTGGATGCCCTTTTCCACGAGAGCTGTTTTGACACAACACAGGCCGATCATGAGTGTTGAACGTAACACGAGCATGCCGCCGCTCAGTGGTTGTCCTGGATTTGATTGCACACCAATGGAGTCACAAGGCCCAAACTTCCGCCTGGCGCTCCACTCAATCGTCTGGTTTCTGTCCAGAACTCTGCATTTGAGAGTCCCATTCATGTTTTTATGGCGCATGGCTCGCTGCCACAACATCAAACTTCCACAGCGGGAAAGAGAGGCAGATTTGTACAGACTAATTAGTAGAGGAAGAGCAGGGCGAGGGGGAGGGATCTAAGGAGCTAAGGCTGGATTATTTATCATTTTCCCACTTTCTGCTGCAGTCCTTCAGAGCAGTGGACCACCGGGGGCGAAAGGGAAAAGAAACAACTTTATAGTGTGTTGCCATCAGTAATTTAGCCCCAAGGCTGTGTCCTTGCTGTGAACATGTGGTGCCTGTAAAAGCAGCAGGATGGGGATTATTTGAAGAATTTATTAAAATTAAGTGCTGCTCTTTGAAATAGAACATGACATAGAGTATTTTCAAATTTATTTATTTTTTGCACAAATGTAGCAGTATTTAACACTTTGAAATGATCACAAGGCTTGTAATCAGAGTGCCTTCAGTGGTGCATTGGGGGCCACATATAGAGGAGTGCCTGTCATGGAGGGGTACAGAATGGTGGTCAGTGCAGTGAAAAATGGTTTTAACTCTGAACAAAAAACCTTTATTTAGGCTTGGATTCTTAATGCAGTATTATCTCACACGAAAATGTAAGGTTATAGTCATCCAAAATGATTAAAATTGCAGTAAAATGTACCATCTCTGGTGATGTGCGCCATTTCAGGGCCACAGGCAGGATTTCCTCTTGCGTAGCTCCTTCCGCTCCACAACAGTCTTTCACCATCTTCTCCTCATTTGTCCCTTTATTGTTTCCTATAGCGCCTCTTGTGACACCTCCACTGTGCTCCAGGTGTGGGCATCTCCTGGTGCATCTTCAGTGTTTCAGAAGAAGAAATGTGTAGTTCTGAAAAATCTTTAGCTCATGTTTGTTTACTTTTTCAAAAGCTGCTTTTTCGGGGCCCTGCAGTAAAAAAAAAAAAAAGAGATCAGCTGAACCCCACAGAAAGACATACAAAAGTATCCAGCAAAACAGAGTGGAACGAAGAAACCACAAATGCAGAAAAAGGCCCCAAAAAAATCCAGCTGTACTAAGAGAGAGGAAAGTTGCTGCTTGTTTATGCGTTGCCGTGATGCCAAGCAACAATTTATACAACTCTGGCCGCACATATATATGGGATTTATTCAAGCTGTCTTTCAAGAAAGCGACAGCCACCCACTTCTTCTTACACGGCTACTGAAGGATTGGTCAATGTAGAGGTCAGATTTATGGTAAATACGTATCACAATACTCAGCAAAAGGTATTGTGATTCAAATCCGACCCGATATGTTGTCCCAGCCCTTGTGAGTATACCGCACACCTTGAACATTAAGTGGCGACTTTAACAGACAACCATATTCAAAGAAAAATATGCCCCCACCCAGCCAGATGTGACATTTAGGAGTAGTCATAACTCTCTTCCACCTGCCTGCAGGGGCTCCAGGGGGGGTTTCAGTTTAAAAGGGCCCCTGTCAGTTATTCTGATGATATGGCAGATCTCAATAGCCAGCCTCTATAGGACTCGCCACATCAAAGACCCCCCATGATGTGCTTTGGTATTTATATTTTTTCTCGTGGACCCCACCATCAAAGTGCTTCTGGACATCAGGGTGACCACAGTGCACACATGGTAGACTTCTTCGATTTTGACCCAGTACCTAGCTGGAGGATGAGCACAGCATGCATGATTTTCCTGTAAGTCGAGTGTAATAGCCACTCAGCCGCCATTCAATCCCGTTTTCTTACACAAACATGCAAAAAAAGTTACTATTTCATAAGCAGGACGACAAAGCATCTCCGTGAAGTGCAACGACTATAAAATATAAATGACCGAAAATGTGCAGCTGAGCAGAAAGCTGACACTTGTCACGGGCCCCCGACAAATGTTGTGCTTTAACGAATGTGTGCCGTGTGATTATGCTGTGGGGAAGAAGTCTCAAGGTTTCCCTCAGAAGGACTGAATCCGTCAAGATCACAGCCGCGATGCGTCGGTGCAGGCCTCCATTTTGAATTCAACTTGTCAGTCACAATGCCATTACGCTCCCGGCTGCTGAGGTGGAGGAAGGTTGCACAGTCCCAAAGATACTCCAGGAAAGAACTTGTCACTTTCATTCAGGGAGGCTCTGTTGAAGTTATAGTCATGTGTGCTTTACATGACACATCTCAACGTCACGTTATACTTTTCATGTACAGTTTTCAAGGGATGCTATGGCAGAATGGAAAAAAAGATCGCAATTGAATCAAAAAGGGTAATTGGGTGGTTGCACTGGGAAAATCCTAAAGGCTTTTTAAATGGTAAATGGGCTCAACTTATATAGCGCTTTTCTACCTTTATCAGGCCCAAAGCGCTTTACAGTAAGGAACCAGTCACCAGTTCACACTCTCATTCTTACACCAATGTACGCAGGCACTGGAGGCAAGTAGGGTGAAGTGTTTTGCCCAAGGACACAACGGCAGTGTGCATTTTGCGGGAGCTGGGATTAGCAAGAGAATGTATTTTGCAGAGAATAAAATATATATTTTCCGTGTAAAATCAGGAAATCTGCAGTTGGGTTTTAAACCGGGTTATTGTATAGACTCAGTTTTGTTTTGATTTGATCTAGGTCTGGCGGTAACTGGAAGGTGAAGTATTTTATAAGATAAGCCTTTATTGATCTCACAATGGAGAAATTCACTTGTTCCATCAGCTCTCAAGAAACACTAAGGGTGTGGAAAATATATGGGAAATGTGCAAACAAATTAAGTAGTAAATAGAGGTATGTATATAATATACCTCTATTTACTACTTAATTTGTTTGCACATATAAAAGCTTTAAGGCTTAAATCTCTGAAATGTAAATGCAATCCCAATGGTTGGTTGTCCAAAAGTGTAGATTTGGCATCAATGAGCCTATATGTCTTTGTACATTACTGTAAAGCAGTACTAAGTAACTCTTGCCCCTTGAGGCCAAAAGCGCAACTGCAGGTGCTGTAGCAAGTTGCGATTTTTTACTTATTAATTGTCCATGAGAGTAAATACTACACTGACAGAAAACACAAAGGGAGAGAGGGATATCACACATGCAATTAGACAATGGAGATAATTGTTTTCACTCAAACTTGGCTGTAAATACTGTTTAAACTGGTGCTAGCACGCCGCTAGCATTGCCTGTTAGCCTGTGAGCTTCTTCGTTGTGATTCTATTAGTGTGTATTGGTGGCTCCGGTCCAATGGCAGTCAAGTTGCAATTGTGGTTTTCTGGCCAGAGACACCAGGGGGAGATGAAACTCCGCCCTTAAGATTTTTTCTTTTACTTATTGTACATAAGATACCTCTTTTTTTGTATTATTTAACTGTTTGCACATTTCCTGTCTGTTTTGCACACCCTGAGTGATCTTATTGAATGCCGATTGTAACAAGTGAATTTCTCCATTGTGAGATCAATAAAGGATTGTTTTATCTTTAACAAGTTACTTAGTACTGCTTTAAGGTCTTGACTGAGGTACAGATTTCCAAGGAAACTACAGAAAAACAAAAAGCTTGCTGTGGCTTTTTTAGGCGACTTATATACATTTTTGTCAACGTATAGTGATTGCTCAAGGCGCGGGCATAAAAGAAACATGCAGTGATGGATGGACAGACCTCCGTGGGAAAGGGCAGTGTGTTGGACAGGTACTGAGTGCACTGTGTACACGCCTCATAGGACACAGCATCCCCCGGGGGGGAAACCACATCGCCAACATCCCCCCCGAGCCGGTCACGTATAGACACACACCACCAATCTGCGCTGAATCAGACTGAGAGGAAAGGCCCCACTACTACAGGATTTACGGTGCCGCGCAGTGAAGGCAGTCAAGCCAAAAGCACACACGCCCACAGCCAAGTTTCATCTGAAGTGGGGCCAGGCAGCACAGTTGGACGGTTATCAATTAGCAGATTTTAATTCTGCATGTTGGGGGTAAGTGTGAAAGTTGGCTGCTTCATCAACTCAAGATGGAAAGAGGGAGACTGAGGGCCTCTCTTGGCAAATTCCAAGAAATTAATCAGCAGTTTTATTTATATCGTAAAGATGTCTGTTGGTTTGGTTAAAATTTTGAGTGCATAATAGGTCTGTGTGGCACCTGCATTGGCCATTGTCTTTACGCAACCTTTCATTTAACGGTAGAATTTCAACATATTAGCATGATCATTTTATATCTTTTGAGTGCCATTTCATCCTTTATGCATACAATTACAATCCACATGTTATTGGCCCCTAATGTACGTTCACTGGAGAATAAGGTGTAAGGTGGATTAGATTTGTCTGCTACGCCCTTTCCAGAAGATGGTGACATGTCAGAGTCAGGGGAGAAGGACAATGATGAGAAGGAGCGAGAGGAGGCAGCGGGAGCGGAGGGAGCTGTGCAGGAGGAGAGAGAGGAGGAAGTGGAGGAGCTGCCTTGGGCTGAACGATATGGACAAAATTACATATCTCAATATTTGTGCCAGATATGTCGATTTGGATATGATACTATATAACTATGGGTAAGGTGAAAACCAAGCCTTTTTCTTTTTTCAGAAAAATAAAAACATCATTATACAAAAGAGTGCCGTTTTATTGATGAAAATCTATATCATTTATATCTTTCTTTTTCAATATTAATATCTTGAATGTTCATATCTCGATACGATAACGATATATCTTTCAGCCCTAGAGCTGACCAGTGCAGGACACCACGCTCTGAAACAGGAACAAACCCAGGAGGCGGTGTACCGTTTCAGAGGAGCACTAAAGGCAGCCAGCCGGGTTTCCTCAAAGTTCTCCGGTTTCCCCTATACCTAAATACATGATGGTCAAGTTGGCCCACAATCAGATTGACAATTTAAAGCACTTACTTACTTACTTACTAATACTGCTTTAGCCCCTCTAAGCGTGATGGCACCTGGTGAGGTCAATCAGATTCCAGGGATAGACTGACTATGGCCACCCCTTTGACACGCCCCTGCCAAAATCAGCAAATGAATTTTAATTTTAATTTTAACAATGCTCATTTGCTTCTTCAAATTCCTCGGAAGTTTGATATATATTAGAGATGGTGAGTAAGACTTGGATTGGGTAATTTAGAAGAAACATCAAATATACTGTACTTTCCAACTGTCTTTGAATGCTCATACAAATGGCAGCATGTCCATCCACGAATATATTTGTCAAAGCAAAAGCATGAATAGAATCATCAACTTCTCTCCAGATGACTTTCATAGACATAATCAGTGAGGGGTCTTATGAAGTTGTGTTTTAACCTATTCTTCGGCTTCTCTCGTTTTGTATGCAGTTGAATTCGGTCCACTGAGTGCTTCTTCTGACTGCAGACTTTGTCTTATCATGATACAATACTTAATTTATTTGTAGTCTGTTCATCACTATTCACATGGTGTCTCCTGTCTAGATCGAACGGAGGAACCTGGGTGAACGGAGGAACCCTGCATTCTGGAATCTGAGGACTGGACCGTCTGTGATCTTGGCCCGTCTGCTGAGGGATCCTTCGGCCTGGGTGTCTATAGCCTGTCCGTCCATGGGAATGGATCTCTCCTTCTGTGGTTATCCCCAAGGTTTCTCTTTTCTCCCGTTTTTCCTTGCCATGCTGGAGAGTCTAAGGACGGGGGACACCCACACCGCTCGTCGCTACCTCCTATTGGACATTATATTTGCCATTATATTTACCTGAACTTTTAATTGTCATATTTATTGCTCTGTTTTATTGCCTTGATGTTTGGTACAGCCCTGTGAGGCGACTTCTGTTATGATATTGGGCTATACAAAACCATTAAACTTGAAACTTGAAACTTGAATTAAACATGAAGAGCATTTGACTTGCCACAGTGTACCATTGAGCGAAAAGTGTGAGAAAAATGTTGAAGGATTCAAGATTAAACTACACCTTTTGCTACAATAAAGATCTTAGCGCAGAAACTGTCGGCTTTCTGCCATCACAGTCAAAGCACCTTCTGAGGAAATGATCCAGCATAATGCGGGACATAGCTCATAATGTGTAACACTCGAGTTGACTGCCACAGTGTGTGACAGCCAAAGACGGAGGTGTCTGAGAGGACCTGCTCGTCCGTCCCGCGATCCTTCTTCCTAATGGCCGCCCACTTATTCTCACTCCACCTTAACCACCAGCGGAGTCACGTTGGAGGGCTTTAAGCTCAATCTCGCAATCCCACCAGTTCATTCATCACCCCCGGCCAGCGCCAACAGCTCAATGAAGATGAAGTAACGCGTCTCCGGAGCATTCTCCTCCAGCAAAAGCCCATTCGTCCTGTTTTCTCACAACAACAAAAACACCGCTTTTAAGTAATGGCCTCACTACGGCTTCAGATAATTATTAAAGATTGAGAGCTGAAAGGCAGCGGCGCACTACAATAACCTCCTCACCCCCTTCCCTCTCGCTTTCTCTCTCACTCCTTTCCCGCACAGAACTACACAAAGCGTTCCCTGCCACTGCCTGAGTCTACACTGCGGGTTAAAAAACAAGTTCATGCACCGTGTCATAATCGAGTCAGACAAGAAGACTGAATATGTGGAGATTTTTTTTTTTTACTTTTTCTTTTTTTTTTCAAATATAAAACAGCAAAAAGCAAAGGCAGCAGCCACAACAACACATTAAGCCGGTGAATGCACATAAAAGACGAGGAAAGCCACAGGCTGCCTGTTCTCCCTGGCAAGGTTGTGAATCAGTTTGTATTATGGTCCGGTGAGGGCGTTCTGAGTGAGAGGGTCGTGATTTAAACCACTTCTATATTCTGTTTAAAGAGCATAAATAAAGCTCACTGATAAAAGTGTATTTCAGTGGTTGCAATTAGCACACGGGGTGGCATGATTTAGGTAACATAAAGAAGCACCTGCGATACTTGTCGCCTGGGTGTGTTTGAAATGTGTATGATTTACAACATGCACATCAAATCTCACAAGCTCACTCAACAGACGAACATTGCAGATGGGAATATACCTCAACCAGTATGCGCCGAACACCCCCTTTGGAAACAATGTGGTAATGCATGAACCCTCAGAGCAAAGCACAGAGCATGACTCCAAAAACATGTCCCCACCCCCCCTCCCCCCAGCTTGAAATGCAAATGTGGTCTAAATGGTACAAGAATAGCTCCTCGCATAATGTATTCCAATTGTGGCCAGGTGTTTATTTATTGACCCCCCCCCCCACCTGCTGGTGAGTGGAAAGAGCACCCAGAGACACAAGAACCTACACATTTTAAAGGAGCGGGCAATGGCAGTGTGGTCGGTAATAATTTATGAGTCCCTCTCTCCCCTATCAATTAATTTGGATGAAAAACCACCAGCGCATCAGTGAAAAGGATTGATGAATCATGCATATAAGCAGAATCTGCAATTGGTTCAAATAAATCAGAATTATTTTTACTCCACATGAGCTATAAATAAAGGAAAAAATCAATCAAAGTGGACGGGTAATGTAGAAGCAAGAAGAGGGAGGTCAGCGGCGGAGGTGTCTGCGTGCGTAATGGCACAGGGAAAGTTCCTATGGCAAAATACATTGTGGCGCTTATGGAGCAGTGTGCCTCAGCGCGCACTGTCGCTCCATTACGCACCTGTTAACACAGTCTCCACACCAGCTACTATCAATGGGTCAACGCCAAAGATGCGACACGCGATGCCACGTTGTGTAGGAGTTTGTACTCACGCTGCTGTTTTGTCCGGACCAGTAAACGACCGCGTGGTTGTGCGCAGAGTCTCCGGTCAAAGCGAAAGTACTGCTGGACAGTTTGGGTTCGTCCTGACGGTTATTCCCTTTTCCTTCGTCTCTGTTCCATCTTAAGTCGGACTTGCTTTGTTTTTGCCCGTCCAACGACGCGCCACGACCTGCGGACGCACTGAAATCCAGTCCCCCACTCCATGACAAGTCAGCAAACTCACTTCTCTTCTCTCTCCGTAAAGCCTTCTCTGGGTTTTCGTTAAAATAATCACTTTTCTGTGTTATCCCATCCACGTTAGGAAACTGCGTCGCTTCCCCTTGGTCTTGAAACTCCACTCGTATTTGTCTCAGCGGTCCCGGCTCCTCGGTGGACTCGGCAAAGCGCGCATCGAGTCGTAATTCTTCCACTCGAAGTTGAATAGGCGACGGACAGGACGCACATGTAATGTCCGCCTCAGCGCCGCGCGGGCTGAGAGCGGCAAAGAAGAGCCACAGACCCAGAGAGCAGCGCACGCCTGGGCACGAGCCAGACCAAGTCTCCATGGTCAGGAAGAGGAGGCAGCTCAGGTCGATGCCAGGGCGAGTGCACGGGAGAAAAAGTACTGCTTTGAGTCGTCCTTCAGAAGCTTTAGTTGTTTAAAACCAAAGAACAAGAAAAGAGATCTCCTCAACCAAACAGTTCACGTCCAAAGGATGTTTGGTCGGGAAAGCCACCAAACTGGAGGAGGAGCTGTGTCTCAGCCAGCTGCCGAGTGTGCGCCCGGAAGATGAGAGTCGGGGAGGGGAGAGATAGGCAACCCGCACCGAGAGAGAGAGACAGAGAGAGAGAGAGAGAGGGAGAGCGCTGTCCGTGGTGCTGATCCTCAACATGAGCCTCCGATAACCGTTTCACTGTTTGGATTATACGAAAATTCGCCTTTCACATCAACAAGCTGGAAAGATAACTTTGAACGGGGGGTTAAGATGGACAAACGTCAGTATTGAGACTAAAGTCAAGACTTGGCAGAATGTGCGGATACGCAGCGTCTAGTTCTAAACCTGACGTTTGGTTCACTTATGGTTTCATTGGATCGGTGGTGTTTTCACTGGTGTCTAAACAACTAAAAATCATCCTTGTTTTACAAAGTTTTTGAGTAACTTGAGACAATGGCTGGGCATGACTTAAAACAGCATAAGAAACGTTCCAGAAAGATAAGATAAAATGCATCTCACATTTTGTTTTGAGGATACAGTAAACAGTACCTGCCTGCTGTTGCAGACTTACCGTACAAAAATAAATAAACAAATACAAAACCCTCCACCATTATTTATGAAGTATAAATATTGATAAAGCTACAGTGTGCTGCTGTGGTTCACTCATGCCCGGCAGCGATCAGGTTTACATGATAATTTTGCCTGCCTGAAGCAAGTCACGGGAATATGAATGGTTATAATTCCAGCTTGCCAATATTTTTTCCCCATTTTCTGGTCTGTGAATCCTGTTGGTAGTCCCCGTAAGAAAAAAAAAAAAAAAAAGGGTCTGTCTGCCTCTCACTTGAACCTAATGTGAAGAAGAGTTTTCTCGGCATGAACCCGGTCGCTGTGTGCGGAAAAAACAAGCCACAGCACACGGAAGATCCCTTGGGCTGGACTATGCTCGCTGATGGATTGGAGAGAATTGGCAGGGAGTTGCACCAGTCCTGGGGGGAAACGAAGGGAGCGCCTAGAGGCATATGGAGAAGGGGAGGGGCCCAGGCACATCAAGGGCTGCAGCTCAGATGGAGGGATGCTATGAAAGTGGAAGTATGCGCTGGTGGCCTGTTGGATTTCTGTGTAGGGAAAAAAGCTCGGAGTGGGTGTTTGAGAGTTTAGAACAGGCATGTTGTCTCTTTATCTGTCAACTTCACACCCCACAAATTGCCCATTGGGGAGCTCACAGTGACAAGCAATGAATATTAACCAATCAGCCTATCATACAAAAAAAAACAAGGGATGTCCTACTGCTTAGCGCTTTCTAAAATATTATCAACCCTCACCGCATACTTTGGGGGAAAACTATATGATTGTAAGTACCCCTTTGGCAGCCCTGATGGTGCTCCGGCCTAATAACGGGGGCGACAGGACAAGACACTTCACCCACCTTGCTTCCAGTGTCTGTGTACATTGGTGTATGAATGAGAGAGTGAATGGGTGAGTGGTTCCTTGCTGCTTTGGGCCTAATGAAGGTAGGAACGCGAGGTTGAGACCATTTACCATAATAAAGTAAAGGTAAAGCCGAGGAGACAATGTGTTACATTGTAGCCGGCTGCACAATGCTATACTAAAAGACACAATAGCATAGCATAGTAAACGTTTCATTCAGCAGTCAAGAAACTAGAAATAAATATCAAAATATAAATAAATCTAAGTTATCAAGATTAATAGATAGGACTAAAAGAAATAAATAGATGTCAGCAAAAAGCTAAGCTAAAAAGGTGGGTCTTGAACCTGCTCTTACGGTCGAGAAGGACAAATGCTGCCAACTCAAAGACGTAGCAGTATCAGACGACTCAGACATCATGGTAAGAAGGCTTGAGCAGATCAGCAAGTACAAAGATCTTGAGATCAAAATGTGCAGAATGTGGAGCACTAAAGCCACAACTGGGCCAGTGGTTTTTGGATCTCTTGGCACTATCTAAAAGGGACTCAAGAAGAACCTGAAAGAGCTCCCAGGCCATCCCAATGCCAAAAAAATTCTAATAGATGGCCCTCATGGGAAGTGCTCACATCCTACGAAAAGCATTGATCAGAAGCCCTATATCTCTGGTTCCATAATAAACCCAAAAGCCACCAGAAGAAGGCGAGACACTATACATAATAATAGTGATAACAACAACCTGCAGGATTAGACAATGGCCTCTTCGACCACCATCACTCACTCACAGGCTCTCCACATCCGCACAGACAATACGGATAAAGTGCCCCACTGCATGACATGATTTGAACCACCGACCTTCCAGTTGAGCCACTGTAATCCAGATGGGAAGTGCTTACTGAACAACAGCCATCATCATCCAACCAACATGTTCAGCCCAAATAACCTTTAAGGCCAAAATAATGCCCTATAAACGGCCCTTTTCATAAGGACGCATTGTTTTTCCCAAAAGGAGACAGAACCGCAGCGTTGCTTTACTTTTGGCGGGCCACTGCATCAGTATTTGACCTCCTTAAAAGGGACAATTACTCTTGTCTTGAACTCGTTCCGACCTGACTGAGGGAGAGTGTTGAGATGGCTCTGGCACAGCAAGAGCCAAAGACTAAATGGTCAAAAGCCACCAAGCAATAGATCATTTCAACAAACCAGACCAATGTGTTTTCAAAACACATGCACGCACGCACGCACACACACACACACACACACACTCACACACACTCACAGCTAAAAGAACTGAAAGAAGTCCGATACTTAAACAAGGTCAGCCTTGGGGCTTGTATAGAAACCTAGGCAAGACACTAAGTATTTGAGATAGATTTGTAATGAGATTTTAATGAAAGTTAATGGAACTTTTTATTTCTTTTGATTTTGCCATTCATCAATTGCCTTTGCTTTGCCTATGGATGGAAAATAATGAATCCTTTTTTTAATATATATAAATATATAATCAATTAGAAGAAATTACTACTAGTTATAACAGGGGTAGGCAGGTTTGCGTCGTGGAGGGCCGATTTTCATCCTTGCCAAAACACCAAGGGCCGAACTTCACCGTAGAAGCCTTAAGTAAATGACTTTTTTTCTGCAAATGCCAATGCTTTACATCTGTGGTTCTCAAGTGGCACGGCTTCGGGACCCAACATCTATGATGACAAGCCACAACCAAAATAAAACTATAATTTTCCGTATATCGAATTAAATATTGAATTTTCCACAAAAGTTTTTTATTGAACAAGCTGTAGATCTGCTTTAAAGACTTTAACAGACTCCGGTGTGCTTCCACGCAGTTTCAAATGGAAAATATTGAAAGTGCTGTACTGTAACAGGTATTTGATCCCGTATTTGTGTTACAATATTTCTTAAATTCATCTTGAGGGCCAGAGGTTCTGTGCTGGAGGGCTGGATTTAGCCCCTGGGTCTGATGTTGCCTATAATAATAATAATGCCTTACACTTGTGTTGTGCTTTACAAGCCTGTATTACCAAGTTTCTCTAAGCGCTACACTATTGTCCTTATTCATTCACTCCACACTTGGTGGTGGTAAGCTATTGTTGTAGCCACAGCTCCCCTGGGGTAGACTGACAGAAGCTAGGAAACCAGTCTGTGCCATCGGCCCCTCCAACCACCAACCACACACTCACACACTACATTCACCCAGGCTTCCTGGTGTTCCTCGGTCTCACATCCAAGTATCGTCCAGGCCCTTCCCTGCTTAGCTTCCGAGATATGACGGGATCGGGCAGAGCAAAGATGGTAGGGTCTATCCTTGCCTTAGAGCCTATGATCATATGTAGGGGTAAGGACTGCAAGAACAAGAAATGAGTTTCCCTCACAGGTTGGCTTGAACACACCATTAGAGACAGGGTGAGGGGCTCAGTCACAGTGGAGGAGCTCGGGGTAGAGCCGCTGCTGCTTCACGTCAAAAGGTGTTTTGGGCATCTGTTTTGGTTGCCTCCTAATTACCTCGTTCGGGAGATGTGCCAGGCATGTCCGATTGGGCGGAGACGCCCTGAAAGACCCAGGACAAGGCGGTGGGGCTATGTCTCTGAGCTGGCCTGCGGGATCTCCCCAGAACAGCTGGAGGAAGTGTGCGTGGTTCGGGAAGTCTGGGCATCGATGCTCAGACTGCTGCCTTCACCACCCAGCCCCGGAAAAAGTGGAAGAAAATGGAAAGCTGATGGAGCCATGATACATTCTTTATGAAGTGGCAGCCTGCTGTGTATATAACCAAAGATATTATTTCCAATAGGAGCTGCAAGCATGTGACCTCTTGACCTGCCCTGAGCGGTGCACTTGAAAAGATCGCTTCGTAGTCACAAAAGTATCGCATTATGTAATACTGCCTACATTACTTTATTCTTGATCATATGCACAGTGAATTTTAACACCGCCTATAGCTCCTAAGTGGCTGTTAATGGCTGAGGATGAGTCATTGTTATCAGAAGTTTGAAGAAAAAAAAGATGAAGAAACCATAAGAAGTGTCGCTTATTATGTCCCCAAGACTGAATATCTGTAAAATGCTTGAAGCTAATTTTATATCAGCCGCTGGTCTGTCAAGTTCTGAAGCCTTTGACATATCTTAATCTCAAGAAAGTGCCCCTTTGAAGACGAGAATATCTTGTCAGATTTCACACGTCAGTATAAATGGAAATCTGGAGGGAGAGAAGGGAAGACAGTGTGTTGAGGTTTCAAATATGCCGGTTGAAACGCAAGAGGTGTCATTCCCAGACACAATTCTTTTCACTACCAAAATGAGAAATTTAAAACATGCCAAGGCCGTTATGGGGTTTTCTAACCTATATACAGCAATACTACATAATATTGACTGTAAGCAGAGAAATACCATTAGGAATGTACGGCTCTGTCCATTACCTTACTTTATTTATCCAAGCTCAGTGAGTAATAAATTGTTAAATGTTACAAAAACAATGTTAATGTGATTTGTGAAGGGAAAGGGGTTGTGGGGGAGTTGGGGTGAACGTGTGCTTTTGTTTTGGTTGTGTTGACGCAATGAGCGAGTGCCGACCCGCGCCACAGCGGGACCAGCTTAGGCGACATGTCTTACTTTCGGGACACGAACTTTGCTTAGCTCAGGATGGGGTTATTCAAGTTTTTAGTTTGACCTGTGAGAGCCTATCTTGCTTAAGGCGAGACACGGCAGGTGATAGTATTGATTTTTCACGCAGTGGCCAAAGTGGAGATTTTTATCTCGTTTCCTCCCTTTACATCTTAGTTTTCATGTCAGAGTATAAAAATGACAAAAATTACCCCGTATGATGTGTATTTTAGGATATTTTGCCGCAAGCAAGACGAAGATAACCCGGAAGTAGCAGCTCCATCGCCGTCTTTCCAACAGGTATTCATTCACAAATACTGACAGATTTTACATCCACGTGTCCTGCGAAGGGTCCCTGTGATGACACCATCACCCAAATATGGAATTTCTCCTTCTGGGAGCCGCAAAATATGGAAAAAAAACTCCAGGGCTGGTTTTCTCTGTATGAGGGTAAGGCCCCACTCGGGCAGCAGGCGAGCCCTTATAGTAGTTTATACCGACTTTCTTTAAACTTAGCAAAATTTTGAATGATTTTTCAGAAGGAATTTTTCTATATCTAATTCCTAGCCTGATTTATTCAGCTTTGAACCCAGAAAAACATGGCAGAATTTGAGTTTTTACAGATTTTTTACACTTATAATGAGTTTATTAAAGAACTAAACAAGATATCCAAAATAACCCTCTGAAAAAAATCGTTGTTACTAATATGTCAATAAAATAAAACCATACATTTTTATATGACTCAATCATGAAATGAAAACATAACATGACAAAAAAAATTGCTATACATTCATATCTATATCAGTAATGTTCAGATATTGATTTCAAGTTGATATCTCTACATTTATTCTTTTTCCCTTTTCACCTGCAGTGTCTCTCGATGTAAATGAGGAAATTAGTGTGAGGCTGCCATCAGAGCACCACCCTCAGTTCTGCTTGTAATAAACCACGCCTCAGTCCTTTAATGAGCGACGCCCTCTCCACTCAGAAAATAAACGTAGGGCCAGATCTTGTGACTGGCGCAGTCCGTGCGCAACTCTAAACGCAACGTGGTACATGTGCGATCTTGCATGTTACGCTAAAGGCTGCGCCACTAGGGAGAGGGCGTTATTTAAGAAAAAGTGGCTGACTGAGGCGTGGTTCATTACAAGCAGCACTCGGAGCTGCTCTTCTGTGGCAACCTTCACATTATGTTCCTCTCCTCTTTACATCGCGCTGCCTTGTCTTCTTCCTTAGAATCGACGTCAAATTGAAAACAAAAGCAAAATGCCTTGAAAAGTCTGCTTGAGCATAGGTTGCGCACAGGCTTACTTTGATACAGTAGATCAACTCGCACACCCCTAACACCAAAACAACAACAGTTTTCATAAATAAACCACACATGCCTTCAAGTGCCACAACACCAGGTCTAATCTGTGTTTTCAGGTGACATTTCCATTGTGTGTCAGTCTTTACCTCCTGATGATGCTCCTTGTGTAGCCACAGCCCAGTCCAAAAGAAAGAAGCGCATTTTACAGGGTCAATAGCAACTTTTTTTTTTTTCCAATTCAGCCGCTCCAAGAATCCTGCAGCTGTAGCGCAAATGTTCCAATATGCTACAGTTTTCTTGCAACTACTGTACAACTCTACAACTCCGCAGCCAATGTGACAGTTTGTGATCCATTAAATCCTGTACATTTCGTAACTTTGCGCATTCAAACGGTGTCCAACGCGAGGCTGCTGCCTTTCTTTCCCCGCCCGCTCATCTTGGATCTGCAGTGAGTGGCTGCAGCAGCGGAGGGACAGTTTTATTTCTTTAATCTTTACTAAACATGCACGCTGCATCCTGTCCTGCCCACTTTTTGTGCCAGGTATGACACTGAAGATTGCAAGGAGCGCCACCCGTCTGCGTACTCGTCTGCTCTACAGCCTGCGCTATGAACGACAAGATCTGGCCCCATAGTGTTTAGAGTTTGCACCAGGCACAAGATCTGGCCCGTAGTTTCAGTTTTCCAAACTCAGGAGAAAAAAACATTGAAAATGATGGAAGACTCATGGATAGCCGAGAGCATTTGGTTCCACTGGTGAATAGATGCTATGAGTTTTGTCCAAGGGCACAAATATGTACTGTATGTGTTTAACCGTCTCTGCCTCAGTGCTTCTCGCAGGTGAGTGATTTTAGAGAACTGGACTTCTTTCAAAGAACCTTTAAAAGTTAGTCTGCGCTGTAACAATAGAAAACACGGCTTCAAACTTGTTGACAATGTATTTGCTGTACAAATTGTGAGATGCTGTGCTTTCCCAATTATGGCGTTGTCTTGGCAGCAGGCCTCCTTTCAGATGTAAACCTCAAAAACAGCATTACAATATCAGCTCGTCAATATCACAATTTCATCTACAAAACTGCCTACATTCTTAAAATCGCAGCCAGCTGGCTCCGCGCCACACACTACACCGTTTTCTTTTCCTTATTGCCCTGAGTTATATATCTCATCTTTATTCTCTAATATCCCTGCTCACTCTCCGATGCCTCTGTTGGACTTGTTCTAAACTGAAGATTTAAACATTTGTCTGCACAGTGCCTGAGGAGGTCCACGCTGTCAGATCAGTTTAAACTGCTCTTCTTAGCAATGATTTTTAGTCATGGTTTTGGAGTCCACAAAAAAAAAAATCCCCACTGTTTCTTATAGGTTGTGGGTAGAGAAGCAAAACATATCTCCCCTTCCCAATGGACTCCTCAGATCACAGGAGCAGCAGTGTTTTGTCATCGCAAATGGGACTTCACGTTTCATCCCAGACCAAAACATAGACTGCATAATAATAATAATAATAATAATAATAATAATAATAATAATAATAATAATAATGAATAGAAGAAGAAGAACGAGAAGAAGATGAAGAAGGAGAAGGAGAAAGTGAAAGAGAAGAAGATGGAGAAGGAGAAAGAGAAGAAAATGAAGGAGAAGGAGAAGGAGATGAAGAAGAAGAGAAAGAGAAGAAGATGAAGAAGGAAAAGAGAAAGAGAAAGAGAAGAAGAAGAAGAAGGAAAAGGAGAAGGAAAAGGAGAAAGAGAAAAAGAAGAAGAAGGAAAAGGAGAAAGAGAAGAGAAGATGAAGGAGAAAGAGAAAGAAAGAGAAAGAAAGAGAAAGAAAGAGAAAGAGAAGAAGAAGAGGAAGAAGAAGAAGAAGAAGAAGAAGAAGAAGAAGAAGAAGAAGAAGAAGAAGAAGAAGAAGAAGAAGAAGAAGAAGAAGAAGAAGAAGAAGAAGAAGAAGAAGAAGAAGAAGAAGAACATGCAACCTCCACACGGGTGGGAATCAAACCTTCTAGCTGTGAAGCACGAGCGCTAACCGCTGCACTAGTGAAACTGTGTGTACATAATACGTAGGTGGGGATATGGAAGTTCTGACCCCTCCTTTTGCACATTGCCCTGCACTTCACCTCTATCAAACAAAAACACTGATCCAGTCTTTTTTCTGCTCCGGCAGAGATCGACCAGATCAAGCTCCACAGTGGAGACTGTACCAAACCGGAAACAGAACACAAGCAGCATTTGTAATTTCAAAGTTAATTCTCTCTACACGGACTCTATTTTATCAGAAATGTTTAGTGAGTCTTTGGCATCCGTTCATTTCAAAGAGCCGTTCAAAAGACTGGCTCTTTTAAAGGGCCAAATAACACAATATCTAAGACGCAATCGATAAAAGGCACTTTTCTTATCTAATCTTTTCAGAACTGAGATCCGGTTCGAACAGTTCACCGTAAAAAGAGCCGTTCAAAAGAGCCAGTCGGTCATGAACGTCACATCGCAAAAATGTTCATTATTTTACTCAGTGTAACCTTGTTATTTCCACTCCGTAGGATCTCGGGGCTAGCTTCAAAGGGATCTCCTCTCTGACAGGAGGTTTCAACTTGTCTGCTTCTATATAGTAATTGGTTATTTCATTAAGAGTTCATGAACTCATTGTTTTGTGCATGCTCTCTTCGAGCTCCTCGGGGATCTGCAGAGAGGAGCCAGGCGGACTGAAATAGCATGTGGTAGACTTTGATTTTTGCAGTCATTCGGAGGCAGCGTACTTCAACATAGTATAGAAAAGACTTTAAACGGCAGAATGTGATAATAAAACTCTTGTAAAAGAAATGTCTTCTAAAAGCTATGCTTACTCCGACACCCACTTCTAATATTGATGTAACAAGGATTTAAGTACAGCCAGATTGATGTCACTGCTACATCGTCTAAATCATATTGGCAAATGAGGAACATTTCCAGCAGACAATGGAGTTGTGTTTTTTTTTTTTTTTTTTTTTTTTTACAGAAAGCAGCTTTGTGTCTCGCCAGAAAACAATTTATTCTTGCGAGAGATAAAACACAACAGTTTTCAGACATCCACAGGCTCAGACAAACTCAAAGACAATGACATCAGATACATAAGTTAAACACGGTCTCCCGGATCCAATTATGCGACGTTCTGAAGGGGGGGCCGCTGCAGAGAAGCGTGGGAACAAAATTGCCCTAAAGTTGAAATGTGTGCAATCTGTGTGGATGTAATTTAAGTTATATTATCTAAATTAGATTCAAATTTGCTCAAAATATATGGCTTCCTGTCTTTAGTCTATACTTGCCAGATACAGTTGCATTACACATTGTCTCATTTTGAATTGTGCTAAAGTACATGTGCTAATTTTGGATGCTAAAAGCGAGGTCCGTTTTTCTTTCACCAAGTGCTGCAATTACGGTGGCAGGAGAAACTCTACAAAGAAAATAAATTGATTTTGCTCCCGAAGCCACGTAACAGGAAGAGGCGGGCATCCTTCAGCTCCCACTCCAGCGTGCAGTAAACACCGCGGACAGCCGGGACAGGAAGACAGTCATAGGGTTTGCCGCCTGTTGGAGTTATTGTGCAGATGAGTGGGGAACGTCTGAAAGGAACCATGTGACACTTAAAGCTCTCCATCATCCAGTGTTTTTTGGATCCAGGTGCATTGTTATTGATAACATGACACAGCATTGCGTTATACAAGGGGACGTGGCCTCGCTCAGGGGGAAGGAATTATGTTTTTTTCACTCCTTATAGCCATTCTCTGGAGAAATATGAACTTATTTATCACACACAAATAAAGTCAAGTCTAAATCAGGCCCTTATGGATGTTTTTTCACAGCAGATTCTTCAGTAGAAGTGAAAAAACGGCACGGCAGTTCTAGCTAGCGTTCGCAAACATGAAGCATCATGTTAGCATTCTCTGTTATTTTTTGTTTTTATGGGCTATTGAACCTTTTTGCTCCACTCCATGTCTTTGTGGTAGAAAACTCTATTCATCTTTCAACATTTGTTCAAGCACTTTTGGAGTAATGGTGCGTTCCAGGCAACTGGTAACTGGTAAATTTCCAAACTCAGAGACCTCCAGACTGCTACGAGTGCGACCGTAATGGCGGCCCCCAGTGGAGGAGCGCAGCTAATGATAAAGCTGCAACAAAACCACTGCATAAGTGATGTGAACGTTACCTTTGGCTACAGCCTCCAAGTTATGTTGCATGTTTTGAATTATATCTGGTTTGTAACGTTAGCATTTTATAGGCTAGCATTAGTCGTTTTGTTTACATAACAAAGTTTAATCACCTGGAGCGCTCTGAGGTCGTACGTCGGGATTTCCATGTGGGAAAGATATCAGCTACCAGTTGCCTGGAACACAACATAAATATAAAAAGTTTAGATTTTTCTCCTCTTTATCCCCCTCAACTGCTTCAAACCTGACCATATATGGGCGAGTCCAGAGATGCCGTCTGTATCTATGCTCAGTATGACCATAAAAAGGTATAAATTAACCACATCGTTGTATAAACCGCAAGGTTCCAAGCATCCGGAAATTACAGTAATCTATGTGCAAACTGCCTTGGGGTGGATTTAGACTGAAGCAAATCTATGCTGATGGCCCCTCCAGTCAATACGTTTGCTTAAATGTACAGTATTCTTCTTAATGGAAAATGTCTAAAATCTCACGTCTAATAGAGTAATAGGGAAGAAATGCACTGATTGTCCATTTAACCATTTAGGTAATGGACTGTATAATTCTGAGCCGGCTTTTAACTAAAACAAACCATATAACGGGCAGCTGCTTACAACATAAACAACAGGACACACAGGAATAACACTCTCCCAGGGACCTGTTACACTGCAGTGTTAACAAACGACCTGTCCGTGACCACTCCATTGGTTTAAAGAAGAGCAGTAAATAAAGCCCAGCGCCTGAGGATGCACGGGCCGACTCCGGAGCGTGTGACATTTGCTCTGAGCTCCGGTGGGTTCTGCGCTCCTCCAGCTCAAAGGTCACGCCATGATCAGGAGTCCTTGGACACGCAACTGTAATCGACCTTTCCGTTTGATATCGCTGAGCAGATTGACACGCAGCGCTATAGGGGCTTTGCATTCAGTTAACACTGTACAAATATAATTAGTTGAGTTGCTCGGGGAGTTATTAGGTGCTGGGGGGTGTTAAGCTTATAGAGGACAAGGTTACAATGGCAGTGATTTAAGTGAAATACAATAGCCTTTTTCCGATCGCTGTGCCTGATTTATTAACAGAACTGGCATGAGCTAAACCGACCTGGCATTACGTTATGACCAGTGACTCATGTGCATTATTTTTGTCACGGCGCCAGTCAGTGTGTGGGTGTAAGATTATGTTTCGACATTTTGTCATAAAAATTGGAAAAGAATTGGTGAGTGCAAGGCTGTCGACTGGAGGGGGGTAACCGGGCAAGACTCTGGATCAGGAGACTTTATTTTTTTCAGTAAGTATTATTACTCATTTATTTTTCTCATGTCATACTCATTTGAAATCATCTTGGACTGCCCTGGGCTCGAGTTTTTGGACATCAGGGAGTTTGACACAGACTAAATGTAAATGTACGGCTCCTCCAGGTTAGTCGGTGTTTATCGATATGTGGTCCAGTGGCAAACCGGGGGGGGGGGGGGGGGGGGGGAAGGGCCTTGCGCTACAAGATCCACCAGAGTTGCTTCTCCACATGACCGCACTATACCTTTTTGCCACTTTTGGACAATCAGCTTTTGCAGTGAAGGCCACTGCACTGTGGAACAAACTGCCTGACACTATAAAGACATGTGCGACATCAAGGGCTTTTAAACCAAACATCTAAGAAGTAGCCAGTGACACACACACTAATCGTCTATGAGCAGATTCTCTCCTCATGGTACTGACTTTGTACTTTGTTTGTGTTGTTGATGTGTAGCTGTATGGAGGGGAGGGAGTAGGTCGTTTTGTTGGATCTATAATGTTGTACAGTATGTGTACCCTTTGTCTTGTTTTCTGTTATGGATTGTCCATTACCCTGCCTGGGACTGCAGATGTGAATTAGCCTCAGGCTTACTCTGGTACAATGCATCAAATGGGAACATTTATGTTATACTTGTACACAGTCCCTTTTAAATAAATAGACTAAATGTCCCCAGCTCAAGTCTTGGGGGTGGCCACGTGTAGCACAGACAATCCCTCAAATTAGATTGACCACCCCAGTCAAATAAGCTAAGGCAGTACATTGGGGTCAAGCAAGTTCAGTTAAATTATATACCACCACAGCACGCTTGTGTATTATTGTGTGTCAGAATGTGGATATATACACGGAAGCTTTCAGTTCTCAATTTTAAATGAAAGCTTTAAAGGCACGGGCCAGTTCGGATGTCACCCCAGAATAAGTAACTGCCTCCAAGGGATCTCAATTGGGGGTGTTTACACCCCTGTTTCAGTTTATCTATATCAGATCAAAATCTCTCCCGCTCTGTCTTGCTCTCTCTTTCTCTCTCTCCAAATGAGTAATTAATTAGTTGCATTAAGAAGTGAAAAGAGAGGGAGTTCTTCAGTCGACCGGACCTGGGCCGTTGATTTCACAGTCTCCTCCCTGAAGACATAACCTTGAAGAGACTGTGTGATGGGTGCGTAGGGTCCCTGGCGATTCAGAAGGCTTTGTGGGTGAGACTGGTGAGTACATATCCTTAATGGAGAGGAGAGGGGCTCTACTGATCTTCTCAGCCACTCTCACTATGCAGGAACTCGGCAACAGCAGCATGTAGTTGGGTAGAAATATAACATGATATTGCGAACAGGGCTAATGTTCTTCACAGCTGCTCAAACATGATTAAAGCTGTCACTCTGCCCCTCACAGAGCCTAATAACTTTCATATCTGATCAACACCTCACACTTCAGTATCTGCTGCTTTATTTGGTGGCTGTTACCAAGCAACCACCTATCAACAAAATCAGCAGGTGATGTGCACACACCTGGACTATATTTAGTGCTTTTATTGCTGCCAGAAACATGTTGAAAATGAACTCGGGACAGGGATAATAGTCTGAAAATCAATATACTGGGAGTTTGATTGGCTGAAATATATGATCCTCACAAACTTCCTTTTTACATGATGGCTGAGGAACAATGATGATCAGAAGTCAATCCCTAACCATGACCATAACGCATTCACTTGTCCAAACGTCAACCGGATTGTAAAATATAACATGGTCAAACAACAGTCAGTCAAACAACAAAACGTGCATATCATAGAACGTCTTACCAAAATTGCAATCACGGTTCAGGAAAAAAGAGAGACACACTTCTCAAAGCTGCCCTGAAGCTGACTGGCAGAGATGTGACTGACAGTGGCTGCTCTTACCAGTATCAATCCCAGGTACATGTGCACAGTAGTTACAGGTTCTTGAGGAAAGACCCATACATTTCAGTGGAGTTGTGTGGCGCTGCATCTGCGCTGTCCATGGTGCTGAAATGCTCCGCGCTGTTCTGTTGTCCTGAAAAGTCAACAATAATCCAACCGTCCAATGATTAAAAATTGACAATTGACATTTGATTATGTTTTTCAAATATTCTGAGAGAACCATGTGTGTCGTGAGGTGCATGGGCATGTGAACTCAATACAGAACATCGTCGATATGAGGGAGGAATACTAACCACTGTATTCAAATATCTATCTGAAATGTTTCTTGTGAAGAATATGCAACAGAATACCGTACATGTGAGAGAACAAAGTTAAGTTTTTTTTTTTTTTTTGTGACAGAAGAGGTTAGTGTACTGGAACTATACAGAGTTCATTTACTGAGGATAGGGCGATCCCCAAATGAAATACCGTACATCTTTTGAAGTTAAAATCAGGACACTGTATGGACTGAACTTAGGAGACTCTACAAGTAAATGTCCAGATTCAGGCACACAAAGGCAGGGGCTGTGCAAAGTTACCATTTGAAACATTGTGAGGTATAGCACCAGTGTCTCTCAATGTTCCCGGAGCAAATCTATATAAATACACATGCCGTATACGCTCTGATACAACATGAACATCCGAAACCACATCCAATAAAGCAACTTCCCATCTGCCTGGATAAAACATGATTTAGTTTTTCATTTCACAGTGTGTGCCCACCGAGTCGAACGCAGCATCACGGAGAGCGCAGAATACAAATGTAATGTTTTCCAATTGATTGAGATCAGCTACAGGTTGTTACTTATTTAATGTGGTGAGCGGCTCCGAACAGAACTATCAACGCAGGGGCTGATGGGAAAGTTAATGAGGGGGGACGTCATTTCGACAGCTGCTGCGTAATAGCTCTAGGTCAGAGCTGGCGACCCTGCCTTGTACCGTTTCAACGAGGATTTATGGCCCCATAAAGAAATCACAGCCAGGTTTTAAAATATTAGGCTTCTTTTATAGTGTCATTCGATTTCAGGGAAAAGTTTTGAATGTGGGAAGAAAGATGTAGCAATGATCGGAACTTAACATGCAGCGGTAGCAATAGGACAGCATCTGCAAAGGTATTGAATGTATCATACATGGTGGTGCCGATGGGTAAAAGTGATAAGTTCTCAACAAAAACACCACCAATGTTAAGCACAAATCTTCAAAAACTCAACTTATACAGTAATTATTTCACGCAAATGCAGAATGTTCACACCTTGCCCTAACCATCAAATAGAGGCCACCTGTGCGTAATCTACTCTCAGTATGATTACAGCTGTTCTCTGATGGCCTCAGAGCTATGGTCGGAGTGTATTGGTCACTAAACAACATCATGAAGGCCAAGGAGGACACAAGAGAGGTCAGGGATAAAGCTGTGGAGAAGTTTAAAGCAGCATTACGTTATACAAAGATTTTCCAAGATTTGAACATCTCACGGAGCACTGTTCAATCCATCATTCGGAAATGGAAAGAGTATAGCACCACTGCGAACTTACCAAGACATGGTCGTCCACCTACAATACCAGACCAAACAAGGAGAGCACTGGTAAGAAATACAACCACGTGCCCCAAGAAAACTCTGGAGAAACTGCGAAGTCCTGCCACTGAGCTGGGGGAATCTGTACATGGGACAACTATAAGTACTCTACACAAATCTGACCTTCATGGACGAGTGGCAAGAAGTCCCCCCTCAGCGGGGACTGGGAAGATTGTAAGAATAGATGTGAAGATGGATGGAGCCAAATACAGGGACTGCTGGAGTCAGTAAGAGAACTGAGGCTGGGGCGGAGATTCACCTTCCAGCAGGACAATGACCCTAAACACAAAGCTAAATCTACAATGGAATGGTTTAAAAAAAAATATATATATTAATGTGTTAGAATGGCCCAGTCTAAATCCTATTGAAAGTCTGTGGAAAGACCTGAAAACTGCTGTTCACAAACGTTCTCTTAATACTTTCAAGAGGCACTGTGTATTTTTAAAACCCAGTACAGGAATAGCATTGGCGGTAGCTGATCATTTGGAGCACATTTGGAGTGTTCTGCAATGTGGCATGAAGCTTTGAACAGTGGCATGGCATACATTTGAACAAACAAAAGTGGGCAGTAAATGCAGTGATGGATAATGTTGTTGCGGTCTCTCTTACAAAGTGTCCTCAAACACTTCACACTGCTCCTCCTCACCGTTATCTTATCACACGATCCGTCCGCCTCTAATTGCTTGCCACATCTGGCAGCATAATTACTTTGTGTTTCTCTTACAAGGTGTTTGGCTCTCTTCGAGGAAAAGCGCAGGTGATAAATCTTTCCCCTAACGCCGCCGCCGTGCAAAACTAATCGCAGCAGCCGGCGGCTTTATAACAGTAAATATCATTGACTGATCAGAACCGATGAAGTGAGGCCGAGGAGATTGGAAGCATTCGCTTTGTTTTGACGTGTGAAAAACGTTAAATTGGATTGCATAAAGAGGCAACATTTGCTGTAATGCCTGAATGCTTATATCACTGGCCTTGACACTTTTATTAACAATCAAACTAACCATTACGATGGTGTTTTTACCCATGCTCGGAACTGATCAGTTTCTAGTTTGTTTAAAGGATCTGTATCATGCTATTTTAGCCATCCCAAAGTAAAGTATAGGCATTTATATGATATGTTGTACCTCTACCGCTATGGAGTACTATTTTTTGTGAGAAATATTTTCTGGTGGTATTTTGCAAACCCGGAAGACAAGATGCTTCGATTCAGTTAACTCCGCCCCCTCTCTCCGAGCGGATCTGCCCATGCATTATAAGCAGTAAAATAAATATAAATATCACAGCAATAAGTGAAGTTACTTCACAATACAGTTATAAGGAGTTGACATCTGCAACACACACGCTAACACACAAGCTAACACGCCAACACACAAGCTAACACGTGTTTTGACTCACCACCGCTCTGTCCTGGGGCCTCATTTATCAAGCTTGCTGTGCACAAAATTAGGCCAAAACTTTGCGTAGCCGCTCTTCTGCGCCAAAGTTGGTATTTATAGAAAACAAACTGAACGTGAAACATTGCGCTCCTCCACGCAAACTAAATAGCTGCCGTACGAGGTACGCACTTTTCAGAAACACTGCTGAGAGACGGGAGAGCAGAGACATGACTGGTTTGAGGAAGTCAGGTTTGGTTTAGTTTGGTTTGAAATGGTTTGAATTTACTTTCTTCAGCAATGACAAAGATTAGAATGAAATAAGCAACTTATCACGATGTTTGTGAATATTGGTGCGCACATACGTGCACGCTCGTACCCGTGCACTAGACAAAAGTGCGCACCGGCACCACGGCTCCACTGCGCGCGCCCTCCTGAGACACCACCCGGAATCTGACCTCTCCTCACTCACACCACCCGGACACTGACCTCTCCTCACTAACACCACCCGGACACTGACCTCTCCTCACTAACACCACCCGGACACTGACCTCTCCTCACTAACACCACCCGGACACTGACCTCTCCTCACTAACACCACCCGGACACTAACCTCTCCTCACTCACACCACCCGGACACTGACCTCTCCTCACTAACACCACCCGGACACTGACCTCTCCTCACTAACACCACCCGGACACTGACCTCTCCTCACTAACACCACCCGGACACTGACCTCTCCTCACTAACACCACCCGGACACTAACCTCTCCTCACTCACACCACCCGGACACTGACCTCTCCTCACTAACACCACCCGGACACTGACCTCTCCTCACTAACACCACCCGGACACTGACCTCTCCTCACTAACACCACCCGGACACTAACCTCTCCTCACTCACACCACCCGGACACTGACCTCTCCTCACTAACACCACCCGGACACTGACCTCTCCTCACTAACACCACCCGGACACTAACCTCTCCTCACTCACACCACCCGGACACTGACCTCTCCTCACTCACACCACCCGGACACTGACCTCTCCTCACTCACTCCACCCGGACACTGACCTCTCCTCACTCACTCCACCCGGACACTGACCTCTCCTCACTCACTCCACCCGGACACTGACCTCTCCTCACTAACACCACCCGGACACTGACCTCTCCTCACTAACACCACCCGGACACTGACCTCTCCTCACTCACACCACCCGGACACTGACCTCTCCTCACTAACACCACCCGGACACTGACCTCTCCTCACTCACACCACCCGGACACTGACCTCTCCTCACTCACACCACCCGGACACTGACCTCTCCACACTCACTCCACCCGGACACTGACCTCTCCTCACTCACACCACCCGGACACTGACCTCTCCTCACTCACACCACCCGGACACTGACCTCTCCTCACTAACACCACCCGGACACTGACCTCTCCTCACTAACACCACCCGGACACTGACCTCTCCTCACTAACACCACCCGGACACTGACCTCTCCTCACTCACACCACCCGGACACTGACCTCTCCTCACTCACTCCACCCGGACACTAACCTCTCCTCACTCACACCACCCGGACACTGACCTCTCCTCACTAACACCACCCGGACACTGACCTCTCCTCACTAACACCACCCGGACACTGACCTCTCCTCACTAACACCACCCGGACACTAACCTCTCCTCACTCACTCCACCCGGACACTGACCTCTCCTCACTCACTCCACCCGGACACTAACCTCTCCTCACTCACACCACCCGGACACTGACCTCTCCTCACTAACACCACCCGGACACTGACCTCTCCTCACTCACTCCACCCGGACACTAACCTCTCCTCACTCACTCCACCCGGACACTGACCTCTCCTCACTCACTCCACCCGGACACTAACCTCTCCTCACTCACACCACCCGGACACTGACCTCTCCTCACTAACACCACCCGGACACTGACCTCTCCACACTCACTCCACCCGGACACTGACCTCTCCTCACTCACTCCACCCGGACACTGACCTCTCCTCACTAACACCACCCGGACACTGACCTCTCCTGACTAACACCACCCGGATACTGACCTCTCCTCACTCACACCACCCGGACACTGACCTCTCCTCACTCACACCACCCGGACACTAACCTCTTCTCACTCACACCACCCGGGCCGAACCGCTGCTTCATCCTACACAGAACATGACCTAATGTACAGCGCCTGCAATCTGGAGTTTGACTGAAATGCCCCACATTTTATCGGGTTTTATTGGCAAATCAAAATCTTGCTAATGGCAAATCTCGCCGACACTTAAGGCTCTTCTTTACCTTCTAAACATGTGTTTTGAAAAGTTTTATTGATGGAATATGTAGAAAGATGCCAATACGTGTGATCAGAGAAGCAGAGTTCACTCTTCATTAACTCGAGCTGCGGCAGCATCAGCCCCTCCCTCTCTGCACCTCGCCTTCGGTAAAACCCACTCATTATCGCCTCATGTTTAGGGAAATCTCATTCATAAGTCACTTTGCATTGCCTTTTATGGTCAAATGGAGGCGGGCGGAGGGCGTGCCGTGATGTCCGCAGCTTTCTGCTCCACGTGGAATCAGCGAAGGAAAGATTGCGGTCAGGTGTGCGTACCGGCGCATACGCAAGGTTTTATAGATCGGAAACAAACTTTGCATTGAGAATTTTTCCTTACTTTCCTACGAGTCTCACGCACAGTTTGGTAAATGAGGCCCCTGGCCATCACATTGGGGACTTGCGTTGGTTATAAAAGTTAATCCACTTTGATTCTGGCGAAGTTTAACCAAACATCCATCAAGAGACAGTCACAGAAAAAACACTATTTTGGCTGATAGTCGCTGAATCCCAGAAAGAAATTCCAAATTGTGGCGAGTGGTTGGTTGAAAAAAGGTCCTTCTTCTTGTTTTTGTATATATATATATATATATTTTATTATTAATTATTAATTATTAATTATTAATTATTAATTATTAATTATTAATTATTAATTGAAAATGACCTTTGCTTTTGTCAGTCCTAAATTGAGAATGCCCCTATCCTCGTCCTATTGGGTATATACTTACTTTTTAATAAGAAATAGTCATGATTTCCTCCACTTCCTGGAACTCAAGCAATAACATCAAGGCACCACTCACTCATTAGAACACACAGACATGAGAGGCAGGACAGGAGACATCAAGAGGGAATAGTGATTCAACCGAGTGAAAGCCCTTCATCAGCCGCGATAAAGCCCGAAACAAATGCTGTTCCTGGGGTTACTTGTCTGTTCAGGGGCCTCATTTATCAAGCTTGCTGCGCACAAAATGAGGCCAAAACTTTGGGTAGCCGAACCTCTGTATTTATAGAAAACAATCTGAACGTGAAACATTGTGCTCCTCCACGCAAACTAAATAGCTGCCGTTCGAGGTACGCACTTTTCAGAAACACTGCTGAGAGACGGAGAAAGCAGCGACATGACTTGTTGGGGAAGTCATGTTTGATCGCTTTTGAAATGGTTCATTTGAACTTTATTTTCTTCAGAAATGACAAAGATTAGAATGAAATGAGCAACTTATCACGATGTTTGTGCACGCTCGTACCCATGCACGTATGTGCACTGATGCTAAAGCCTTTTAAACGGGAAGCAGGAATGATCCCGCTTTTCTGTGCTTTGAGTCATCTCTGGACGTAAGTCTGACCAACTGGGTTTAGGTCCAACGCTCGGGTCACAGGCCCTTCAGACGAAGCCGTTTATTGATTTTTTTGTGGCAAATCCAAATCTTACTATTGGCAAATCTAGCCGACAATGAAGGCTCTTCTTTACGTTCTAAACATGTGTTTTGAAAAGATGTATTGATGGAGAATATAGAAAGATGCCAATGCGTGTGATCAGAGAAGATCATCATTAAATCTCCTCGAGCCCGTGTCGTCTCTGCACGAGCTGCTTCAGCCCCTCCCTCTCTGCACCTCGCCTTCGGTAAAACCCACTCATTATCGCCTCATGTTTAGGGAAATCTCATTCATAAGTCACTTTGCATTGCCTTTTATGGTCAAATGGAGGCGGGCAGAGGGCATGCCGTGATGTCCGCAGCTTTCTGCTCCACGTGGAATCATTGAAAGATTGTGGTCAGGTGTGCGTACGCAGGGTTTTATAGATCGGAAACAAACTTTTTGCGTTACTTTCCTACTTACTTTCAAAGTCAGAGTCTGATGCACAGTTTGATAAATGAGGCCCCAGATCCTTTGTGGTCACATTTTTCTAATCCAGCAAGCCACCTGAAATATGTTAGACATGCGACGTCTGACCCGAGCGCATTTTCTCCGGTTCGGCATTACCCAAATCTATACGTTTCTAGACTGGAGAGCAACAGTGTAATGTCTCAATTGAAAGCTAAGACCTACAAAAGTGATTGTAACTTTGTCATCATATTGTTGCTTGTTGTTTGTGTTATGATTTAGTCTGTTTTTTCATGTTTTGTTGTTTTTTGTCAGTTTTTCATTGCTGTTTTGCTGCTCTTTGTTGCGTTTTCGTGTCACTTTTGTGTCACTATTTTGTTGCGCATTTTTTGTCACTTTTCGTTTTTGTTGGTTTGTGTAGTTTTTTTTCAGTGCTATTTTCGTTGTTTTTTTGACACATTTTTGACGCATTTTTATTGTGTTCCAGCACGTTTTTTGTGGCTCTTTTTTGCCTTTTCATGTCACTTTTGAGTTACTACTTATTCATAGATATTTATATATATTTATCATGTTTTTGTCATTTTTTTGTGGCATTTTTTGTTGCTTGTTTTTGTTGTGTTTTGTTGTATTTCCAGCACGTTTTTTTGTGGCTCTTTAGTCACTTTTTTTGTTGCATTTTTACATCCTTGTTCATGTTACTGTTTTGATACCTTTATTCAGAAGTGCCTCCTAAGCTGTACTATGAGATAGTTGAGTTTTCACCCTTTTTTCAAGAACTACCAAGTTGTGGGTTAGTTCTTGGTTTCGATATGGTGGTTGCAAATATTTACTTGGACGCTGCTTGCTCCCTTAACATCACGCACATTGACGTCCAAGGTTTGTCCTCATTCTATCGATTAGAGTTTCCTTTTCAGATGCAGAGTGCCGGTTAAAGTAGTGTCTGGATGCTTCAGTGGCTGAGTCAGAGCCATGTCCCCGTCACTGTGCTCTCTTTCCCCGGTCACACCATACGGATATCCATCTTCACACCTCCGGCTTCTCTCTCTCTCTCTCTCTCTCTCTGCTCCTCAAGCTCCCAAATGTCCAACTCAGTCATAGGCAGGGCATTTCAGGTAAGCAGCCCCGTGCACTCCCAATGCATTATTTAGCCACAACCGGGGACCATTTGGGGGAAACTGAGGGCGAGACTTTGAACTTTTTTTCTTGTGTGATAAATCTTTAGCCCGGAGGAGGTTTGATTTCAATATGTTGAATGGCAGAGGCGACAGAATGAAGGGGATCTTGATAGAGTGTCAGGGAAATTAATGATGCCCATTCCCTGCTGCTGCTGCTGCTGCTGCTGCTAATGTGTCCTTGAGCAAGACCCTGGATCCCTGAGGCCTCTCACGACGCCCCAAGGCTGACGAAGACATGTAGAGAAGGAGACATTGACAGGACCATCTACTCAGCTAAACCACTTTTCTACATTTTTGCTATAATTAATTGCCACCTTCTTACTCTGAGCCTGTCATAAATAGACATGTTGTCCGTCCCCTTCTCTCCATTGTCTTTTACATTGTCCCGATATTATTAAATCCAGTTGTAGTGGCAGGGCCTTCTTGACTCGAAATAAAAACAAATAAAAGAAATAATCATGATGTGTTATTTTTACATTTTTAGTTTTGTCTGATCTCAATTGGCCATATCTGGAAGGAGGAGCCAACAAAGTCTATGGGCCACGCCTGGAGATACAGGTGAAACTTAGAATATTGATAAAAGTGCATTGGTTTCTGTGGTTTGGCTTGAACTGTGAAACTGATCAGTCCATCATATATCAGGCTATATGTATAGCCTTTATTTGTTATAATTTTGATTATTATGGCTCAGCTTGAGAAAACCCCAAACTAAAAATCTCATAGAATCAGAATAATTTGAAAATGGACTGTAAGCCATAATCATCCAATTATAACAAACAAAGGCATATGTCACTTTGTATGTAATCAGTATTTATCTCAGGTTTCATATTGTGGATTTACCGAAATAAATGCACTTTTCAATGATATTCTAATTTTCCGAGTTTCACCTGAACTTGAACGTTTTGACCTCAGAGCGTTCTGATTAAATTCACCTGTGCATAAACAAATCTGCATTCCAAAACAGAAATAAAATGCCGACACAATCTGTTTTTCCACACCAGTTATAACTCAAAACACGCTAAATACTAGAGACTGGTTTGCTTGCAGAAGTTCACGTTGCTGGCCCAGTGGTCGAGTTTAAGTGTGATCGCTCGGAGGCACGTGTCCGCTGTGGCAAAGATTATAATTCAGCTCATTTCTAGCCTAAGTCTGATGATCCCTGTGTTTTCAAGAAGTAATTAGGAGTGTGAATATTTTTCTTGAGGTCATAAATTGTGGGAGCGTAGCATCAGACAAAGTCCGAACGGCCAGCCCTGGGTTAAGGCTTTTTGTGGCTGTCGATTAAGATGAGATAAGATAAGATAAGCCAAGCCTTTATTGATCTCACAATGGAGAAATTTACTTGTTAACATTGTTACTGACTCCTAAACTTCTGAACCCACATAATTCCAGACATGTATACATATTAAAATAGACTTGAGTATATTTATATTACAGTGAATCTGTATTTTGTAAAAGCTAATTAAGTGAAGCCACTGCACAAAAAAAGCTCTGAAGTCGCAAGAAATAACTGCAATTTACACATATTAGTTTTCCATCATTTCTTCACCTCAATGTTTTTCTTGTTTGTGTATTATAGCAGCTTTTCACATTTTCCAAAAATTATTTCTTTCAAATTGATTACATTTTATGATTGCAGGCTTTCAAAACTAACGGCTGTGATAATATGTTTTGCTCAAGGCTTCCATTGAGCTGATAACACCAGTGAAAAGTAAAACAAAGAGAAAAGTCCCAGTTCTTCCAGGAGAAGATGTCCAAATATTGACAAAACAATATGCATTCAAACACAGAGAGAAGAGACGGCGCAGATACAGACAGCTCACATAGAGATAAACAGAGTCCCAAAAAGGGGTGTCTGTCTTTCATATTACCCCAGAACATGCACTGACCAAGTAACAGGCATTGAGAGTTTAAAGAGGAGGCTCCGTTTCCTCGACCATGTGACCAGACTACTACTACTACTACTACTATGACGGAGTTTATGGCGAGAAGAAGTCTGATCCACAACACCTGCGCCTTTCTTGATTAAAAGTATAAAGTAATTATGAGTAATTCCTACACAAATGACAACACAAAAAAATAAGTTTAATCTGTTCTGCCACTAACGCTCTCAGTCTCCATTTAATTTGGGTCATATCCCAGCATGTTCCAAAACCACCAGCGATTTAGCTCGAAACAATTTTCTGTCAGTAAGTGCCATGAAAATGGTCTTCATCTTGTTCACTGGTGGGAAAAATATATATATATATATCCAGAAATGTGTTTTTAGTCCATTATAGTGTAGTGATAAGAGGAGAGATAGTGGCACTAGTATCAAACACATTAGTAGGACTTATTATTGTACATATTGTCGTGACGTTGTAGACCAGGGGGCACCTGTGAGCCAAACGTGTCCCTCCTCTGGTTTAGCCTGTACGAGGGGGTGTTGAGATTGCAGTGTATTTGTTCTGTGAATATGCTGTCAAAAGTAAGTGAGAACAAGTCCTTCCAAGTGTGGCGGGGCGGGTGGAGCTGGGTAGCAGAATGGATGGCGGTGAAGAGCTTATTTGTTTAACCTTTGCTTTTATTTAAAGTTTAGAGTGTTGCACAACTACGCCACCGAGTGAGTCTTAGATTTGGAGCATTAAAGGGACTATACGGAGTTTAAAAATGTGTATTTTCATCCCCCTACATGTTCCGGCCATGTCCTAATGTGTAGAATGAGCTCAGACCTGTTCACCACAACTGCCTCTAAAATCCTGCACTGTCACTCAAAAAGGTCATAATTCGGGTCTGAAGTGCCGTCATGCACGAACTTAAAGGAATAGTTCACCAGTTTTCCATACTGAGATATGTTCTTACCTGAGCTTAGACGAGTTGATGCGTTCCTGTCTGGTCTTTGTGCGTGCCCTCAGTCGCGCAAAACGACGCAAGATGTTGTTAGCACCATCAAACATGGGTGAAGTTGGAAGCTACCGCACTCTTCCACGGGCATGCGCAAAGACCAGACAGGTACGTATCAACTCGTCTAAGCTCAGGTAAGAACATATCTCAGCATGGAAAAACAGTGAACTATTCCTTTAATATAGAAGGTGCAGTTACACATAAGACCTGAGGTGGCAGTGGTGAGCATACAATGACTAACTTGCATCTAGCCCCTTTAATATAACTACCATAATTAGGTCAAACAGGTTCTAAATTGATGACAGACACTTGTTCCATTGTATATAACAACTTAATTTATTCACATAGGCTAGTTAAACCATTATTTACGTTTTAGTTGTTTGTGAATTCACATTAAGTCATGCCAAGTTGCTCCATTTGGTTCAATTTCAGTAGTCACAGTTATTTTTGAGTACACGTGTCATATTTTCCTTTCACTGGTTGGCTTTGAGTTTAGACTAGACTGCACATTTTAACCAATTTCCCAGAGCTCATTTAAAACGACATAAAACAACAGTGAAAACAGAAATGTAAACAGAGCTACAGCAGACCAACAGTTGGTCTCGGTGACTCTAGGCTCCAAACAGCCGGGGCATACCTATGAATGAGAGTTAGCATGATGTTAGCTTTGGGCAGCGGCTACTGGGCTTGGCTGCACCTGAAATGGGGAGGAGCGGCCATGAACATACAGTTTCTGAATCTGGTTAAATAAAAGTCAATTGAAAAAAAAAAAAATCACATGGCTTTCTCATTTGTCAGCATTAAAGTCAACCACATTTTACTGTTACTGTTATGTCTGTACAATACCTGCCTTTTCTCTACTTCAGAGGGAATGCCATATTATCCTGTGAATGTGATACAAAGTGCGACATGAATAAGAATAATATAACTCTCATATCTGATCTATAATAAAACGGCTTTTTATAACTAGGTCCCTTTCTGCCATCTTCTAAGCGACACTTCTAATTGCTCGTACCCCAATCTGCCACTTTGTAAGCTCCCTTTTTTTTTTTTGATTTTGAATTCTCTCTTCTTCTTCGGCTCCTGTACAGGCGGACGAGGAAATGCGCTTTATTTAATGGCCGGTGAATAATTGATGCATAATTCTGTTGTGAAGTGGAGAGAGCACCTTGAGTGGGCAGTATAGCAGCGGCGCGCCTATCACAAAGCGCAGGAGGCCGGGCTGCAGCGTGGCCCGATAAGAGCCAAAAGCAATGAAATAAAAGGCAGAGGGGCTGCACATGGTTGGCACTCGACATGGCTGCCAGGATCCCTCTGTGGGTGAGACGACACTTGTGACAACGGCGGCACAAAAAAACAGCTTCACTCTCTTTCCACCCGACTTCCTCCGACCGCAGACAAGGAGAGGAAATCTTGTTTAAAAAGTTGGGGAGTGCTTCAGACAATGTTCAGTTCAGTTCACTTATCTTTGTCGTCAATTCTACCATTTATACATGCAGTGAACTGAAATTACTCAAACCCGTGGTGCAAAATGCAAATTGTTTAACATAGGGCTTCTCACATCAAGACTTAAAGGGATATTTCAGGATTTTTGACATAGGGCCTCATTTCCTAGTTATCCAGAGTGTTGCTGGAGATATTTTTTTTGTAATTCATGCAATTCTTATGTTTGAAGAGTTTCGTGGCGCTAGGCTCGTGCAAGGCTAGCACATTTCTATGGTATCAGCTAGCCTGCATTAAAAACAGTCTCCACAGTGCACCTGAGGCAAATCACTTATAATGTCTGTGTCGATAGAATAATTTTAACCATTTTGCATTTAAAATAACTTATATTTGAGCAGCATCTGCTTCGTGGTTGTATAAGCTAGGCAGCGGGGAGTGATCTGCTAGAAAATAGTCCCTCAAAATGCGATCATTCATGTGATGCGAGGTCAGTTATATTCCAAAAATTATTCTATCGACACAGACATTTATATGGTTAGTCTGGTGTTATAAGTGATTTGCCTCAGGTGCGCTGTGGAGCGGGTCAGACTGTTTTTAATGCAGGCTAGCTGATATCGTAGAAATGCAAAACTCTTCAAACATAAGAACTTCATGAATTACAAAAAAAATATCTCCAGGTATCAGCAACACTCTGGATAACTAGGAAATGAGGCCCTATGTCAAAAATCCTGAAAAAAACCCTTTAAGACTTACACTTTTTGGTATGGATTTTATCAAGTCTGGTCGGACGGTTTGCACATGCATGACCGACCACTGCCCATGCATTTCACGGATGAGTCAATGCATGGACAATGAAGTAAACCTTCAAGGAAATCTGACTTTTTCATCCAATATTGATTCATTCCATAAAACATGAATTGGTGGTAAGGTACCAAACCTCTAACAGTGCTATGTTAATTCAGGGGATCGGGATGTTTCTCAGTGAGCCGCACTAGAAAACAAATTTATGTAAGGGATAATGCACGACGAGGTGTCTCCATTATCAGAAATAACTGGATGACGCGGAGGCTTCGCGTCGGACGGTTGCTTCCGCGGAGAGTGCATTATCCCGCTTATACCATGGTCCCGCCAGCTGAAACTGTTCATTGGGGCCTGCTTGCTTATTTTTTTTAAGTCCTGGGCAGGAATTATTTAACTTTTTAATCAGTTTTACCTGAAAGTAGTTCCAGCTCAGTTGTTTATCGTTTATCGGAAACAGCTGCAAGTGGAGTGATATAGAACGTGATTTAACTGTTTTGTACTGGTGTACATTATCACTTTTTAATGGACACCTTCCAGCCAATCAGAATCGAGTATTCACCCAGACCATGGTATAATACAGTAATAACGGGCTCTCGCAGTTGGGCAATTGTAAGTCTATAGGCGTTTAACTGGGCTGTTTTTGTTTTTTGTGAATTAACACATTGAGTGCCAAAAACGAAAAACTTGTTTTTGCAATCAACAACTTGTGAAAAGTCACGATCTGGTCATTTCATTAAGGGCATTTAATCACAACGCACCAGAAATGAACATGCCCCTTAGTTCATCGTGTGTTTTCAAAGCCCTGCCCAGCAGTCCTGCAGCAGCAGCGCTTAGAGAGAGAGGAGGTAGTGAACACAGAGGGGAACTCCTGCACAGAACAATGATCTCCACACCTTGTGCTTCAGATCGCTCTTTATTTTTTATCAGTCGGCCTCATAATAAACCTTGTGTCATACACGAGCGCCGTTTACCGCATCCTTGGCTCGCAACGTATTTTTCTATCAATATTACATCTCTATGTTCTCTTAAAACAACGTGAAACTCACGCCCAGACATTCTCAATAGTCCCTTTTTTGTTTCCTGTAGCTCCTCTTGTGACGCCTCCACTGTGCTGCAGGTGTGGGGGCTCTTGGTGCCTCTTCAGTGTCTCAGAAGAATAAATTTGTAGGTCTCAAATGGGTTTAGCTGATAAACTAGCTTTGTGTTTACCTGCTTTCTTCAGGACCATTTTGGACTCTCAAAGTAAACAAATCCACCAAACCTCCACATGACGTAATCCCAGATTGACAGGTCCAAAGGCAAGCGACTATCTAGATGAGCTAAACCTCCAAACATAAAAGGGCCAGTCCAAATCCACTGGTGTGCATTAACTTTATTCTGTCTGTTTGTGTGTTTTTGTTTCACATTTGTTTAAGATTTCTAAACACACACAACTTCATAGAAGAGGTGTCACAGACATCACCATCACTGCCCATATCATTATGTTCTGAGTCATAATATTTTCCTTCTTTCCGTCCATTCTTTACTGCAGGAATACAATATGCCATCCTTGACACGTTCATTTCCGAAGAGACGCACCTTTATTCAGTGACAGTGTCTTTGGAAAAACACACTTTGCAAAGCCTGTTTTAAACTGTATGAATTCATTTACACCTTTGACAAAAGCTGTAATAGAGGATAGACTCATCTTTTTGGTTCATAAAAATGATCAAGACCTTGTGTGAAGGGACAAAACACACAAATTATTAACCATGCAAATTAACACAATATTTAGCACAAGCCATCCAACTATAATAGCTAATCCAAACCAATCCAATTAACTTTTTTGTTTTCAAATGCCACTGATTTAATGAATTCCTGTTGCTTAGAGAGCACTGCACCCATTAGGACATCTGTCTCAAAACATAACAAATTATTACAAATGATATGCAAAGAAGCAAAAAAAAACGACAAACATACATATAGTGCCAGATCTTGGGCCCGATCTTGTGTTTCAAAACGCAGACGATAGCGTGACATTTTGCGCTGAGTAGGAGCGCACTTTGTGATCTTGCCACTCTAGACATGGCGCATTTAAGTGGGTGGAGACACACTTTTTCCTCAAACCAGATCGACTCCGCGTCCAGGAGAGTGGTTGTGTGGGAGTGGGAGGTGAACATGTGCGTTTGTTTTGCGTCACGTTCACGCCAAACGTGGGCCGATCCGCGCCACAGCGGACGCTGTAGCTCTTTTTCTCTCAAGATGTGAACATGGTTTAGCACACGATGGGGTAAATAAAGTTTTTAGTTTGACCTGTGAGAGCCTAAGGCTTAAGAAAGATCGCAAAGTAGCGCGATTTAAACGAGGAAATGAATGTCAAATCCTCTTGTGACGCCCCCTCACAAGTGGCGGAGGCGAATGGCGCATATAGCTCCACCACTCGGAAAATAATTCTCCAAGAGCCTGCGCCCCTCCGTGCGCCACCACAAGATCTGACCCCTTGTGTCTGGCGCAAGGACATTCTTGGTCAAAGCAAGTATGCTCAGCTCCATCAGAGCAGCAGAAACACTGGCTGTAGAACACAAGGACAGGTGCTTATACCTCCTGATGAATAAAGAGAGCATCAGTGCTGGTCGTCCTAATAAGCCTTCTGATCAATTAAATCATGTGGTAAATTTGCGCATTCGAGCAGCTGCCTCTCTTTCCCCGCCTTCCTCACACTCATCTCCAATCTGACTTTGCAGTAAGTGGGGCGGAGGGACAGCTATATTTCTTACAGCTTTATCAAACATTGCGAGCTGTATCGCACATTAAGCTTTTGCGGGACTAACTACAAACTTCCCCCATCCCCTCGCACTCACGCAATTGCCTTCCGCAGAAGTGGTCTGGGGAAAGCATGGGGAGCAGGTGGAGCTGCAACATCGCCATGGGAGTCTGTCCACCCCCTGTCCTGCCCACTTTCAGCAGCAGGTATGCCTCTGCTCAACAGTATAAATCACAAAATCCGGCCCATAGACTAAATTTCCTGAGGCTATGATTCTTGATCCACATATTGTGGATTAGAAAAGAGACCTTGTTATGTTAATAATGTGAGGCATTGCAGGTGAACATGAAAATAGGTTTAATTTAGCGATATTGATGTTAAACTTTTGCTGTGGATTAAGGGCCTATCTCACTGGAGGAGAGTTGCAGAGAGATGTCGTGGAGGCTGCCAGGCGCGGAAGTCTTCACAACTCGGATTGATTGCACGCCTACTGGCCTGGAAACTAGTTGGAGACTCGAGTTACCGCTGGTCATGGACATGTCTCCACATTATTTAGCCTTGATGAAAATGAACAGGTTCGATTTCAGTGGAGACTGAAGAGAAGTCAGCTCCGCAATCCCTCATCAACCAACAATTAACCAGCGCCCCAGTTATATATTTATTTAACTATTTAACTTTAGTATGCCTTGGATATAGCCTATTGCTAACCACCCAAACTAAGTAATAAACTATCCCAAATTGAACAACACAGCTGTCTCCAAACATGCTAAAATGCAGTGAATCTCCCACAAAATAAAACAAGTTAAACAACACGCATTGTGAATGCTTACCTTTGCATTAGCAGAAGCCTCTCCATACGAGTCACTGATGCAGTTTACTGTGTGTCACCCTCATCTTTTCACACAAAATCCATTATTAAATCCATTATTAATCCTTCGACCATGAGGAAAAGTTTGGAAGCTGCGTATCCACACAGATGTCCGACGTTAAACTGCATGTCAGCGGCTCATTCTATGTGCGTAGTGATGCAGCACAGTCAGGTGTCCCAGTCTCAGAGAAGTGTGCTGCGTTCTCCATGCACAGTACTGATCCTTGGTTCATTGCAAATGCACCGACACCTGCACCCGCCTCCCGACATCCCCCGCTGTTCAGGCTGAAAACATTCATAGTATGACTTGTTGGGGCCGTGGGCCGGGCTTAAAAGAAATTCGGCAGCATCTTTTGAAGTTTGAAATGTCAGAGCCCAAACATCTCCGAGGCTCCGAGGGACGTCACAAGTTGAGGACAACAAATAGTAGTGGCGACACAACTTCTTGAGACCGCTTGGAGACCACATGGAGACTGCATGGAGACTGCATGGAGACTTGATAAAGTCTCAGCTGAAATCAAACCTGTTAGTTTTCCCTGAGACTACCTGGAGACTCGCCTTTTCTACAAGGGGTGTCTTGAAGACATCTCCATGACCAGCCGCAACTCAAGTCTCCAACTAATCACCAGGCCTTTTGTGACATAAATAGAGGTGTATTGCAAATGGTCTTTCATACAATGTTTCTGCATGTTCTTTATGCGCATTTCATCAAACGCTTGACATTGTATTTACAATAATGAAATACAAATCTCAATTGCTCATGCGGTTTGGTTCACTTATGATCTACAACCCCCTTTACGCTTAAAAAAAAAAGGCCATAATTGACAATATAAACTGTGATGAATAGTGTTAAGACCAATACTTTGTCTTGGAGATTTGTGAAAAATAGCTCCTCAGAAATCTCCTCTTCTATTCATAAGCAAGCATAAATATTAATGCAGGTGTGCCGACAACAAGCTTTTAAAGACCCCATCGCTGCCGTGTGCTCGAGATAGGTGACACACTTTGTAGTAGGCTGGTGATGGTCGTAAGTGTTTGCGACAGAAGCTGACAGGAGGTATCAGCATCAGCGGCTGCATAGGGGAGATGTGTAGTGCTGGGAGATCTAAGGCTGTGCGTTTGGTGACTAATACAAGGTAACACCAAGTGACAGAGAAGTGAGAACAGATTAGCGCGATCAAAGCATTGCCACCCATCACTCTTCCCCCTGTCAGCTCCCGGCATCATACGAGAGGTGGCATCACAATTGCTTCAGGTGTCTGTGAAAGTTGTGATAGGGTTTGATAAATAATGAAACACATGTACTTTATACTTTATCAGGTATCAGCCTCAAGAAAGTGCCTTTACTACAACTCCTCAGCAAAATATAGTCCTTATCAAGCAGCACCGCCCTTTTTGGAACCCAACAACAACAAACGAATTTCAAGTAATAAAAGGAGAAAAATGTGGTCTTTTGAAAGTGGAAAAAAATAAGTAGTATTGTTATCATGTGAATCCTCTCCAAAAGCAAATGTACATTTTCCTCTGTGTAAATGCCACGGTGCTTTTATTTATGTATATAAATAGTTACGCATTTATACAGTGCTCTTCTACCTACACCAAGCGCTCAAAGTGCTTTATATCAAGAAGCCACATTCTCATCAAGGGTGGGTGAAGTGTCAAGCTCATGGACGCAACTACAGCGCACCAGCAGGAACCACCAGTCACACAACAGCCTGCTCCACTATCTGCGCTACTATTGCCCCCTGTAACTGTTGTTTTTGTTTTTATTTAAAGGAACAGGCCACCGTTTTTCTATATGTTCTTACCTGAGCTTAGACGAGTTGATGCGTACCTGTCTGGTCTTTGTGCGTGCCTGTGGAAGAGCCTGGTATCTTCCAACTTCAACCCTGTTTGGAGCTATAGGAATACATTGAGAGAGGCCTCTCAATGTATCATCTTTGGTCGTTTTGAGTGACTGAGGGCACGCACAAAGACCAGACAGGTACGCATCAACTCGTCTAAGCTCAGGTAAGAACATATCTCAGTATGGAAAAACGGTGGCCTGTTCCTTTAAGTTACATGTGAAACTAATATATCACACGTTTTTAGTATTTCAGAATATAGATGGTAAAACATGGAGGATTTAAATGTTGGCCACAGAAAAGTCAAAAACATTGCTCACATTGTGTTGTGGACTTGCCATGCCGCCTCCGCTCCGTTGAGACTGTAGGGTCGGCTAATTATCCCGTTGAGCAGGTAGGTGTCAGGCAGCATTGGACTTCTGGACTTCTGGCCTGGCCTTCCTCCTCTCAGCCCTGATTTGATGAAGGGCTTTTGATTTCTGCACTGACAATTTCATTGAAGAACACAACAGTGACCAGACCTGTGTTGGAAGTGGGAAGATACAGAGTAAAAGTGATTCTCAAACAATAAGGACCCATCTAAATACAGTGTTTAGGCCAGTGACGATCTTGACTGAGTAAATCTTGAATTACTCTCTAAATGTGTTCTAAATGTGTTTGAATCAGCACCTCTGGTGTCCGGACCAAGAGAAAGTGGATTTTTCTTTTGCCGACAACAAGCATTTTATTTTAACAACTGGATGACGCCGGGAAAAAAGCTAAATGTGCGCTACACACTTGAAAGCCTAAATAATACGTGCTGAAAGTAAATATATAATGGGTTTGCAATCGAGGCAGTTTGTTGTTTTGAGACTTGGCTGTGATTGGTAGAAAATGAGGCACACTTGGGCACACGGGGCGGAATAAGGTGAATAAAAAATATTGTATCGTTAAAAGCTACTTCCGGTTTCGCGGTCATCCAGTAAAGGAAAATAATTCAAGCAACTACAGTCTTCAAGGTTTCTTTGCTGGTGGTTTAACTCCGTGTTTCGTGAAGACACTACACAGACACTGGAGGCAAGTAGGGTGAAGTGTCTTGCCCAAGGACACAACGACAGTGGGCACCTTCAGGAGCTGGGATTCAAACCCGCAACCTTCCGATCACGAGACGACCCGCTCCACCAACCGCGCCATTGTCGCCCCACAACATCAATCCGACTCTTGGTTACGCAACAAGAAAGTCAAAAGTTGGAGGTCGGAAAGAAACCAAACACCTGATGCCAGCTGTACTCCAGGTCACTGTCATCCCACACATCTGAAAATAAGTCGACTCATGTACCACCACTGTGACCCTTTTCAGAACCTCTGCTTCATATCGTATCTCAGGTGCCTGAAGGGGATTTTTATCTTCCCTTTAAAAAATTCCCACCACTATTCCATTCTCTGGGCTTTCAGAAGTCAATTTATTCCGGTTGGTACAGGGTATTAGTCGTTTGCACAACTTTGCTTTCAATTTCCCTGTGTAATACTGATTTTAATATGGTCTTTGATAACAAAGCTGGGCGCAGGCACGCGGCGGGGATTTCATTGTGCTGCAGAAGTAATGCATTCATTTTCGCAGGCTGTGGAGGATCTGTTTTAATTACTACAGGTTTTGGCCTTTGATCGTGTTACAGCCTACGCTTCGTCGTGCCCGAGGTCTTCGACTGTCAGTGTGAGAGAGTGAGAAAGGAGGCTGTTTTTGTGAGGAAACACAAAGCAAAGGAAAAAAAAAAAACTTTTAGGGAGCTCAGATCTATTTTGTGGTCTGGAAGTAGGGAGCAGACGGTTCATAGGCTTCCAACTCCCCTGACGCTTCCCCGGCTCTTCTAAGGAAATACCAAAATTCTCCCACTTAGTTGCACAATGCAGCCATCGTGCAGACCTCAGAGGAGTCGTCTATTCTGAAAGGCAGTGAATGGAGTGGCAGAGACCGGGTAAATTGAGACAATATAGCGCAAACTTGTTGATCAATAAAGAGAAGACATGATAAAATAGGAAGAAATAATACCAACGGAATGACAGGATTATTGTTAAAATGAAAACGTACTGTGTCACAATCACTGGCATCATTGCAGTCACTACTTTGTGTTTCCTTCTTTAGTCAAGTTGACACGTCTGAGTTTACTTCTGTAATTGGTGGTGAGGCTGGAGAAAAAATAATGATGAATTTGAGACCATTCCTCCAACCAGAATCTACCGAGTTGTTCCTTCTTTATGTCATGTCACTGGACAAAAAGACCTAAAATCCGGGAAGATTTAACCCAGTATATGTCCGTATTTGTCAAAGATCCGGAGAATATCCGGAGATATGCAAACCGTATCTTCGACGTATGCAAATTCGGATCTTCCCGGATCGGGACCACTTTTGTATCCGGGAATATCCGAACTCCGGATATTTATCCCTGAAATATACGGAGATATCCGGAAGCCAGTATATGTCCGTATTTGTCAAAGATCCGGGGAATATCCGGAGATATGCAAGCCGTATCTTCGAGGTATGCAAATTTCGGATCTTCCCGGATCGGGACCACTTTTGTATCCGGGAATATCCGAACTCCGGATATTTATCCCTGAAATATACGGATATCCGGATCCCGTATTCTCAAAAGATTCATCACGGATCTCCCCGCATATTTTCTGTATCTTCTTAAGATCGACGGATATTATCCCTCTTGTATCCGGAAAATATACGGAAACCGAATCTCCGACAGATCCATTTCGGATCCCCTTGCATATTATTTGCATCTTTTGGAGATCTCCGGATCTTTATCCCTCTGGTACACCAAAATATCCTGAACCCAAATCCTTAACAGGTCCCATCTGTGATCTCACTTAAGATCTCTTTTGATATAGTTGGAACTTACTGCATATTTCACAGATATGACAAAATGCCTGTGCATCTTACAGTATATTTAAGTGAAGATACCATATTTAAAGAATCTCTAATTTATTAACCATGTCACATTTTGGAAATGTCAAACCTTCAAAACATATCGGGGGGAAAAAGCTTGCTTTCACATAATACACTTGCCTGCAAAGCACAATCTCTCTCCAAACTGAAATCAGATAATCAATGAAACTTTTCACATATGAACCATAAAAACATTTCCAATAACCTTTCAAACTGTCCTGTTTGGAGAGAAGGGATATGACTTGAAGCAGTGTGGAAGTGCCACAACTAAACTAGATTTAATCTTGGACTAATGACAGATGGTAAAAACATGTACAATAGGCAAATCCTCCAGCCAGACTTGGATCCACATCTGGAGATTGGTCCCTGGGGGACGGTCCTGCCGTCACTCACTGCTCCTGGCGGGTTGTCCCAGCAGCGTCAAAGGATGGGTCAAATGCCAAGGACACTTTTTGTTGTATAGTTGATGTATAATGACAAATAAAGCGCCTTAATCTTAAACTGTACCAGGACTAGACCTGGACTGAACCAAGAATTGAAACAGTACAAAAGTAATACTTCTCGTTTAGGGCGGCACAATTGTATATTAATATCAATAACATTCTTTTAGACTTGTGTTGTAATTATCAATCTTTAAGATTCAAGATTCAGATGAGACTAACTTTGACGTCACATTTTACACATAAGAGTGAAAACTTCACATGCATTCTAGAACATGTTTGGAATTACCGAACAATTGCAGTCATTTCCAATTTGCTTTGAAAACAATTAACTGTGCAGCCCTATGCGACGCGTGGGACAAATATTTTTTCATTCGCCAAGGAAAAATAAAAAGAGAGCTTCCAAGGTAACTGTGTTCTGTGGGGGAAGTCGCAACATCATGACCACACAGGCTGGACCGTCCGCCCTGTCCGACTGTTTCATGACATTACACAGTTGTGAGGCTGGGTGTCTCTTTGGGTTTCACTGGTGTCCTCTTCAGAAAAACAGCAGGCAGAGGAGCCCCATCAGCCAGTGGCCTCCACTTTCACAGGATTCAGGTGCTTTAAGAAAAAAAAAAATACATAAATATGTTTTGTTTATATACAGTAAATCAGCATCAAATACTTTTTGCACAAAGCCCTACATGCATGTAAGGATAGCTTTTGTTTGCTTACTTCATTTGAAATGCGTTTAGCTTACCTGTTTGTCTTGGCATGAAGATGGCCTTAAATTATGGTCTATTGCGCTCATAAGGGTTGCATGTTCCTGAAAAAAAAAGCAAGGCAATGTCACTAAGGAGTGCTTAAAAAAAAACAAAAAAGTATCTTGAAGGAAGCGAATGATAAAATAAGCAGTTAGATGAATACAGACTGTAGGTCAAACCTAGTATTAATGGAGACAAACCTCAGTGTTTATCTTGGAAATCTGATTCAATGTTTTCGCCCCCATGTCTGAATGAGTAGTTATGCAGAACCAAGGCTTTAACAAAAGGTAAAGAATCAAATCTAATCTCCTAGCAAACAGTTCACAACTCACACAAAGGTTTCTTCACCAGGCTGTGGTTCAAAGAGAAAGTCACGTTGGCTCTGCGCTGTCCATTTCTCCAGCTCGGTCCTCCCTCTGTGTCTCCAGTGTCCTCGTCTGCAGCTCCTCACTGTTCATGTGCAGCACTGCAGGTGACAAAACTGAGTTTCATTTGGCCAACCTAGTATGTAAAACCGCAGTGTAGGAGAGGCTTTCCTGTACTTATCTTATTTGTGGGCCTCAGATTGTGGTCTTCCTCCTCTCCAGGTTACTCAATGTGGCCTCTCGGGGTGTGTGAGCCACTGTTGAGAAGAAGCCAATCACTGAGCATCCAAGAGGCTCTGTGCACACAAGCGACACGTCAGCCGCTGGTTTTCCACTCGTTATTTTCCTATCTAAGATTATTACAATAAATATTTCAAAATGGATGGATGTAACACGACTTCACTGGAGGATAATGTGTGTTCATAATGGAGGGTGTGAAATGGCACCAAGATCAGAACTATGTGAAGTCTTTAGTTTAAATTAGAACATTTTTTCTGACATTTCTTTTAATTGAACATTAACTTTCAGTATTCTCATCCAACACATTTCCAGTGCTTGCAGCCTGCCACATGTGTTCAATACACTGCTAATCTTTCATAAGAAAAGGATGTATATGTACTATATATGGTAAATACATTACTTTGTAAAAAGTGTTGAAAATCACCTCTGTCTGGCTCTTCTCCCTCAACTGCAGTGGTGTCATCTCTTCTTCCCTGCACACCACTTCCTGTCTGCCAGTACCCTGTTAAAAGACAAATATGGTGAAGTTGTGGCTAATTAGACAGATAAATAGTATTTTGCTAAGGGGGAAAGGAAATCATTTTTGTACAGCACTTTTCACAGAACACACCCAAAGCCCTACGTAAGGGACACAAGCTTCCAATTATTGCCAACGTACCCTCTCACCACCACCGTCAACTTACTCAAGCTACCCTATATTTCCGCATGGTCTTCCATCGTGGTACAATCCCGCCCAAGCTGCTCAGCCTCTGACACCTGGCTCGAACAGGCATTGTCAAAGTGGCATGGCCTGTAAATAAGAATAATCATTACATTCTAAAATCACAACAAACAAGATAAAAAACTAAAGGCAGATGATACAAACATCTGTTGGGACATTAATACTTTTTCCCTCCCAATGCACGGCCTTAAAGGCCAGAAAGGCTGATTTAAAACAGTATGACAAAAATATGATTGAACTTACTATCTTAAATGGCCACATTTATACAGCGCCTGTCTACCTACTTTTGAAGCACTAAAAGCGCTTTACCTCAAGGAATCGCTCACCCATTCACATTCATACACCTGTGTATGCAGACACTGGAGGCAAGGTGGAGGAAGTGTTTTGCCCAACGACACAATGACAGTGCGCACCTGTCCGAATGGATCTAAACACATAAAACAAAACAGGCTGATACAGTATATAACAACCCTTTAGTTTTCTTTTTCATTATTTTTACTTGCCTCAAATTGGCATCCACCCTGGTCCTCATCCATGTGTGGACAGCATTCAGATCCTCCCAAAACTTTTGTGGCAAAGCAAATATGGACATTATTAATAGTAAAAGCATAACAGTAAATGATTACAAGATGCAAACGAGATTGAATGCAGCATGAAAGTGCAATATTTATGGCACTTCGCAAATAAGGTAAGAAAATAATGAGTAATACTTATTTTTACCAGGTTTGTGACACACACAGTCTGTCTCAGAGACACACACTTAAAGTTTAGTCTTTTAGGCTTTAAAAATAAAACAGCGCCAAGCAGTGTAAATATTAAACTTTTTAGTGCAAGGCATTAATGTCTAGGACCAAAGGCATTATTAATCTTATCATGTTGTTTTGTAAATGACATGACTCAGTCCAATTTATTAAAATAGAAGGCTATGCAGCACAATTTAGTGGCAAACTAATATTAACTATAACAAAAAAAAACGGTTAGCTTATCTTCAGCTCATTTATTAGACTTGCATTTTGTAACCTAGGGACAGTAGAAAATAACGTGAGTGTTTTGTCTGATTGCTAGCGACACAGTGCCAATATCCTCAGTGAAGTAAAATACTTACGTAAATGCTAGACATCGGTCGTTAGATAAAGCTAGCCATTAGCACAAGTATGCTAACTTAGCTTGCTATCTATCTAACGGTTCTCGGCGCGGAGTTCTAGTCCCAAGGATCCAGTTTTGTTTTTTGGTTTGCTTCGACTTCTCCCACCCGAGGCTTAGTCGATGTTGTGTCCATTTCACTCTGCTGGGTCCAAGTCCGAAGAGAACGTACATTAGGAAGAACATTTTCTCTCTCCGTGTCTCCGGAGCTAGCACCGCTCCCCGCTCTGGCCGCAACACAGACTGTACAGCGCGAGCGCCCGTCTCTGTTACTCCCGCCCACAACAGGTGCACGAGCCAATCGGCTTTCGCGCCACAACTATTTCAAAATAATCTAGCTCCCTGATTGGTTCTTATTTTTCGGTTGAATGTAGTTATTTTCCGGTATGTTGAAGCATAATCGTAATTTTGAGTGTATTTTCAACCTTAGACGCCATCACCAATGCAAGGATAAATATTCGCTTCTTTTAGTAGAAGAAACTTGTGACGCGCGTCAAGGTCTCAATGGCACAGTAGACAGTGCGCGTGCATGTGCCCCCTCCTCCACCCCACCACCCATTAGAGTGAACCTGGCCTCCCATCATACTCAAATTTAAATGAAAAATATGTCAATCGTTTGCGCTACGTTTGTGCTGTAAAAATCTTTGTGCTGTTAGGGTTTTTGAGATATTAATGATTGTTTTATTGGTCAGATCTGAGGTCACCCTGCTTGTTATAAAGTTCCAAAACGGGAAAAAATGGTGTCACTGCTTCCTCTACATCTGTGCTGTTTTGTGCTGTAAAGATTTCCATTTGTACGGGTTTGGTTTTTAAACTATTACAAACTTTAGAGTCCTCAGAGGACGAGGCGTTCACCCTCGTCCTCTGAGGCGCGCGCACGTGTCAGAGGCGCACGGCAACACACACTGCATGCAAAAAACAATCATCAATATCTCAAAAACGATAACAGCACAAACGAAGATTTTTACAGCACAAAACAGCACAAACGATTGACATACTTTTCATTGAACATGTACCAAGATTGAACCTGCGAGAATCCAGTATGGATATTTTTCCGGATTTGTCGCGGATAGTCATATCTCACAGATCCGGAGAGATGCACCACTGGATCTGTACAGTAACATTTAACAAGCTCATAAAGTGAGGCTTTATGTTGTTTAAATATCTCCAAAATACTGCCCGTACATACGTAAATATTATTTAATGAAATATTGCCAAATAAAAAAATACTAACATTTTAAATTCTCAGATCCGGAAAGATAATTATATTCATATGTCAGGATCTGTGACAGATCAGATCCTCCCGGATTTTCCAGGATACTTTCCGGATATCTGACAGATCCATGAACTAGGATCTTATTATATCTTCCCGGATTTTAGGGCTTTTTGTCCAGTGTGTCCATTTAGGAAAGGGATGGCCAAATAAGATCTTGATTTGAGAACCCAGGTCTTCGGTAAAACAAACACACACACAAAAAAAACACCCAAGGACCATCTGAAGGTACTGAAAATGAAAGTATTTGTTGACCCAGGGTGTGAAGTACTTGTCCAATAGACATTCTATGAGTTTCTGACAAAAGCCCTTCAGAAGTGTGTTTGTATTTTCCTCGTCTGAACAAAGCACACTATTCCATTTGATTCGTCAGATTTTTGGGCAAACTCTAAACCCTTCAGTATGTGCTTGTGTGAGAGCAGGTGCTTCTTCCTGGTGATTTTTTACAAATAAAAGGTGATAATGAAGGTGTCATCTGATAGTTCTTTCGGAGACATCCTGACTTTAAGATCCAAAGAAGATAAGTTATTTCATATGGCCAATGTGTGACCTCTTACCACCTGGAAACTGGTAAATTTTGTGTTTCTAGCCACCCAAGTGTATATGAGAGGGGGGAAACACATAAAAAAAATATGCTTATAAAATTCCCTGGGGTACCAATATTTTAGACACACTTTCACTTTTTAATTTTATTTATGAAAATCTGGCCTGTATTGAGCACCAGAGCAATAGAGGCCCAGATCTACCACACCAGACAAGACCTCAGGAGTGCCCTCAAGTGGCCCCTGAGACAATCCAGCACGTAATTGCACACCAAGTCTTGTATGTGAGATCGATTAGCCAAACAACAAACATTGTGGTATATGATAATTAACAAAAAAAACTATTAAGAAAAAGCAAAAGAAGTTGCTTCACGGGAAAAGCGCTGCCTTTTCTTCACTGGCCAATTCATTAAAGTAAAAAACTGTTATTAAAACTTAAAATCCAATGTTCTGTGGTCAGACAGTTTTCATTAGTCATTTGCAGAATCATGAAAAAAGGCTAAAAATAAGGGTCGCGGTTAAGAGCCCTGTGGGACTACTGTTTCATTTCACATTTTCTGATTGAATATTTAGATGAAGTAGAAGTTTATAATTTAATAACCAGGCAGGAATTAAAATAAAAGAGTGGAAAAATCTCGCAAAAATAAATGAAGCATTTGGCTTGGTGCAAAGGGAATAGAGACATTAGAGAGGGAGATAATTAATAATTCCAATTATAATGTGGTGATTCGCCAACAGTGTTGGCTGCAGTTAGCCAACAAAGCCCAAGTGAACTGAGCACGTCCAAAACAATACTAATAGTTAGTTCTGCAATTCTAGTTATCCTACTAATGACATGCTCTTCAGCCATTGTGTTTTATACCCATCATCATTTTTGTGTTTACTGAAATGGATAATGATAAAAAAGAATACACAACATTCTAATGATATTTTGGACTGTTTTTAAAAGAGGATTACAAATTCACCTTCTTTTTTACACTCATTTATTGTTAGGTGTGTATATTTGATCATTTAGAAAACAAAGTAAAGCATCTGTTCAAATTTCAGCAAACCACCTGAAAGCAACGATGCATTGTACGGTGTTGAGTTGTATAAAGTAAGTATCTATAACAGGAGGTACAGACAAACGACTTTGAAGGATGAGTGTACGACTTGAGAACATATTGTGTTCATTATGGCTTCTATTGTAGGCTTGTCAAACCTCCTAGTGCTTCCATAAATCATGTCATGACAAGTAGTTGTGTGACTACGTTTTGTCAAACCATCATCTCCATCTTTTTTATTATAATTTTTTTTTCTTTTTTCAAAATATATGTCATACTTAGGTCAGATTAGCTCAAAAACCTTTTCTGCCTTTAAACTGAACTCTAATCATGGCCAAGTTTGGCTTTGCTCCTCTCTTTAGTCCGGACCTTTTGTTGGCCCTCTCCGATCATGTTTAAACAATGTCTTGGACTCTATAATGAAGTATGATGAAGCCTAAGTAATGAGGTGGCCCCTTGTATAGCTTTTCCCCAGCCCTTTAGCATGGAGCCCTGACCTTTATAACTAGCAGAATTAATTGGGATGGGCTAACCTTTTAGTGGCTGTAGTGGTAAAATAGGACCAGCGTTCCCGGGTTGCCTCATTATACCAGAGCAGCTTTGGAGTCCGAGTGCTCCTTCCTATAGTTTGGGGAGGCACGGCAGCAGCCGCCAGTGTCAGGCTGTGTCAGTGAAGGCTGGTCTTATGAGGTTAAGGGCTAAAAAGTGTTCCACAAATGTGATTTGATATAAATAGAAAGGGTATTATATTTTGGACAGTGGCTTTCTTTACAGTCGTATCCAGCAATGTATAGCAATGGATATTACTAAATGGCTGGATTGTTGTAGTGATGATCATACCAAGATGTATTGATTAACATGACTATTAAACCAGCACAGATCCTCTGAGATTTCAAAAGGTCCTTTGCAGGGGAGAACTGGCCCCAGAGGGGATCCTATTGTCCAAGTTTGTAGGCATATGGGGAAACAAACTGGGGGAAAATGAGCAAACATCCAGCTAACGTCATAGGAAAGTCCCTTCTGGCACAGAAATCAAAACATGGCAACTTTTCACTGTTAGGTGAGATTGCTGAACAGCCCGACCCAAGTTCCTGCTGTTGCACACCGCTGCAAATCTCAACCAAGATGTCATCTCTTGATTCCTTCTTCATTCCTTTCTATTGGCACCTGCTTGTCACTGTCACCATCTGTGACTTTTTGGTCTCAATCAACCCCATCTCCATTCAACTGCACTTTCTTTCCTATAACCCTCTGCCTCCACAACAACTCAGTACCATTAGTCACCCCAGTCTACACATCTTTTTTTTTTTAAATCATATACAGTGTCTGGCCCCCCACAGTGAGATTTTATCCCCTTTGCCAACACTCAATTAACACTGCCAACAATGAGCATTCCTACTGTGCCTGCGTCAGTGAATGCACCACCTGTGGGAGTGCCGTGAGCTCTGGCGCTGCTGATCACTAGACTCAATAAGTCAGTAGTTGAATTCACGAGGGCTGTCGTCTGGTCGTGGTGTTGTGGCACGAGTAAGTAAACTGTTTTGTTTGTCAGAGCTACAAATGTATATAAAAACGGTACTTATTGGAGTGTATTGTCATGACCAAGGCTATGAGGGCGGTTGCTCCCTGTACCCCTCGGGTGAGCACTATTTTGGAGCTATGGTGTCTGGACGCTAAGGTAACTGCCCTGATTTATGCTTACGCTTCTAATAAATGTTTGAACAGTGACTTACTGCGGTTTTATTTTTGTCAAACAGTTGGCCACTGCTGCTCTTTTACGCTCCCCCTAGTTGCTCTCAATTGTAGCCTGCAAACATGAGCTGGGTTTTGTTTTTGTAGCTCGCTCGCCTAGAAAGGGAAACTGCCCATTCAGGGATTTGTGCGTTGTGCCACAGTGTAAACCTGCACTGTTTTGCTCTTTATTTGGTACCTAGAACAACTGGCACTTTACCTCTTAAGCACCTGATTTTTCTATTATCTGAAACTACAGCAAGCACTTTTAAAGGGTAATTGTTACATATACATCTTTATCCTAAAAAATAGTTGCATCTATTTGAGTGAAATACATTTAAACTGAAATGTCTTGTTCAATGTTGTAGCCAGACTTGCCTGTAGCTCTTAAAGGGGCCTTACCGCTCCGGTTACAAGTGCAATGGTCCGGAATTTACGGAAGTGTTTTAGAAACACAGTGGGCCACCAACGGGGCAATATTCAGCTGCACATGTGCGTCTTAAAAGCCTGCGCTACACACACTCTTACCTTCTCGGTCTCCTCTCTCTGTCCTTCACAGACCGTGCATCATGTTGGAACCATCGCGTCAGTAAAGGCGGTTTAGTTGTGAAACACAAAGTGAAACCATGCGCAGCGTTCATGCGCTTTAGGAACAGCTCAACGGCCACACCCAGCGTTTGCATTTAAATTACGGCTTGATTTTCAATCCATCAAAATGACACATGGCCTGACAAGCTAGAAAATATTCCATGAATGACAGAGAATTGTTGGTTAATGTAAACTCTGGAGTAGATCATCACTGTAAATCATCAACCAACAATGTGGATATGAAAATAGGAGATGAAATGCATCAGGAGACAATACATAATACAATATCGTCTCACATAGACGCAGACGCCATTCAATTGAATTAACCTTCACCATCTGTTTCAATAATAGAAAACAGGCATTGAACGGCAGTCTTGAATCATTATGCAGTTTGAAGCAGTCCACAGAAAGAATTAATGATGACAAAGTATAGATAGGCAGCAATGGGATAGAGGAGCTGTCTCCTGGCATTATTTAATTAATAGGGAAAAGACTAGAGTGGCCAGGGGACTACAGCCAGGTGAGTTCATACTGTTCATGCAAATAGGAAATGTGGTAGGCATACGTTTAATTGGCTTTTAAAATGAATTCACCTTTGGAATCCTTGGAAGTTCGCTTTTGTTATTTATAGGATGACAGCCTTGTTTTCAGGTCACAGTCAGGTGAGGACGTTTTGTTTGAATTGCTATATGTGAAGAATGTTGGACCATAAAAGTGTTACTGTGGCTTTGAAATCAAACTTCCCATAAAGGCCGTATTGACTTGTAGGTTTAAAATCACTTGTTATCCAATTATGCCAGGATTTAGGTTTCATTTCCAATAATTTAAGTACATTTGAAAATATAATAACGCTTCTCAAAGTCTCTCGATCAAATGTGCGGGAAACCCCAAAAGAGGCCGACTCCCGGAGGTGTCCTAGAGCCAGCTGACGGGATAATACGTCCCCACTGGCCCGGAACTGCCTGTACACTCCAGAGACCAGACTGATGGGGTATGGGAGTTCTGCTATAGCCCTGGAGTGAAGACAGAGGTACTTCTAAAGAAATGTTAAAATGAATAAGCTGAACAAAAGCCATGAAATCATTCTTCAAAAGCAGAGTTAGCAGCAGAGTTAGCAGCAGCAGTGGCAGTGGGGTAAGCCAGCACAGCGTCCGATCTCAGCAGATAAGACATGAGAGGAAGTGAAAGGACAACAGGGTTTTGGCCTTTGCACACACCAAAGAGGAGTAAATACGGAAGGAAAGCCCACTGTGTGAAGTGTCCAAATCCGACAGCGAAGGTGTAATGTTTTCTTTGATTTTTTTTTTAGTGTGTGTGTGCTTTCAAGTGTCAATAAAACAAGGTGATCGGACTCAGAACTTACGTAATCTGCTCCAGCAAAACTTTTAGGTTAATGAACTGAAAACTTTCAACTTAACCACGGTCTTGGTTTAGAAAGTTTGGGTAAAGTCCGTTGGAGCGCTTTATCGACTAAGAAAAACAGTCTGAAGTATTTACATGGCTTGTGTGCTTAACTTTCTGCTGGAATTCGATTTTTTTTTTCCAGCACCAGTCTGTCTTCTGCTCCACACCTCCATAGTCCCGACAGGACTGTGCGGGATGAAAATGACATCTTGACTGTTAAAGTCTCATTCTGCGACATTCATTTTGTATAGATTAGCCTAAAATATACATAAACGTTGAAGATTGACTCCGGAGTGTGGGTTACACAGGCCCCAGAGCAAGACATATTTCCTTGGCTGATTCTATCCTGTCCCTCAACATGCAGCTGCAAAACAGATTTTAATGTCGACATAATTGCCACTAATCCTCTATATTTGTTAGTGAAATGACTGTAATTGCTAAAGTGACTTGGTGGGCATGCACAATAATTGCGCTCATATTTTGTTGATCACGCAGAGGCAATTAACACCGAACCAAAATGCACTGTGGGACTTCCTTTTAACTTTTGGCCAATCTCTATTATCAAATTGTCCTTTAGGTTGGGTGGGAAATCAGGTCAAATGTGGCGGCCTGTCTTTATCTGGGAGTTTGGGTCAGTGGAGATGACAGGAGGGAAGCTGCCCTTTCCCTCAGAATCATATTTAACCTGTTTGAAAGAGCGCAGCACACAGCCCATTGTCTGCATGAATCAATCCCACTGAGGGCAAGCCAACCCAAACACGGAGCATCTGCTGCCGGAGTGGCCAACATGACCGGGCCAGGACTATGAGCAGCTCATTAGCTATTTTTAATGTTTGCTTGTAATGTGGTTCTCAACATTAGAACGCGGAATCAGGAAAACAAAGAAAAAGGTGCCTTTGAGAAAACAGACTAGAAATGTTTTATATTTTCAGCTCCTGTTCTCGATTGATACATACTGTGGACTTATGTTAACCGTATTTTCCGGACTATAAGTTGCTCTGGAGTATAAGACGCAAGAGCCAAAAAATGCCTAATGAAGAAAAAAACAACAGACTGAATAGGCATATGGTTTGCTAACGTAACACTGATGGTTAGCTACATGAAGCATATAACAAACAAAAATATCTGTCATGTTAACGTCACAGCAGCACGTTTTTTCAACCTCCCCAACCTTTCTTTCTGCTGCTCGATAAGCCTGCAGTTCCCTCTAGCTGCATGTGAAATTATACATTTGAAGTAAAAAAAGCGGGGGGAAAAAACACATATTAGTCACTCACTGCGGAGCATATGACACACCCCCTGCCAAACTATGAAAAGAGTGCAACTTGTAGTCCGGAAAATACGGTAAGTGTCATCTTCTTGTCAAATTTTTTCATTTAAACTGTGAGATGGTTGGATTTCTCGAATTTAAAGCAGTACTCAGTAACTTGTTTACCTAAATATATCATTTTCATAGTCCCTCTGGGGGTAATACAAGTGTTAATGGGATTATTGGGGGGTCTTTCATCTCCCCCTGGTTTCTCTGGCCAGAAAAACACAATTGCAACGTCGCTGCCTACGGGTCAGAGGCGCAATACACACTAATGGAATCAAGAAGGAGAAGCTAACAGGCTAATGGGCAAAGCTAACTGCGGGCTTGTGCCACTTAAACAGTATGTACAACCACGTTTGTGAGAAAAAATATCTCCATTGTGCAATTGGATGTACAATATCCCTCTCTCCCTTTGTCTTTTCTGTCAGCGTAGTATCTACTCTCACGGACAATTAATGAGTAAAAAAATGTAACATGCTACGACACCTGCAGTGGCGCTTATGGCCTGGGCATGAGCTACTTAGTACTGCTTTAAGATAACACACACTTAAATCAGATTAAAAATGCAAAGGCACACAAATAGGGGTACAATACATAAACCATATCGCGAATGAGAATTAAAAAAAATATATAATTTTTTTTTTTTTTGTCTGTCTCATTTACTGTATAAAGAATTTTGATAAGAAATAAAAACTTTGATTTTTGCTACAGTGCACAAATTAAAAAAACATGCATAAAACATAACTGATACTGATATTACACCGACCATAGCAATGCACTTTCTTACTTTAAACCTGATAATCATTAGTGCATTCTTCAAAGTGTTGGAGCGCCAGCAAATCCAAATTCCCCAAACACACAGACTATGGCATCAGCGTTTTGTCGCCGGCTCAGCGCCTGATAAAAACGATCCTTCTCCGCGCGCTCGTAGTTTTCCTGACACTTTCACTTGGGTGGCATTTTCCTGGCAGCTGCAAAAAAAACGGCGCTGTGCTTAAGCAGCATATAGTGTTTAGTTCACAGAGTATTAACCAGGCTTATCCCGGCTCCGTCTGATGAGCTCCTTATCCCCCTCTCTACCCGCCCACCGCATCTTTTAGTCAAGGGCAATTCCTGATTCAAGTAGACCTGCGCGGAGGCTAATCCTGCAGAATGCTATCAAAGACCGTCGCCAATTTAGTTAAGTACAAGCGCAGCACAGTACCATGTTAGTGTGAGTCCTCTTAAGAGCACTTAAGGGCTCGTCTCACAATCACGCACTTTTAGCCTGGATTGACTTGATCTGGGCTTCATCTGTCCGTGTCTGGTGGATGACATTTCAAACAAGACCAGAAAAGGAAGCATTTTACACTGCGTTCCAAATTATTATGCAAATGACATTTTTCTAAGATTTTCTAAATTGTCAACTCAAATGAGAGTCAGCATAATTTTTAGGTCTTTAACTGGTAGAGGATCATTTAAATGTGGTGGAAAAAATTTCCTAGTGATAACAGTATTTTTTTCAAAAATAAATATAGTAAAAACCTCAAAATCCACTGTTCCAAGTTATTATGCAACTCATCGTTTCAATACATTTTAAAGCTTGTAATTAACTGAAAATGGTCATTTGTTGTATTTGTAGCATTAGGAGGTCATATTTACTGAAATCAAAAGCTATTTCAATTAAAAAAATATTAACAGGTCAAGTTATATTTGCCCTTGTGTGATAGCAGCTTCAAAATTCTTAAATCCATTAAAATTGTAAGTTTTTTGACAGTTTCTGCTTGGATTTCTTTGCAGGATGTTAGAATAACCTCCCAGAGCTGCTGTTTGGATGAAAACTGCCTCCCACCCACATAGAAGTTTTTTTTGTTGAGGCTCCAAATGTTCTCAACAGGGTTGAGGTCAGGAAAGGAGGGGGTCCACATCATGAGTTTCTCTCCTTTTATTACCCATAGCAGCCAGTGATACAGAGGTATTCTTTACAGTGTGACATGGTGCGTTGTCATGCATGAAGAGGATTTTGTTAGGGAAAGCACAGCTCTTCTTTTAGTAGCATAGAAGACAGTGGTCAGTCAGAAACTCCACATATTTTTCAAAGGTCATTTCCACACCTTCAGGGAGCCTAAAAGGGCCTGAAGGGGCCGACCAGCTCTCTCACCATGATTCTGACCCAAAACATGACTCTGCCACCTCTTTACTGACGTCACAGCCTTGTTGGGACATTGTGGTCATTCACCAACCATTCACTACTCCATTGAGTTGACCATCCAGGGCTACACAGCGCTCATCAGTGAACAAGACTGTTTGAAAATGAGTCCTCATGTATTTCTGAGCCACTGCAGCCGTTTCTGTTCATCAGCATTCAATTAACCGTTTAGGGGAGGCTCGGATAGAAGGTTTATGCAAAACTGCAGCCTCTGGAGGGTCCTACACCTTGATGTTTGGGGGACTCCAGAGGCACCAGCAGCTTCAAATACCTGTATGCTGCTTTGTGGCATCTGTTCTCTTAATCTGATGTGTTTGTCTGGCAGAAACCGTCCATATTGTGCCCTTATCGGCACAAAACGGAGTGTGCTCTGAATCATCCACAAATCTCTTATCAGTTCGATGATTACACTTAATCTTTCATGAAATATCGAAGGTGTTCATACCTAGACCAAGGCATTCAACTATTTCACGCTTTTCATCAGCAGAAAGTCCCTTTTTCTTTCCCATATTGCCTGAAAATGATGATCTGCATAATAAAGTGGAACACCCTTTTTCAGTAGTTTTTCCCTTAACTGGGCTTAACCCGACAACTACTCATCCCAGGTCTCTGAGATTTATGTCAGTGATTCATAGAGCCCCAAGACACGATACCATCCATGAGTTTCATTATTATTGTTTTTTTTTTTACCTTTTTGACACAAAAATCCAATTTGCATAATAATTTGGAACGCAGTGTATAATCTACTGTTGTGATTGTAAGAAAACATTGAGTAAAATATGTTTTGGGTAGGCTAAACAGAGAAAAGTGTTTACCTTATGTGGGTGTGTACTCAAAGTTGATGTGAATATAAGCCAGAGGAATGTGACACTGCATATTTGAGAAGTTCAATGATGATGCCTTGAATAAAATTGTTGTCATGTTCTGTACTTACTAGCTGAGACCCGGCCTTCGGCCGGGCCTCGCTAGTGTCCACATGTGATATTCTGAGATTATGAGTGAGTACAAAGAAATGTCCAACCCGTCACACAGGTCAGCTGTAGACCAGTGGTTCCCAACCCATTCCAAGAACTATGGCCACGACAAATGTTTAAAATAATGAAGGCAAAAAATAATTTCAAACAAACAGCAATTGGAGAGTTTGATGCACCCGTGCTCCTTTCTTATTAACTACAACGACAATATGCTATGTTATATGCTAAACTCAGGGAATTGAATTCAAGAGATAGTGGAATAATTATGGATAAATATGAGGGGTTGAGCTCTAACGGTTTGGGTCACGGTGCAGGACCCGTGGCTTGGTGCATCACGGTAGTGTACAAGCAAAAAAATAATGAGTAGGTTTTGAACTGAAATAGCCTAATGATCGTTGTTAGACAGTATTTATAACCTTACAATAAAATTGGCAATGCTTTCAAAGCTGCTTTAGAATAAAATGTACCTCTGGGCGCACAATACGTGAAAGCAAAATAGAAAACAAATGGTCCAGCAGCAAAGAAAAAAAAAAGGAAAAAAACTACGCAGTGCAGGCCATGCGCTCGTTAAGTTGTAGTTTCATTTTCGCTTTTACTCACACGGAGGAGAAATCAGTCGGAGCAGCGCGTTTGATTAGAGGCTCGTGTTGGAGCAGGTTTTGGGCAGGAGAGACTGAAACAAAGACACGCAGATGTGTTTTGGAGGATGTACCTGTACCTGTGCGGAGCGTCTGCAGCTGCAGTTTAGGGTGAGTGACGATGGCACACAGCGCCCTGTTTGGATGCGCGCGCGCACACACATACACGCCTGCGCACGCACACACACACACACACACACACACGCACGCACGCACGCACGCGCACACAGCCCTGTTTGGATGCACGCGCGCACACATACACGCACGGACGCTCACACGCGCACACACACAAACGCGCGCGCGCACACACACATCGCCCTGGGTGAATGCGCGCACACGCACGGCAGTCAGATCTCGTGCACGCGCGGTTTTGTGACGGTGGGTTGTCCTCGGACAGCAGCACCGCAGCACCGCGGCTTCCTGGTGTTCCCAAACGGTCTCCCATCCCAGTCCTAACCAGGCCCGTCCCTGCTTAGCTTCAAAGTTGGTATGGGAAATAAACATGGCTGCGCCCAGGCGGCGGCCATTGAAATAGCGTTTTCTATAATAGATACATCATTAATTGGCTTAATCAGCTACAACCATAGACTGTAAAAAATAATAGACATTATCTGGTCCCTCCTCCCCATTTGCCATAATAACCACGTTTGAAAGGGAATCTATGGCGGATTACAGACTCCTCCTACCCAGCTCTGATTAAGCATGTTCCTAAAAAGGGCATAAGGGTGGGATCTTCACTGTAGACTCGGCCCTCGCGAGGCACGGAGTTCAGTCGTAGCCACGCCATTAGCTCTAATGCTAACAGCCTGTCAATCAAAGTCCAGCCCTTATTAGTATACGAGATTTCCAAAATGCATCTTATGAAAATCCATCTAAGTAACCCAGCGTTATCACAGGAGCAATATCTAGCTGCAAAATGTTCTAAAAAATTAGAAACTAGGCTTTACAGTTGCTTAGAACGTGTGTAAAGTTCAATGCTTTCTAATGGAAAACTAGCTTGTTTTGCCGCCCTTATATAGAGGTACTACAGCACTGGCAGGCAATGACGGCCTATAGCGTCGCGGTCACAAAGCAGAACAACCAGCGGCCATTGGCTACAGCGCAGACAGCACCAAGAGTAAATCTGGACTTTAGGTCTTAAACAGGACTAAAATAACCCCACCCCTGGCTAAACAGTGTCTAAATCTGGACATGCACCATCATTTAAAGTGGGACAAAAGTATAATTATTGTTGAACTATATATCTACTAACTATTGCCTTTCGTTCAGACTGTAGAGAAATATGCTCAGTTAATTTGATACATTTGTCTCTCTGTAAATGTTCCGTTTTCTCGTGTCTCTTGAACTTGCTATGAGTGAAGTGGATAGTAGGGGGAAAACTGAAAAGACTCCAGCGAGACCTAATTTACGAATGGTAAGCTGAGATTTAAGAGTTGTTTCTGACTTGAAAGTGAATTAACTATGGCTCGTTTTGAAAATGGTCTCAACCCTATTTGTATACCTTTCTGCCAAGCTCAGTCTGACTTGCGCTCGCTCATCAGGCTGTGATTACTAAGCAGCTAACATGTATCTGTTCAGTGAGCTATGCGTCTCTGCCTATTACTTTATTAGATGATTTCCGCATGATTCATCACGGGACTGCAGTATTTATGGCTTGACCGGGTAATTGCACGGCAAGGCTGTCATTGCAAACAGAAAATGCACCCTTTTTAAGCCCTAATCACTATTTGTCATTTGTAATTACATCCTCGAGTGGCACACTGACATTTTTTCCCTCCGCAAAACTCGGCTCGTGCGGGCCAAACACTGGAATCAATCCCCCCTCGACTCAAATTGTATGCCAGCTTTTGTCAGTACAATCTCGTTTGAAGAAAAGTCAAAAATAAAGGGCAATTCTACTTTATATGCTAAGGATTTAGTCGAGGTAAGAGCGCCTTATCTATATGCAAATTATAAGTTATCAACTTCAATAACTGTTGAACGAGGTGTCTCCAAACATGCTATTGGCTTCATTTGTCAGGCTGCCAGGGCGGCCTGCTTTTCAATGCAAACCGTTCAATCTCGAGGGCGATGGAAGCAAACACAGACAAATAGTGTGGGTGAAAATAAAATAGAGGAGAGTAGTTAAAACCGCAGCAGCAGCCCGAGCCATAATGAGCCACATTTGTGTTGCTACTTCATCTTTATGGCAAATGATAAAGAAACTAGTCAGAAGCAAATGAAAAACACCTCTGTTTGGCTAATGGCTTGCGTTCATGCTCAAGAATTTGATGATGTTATATAATCTCAGACAGAAGCCAGGGACCAATATGGGACAGAGACATTTTTTTTTATTTTTTTTTAACAAATCTCCAAACAGAACATGCACAAATGGTCAACCAATCTTTTTTTTCCATTAGGGATTAGGTCCACAAATCTGCTTTATTTGTCTTTTGGCTGAAAGTCCTTTCAACTGGCCAACATCCCACACGTCTTTGAATATTTAAGGCCATTATGGAAACATTATTCAACATTATTCAGATGTGCTGCCTCTGAGGACACTGAACTTTGTGTCAGTTTTTTTTTTCATGTTGATGCGCTCACCCTAACCCTAATTATAGAGAGATTGCACCGTAAAACCAGTCAAAACAGCACTTTTAAACCATATAGCTCTTTGTGATGTTTGCACAGAGATTATTTTCACAATGACGTTAGTTCAAACAGTAAAAGAGCCATTCACTACATACAGTTCAGTCATCACAAAGCCATTAAATATAACAGAAACTCCAAAGTGTGTCCACGAGAGTCGAAAAGAGGTCCTTTTAAGCCACCTGCAAAGACAACACGTGGCAGGCGCATAGTGTGGGAATAATGGCTGACATTTTGCCGTATGGACTTGGCCCACTTCATATTGTACAGCAGTTATTTCACGTGGCCCCGAGGCACCTCTTTGTGCGAAACTTATTACCGGCACCAAACACATTACATTGAGGAGGCTGCAGGTAAAACACGGCGACTGCTGTGAAGCTTAATGAGACTGTAATAAGTGGACAGGGCTTTTTCTTTTCTGTCGTTGTTTTGTCTTTCTTTCATATAAGCTTGTTCTTTCTTTCATACCTTGCACAGCAAGCACTGACTTACATGTTGGTTTGTTCAATTGATTTTAAAGATGCCATTACTCATCCAAGACAAAACAACATGTTGTTTCATTAGACAAGTAAGTAAAACTCTTATAAGATGTTACACTGATATTTCATACTGCAGTGTTTTTACAAAATGTGGTATTGGGCTGGACTTATTAGGGCATGGGACGCAGATGCACACTGTCGCTGTGTGCTTGGGCAAGACATTTCACTCTCCTTGCCTCCAGTGTCTGTGTATCCTGGTGTAGGAATGAGCGTGTGAATAGGAGACTGCTTCCTTGGTGTAAATCGCTATGAGTGCATAAAGCAGGTAGAAAGAGACAATGCAAACGTGACCATTTACTATTTATTTACAATTCAACCTGAAAAGACTCACAGGAACAGAATGACGGTATGAGTGTTTTATTAACGAACATGAATCATGAATGGGGCTCAGACCGCGGCGGAAGACTGAACGAATGATATGGAATGCATGGCTTTTATGAAAGCCATGATCTTCCCCAGAGCCTGGTGGTGGTGGAAGAGACCTGGGTTGGCCACTTGACGATGGCGGAGCCGAGGAGGAGCCAGGCGGAGAAAGGGGTGGAGGAGGGTCGTAGCACGGCTGGCAAACGGCTGAGTGATTGACCAGGGAGCTTAAAAAGGGGATCCTGAGCGATGAGCGGCTGGTGAGGGGATGAGCAGCTGCGGTGATTGGCTGTTGTGAAGGTGCGGCTTGAGCGGGGTCCGTGATTGGATGATTGGAGTGCACTGCCGGTGATGAGGTGATGAATGAATGCAGCTCGTAGGTCTTCCAGGTTGAATTTGGGCATAAGCTTCATTACAAGCACACAGGCTTTTCACCAAGTATTGTTTTGCTTTTAATTCCAATAACTGAACAATTCAACACTGTTGGACATTGGACAAAAGTGAACTGGGGGGTTAAATTCGTTTTTTGTACATACGTTGGTCAAATGATTCATCTGAAATATTTTAGCTACAAGTTAGCTATATCTAAAATAAGGCCTGTGTTAAGTGATATGGCCTATAGATTTATGTTAGTGACAGTAATTAGGCGAAAAGGTGTTTAAAATAACTACTGCTACTTAACATGTTGTACACAGCATTCCATGGACTGTCCTATAGCGTCCACCATGAGCCTCTCAATATTAAGTTTGTAATTACATTTTCTCAAAGTGCACAGCAGGAAGTTTTCAGTGTTTTTCTCAAAGGCCTTCATGTGTGAATCATGTCATTTTCAAAGGGAAAGCTCCCTGTTTACTTCTCTTTGCCGGCTCCTGTCTCAGCAACCTTAAACTCTCTGTGGCCCGTAGACTTGAAATTACACACCAGCAGAATGAGAAATGTGGAAATGCTTTTATCTTCTGTGTTTTTAGTGATGCGCTCTGTGCTGGAGGTTGCTACATATTCTGCCACTCAGGTTTCTATTGTAACACTTTGTTTGAGAGCTACTCCTTTTTTGTTCAGCCGTGAGGTTACACATTTGAGCTGTTTCCTCGCCTGGATAGTGGGGTGCAGGACTAGGACTCTGTGATGTTTGCTTTCACTTCTCTTGTGTCACCTGATCCCAAGAGTTATTTAGCATTTCTTAAATATGTACCTGCAAAGCTCACATTAATGAATACATGAAAGAAAGGTGCATATTATGGATAGGGAATTGCCACTGAAGCTCAATAGTCCATCCATTTTCTTCCACAGCAGAGGCAGCAGTCAATGCAGACTTCCCACACAGCAGACATTTCCTCCAGCTCCACCACAGGGGGACCCCAAGGCTTTCCCAGGCCAGCTGTGCGATCCAGCCACTCATATAACAGCTCCTTATCCGTGCACGCATGCATGAGCCGCTCTCGCCCACCTCCTCCAAGCAGGCCCATATCTGGAACCGAGCTGGACATGAGCACAGTTTGATTGCACTCACACTGTACAAATGAAAGGGTTCGGATGGACAAGTGTAAGTGCACCCTAGAGAAGATCGAGCGAAGCGAATGCAGCAAGCACTCGTTGAAGTCAGCGCTGCTTGTAGCATACGCCTTTGCCAACCCACTTTTTTTGGAAAGCGACGCCCTCAGGCTTCCGGCGAAAGCACTAGTGCAAAGTTGTGGGAGTGCAGGATCGCAGCCGCGCCTCGACCAACGCTGTCCTTGCGCCAGACGGAAGATATGTCTCACAATTGTGTCCTAAGTTTTCCCTGGGTGTCGTCTCAGTGGGACATGCTCAAAACACCTGCACTGTTAAAAGTCGTATGAGAGTAAGTTCAAAGGTGAAAAACTCTTTGAGGTGTGTTGGGGTAACATTTAAATACATGAACTTGACTTAGTTTGGTAAGTTTTAGAAAGAGACCGGATCTTGTAACCCCACAACCATATTACTGTGCCACACATATAGTGCTAGAAAATAATATAAAATAATATTCAGCTTTTTTGAGAGTGAATCCTTATTTTTAATAATAACTCTTACTGTAACAGCTTAAGAAATGTGGTTGGTAAAAATCAATCTGGACAAAACTGGCGTACTGGCGTAAGAATGCGATCCGCATCAGTCCGTCCTACGGTACATTTCAACAGCTTTTTTTTCAAATGGAGTGAACGTTTCTTCGCTCAGGATCGCGCTAAAGTAAGGAAACAATCTTTCACTTGTGTTTTAGCCAAATAAAATATATGTTCAATATCACCCTAAGCCATGTCCTGCCCATATATAGATATATGGATATATTTTTTTTGTAAAGTAAGCCATGCGGTGCTAAAGCTAGCTTCAAAAAGGGTGGGCTATTTGAAGAAAGTTGTCTTAGAGTGGGGTTTTTTTTTGCTCTAAAAGCTTCATCATGGTAATATTTTCTTGTGTAACACAGCAGGCAGCAGGCGAAGTCCAGGCCAGTCTCCCAGAAAGGAGAGAGACAAGGAAGAGAGGGGAGCTACTGGGCTAGCCATGCCACAGGTTTCATCTGAGTTTGTGTCTATGCAAAGGTAAACTAGTACTAAGGCTGTCATTTAACTGTTTTGCAAATACTTTAACCACTCAAGCAATGACTTTGCTGCCGATAATTTCTGCATTACGTTATTATTTGTGTTGTACAACGCTGCGCGCCACTTTTCTCTGCTTAGTGGAGCGGCAGTGCTAAGCTAAGCTAGCAGGGGTGCTAAGCTAAGCTAAGCTAGAGCAGTTCAAGCCCAAGAACAGGCCATGCTCTGCGGTCACTGCAAGTGTATCTGGCCGCAGACCCATCTCGGTCACTGGGCTGGTAAAGCCCCGTGCTATACTGACGAAATCAAAGCACAATAACACGTAGAAAACCAAACTTTAAATGCAAATGTGAATATTTATTCAAAATTTGAGGTCACACACACACTTAAGCATCAACATTATTAATGTATAACAGGTCTTAAATGGGGTGAATGACAATTACAGTAGTGGATGGAGTATCTTTGTTACATTGGTCTAATTATCTTTAATACGGTTTGGCCTGATCGATTTACAAAGGGTTTTTAAAAGTAATGTAATAAAAATTGTCAAAGGTAGCCTGGTCTTACCTCATACTCATTTCATACAGAGGGTCTGGATCTTCACAATTGAGCTCCATTTTCAGGTGGTAGGGGTGAACTCCTTTTATAGTTTGACAGGATTGGATCTGATTTCACGTAGGCGATGTAATGCACCTGAGTGAGTGAAGAGAGCGATCAAATGCTACACCTACAAGCCCCGCCCTCCCCTGCTCGCTGATTGGTAGGTTGAAAATCAACCGATGTAACGCGGCAACTGAGATCAGACCCACACGAAACATGTAGGGAGATCATTGGCCGGAGTTACGGATGGCGGTGGCGAGGTCAAAGGGGACATTTTGGGCAGAGCTGGAGTAGCCTGCGCTCAACACCAAGCCGACAGACACCGCAGGATGGAGGCGATCTTTTACCTGGAGGCCATGGAGGTGGACAGCACTTGTTTTGGAGGACGGGTTTGGCACCGTGGTGGTCAGCCTGGTGGCGCCCGAGAGGAGCCAGGTGCGCCTGGTTTGACCACTTCTCTCCTTGTGTGGGTCCCCAGAGGCTCTCCAGTATACTCGCTCAGGCCCAGCGCGGGTACTCTCGTGGAGCCGCGCTGAGCTGCTCTTTAAAGCTACTGCGGCCGGCGCTTGGTCGAGCCCGTCCAGGGCTTCATTATGTTGCAAAAAGTGCTTTTAACAATTGTGATCAAAAAACATTTTCCCCTACCACTAAAAACGGATGGAATTAGCCCAAGGCTGCAATCCAGTGTGGCATGTTTACATGCACGAGACCCATGTATGTTAATTAACACGCACTGTCCTGGCCAAATAAACCAATACACATTTTTTACCAGGATTTGCTCCAAATGGTAAATTGTCGACTTAAAAGAAGCGTATACGATCATACTGAGCTCAAAAATGTATATATTTTTAAAGAAAAATAAATGAGAAACACGAGGTTTGAAATGGAGGGCAGACGAGCGTGACCACGAGGATGGTCACCACAACAAAGAGAAGTTTTATAAGAGAGCGAGATCAGGCCGTACCTCTAGTTTTGAAGGAAACATTAATACTCCATCAATTACTGATAAATATTCAACAAAGAGTCAAACATTTGTGTGACACACATAGTGAGGCAGTTAATATGTACATTAGTCACATTGTAAGTAAAGAGTCTTTGGTCTCGTCCAGAGGGTCCATGGCCAGCAGCAGCTTCAGACCAGTTTCATGAGTGTCATAAAAGAAACAAATAGTTTACAGTCTTTGCATGGAAATCCACTGTCTGTGGGGGGGAACTTTGTCTGACCTCAAACACAAGGCGAAGATGTTGGAGATTTTGCAGAGTCAGGGCTGGCCACCTCCCCCCCATTTCAATCCTGAATCCCGAGGAGTGTGGCTTTTCAGCAGATGTTAAAAGCTCAAGGAAGTTTCATCTTTGTGAATGAGTTTTAACATTAGTATCAGTTCCTGTTTTTACTTTTAGCGAGTTCCTTGCTATCCCAGTGGGGGTCTTGCTTCTGGCAAAAGGAGAAACAAAGGAGTGCCAGTCTGGAGAGGATGGAAGTCATCCATCTTGTTGATTAGGTCTTAGGAGTTTAATTCTAAGTTCAGTCCCAAAGAATTCATTATGCTATGCCATTACTTGAGTAAAAGCAACTTCTGAAGATGACCCAGTTCCTGATCACCTCTAAACATTTGTCATACGTTCTTAAACTCTGTACAGTTTGGGTAAGAGGGAAGGAGTGATTAAACTCACACCAGCTGTTCCCCTTATTTCCCTCTGCAGGCCTGAGCTCTGAGGCAACACGTGGCCGTCCCAGGAGGAGAGTGTCCCAACACAGGAGACTTGAGCCGAGACCGTTGAGCTGAAGAAACAACCTAAACGCAGGTACAAAGCGATGCTGCCCGCGACAGCAGCCACAGAACGAGGTCCACTGCAGCTGCGTGGAGCCCTGCCCCGGGTCCTGCACATGGGGGGGTTTGGTGACTCATCTGTCCCAGAGCTGAACTCAGAAAAGCTATCTTGTCGCTGCCCAGTCTGGTTACACACAGTACCCTCACGCCCCATACTGTCACGCCCTATCCTCTCTCGCGATGTCCTAGCCCTCGCTAATGTCCCGCGCGATGTCCTACCCCTCGGTAGTGCCCCGCGCGATGTCCTACCATTCACTAATGCCCCGCGCGATGTCCTACCCCTCGTTAATGTCCCGCGCGATGTCCTACCCCTCGGTAGTGCCCCGCGCGATGTCCTACCCCTCGCTAATTTACCCCATGCCGTCCCATCCTGGACTATCAAATCTCTACCAAACTGAGCTCAGTAAAAGCTAATTTTATGCCATTGATGTGAGAGAACCGCCCCCCCCTACTCCTGCAACCACCGTCCTGTCCTAAACCCCCCCCCCTACTCCTGTAACCACCGTCCAGTCCTAATCCTCCCCCCCCTACTCCTGCAACCACCGTCCTGTCCTAATCCTCCCCCCCCTACTCCTGTAACCACCGTCCTGTCCTAAACCCCCCCCCCCCCCCCTACTCCTGTAACCACCGTCCTGTCCTAATCCTCCCCCCCCTACTCCTGTAACCACCGTCCTGTCCTAAACCTCCCCCCTCCCCCTACTCCTGTGACCACCATCCTCTCCTAATCCTCCCCCCGCCCTCAAGTTCTACAACCACCGACCTGTCCTAACACCGGCCCTGTCACACCAATGGCAGCAAATTTACCTCCCTGACGACTAATCAGCTTTTCGTAGGGTCCGCTCGCCGCAGAGGCCCCTCCCACCCCACCGTGCGGGACCCCGGGGTCAGAGGCTTCCAGACGCAGCTGCAGGTCCTCGCTGTGGCCCGCTGTCGTTCGAGCAGCATCGTCCTTGCACCTGCATTAAGCTGTTTCCTCAGCTCAACGTTGTCTGGGCCCTGGTCTCCTGTAGGGGGCGCTCTCCTCCTGGGACGGCCGCCTGGTGCCTCAGTGCTCCGGCCTGCGGAGGAAACCAACGGGAGCTGAGATGTGTGTTTATCCCTGAGAAGAATATATTCACATTTTAGAAGACACAGTTTTCATTTGACCGAACAACTTCAAAAACAGACAGTTCCTGATCACCTCTAAACATTTGTCATACATTCTTACTCTCTTACCCAAACTGTACAGAGTTTAAGAGGGAAGGAGTGATTAAACTCACACCAGCTGTTCCCCTTATTTTGCTCTGCAGGCCTGAGCCCTGAGGCAACACGTGGCCGTCTCAGGAGGAGAGCGCCCCCTATAGGAGACCAGGGCCCAGACAACGTTGAGCTGAAGAAACAACCTAAACGCAGGTACAAAGCGATGCTGCCCGCGACAGCAGCCACAGAACGAGGTCCACTGCAGCTGTGTGGAGCCCTGCCCCGAGTCCTGCACATGGGGGGGTTTGGTGACTCATCTGTCCCAGAGCTGAACTCAGAAAAGCTATCTTGTCGCTGCCCAATCCAGTTACACGCAGTACCCTCACGCCCCATACTGTCACGCCCTATCCTCTCTCGCGATGTCCTAGCCCTCGCTAAAGGCCGCGCGATGTCCTACCCCTCACTAATGCCCCGCGCGATGTCCTACCCCTCGGTAGTGCCCCGCGCGATGTCCTACCCCTCGCTAATTTACCCCATGCCGTCCCATCCTGGACTATCAAATCTCTACCAAACTGAGCTCAGTAAAAGCAAATTTTATGCCATTGATGTGAGAGAACCGCCCCCCCTACTCCTGTAACCACCGTCCTGTCCTAAACCCCGCCCCCCCCTACTCCTGTAACCACCGTCCTGTCCTAATCCTCCCCCCCCTCTATTCCTGTAACCACCGTCCTGTCCTAAACCTCCCCCCTCCCCCTACTCCTGTGACCACCATCCTGTCCTAATCCTCCCCCCGCCCTCAAGTCCTACAACCACCGACCTGTCCAAACACCTGCCCTGTCACACCAATGGCAGCAAATTTACCTCCCTGACGACTAATCAGCTTTTCGTAGGGTCCGCTCGCCGCAGAGGCCCCTCCCACCCCACTGTGCGGGACCTCGGGGTCAGAGGCTTCCAGACGCAGCGGCAGGTCCTCGCTGTGGCCCGCTGTCGTTCGAGCAGCATCGTCCTTGCACCTGCATTAAGCTGTTTCCTCAGCTCAACGTTGTCTGGGCCCTGGTCTCCTGTAGGGGGCGCTCTCCTCCTGGGATGGCCGCCTGGTGCCTCAGTGACCCAGCCTGCGGAGGAAACCAACGGGAGCTGAGATGTGTGTTTATCCCCGAGAAGAATATCTTCATATTTTAGAAGACACAGTTTTCATTTGACTTAATAGTAAAAGTTATAGTAAAGTTTTGAGTTTAAGTTATTTAGACCTATTTACATATTAATTTGTTGATGCTTTGGTCTTAGTGGCACCATTTCTACAACTGTCACTGAAGGATCGTTCAGAAATCGTTCTTGTTCTCGGGGAAAATCCCCAAACGTGAGCAAAGCGTGGTTATTGTGGCCTTCGCTCATGTTGGCGCTGTTCGCTGGCTCAAATGTTTGCTGGACGTTTTCTGCTCCTGAACCCTGTGTGTTCGTCGTCTGAGGGATTAATATTTCTGATGTTCTTTCAATTTCGATGATGAGATGCCTTTCATCCTCTTTTAACACGTTTAAGAGAAGCTCCTCACGTACTGCAGACTCTCGTGCGGCGCTTTCAAAGTCTTGTAACTGTGACTTTCATACCAACCCTTTCAACCCTTTCATTCTCAAATTGCGTCTCTGACCACTGTCGTTCTCTGGCATGAAAGAACGACAGCCAGAGCCTGTCACGCTCCTGCCTCCATCTTTCTCTGAGGGAGACCTGATCTCTCCTCTCTCCACTGACGCTCTCTGTCATGGAGCTCCTGGATCTTTTGTTTGAGTTTTTCTTTTTCAGAAAACGCTTCTGCTCCTTCTGTAACACTGTCAGAAGTGTCTTGGGCGTTTTACATTTTGCTAATGTCACAAATGTTTGTAAAAGTCGATCAAAACTGTGAGAAAGTGCTGTTGCGTTTGCTAAGACGGTGTCGCAATGTGAACTAAACCAACAGTTGGGCAGAAATGACCTGGACTCACCATAGCAACAGACACAGCATTCCATATGGAGCAGGAAGGAATGTGTCATAACACATTTTGGAATATGACCTCATGGTACACTACACCAATGTGGCTAAAACTGAAAATAGCAAATTGTCTCAACTTTTCTAGCGCTTTTCCACTTACATTAGGCACTCAAAGCGCTTTACAGCAAGGATCATACTCTCATTCATACACCAATGTACGCAGACACTGGGGGCAATATGTCTTGCCCAAGGACACAACGACAGTGTGCACTTTCAGGAGGACGCCCGACCTTCCGATCATGAGACGACCCGCTCTACTAGCTGCACCTTTGTCGCCCCTATAATAATGATTTCTCTCAAAAGGTGCTCCATCTCAAAGCGCTAAAACGGGCCGGGCTATAAAAAACACATTTCTTGGGGGAGGACCCCCAAACCCCCCTTCAGAGTACCCTCCCACACTCCTAGTGCAGTAAAGGCAGAAAGATGAGATGTGTTTTAATATGTATTTTTATACTAATACATTGCATACATTCTTACTTCTTTTAAATACATCTGGTGTGCTTCAAAATGCCTAATAAAGTATGGGAATTACATTGAGGGAGTAACCCTTGGTTTTATTTATTGGCACATAAATGTGTTAGCATATAAACTTGGATTATAAAATTCCACTACTTGGGTCAACCTGGATATGTAGCAAACGTGTTTCGATTGTCCGCTTATTTATGCAGTATGTTTGAGATTAAGTTGGTCTAATCTTAACATATTTCAAAAGAAGCCTCAAGAAGGTGACTATGAAGAGGAAATGGAGGAAAACTGGAAGAATATGGAGAGAAATTTGTAAAAACAGTCCCATTCATGACAAAACCGATGGTGGGCCCAGTGGAAGAGAGAGCATGTCGGTGATGAGGTGGTGTAACGGTTTACTGTTTTTTGTTTTGTTTTTTTGCGCGCTTGCTAATATACATTATTTGTATTTTGTTCTCTGATAAAAGCTGAATTTCAATGAGTGGCTGTAACTGAACTGCTGGCTTCATTTCTGGATGGCTTTGAGGAAGTTTTTCCCCGACTGCTAGAGCTTCACTAATGTTCTAGCAATTCCTGGAAGGTGTTTCTCCTTGTGCCATGTAAAAATGTAAGTATAGTGGGAAGTTAAGTTATCCTTTATTAATCTCTGAAGAGTAATTTGTTCTCTGCATTTGAAGGAATACATAATGAAGGAAAGTTGCTCATAAACAACATTTGTCACTTTTTGCAGAACACATGAGGAACAGGACTGCTGCTCTGGAGGTGGGATCACCACCAGCCAGCCACTTGACAAAGGAAACTCATCAAGCTCAACAATTATCCGTGTCAAGCTCAACAGTAAAGAGCTTGACACAATTAAGGCTAATCAGGTGTTTGCTAACCACCAGTGATGTGCAGGTCAATGTATAAACAACCCGCACCTGACCGACGTTTTCAACTAACCCACCCGCAACTCGGACCGCAAAAAAAGAAAAAGAAAAAAGAAAATATTGTACCCGACCCGTTTCCTGACCCACATTTTTTAGACTAGTACTATATAAATTATAAAGGTTTAATTAGCATCTTTATTTTAAACGACCTGACCAACCAGGACCCAAATATCATTAAAAATATTTTTGGATGACTCGTAACTGCAGGTAACCGCGGGTGACTGTAGGCCACAGGGTGACGCTCATTTCAGATCAAGCCGCACATCGGACCACATTTTTAAAATATTTTTCATTATGAAAGAACAAAAGAAGCGCTTTTCATTCCATGAAGTGCACAATTTAATTAATATGAATTGTATTCACTGAAAAAGCTTTATTGCCATAAAATGCACAATTGCACAAGAATGATGGATGCTGATTTGCTTCCATAATTCTTTTACACTGAAAATTAAACCTATAAGACCTACTTGCAGAACCCCATTCAGACTGTCACAGCCAGAGGCGTAGCTTGGGGCCCCTTGGTACCCGTGCTACGCCACTGGTCACAGCCATCAAGCAAACGCATCTCCCCATTCACTGTCGCTGCCATTTTCTTTAGGGTTTGTGTTGTCAGCCCACACCTGCTAAGCGGAGTCTGGCCGCCTATTTTTCCATCTGTCCGCTGCAGAGACTCCAGAAAGGAACAGTTTCACCGATGTATAAAATGGGAAGGTATTTTTTTCTGCCAAGTACACTGTATCTAACACACACCACAGCATAAAAGCAAAACATTTTTGAGATCCAACGAGTTGGATGGGGATGATTTGTGCTTTAGAAGCCCCTTAAGTGCCATGGGTCTTATCTGGTCCTCTCCTCAACACCAAACGCCAGCAGCACAAATGTCTCCACAGTCTGGGCTCTTATCTCCGCTCAGCTGCATACCTTCTCCCGACACTCGCTAAATTGAGCCACAATTCACTGAACATGTTAGCGGTACTCCAAAATGTGATTTGCCGTGGAACCATTTGGAAGAAAGTCACCTAATAAGTGTGTTGTTTAAAATTCATTTATCTTAGTGCTAGTGGAAAAGAAAACAAGCAGTGCCCCATATGGTAAGATTATTATTGGTAGAGAAAGTACTTTCAATCCTGAATGACTTTCGGTTTTCATGGTTTTACAATTTCATTAGGTGAGATTGTGATGTCATGAAAAATAAATTGTGTAATATAAAGAGAATCTGATAATAATCTTCAAAAGGTTAACCAGACCACTCTGCTGTTTCAGTTACTGACAGATTGAAAATAATTTACAAGTCAATCAATCAAAACGTATATCTTTTAGCACTTTAAAACACCACAATCCGTCAATATAATATGTGTATCTAAAAAAAGAATGCTCAAGATTAATACTAAATGGATACCACTGAATCGCAAGCTAACCAAATATGATGTCCAAATGGAATAATGAAACGTACATTTTGCAAAAAGAAACACAATACAAAACATCCGCCTAAAAGGCTCAAGCGATGCTGAAGCACAAATGGATTAATAAAAATAAATAATTTAATCACTCTCCGAGCTTGTGCTTTAATTTTTTTGTTTTCCATTTTCAGCTTGAACATGTACAGTTAAATTAAAGTTAAACAAGTACATTTGACTTGGATATTATCTGAACAAAGGGTCCACATATTGATCTCACAGATTTGGGGATACACAACAACGGTAGCTTGTGAATAATACAATGTATTATTATAGTTTAATCTTGGTGAAACTATACATTTTTAAATTAATGATATATTGCTTAGAGAATTGGTAACAACATGTTCAAGTAACTGATAAAAATATGAAATGCTGAAAGTAAGCTGTGGAATTCCTCAGGGATCTATTCTTGGACCTAAATTGTTTATTCTCCATATCAATGATCTACGTAATGTCTCAAACATGTTAAATTATGTTTTGTTTGCTGATGATGCCACCTTGTACAGCTCTGGTGACGATCTAAAGCTGCTCCAAGAAATGGTGGAGAGAGAGTTACATAAGCTTGTATGTATTTGCACTGTATGTAAATATCTCAAAGTCTGGTTTGATATTAATAAATTGTCTTTAAATATAACAAAAACGAAATGTACAATTTTCTCGAAACGAAAAATGGAAAAATGTAAACCTAATGCTCCACAATTATGCCATTAGAATGAGTTTACGAGAACACATTTTTTTTTACAGTTACTGATCCTGATCTAAATTGGAAGTCACAGATTAATAATATCAAAATGAAATTATCAAAAGCAATAGCAATATTATGTAAATCTAGACATATTTTACACAAAGAGAGCTTTGTTCTTAAAACTCTTTAATCATACCATACACAAATTATTGTATAGACATTTGGGGAAATACCAAACAAATGTTCACCCTGCAAAAAAAGATAATCACATTTTCACTCATCACATTCTCAACCTACAACCAGGCAGCCCATCCCTTATTCATAAACCTGCAAACATTGAAATTATATTATTTAGTTGACTTGCATACAATAAAAAAAAAAAACTTGTATATGTTCACAATCAGAGACCCGGTATGAGCTTGGAATATTAGAAATGTTTCTAAAGAAAACAAACACTATGAGATTATTTAGTGTTATATGTGTTATATATACTATATACTATGAGATTTTGTGTTTCTGTTAAAAGGGTTGATCTTTGTAATGACAGCACAGAGGGGCTGAAATGATATCCCTCTCTCTTCCACCTAAAGAGGATGTATATTACCCTTGTAAAAAACATGAACTCTGAGTACTAGAAAGTTTAAGACTGTATCAACCTACTCAAAAAAAACCATTTTGATTGTTTGATGTAGCATCACAAAGTTAACAAAAACAAGTGGTGTAAGTTGTTACAAAAAAAAGGGTAGGCATTAGCTTCAGCCAATACCTTTTTGGTCAGTTTGCATAAGTTACATTGAAGAAGTATACTTAGCTGAATAATTTGTGCATACCGAATAAACTGAACTAAATGGAAGGCAGAATGTGTTCTCGTTCACATGAGTCTGTGTGAAATTCCATCAATAATGCACTGACTGGAGCAGGCAGAGTCATCAGTGTGATTATCCCTGTGTTTGTGTTATTGCAAATGCTGATGATGTCGGTGATAATTTACCTGTGTGCGCTCTGTGGATTTCAGCACATTTTCCAGCACCACTGTTTACCTTTGCACACCTCTTTAAAAACGCTCTGAGGGACTCAAAAAGAAAAAAAAATCAATGCGACGAATAAGATAAATGCAGCTAAGTCGCACAGCTGCTTAGACATAATTTGGTTCCGCTTGTGTACAGACTTAAATTCCCAGCATGCATCCTGCTTGGGTTATTAACAAAGGTAGTGTTTATCAAGGGGCTGTTGGCAGCACAAATAAAGCAGTGGAAGGAATGAACACACTCAGTGCTGTGTAACTCACTGCATCACTGTAATTGAGCATATGCAGCCGGCACTCTGGAGAGATGGGGAGTGTCCAAGCTGCTTTTGTTTCCTGCGCTAACTCACTTATACAGAGCGCGTGTGGGGCTTAAAGGGATTTTGTGATACATATTTTGAGACTATATACGAGGTAATTAGGGAAACTTGAAAGTAATTGTGTTTCCTAGCTCTGATGATACAGGGGTAATAAGTCTATTATTAGCTCTATTATTAGTTAAAACAGGTTTATGATGATACAGACAGCAAAAAGTATAATATGTATTGTATTTTCATTTTTAGGCTAATGTAGACTGCTGGGGTGTTGAGAGGGTGGGAGGCAGTAGTTTTCATAATGTTACTTCCTTCCACCCTGTGAGGGAAAACCAACATGTAAAAACGTTAATTGATTGACTGCGGAATTCTTCCGCAGTCAATTATTGGTTTTCATGTTCTTTATTATTATTCCTCTTCCATCTTTTTCCCGATTTTCTAGAGCTTTCAGCACCTTCATGCTTTGTGCAATTTATGCAAGTTGTGCATCAAAACGTTCCGCATGTTGAGGAGAAGGGTGCTATTACTTTTGGGACTTCTGCAACTTGCGTTTTTTCCGCAATCGGCCAAAATGTCGGAGATTTTTCCCATTGACTTATAATGGGGCTGCCGCAAATCCATGCTTTTCTGCACTTTTTTCTGCATTTTCTGCAATTTCTGCACTTTGTGCAGGTTCAGCTTCTGCAACTTGTGGGTTTTGAGAAAAAATTGGCTTTCTGCAGTTTTCCAGTTTTTTTATACGGGAGTTTGAAATTTTTGCATTGGTGTGTATGTGCGAATCCAGCCAATGGGGAAACTCCAGGACTTTCAGCCATTTGTGCAGCTTCTGCCAATCAAGCACTGAGGCCATTTCAACAGTTTGACCAGTTTATGGAATATAAAAGTTTATGCAACATTAATAATTTATGCAAAGTAACCACTCTATGGGATTCAACCAGTTAATGCATTTTAAAGCGTTTATGCAACTTAAGAGTTTATGCCATTTAGGATTAATGAATTTTAAAGAGTTTATGCAATTTACATAATTTATGGAAATTAACCCATTCATGCATTTTACCACTTTATGCAGTTTATACAGTTTATGCAACATGACATTTTATGCATTTTACCGGTTTATGCAAATTTGATTGTGCAATTTGAAGAGTTTATGCAATTTCTGCATTCGCTTCCCGCATTTCCGCAGTCAATCGCAATGGCGCAGCCATTGCATTTCTAGTTAAAGCTGTAATTTAACAAACGGAATGTAAAATGTAAACTTAACAAGGGCAACAAATATGATCCAAACTAAGACAACCAAAAAGTGTACAAAACCAAGTTACTTAAGCTAAACAAAGATTTTACAAGAACAAGAACTGGTGTCTCCAACACAAGTCACAATAGGCTTACACGAAAACGAGTGACAAACAAAATGAGACACAATCTAAAATAACCTAACAAAAAAAAGTGTTCCTAGAAAACAAGGCCCCATCCGAAACATGAAAATTGGTAAGAGATTTTTTTTTTTACTGAAACAGCTTTTGGAGATGTCACTTCCCCTGTTTTCCACCCTGGGTAAGGGCAAGCCAATGCTGCTGAAGCTCTAGTTCCTGACTGCATAGAGATCTAACAGTTGACCCCGAGAAAGGTTAATATGACATAGGAGGTATTATTTGAGGATTTCGGATGGAGCCAAGGGCTGACACAGCCAGGTTTCTATCGAGGGAAAGAGGAAATTAGCCACACACACACCACTAACACAAGAAGGAGGGAGACTGGAGGCCTATCAGCAATGTTAACACTGTTGAGCACAGTACTTTGCTATGAAATTGGCAGCATATCTGCTATTTAGTCAATCATAGCGTAAGAAACTATGTTGGTAAGAGCAGCAGACTTCATGAACTTGCACTGGCCCATGGCAAAATTTCAGAGTGAAAAGTTGTGGGAAATGTTTCACTGTAACAACATATCGGCTTTGGTTTGGGAGTGCACTGTGTATGGGAGAAGAATTGTCATTAAAAAAGCTACATTCACAAAATCCATCGCTGCTCTTTTTGCCTGCATGACATTTTGCACAACCGCATTTAATTCTGCTGCTCCCACTCTCAGGTTTTACAATGTTAAACAGCGATGGTATGAGGCCTGAAACAAGCTGCCCCAGCGGACCCAGTCTTCACCTTTTTCATACAAAGCTTTCAAGTCACCTTCAAGCTGCAAGTCCATTACAATTGTGGACCAACACTGGCCATTGAATTGCTCTCCAGTGATTTGTTTGCAGGTTTAGTATTCCAATAGGTTTTCTGTCCAAGCTAAAGGCAGCTTAAACACACTTTAAAATATTTATGGCTATCAAGGTCATTTATACAACTAAACACAGGAAAGTCAATGGTGAAGCCCACTCACACACCTCACCCGTATTGCTTGTGTTAATCTAAACACATTGTGGATTCAGAAACAAAATCCACATTGAACCAAGTGAACCCTTCCACTGCGAGACACCCAGAGCAGGACCCAAGCTATCGAAGTCTCATCCACTGAGTTATGTTACTGTAAATAGTGTTCCAGATGAGAATCAAATTTTGAAATATAAGAGACAGCCATCAAGTGAGAAAAGTCCCCTCAACACCCACTGCCACCCACAGTAGTAAAAAATGTTCCAGTCTGGTAGGAGGTAAAGCTTGGGCAGGGACCACTGCTGTGGATAACATCACCATGAGAGTCTGACCAGTCCACTTACTGTGCCAGGCATGAAGCTGGAGATTTCAGAGCGTCCGCGCAAGAGTCTACAGTAGTCTACAGCCTGCGTTTAGAAACACAAGATCGGGCCCCGAGTTACCAGACAAAACAAAAACAGCAGAAATCACATGTTACTGTTTGTGTTAGACCTGAACAACTACCAGAGAATCAATTCTGTTTATTAAAGGCATCGACACAAGAGGGTCTCCAGGGAGGACAGTGGATGAGAGACTGACCACCGGACCTGATTTAAAGACTTGACCCCGCCATCACCCCCACCCATCACACATGTATTTATGTAGCAGGAGTGATGCAGACCGCTGTGGCCACAGGCAGCTATCAACGCATCCTCAGCAACTTTCTGCCACATTGTGCTTTGAAGACATAAATCATATTTTATTCATTTTAAATCCTGAGTGCCACAAATAATAACTTGAGTAACATCGATGCTACAAAAGTAAATAATAAGTGTTTGTTTGGCAGTTTTTTGTTTTTTTTTCTACTGGCCCATTTTCACATTGTACTGTATACACTTGCAGAAAGATCGAACATTGAAAATTCACCTCCCACCAAGGACATAAAATCCATCTCAATATTCAGAAGCTGAAAGCTATAGTCAGCGCTACTGCACTTTCCAATGAAACTGTCTCAGTTTTACTCGCATGACATTTAAGTGCCGAGCGAGCAGAACGCGCCTCAATTTGCCTTAGACATGTCCCCTTCATTCAAAGCACCCAGCCTCTGAAGTCGTCAAGGTATCAAGGTTACCCCATATCACCACAAGAAATCATTACGGCCCTACAAGAAACAAATCTGCCAAGTCAGATAGGTCTGTATTTCCCAGTGCGTAGCCTCTATCTGCATTATTGCTGTTCCCACTATCACTGCACATGTATGTTATCCCTTGGCCAATCCACGCGTTTTCTATATCGTGGCATAATTGGTTGTTCAGCACATTTTCAGCAAATAAATTGGCAACTCCTTCACTGGAGGACAGCAAAACACATCACAACACAGCGCGTGCACGTCTCCCAAGGTGTTGCGGTATTCACAGCTAAAAGTTTTAAATTAGCGTTTGTTTGTTTTTCCAATTCAAGAAGTGCTAAATCGACAAAAGTAGAGACTAGTTTCCATTACAAACACCCGACTCAGTGCGTGGAAGTCTCGTGTGAGATGCATGTGTATAATTGTGCTGTCAGATGTGTAGTCTCTTTGGTGTTGAGGCTAGAGATGAGGCGAGGTCGGTGGTTGACGTGGAAGGAACACTCCATGCCTTTTATTTTATTTCCAAATGGAATAGCATAGATTGTGGGATTTCCCTCAATGCAAAATCATATGCTGTCATGTGATGCATTATATGTGCTACAAACAGCTATGTTAAAGCAGTACTAAATAACTCATCCCCCTAGAGGCCATAAGCGCCACTGCAGGTGTCGTAGCATGTTGCGTTTTTTTTACTTATTAATTGTCCGTGAGAGTAAATACTACGCTGACAGAAAAGACAAAGGGAGAGAGGGATATTGTACATCCAATTACACAATGGAGCCCACAGTTAGCTTTGCCCGTTAGCCTGTTAGCTTCTTCTTCATGATTCCATTAGTGTGTATTGGTGACTCCGACCCGGTGGCAGCAAAATTGCAATTGTGGTTTTCTGGCCAGAGATGCCAGGGGGAGATGAAAGACCCCCAATCATCCCATTAACACGTGTATTACCCCCAGACTACGAAAAGGATTTATTAAGATAAACAAGTTACGTACTGCTTTAATTAGTTGGATTACAATTCTTGCTGAGAAGTTGTTGAGGAGTTGTTCTATTAAATGAAATGTATGTACAGTATTTGTTGGACTTATACGTTTCTTGTGCATTACGTTAACTTCAGATTAAGTCCCTGGACAGACAGCTGGGTTGCCAGGTCCTCAGAATCGGGTGGATTATTTTTAGCCTAACTCTACCTGCTCTAAACTCTAAACACTCTTTCCAATGAAATCCTCCAATCTAAGGCCATCGGCGCTGCTCTTTTTTAGTGAGCTGAAGGATAAGAAAACTATCCAAACGCTCGCCAGTCTAGCTAAATCCTTCAGTCAAGTGCACCATTTAGCAAACATTTTAGATTGCTTGCAGTTGGAAATGATGGTAAAGTCACTTCACTGAAAGACATACCAATAACAAAGCCTGTTTAAAATGCTCTACTTACGCATCTTTTCCCGTGTTATTCCACACCATCCCTCGACTTGATCTTTTCCACTCTTATCGAAGCCTGAGCAATTAGCAGGACATTTGTATTTCTCTACTGGCGACTTTGGCAGCTGCCTCGGGTCCGCTCATTTCCTCCCAGGAGCCGACTGCCCTCTCCCCAGACGCTTCCATTGATTACAACCGCTGATAGGACCGGACCATCAGGGAGCCCACTCTATAACAGAGGCATGAAGTGTGTTCCCCAGTGCACTGAACCCACATCCAGGAGGTTAAAGGAAGTGTGTGCTATACAGCTTTTCAATAATATAAGTAACTCAAACACTGCCACAACCTCATCTGCTGTTGACCGCTGTTAGACGGGTTTGCTATTATACATGCTCTATTACCGGAGATTGGATTGTTGCGCTGGGCAAAGCCCCACTGCACTGTACATAGCATTGTACACATTCGAACAGAGTTGATTTTACACTTCAGTGAACACTTCCAAGTAAGGATATGACTTTCTATATGTGACCAACAGGGGATGCTTGTCGTAAAAGGAAGGAGAATAATAAGTTGCATTAAAGGGACTATACAGAGTTTAAAAATGTTAAAATGAAGTATTTTCCAACCCCCTACACGTTTCAACAATGGCCTAATGTGTAGAATGAGCTCAGACATATTCACCACAACTGCCTCTAAAATCCTGCGCTGTCACTCAAAAAGGTGTCAATTCGGGTCTGAAGTGCCCTCATGTACAAGCTTAATATAAAAGGTGTAGTTACACGTATGACCTGAGGTGGCAGTAGAGAGTATAAAATGGCTATCTTGCATCTAGCCCCTTTAAATATTTGTTTACCTATTGCTACAATCTGGAAATTCAGAACAGACTATTATCAGAACATTTCAGGCCTGCAAGTGTGTTTAAACGAGTTAACAGAGGCTTCATAAAGTTTGGTTTACATGTAGTATTAATAAATAGCAGCGTAGAGAGTCATAATTTCAAGTTCTATACATCTTTAGCATCAATACAATTAACAATCATACACATTTATTTCATTTGAACCTCATTGTGCACGCTGCCCTTTTAGCAAATTGGGATTTTGTTCACGGCTTTCGTTTACCGTAGCTGCTCATGAAAAGAAATCCATACCACAAAGTCCCCAAATACAAAACTCAGCCGGGTATGAAAAGACTGACACGTGCGCCCTCCTCCACCGACCCTTGTGCTGTCTTGTACAAATGTATTTAAGTTACCTCCTGGCGCTGTTACCAAGATACAGGCGGTGACAAACCAACCTACAGCGGATCATGACACGCGCCTCCGAACGTGTGCGGATACATCGCCAAGGTGATACAACACCCAGTTAGCCCACCACCTGTTATTACGCGTGGCAATAAAAAAGAAACTAGCGCCCACCTACGCTGAACACAACACCGCCGTTGTTACAGGACATGTAATCCATCCATTCAGCAAATTACTGGAGACTTGCACGCACGATGATGAGACCGGAATAGTGTGTCCATGCATTCTTAACCACCTGGCTTTTGAGGATTCAAGATGATATTTTCTTAATATTGTTTGTTGTTGGAATGATAGTCCACCCACCCCCGCACACAAAAAACACTTTGAAGCCTCCTTTTCCAACCTAATTTTCCACTTCGGCCTGATCTTCCCTTCTCTTCACTTATGCTAGTAGCAGTAATAGCAGGTACACAGTCATTATGATCCTCGTCTGTTGCAACATAGTCAGACATTGTTTGGAAACTACCGAACACAGAGGCAGATCCAGGTTAGCTGCTCCAGAGTGAGACTCAGAGAAAGAGAGAGAGAGGCATTGAATCCATTCCTCCATTTGCCTGCTGCTACATTACCTAATCTGTGTGCATAAATTAGCACTAGAGTCGATAATGGGGCAACACTATTCAACCTGCCGCCAGATAATCCTCCGAGTATTTAACAAGAGCTATACAAAGACAAATCAATAGGACTCTATGGACAAACTGGAAATAAGTACGCCAGCAGGCTCCATGAGCTCATGCCACTTTATACGTAGCATTCTTCCTCTATTATGAGTTGTGTAGGGTCCAGTTGGTGTGAGCAGAGCGGGGCGGTCGCCCTGGTTCTTCCTCAGAGTCGTTCATCTCTGGAGCTGGTCCACTGCACAGCCCCATTTGTAGTATCAGCTGTCTGAATGCACATCTTGTTAGCCGCTGCAGGCAGCTGAACCCAGTGCAGCGCGCGGTGGAAGCAGAGGGCCCCATCGGCATCACTGGCACGGCTTTAATGATCACAAAAGTCAGGTTAGGCGCTGGACTCGTGCGTGGAGATGGAGAGATGAATGATATGGGGGAAAGGGCTAGCGTGAATGCATCCATTAAAATACTGGAACGGGCAAGAATATGCACAATCAAAGCGGAAAGACAAAAGTAGAAGTTGTTCTAATGATATATAATTGTGAAATAGCACTTATTGAAAACCTTTTTTAAAGAAACTGAGATCTTGCCATGTTATTCAAATTAGAGATTGCATATATACACATTTACAGTTTCAGAATTATATTTAAGGTAACGTTGTTAGTGTCTCTAGTGAATTCTAAATACATGTTTTGCTATTCAGCTGTGGAATTGAAATTTTGATTTTAAAGAAATCCCAAATCAAAGGGTTAAACATATAGGGCATTCAACAACCCAGCTTGTTCCAGTTAAACATCTTGTTTCATGATAATTGCTCGGTTAACTTAAGCTTTAATTCAAGCTACATACTAAAATCTCCACCTGCAAGTCCACTATCAGCACGTAAAACGCTTGTGTTTACGGTCTTTAGAGGCTAAAGACCCACCTCTAACAGGACCACTTTTAAACGGCATGGTGCAAAGCAGAATTAAAAAATCCAAAGCGCGACAGCCTGCAGATACAGCATGTTTAGTAAGGTAATTAACATAAAGTTAGCGAGCCGTGCTGTAGAGGAAGCAGCCAGCAGGAGTCAGGGCACGCCGCTTGCTCGTGTTTGTTTTTTGGAGGAAAAGCGAGACAACGGTTTAAACAAACAGCATCTGCTAACAAAGGCAAAACTGTATGACCCACTTAGAGCCAAGAGCCTGCGCACGCCGGTCCTCTCCGCTAACGTGCTAGCTTCCAGCGCTTCAAAGACACCCCCTCATTACCAGCCATTTGAACCTCAGACGCTTCAGTAAAGCGCTGCGACCAGATGGATTCAAACGCATCGCTGGTTTTACACTTTTCCAACATGTGCGCTGACTTTTTGGCCACACTATAAGGAGAACGGCTTTGACACTTGGAGCAGCAGGCCATGGTACAATCTTTCATTTGGAACATAATGGATTGATACAATTGCTACTGCTTAGGTAGCGAAGTGGTTGTCTCGTAATAATCAGCTTAAGAATAGTAGATTGCCACATTTAGCTTGCAAATTTACTTTTCATCTTGATGCTGTCAAGTTTACTTTGAATCAGTTAGCATGGGAGCGCATTCAAAGGGTAGGAAATGGTTTTCTTTACATTTTGGTTGGGTTGAGCTTTATTGAAAGATTTGTTTCACCACCACGATCCTTCATTCTGAAAATTGAAAAGACTGTTGTCTCAGATGGTATTACATAACATTTAGAGGAAGGTTTGAGCAAAAGTTGAAATTCATCCTCTGAATTTGACCCATGTTCAAAGTCACCGGGGTAGTAACCTGTCATGAAACGTGGACAAATACTGGTCAGCGCCTGAGAACACATCAAACATGAGACCTTCTTATAGATACAGACGGCATCTCGTCATAGAAGGGGGCGTGGCTTCGCTGAGGGGGAAAATAGAATCTTTAGAGAAATACAATTTTCCACTCTTTTTTTGCCATTTTCTGGTGGAATATGAACTTATTTATCACACATAAGTAAAGTCAAGTGTAAATCGGGCCCATATGGATATTTTCTCACAGCAGATTGATCAGTAGAAGTGAAAAAACGGAAGTTGTAGCCCGATGCTAACATGTAGCATCAGGTTAGCGTTCTCCGTTATTTATGTATGTATGGGCTGTTGAACCACTTTGCTCCTGTCTTTGTATCTTTATTTAGTAGAAAACCATATTCATAATTGATCATTTGTTAAAGTAGTCTTTGGATAATTAAAGAAAGTTTAGATTTTTCTCCAAATTGTTTTCCCCCTTAACTGTTTTCAAACATGACCATATGTGGGCGATTCCAGAGATGCCGTCTGTATCTATAGTAAGTGCTCACCCTTCAGCCTCATGCCACTGTTCATTGAAGTAACTTTTTCAATCTAGGAATTTAAACTGCAAGTGTCGGTATCACTTTAGATTCAGGTGTGCTCATTAAGTGTTAATAAGCATTACTAATCATTTACATTAATCAATTTTACATTACTAATCATCATCGGATGCTCTCTCATCGAATGCAATTTCTCCATCTGTGAGATCAATAAAGTACCATCTTATCTTATTTTAGGATTAGGGTAAGGGTAAAGGTTAGGGTTAGGTTAAGGGTTGGCTATGAATAAGCGTATTACTAATGGCCTATTAGTATGTTAACAGATAAAAGTATAACAAGCAGTGTGTTAATGCTTATTAATACCTTATTAATACTCAATGAGCACACCTTAATATAAAGCGCTAACCAAGTTCCTTCCAATTGACTGGAATATTGTTGATATTGTAACTAGAATATGTTTTTTGTAAATTGTGACATTTTAAAGCTCTTTTTGAGAGCAATTTCTAGTGAAGAAAGCCATGTATAATAAAAGCAGCAGGGCACAACCACAGTGCCACAATTATCCCTTTGAAAAATCAACCAATTAGCCACGAAACAAAATCAGGACAATCGCTGGCCCTTATAAGGCATGGAGGGGGGATGTGAAGAACAACCACACCTGCAATTCTTAGCAGGTTCTATCCAGGTGGGGTTGACAAATGCAAAATATTCAAACAAATTAAGGACTATTTAAAGACAGTGAGTGCCTTTTCCCCTGTTTTGGCGCAGAGACGAGTGGACGAACCAGGGAGAGAAGAGAGAGGTGTAAAATGGAACAACTCCCAGGGGCACGCGCACTCATAGGCGCATGCAACACAGCCAAGCACCAACGCGAAACCGAGATGCTGAAGAAATATAACAGCCATTAGCTCGGCAACACAGGGCACCTTCTGACAATGAGAAAAAAAAGTTCGGCAGCAGCTCCGCACTGAAAGCAGTGGGTGAGACAGAGAGAAGGTCAGGGAGTTGTGCACGTATGTGTTTGTCAGTGGAGGTTACGGAGTGAGCGGCGCAGCTTTGTTGGTTCCGTGCCGTAAAATCGCCCAGAGGAACAAGATGAGGAATAAATGATCAAACTGATGTTTTCTGCTCTGGATGTACAGTAAAAGTGTCCATCTGCTTTCTAAACAGTACAGGTTGAACGTTGATCCGTTCTGTCTACATCCGTTCTCAAAAATAGCGGAATGGCATGTCTTTGGTCAAGGTCTAAGCACCAGTTACGGGGTTATTTCTACAAGTGTTTGGTCAATAGTTTCCAGCAAATGTCAGAAAAACTTTACTGCCTTTAAAGGCCATTTTTTACAGGAATTAAATAAGTAAAAGCAGACATTTGCGGAAAAAAGAACATTGAGCGCTGTGCATCTAATTCAGCATTTAGTGTACATTTGCAGACTAGTTGTTGTTGTTGTTGTTGTTGTAGTCATCCCTGGAAGTTATAAAATGTGCTTATAGAGTTAGGAAAAATCCACTGTTACCATGGAGATTCACCATGTTTGTAGCAGCTAGCATACATTTTCCATAGTTACGTTACGTCACTATAATAGTGAAGAAAAAACCTGTGGAACAGCTCCATTAGCTGCTGAGTCACTACAAATAATGTATTTGCATAAGATGTACATACATTTAACACATAATGGGCCAGATATTGTGGTTCATAGCGCAAGTTGTAGAGCAGACGACTGCGCAGACGGGTGGCGCTCCTTACAATCTTCATTGTCATACCTGGCGCAAAAAGTGGGCAGGACAGGGCATGAACAGACTCGCAATGCGATGTTGTGGTGCCACCCCCTCCCGATGCTTTCCCCAGACCAATAATGTGGAAGGCGGTGAGTTGGGGTAGGGGACATTTGCGCCACAGTTACAGGATTCTTGGAGTGGCTGAATTGAAGAAAAAAAAAAGTTTGCGTCCCGTTTTTTTTGGGGGGATTGAGCTGTACACAAGGAGCAAAAGGGAAACATGAGGCTTCTTACAATGACCACTGCTGATGCTCTTCATTCATCAGGAGGTAAACACTTTGTAGGTCACAACACATCTTTATCACAATCTTACACTATGTTAGTTGGAAAATGCCGTATTGATCTAAAGCAGCAACAAATATGCATTGCTTGGCAAGTGACTGAGTGGTGAGGAAAGTAAATCCTGGATACGCAGGACTTCAGGGAGCTGGTGATCTGACAATTACTGAAAGATGCGCTAGCGGTTCAAAACTCAACTATGTTTTTGGTGAGAAAACAAATTGTAACATGGTCAAAAGTTCTAATAAGTCTATTTTGCATAATAACCTATGGATTAAGATAGAAAAAGGAAGTCAAGGAAGTTCATTTATTTAAGTTTAAGTTATGTTGCTGGCTCTGCCATACTATTCCTTGTCCATTCCACAGGGAAGTTAGTCTGGTAGCGGAGCAATTGGAGCAGTATGAACGGGTGGGCCTGACACGCACAGATTGTCAGTGAAATAAACCAATCAGCAATTAGCAGACGCGACGACAGCTGTAGTCCAATTCACAAAATATGAACTCAATATAAACTGACAAGAACGCAGAGACAAAATCCTCGACTACTTCATCCATGATTAGTTTTGGCTAACAACTTCTGCGTGTGTCACTGTTGAACTACAACATAGTGGTGCAGCGAGTGATTGGTTTGGCCTTAGCTATAGGCTATAAGTACCGGGCTATAAGCTATGAGGTTTGGACACAACTTAAAGATTGCTTTCATGTCACAAACAAAGATTGCATGTATTTACTGTATTTAAAAAAAAAACATAAATCTATAAAATGTTGCTGTCAATGAATAATAATAAAGGAATATAAGTATATGTATAGGATTCAGACCAAAGTTGTGCAATAGTGTGAAATCCATCACAGCACCATCATTTCCAACACCCAGGCTGCATGTTCAGTAATCAGTGTGTAGCCTGTCTGTGTGGTGTAAATCCTGCCCTATTAAAATACTGTGTCAGATGTGGCTTGTCGCCTTTGTAAATCCTTGACCTGTTTCGATGATGGATGCACTTCCGAGTTGCCCGCCATTGATTCATCTCCCTGTCACAATGGGTCCATGTTTCGAAGGAGCAAACAGGACGAGGAGTTGAACCACATCTGAGCCTTACAGGTGAACTGCTCTGTCGTCCTGTGAGATGAATAAAGACGCAAATGTAAAAAGTCCTTTGGAGAATGTCACGTGTTTTTCTCGGTCGGCATGGAAGCGTGACACCGTGACACAAGCACGTGTGACTGAAATGTGTGATGTGGGTCATTTGCAAGAATTTACATGTGATCAATTCTTCATTATCTCAAATGAATGGATTACAGTCAGATTCCATTTGTCTTGAAGTCTGAGGTCTTACAACATGCTCGCTCCAATGTTCCTCACTGTGGCTTTCATTTCTGTCTAAAGCAGAACAGCGCCCTTTTAGAGCTTTTTAATTTGACATTAACCAGATTTTGATGGCTAAATATTAAGTATAATAATATAATACAATGGCTCAAGTCCTGTACCTTATTTACAGCACTTTCAACACAATGGCCGTTACTGTTATCCATTTCAGGAATGTGCCTGGATGTTATATCTGGATGTCCCCAACAAGCAGACCTGAGACCTGGGTCTAGATTAGAATCTGCACCAGCATTGGTCTTATATTATTCTTAATATCTGATTCATTACCATGACAATGCAATAATGCGCATTAACTAAAGTAAAGCATTACACATTGCATTACTGGCATACTTCTAAAAGTAAAACTTTGGAATGGGGTGTAACAGTGCACCGTGCCATGATGCACCGTGCCATGATGCACCGTGGTGCTAAATATGATCGTTTTAGCCCATGTTTGTTTTGTTTTTTGTTATTTGAGTTTTTTTAAGCTCCGCGGCGCGTGTCATGCATGTGTGTGTGCACCCAAACAGAGCGCACGTGTGTCATCATCACTTACCGCTAAACTGAAGGCTGCAGACACTGCAAAGTAGCATCATGAAATCGATGTGGTTTTGTAATGGGATCTCCTACAGATGACCAGGCTGTGGTCTGTGATAGATCCAGTCAGAGGCACAGACAAATGCGTAAGATCCAATCTGGTCATAATTCACCTTCAAAAGCTTTGTTTCCACAAAAGCACAATGTTGTCTCAGACCAGCCCAAACACGAGCCTCAAATCAAATGCACTGATCAGTGCGTGTTTGATCTGCCGTCTATGGAAAGTTAAACTAAAAACGTTGCTGAATAACACTACAGTTTTGTTTTCTCTTTTGTTTTACAGCCTGTACTGCTGTGTGAATTGTGTGACAAGTCCAGCACTGAAATGGCTCGAGTTCCCTGGCACCACTGCAGAGCCATCAATGTCATTACTGACAATAGTTTTCGACCAGAAGCCACGCTGTAAAAGCACCTGTTGAAATGTCTCCTTATTCTCCTCATCATGAGGTCTTCAACATGTGTCCCGTAATTGAAACACTGCTGAGAGGTTCTCCATTACTGTGGGGCACAAAAAGATGTGCAGATGTTTTATTTTTGCTTGAATACTCACAAACCAGACATGAGCAAAACTTTTCTGCCATTTGAAATGTATTACAATGTTCTTTTGACCCCAGCTCTTTTGCTTTTTTGATGCTGTATCCCAATGAAGCACTTATGTTGACGGTGTCTAAAGAAAAATATTTTCTTTAAAAATGTATGAGAAAATGTGCGTATACACAGGCAATGGCATTCTGCATTTGAGTATTTAAAAACCTGAATATAACCAGGTTATTGCTAATATTAACAGGTTATTGGCTGCACGTAAACGTAGTCACTGTTACTCAATGTTAACCACTCTGTTGAGTTTTAAGATTATTTTTTATTTGTATTCACAATCTGTGTAAAATTCAGCCTTGGTGATTTGAAAGACTGAATGAATTGCATTTCCCTTTTGTATGCCACAGTTCATTTGGCGGCTGCATGGTCCACAATTGTGGCAACACTATGACTTAACCTCTCTTTTTTCAAGGCAGTCATGACCCAGACAAGTTAATAGACCTACTAAATGTGGGCACTTTAAAGTTCTGCATTTTACTTTGAAACCTTGAAATAAATGACGGATCAAGTTGTTTTAGGCCAGTGGTGCTCAACTGGTGTGTCAAGACCCAAAAGTGGATCACAGGAACCAGGGAACATTTCTGTCAATATTTCAAAACTGGATAATACCAATGACACTACTCGAAGCTGTTAAATGTGTAGTTTTAATCATGAAATTCAGCTTTATTTACTAAAAGCTTATCCAACATTAATTTGAGAGAAAATATTGTACTCAGGTCGTGGCTTGTCATCTTAGGTAATGGTGGTCCCGTTGTCACACACTATGAGAACCAATGCGTTAGCTCATGACTAAATCTTTGTTTAATAATCTATTCAATGCAAAAAAGGGCATTTGAACTTTAGAAATAAGCATCCATTATGCAGGAACACATTGCATGTACAGTACAATATAATTTTACAAGATAAGATAAGATAAGATAAACCTTTATTGATCTCACAAAGGAGAAATTCACTTGTTACAGTCGGCGTTCAAGAAGATCACTCAGAGTTAATAAAGTGCAGCTGATACATAGATTATGGCACATGTTACTTTACAGTCTTATTGTACAGTCTGACAGCAGTGGGGATGAAGGCTTTGCAGTAGCGCTCCGTCCTGCAATGAGGGTGTCTCAGTCTGCCACTGAGAGAGCTGCTCAGCTCTTCTACAGTCCCGTGCAGTGGGTGGGAGGTGTTGTCCATGATGGAGGTGAGCTTGGCTAACACCCTCCTGTCCCTCACCTCCTCCACAGAGTCCAGGGGGCAGCCCAGGACAGAGCTGGCCCTCCTGACCAGCTTGTTCAGTCTGTTCTTGTCCCGCTCTGTGCTGCCCGCGGCCCAGCACACGGCAGCGTAGTGGAGAGCAGAGGCCACCACAGAGTCATAAAAAGTCCTGAGCAGAGGCCTGCTCACTCCGAACGACCTCAGTCTCCTCAGAAGGTGGAGGCGACTTTGGCCCTTCTTGTACAGGGTGTTGGTGTTGTGGGACCAGTCCAGTTTATTGTTGAGGTGAACACCCAGGTACTTGAAACTGTCCACCTCCTAAATGTCCTCCCCCTGGATGTTCAGCGATGTGTGCGGTAGTGGCTTCCTCGTGAAGTCGATCACCAACTTCTGGAGATGACAACTGTCCGTGTTGTATGTGAAGTCCGATGTGTAGATGGTGAAGAGAAACGGTGAGAGGACGGTGCCCTGTGGGGGCCCGGTGCTGCAGACGACCACCAAAAAGATCATATGAAAGTACGGCCTTTTTCCCCCCTTACCAAATTAGCATTTTCTTCATGAATGGGACACACAAGTGCAGGTTGACTATGTGCATTTCAGTGATATCCTTAGCAAAGTTGAGAGTTTGAGTCATGATGTTGCAAACAATAGCCACACACACACACAGTCACACATTTGACTTCATCAAACTGTAAAGTCCTCCACCATCCCACTCACTCACTCACTCACTCACTCACACTGAGAAAGCACGAACAGAGAACGACAAGGCCCTTCAACATTTCAATAAAACTCATCTGAGGTTGTTTTTGTGAAGGCGCTGAAACATGCCAAATCATTTCTCATTCTGATTTGAGAGAAAGCTTTGTAGAACTGTATTCAAACGCAGCCTCTGGTCTCACTCGAGACTCCAGGGCCGATAGGCATTCTCAATGTAAGATTTAAGTTTTTGCTTTTGTAAAAGAGATCATAGATTCCCTCGGGTGCCGTGGTTGACTATTCAATAGGCAACCACACAAAAAGTTCTTTGTACATAGTTTTTTTATGAGAAAAATACAAAAAATCTTAATAATGATAGTAGCTCCTCATTGTACGAATCCTAGACAAATAGAAAAGCAGGAAACAGACCCAGACCTTACTTTACGGGTCTTTGAAAAAAGCAAAAGCAACATGAAGCAAAATTTGAATGGAGAATTGAACCTAATACATTTTTGTATTTACATTTTGTACTTACAACTTATAGGAATGAATGGGTGTGTTTGTATGATTATGCCTCGTATTTGTTAAAGCTTGGTGGTTTAATGAAAGGAAATTTCACACTGAACTTCCTGTTGACACCAACACAGTGCCCCTCCGGGTGTTATGGCACCTGCGTTCGTCAATCAAATTCCAGAGGTGCCAAGCTTCCCCACCTGTCATACAAATTTGCCGTACATTGTTGTCGTCTGATTGACCTGTGAAGCACTCTCAAGAATGTATAACTTGTAGCGATATACAGTATACAGAGGCAAGAAAAAGTAAGTACACAGTTTGGAATTTCTCACATTTCTGACTAAATTGGTCACTAAATGTGGTCTGATCTTCACAGGAATGATTAAACAGTGTCTGCCTAAACTAATACCACCCAAAAACATTTTAACATATTTTTATTGGCCATAACATGCAAACATTCACAGGACAGTGTGGAATAAGTAAGTACACCGCCTGAATCTCCCTGAACTGCAGCAGTTATGTTAAGAGGAATGGTCCAAGATTCATCCTGATTGTGGAGAGCAGTTCAGTGAGCCGTACCGTTACCGTACATTTTCTAATACTGGCCTGTATTCCATTAGCGGCCGGGTCTCTAACAGTGGCCGGGTTCGCGGCTGGCGGAGGCAAATAAAAGCCGGTCTCTAAAACAGGCTGGGGCTATTATTAGAAACTATAGCGGTGGAAATATTCCCCATGTTAGGAATTTGTCTCATACTCGTGTAAATGATAACTCACGTGCAGGAAGTAAACAAACGGGAACCCGGGCCGATGGGGAACGCTGCGGAGTGGAGCTGATCCGAGCGTAACTTTGACACAGATTTAGCAACTTTTCAAACCTCCTATGACTATATTTGGAAACAGGGCAAGCGCGATCAGCGCGAGCGTCTCGTCATCTCTCGGGTCTGTTTTATGATCAATCACAAACAACAAACGCTCCGCTTTTACACAAGATAACAACAAATAATCCGGTCCTTGGTAGAAACGAAACAGAAACCTGCAGTGACATTGATGTGAATGTTCCGCTAATGGCAACGAAACACTTCCTGTTGTCCCGACAAAATAAAAGGCGTCAATGTTCCAGCCGCTGGGAGAGTGTTTGCAATGTTAATAAATAAATGAACCTAATATTTTAGGTGCAAATGGACACAAATCTCGTTTTTCTTCATTTTCCTGGTCGTCCGTTTTGCTCAAATAGAAATAGAGGCCTGTCTCTAATTGTGGCCTGGTTCCAATAAAGGCCTGGTCCTAGATGCCCTTGAGTAAATAAAGGCCCCGGCCTATATTAGAGAATATACGGTATTCCATGCTCTCCTGTGAATGAGAAATTACAAACTGTACTTACTTTCTTGCCACTGTATATTTTGAAGGACAACATGGAGTGTTTATTGCATTGAAAAGAAATCTTCTGCAGTTCAAAATGCCATGGCTGGAAACATGATTTCATGTGTAAATATACTTTGCCTTATCTCTGTTAAGACTTCTCATTGTCAAATAAAAAAAAAAATCACTCAAGAATAAATTACGGTGGTAAACTGGTGGATGGCAGCTTCTATATCAAGCTACGACTTTGAACAAACTTTTTTTCTTTCTTCATTTTTATTAAAACATCAACTTGAAACGTAGTTGAACTGACTTTGCAGAGCTGACCTTTGGTTCTCATTGCTTGGGACAGTCCATATTCCCACAGTAACTTCAGTGTAAGTTACTCGTTTAACCTTTACCTTCAAAACTGCAGTGAACCTTTATTTTTCCAAGAGCTGTTTTTTAGAGTACCGAAGCAGTCAGATTGAGCCAGCGCGGAAAGTTCAGTATTGACATTACCTCAACGCTATATAACATGCTTTATTAATCAATATTTCTTTTCATTAATTCATTTTATTCATTGCTATTTGCTCCGTTATAAAAATACTATATAAAAATGTTTTTTTTAGACAAACACTGCATATTACTTCAACGTCAATACTTGCATTCACCATACTGACTATTTCTATTAATTTCATAACCGTGGATATAGGCCTGTAAGATTATTTTACTCTCCCATAGATACAAATGTATTATTCCCTATGACCATGCCTCAACAGTGTCTATTTATTTGGCTAGATCAGCCATTCCTAAAGTCCGGGACATCGCGGACCCCTTATTGATCTCTCGGGGCCCCCCAAATCATAATAGTTTACGCCATTCTATCATTCTGTCACTAAAATGACATAAAAAGTAACATCTAGTAATGACAGTAGGCTAAATACTGGTTTAAACTGGTGCATTTGTCCAGAGAGATCTATTTTTCCTATCAAAATGAACTTTTCATTGTACTTATTTTGCAGACAAGCTTTGGGGCCCCGGACCCCACTTTGGGCACCACTGGGCAAGACTGATGAAGGTAGTACTTTATTTTTGGTGCATGCATGTCTAGTCCTGTAATTTGTTGAGCTTCTGGTCCTGTCCATCATCGTAGCTTCACAGTGACCGAGTGATTTATGAACCCAGAAGTTCAAGATCTGGAGACGTATCCCCCATTACTGCACAGTGGTCGCCCAGATACGCCTGACATGTTGTTTCAGGTGCAATAAAGAATGGGTCAAACGCAAAAGACAATTTCCTAATCGGAATCACAAAGTATGAAATAAACTTAATAATAGATTCTGAATGTAAGCAACACATACACAATTTGCCCTTGTACAAGCTAGTGAGGCCATTATTAACTGTAACTGCAACTGCCTCGTTATTGCATTGAATTATATTGTAAGATTAATGAACCGGTTCATATTTCTTTGTATGCATATTAACTAAAGCAAACATAATTAGTCACTGACACATAAGTAACAGTGAGGTCCTGCAGCATTTACAGCTGGGAGGTGAAGAAAGTCATCCCACACATTCAAAACTGCTAATGTTATTTAGGTGACATAAATTCACAGCTTCAGTAGATGAAACAAGATGACATTTGGGTAAACAGCTGGCGTTGAAGCCTTGTCTACACATGGACGCTGTATGTATGCACAACACTGTTTCACGGGGCATTTAAACGAACAAAAACAGGAGTAATCATTCCTCAGCTGGTGTTTGACTCCTCTGGTATTTTCTCTCCTCTCCATCGTTCTTGCATTGCCACAACTTTCCTTCACCTCCTGTTCTCGCCACCAACTCCAGTTTCTTGGCCCCCAAATCTCATCAGTGTAATCATGATTTCCATCACATCACTGGCAGCTCTAATTGTGCTTGACATCAGTGCCAAAGCGGCTGTAGCTCAGAGAAAGCCCTCGCAGTCATGAGGACAACATGCAAACTCCATCTATGAAAATTACCACAATTTAACCCAGGGCCAAGCTGATTGCAAGTCCCCTTTTCTGCCTAAATCTTCCATTGACGCCTCACGCAGTTATAAATCTTTACATGCCATCCATCCATCCATCCATCCATCCATCCATCCATCCATCCTCTTCCGCTTTATCCGGGGCCAGGTCGCGGAGGCAACAGTCTCAGCAGAGATGCCCAGACTTCCTGAGGCGACCACGAGACATCCGAAACAGATCCCCGAGCCACCTCAGCTGGCTCCTTTCGACTTGAAGGGGCAGCGACTCTACTCCGAGCTCCTCCCGGGTAACTGAGCTCCTCACCCGATCTCGAAGGGTGTGCACCCAGCCACCCTGTGAAGGAAGTTAATTTTGGCCGCTTGTATACGCGATCTTGTCCTTCCGGCCATTACCCAAATCTCATGACCATAGGTGAGGGTGGGAACGTAGATCGTTCGGTAAATCGAGAGCTTTGCCCCTATCTTTATTATTATATTTATTTTTTGCATTTTCATTACTTATATCACTTAAATTGTGCAATCCATTGGTTCAACATCAATATACAGTACTGTCCACCTTCTAAATAAAGCTGCCCCAGACCTGCCACTGTCGGCTAAATGGGGTCAGAAGTCGCTGCGCTGACGCCGGTGTCTTCACACTGCGAAGGTGGGAGGGCTCTAATGGTCAGCCTGGAGAAGGCAGCAACAAGAAGAGAGAATGAGGTAAGACTAAAAGATGTTTTCAGCAAGCACGTCCATCTGTGGAGACATTATTCTGTATACAGGATCACCGCCGACAGTCTATTTCAGAGCCACCCACACCTGCTCAGCTCTGACTCAAAGAGAAGTCTAAAAGGGTCGACCTTTATAGTGCTCGCATACAGACGGCGCCGTATTGGCATGATAATAGGACCGGAATGTAAACCTGTGCGGCGCTGGCTTTAGCCATCGCTGTGTCGAGCCATTCATTCTGTTATTATCATTCATTTTATGGCAGATTGTCTCTGTACCACCTAGTTTAAATCTCATCACTTCACATCACTGCACTGTTGTGGATAGGACCAGTCAGTTTACTCCAGGGCAGCTGTGGCCATTACGGTAGCTTAACATCACCGAGTGAACGTAAATTGTTCCATGTCTGTGAAAGGCACTATACAAATACAACTTTTTTTTTCTCCCTTACACATCTTTGTAGCCTTCACACCATCATCGTTAATGCTATACTGCATGTGTGTGTGTGTATGTTTTTTTTTAAGAAATAATACTTGTCAGGTAAAGTGCAAGACGTTCTCCATTTAATCTTCCCTGGAGAGGGCATTTTATTGCCTTGCTGTAAGTGTCCATTGATTGAAGTGGCACAGAGCTGAGCAAATGGTGCAATACACATTTCTATAAATATATCCAAGCAAAGATGGCATTATTGCACTTCATGATGAGTTTGCAGAGACATCCACATAGGTATTATTATATATAAAACTCTAATACACATCTGTCATTGTTCGTCAGTAGGAGGAACCCCGCCTACAGGGATTGGACAAGAGGAACTGAAGCTCCAACAAGGACTGGACGTTCTGCGATTTTGGCCCGTCTGCTGAGGGGTTCCCATCGGCCGCCGGTCTCTATAGCCCGTCCGTCCATGGGAGTGGATCTCTCCTTCTGTGGTTCTCCCCAAGGTTTCTCTTTTCTCCCCCTGGATTTTGAGTTGTTCCTCGCTGTGCTGGAGAGTCTAAGGACGGGGGACACCTGCGCCGCTTGTCAGCCCCTGCTGCCGACGCTGATTATGTTTGCCTGGATCTTTTATTCGCCTGAACTTTACATTGTCTTATTTACTGCTCTGTTTTATTGCCTTAATGTTCCGTGCAGCCCTGTGAGGCAATGTTTTTTCAAAATAATTACTGTTCTTTTTTTCCTTTTCTTTTTTTGCAAGGACTTGCTATATTCAAGTAGCGAAATAACCTATATAAGACAGGAGTGCATGAAAAATATTTGCCCCAAATCAAAAAATAGATAGGCATGTTACCTTTGTGCAACTACTCAGTTCCTTAGAGTGTATAGTCAATATATTCAGCTGTCAACAACCTGTGCTCTAATCTAATAAGTTTTACATTTCATGGTGGACATATCATGCCCGAGCAAGATTGCTGGAAAGGTATAAAAACACAATATTGTTTCCATAAATCCCGGTTATGGAGGTCTTACATAAATCTACTCAATCTATATAAAAACAATTGATCCCCTCATTGATTCTGTGCTGGCATTCTGCTGCACTGCACTCTTGGCATCTCTGAGCCGGTCTCCCCCTGCTCTGCACTGTCTTATTTTTGGGAATAGTGAAAACCCTCATAATGGTGCTTATGCACCACTGCAAACAAGTATATGGTCATTATTTAATTCATCTAATTTGTAAGCTGAAGAAACTGTTAGACCTGTTAGGGCAGCACGGTAGTACAGCGGTTAGCGCTCGTGCTTCACAGCTAGAAGGTCCCGGGTTCCATTCGGGGCCTTTCTGTGTGGAGTTTGCACGCTCTCCCCGTGTCTGCGTAGGTTTCCCCTACCACTAAAAACATGTACAATAGGCCAGGATGAATGAGAGTGTGCTTGATCCGGTGTGGCTTGTTTACATGCATGAGACCCATGTATGTTCATCAACATGCATTGTCCCGACTAAATAAACCAATAAACCAAACCTGTTTATTATTTGTTACATGCTTAATGTTTGCGTAACGTCTTAGTTATCCAGGAATTTTCCATTGTAGTAGAGCAGCCATTCCCAAAGTCCTTTTAATCTTATCAGTCCGAAATTGTCTCAGACATAATATGAAAATAAAAATAATTGCTGCACCAGAACAGGTAGGTCAAATGTTTGTCAGTTTTTGTCAGTTTTTGTCAGTATGCTAAACTCTGACTGTGTTAGCGTGCTAACTGTTGCGGCGTCTGCTGCTACAAACATTTGCATGTTTACATGGAGCGGGGGCAGGTGAGGGGAGTGTTGGAGCGAGGGAGGCGTGGAGTTTGTCTCTGCTTCTGCAGGAAAAGAAGGTGGTGCATCTAGGGATGCATTTGTCCAGATACAGATAAAGACAAACAACACAAAATACACAAAATAATATAAGATACTAAACATCAGCAGGCTCCAACTACTGTGTGTTCCTTCAGTTTTAATACAGCAAACAACATTAACACGTTCAATTATTTCGACACAATGCGATTTCATAATTGACAGAGATCACGACTTAGATTAGCGAAACAATAATTCCCATCACTTTGCAGTCATTAAAGTAGTGATAAATGGTGTGGGGCCGCGTGCTTGCTCTGCTGGCTGTTTTAACACCCACTGATCCGCCGTTGAAATCACACTCTGGCGTTGACATGCAGTTATAAGTCACAGGCTTTACAGCTGACAGTAAAGTCGTAGCTCATAAATCATGGTGCCGGAGTGCAGCTGTTTTCGGCCTGTGCTGTGATAATGAATGTCCTGACAGTGAGCAAAGAAGAAATAATAAAAACGATCACCATTTACTGTACGTTTATGAACAACTGTGAGTGCAGTGTTTGGAAGAGGATTGTCAATCAGTTTGTTTGTTTGTTCATTGTGGATAAAGTTTAATTGCATTTAAATAACAATTCAAATGAAAGTACAATGGTTATCAGAACAAAAGCCTGAGTGGCATAAGTAAGCACACACATTATTTATTTTTTTACACTTTAGAAATGCATACCTATGTCACAAACAAACTGCTTTTTTTTCGTGACATAGGTACACCAAAGGATCCACGTTAAACCAATGTAATTCCGAGCCAGGGCCCTCCGGGCAAACTCGGAAACCTCTGAGATCTCACAAAGGTTTACCCACACTATTTTCCCACAAAAACTGCCTTCAAATGTTTTCTTTACTTTTGCTGTCTTGTTAAGACGATTACTCCAATAGAAGTCCCAGATGTGCAGCTCTGGTGCTGTTTTGCGCTCATGAGTCACTCCGTGCTGCGGTAAACTGACCCGGTCCCCGCGCCGTTCCTTTAGCTGAGGAAGGTGCGTCCTGTCCGGTGTGTAGATCCAGAGCTCCATCGCACTGATGCCGCCTGCCAATATAGGCATTCCTACAACATTTCAAGGTATGGATTTATTCTCATTGTTGTGTCATGAAAATCCGTACTACTGGTCAAAAAAATAAATTCTGTGAGATCTCGGAGGTTTCCGAGTTCGTCTCGAAAAAACTGCTTTTTTGTGACAGGTACGCCAAAGGATCCACGTTAAAACCAGTAGGTACACGTTTCTGAAATGTAATATTGTGTAATAGTTATGCATTTGGGTGCAACTGCGTTGCTCCCTGGTGTCTCTGGCCAGAAAACCACAATTGCCTCTCCCAATCACGAAGAAGAAGCTAACAGGCTAATGGGCAAAGCAAACTGCGGGCTAGCGCCACAAACAGTATTAACCGCCAAGTTTGCGTGAAAAAAATGATCTCCATTGTGTTAGTAGATGTACAATATCAATCTCTCCCTTTGTTTTTTCTGTCCGCGTAGTATTTACTCTCACGGATGTGATGTGGATATTGTTCTGTTATGATTGATTGTACAGTCTCTTATTATTAATCTAATTTATTCTGACAGCCATCTGAATTCTGTTTTGAAATGTGTCTAAAAATTACAAAAGTAATTTATTAACATGGTGTGCCACACCTCTTAACCTCATAGACGTTTCGTGTGTTTGACATTCTCTGATTTTTTTCTAGATCTGTACAGAAGCTGTGGAGATGCTGGATTTCCCATAGGCCACCTGCGGTTATGCAGAATGACCAGAGGTGCACCCTCAGTAGAGGCACATGTCATACAAATGGGGAAATAAATGCCATTTTCAAACTTTCAAACAAGCTCACTGGCAAGAAGGAAATAAATAAGTAGAGGGTTCTTGAGGGTTGAATGCTCATCACTGTTGCTCTGTCTGTGTGTCCATAGGCAAGACATTTTTCCAACTTTGCCAATATGCTGTGTGATTCAAGTGACTATTGCTGTAAATTTGCTGTGTCTGTATGGAAAAAACAACAACACATCTTTCTTGATTAATATAATATCCAAGGGGTTCCAGAGGTGACCACTGGATCTCTTTTACTCTGGACCTTGGTCAAGAGCAGCTAGATTAAGAGCAAGTTCTGTTTAAAAAACACAAAGCTTTGTGCCGATATCTTAAACACTGCCCCACATAGATAGTACAGCTTGTGAAGTGACAGTTTAAAAAGACAGATCTTGTTTTGAACATTTTATTTTGTCTCTCATCAATAAGTAAATGTTCAAATGATTTGTGAGTCATTCTTCTTTTAATCTTTACTGCTTTGTGTTTCTGCTTGTATTATGCTACAATCACTGACTAAAGTGGCTCACTGCTGAGTGAATGTGTTTCGCCAATTTCCATATAGTAAAGCATTGCCATAATTGCACTTCATGTTGAACTTTTCCGCAGAAAAAACATTTATTTTCTTTGTATAAGAACTTTTAGAGCTGCTCAGGTAAGCGCCACAGATGACAAACCATCAAAATCATTTAAAAGAGAAAGCCTTAAAGATGTTGACCAAAACTCCGATCTCTGGACACAGCGGTTTCCCTGGAGCTGCGATGAAATGCGGTGTCAGTCGGGGTTTGTCTGCAGGGAGCTCACAGAGAGAGACATGCATACAGCCGCATGCCTTCACCATCATTAGTATTGGTTTGTGAAGACCGCACCTGACACATGACAGACACGACCCGTCTGCGAGGCTCGTCCCGGGGGAGGGGGCATGACAGGGGGGCTGACAGGACAGCCTGATCACTCCCCCCTCTCACTTACGCCTGACTGACGGAGCAGGGGAGGGGGGGAGTATACAGATGAGGAGTGAAAAGGATAAACAAGCCACAAACAGGATGGAGGGAATGGATCGGTAAAGTCTGGGTTTGTGTTTGAACTTGTTCTTGTTCTTGTTGTGACAGTGGCCTGGTTCACTGCTGGTGTGATGACTCTATTAAATCAAAATCCATTTGGGAATATTTAGTTTGCTTCAAATGACTTAATGGGCAAGGTACACATTGGACAATTATATTAATAGCTAAACAAAAATAAATACATAAACATAGCATGTTTATGTATTAAAGGACCAGTCTCACCGGCCTGGCAACATTGCGGACACTATTTGTTGTCCGCAACCTGTGAGACATTTCCGTGACGTCCCTGCAATGTCTCCGAGACCTGTCGGATACCAAGGAGATGACGCCGCAGAGAAGTCACAAAAACGTCCCCACAACTGAGAAGACATCACCTTTTCTAGAGGTGTCTCCGAGATGTTTCAGAGCAGGTTATCAATGCAGTTAAGCTATTTAAAGATCTCTTTACATTAGGCTAGGAGAAACTTGGACAAAGAAACATAAAAATAACAGTGTCTCAATCCATATTCTTACATCAGAATCAGTAAAGCCAGAGATCGGGGATCTTCTGCTGTTTGACCGCTGTCTCCATACAGTCCTCCATGGCTCCACAGTTCACTCCACTGTTGCGTCACAGTGATAAAGATGCAGAAAGTCTGTGTTAGCTGCAGTCGCTCTGTGCCAAACGCCGGCACGGTCTGATTTACGTGCCAGAGCTTGTCAAACTCAGGGCATGCAGCCAATTCAATCGTATGCTGTTTGGAGGGCTTTTGCCACTCACGTCACCTACTATATATGAGAAACTGCTGCCAGCGCAATAAAATAACCCTTAAAACAAGACAATGTAACTTTGCTCCATCGCTCCCTTTTTGTTTGGTAAAACTCCACAAGACACATTTTGACAAACAACACATGATTCATTTTTCTGACTAAGTGACACAACAGAAGAGAGCAAAAATGTTTCAGTTAACATTGTTTTGCCTTTTCACTTTGTATGTGCTAACAAACACTGCTAAATGATTTAGGTTAACAATAAAGAAATGTGCTTGTTCAACCACATTGTTGTCGCTGGGAACAGGCTTTGTTCTCATCGCAGTCGCATAAACATGGTTGATTGAAAAAAATAAAATAAATAGATGTGTATGCCTCTGTCAGTATATAATTGTATAGCTTCATTTTATTCAAGTAATGATGTTTATTATCACTGTTTTCTACTTATACTTATTACTACTTATAGCATAACTACATAGTAACTTATGCCACTAATGACAAGTTGGAATGAGATGCACGTATACTGAATATCTATGACTATTATTATATATATATATATATATACTATAGGGCAAATACGCTCTGATTTCACACGTTTAAAACTATGCTATGCAAACACTCACAAATATAAACGCTGAACTTTTAGCTTTCTGCAAATTCCTGTTTTGCCCAGCCATATGTCAGGACTGCAGAAGTCTGTGCTATAAATAACAGAAGCTTGTGCTGAAACAGTGGATTTCACAGGGCACAAAGTTTACATGACGAATGTGGAGTGTGATTGTAATTGGGGTTGGTTTGCTCTGTTCTGGGTCTTTAAAAGGAAACTGCACCTGTGGGAGGTTATAAAGCACAGCGGCTTGTGTCGGAGCATACAGATCTCGGTTTTCTTTGGAACACAAATAGGACTTTTACAGGGTTGACGCCGTAGCACAGGGGTCGAGATGCTTTTTCTTTTTTTACATTGTGAACACAGTAGAACCCACAAGCACTTTGGTTTTGTAAAATAACTAATTTGCTTGAAATATCTTCTTGGTCATTAATTGTTCAGGGTGAACTCTACCAATTAAACTTTTTCAACAAATGTCTTCAGAGTCGCTTTTTGCATTTTTTGTTACATGAAAAAGTATTTTTTTCCCTGGGCCTCAGGATGACTCACGACCCTCTGTTTTGTCGAGCTGCTCCTTTTTATTAGTACTGGAAATTGGTCAAATGCAGAGAATGATTCCCAAATGACTGTAAAGCCCTTACGGAAAACGACGACCTCTGCCTGAATATCACTTGTCTCAATAGATTTGCTCAGATTAAAGCTTTAAAAAAGCAACCGACTACCACATCAACATTAGCAGCAAATTACTGCCTCCCACCACACTTCCCCCTCTGAGACACATTAAGTGAGATGTCCAGGAGAGATCTATATCTCTGAGGCTCCACATTGATCCATTCTGATTAATTACCTGCTTAATAGATATAGGACTGGGGAATGTCACAGTCCGCTGGTCGACAGCATGTGCCCCCTGCTGGAAAGATTTTAACATGTATCCATGTATTGACAAATCTTAGTTGTTTTAGTTCCAATTTCAGTGCAAGCTCTGCTCATTTCGCTTTGTTGCCAATTATGGAAAGGGGGGGGGGGATAAATATATTGGTTGTTTTCACTAGATGGAAAAAATATGCATTACATTCAGTAGCAGTGAAAAGTATTAAGATAAAGCTTACACAGACAGTACGAAACTTATTTACAGACTCAGCATGCACATGGTCTTTAGTCAATGAGCCCACTTAATCAGTTTGACTATTATGCATTAAGTTCATACAATGAAACAAAGCGCCAAAGGAGAGCAGACAGTCTTAAAGATGGGGCAATCATTTTGTTTTCTTGTAGAATAATCTTTCAAACAAAGATATTGTAAATGTAGCATTTGTGAAAGAGAAAACGCTCATGCTGAGTTTCATGTTGCAGCAGTGAAGACATTTTATTGCACTTGCTGTAATTCACAAGCAAGGATGGCGCCACATTGACTAAAGAATGTATTGATGATGAGATGATGATCTCTAGGTTGAGATTATCCATCTCAGGTGTGAGAGGATCAGGGCTGAAAGATAAAACAGACATATAGGGAGGCAGGGTCGGGTCAACAGTTTAGACAAACAGTGTTGAACGGGCTTGGCAGGTAAAAAAAAAAAAAAGGGCATCTGAATGATTAGAGGCCAAGGCTGCATCCGAAACAATCAAATTATAGCCTCTATTATAATAACTGATTAACTAACTATACTAATAAACATATTAACAGTTTCTTTCCTCAAGATGAGATCACTTCAAACAAGGCACTTTAAACAAGGCACTTCTATTTATTTATCTGTATGGACTTTTATTGTACAATATTTTGCCCTTAGGCTTTTAATGTAGCATTGTTTGTTTGTTCTGTTTTTTATAAGATAAGATAAGATAAGATAAGATAAGATAAGATAAGATAAGATAAACCTTTATTGATCTCACAAAGGAGAAATTCACTTGTTACAGTCGGCGTTCAAGAAGATCACTCAGAGTTAATAAAGTGCAACTGATACAGAGATTATTGCACATGTTACTTTACAGTCTATATTATATTGTGTGTATACATTTACTGAGGCGGCTCTTTAAAGGGGGGGTATTATGCAAAATTGACTTTTTCAAGCTTTACATCATGTTATTATGTCATTCCCATTAAAAACATGCCTGAAGTGTTGCCTTGGCACATTCACGTATTTTTGAGTAATCTGTAAAAACTCTGATGGCAGCCATTTTAGGGATAGGTTTGCCTGAGTCCTCCTAGGAACGCCCCCACCTCCTGGAGACGCCTCTGAGCTTTCGTCACCAGTCGAGTAACCAACCACTGCTCCTCAACAGAACCCCCTCCCCACTGATGCCACAGACAGCGTGTGGTTCTTAAAGAGACAGAGGCCTATTTCAAGACATTCGCTACAGCCATTTTGAGAGATCAATTTTATACAAGGCAGTTATTCTAATTTACTCATTTGCATTTACAGACCAACAGAAGGTTTCGTCATCATTGTAGTGTGCTATAGACTGGTGCAATGTGACTGAAAAAAGCATAATACCCCCTTTAACACACTGACATGTGACTGTGCTGTGATGACGATGTATTTTGTCACTTTTATAAAGTTTGGCTTGTGCAAAATATTATTCCATATATTTGTTTTTATTAAATGTGCGCCTGTCAATCAACAGTGGTTGCGCATGAATCACTCGCATGGTCCTTCTTCTTATGGCTTCTCTGGCTTCTTATCATGACGATGCAAGTTTTAAAGACTTTTAGGAAAATATTGAGAATTTGTGACTGTTTAAAGCTAGGATAAGAAGAAGGTTTATTCAGGAAGAGCATATTATCTACTTTTAGAACTATGTGAAATGAATTAATGAATCTGTACACTCAAGATGCCAAGACAAATACCAGTAGCAACGTTTCTTGGTGTAAAATAAAGACGTGGAAAATACACGATTAAAATTCTGAGAAGTCGACATCTTAATACCATGTGGCAAAGTGTTGAAGTTTGGTGGGGTTCAAATAATGAAATAAATCCTTAAGTGCTTTGATGAAATGATTCCCACACCTCCTTTCTCTCTGTGTGAGTGAAGGTACATTTGCTGTCACGGATTCTCCTTTCGAAAGTGTCCGTCTCCTCACACTTACTTGCTCCATTGCACCCATTCTCTTTTCACAGTTTGGCAGTGTAGCTCAAGTGCCACCGTGTTCTGCCCTGAAAGATTCCACACTCCTTTTTATATATTCATTATTTTTACAAAAGCGATGATAATTCAAATTTGAAAAGAAAAACAGGTTTTTCGTCGTGTTGCACAGTGCAAGGTTTACCCTATAGATTCACCTATAAAAAGAGCACTTCATTGGTGCCAGCATGACGTGGCCATGAGGCTCTCTGTGGGAGACCACTAGATGCACTCCAGCCATTGTGGAAAGGTATACGGTATATATGTTTCAGGCAACATGAAAGACCTGAAGGCTGTTTACCTGCTTTTGTTCCACGCAGGGACTAATGGATTTTGATCACAGTGATTTCGGTATTGAACTTTGCTTTTGGATGTGAGAGGTGGTGAGCCAGGCGCTTGTAACTTACAGTATGTCCCTGACAATTTACTGTTCCCTGTGTGTCTTTAATGCAAAGCAGCATAAACCTGTACTGTCGATTAGTGATGTGACTAAAGCTAAAGTTAAATGCACTAAAAATGACTAGTTGCAGCCTCATTTTAATAGTTGTGGCACATTTTTCAAAGTCCCATTGTAATTAGGCCCGAGCAACGGACACGCAGTGTCCCGCGAGGGACTAATTAAAATCGATAACGGGGGACGAAAACGCAAGAATTCACGTAGCAAACGTGAACCGATTCGCAAGTAACAGGGGTCAAAACGTAGTGCTCCGCAAGCTCTAATTTTGGGTGGGGTTCGCGAGAGAAAATAATAAAAGTTGACTCTGTGGCGCCCCCTCAAACAGGCGGTTTACATTGACCCAATGGAGGAGCGGTCGCAAAAAAAATCATCGTACAAACGTGACATTGGCCAGGGACATAGACCACGTCAGGACATGTCAAAAATGATATTATGACCCCGCCCTAAATGCTACAGGAAGTCGGCCATCTTGGCCCGAACCTCAAACCTTCAAAATCGTACCTCTTGAACTTCTGGCCCCTGATCCCCGAGTTTTCAATGCAAAGCCTCCAATTTTGGCCAACATGTCCCAAACCCATGTGGCTTTCTAAATCATCATTTCAATTTTTTTTAAATTATTGGGCGTGGTCATGACAAGGCCGCAACTGAGAGGCCATTTTTAGCAAATTTCAAAGCCTCATATCTTTCACAGACTTGGCCGGATTGGAACGGACCCAATCCGGCGCGCGTGCACATTCCACACCTGGACCTAATGGTGGGCACACGCAGCCGCTATCGCCAAAAATGACTCACTGGCGCCCCCTCAAAGGTTTTGTCTTTAAAAATTCGTATAAAAAAAACGGGATGGTATGGAGGTGTGGAAAAAATCATACAGACCTTGTCTGTGATGGGGAACAACATATCAAAGCCACGTCACTCTGAGTAATGTCTTTGTGGGAGAAAAATAATGGCCGAAAAATCGTTTCCATTATTATTATTATTATTATTATTATTATTACGTCTTTGATCTCAATTTTGACCCCCTGAACATTAACGAAAAGTCAATTTTATTTGACCAACGGTTCAAGGTTGGTGTAAAATTAACTATTTTGATATTCGCAAGACAACACTTTGAACAATGCCTCAGTGGCGCCCCCACATGCACGCCCCCCATTCATTTGGAAGCATGCATTTTTTGGCCTAAACCTTTGTCTTTGAGTACAGTGATAGAGCACATCAAGACAAACTTAAAACATCATTATAACTCCGCCCTCTGACAAACAGGAAGTCGGCCATATTGGATTGAAAATTGTAACCTGAATTTCTTCACCTGATATTTTGTCAAGTCACTCGAAGGGTTTTGGACCAAATGACATCCAACTTTGTGAGTGTAATCTAGAGGCGTAGAGCTACAATAATCGAGCTCTTTTGTTCGGATATCTGTTACGGTTTGTCTCTACCGCTCTGCTAAAAAACATGCTTTTTCCCCGCCTCTTTGGTGACAACTCACAGGGGCACGCAAATTCAGATCACACTCATATTTGGATCACATAAGCCCCTCTATGGATCGTACTGATTACCCTTGATAATTGTACAATTTTCCCAAAAATAGCGCCCCCTACCTATACCTTCAAAATTACACTTGCACGAAAGTGAAAACAAAGGTGATATCCTGATTCGGCACGTCGCACTGATCAAAAAAGTCTATTACAACATGCCTCTATCTTGCTTAATTTTCTGTATAATTAGGCCCGAGCAACGGACACGCAGTGTCCCGCGAGGGACTAATTAAAATCGATAACGGGGGACGAAAACGCAAGAATTCACGTAGCAAACGTGAACCGATTCGCAAGTAACAGGGGTCAAAACGTAGTGCTCCGCAAGCTCTAATTTTGGGTGGGGTTCGCGAGAGAAAATAATAAAAGTTGACTCTGTGGCGCCCCCTCAAACAGGCGGTTTACATTGACCCAATGGAGGAGCGGTCGCAAAAAAAATCATCGTACAAACGTGACATTGGCCAGGGACATAGACCACGTCAGGACATGTCAAAAATGATATTATGACCCCGCCCTAAATGCTACAGGAAGTCGGCCATCTTGGCCCGAACCTCAAACCTTCAAAATCGTACCTCTTGAACTTCTGGCCCCTGATCCCCGAGTTTTCAATGCAAAGCCTCCAATTTTGGCCAACATGTCCCAAACCCATGTGGCTTTCTAAATCATCATTTCAATTTTTTTTAAATTATTGGGCGTGGTCATGACAAGGCCGCAACTGAGAGGCCATTTTTAGCAAATTTCAAAGCCTCATATCTTTCACAGACTTGGCCGGATTGGAACGGACCCAATCCGGCGCGCGTGCACATTCCACACCTGGACCTAATGGTGGGCACACGCAGCCGCTATCGCCAAAAATGACTCACTGGCGCCCCCTCAAAGGTTTTGTCTTTAAAAATTCGTATAAAAAAAACGGGATGGTATGGAGGTGTGGAAAAAATCATACAGACCTTGTCTGTGATGGGGAACAACATATCAAAGCCACGTCACTCTGAGTAATGTCTTTGTGGGAGAAAAATAATGGCCGAAAAATCGTTTCCATTATTATTATTATTATTATTATTATTATTACGTCTTTGATCTCAATTTTGACCCCCTGAACATTAACGAAAAGTCAATTTTATTTGACCAACGGTTCAAGGTTGGTGTAAAATTAACTATTTTGATATTCGCAAGACAACACTTTGAACAATGCCTCAGTGGCGCCCCCACATGCACGCCCCCCATTCATTTGGAAGCATGCATTTTTTGGCCTAAACCTTTGTCTTTGAGTACAGTGATAGAGCACATCAAGACAAACTTAAAACATCATTATAACTCCGCCCTCTGACAAACAGGAAGTCGGCCATATTGGATTGAAAATTGTAACCTGAATTTCTTCACCTGATATTTTGTCAAGTCACTCGAAGGGTTTTGGACCAAATGACATCCAACTTTGTGAGTGTAATCTAGAGGCGTAGAGCTACAATAATCGAGCTCTTTTGTTCGGATATCTGTTACGGTTTGTCTCTACCGCTCTGCTAAAAAACATGCTTTTTCCCCGCCTCTTTGGTGACAACTCACAGGGGCACGCAAATTCAGATCACACTCATATTTGGATCACATAAGCCCCTCTATGGATCGTACTGATTACCCTTGATAATTGTACAATTTTCCCAAAAATAGCGCCCCCTACCTATACCTTCAAAATTACACTTGCACGAAAGTGAAAACAAAGGTGATATCCTGATTCGGCACGTCGCACTGATCAAAAAAGTCTATTACAACATGCCTCTATCTTGCTTAATTTTCTGTATAATTAGGCCCGAGCAACGGACACGCAGTGTCCCGCGAGGGACTAATTAAAATCGATAACGGGGGACGAAAACGCAAGAATTCACGTAGCAAACGTGAACCGATTCGCAAGTAACAGGGGTCAAAACGTAGTGCTCCGCAAGCTCTAATTTTGGGTGGGGTTCGCGAGAGAAAATAATAAAAGTTGACTCTGTGGCGCCCCCTCAAACAGGCGGTTTACATTGACCCAATGGAGGAGCGGTCGCAAAAAAAATCATCGTACAAACGTGACATTGGCCAGGGACATAGACCACGTCAGGACATGTCAAAAATGATATTATGACCCCGCCCTAAATGCTACAGGAAGTCGGCCATCTTGGCCCGAACCTCAAACCTTCAAAATCGTACCTCTTGAACTTCTGGCCCCTGATCCCCGAGTTTTCAATGCAAAGCCTCCAATTTTGGCCAACATGTCCCAAACCCATGTGGCTTTCTAAATCATCATTTCAATTTTTTTTAAATTATTGGGCGTGGTCATGACAAGGCCGCAACTGAGAGGCCATTTTTAGCAAATTTCAAAGCCTCATATCTTTCACAGACTTGGCCGGATTGGAACGGACCCAATCCGGCGCGCGTGCACATTCCACACCTGGACCTAATGGTGGGCACACGCAGCCGCTATCGCCAAAAATGACTCACTGGCGCCCCCTCAAAGGTTTTGTCTTTAAAAATTCGTATAAAAAAAACGGGATGGTATGGAGGTGTGGAAAAAATCATACAGACCTTGTCTGTGATGGGGAACAACATATCAAAGCCACGTCACTCTGAGTAATGTCTTTGTGGGAGAAAAATAATGGCCGAAAAATCGTTTCCATTATTATTATTATTATTATTATTATTATTACGTCTTTGATCTCAATTTTGACCCCCTGAACATTAACGAAAAGTCAATTTTATTTGACCAACGGTTCAAGGTTGGTGTAAAATTAACTATTTTGATATTCGCAAGACAACACTTTGAACAATGCCTCAGTGGCGCCCCCACATGCACGCCCCCCATTCATTTGGAAGCATGCATTTTTTGGCCTAAACCTTTGTCTTTGAGTACAGTGATAGAGCACATCAAGACAAACTTAAAACATCATTATAACTCCGCCCTCTGACAAACAGGAAGTCGGCCATATTGGATTGAAAATTGTAACCTGAATTTCTTCACCTGATATTTTGTCAAGTCACTCGAAGGGTTTTGGACCAAATGACATCCAACTTTGTGAGTGTAATCTAGAGGCGTAGAGCTACAATAATCGAGCTCTTTTGTTCGGATATCTGTTACGGTTTGTCTCTACCGCTCTGCTAAAAAACATGCTTTTTCCCCGCCTCTTTGGTGACAACTCACAGGGGCACGCAAATTCAGATCACACTCATATTTGGATCACATAAGCCCCTCTATGGATCGTACTGATTACCCTTGATAATTGTACAATTTTCCCAAAAATAGCGCCCCCTACCTATACCTTCAAAATTACACTTGCACGAAAGTGAAAACAAAGGTGATATCCTGATTCGGCACGTCGCACTGATCAAAAAAGTCTATTACAACATGCCTCTATCTTGCTTAATTTTCTGTATAATTAGGCCCGAGCAACGGACACGCAGTGTCCCGCGAGGGACTAATTAAAATCGATAACGGGGGACGAAAACGCAAGAATTCACGTAGCAAACGTGAACCGATTCGCAAGTAACAGGGGTCAAAACGTAGTGCTCCGCAAGCTCTAATTTTGGGTGGGGTTCGCGAGAGAAAATAATAAAAGTTGACTCTGTGGCGCCCCCTCAAACAGGCGGTTTACATTGACCCAATGGAGGAGCGGTCGCAAAAAAAATCATCGTACAAACGTGACATTGGCCAGGGACATAGACCACGTCAGGACATGTCAAAAATGATATTATGACCCCGCCCTAAATGCTACAGGAAGTCGGCCATCTTGGCCCGAACCTCAAACCTTCAAAATCGTACCTCTTGAACTTCTGGCCCCTGATCCCCGAGTTTTCAATGCAAAGCCTCCAATTTTGGCCAACATGTCCCAAACCCATGTGGCTTTCTAAATCATCATTTCAATTTTTTTTAAATTATTGGGCGTGGTCATGACAAGGCCGCAACTGAGAGGCCATTTTTAGCAAATTTCAAAGCCTCATATCTTTCACAGACTTGGCCGGATTGGAACGGACCCAATCCGGCGCGCGTGCACATTCCACACCTGGACCTAATGGTGGGCACACGCAGCCGCTATCGCCAAAAATGACTCACTGGCGCCCCCTCAAAGGTTTTGTCTTTAAAAATTCGTATAAAAAAAACGGGATGGTATGGAGGTGTGGAAAAAATCATACAGACCTTGTCTGTGATGGGGAACAACATATCAAAGCCACGTCACTCTGAGTAATGTCTTTGTGGGAGAAAAATAATGGCCGAAAAATCGTTTCCATTATTATTATTATTATTATTATTATTATTATTATTACGTCTTTGATCTCAATTTTGACCCCCTGAACATTAACGAAAAGTCAATTTTATTTGACCAACGGTTCAAGGTTGGTGTAAAATTAACTATTTTGATATTCGCAAGACAACACTTTGAACAATGCCTCAGTGGCGCCCCCACATGCACGCCCCCCATTCATTTGGAAGCATGCATTTTTTGGCCTAAACCTTTGTCTTTGAGTACAGTGATAGAGCACATCAAGACAAACTTAAAACATCATTATAACTCCGCCCTCTGACAAACAGGAAGTCGGCCATATTGGATTGAAAATTGTAACCTGAATTTCTTCACCTGATATTTTGTCAAGTCACTCGAAGGGTTTTGGACCAAATGACATCCAACTTTGTGAGTGTAATCTAGAGGCGTAGAGCTACAATAATCGAGCTCTTTTGTTCGGATATCTGTTACGGTTTGTCTCTACCGCTCTGCTAAAAAACATGCTTTTTCCCCGCCTCTTTGGTGACAACTCACAGGGGCACGCAAATTCAGATCACACTCATATTTGGATCACATAAGCCCCTCTATGGATCGTACTGATTACCCTTGATAATTGTACAATTTTCCCAAAAATAGCGCCCCCTACCTATACCTTCAAAATTACACTTGCACGAAAGTGAAAACAAAGGTGATATCCTGATTCGGCACGTCGCACTGATCAAAAAAGTCTATTACAACATGCCTCTATCTTGCTTAATTTTCTGTATAATTAGGCCCGAGCAACGGACACGCAGTGTCCCGCGAGGGACTAATTAAAATCGATAACGGGGGACGAAAACGCAAGAATTCACGTAGCAAACGTGAACCGATTCGCAAGTAACAGGGGTCAAAACGTAGTGCTCCGCAAGCTCTAATTTTGGGTGGGGTTCGCGAGAGAAAATAATAAAAGTTGACTCTGTGGCGCCCCCTCAAACAGGCGGTTTACATTGACCCAATGGAGGAGCGGTCGCAAAAAAAATCATCGTACAAACGTGACATTGGCCAGGGACATAGACCACGTCAGGACATGTCAAAAATGATATTATGACCCCGCCCTAAATGCTACAGGAAGTCGGCCATCTTGGCCCGAACCTCAAACCTTCAAAATCGTACCTCTTGAACTTCTGGCCCCTGATCCCCGAGTTTTCAATGCAAAGCCTCCAATTTTGGCCAACATGTCCCAAACCCATGTGGCTTTCTAAATCATCATTTCAATTTTTTTTAAATTATTGGGCGTGGTCATGACAAGGCCGCAACTGAGAGGCCATTTTTAGCAAATTTCAAAGCCTCATATCTTTCACAGACTTGGCCGGATTGGAACGGACCCAATCCGGCGCGCGTGCACATTCCACACCTGGACCTAATGGTGGGCACACGCAGCCGCTATCGCCAAAAATGACTCACTGGCGCCCCCTCAAAGGTTTTGTCTTTAAAAATTCGTATAAAAAAAACGGGATGGTATGGAGGTGTGGAAAAAATCATACAGACCTTGTCTGTGATGGGGAACAACATATCAAAGCCACGTCACTCTGAGTAATGTCTTTGTGGGAGAAAAATAATGGCCGAAAAATCGTTTCCATTATTATTATTATTATTATTATTATTATTACGTCTTTGATCTCAATTTTGACCCCCTGAACATTAACGAAAAGTCAATTTTATTTGACCAACGGTTCAAGGTTGGTGTAAAATTAACTATTTTGATATTCGCAAGACAACACTTTGAACAATGCCTCAGTGGCGCCCCCACATGCACGCCCCCCATTCATTTGGAAGCATGCATTTTTTGGCCTAAACCTTTGTCTTTGAGTACAGTGATAGAGCACATCAAGACAAACTTAAAACATCATTATAACTCCGCCCTCTGACAAACAGGAAGTCGGCCATATTGGATTGAAAATTGTAACCTGAATTTCTTCACCTGATATTTTGTCAAGTCACTCGAAGGGTTTTGGACCAAATGACATCCAACTTTGTGAGTGTAATCTAGAGGCGTAGAGCTACAATAATCGAGCTCTTTTGTTCGGATATCTGTTACGGTTTGTCTCTACCGCTCTGCTAAAAAACATGCTTTTTCCCCGCCTCTTTGGTGACAACTCACAGGGGCACGCAAATTCAGATCACACTCATATTTGGATCACATAAGCCCCTCTATGGATCGTACTGATTACCCTTGATAATTGTACAATTTTCCCAAAAATAGCGCCCCCTACCTATACCTTCAAAATTACACTTGCACGAAAGTGAAAACAAAGGTGATATCCTGATTCGGCACGTCGCACTGATCAAAAAAGTCTATTACAACATGCCTCTATCTTGCTTAATTTTCTGTATAATTAGGCCCGAGCAACGGACACGCAGTGTCCCGCGAGGGACTAATTAAAATCGATAACGGGGGACGAAAACGCAAGAATTCACGTAGCAAACGTGAACCGATTCGCAAGTAACAGGGGTCAAAACGTAGTGCTCCGCAAGCTCTAATTTTGGGTGGGGTTCGCGAGAGAAAATAATAAAAGTTGACTCTGTGGCGCCCCCTCAAACAGGCGGTTTACATTGACCCAATGGAGGAGCGGTCGCAAAAAAAATCATCGTACAAACGTGACATTGGCCAGGGACATAGACCACGTCAGGACATGTCAAAAATGATATTATGACCCCGCCCTAAATGCTACAGGAAGTCGGCCATCTTGGCCCGAACCTCAAACCTTCAAAATCGTACCTCTTGAACTTCTGGCCCCTGATCCCCGAGTTTTCAATGCAAAGCCTCCAATTTTGGCCAACATGTCCCAAACCCATGTGGCTTTCTAAATCATCATTTCAATTTTTTTTAAATTATTGGGCGTGGTCATGACAAGGCCGCAACTGAGAGGCCATTTTTAGCAAATTTCAAAGCCTCATATCTTTCACAGACTTGGCCGGATTGGAACGGACCCAATCCGGCGCGCGTGCACATTCCACACCTGGACCTAATGGTGGGCACACGCAGCCGCTATCGCCAAAAATGACTCACTGGCGCCCCCTCAAAGGTTTTGTCTTTAAAAATTCGTATAAAAAAAACGGGATGGTATGGAGGTGTGGAAAAAATCATACAGACCTTGTCTGTGATGGGGAACAACATATCAAAGCCACGTCACTCTGAGTAATGTCTTTGTGGGAGAAAAATAATGGCCGAAAAATCGTTTCCATTATTATTATTATTATTATTATTATTATTACGTCTTTGATCTCAATTTTGACCCCCTGAACATTAACGAAAAGTCAATTTTATTTGACCAACGGTTCAAGGTTGGTGTAAAATTAACTATTTTGATATTCGCAAGACAACACTTTGAACAATGCCTCAGTGGCGCCCCCACATGCACGCCCCCCATTCATTTGGAAGCATGCATTTTTTGGCCTAAACCTTTGTCTTTGAGTACAGTGATAGAGCACATCAAGACAAACTTAAAACATCATTATAACTCCGCCCTCTGACAAACAGGAAGTCGGCCATATTGGATTGAAAATTGTAACCTGAATTTCTTCACCTGATATTTTGTCAAGTCACTCGAAGGGTTTTGGACCAAATGACATCCAACTTTGTGAGTGTAATCTAGAGGCGTAGAGCTACAATAATCGAGCTCTTTTGTTCGGATATCTGTTACGGTTTGTCTCTACCGCTCTGCTAAAAAACATGCTTTTTCCCCGCCTCTTTGGTGACAACTCACAGGGGCACGCAAATTCAGATCACACTCATATTTGGATCACATAAGCCCCTCTATGGATCGTACTGATTACCCTTGATAATTGTACAATTTTCCCAAAAATAGCGCCCCCTACCTATACCTTCAAAATTACACTTGCACGAAAGTGAAAACAAAGGTGATATCCTGATTCGGCACGTCGCACTGATCAAAAAAGTCTATTACAACATGCCTCTATCTTGCTTAATTTTCTGTATAATTAGGCCCGAGCAACGGACACGCAGTGTCCCGCGAGGGACTAATTAAAATCGATAACGGGGGACGAAAACGCAAGAATTCACGTAGCAAACGTGAACCGATTCGCAAGTAACAGGGGTCAAAACGTAGTGCTCCGCAAGCTCTAATTTTGGGTGGGGTTCGCGAGAGAAAATAATAAAAGTTGACTCTGTGGCGCCCCCTCAAACAGGCGGTTTACATTGACCCAATGGAGGAGCGGTCGCAAAAAAAATCATCGTACAAACGTGACATTGGCCAGGGACATAGACCACGTCAGGACATGTCAAAAATGATATTATGACCCCGCCCTAAATGCTACAGGAAGTCGGCCATCTTGGCCCGAACCTCAAACCTTCAAAATCGTACCTCTTGAACTTCTGGCCCCTGATCCCCGAGTTTTCAATGCAAAGCCTCCAATTTTGGCCAACATGTCCCAAACCCATGTGGCTTTCTAAATCATCATTTCAATTTTTTTTAAATTATTGGGCGTGGTCATGACAAGGCCGCAACTGAGAGGCCATTTTTAGCAAATTTCAAAGCCTCATATCTTTCACAGACTTGGCCGGATTGGAACGGACCCAATCCGGCGCGCGTGCACATTCCACACCTGGACCTAATGGTGGGCACACGCAGCCGCTATCGCCAAAAATGACTCACTGGCGCCCCCTCAAAGGTTTTGTCTTTAAAAATTCGTATAAAAAAAACGGGATGGTATGGAGGTGTGGAAAAAATCATACAGACCTTGTCTGTGATGGGGAACAACATATCAAAGCCACGTCACTCTGAGTAATGTCTTTGTGGGAGAAAAATAATGGCCGAAAAATCGTTTCCATTATTATTATTATTATTATTATTATTATTACGTCTTTGATCTCAATTTTGACCCCCTGAACATTAACGAAAAGTCAATTTTATTTGACCAACGGTTCAAGGTTGGTGTAAAATTAACTATTTTGATATTCGCAAGACAACACTTTGAACAATGCCTCAGTGGCGCCCCCACATGCACGCCCCCCATTCATTTGGAAGCATGCATTTTTTGGCCTAAACCTTTGTCTTTGAGTACAGTGATAGAGCACATCAAGACAAACTTAAAACATCATTATAACTCCGCCCTCTGACAAACAGGAAGTCGGCCATATTGGATTGAAAATTGTAACCTGAATTTCTTCACCTGATATTTTGTCAAGTCACTCGAAGGGTTTTGGACCAAATGACATCCAACTTTGTGAGTGTAATCTAGAGGCGTAGAGCTACAATAATCGAGCTCTTTTGTTCGGATATCTGTTACGGTTTGTCTCTACCGCTCTGCTAAAAAACATGCTTTTTCCCCGCCTCTTTGGTGACAACTCACAGGGGCACGCAAATTCAGATCACACTCATATTTGGATCACATAAGCCCCTCTATGGATCGTACTGATTACCCTTGATAATTGTACAATTTTCCCAAAAATAGCGCCCCCTACCTATACCTTCAAAATTACACTTGCACGAAAGTGAAAACAAAGGTGATATCCTGATTCGGCACGTCGCACTGATCAAAAAAGTCTATTACAACATGCCTCTATCTTGCTTAATTTTCTGTATAATTAGGCCCGAGCAACGGACACGCAGTGTCCCGCGAGGGACTAATTAAAATCGATAACGGGGGACGAAAACGCAAGAATTCACGTAGCAAACGTGAACCGATTCGCAAGTAACAGGGGTCAAAACGTAGTGCTCCGCAAGCTCTAATTTTGGGTGGGGTTCGCGAGAGAAAATAATAAAAGTTGACTCTGTGGCGCCCCCTCAAACAGGCGGTTTACATTGACCCAATGGAGGAGCGGTCGCAAAAAAAATCATCGTACAAACGTGACATTGGCCAGGGACATAGACCACGTCAGGACATGTCAAAAATGATATTATGACCCCGCCCTAAATGCTACAGGAAGTCGGCCATCTTGGCCCGAACCTCAAACCTTCAAAATCGTACCTCTTGAACTTCTGGCCCCTGATCCCCGAGTTTTCAATGCAAAGCCTCCAATTTTGGCCAACATGTCCCAAACCCATGTGGCTTTCTAAATCATCATTTCAATTTTTTTTAAATTATTGGGCGTGGTCATGACAAGGCCGCAACTGAGAGGCCATTTTTAGCAAATTTCAAAGCCTCATATCTTTCACAGACTTGGCCGGATTGGAACGGACCCAATCCGGCGCGCGTGCACATTCCACACCTGGACCTAATGGTGGGCACACGCAGCCGCTATCGCCAAAAATGACTCACTGGCGCCCCCTCAAAGGTTTTGTCTTTAAAAATTCGTATAAAAAAAACGGGATGGTATGGAGGTGTGGAAAAAATCATACAGACCTTGTCTGTGATGGGGAACAACATATCAAAGCCACGTCACTCTGAGTAATGTCTTTGTGGGAGAAAAATAATGGCCGAAAAATCGTTTCCATTATTATTATTATTATTATTATTATTATTACGTCTTTGATCTCAATTTTGACCCCCTGAACATTAACGAAAAGTCAATTTTATTTGACCAACGGTTCAAGGTTGGTGTAAAATTAACTATTTTGATATTCGCAAGACAACACTTTGAACAATGCCTCAGTGGCGCCCCCACATGCACGCCCCCCATTCATTTGGAAGCATGCATTTTTTGGCCTAAACCTTTGTCTTTGAGTACAGTGATAGAGCACATCAAGACAAACTTAAAACATCATTATAACTCCGCCCTCTGACAAACAGGAAGTCGGCCATATTGGATTGAAAATTGTAACCTGAATTTCTTCACCTGATATTTTGTCAAGTCACTCGAAGGGTTTTGGACCAAATGACATCCAACTTTGTGAGTGTAATCTAGAGGCGTAGAGCTACAATAATCGAGCTCTTTTGTTCGGATATCTGTTACGGTTTGTCTCTACCGCTCTGCTAAAAAACATGCTTTTTCCCCGCCTCTTTGGTGACAACTCACAGGGGCACGCAAATTCAGATCACACTCATATTTGGATCACATAAGCCCCTCTATGGATCGTACTGATTACCCTTGATAATTGTACAATTTTCCCAAAAATAGCGCCCCCTACCTATACCTTCAAAATTACACTTGCACGAAAGTGAAAACAAAGGTGATATCCTGATTCGGCACGTCGCACTGATCAAAAAAGTCTATTACAACATGCCTCTATCTTGCTTAATTTTCTGTATAATTAGGCCCGAGCAACGGACACGCAGTGTCCCGCGAGGGACTAATTAAAATCGATAACGGGGGACGAAAACGCAAGAATTCACGTAGCAAACGTGAACCGATTCGCAAGTAACAGGGGTCAAAACGTAGTGCTCCGCAAGCTCTAATTTTGGGTGGGGTTCGCGAGAGAAAATAATAAAAGTTGACTCTGTGGCGCCCCCTCAAACAGGCGGTTTACATTGACCCAATGGAGGAGCGGTCGCAAAAAAAATCATCGTACAAACGTGACATTGGCCAGGGACATAGACCACGTCAGGACATGTCAAAAATGATATTATGACCCCGCCCTAAATGCTACAGGAAGTCGGCCATCTTGGCCCGAACCTCAAACCTTCAAAATCGTACCTCTTGAACTTCTGGCCCCTGATCCCCGAGTTTTCAATGCAAAGCCTCCAATTTTGGCCAACATGTCCCAAACCCATGTGGCTTTCTAAATCATCATTTCAATTTTTTTTAAATTATTGGGCGTGGTCATGACAAGGCCGCAACTGAGAGGCCATTTTTAGCAAATTTCAAAGCCTCATATCTTTCACAGACTTGGCCGGATTGGAACGGACCCAATCCGGCGCGCGTGCACATTCCACACCTGGACCTAATGGTGGGCACACGCAGCCGCTATCGCCAAAAATGACTCACTGGCGCCCCCTCAAAGGTTTTGTCTTTAAAAATTCGTATAAAAAAAACGGGATGGTATGGAGGTGTGGAAAAAATCATACAGACCTTGTCTGTGATGGGGAACAACATATCAAAGCCACGTCACTCTGAGTAATGTCTTTGTGGGAGAAAAATAATGGCCGAAAAATCGTTTCCATTATTATTATTATTATTATTATTATTATTACGTCTTTGATCTCAATTTTGACCCCCTGAACATTAACGAAAAGTCAATTTTATTTGACCAACGGTTCAAGGTTGGTGTAAAATTAACTATTTTGATATTCGCAAGACAACACTTTGAACAATGCCTCAGTGGCGCCCCCACATGCACGCCCCCCATTCATTTGGAAGCATGCATTTTTTGGCCTAAACCTTTGTCTTTGAGTACAGTGATAGAGCACATCAAGACAAACTTAAAACATCATTATAACTCCGCCCTCTGACAAACAGGAAGTCGGCCATATTGGATTGAAAATTGTAACCTGAATTTCTTCACCTGATATTTTGTCAAGTCACTCGAAGGGTTTTGGACCAAATGACATCCAACTTTGTGAGTGTAATCTAGAGGCGTAGAGCTACAATAATCGAGCTCTTTTGTTCGGATATCTGTTACGGTTTGTCTCTACCGCTCTGCTAAAAAACATGCTTTTTCCCCGCCTCTTTGGTGACAACTCACAGGGGCACGCAAATTCAGATCACACTCATATTTGGATCACATAAGCCCCTCTATGGATCGTACTGATTACCCTTGATAATTGTACAATTTTCCCAAAAATAGCGCCCCCTACCTATACCTTCAAAATTACACTTGCACGAAAGTGAAAACAAAGGTGATATCCTGATTCGGCACGTCGCACTGATCAAAAAAGTCTATTACAACATGCCTCTATCTTGCTTAATTTTCTGTATAATTAGGCCCGAGCAACGGACACGCAGTGTCCCGCGAGGGACTAATTAAAATCGATAACGGGGGACGAAAACGCAAGAATTCACGTAGCAAACGTGAACCGATTCGCAAGTAACAGGGGTCAAAACGTAGTGCTCCGCAAGCTCTAATTTTGGGTGGGGTTCGCGAGAGAAAATAATAAAAGTTGACTCTGTGGCGCCCCCTCAAACAGGCGGTTTACATTGACCCAATGGAGGAGCGGTCGCAAAAAAAATCATCGTACAAACGTGACATTGGCCAGGGACATAGACCACGTCAGGACATGTCAAAAATGATATTATGACCCCGCCCTAAATGCTACAGGAAGTCGGCCATCTTGGCCCGAACCTCAAACCTTCAAAATCGTACCTCTTGAACTTCTGGCCCCTGATCCCCGAGTTTTCAATGCAAAGCCTCCAATTTTGGCCAACATGTCCCAAACCCATGTGGCTTTCTAAATCATCATTTCAATTTTTTTTAAATTATTGGGCGTGGTCATGACAAGGCCGCAACTGAGAGGCCATTTTTAGCAAATTTCAAAGCCTCATATCTTTCACAGACTTGGCCGGATTGGAACGGACCCAATCCGGCGCGCGTGCACATTCCACACCTGGACCTAATGGTGGGCACACGCAGCCGCTATCGCCAAAAATGACTCACTGGCGCCCCCTCAAAGGTTTTGTCTTTAAAAATTCGTATAAAAAAAACGGGATGGTATGGAGGTGTGGAAAAAATCATACAGACCTTGTCTGTGATGGGGAACAACATATCAAAGCCACGTCACTCTGAGTAATGTCTTTGTGGGAGAAAAATAATGGCCGAAAAATCGTTTCCATTATTATTATTATTATTATTATTATTATTACGTCTTTGATCTCAATTTTGACCCCCTGAACATTAACGAAAAGTCAATTTTATTTGACCAACGGTTCAAGGTTGGTGTAAAATTAACTATTTTGATATTCGCAAGACAACACTTTGAACAATGCCTCAGTGGCGCCCCCACATGCACGCCCCCCATTCATTTGGAAGCATGCATTTTTTGGCCTAAACCTTTGTCTTTGAGTACAGTGATAGAGCACATCAAGACAAACTTAAAACATCATTATAACTCCGCCCTCTGACAAACAGGAAGTCGGCCATATTGGATTGAAAATTGTAACCTGAATTTCTTCACCTGATATTTTGTCAAGTCACTCGAAGGGTTTTGGACCAAATGACATCCAACTTTGTGAGTGTAATCTAGAGGCGTAGAGCTACAATAATCGAGCTCTTTTGTTCGGATATCTGTTACGGTTTGTCTCTACCGCTCTGCTAAAAAACATGCTTTTTCCCCGCCTCTTTGGTGACAACTCACAGGGGCACGCAAATTCAGATCACACTCATATTTGGATCACATAAGCCCCTCTATGGATCGTACTGATTACCCTTGATAATTGTACAATTTTCCCAAAAATAGCGCCCCCTACCTATACCTTCAAAATTACACTTGCACGAAAGTGAAAACAAAGGTGATATCCTGATTCGGCACGTCGCACTGATCAAAAAAGTCTATTACAACATGCCTCTATCTTGCTTAATTTTCTGTATAATTAGGCCCGAGCAACGGACACGCAGTGTCCCGCGAGGGACTAATTAAAATCGATAACGGGGGACGAAAACGCAAGAATTCACGTAGCAAACGTGAACCGATTCGCAAGTAACAGGGGTCAAAACGTAGTGCTCCGCAAGCTCTAATTTTGGGTGGGGTTCGCGAGAGAAAATAATAAAAGTTGACTCTGTGGCGCCCCCTCAAACAGGCGGTTTACATTGACCCAATGGAGGAGCGGTCGCAAAAAAAATCATCGTACAAACGTGACATTGGCCAGGGACATAGACCACGTCAGGACATGTCAAAAATGATATTATGACCCCGCCCTAAATGCTACAGGAAGTCGGCCATCTTGGCCCGAACCTCAAACCTTCAAAATCGTACCTCTTGAACTTCTGGCCCCTGATCCCCGAGTTTTCAATGCAAAGCCTCCAATTTTGGCCAACATGTCCCAAACCCATGTGGCTTTCTAAATCATCATTTCAATTTTTTTTAAATTATTGGGCGTGGTCATGACAAGGCCGCAACTGAGAGGCCATTTTTAGCAAATTTCAAAGCCTCATATCTTTCACAGACTTGGCCGGATTGGAACGGACCCAATCCGGCGCGCGTGCACATTCCACACCTGGACCTAATGGTGGGCACACGCAGCCGCTATCGCCAAAAATGACTCACTGGCGCCCCCTCAAAGGTTTTGTCTTTAAAAATTCGTATAAAAAAAACGGGATGGTATGGAGGTGTGGAAAAAATCATACAGACCTTGTCTGTGATGGGGAACAACATATCAAAGCCACGTCACTCTGAGTAATGTCTTTGTGGGAGAAAAATAATGGCCGAAAAATCGTTTCCATTATTATTATTATTATTATTATTATTATTACGTCTTTGATCTCAATTTTGACCCCCTGAACATTAACGAAAAGTCAATTTTATTTGACCAACGGTTCAAGGTTGGTGTAAAATTAACTATTTTGATATTCGCAAGACAACACTTTGAACAATGCCTCAGTGGCGCCCCCACATGCACGCCCCCCATTCATTTGGAAGCATGCATTTTTTGGCCTAAACCTTTGTCTTTGAGTACAGTGATAGAGCACATCAAGACAAACTTAAAACATCATTATAACTCCGCCCTCTGACAAACAGGAAGTCGGCCATATTGGATTGAAAATTGTAACCTGAATTTCTTCACCTGATATTTTGTCAAGTCACTCGAAGGGTTTTGGACCAAATGACATCCAACTTTGTGAGTGTAATCTAGAGGCGTAGAGCTACAATAATCGAGCTCTTTTGTTCGGATATCTGTTACGGTTTGTCTCTACCGCTCTGCTAAAAAACATGCTTTTTCCCCGCCTCTTTGGTGACAACTCACAGGGGCACGCAAATTCAGATCACACTCATATTTGGATCACATAAGCCCCTCTATGGATCGTACTGATTACCCTTGATAATTGTACAATTTTCCCAAAAATAGCGCCCCCTACCTATACCTTCAAAATTACACTTGCACGAAAGTGAAAACAAAGGTGATATCCTGATTCGGCACGTCGCACTGATCAAAAAAGTCTATTACAACATGCCTCTATCTTGCTTAATTTTCTGTATAATTAGGCCCGAGCAACGGACACGCAGTGTCCCGCGAGGGACTAATTAAAATCGATAACGGGGGACGAAAACGCAAGAATTCACGTAGCAAACGTGAACCGATTCGCAAGTAACAGGGGTCAAAACGTAGTGCTCCGCAAGCTCTAATTTTGGGTGGGGTTCGCGAGAGAAAATAATAAAAGTTGACTCTGTGGCGCCCCCTCAAACAGGCGGTTTACATTGACCCAATGGAGGAGCGGTCGCAAAAAAAATCATCGTACAAACGTGACATTGGCCAGGGACATAGACCACGTCAGGACATGTCAAAAATGATATTATGACCCCGCCCTAAATGCTACAGGAAGTCGGCCATCTTGGCCCGAACCTCAAACCTTCAAAATCGTACCTCTTGAACTTCTGGCCCCTGATCCCCGAGTTTTCAATGCAAAGCCTCCAATTTTGGCCAACATGTCCCAAACCCATGTGGCTTTCTAAATCATCATTTCAATTTTTTTTAAATTATTGGGCGTGGTCATGACAAGGCCGCAACTGAGAGGCCATTTTTAGCAAATTTCAAAGCCTCATATCTTTCACAGACTTGGCCGGATTGGAACGGACCCAATCCGGCGCGCGTGCACATTCCACACCTGGACCTAATGGTGGGCACACGCAGCCGCTATCGCCAAAAATGACTCACTGGCGCCCCCTCAAAGGTTTTGTCTTTAAAAATTCGTATAAAAAAAACGGGATGGTATGGAGGTGTGGAAAAAATCATACAGACCTTGTCTGTGATGGGGAACAACATATCAAAGCCACGTCACTCTGAGTAATGTCTTTGTGGGAGAAAAATAATGGCCGAAAAATCGTTTCCATTATTATTATTATTATTATTATTATTATTACGTCTTTGATCTCAATTTTGACCCCCTGAACATTAACGAAAAGTCAATTTTATTTGACCAACGGTTCAAGGTTGGTGTAAAATTAACTATTTTGATATTCGCAAGACAACACTTTGAACAATGCCTCAGTGGCGCCCCCACATGCACGCCCCCCATTCATTTGGAAGCATGCATTTTTTGGCCTAAACCTTTGTCTTTGAGTACAGTGATAGAGCACATCAAGACAAACTTAAAACATCATTATAACTCCGCCCTCTGACAAACAGGAAGTCGGCCATATTGGATTGAAAATTGTAACCTGAATTTCTTCACCTGATATTTTGTCAAGTCACTCGAAGGGTTTTGGACCAAATGACATCCAACTTTGTGAGTGTAATCTAGAGGCGTAGAGCTACAATAATCGAGCTCTTTTGTTCGGATATCTGTTACGGTTTGTCTCTACCGCTCTGCTAAAAAACATGCTTTTTCCCCGCCTCTTTGGTGACAACTCACAGGGGCACGCAAATTCAGATCACACTCATATTTGGATCACATAAGCCCCTCTATGGATCGTACTGATTACCCTTGATAATTGTACAATTTTCCCAAAAATAGCGCCCCCTACCTATACCTTCAAAATTACACTTGCACGAAAGTGAAAACAAAGGTGATATCCTGATTCGGCACGTCGCACTGATCAAAAAAGTCTATTACAACATGCCTCTATCTTGCTTAATTTTCTGTATAATTAGGCCCGAGCAACGGACACGCAGTGTCCCGCGAGGGACTAATTAAAATCGATAACGGGGGACGAAAACGCAAGAATTCACGTAGCAAACGTGAACCGATTCGCAAGTAACAGGGGTCAAAACGTAGTGCTCCGCAAGCTCTAATTTTGGGTGGGGTTCGCGAGAGAAAATAATAAAAGTTGACTCTGTGGCGCCCCCTCAAACAGGCGGTTTACATTGACCCAATGGAGGAGCGGTCGCAAAAAAAATCATCGTACAAACGTGACATTGGCCAGGGACATAGACCACGTCAGGACATGTCAAAAATGATATTATGACCCCGCCCTAAATGCTACAGGAAGTCGGCCATCTTGGCCCGAACCTCAAACCTTCAAAATCGTACCTCTTGAACTTCTGGCCCCTGATCCCCGAGTTTTCAATGCAAAGCCTCCAATTTTGGCCAACATGTCCCAAACCCATGTGGCTTTCTAAATCATCATTTCAATTTTTTTTAAATTATTGGGCGTGGTCATGACAAGGCCGCAACTGAGAGGCCATTTTTAGCAAATTTCAAAGCCTCATATCTTTCACAGACTTGGCCGGATTGGAACGGACCCAATCCGGCGCGCGTGCACATTCCACACCTGGACCTAATGGTGGGCACACGCAGCCGCTATCGCCAAAAAGTCCTTTAAATGTCTTTTAAGTGGCTTGTAAGTGGCCCGCCCATCCTCCGTGAAAATCGCCAGAGGTCTTAACCTAGCAGCGTGCTGGCCTCTGTCAGAGTTTCTCCTGAAATTCGCCAGTATTCCACATTTCCCCCTTTCTTCACAAAAGCTACACTTTTGGACTCGTATATACTTATACTACCCCTCTCTAACAGACATCAGCTTTAATTTGGACGTTTTTGCCTCCAAAGTCACGTTTTTCTCAACTGTACAATCACAGGAAGTTCAATTCGACTGTTTCCTGTCCGTCTCTCTGTGTGTTCCTCATACTATATGGGTCTTACCAAATAATAGCTTCAATATCGAGGGTGCTGCAGGGCTGAAACCCCCTCTCAACGATTCTTTGGGCAGCCAGGAATTTACCCCAATTACAAAATGATACAATATATTATTTTCTAAGCTGTTAATCCGTTTCCTGCAAACACACAAGTGCGGAGTCTCTCATGACATTTATTTCACCTCCGCTATATTTTTCTCAGCCTAAGTAGCTCCATTGGTAGAGAGCTGGGTTAGTGTACAGGAGGTTGCTGGATCAAATTCTGACCTTGACTCTTTTTCATTTTTTTTTCTTTGGACTCAGCACTTTCTGGTTAGAACATGCATCGTCGCCGATGGTTCCACACTCATTAAAAACAGGGAAATTACCCCTCCAGTGTGTTGCTGGGATCAAATTTCAGCCTGTGAATTTAGAAAACCCAAGCAGTCATCAGGCCCATGTTTGCTTGGAATTACAGTTCAGTGATAGCATGTTCGTCTCAAGTGAAGGAGGTAACTAGTCCAAACACAACCTTGACACTTTCATATTGCCTTCACCTTTTCCATTGCCCGCTGCACACATTGTCACAGCCTAAAACACATGATTGCGGGACGTTTCGTAGCAGTTCACTCAACCTGAGTAGCTTCATTGGCAGAGTGCTGAGCTAGTGTACAGGAGGTTGCTGGATCAAATCCCAACCTAAACTTTTTTTTATTTCCTTTTTCTTTTGGACTCAACACCTTCCGGTAAGAACATGCATCATTGCCTATGGTCCCACACTCATTAAAAACGGGGAAAAAACCTCTCCTCCAGTGTGTTGCTGGTACAAAATTGCATTCTGGGAATTTAAATAAGCCAAGCTGTCATCAGGCCCATGTTTCAAGTGAAGGAGGTTGCTAGTCCAAACACAGCCTTGACACTTTTCTATTGCTTTCACCTTTTACATGGGCCACTGCACACATTGTCACATGAGTACAGCACGTTTTATAAGATTTGCTGTGCCCGTGTAGCGTTATTGCTTGTGCATTGGGTTTCCAACCATGAGATTGCTGGGTCAATTTTGACCTTTGCTCTTTTTTTTTTTTTTTTAACCGCACCTACGGTCCCATTCTCATGAAAAACGCTTTCATATGCGTCACTAAAGAGCTAGAAATGGGGGGATCGTAGGAAAACAATTGAGGCAACACAAGGGAAAATGTCGAAAACAATCGAGGAAATGTATGGGGGGGGGCATGACTTGAAGCTACCTCTCTCCTCCCGTGGGATGCTGGGAACTAACTTCTGCTCGATAACTTAGACAAAACTAGCGCACATCACAGTCCAAGTACCATGGAGCTACAGCTCAGTGATAGAGTGCTTGTCTCTGGTGTAGGAGGTTGCTGGTTCAAATATGGCTGTGACACTTTTCTAATGCTTTCTCTTTTCTTGCCGGCATTTTAATAGGATTATGATACAGTGAAGTCTGGCAGTGATTTTAACAGTTTATACAGTGTTAAGAGTTTCTGCAATTTCAACAGTTCTTACAGTTTCTGCAACAAAATAGGGATTTTTGCAATTACAACACAATTATGCCACTACATAGGGATTTTCACAATAGCACTATAATGCAATTAAAGGGACTTTCGCATATAATGTACTGTAATGCAACTTAAAGGGACTTTCGCATATAATGCACTGTAAGGCAACTTAAAGGGACTTTCGCATATAATAAACTGTGATGCAACTTAAATGGACTTTCGCATATAATGCACTGTAAGGCAACTTAAAGGGACTTTCGCATATAATAAACTGTAATGCAACTTAAAGGGACTTTCGCATATAATAAACTGTGATGCAACTTAAAGGGACTTTCGCATATAATGCACTGTAAGGCAACTTAAAGGGACTTTCGCATATAATAAACTGTAATGCAACTTAAAGGGACTTTCGCATATAATAAACTGTAATGCAAGTTAAAGGGACTTTCGCATAAAATGCACTGTAATGCAACTTAAAGGGACTTTCGCATATAATAAACTGTAATGCAAGTTAAAGGGACTTTCGCATAAAATGCACTGTAATGCAACTTAAAGGGACTTTCGCATATAATAAACTGTAATGCAACTTAAAGGGACTTTCGCATATAATAAACTGTAATGCCACTTAAAGGGACTTTCGCATATAATAAACTGTAATGCCACTTAAAGGGACTTTCGCATATAATAAACTGTGATGCAACTTAAAGGGACTTTCGCATAATAAACTGTAATGCAACTTAAAGGGACTTTCGCATATAATGTTCTGTAATGCAACTTAAAGGGACTTTCGCATAAAATGCACTTTAATGCAACTTAATAGGGATTTTCGCATATAAAGCAGAATAATGCAACTTAAAGGGACTTTCGCATATAAAGCAGAATAATGCAACTTAATAGGGATTTTCACGTCAAAATGAGCAAGTTCAATCATGGGGCTCGCAAGGACCTAGTGTGATGAAGAGTGGTCGCAAGGGACGAGAGCGAGCGGGGTGGTCGCAAGAGACGAGAGCGAGCGGGGAGTGCGCCAGGGGCGAGGGCCTTTATCGCCGCGCGCGGCTTTAATTTTACATTATTTTAATTAAAAAGTGTGCCTTTTGATCAATCACGTCGATATTAAAATGTTGTTATTAAAATGTTATATTAAAAACAGCCAGTCTTTTGAACAGCTCTTTGAAATGAATGGATCCCAAAGACTCTCCGTAAAGAGACATAAATCCCATCACTACTGTTGATGTGTCATGTTGAACTGTGACAATTATCATATATTAGAACTTACATCCTCTGGTTACATTTCTAAATCCAAATGTCCAACATTATTTACCTCCCTTTTACAGATATAAGCAAACTGATACACATCAACAACAAAACAGAAAAAGTATTCCTATCGTTTTTACGTGTTGGCAAAGTTGTGGGAAAAGAATAAACCTCAAGCAGATCCACATGGCAAAAGAAATCCAAAGGCAGACTAGCAGTATGTCATGAACATAATTTAATTCCTTTCATTCTTGGCTTAGAATGCACAAAGTGCACTTTTTGGGATTACATGAGCTTTGGAAGGGTAATTCTTATCCATTTGCTGCATTATTAACAAGTAATGTTCCCGTCACCAGCTTGAGCTAACTATTTGATTTGACTTGAGTTATTAGGGCGGACAGGGAAAGAGATTGTGCATATACTGTATTTTTATTAACACAGCAGTCCCAGTGTCTGCACAGAGATGCCACACAGTCCATCAGCTCTCATTATTACCAGTGTTTGCAAACTTTTATACACACATCAAGTTTATGAGTCTTCAGCGGACAGTATCAAAACGTAATATTCTGGAGCCCAAACCACTTACATGTGCCCTAAACGTCAACTTAACCAGAATTACTACAGCCCTGAGTTTCAAGTAATGTACAATAACCTAGATCACAGCACACACAGCACATTTCCTGCCTCAGTGTAGTATTAAAGTTGTCAAAATTGATTCTCAGATACTAATCAAATGATCTTTATTAGAAGGAAAGGGGAAAACAACTCACATTCAACGCACTTACATACTATTTGATACTCCTATATTATGCTCCTTTATACCCCATGACCTTCTACATTGGGAAGTCCACACATGACTTGGCAAACATGTACACAAGCACACGCCAGTCGCAGATGTAATAACCTGGATAAACCTCATTTGCATGTGATTTATTAGGCCTTCCTCCAAACGCCTCCTCCTCTCGCCTCAGCGTCTGAACATGAGACACGGAGTCAAGCTGCGAGCCCTCATCACATCATCAGGGGTTATTAAACGACTCACAACACACACATTAAGATTAGGAACACAGGTGCTCGGACAAACAAGGGAGAAAGTCGAGCAGATGACAAAAGCCACAAGTGAAAAAGAGGTAAAGTTCAAGTTGTTTGTTTTGTTAGATCTCGTGCTTCACAGCGGGTTTGGTTCCCACCTGGACGGGGCCTTTCTGTGTGGAGTTTGTATGTTCTCCCCATGTAGGTTACCTCTGGGCACTCCGGCTTCCCCTACATTAACGTCTGGACATGGGAACATCACTGCTGCTGCCCACTGCCCTAGCAGTGTTGAAGGATGGACAATTGCAGAGGAGAAAATTTCATTGTACAGTTGTTGCATAATGACAAATAAAGCACCTTTACCTATTTTGACAGAAGATAATTCAGCAATTGATACGTATTTTACAGTTTTGCTTCTCTTATCCGAATTTTCATCTGTGCTTTATTTCATAATAGACTTCTGTTTCCCCAAGATGAGTCTGTGTATCGTTATCATTGATGCACTGAATCTTAAATTTGGGCATTTCTCCTGAGAACTATGCTCGATGTTTTGACAAGGCCACTGCCTACAGCGCAGTTCACTTGTGCATTTCAGAAACTTGAGATGTCGTTATAATTGTATTATTCTCATCACAACAAGGCCCTGGGTTTTAATCACAGACCATGTGGGACGTTTTCTCTTTCCATCATCAACCTAAAACATATACAGTACATCCAAGTACATTCTGAATTATGTGGAGGCAACAGAATTGACTTCACTTGCTGTATGGTGGCAGATACAGGATTGTTTTAATTGATTTTCTTAAAGCAGCACTAATTAACTTGTTTACCTTAATAAATCCTTTTCATAGTCCCTCTGGGAGTAATACAAGTGTTAATGGGATGATTGGAGGGTCTTTCATCTCCTAATGGTGTCTCTGGCCAGAAATCCACAATTGCAACTTCGCTGCCACCGGACCGGAGCCACCAATACACAAAAAAAAATGGAATCGCGAAGAAAAAGCTAAGAGGCTAACGGGCAAAGCTAACTGCGGGCTAGCACCACTTTAAACAGTATTTACAGCCAAGTTTGAGTGAAAAAAATTATTTCCATTGTGTATACTGTGTGTTGGATGTATATTTACTCTCATGGACAATAAATATGTTTAAACGCAACTTGCTACGACACCAGCAGTTGCGGGGGCAAGAGTTACTTAGCACTGCTTTAAAAGTATATGCATGTTGTTTTTCCTATTATCTTGCAGTTTATTTCAAAACATTCTGTAAAGCATCAAAGAATAATTTAACAAATGGAAAAGAAAAGGTTGAAAAAATGGCAGTGCCCTGAATCTATACAACAAATACAAAGATTAATCAACAAAAATAAATAAAGTTTGTGATATTGACATGGCCCTGCTCTCCCACGGTCCTGTCTCTCTGTTATCTTCCGTGTATTTGTCACGGAGGATGCATGCTCCGGTGAGGGGGAGATGTAATCCCGATCAGCGATTGTCATGGATGATGTGCTTGAAAATGTCAATTTGCCCTCTTCATCAAGATAAACACGGGCTCAAACTGAAGGCAATGATTCAATTTCATGCTGTAATCAGGAGGATTTCATGGACCAACTGCAGATCTGTATCGAACATTGTACCTGCGTGTACTGATAGCATTGTATTATCTAATGGGTTTACAGGATGACTGCCAGGGTTTTTCGCAAATGAGGAGCAAAGGTATCCATTCCTACTATCTGTTATATTTCTAGAAGGCCCTGTAGATGCATGCATATATTTTGTTTTTTTCCTCTCCGGTTCCTCCCTGCCACTACAAACATGTACAAAAGGTACATTAGTACTAAAGGTAGATTAGTTAATAAGTACTTGTCTGGTCTTTGTGTGTGCCCGTGGAAGAGCTTGGTCACTTCTAACTTCACCCCATTTGGAGCTATAGGAATATACTTGGATAGGCCAAATGCTAACAACATCTTTGGTCTTTTTGCATTACTGAGGGCACACAGTTCTTCCATACTGAGACATGTTCTTACCTGAGCTTAGATGAGTTGATACGTACCTGTTTGGTCTTGTGCGTGCCCGTGGAAGAGGGTGGTAGCTTTCAACTTCACCCCGTTTGGAGCTATAGGAATATGCTGGGAGAGGCCAAATGCTAACAACATCTTTGATCGTTGTGCGTGACTGAGTGCACCCACAAACACAAGACGGGTACGCATCAACTCGTCTAAGCTCAGGTAAGAACAGATCTCAGTATGGAGAAACGGTGGCCTGTTCCTTTAATGCCAGCTTGGTCTTACAATAAAATGTTAGTTGTTAGGTTAGAATTGTTATTAAACTTAAAAAAAAAAAAAAAAAGAACAACCAAAAATTGGTCTGAGGGCCACATTTTGCCCCCGGGCCGCACTTTGGATACCCCTAAATTACATGGTAAATGGTCTCAACTTATATAGCACTTCTCCACCTACATTAGGCACTCAAAGCACTTTACAGTCAGGAACCAGTCGCCCATTCACACTTTTATTCATGAGAGGCAAGGTGGGTGAAGTGTCTTCACTTCTGTAAATGCAACTCTTTAGAAGTAGGATAACTTTAGCGTAAAGTGCATCTCATATTTTTTGTTTTACCTCAAAATGGTATATAAAGGTAATAAACTACATTTGTTGAAGAAATAAGCTATTTATATTTACTTTATTGTACTTCTAAACATGGCAAAAATTAATTTTTGACCCCAATTTTTTTTCTTTCTTTTTTTTTTCCTGGGATGAAAAGTCTGACCCTCTCTATCTTTCAGTCTCTTGCACTTTCTCTTTTCTCGGCACATCCTCAAAATATTAAACCCCCTACTTGACTTGGATATCTTTTTCCCAACTTTGTATCTAAGCTCTTTGATCTGGCCATTAGCATTCAGGTTCTAACATTACGGCTGGTCAAAGGTCTGCACCTGAACTGAATGACTAATTCAGTAGGGCTGTGATTTCCCTTCAACTCCACTAATAGCTCCCAGTCAATTTGCTAAAGATTGGCGCTGATCTGCATTTGATCTACGCTGCTGATGGCCCCCCGGACTTGACACTTCCAGCACTTTGGCATTCGGCTCTCAGTAATCATCGCCTTGTGTAATAATTGACCCGAGTCTCTATTAAATAGCCTGGAGGAAGTGAACAGCCAAATGTTTCCAAAGTGTCGGGGAAGTAATAGATAATCAAGATGATGAGAGCAACGGACATAAAGTGAAATTATGCATCTTATCATGGAGGAAAGTTTGGTGGGACAGTGATTTAATGGGTTGAGGATTAATACACCAGCAGGAGGGATGGCGAGATCAATATGAAAGAAACAAAGACATGTGGATAAGCCAAACCACATCAATCTGCCATATCACTGTGTGGCTGTGAATGTCACGACTGAAACAGCTGGGAAAAAGGACAAGGGGAGACATCGGATGAGGTGGAAGACAAGAGAGGAGACAACAGAAGTGGAGGAGCCAGGGCGCAAGGTAGGAGGCAGATGGGAAAGGCGGCTGAGGTGGAGAACATGTCAGTCAGTGCTTGAGGAGCCCGCTGAGGCAACACTGAGGAAGAATTGGGATTGAGCTCCAACATCAAAAGGTGGCAGTAAAGGCTGACGAACACATTTGAAAGAGACTGCAGGGAACCCCATGAGTAAATAACTATTGCCTCAGTCAGAATCGCGAGATGGTTGAGAAAAGAGGCAGTTCCCCATTTACAAGGGGTCACCAAAATAACGATTTGGGGTTTCCCCAGAATCAAAAGGTTGGTGGTTAGATTCCACCTTCAGGCTAGTGTGTACTGTTGTCCCAGGACAAGACACGTCACCCGCCTTGCCTCCATTGTTCGGGTCCGCTGATGAATGAATGACTGTTCGTGAGTGCGAATGCGGAGTGTGCATAATACGTACCTGGCAGGGCATGTGTCTTGTGTGTGCTCATGTACTTTTCTGACAAACCATGACTTCTTTAAAGGAATAGGCCACCGTTTTTACATACTGAGATATGTTCTTACCTTAGCTTTGACGAGTTCTTTAAGACCTGTCTGATATATATATATATATAAACTAGAGAAATACCAGGGGCTCAGAGAAGAGCTGGAGAAAACCTGGAGGGTGAAGGCATCAGTGGTGCCCGTGGTCGTTGGGGCACTCGGGGCAGTGACCCCCAAACTGGAGGAGAGGCTCCAGCAGATCCCAGGAAATACATCAGACATCTCGGTCCAGAAATGTGCAGTGCTAAGAACAGCAAAGATACTGCGCAGAACCCTCAAGCTCCCAGGCCTCTGGTAGAGGACCCGAGCAGGAGGAGAAAGAGACCGCCCGCGGAGGGTGAGGAAGAGTTTTTTTTTTTTATATATATATATCCAGAAATCAACAACACTCTGGATAACTAGGAAATGAGGCCCTATGTCCAAAATCCTGAAATATCCCTTTAAGGGCTGGTGTGGACATATCCCCACCAACTTTGGCCAGATGGGGGAGAGCCCTCACCAATATTTCACAAACAGGGGAGTTTACAAATCAACGAATAGTTCAAGAAAACTGGCTAAATGTTAAAAACATTGTGTTGGACGTAAATATTTGACAGAAACGTCTGTGTTTATTGATTTAGGACTTTTTATCCCAGAGCTTATGGCTAGTATCAAAAAACAACACCACCAAAATTATACAACTAAAAGCATTTATACTAAAGTCAGGACGATTATTTTATTTTTTGGGCAGCTCGTTGAAAATCATGGTGTTATTTTAATTAGAATTTTTTGGCCATTAGCTTCAAAACAAAAACACCCTGATGAGAATGGTAGATGTTTTTAACATGATGCTATTGACTGTCCACCAGTAACTCACTGCCTGCCATGTAATCTTTTGGACAAGACCGTGCTACTAACTCATGAGGAAATAACGGGACTGGAAGGATCTGAAAGTCACATGACGCTTGCGTGCATATTGCCCAAGGAGTAAAACTCACTGAATGGATTATTTATTTTAACTATAACTTTTGATGTTTAGGCTTTGGCAGGCAAAGAAAAGAAAAAAAAAACTCAAAGATGCAGTCTGAAAATGGTTTCCTTTTGCTGCGGTGGTGGAGAAGGTGGAGGAGGGTTGGCACACTCTGATAAAGCTGAATGTTTAAGAGAGAGCATGTGTATTTGAAAGGAAAATTCTACAATATTGGTTTATAGATTAGGTATAATATGTGTAGGAGTGTTAGTCGTCCTGGTGGAAATGATATTGTAATACTAAGCTACAATATGTGCATCTAAGACACATCCTGTCTTCTCTGCTGTGTGTATTTCAGCGGGGCACAGATGCACTTATGCACCATGAGACAGAATAATGTAGACTGCATTAATAAGCCGGTGGTTCTCAAACTGTGGTGCATGTACCACTGGTGGGACTTGGTTTAGTAATGCATTTAAGCAAGGCGTTTCTCTGGATTGTTTTGATGAAGGCAAGCATGAAATGAGTAAATAACATTTGTTGCAAAAACGTGTTGTCTGTTTTGTTTTTCTTATTTGTCATAAAAAAACAACAACAACAAAGCATTGGGTTGCCCGCCTCCCCTCTCCTCACTTTTACAGCATCTCCCCACCAACTTTGAACACAAAGTTACTCCCTTGAACCAAACAAACAAACACATCTTGCAAATTAGTTGGAAGTGCCTGGACCCAGTGAACATTTACACACGGACTAGTCTGTATGTAGCTTTTTTATGCGCAGTAGCATGGAGCCAAGTAAAGAAACTAAAGAAAACACAAAAATGCTGGAGTTCATTTAATTCATAACCCACAACTGTTCCCTAAATATCCTCAACAAAAAAAGTTGTATAGACCTCATGTTTTAGTCAGATCCCACCCCTCACAGCTCCCTTGTGCTTGGCGACAGTGGAGGTGAGCCAGGCATGAACAGACGAGGGAGATTGGAAAAGCTTTTCTTTCACTGATAAAATAGATGTTACACTTCATGAGCCCAGCGACACCGGGAGAATGAGAAAGGAAATCACTGTGAATGGTGTTGCCAAATCTATATGGTTCCATTTCATTTTCCGAGAAGCAACCTAATATTACCTCCTGTCCATATCCTGTTTTCATGCAAAGTTCACATCACTGTTCTTCAAATGGAAGGGATTGGGGGGAATTTTCCCAGCAACTTGTATCAAATAGCATTTATGGGTGCATTTTCTCTTTGTGATTCAAATGTTTGAGCTATCCATATTCTGAAGACAGTCCAAACAGGTGGCAAAATATTGGGTGAAAAACTCAATGCATTTTTATTCCTTTTTGTTTTGAAATATCATCTTAGCTATCAACTATCAACCATGGTATATTCTGCCTCAGTCCAAAGTTGCTCTATGCCTTTGTTTATTTTGTAAAAGCTTGTGCATAGAGTTATTTGCCCTTTTAATAAACAGTGTTGGGGGTAATGTATTACAAAGGTATAGCAAGTGTTTTCAGTAACAAAGGAAAAAAACATATTACAAAATACAGAAATATATTAGTCATTACATTTCAAGTAACTTGAGTAACAAGCGCATTTAAATGTGTGAACGAAAAAATGCCAAACTCACCCTAAATATAATGCATCCCAGATCAAGTTGGACACTGGTGAATAAGATCTGCAAATGCGTGGGGCTAATGTCGTCAAAACAAAACACAGGAGAACGGGGGAAAGTGAAGGAGAAGGAAACCTCTGACTGCACTTTTGCTCTGTGGCATTATTACTATATTCAGTTTATGTTTTGCCAAAAGTAACTCAACGTAATGTAACTCAGCTACATTTTTGAAACAGCAATATGTAATGAAAACAGTGCATAGAATTTTAGAGCTGTAATCACTAAAATAGAATATATTAAAATTGTTAGTATCTTGCTTTAGTGTCTGTAGTCGGCCTTTATGGTAGGTGGAGTGTGTGGGAGAACCCGGGGTACGTCTTGTCTCGAAAATGACAAAGTGTCTTGTCTATTATCCTGTGTATGATGCTTCTATAGCCGTGTTAGCGTCAAACTGTGACAGCAGGGGGCGCTGTATGAAAGGGGCTGATTTATTCAGGACATTCATGCTTATAGGGAGCTGGTTTGAAAGACAAAAATCAGCAAATTCCAAAGCAAGAAAAGGGAAAGCCTCTTATGATTCTGAAATTTAGCTTTAGGAGATATGGGACCAATATATCGGCGGACCCCAAGATCATTAGTCCTGACGAAGCTTCTTGGATAAGAGGCGAAACGTTCTCAACACTGACCAAGTCCTTTTTTGGTGGCTTGATTAAAACAACACAAGAACATCAACAGTCGAACGTACATAAAAGTGTGATTTTTGTTCTCAAATTTTCTGACGTCTTTATATAAGAACCACCATTAACGTGTATTTATGGCAGCAGTAGCAAGTAGCTGCTTCGTGGTAAATAAAAAACCTATGGGAGCTATTTCGAGTTGTGCGGACATTCTTGTCTCATCAGTGCTAGTCAGGGATGTTTGCTTGCTTTTTTTGGTTGTGCCGCAGTAGCTTGTCTAATCACACCACACGGCCTTGAGTGCATTTCCTTTCACCACTACTGCTCCTTTTGGTAGACAACTGCAGAACAGAAAAACCTTTCTATGCTTTGCGCTTTTTGGCACTTATTATATGCCTATAATTTCCCAAAGAAGTGTAACAAATGCTACAAAGAAGATATAGTGTGTTAATTAAGGTATACTAATTAACTTCACATCTCAGTAGTCATAATACATTCAATATGTAGCATTCATTGCAGCCAAATGGAGTCCTCTGAATAATAGTAGCAGCTCTTCAGCTCACTGTAGATCAAAGCAGCCCTATTATCCACTGTAGGAGAGTGCACTTTGAGGAGAGGAGAGAGGAGGGGCCAGTCGAGGTAAATCAGCGATGGAGGTGTATGCAGAGGTGGGTACAATACAGCCCCAAAACAAAATATTCATATACTTAAGTAGTATGCAAAAGCGTATATAAGAATTTGTAAGAAAAACAATAATAATTATTATTATCATAATATAGTACTTATGTAATAAAAAAAACACAATATCAAACAGAGAATATAGGCCAGAAGTTAGAAAAAAAAAAAAAAAACACTATAAACAAAGAAAGAAATGTAAACGCTAGCATAAAAGTCTGTGAAGTCTGTGGGAAACTAACCACTAAAACACAACTTGAACACTTTTTTTGCCCCACCATATACTGTATGTGTACATATGTATGTATTATTGGTTTGAGTTAGGGGTGTAACGGTACGCTAAAATTGTATTCGGTTCGGTTCACGGTTTTGGAGGGCTCGGTTCGGTTAATTTTCGGTACAAATAAATAAGAACTAACAAAATTTTTCTTTTGAAAAGCTGCCAATACACAATAGAATTCTTGCATAAAATACATAAAAGTGACCCATTTGGGTGATATTTTAAATAAATTGCACTCTTATAATGAGAGTTACTGTAACTCATGAGAACCATGTGGATTCAACTCAACAAAAAGGCCACAGTGAACGGCTTTACTCTCGTCTACTCGCCAAACTACTGTCCTGATACTCTAGACTCACCAGACACAGTAAGAAGAGGGTTTAAATGAGAGTGAGGCCCAGAGTCCGCGCAGAGAAAACATGAGAGCTGCGCCCGGGACACAGGTGACATGATGCAGCCGCGGAGGAGCCGCACATGAGGCGAAGCACCGGGAGACAGACGGCCGAGCGGGACACGAGCGGAGAAGCACTCGCGCTTTGGAAGAGACAGGGGGAAGGCGGTCGGTCTCTCCTGCTCATTCACTTCACCAGACTACTCCGTTTTGGAGTTATATGTGGCGAAGTAGGCGGAGAGTGAGTGCGCGCTGGAAGAGCCTGTCCCCGTAACAACAACGCGTTGATTAATCAGTGAAACAACACTACGTAGTTTGCGTATAGGAAGAACCGGCTCTGAGCGCTGGTGTAACTTTTTGGCTGAAGTGCGGACGTGACGGGATATTGTAGCGAGGCTCAAGACTTTTAATCAAATACTTAAAGCCAGCGCCTGTAGTTTCTCTCGGCTACTCATGCAGCTTCAATGTACGTCACTCAATAGCGTCCGTGCGGAAACTCGCGTAGGAACTTTGTTCCGCGGCACTTAATATGACGCTAATAATAAATTTACATTATTTAATGAAAATAATACACCGAAACGGTACGCAAGTGGACCGAACCGAACAGGCCGAACCGAACGGTTCAATACATCCCCGTGAACCGTTACACCCCTAGTTTGAGTGCATATGTATGTACATACGGTATATTTTTCTGTATTTATTGTATTATTGCATTGTGTTTTTTTTTTTAAATGCAGTATGTAAGAACATATGTGAAGAGTTACACAATAAATACTGCAATAAAGTTTAAAAAAAACTTTCGTCACTTACAAATTTACTTGCAGAAATTAAAGCAGTACTAAGTAACTTGTTTACCTTAATAAATCCTTTTCGAAGTCCCTCTGGAGATAATACAAGTGTTGATGGGATGATTGGGGTCTTTCATCTCCCCTGGTGTCTCCGGCCAGAAAACCACACTTGCAGCTTTCCTGCACCGGGTCGGAGTCATCAATACACACTAATAGAATCACGAAGAAGAAGCTAACTGCGGGCTAGCGCCACTTAATCAGTATTTACAGCCAAGTTTGAGTGAAAAAAAATCTCTCCATCGTGTAATTGGATGTACAATATCTCTCTCTCCCTTTGTCTTTTCTGTCAGCGTAGTATTTACTCTCACGGACAATTAATGAGTAAAAAAAAGGCAACATGCTACGACACCTGCAGTGGCGCTTATGGCCTCTAGGGGCATGAGTTACTATGTCCTGCTTTAAGGGTAAATGGTAAACTTGAGGGAAAGTACAGGTGAGCGGAGAAGTGTTGTATAAAATATGCTTCCAATGTTATACTTTTTACTTTGGAGCCTTTACATACTTGCTGAGTAAAAGTAAGAAGTTATAAACAAAAATACCACACAAGTAAGAAACAACAAAAGCAGATCCACCAAACCTCTGCTTAAGTGCGTATGATCACTGGCCCATTACTATCTACCAGGCTAATCTGCATACAGTGTCCACCCGGAGAGGAAGCTCTCCAAAAGGGGAGCACTGGCTTTCTACACCGCCATTAATTTGCTCTGACAGTTTGGCTTTCTGCGGTCACAGCGTTGCATAAAAGAGGTCACCCCTAAAACGTATAAGAAGAATCAGAGGGAGGGAAAGGTTTCTTTTTACATACATTTGGTTAAACAGCAGCTGCCGATGCTCGTGATTACTCACCTCAGCCCGTGCATTATTTATGACTCCCTTAAAAATCCATTAAAAGTCATTTGGTCGGTGCTAAAACCTGTCATTATCGATTGACTTTACTGTAATTGCTGTTTTAAGAGCTGAAAGATTTTCTGCGGGGTGATTAAGGATGGGTAAAGGCATGACGCAGAACAACAGGCGGCAAACGCACGCCGATCAAGGAGCAGTAAAACTCACAAGGACAATGAAGTATTTCACCCAGATCTGGAGACAGGCTGAGATTTAAGAGTGTGAAAAGACCATTTTATTTTGTAGAACTTGTGAAGGCTTTAAAGGCTTTAATCACTAACTCGTCATAGACATGTTGGATGGATTGATAGATTGGGCTTTTAGAATGTGGAGGACAGTTGTGTGTCATATAGAACAATGCAATCCAGGAGGATCAGATACAGTACAAGAAGAAACAACCAAAATGACCAGCCAAACCTCAAAGGGAAACATTATTCCAAGAATGTTTTTACTGAGGGAACATGAAAACATGGTAAAAACTCAAAAAAGTCATTTGTTGAGGATCAGTGACATTTAAAGAGGGGGTATTGTGCTTTTTTCAGCCACATAGCACCAGTCTATATCACACTACAATGATGACGAAACCTTCTGTTGGTCTGTCAATGCAGTAAATTAGAATAACTGCCTTGTATAAAATTGCTCTTTCAAAATGGCCGTAGCAAATGACTTGAAATAGGCCCCTGTCTCTTTAAGAACCTCTGACCCTTTCCGACACGCCCCTTCCACACGCTGTCTGTGGCATCACAACAACACTGCGCTCGTTGTCTCAACAGTATTGAAACTACGATCGGTGAATTTTAATTTTTATTGTTGGAAAGGAGCTACTGTTTATCACTTTGTGAACAATGGCCACACAGGATATTATTTGGAGACGAACCTTCCACACCGGACGCTTGGAAGGGGCTCTTGCCTGAAAAATAACTGCTGTTTGGAGGCTATCTCTTTGCATCTGCCATGCCCTATGGATCTCTAACTATACCCCCATGGACGACACCAGGATCTGCAGGAGCCCATACGATTCAAAAGACGGACATTATCTGTGCAGGTGGACAATGGTTTTTCGAGGTTACCCGTTAGCTTGTTATAATCGACTACAGCTCATTGTTGATGAAAAGTCTGCAATAAACCACAAATGTGTGAAGCCAGGCTCATTGTGTGATCATCGTAAAGGCTGCTTCGAGTAGTCGCCTGCTTTGTTGACGTTATTTGTGCATAATATGCTGCCTGTTTTCAATGAATGTTGTGAAGGTGAAGGTTGTTAGCTTGTCGCGGCTAATAGTGTCTTAGCTCCGGGAGAAAACCACTCGGCTACGACTCACTGTAGATGAAATGTGAGCAATAAACTACAAAATCAACAAGCCAGGCTCCGTGTGTGATCATCATAAAGGCTGCTTCAAGCAGTTGCCTGTTTTAGTGACGTTTTCAATGCATAATATGCTGCTTGTACTCAGTGAATTTTCCCGTTAGCTTGTCGCGGCTAGCTTGTTAGCTCCGGGAGAAAGCCACTCGGCTATGACCCATTGTAGATGAAATGTGAGCAATAAACTTCCAAATCAACAAGCCAGGCTCCGTGTGTGATCATTGTTAAACGGTTCTTTATGTGTGTGGTGGCTTTATTGACTTTATTTGTGCATATTTCTCGTTCACGTGATGACTCGAGGTTTAGCTTAGCATTAGCTTTCTCCGGAGGCTCTGTGCATCATCAAGGCCCAGCGCAGAACCAGACACTGAAATAAGTGTTCTTGTCACCGGTTTTAATCCTGGGTGTTTAGGTAACAAAAACACTGATGTGTGTCTTTGTAAAAGTCTGCTGTGGCACCGGTTCACAACACATGAAGCTAATCCTCCATGATGACTCTGTTTACATCTTAGGGCTGGGCACTGCGGGGAGGGGGTTCTGCTGAGGAGCAGTGGTTGGTTACTCGGCTGGTGAGGAAAGGTCGGAGGTGTATCCTGGAGGTCGAGGGCGTTCCCTGAAGGAATCAGGCGTTTTATCCCTTAAATGGCCGCCATCAGAGTTTTTACAGATTACTCGAAAATACGTGAATGTGCCAAGGCAACACTTCAGGCATGTTTTTAATGAGGGAATGACTTAATAACATGATGTAAAGCTTGAAAAAGTCGATTTTGCATAATACCCCCCCTTTATGTAATCAGAATATTTAAAACTGTTTCAAATAACAAGAAGCATTTGGAGCCATGCGCCACATCAAAGTCTGACCACATAGTCCAGGTGACATTTTCTTTCACATATGCAGCTCAACATTCCCACCTCATGTTGTGCTTTAAGTGGCTCAATAATGTGCTGTTACAGTCTCTGGTGCGAGTGAGGGATAAGGTCTAGTTAAAACACGGGCTACAAAGCTTGTTTAGATTACACTTCTTATTACAAATGTCCTGGGTTCGAGCCAGTTCATGTCTCTTTCCTTTTTCCCTTGACACTGCTTTCTAACCGGAAAGAAGATACCAAATACTTAAAAACATTTGCTTTATAAAGTTTTGAATCTTCAATTTAGAATTGTGGGCCAGATCTTCCGTCGGGCACAACAGTGTTAGCGCAGAAGAGAGTGGCATCTTGTGCGCAAACAAATGGTGGGGGCGTGGCTTAGGAAGAAGGGATCGACTGAAGCGTGGTATGACTGCAACAAGCACTTGTTGCTTCTTCCACATTTCCTCTTTGCTCTGCTCTTTGGCTCTGATACTGAAGAGTGCCAGCTCTGGTATTGGCTCCACACGCCAATACCAAGCCCCCACATGTGCACCCCCATAGTTGGTCTGTAGAAGAAAAGGCTCGGGGAGGGACCACTGTTGTACACAACTTTGCGATTGGCCATGGGAGTCTCTCCAGCCCATGTACAGCCCCCGTTCAACCCACTTACTGGTTTGAGTCTGGAGGGAGCAGAAGATTACTTTGAGCGTCCCTCGTCGGTGCAAAAGTCTAATTTAAAGCCTGCATTTAGAAACACAAGGTCAGGCCCTGTGTGTTTTATGTTACCAGCGGATTGGTGGCCATTGTTCTTTTAAACTCTCAACATTATTTCAAATGGGATTAGATATGTATTTCCTTCATTATATATAAAAGTCTACAGAGATTTCAAGGAGGCTGGACGGTTGAGCTCCATTTAGCAATTCAGAAAAATACTGCTGATCCACAAACGTAGCCCAGAATAACCAACACTAATGTTATAAGCTGATCACCATGTCCACCGTTAAACACTAGACATCACTAGAAAATGTTAAAGTGAGGCTTATTGCTGTCCAGACAGGAGTGATGAGGGGATACATTATAACACTAAAGTACCAGATGACTCAGACTTCACTGAATGCTCAATGATGACAATGAAAGGTCATGCACAATAGAAAGAATGAGGTGTAAATGCTACGAGGGTCACATATTGCAAAAGCAAATACGAGACAAATGCGTTCTCAGTGGAGTGACATTGTGTTGCATTCAGTGTTGAACGTACTAATGTTGTCATGATACCATGGCTTTGTGACTAAACCATATTTCCACATATTCAGATAATTTGTCCTCAAAGTAGTTTTTTCTGTTCCCAACATAAATGAGGTGACCCAGTTGTGAAAGTTGTTAAAGGGCACCGACCTGAACCTTGAGTCCCACGGTGATGGAGATGGCTCCGCTCAGCTTTCATGCATCTCATTATTAGCCTGTGCATTTATTTCTCTCTGCTTTACTGTTCAAATACAAATACTAAGTCAGCAATGCACATTAGCAGAGTGCTGTTTATCTGCAAAGTGTGTTGTAACCGGTTGTTTGGTGTCAAGTTTGTGTATTCTCAGCAGTTTTTAAGAGCATCATTCGGAGACAAATTTGAAATAACACTTAAAAAACAAAAACATAACAAATACAAAACAAAACAATAAAACATAACCAATATACAACATAAAAATGCTAATTAAATACTTAACACTGACTATGCCACTAATTAAAACACCCTATAACACTCCTTACAATTATAAGCTTGTTCACTTTACTGCATAAGTTTAATAGAGAAGTGTGTTTTACCTTTTCTAATATATATAAATTCCCTGTGTGTACCCGTGTGCGTGGTATTTTACCGTTTTTTGGATCGAATCAAAAAACAAACAAACAAACAAACAAGCAACAGCAATAGCATTTCATTATACTTCCCACAGTCCAAAGCTAAATATCTTTGCAGTGTTGGCACAGGGACATAAATCAATATTTAGGTAAACAGATAAGTACAAACTCTCTCCTGCGAGACTCAAGGCCACAGAACACAAGAGGCTAGTCCTCAATTCCATTACTTAAAATTGGATTAGAAAGGCGATTCCCAGGGAAGAAGACGGGAGCCTGGAAGAGTCAAACACAAATACTGGACATCGGCAGCATGTATGTCTTTGTTCACTTTGTCTTCATACATGGGCAGAAACAGGGGCGACTTGATGACACACCACATTTTAGTGATATTGAAGACAGAAGAGCTCGTCTCCATGGAGATTTTGACTTAAAGCAGCCAATTATGAGATTTAAGGTGAGGTCCACATCCAAAACCATTCTTTGAATAAAATAGCATTGTATGTGTCTGGCCATTACGGGTTTTGTATTGCTGGCAGCCGTATAATGCAAAATGTTACGCCGTGTGTTGTGTTACATATTCAACTTGGAAATCCGACCAGACAATAGTGCTGGGTGAAATGTGCTTTACACACAATTGCCCCTTTGTTTTTGTCTGTGTTTTGATGTCTTGTTGTTTCTGGAGAGGTCATTATCATTAATATTATTACTGCCCTCACACAGTCGCCTGGTCACAGTCCTCTGGGGTTGTGCTTCCTTTTTCCATTTCTTCTCACTCACTCAAGAGTTCTGCATCTCCACCGTCACCTCTGTGCACTGCCTGCAGGAAAACACTCGAGTTTTCTCAAAGGTGCACACAGAAAAACAAGTACCACACTTCCCCTGCTGTTCCTGTTATCTATTTAAATGAAAAACTTTGAATGACTTCTCTGTGCCTTGCAGCAAAATGTACTCCGCATTGTGCAATGAAATAAAAGGTATAAAAATAATCATGAACTTGTATTTCAACTTCCATTCTATGACCAGTGGTCCACCAAATGAGCCACATGCAGAGCACTCTGACTGGACAAGGAGACACTACATGACACTGAAAGCTGCATTACACAGTTTCAAGCCATGAAAGTAAAAGGCAGTTTAGTTCAATTATGATAGATACAGTAAAAAAAAAAAGAAAAAAAAAAAATGATGACCACAGACCTTTGTGCTTAATTCGATGCTATACTATGACCCCAAAGCTGATGGACCTCACTTGGTGACACTACAACAATAATAATACGTTTTATTTGAGGTGCCTTTCTCAAGGTCACCATACAACAAAATACAAAGGAATTCTAACATTAAAATCACAAAATCACAACGCATATAAAGATAAAAGCCTTAAATAAAGTGTGGGGTGAAGACTCACGAGGGGCCATAGGTCTGTCTGAACAGATAAGTTTTAAGAAGGGTTTTGAACTGAGTTGTGGTCTGTTAGTTTCGTATGTGTGGGGTGCAGAGTTGCTTAGGAGGTCTGAGCAGGTTACAGAGATATGATGGAGGTTGTTGAGGGTTTTGTAAGTGAGCAGAAGGACTTAAAACAGGATTATTTCCTGAACAGGCAGCCAGTGAAGATGGTGAAGGACTGGAGTGATATGAGCTGAAGATGGGATCTGGGCTATTATTCGTGCTGCAAAGTTTAGTCCATGAATTAATGTTGTCTATGGAGAGAGTGGAGGTGGGAGCCTTGGACAGGGTTGAGGAGGCACCGATGAGAATGACTTCAGTCTTTGTACTGTTAAGCGTAAGAAAATTGATGTGAGCCAGATGTTAATTTGTGAAAGGCAGTGATTGAAGTGATCCAAGGGCAAAGTGGAGTTGGGCTTAGCAGAGATATACAGCTGCATATCGTCTGCATAGCAGTGGAATTTAATGTTGAATTGTGGATCTTGCCGAGTGGAAGGGAATATATTAGAAATAATAAAAGGCCAAGGACAGAACCTTGTGGGACCCCACAGCAGATAGAAGAGGGTCTGGAGCAGAAATGCCTGAGTTGAACAAATTGTGTACGGTTTATAAGATAGGATGTGAGCCAGGTCAAGGGAATTCCAAAGATACCGTGAACTTGTTCTTCTCACTGTGCCCATCTAGCTTTTTAGCCCATGATTAGCTTTGTTTTGTTTTATTCATTGCAGTACGAGTAACCTCCACTTTTCACCAGTCCCTCGCAAGTTTCTCACTCACTCCAAACTTTCTTTCTGCAGCTCGATTAGCCTAGTGGCATGTGAAATTATGTATTTGAATGTAAAATATAAATAAATAAATCACATATTAGCCCCAGAGTATAAGACGCACGCCCAGCCCAACTATGAAAAAAAGTGTGACTTCTAGTACGGAAAATACGGCAACTGTTCTAAAATATACCCAAAAGAAACACCGACATAGAGGGTATTCAATGAAGGAAACATTTGGTTACTTTATTTAAAAGCTGGATTTGGGCAAAACCGAGTAAATGCGGAGGACGTGCAGTCACATAGAGGGGCATTACGATACTGTACTGTACGCTACATAACATTGTATAACATTGCACAAGCAGCCAGTAATGATGCCCCGACTACAGTACACAGTCACCTTGTGTATTGGAACTACTGGTCAGCGCTCACTTCAGGCTACTTTCAATTACTCTGTCCTTGGTACACAGCAAAAGTGGCTTGGCTTCTGTCCCCTGTAAGAACATTCGTTTAAATTACGTGTCGTGATATTGTGCATCTGCTGTGGACGCTATATTTAGCCATCAGAAAAGCGGCCAATTGTTCACTCGAGCCTTAAACAAACCCCCAGCTCGGCGCAGCTCAAAGTAATCATTGCAACTCTTTCATAGCACCGGCTGTGTAATCTGGGCCTCTATAGAAACTTCATGCGTTTGCTGCTGTGAAAAAATAAATCTCACCTTGACACCCGCTACAAGATCCACAGGTCACGCAGCTCTTTCTTTAAAAAGGTAAGACTGGGCTTTCATTACTGTTGTCCATTGTGAAGATGGACGTTCACAACAGCTCATTATCTTTACATCGGGCTGCCATCAGATGTGGTTGAGTGTAGTTATTGTGGATAAATGATACAGTCCAGAGTTATTACGGCATCTATTGTTGGCGGATGTTTTCTTCCTCAGTAGTTGGCGATTCCCAGTTGCTACAAGGATTCTGTCCCTGGGAAAGGTGATGTATTTTTCATTGGTTCCATTATAGGCCAAATGTCCTTCAAGACACATTTCTTTCCATTATTTAGTATGCCACCCAAATACTGTTACAGGGGGAGTGTGAATGCTGTCATAGCATGGCAACAGAAACTAAATGAGCAACAAAATAGTCTACAGCTACAAACTCCTGAAATGCATCACGATATGTTTTACTTATTTATTTATTTATTTATTGTCATTACATCTTTGTGGATCAAATTATTCTCCTGAAAATCATGTGTACGGTAAGATTTCCCGCATTGTTATTTGTTTTTGTTTTTTCTGAGAGAACACAAATGTGATTATGCGTTTCCGTTTCGGGCGTCTAACCTGACCTGAACACTGGAGCAGCACATTATGCGTGTTGTGCTGTGTTTTCGACATGAGATATTTGTTCATTCTCCTCCAAGCTTCCCTCATGAGTGTAACAATGCCATTTTTGGAGATGAAGTCACCAGCTCCATGAACACACTAGCAATGTGTGGTGGACAGTGTTTTCAGCCAGATGAAGCATTTAACCTCTTAACCCTCACCTAAACCAAGCACATTTTTCTCCAGTGTGTCACTCATTACCTAAATCGAAAAGCTTCTTGAAAAAGTGTCAAAAGTGAGACAATAACGAGGATGAAAAAATAAAAAAATATATATAAAAAGTGATAAAAAAAAAGTAACAAAGAAAGCAATGGAAAAGTGGCAAAAATGTGACAAAAATACAATAAAAAGCCACAAACAAGCGGCAAAAAATTGGCAAAGAAAGCAATGGAAAAAGTGGTGAAAATGTGATGAAAACACCACAATGGTGAAAACAATTTGATAAGAAAGCAACACAACAGTGACAAAGAAAGAGATGTTAAAAAGTGTCGAAAATGCGATGAAAACCCAAGAAAAAACATCAAAAGAGCATCAGAAACGTGATAAAAAAGCAACGAAAAAAAAAAGCATCCTGAAAAACTGTCAAAAATGAAACAAAAACGAGGATGAAAACAAACTATAAAAAGTAACAAAAAAGTGACAAAGAAAGCGATGGAAAAGTGGCGAAAATTTGACAAAAATGCAATATAAGCCCAACAAAAGAGCGTCAGAAACGTAATAAAAAAGTGGGGGGAAAATTACAAAAAAGCGTTGGAAAAAGTGGCAAAAATGTGAGAAAAACGCAAAAACTAAAAAATGTCACCAAAAAAAGCAATGGAAAAAGTGTCTAAAATACAACGACAACATGGCGCCAACATGAGGAAAAAGATCAGTTGCTATCAGTTTTGTTCGTCTTAGCTTTCAAATAAGATGCTACACTGCCCTATAGTAGCTCTCCAGTCAAGAAACCTTTAGATTTGGGCCCTCACAGTCAAAGAAGAGAATTTCCCAGCGCAGCATTTTGGGAACCTAGAACCAGGTTCATCATCATGAATTAGTCTGTTAAATACTGCTGCCAGTATATCTTGAAATCTGTTGCTTTGTATCTTTAAAGCTGCAATGTTTAATCTCAGTTTTGCCAGATTTGTTCTTATGAATATTTCAGCAGGCAAAACAATGTGTGTCTTCTGCATAATCACTATCCATCACTGCACATCAATACTGTCAGTCTGAAAATCATCATAACTTTAGCTGCCAACTCCAACTCCAATCCAGAGAGGACATAAATATCTTCAACCACATAAGCACACAGAATATCAAGTGTAGTTTTCACTTTCCTTCTCCAGCATGTTTGGTCACCTGGCTATCCAGTGTATATGTTTTCGCCTCAGGTCTGCCGATGATTAAGTTTATTATACTTCAACGATGAGAGTCTCATAACTTCACAGATAATTGACTTGAAAGACGTGATTTTGGTGAAATCATCTGAGAAAATTTACACTAATTAACAGCCCAACTTTTGAATGTTCATTTGCCATCTGTGCAACGGAAGCTTTAAAGTATAATTACAGTAAATTGCCTTCATGTAAAATCGCTTAATTCAATTTAACTTTATTTATACAACACTTTTAAAACCAACTATTGTCAACTACCTAAGTCATGAGTAAATGTAGGAGTATGTACTGGGGCAGTGGCTCAGGGGTTGGTTTACTTCTCGAGTCACCTATGAGGGCCAAGTATGAACGGGATATTTGGCAAGAAGTGTCTTCTCCCTGAATGAATAAAGGGAGGAGACACAGATGATAAGTGTAATATTCACTTCAGTATTTTTTTTCCTCGAACTTTGACTGAATTAAATGTACTAACTTTTACTTGAGGTCTGCTTCAAAGTGATAGAATGTATATAATTCTATCACATTCTATTACTTTGAAGAGTCCTGGGTCTGAAATTTGACACAACCTTACACTTTAACCTATTACACTATTTTACCAGGTGCGCACACGCAGCTGAGATCAGCGGCTCTGTGTCGTGGCGAGTTGTTGCCTTTTAAAGACTTCTACAAATGTGTAAACCACAAATACCCTGGTTCTACAGTGAAATAGCCGACACACGAGTCTGACGCCAGTCCTCTGTCAGCGGCTCTAGTGAAACACTGGAGAAACGAAAGTGAAAGTGATCACGCCAGGCTCAGCAGCAGCTCATGGAGCCGCTGTCTTTCTCCGCGTCATTATGGCTTTTTTCCGAGATGAATAAGATGAGGAGCTCCGCGTAACGGGAACCGATTCATCATGTTGAGTCAAGGAGTTTTTCACTCCTTCTCCTGTGTTGTCCACTTCCTAATTAATTACCCAAACGTCGGACAACACCAAGCGTGTTCAACACTGGAAGAAGAGTTATTGACAAACAACGCTACACTACCAGCTAATAACACATACCAGCACAGATGACCCAGGATTCAGAAGATTAAATCACAAAGGTTTATTTCCCTAACAGGTCATCTAATACAGAGCTCCGCTTCCCTAGTTCCCTAACATCGAGTCTACCAGCTGTCCATTGCCATAGGAGACTGGATTTTTTACTAGGAAGCAGAGTATTTGTATCACATTAAACATTGGAATATTCATGAGCCTAAAACTAAATCTCATTGGTCCATTTGGCTCCAGTGCTTCTGCTGCGTCACATAGTTCCGCCCCGCGACCCCCAATTTTATGTCTTCAATGGAATGTTGCAACTGATAAGATCCTCCTGGAGGAAGGCAGTTGTTTATCTTACTTTTGGGGCACGGGGGTTTTGTGCTCACACACTTTGGTGTTCTGGTACTTTTCCGCTGTAACAGAGAACTGAGAATACTTCGCATACATTTTGTTAAGTCAAGCTAAACAGTAATAAGAATAAAAAACAGTATAAAACCTTGTATATATTTTATAATTCTTCATTCCCCCTTCTGATCTCGATAGAGATCAACTAAAACAATAAGTCCCTTAATTAATAAATCTAAAACCTTGATTGAACAGTGATTCACCGTTTCTCTGAGTATAAAAACCACCACCAGGTCTCCATCTTCATCTGAGCATATTCAATCAGTTCCTGAGGAGTTTCAAAATCATCTTTTTCCTCCCAGACATAGTCTCCACTCACCAACCTCTCCCAACCAAAGGTCAGTGATGGAGTACCAAGATCAACAGTACACTTTAATATTTTTTTTTTTTTCTGTGCCTCGCGCACCATCACGTATTGCTATAAAAATAAACATTCCTGCAACACAAAGCACAACAAAACCAAACAAAACAACACTCTTAAATGTTTGGTTAGATAAAATCTCCTCCACATTTTCCATCATAGCCTTCGTCTGGGTCCAATCGATTTTAAACGCCATTCTGGCTCTCTCGTATACAGATCTTAGACGCCCCCTTCAGGCGTCTCTGTAAAACCCATCTCCAGATCCTCAGGGCCTCCTGAGAGGGCTAAAGCCCTGGTTATCATGCTGCGAATGAGAGGTACAACACAACAAAACAAAACACAACATAACAGTAACACAACACCTATTATAATACTCACTTTTTGAAGGATGTGGATCCAGGAACCGGACTCTAGCCAATTCAACCAAGTCCATTGTGGATTTTGGTCCTTGAGTCTACTCACCTTATCTCTAATTGCGGTCCAATTTATTGGATTTACCCAGTTTGAAAGGTTAGCATAGTTAGCATACTCCTTGCAACCTGGGTATGTATATTTTCCTTTTTTATTCCAAGTTTCAATCGCTTGTTCTGTATAATGGGTAACCCATTATAAGTGTGGCGGTTGGATACTGCTCCTCGCCTTTTAACCAGTATCATTCCGATTTGATTACGATAAATGACTACATTTCCACCTTGTTCTTAGCCTACTTTTTTACACATGTTATACAGTACTTGTTTTAATTCTTTCACTGATTGACCTTCAACCATTTTATCACAATTGTTTTGATCTTCTAATTTTAAAGCCATTAATATTAGTAGTATGCAGAGAGCTAGTATTACACCCCACACCCCGTATGGGCACCTAAGTGGGCCTAGCTTTTGTAGCCATGACTTTAGAGAGGAGCTTTTGTCCTTCTTTATCTCTAGTTCAAGTTTATGGGTTTGCTGGATTTGCTTTCCCACCCCCTTCAGTGGGGCTCCCAGACCCACTTTCACCATCATTAGGCAAAGTGTGGGACCAGTGGTAGCCGGTCTTGTCCGAGCAAGGTTTCAGATGTGTCCAATGAAACCAGCTGTCTTTTCCCTGCACTTTAACTGCTGTAGCAGTCCTCTAAGTCACTTCAAAAGGTCCTAAGTAACGGGGAGAGTTCCATAATTCTGTTAAGGCCTGTTCTATGCCCTGTCTCTATTTATCATGGCGAAATGGCCTCTGGGGACATACACATGTGCACCAGGGAGCACCGTTAGAACCACTGGATCAACTTTATTACAATGTCCAATTTCAGTGGGCCCCTCCGCCCACAGCTCTCCTGAGAACCCAGCCAGCATTTGAGCAGCCCCCTCATGATCTGTAAGTTCACAGCCGTGTGACCGTGAGACTACAACTGCATCAGTACAAGAACCAATGTCAACTTTGTAAGCTTTTTCAAATGGACTATACATTATGCCAAGAAGTCCGGTCTGTTCCCATTCCAGGGTGTGGTTCAATTTATAAGTCAGAGGCCCTAGTTCGCGCGCTTCATGACCAGAGCCTAAGAATAGAGACATATGTGGGTCAGTAAGCAAGTCTCTTTTATAAAAAGGTTTCACAATTTCAGGCAGGACAACTGGGGCAACAACTCCCGTTTTGTGGACATAGAAATGGGTGGCTGTTATCGTATATATGTGTTTCCCTTTAACTCCTTTTCAAAATCTAACTGATATTGAGGGTCTAATGCTCTATCATAGAAAAGAGTGCAATGCAGTGGGTCTTTGGGAGGGGCTTATGGGTGCAGCATCGAGAACCATGGTTTCCATTCATCTGTGGGGTATCGGGTTCAAGGAGGAGCCAGTAGATTGAAACACCAGGATATTCAGGGTCCTCTCGAAAAACATAAAGTCCATGAGAGGTTGAAGGTGTGCAGGTGATTTTCTGTCCATTAGACCATGTGACCTGCATTGCGTCCGGGGAGCATTAGATGGAAGCTCCCGTATGTAAAATGTCTCTTCAATTTCTTTGTCATCCGTAGAGGGGTCGCTTTTCCCGTGAGCCCTGAAAGGTTGATGTGTTTATCACTTAGCATGTGCGGGGCAGCCTTCCTCATCGTAGAATGCGTAGCACCTGTATCCACGAGCATCATCAACTTTTCCCCACCAACCTCTACAGGAACAAACGGTTCTGGGGTGGAGACAGGACTCACCGGGCACCCCTAGCAGTGGTCATCCCTGTCGTAGGGAAAACATCCTTGGGTGTCGTACACAGGGTAGTTATGTCCTCCACCCCCACGCCTCCACGGTGCAGGGCCAGGCCCTCTCGCTGGATTTCTCAGACGAGGCCCACTTCGTCCTCCTGGATTAGCTTGGGCTGGGGGTTAGGAACAGTCTCTAGCCCAGTGGTCTGTGGCTCCACAATTGTAACATCCTGACTGAGGGCACTGTTTGGCCCAATGGTCGGTTCCTCCACATTGGAAACATGACTTGTTTCTGTTATTTTGTTGCTGCCGTCCCCCATAGCCCTGCCCGCCGAACCTCTGCCTCTAAACTGTCCCCTATTATTCCCTCTGCCCCTCCTGCCTTAGTTCCCATGCAAGTGGATGTGTGTTTGGGTTTGGGGCATTGGTGGGAGCATGTTGGGGTTATGTTGCCCTAAGGGCTGTGGTTGGGAGGCGTATAAGGCGCTTGCGGGTGATGGGGCAGGCGTGTCTGCTGTTTCAGTTGTCGAGGTTGTTGCCACCATTTGCCCCTGGGCCTTGTTTTTTACGTCTTTACTCGCAGCTGTGGCCTGTTGCCGTGCTTGGTTCAGCTGAGATTTTAGCAATTCTTCTTGCATTTCTTTAAAATTTGTTTCACGCTCGCGTTGTTTTTTGTTATACAGATCGGCGTGATGTTTTAAATGTGTCAAAAAGAGAGTTGAGTCCGAAGACAATCCTGGAACACTCATCAGGCTTGTTTTAATTGGTTCCGACAAAACATCCAACACCCCCTGGAGGAACAGACACATTGTTTGGGGGTTTCTGTATGGGTGGGTTTGCATTGAGCTAACATAAACCTGAACACATTCTTCCAAGAATTTAGTAGGGCACATCCCAGGTAAATAGGCGGAAAAGGTTGGGGGCTACGGGTGTGGAGGGGGATACATTAACTCCACCACCGCTAAAAAGCCTTCCACATGTGGGTCAAAAGGTTGATGCAGGGGCAGATTGTCCAAACCGGATGTTCTCAGGAGTTGATCCACTGCGTGCAGAGGAGCACACGACGCCACCAGGCCCCTCAAATCTCCTACTGCTAATGTGGCATTTGCGCACTGCATTTGAAGAGTGCGAAACCACTTCCTGCCCCCTTCCTGTAGGGGTGGCAGGGTGTTTTTCATCTGTTGTATTTCTGTACATTTAAGTGGTTTATATGCCATAGGGAGAACATTTCCCACCGCTGGCGCCCCAGTGGGAATTAGGGGATATGTTCCTTTTGCCACTGGGTCTGGTTTGGCTTTAAGTGTGAATTCCTCTAGTTTCCGTCTAAGCTCATCAACTTCTGCTTTCCTCCCTTCTGCTTCCTCTTTCATTGTTTTAACCTGGTCTTCATAAAGTTCTCGTTGTCTTTCCAATGCTGTATCATGCGCTTCTTTGGTCATTTTCTGAATTCTATCGAAGGCTTCTCGTGCCTCTCCTTTCGTTAGTTGGTCTGATGGAGCCACATCCAGATCCAGAAGTCCGTGAAGTGATTTTTGAGGGTAGAGAGAGCCACCAGCTCCCCCCGCCTCATATGAAAGGGGGGCCGAAGGGCCCAAGACGGGGCCTCCTCCCTGTGGGAGGGGCTGTTTTGTCCCGCCCCCCGAAGTGGGGGAGAAAATCTTTTTTTTCTTTATCCATTTAGATACGGCAGCCTCCAAGACCGGTTCGATTCTTTGTTTGATCTTAAAATATCTTCTTATTGTGAGGTCTGTGAGTTTTAGGTCTTGCTTACCCAATTTTCTTTTTTTCTTCATTGCTTCCGCATCTTGCATTTCCATAGCGCAGAGTTCTACTCCCGCCGTAAGCGTTCCACAGAGTGTTCCTAAATCATGTGGTTCCTTAGGATTTCTCTTTTGTTCTTCATACATTTGTGCACACGCCTCTGTTGCCTTCCTTACCTCTTTCTTTGACCTTCCCTTCAGGAAGCCCGTTCCCTGGCACAACCACATAACCCATTTCTCACAATCATGTTTTCTCGACATTTCTCTTACCTTCTAGTCGCTTTTTCTTTTTCTTTTTCTTACCTTTAATTCCTTTTTCTCTCTCCGCGAAAACAACTTCACGTATCTCTGTAATTCACTTCACACATTATTACGCTTCTTTTACACTTCTTTAATTTTTTTTTTTTTTTTTCACACTTCTTTAATTAATTTTTTTTCTCACACTTCTTTAATTAATTTTTCTCTGCTATTTGGGACTCTAACCCACTATTTTAGACGGTCCCCAAATCCGTCAACGACTTATTTCAACGTTTTAATTTTAGTCCACGCGTCCGTGGGCTTGGGAGGTCCTACCTACGCACCTTTCGGCTTTTAAAGGGTAAAACCCAGCGTGCAGTCCTCTACTTCTTCTTCTTCACTATTTCTCACTTCTTTTGTCATTTCACTACTTTTTCTCTACTTTATTTTCAACAGTTTATAATTTTAACGTGTGTCCCTTATTCCTTCCACCATCAATTCACAGATTATACCAGCCAACAGTCGATTTCAGTAAAAATCTTTAAACTAAACTTTGGAAAATAGCCAAATAGACGTACTTTGAGACTCACATTTTAGTAGAAGTCAAAAGTCGTCTTACCTTAATCTAATTGGACGTCCGTGAAATCGCTGATGGCTGGATGTGGAAAAGAATGTCTGGTATGTCTACCGCAAATAGTTTTAAGGAGACCGGACCTCAGCCGCGTCCCGTGTTGTCTGTCTATAACTCCCCCTGCAGCACGTCCGAGGTCACCACATGTTGGGTAAGGAGTTTTTCACTCCTTCTCCTGTGTTGTCCACTTCCTAATTAATTACCCAAACGTCGGACAACACCAAGCGTGTTCAACACTGGAAGAAGAGTTATTGACAAACAACGCTACACTACCAGCTAATAACACATACCAGCACAGATGACCCAGGATTCAGAAGATTAAATCACAAAGGTTTATTTCCCTAACAGGTCATCTAATACAGAGCTCCGCTTCCCTAGTTCCCTAACATCGAGTCTACCAGCTGTCCATTGCCATAGGAGACTGGATTTTTTACTAGGAAGCAGAGTATTTGTATCACATTAAACATTGGAATATTCATGAGCCTAAAACTAAATCTCATTGGTCCATTTGGCTCCAGTGCTTCTGCTGCGTCACATAGTTCCGCCCCGCGACCCCCAATTTTATGTCTTCAATGGAATGTTGCAACTGATAAGATCCTCCTGGAGGAAGGCAGTTGTTTATCTTACTTTTGGGGCACGGGGGTTTTGTGCTCACACACTTTGGTGTTCTGGTACTTTTCCGCTGTAACAGAGAACTGAGAATACTTCGCATACATTTTGTTAAGTCAAGCTAAACAGTAATAAGAATAAAAAACAGTATAAAACCTTGTATATATTTTATAATTCTTCAATCACTACACCGTGCAGCGCAAAAGTCGATGAAATGAAGCGGCCTGAGGGGATGTTTGACACGCAACCACGTGGGCGGAGCATTTCACAATAAAGCGCATGGATTGTGTTTACATTACGGCGAAACAGAGACAAGTGTCACATGGAGATCTGATCTGGAGGACATTTGCGAGCAGGCACAATGATGGAAGAAGAGAACTACCGCTTTATTTGGATTATATGGATGTATGGACAGCACATGGACGGCAGCAGGAGTGAGGGAGCTGGAGTCTGAGATTAAAGGAGAGATTAACGTGACTTTTTACACATAAATGCACCGTTTATGTTGCTTCTATGTATAAATACAGTAGTAGTTACAGCACGAGCTCCAGTAATTTTATGTCTTATGAGTGCATTTTGGGTCAGAAAAGTTGTCATTTTGTCAGCATCATGCCACGCCCCCTTGTAGTCGACTGATCGCTCCTCAGGGCATGTTTTTGGTCAGCTCTTGTTGTGACGTCCACGGTTCAGTTCGTCTGCTACAATCTTTACGGCGTCCATCCAACACGGTGTTCACCCAGTATGTAAATACACACAAAGTCACTACTCCACGCTCCGAAATCTCCCAAATCAAGCCGGTTTGAACCAAAAAGTTTACACTTTTAAATACACCATTACTGCTAGCTTAAACATGGAGAGGCTTCTTCGTGGCTTCATCTGAACGATTCTGCAAAAAAGCGAGGGGTTGCCGACTTGTGTCCCTGGTCGTCGTGACGGGGCACACATTATTCCATTTGTACATATAACCCACAGGTACAAGTTATTACACATTGTTACAAAGCACTTTACATTGTGATTAGTTTGGCAGGTACAATGTATCAGTTCTAGTGTAAAATAAAGTGTTTCCATTAAATAATAATATTTGTTCAGAGGTGGGTAGAGTAGCCAAAATATTTACTCAAGTAAGAAGTAACGTTGCTTTGAAATATTCTTACTCAAGTACAAGCAAAAAGTAATGAGTATACTCAGCAACTGTTTGAGCAAAAAGGTCTGGTGTATTTTCAATGACGGTAAAAAATCAGAGACTGAAAAGGAAGTGGAGTTTAATCGACCAATCAGGGCAGCCTGTTTCTTACCTTACCGCAGTGTTTGTTTTTTGGGCACTTCAAACACATCTTGATCACTATCGTACTTATTGATATAGAATAACTACAGCAAAAAGTCAGAAAGTAAAATATAGCACAACATTATGACATATACATTCACACTGTTGTCCTCTCTCCTCTGCAACCACAGGCCTTCAGACCCATCCACCCTCGCAGACACACAAACTATGTAAAACTATACGGTGAAGCCACTTCTGTGGGCCATTTATTCCCCGTTGTTGATTACTTTACAAAGAGTAATAATTTTACAAAAACACAACGGAGGAATGATTATTTCTCTATTCATTTCTGTATTGAGTCACAGCTCCATCTCGTAAAACTGCTCATTCTGATGTGATTTAGACTAAACAGTGTCATACTGAACATAATTGTCAAATGTAATTGGGTGTTTTTCTCCAACAAAATAAAACAGCACATTGACTGACGAAATGTTTTCTTTCTTGATGATTGAGAATGCAATAAGTAAAAAGCCAGTCATCCCGGAGAAAGAAGATTATTTTGTACTTTTGAAGCCCACACAGGACTGATATTGGTTTTCAGCTCCCATTGTTCCACTGTGTAGCAGAGAACACACAGCCCTGACCCTCATTTCTGCAACAAATACGAGCAGGCAAAACAACAACAGTTTGAGATGCATTTGAAGGAACAGGTGCGACACAAGCAGTGACTTTTTTCATATTTTTTTCCCCTCCCTTGTATTCATGGGGAGAGCAAGCTACAGTTTGTACAAATTGTTCATCGTCAGCATTATAAATTCATGCAGAAATAAATTGAAAGTCTTCAGAAATGTTAATAGAAAGCAGCTTCACATATCAACACAGATGGGTGCGCAGGACGGAGGCTAAACCTAAACAGAATAGAAAAACCTAAACACCATCAATACATGGAACGTGTCAGTCCGGTATGGTCTTCCTCGATTGATGAGGCAGATGTTACAGGCCGTCTTAAAGGGACTAGACGGAGTTTAAAAATGTTAACATAATGTATTTGCTATCCCCTACTTGCTCCAGCAATGACCTAATATGTAAAATGAGCCCAGACCTATTCACCACAACTGCCGCTTAAATCCTGCACTGTCACTCAGAAAGTTGTATAGGTCTGGGTTCAATAGGTCTGGGCTTATTTTACACATGGCTGGAACATGTAGGGGGAGGAAAATACATAATTTTAATATTTTTAAACTCTGTATTGTACCTTTAAATAGGCAACAAATATCAAAATACATAGGTCTAAGGAACTCTAATCCCACATTATTAATGAATCATGAATGTTTTTTGGATCTTAAAAGGTTGAAGCTTCATAAATTAAACTTGGACGCTAGATGACAGCAATTTAAAAAAATCAAAACTGCTAGAATTCAATAGTCTTATGGGCATATTTGGCAAAGGGGAAACACAGTGTAGGAACATTTTTTTATGCACCAAGAATATATACGTTTACAGAAGCCTCAGACCAAAACTCCAGATGTTTTTTTTTCCCCTCCTTTTTCAAATACAGCAGATGCTGAAGGTGGAGCAAGTGCCATATACCTCCAGCAGACTATTGTAAACAATGGTAGTTTTATCAAAAGCCTCAGATGAATGTGTCCCTGAAAGTGAAAGGACTCTTGAGATTTGGAAAGAAAAAAAAAGAAAAAAAGAAACTATAAAAAGAGCAACTGTGACATGAGCAGAAAGTGATCTGCTATACTTGAAAAACAAAAACTTGTGGTTCTTTTATATACTATTCTGTATCTGTAGAACAAGATGATTCATGTTATTTTATTTTTTGGCCTTTCTGGTTTTGAAGTTCATGTCTCACAACATTGAAGTCCTTCTCAACTGTTAAGGCTTCGGGACCTATACCTTCAAAATGCTGCTGTACAAATGAAAATAAAGCTCAGGTATTGATCATAACCATGGCTATCAAAAAGAGCAGAACAATTTATCAATAGCTATTTTTTGGTTTAGCCCAGTGGTCCCCATTTTTGCATCCCAACCCACCACCCGAGAACCACTGTTAAGGAGAAAGAGGGCATTTCAGTGGCTGGCTCGAGAGGTGGATCATCAGAGGTTTTTTATTAGCAAGCAAGCTACCTAAAAAACGGCCAATTTCAAACCAATTGACTTGGCATGCAACTCCACAGCCCAAGAAGTGATTTCTGCTTCTTATCTAGGCGGAACCGTCAACTTGATATGAACATTTTAAAGGAATAGGCCACCGTTTTTACATACTTAGATCTGTTCTTACCTTAGCTTAGACGAGTTCATTTGTACCTGTCCGGTCTTCACGCATGCCCTCAGTCAAGTAAACACAGCACAAATGGCGTTAGCATTTAGCCTCTCCTCCTCTCCTCTATAGCTCCAAACAAAAGTGTATATATAGTTCCCCTTTTTATCCACTTAAAAGCTGTGTTCAGGTACATCACTGAGTAAAAACATATCTCAGTATGTAAAAATGGTGGCCTATTCCTTTAAGTGCCACTGTAATGCTAACGAGACACATGTCTTTTTTGTCTTGCTTCAGTGACAACAATAAAAAAGAAGGGAAAAGCTAAACTCACAGCATTGAAGACTTTTTGCAGAAAGATAAAGATAAAGTGGAGTTTTATAAGAATAAATTTGCTGAGACTGGCTTGTAGAGAGGAAAAAGGTGGCTTCCCCTCTACAGGTCGGTGGGGAGTCCTTACCTCAAGTGGAGGAGTTCAAGTATCTCGGGGTCTTGTTCGCGAGTGAGGGACGGATGGAGCGGGAGATCGACAGACGGATCGGTGCGGCGTCAGCAGTGATGCGGTCGCTGTATCGGTCTGTCGTGGTGAAGAGGGAGCTGAGTCGGGGGGCAAAGCTCTCGATTTACCGATCGATCTACGTTCCCACCCTCACCTATGGTCATGAGATTTGGGTCATGACCGAAAGGACAAGATCGCGAATACAAGCGGCCGAAATGAGTTTCCTTCGCAGGGTGGCTGGGCGCACCCTCCGAGATCGGGTGAGGAGCTCAGTTACCCGGGAGGAGCTCGGAGTAGAGTCGCTGCTCCTTCACGTCGAAAGGAGCCAGCTGAGGTGGCTAGGGCATCTATTTCGGATGCCTCCTGGTCGCCTCCCGCGGGAGGTGTTCCAGGCATGTCCTAGTGGGACAAGACCTCGTGGAAGACCCAGGACACGGGGGGGACACGGGGTCCCACCAGAACAGCTGGAGGAGGTGTGTGTGGACCGGGAAGTTTGGGCATCTCTGCTGAGACTGCTGCCCCCGTGACCCGGCCCCGGATAAAGTGGAAGAAAATGGATGGATGGATGGCTTATAGAGTAGCTTGTGCTAATTAGAGAACGCAGTCAAAAAAAGCATGTAGCAAAAATAAAAGTCCTTTATTGAATATGGACCAGCCTACGTTTTGACTGCGTTCTCTACTCAGCACAAGCTACTCTACAAGCCAGTCTCAGCAAATGTATTCTTATAAAGCTCAGCCCAGTCTTCGAAGAGCACCGGTCTACCTTCTCACTCTTTCCCAGACCATTGATGCACTCGCCTTCTTCTATTTTCATAAAGTGGAGTTTGTTGGATAAATCTCCAAATAAGCACTTTATTAATTAAAAAGATGCACAAATAAACCAATAGGCTATTGCAGCAACTAACAGCTTTGGGCATTTGCGCTAACAGCACAGCAAAAGTTAGCATTTGATCTGTTTGATAGAAACCACATACATGCATGAGGTAAAAGGGCAAAACAGCTCATAAACATTACAAGACTACACCCCAGGCTCTGCTTTTGAGACGAGGCGCTGAAGGAGTGCGAGGGAGTGGGCGAGTGAGGGGAAAGCACGTGCAGGCTGCAGACGGCCGCAGTGCAAGGATGGGTGAAGTTACCGGAACAAACTTTCTTTCCATTGAGTGATTAAATATGTGTTTTGTCTGTTAATAGTTGGGCAAAACGAGAGTCGAACTAATGAACTGCTGAACTAATGAATGAGACCAGCAGCGCCCATGCAGTGCTTCTAGCGTGCTGGACCGAAAACACATCTTGGGCTCTGGCGCTACCGTTAGCTTGATTCTAATGTTATGCACAGAGTCTGTTGAGGATAGAGACCTAGACCCCAGTGCTACAATCTAAAGTTGTTGCTGTTGTTTTATCATTTGATTCAACAACAAACGCCAAGAGGTGAGGTGTATTGGCTTCAAAAACAGTGCATGGGACTTTTAACTCGACTTTGGTAAAGTGATCCGGACACACCAATATGGAGTTGTAATAAACTGCTGTGTCTCTCTAAAGGCCACCTTATTTCCACCGATCACAAACAATTAAAGAATCCCCTCAGTCCACACACATACGGAGGACAGCCCCCTAAATCAAAGCCATAGTCTATTAAAAATGTAATCAGGCAGAGAGTGGTGGGACTGCGGGCCAGCTTTGACCCCATCAGCTCGTAATGAGGGCTGCCGAGTTGTTAACCCACACATTTAAATAACACGCATCAATATTAATGGCTTATTAATGACTTGAAACAATTATGTGTACAGTGGACCGGACTGTTGGCCAAAGAGTTAGTGCTGCAGAACTGAGAAAGGACGAAACAGATTCAAAGAGAGTGGATGTGTTTCACTAAGAGATTATGCAAATGTTCAAGTCAAGGCAGAATTTTAACAATGTCAACTTTTCTGCCAGGCGAGCACTATCTTTCCTCTGTGTTTGGGGCATAGCTTGATCTCATTATAGTTTCACCATAATGTGTTTAATGTTTGTTATGGTTAAAAACGTTCATCCCAAAAGCTGCATGTAATTTACCTGTAGCGTGCTGTGGAAGTCTGTTTTGTATTTAGCGCAACAATAATCTGGACAAGGCCCGTTCAGCAATCGAGGAGACAGGGTTATCTCAGAGAGAGAGAAGACTGGAGAATCTCGATGGAAGAACAGATTCTTTTTTTAATTTTTATTCATGCAGTCCTTATATTTGAAGAGTTTAGTGATGCTAGGCTAGTGCAAGGCTAGCACATGTCTATGGTAACAAGTAGCCTGCATCAAAAACAGTCTGACCTGAGCACAGTGCACCTGAGGCAAATCACTTATAACACCAGACTACCCATATGAATGTCTGTGTTGACTGAATATTTTTTTCATATATAACCATTTTGCATTTAAAATAATTATATTTGAGCAGCATCAGCTTCCTGGTTGTAAGCCACGCAGCGGCGGAGTGATCTGCTAGGTTACCGGATCTACAGTAGTTTGCGTACCTGCGGCCGCCATTACTACACCTGGAATTCACAAGGGAGCTTTCTAGAAATCAGATATGGCAACGTTTGGAGGACTACCCGATGATTTTGGAGAGGTTTTTAATGCAGGCTAATAGATACCATAGACATGCGCTAGCCTAGCACTAGCCTAGCACCACTAAACTCTTCAACGATAAGGACTGCATGAAAAAAAATATATATATATATATCTCCAGAAATCAACAACACTCTGGATAAGTAGGAAATTAGGCCCTATGTCAAGAATCCTGAAATATCACTTTAACCATTATCTTTTTCCAAAAGGCATCAGCCTCTGCAACTCACCCTCAATGTCAGAAATTCATTCAACTCATTGATCAATTGGGGGGAAAAAACTGCTCAAAACTCACCTGTTTTTTTGTTTTTTAATAACTAAATCAAGTGTCTTAAAAATCTATAGTACAATGACAGAACAAAAGTTCAGTACAAAAAACAAAAAAAATTCTATAATAATTTGTATTGAGTTGATTTTCAGAAACACTTATTCATATCAAGTGTTAATGACAAAGACAAGACAGTCTTTGTAAGTCAATCTATGCAACAACAACAACAAAAGTCTTCTAATGTATAAGAACATTGAAATACATAATACCAAGTTTGGATCGAGCACTATTGGAGGCAGTGAGCGTCTAACTCATCAGATCTCACTGAGTGGAATGGAAAGTCTGTGTGGACGGCTCCGGTCACCGTGTAGCAGCGCAGCACCGGCGCCTGCGAGGTTTAGATCATCTCTTCATGTAAGCTCATATTCTTGTGGCTGCAGGGCCAACCACAGTGAGCCCATTCGTATGCAGCAGCTTGCCCAAAGTGTCGGAGCTAGCAACAGGGAGAATCACATTTCTCTGTGAGTCCGAGCGCTGGCTTGGTGTCAGAGCTGCTCAGCCTGAAGCCTGGGGGGTCATATCAGGGTGAAGCTTTGAGTTGCCTTATTTTAAAAATGTTTAGATTGTTTTGATGCTTCATTTATCACATAAAGTGCTGGATATATGTAGTAAGATCTTCAATTTCATAATGGAAGCGGTTTCCCGCATTAGCTATGGCAAGAAAAACAAAACTCTGAAACACTGATGAGGGAAGCTAAACCTGAGTAAATGGACTCAGTTATACATGAGCAAAGCAAAATACATTTTGGGAAGATTGTTGATAAAGAAACAACATTATGACATGGTTAGAATTTAAAAAAAGAAGTGTAACCTTTAAACCCATCTATGTTTTGCTGCATTTTGATGTCCTGACTGACAGCTGCACACATCCAAACTTCAACTGTAAACAACAGTTCATTTAAAAGTTAATCAAAGTATTATGAAAGATTTAAAAGCAAAGGCAACTCCGCCCCTCTTAAAGAATAAATCAGATCACATTTATTTGATTGCGCATTTCAAAGCTCCAGTTACAAAGTGCACCATAAACAAAAGGAACAACTGCGGTAAGCCAATATATAAGACAGACAATACCCTCAGACACGTACATAAAAGCATTACGAGGCCAGTAGACGGTGAGTTCATGAGCGAGACAAAGAGAGAGGGAACGTAAAGAAACAAGATCTGAGGCTCTATTTAATCAAGGGTATTTTCAGATCCAGCCTCTCAGACAGACGGCTGCGTTGTACAAGAGTGAGGGCCGCAAATGCACTTCTAAAGACCGTCTGGCTGAGGATGCACATGATAAAGGAAATCAGAAAGGTTAAGGAGGCAGACATGTTGCTTCCTTCACAATGTTCAAGTTGTCTACATAAACTTTAACAAAGCATAGCTACATTTTAAATGCTGCATTACTACCAGGTTATGTTGCTGATAGGACTGAAAGATATATCGTTATCATATCAATATCGAGATATAAACATGCAAGATACCAATATCGAAAAAGCAAGATATAAACAATATAGATTTTCATCAATAAAGCTGCACTCTTTAGTATTATGTTTTAATTTTTCTGAAAAATGCTTGGTTCTCACCAAACCCGTAGTTATATCGTATCGAGATATCTGTCATAAACATCGAGATATGAGCTTTGGTCCAGCCCTATTGCTGAACTGATGACAAACCTTCAGGGCTATTTGATGAAGCAAACGAACCATGATTGCTGGGGCTTAAAAGCGGGACCGAGGGCGACGATTGGCTGCTACAGAGGTGCGGCTCTTATACTGATGGCTGAGGTGGAGGTGTGGCCCTCTCGGAAGCCATCATTGGCTGGAGGTAGGTGATACTGAAATTAGTCTACCAGGTTGAATTAACGCCTAGGCTTCATATCAAGAGATTTAGTCATTCACAGGTCTCATTCTAGAGATAGGAGGTCCGAGGCACAATCTACATAAGATAAGTTGATACTTTATTGATCTCACAGATGGAGAAATTGCATTCGATGAGAGAGCATCCGGCAGCAGCACCCATTCAGTGCGCACCACTCTTTTTTTCTTTGGTGAAAGATCATTGTGTCGCAGCCGCCATCTTCACTGTTTTGGTCACAATTGGTCACAACATGAAAATAAAAATCCTTTATTGCTTAGGGACACCAACTCATTTCGCCTGATTAGGTCTTCATCAGGGCAGACACAGTGAGACCAATCATGCACAGGTCATATACGTAGTCAGAAGTCACGTGAGGAATCACATGTTGCACATGCTTTATAGATAAAAGACGTTAAAAAAAACAACTCCAGACATCATTACAAGCGTGTGATGTGGAATGCATTAGAGTACATGAAGATAACACCACTAATAAATGCATGGTCATTTAGACACATTCAACTACAGCCAGCGACATATTGTTCATTGGTGATAGCGTTATTACCAAATGAGTTTAGAAGCAATAGATATTACTCAGTTTCCCACACTCAAATATTACCATTTAAGATTTTTCTTATTCCATTTTTTTTTACATATTTCAAATGGTTTTATTCGAGTGTTTAAGAGCAGACAATTCATCCCAATGAAGAATCACGGTGTTAGGGATGCCTTAAAGGGACTATACAGGGTTTAAAAATGTTAAAATTAAGTATTTTCCTCCCCCTCCATGTTCCAACAATGTCCTAATGTGTAGAATGAGCCCAGACCTGTTCAACACAACAGCCTCTAAAATCCTGCACTGTCACTCAGAAAGTTGTTAATTCGGGTCCGAAGTGATGCACGAGCTTAATATAGAAGGTGCAGCTACACAAAAGACCTGAGGTGGCAGTAGTGAGTATAAAATGAGCAACTTGCATCTAGTCTTAAGAACTTTAAGAAAGTTAGAAAGGAGCTGGAACCGTAGGTAAATGTCTACACTTGATTTAACAAGATTTAACTCACTGAAAATATATTGGAAAAGCATTATCAAAACAATTAACACAGCCTGAATCCCTTCATTTGGAGAGCCATTGTTCCATGCTCTCAATGTTTTCTAAACGTAAACCTAACCTTAGATAATGCAGCTGACCATAATTATGCTGCTTAACATAATTTCAACCCAGTTTGTCAAGTCTCCTAAAACCTACCTTCTCTCAGATTTCCATTGCACTTGACTGACTCCTGCCCCTCTTTGCCCAAATTGCTCACAGACAGGAAAAAAAAAAGCCTTCCCATGTCATAGTCTTAATGGTTTTTGATGAGTTCTTGCCGTTAATGGCCAAACAGAGAAGCAGGGGAAAAAAATCCTCTAAAAAGGTGCTGGAGTCAGGGCGCACTGAGGACAACTCCAGCTGGACAGAACATGTTGACCAAGCTGTTTTTTACATTTATATTTTAGGAAAGTGCCACCCACTCTCTGCCTCCAGGAACTAAGACAGCCTTTCTGTCTGCACAGCCTCAATATCGTTGAAGAGAAAAGTATTGTCTCATATAGATCATTGCCGGCTCAGTCAAATTATTGAGTGGCTCCATTAAGATACTCTCTTGCTCAATTACTTATCCATCTTCAGAATTAGAAAATGCATTTTTATTGAACTTCATAAGATGTATTTAAAATCAATCTCTCCTTGACTGAAAATCAAGTTAACGTTGTGGTAAAGTCAAGATTTAGGCCTTGAGCATGTAACGTTCACCGTTTATGCATAAATCAGACTCTGCTTTTAACACTGCTTGGTAACAAACTACTCCCAGTCATCCTGGAATTATCCATTGTAGAGATTTTGAAATCTTGTCAACTGGAAAGAGTTGGTTGAGTTGAGCATGTTTTTCTCCTGTCTTCATAGGTTTCTCAAACACAAGCTAGCGGCCTAGCTCTACAGCCATTGCCTTTAAAGGGTCTGCCACCTCAGGTCTTGCACGTAACTGCAGGTTCTATATTAAGCTCGGGCATGACGGTACTTCGGGCCCAAAGTAACAACTTTTTGAGAGACAGTGCAGGATTTTAGTGGCAGAAGTGGTGAAGAGGCTGGAGCAAGTAGTAGGGTAGAAACATTTTTAAATTCCATCTAGTCCTTTTAAAAACCACTGAAAAAGACATACAGTATTATACATTATAGTATACAGCAGGGGTCCCCAATTGGCGGACCTGGGTCCAGATCCGGACCTAAAGAGGCTTTAGTCCGGATCCCAATGCCTTTTCATCCTCTCATTATGCATAATTTCTATGGCTGAATAAAAAAATATCCTAACAATTTGAATAACATAGAAATAAAATGGCAAAATGTTTGATTCATTGATCAGCTCTGCTTTGTATATACAGATACATAAATATATATGCTCATGTTTTGACATTTTCAAGAGCAATGACTTCATATGTCTGGACCCTGGACATATGTAGAAAATTACGAAGAAAAGTTTGTGGACTTCAAGCTCATTGATTTAACAGATTAACCTGTTAAATGCCAGTTTAGGGTTAGAGTTAGAAATTATGCATATCCAGATCTCAAACCGTATTGACTGGAGAGCTTACAGCCTATGCCTAAAACTGTGTGAGATCTGTGTGAGAACCCTAACCCCTGACCCTAAACCTAACCCTAACTCCCTGATCAGGCGGACGGCCAGTAACAGGAGGAGAGGAAGAACGTATGCTAGGCAATCTTATAACTGATTCAACAACTGTCACATCTAATGATTATCAATCTGTGATGATTTCCCATATCAAATAAAATGACGGGATTAGTACAAAATTCGATGTTTTGGTATGTCCACCATTTATGTCAACTTTTAGACTAAAGCCTGCAATGTCACTTTACATCCACCGTACTGTAAGACTATCATACTACTAGATTATATACTATCTACAAATAACTTCTATCAACTAAATACTGGAGAATATTATCTAAGGCAGAAAAAAAAAAGAGCAATTATCAACCAGTAGACTAGAATTCAAACCAATGTCTTCACACCCTCAGAAATAAGAACTGAAAAGCATCATACGCAAAGATTCTTAAGCTGTCATTTGAATCTATTGGGTCAATAAGAACATAACACGTTTCACAAAACAACCCAGCACAGGTCCCAGTTTGAGAATCTTTGTCTACGATGAGAAACTCCTGTACAACTGAGAGCTGACTAAAAAGTATTCTCACATGGCCCTTGCGTTAGGCACTATCATGAGCAAAACAGAAAACAGGATTTTCACTTTGTAATAAGTGCTGGAAAAGAGACAAGCATTTCAAGGTGAATGAACTTTCTACTTATCATTGCTTAAAAAGTGGTGGTGTCAGTGGTGCTATTTTGTGCTTGCTGTTTGCTGTTGACATGATTTTTTTTTTCAGTTCTTCAGAAACTCAACGACTGCCATTAGCAGTTTCATCACTGTCGAACGGAGGGAGAGTAAGTTAAAGTGCACTTAAGACACACAGATCGCTCACGTTGATCACGGTGAGAGCATTTTTCTACTTACCTCGCCGAATGCCAACTGAGAAATGCATGGCTCACCTTCAGTGAGGACACATCATTCATTGTAGCACAAGGTTTGAGAGACATTCGTTTGGAAAGGGAAGATTTATAGTGCCCATACAACAGCAAGCACAGAATTATAGCAAGGAGACGCCAGAATTGGTTATGGATTGTTTGCGGATTCCAAAATGTGCCGGTGTCCTGGTCTCAGATGAGGAACACAAGCATTTCTGTTCATACTGATATATTTTTCAAGATATACAAATGTGGTCACAAAGAAGAGACAGGTTAAGGTAGCTTATAATTTATTGTCGCCATAGGGAAATAGAGATAACTATAAAGCCTTTACAAACACACGATAAGTAGAAATCTAATGATATTACTAATGATATATATATATACAAATATACTTACCAGGTTTTATGTGATTTCAAACCCTCAGTTATTGAACAGGAATGTTTGTGAAGCATTTATAAAGAATAGGTGATATCTAAGTAAGCATCTACAGTTAACCTCTTAACCCCCACTTTAACGGACACACATTTTCTCCAGTTCTGCTTTAACCAAATCTAAAAGCTTACAGCCTATAGGCCACGCCTCATTTGAAAGCTAAGACCTACAAAACTCATCTAAACATTGGAGGACGGGGAAACCTGGCTGGCTGCCCTCAGTCTCCTCTGATCCTCTGAAATGTTGCAGAGCCTCCTGGGGTTGTCCCTGTTTCAGAGCGTGGTGTCCTGCACTGCTAGGCTCCCCCACCTCCTCCATCCTCTTCCTCCTGCAGCTCCCTCCGCTCCACAACAGTCTTTTACCAGCTCCTCATTTGTCCCTTTTTTGTTTCCTGTAGCTCTTCTTGTGACGCCTCCTCTGTGCTACAGGTGTGGAGGCTCTTGGTGCCACTTCAGTGTCCCAAATGGGTTTAGCTAATAAGCTAGCTATCTTCATGACCATTTTAGACTCTCAAAGTAAAAAAATTCACCAAACCTTCACAAAAACACAGCAAAGACATACAAAAGTATCCGGAAAAACAATGTGGAACACAGAAACTACAAATGCAGTTCGCAGAAAAAGGCAAAAATTTCAGCTGTACCAGGAGAGCGGGAGAGAGAAAATCAGGTATTCCTGTTTGTGTGTAAACGAACATGCACTGTCTCCACCAAATTAACTGATGCCGTTAACTGATAAGCACTTGATCACGCACACTGATCAGGAAATATAAATTAGCCACTTCAGACTTTTTACAGACCAGTTTGATGTAACACAGAAGATGGCCTTGCAGGAGAGACAGCAGCTTGTTGTGGAGGCTGAGAGCAGACTGCCTTTGAAAATGCCATGAAAGCAGAAATCTGTGCTTGTACAGCGTGTTTTGGCTCCAGTCTGTATCCACATGTTAATTGTCACTGCGAGCCACAATTAAAACAATCAAAGCACTTGTGTTTGTGGACTGGACGCGCCGTGAAAACAAGCCAGCACCTCGGAGGGACTGTGTGGGAGAGCCGGGCAGGCACAGGGACATATGGCTCCCGCTAAATTCACTCTGTTTGGTAGAAATGGTGAGAAAAGCTAGAGTGTCGGTGAATTTTCTTGGTCTTGGGACAGTCGGCGATGGAGGTGTCATGAAAAACGACTCAGTGGTGGCAGAAAAAGAACTTAGTGGTGGCAGAAAACGACGAGATGGAGTGAGGACAAACACCTGAAAGGCTGGGAAAGTGGCGGAGAAATGTGATTGCAGAAGACTTGGACAAACGGCATCATCGAGCGACTGGCCGCCTTCACCGCACGCTGCAGGTCCCTTTCCTCAGCCACTGTGCAGCTGGCAAGCCGCACAGTCACACTCATTCTCAGGTCCATTTTTACCAATTCATGATGACTAGAACAAATTTAAGCATTTATTGTTTCTTTTCTTTTATTCCGTCCATCTCCCCAAGACAAAAAGAAGACGGAGTACATGGGATTGTAGGGCTGTGCAAGTAATCGAAATTCAATTACGATTTTGATTTTTTTCAAAAAGACAAACAAAGACAAACAATATGTAACAATTTCAACAGTTACAATATATTTGACAAACGAATATCAAGCCAGGATTACAAAAGAACACAAAATACAGTAGACAATAGTCTTGACTAGACAGATACCACAGAACTTCAGCACAATGCATTCCAAAAATAAAAAATAAATAAAATGAATTGTAGTAGCCGTAGTAAATGTTTGGTTGATGGTGAGGATGTTCATCTTTTAACTTATAGAAAAAAATGATTATTAAGGATGCCCTCCCACTTGTCCATCCAAAGCGATGTCACAAAGGAAAGCAGACTTGCATTATTTCAGGCCGCTGGGATTATGTTCCCTTTGCATTTCACGTACCATGGCTCATGCTTTAGCCTGACATAAAAACAAACAGTGCTGTGTGATGATGTCATCAAGCCGCGCTGCTCAGTTTACTTGCGCAGGTGTGAGGGCTGGCCAGCAGGGGGCAGGTGTGAAAGAGAGACCTCTCCTCAATCGAGGCGTACTAGAAATGTAGGCGCACTACAATATATTTATCCAAATGCCTCTGTAATTGTATGCCTGCGTAGAACAGCTCAGACAATGAACCATGTGAATCATATCATGACGGTTGTCTATGTATTTGCTTTGATAATGAAAAGAGCACATTGACCACAGTGCATAAAGACCCCAAACTCAATATCAGCTTGTATTGGAGAAATCAATGCAGTAAATTTACCTGAGTATTTTGGTGAGCTCAGGCTTCACACGTTGTGCTAAGTGATGTGTCTTTTGCGGAGGCGCTGAAGCAATCGCCAGTTAAGTGACAGTGATCAATAAAAATGTTATCAAGTTAAAGCCTGCACTGAATAACAGGGAGAAAAATCCTCTCTCAAGGCGCTCACTCCAAAACACAATGACCTGCACTTTACTGGAGGCACATTGAAATGTAGCTGTCAAAGTGTCAAAAATGAAAGCAGTAGTCAGTCGTGGCTATTGAATTTGGAATCTGATTTGGCTTCTGTTGCTGAGGAAACAAGAAATGGGAATCGTGATTTTGGGGGGGATTTGACCATTTGAAAGAGCGACTGGAAATTTTGTATCAACACATCTAAAGGGCAGGCCCTTTACACACAAAGTCAAGGTCAGGACTAAACGCAAAAATGTTTTAACAATCACGCGACTGCCGTATTTGGGGGTCTGTAAACAAACATTTTCCAAACCCCTGAAAATACCTGAAAAAGCTGTTGTCATGGCTCCATTGTTACCATGTCTCAGCAGCTTTTCTTAAAACGATGACATAACAGTGTTGTTTATGTTATCCATGATCGACTGACCTTATAATTCCCTCAACTCTGCCCCACGGCGAGGCACATGAGAAAAAACACTGCAGAGTTCGCCTCCATCTAGTCTATGTTTTTGGACTGACAGTACTGACTGACTTGGACTGACTGCTTTAATCCCACTGAGCTCTGAAGAATAAATGTCACAGGGGTCCCTTTTTGCCATGTCTTTGCCCGCCACATTGCATGCCTAAATACTTACATTGCATGATAGTTTGCTGTAGCTTCCTTTATTGTGAGTGTATTATTGAGCTGGGTTTGACATTGGGTGGGCTGGAAATGGTAGCAATTTGACTGTGCTCCCACTACATCGAGAGCTGTTCTTATTGGTCCACATAGGCCATTGACTGTGTTAAAAGCGAATGCAGAGGATGAATCAGGGGGGAACGGTACAACAGGAGCTCGCGAGAGCAGGACTCGGAAGCGTGCGGAACGAGGAGGTGGACGGAGGAGGAGTGCGTGCGCAGGAGAGACTCTGAGCCAGAAGAAGGAACCGGCAAAAGGTGCACTACCACGCAGCCTCACGAATTGAAGCAACAGACGGAGACTCTCCTGCCATTGTGTTGCTTCCCTGATTAGACTTAGCCTGGCACGAGCCAGACTGATCCTCCATGTTAAGAGATACTTGGGGATACAGTCTGGAATTGTGCGATTTGAGTCTCGCTGACTCCGGCAAAACCAGGCAGAGCCAATCATAGCACGGGAGGCAGGAATTAATGGTGCGTCATCTTTCGCGCTAAGACTGGGTGCTCGGGTGAACGCTGGGGCACTGAGAGGGAGCGTTGGTGCTCGGGATCGCTGCACCCAGGTTTTAGCTTTGGACTTTTATTTGACTTGGCCATCTTTTATACAAATAGGGTCTCTCCCTTTTATAAAATAATCTTTTCTATAAATCCCGTCTTCTTCTGTGGTCATTTCTTAGTGTTCGGTTTTTGGTGATCAAAGAACCTGAGTTGAGTAAATTCACCTCCTCATCTCATCTGCTGATCGCGAATCAATTGAGAAGTTTCATATTTACCAGCGGACTTTTGTTTATAACTCAGAAAGTTTGCACGCGATATCTACAGTCTTGTTCTACTTTCTTTGGTACCACCACAGCGCCTCATATAGACCTGGCAGATGTATCGCACCATTTTCACGGACCTCAGTCAATCCATGTGGACGCAAACATTTACTGAGCTTGCTCCGTAATTCCAGAGAAAGTTTCTGAAATTACAATCAGTAGATAGACAATCAGTGTGGATATAGCCCAACAAGTCCATTTTTTGTAAAAGACACAAAGCAGGTAAATCTAAAAGCTGCAGTAAAGAACTTCTGATCAGAAACCGTGAGGGTTTAGTGGCTAAGGCTGTAGCACATAATGTTGTAAAACTGCCCTTTCTTCAGCTTCATGGGTTCCAGCATCGGCTCTGGCTAGTATAACATATTTTCTTTTAACCACGCCTTAGATGAAGGTCTATGTGTAGGACAGCCAACCAGGCATTTCTTGAACTGTCCCAACCCAGATACGGTCCCGTAACCGTGGAAACCGATCACACATAATCCCAAGAACTCTTTTGTCCTTTTAATAGTAGCCTAATGAGTGCAGCGCTATGTCAGTCCTGGTAGACACAGACTGCAGACAGGAATTGCATGACAGCTGACTCAAATCGTCTCAATTCCTACACAGCTTTCGGCGACAGAGAGTATCTTGGTAACAGTGTCTGTCAAAGCAGCTCTTCCTCCCACATTTCCATTATCTGCTCCACACTCGCACCATAAAAATTCAGCCACCAGTGTAATAGTCTGCAGCTCGGTAACAGGCAGAGTAGGCTAAGCACCAGAGAGTGTAGCAGCAGGTCAGAACGGCTAGAAATAACATGGATACACACAGAGGGCAAGTGATGACTAAAGCCAGAGGAAAACAGTACAGATTATACTTAACTATGATTGATTCATATAGAAATAGATCACTTGAGAAGCTACTATGTGTTTGTAAAGAGTCTTAACACCTTGGCTTGTTTATTTCAGTGATCAAATTGCTTTCACCTCAAAGCATACTTAGGCTAGGTAGAAATCCAGCTGAGATACCACCACCCAAGAAGACACAAACTACAGTAATTGGTCACACATTACTGAGAGGCAGACGAGTTAAACACTCTGCCATGGTGCAATCCAAAAATATATATTCCATAAGTGTTTGTGTTGGCTATGGCATCCAATAATTACAATCAGAGTCAAAAGTGTTTGTTGAACCAGACAGGATGATGTTCTAATTTAACATCTCAAGACCACTTCAGGGACTTGCACAATCAGTGTTGATGATATGATTATTTCTATGATGGTCCCATCACTTTTGATTGGCGGTCAAAGCAGTTACCTATTGTTTTAATTTCTAAACCAAAAAATACCTGTACTGAAAGCTTCTCACAGCACCTCTCTGTGGCCCGTTACTCTCCACAGTTAAAGGTGGTAAACTGCATTGTGTTGCCACAGCTGACCCTGGAGTTGATTGATAGAGACATTGCGGCTGCCAACAATCACAACTCACATAGGTGAGACGGGTAATGCCTCTTGCAAGAGAACACAGCTCTAAATTAGAGTTAGATTCTGATCATGTTTAACCCGTTACTCGTCGTCCCCACTGATCAAGGAGAAGAACTTTATTTATATAGTGCCTTTCAAAAGACAAGGTCACAAAGCGCTTTACATGAGACAATTGCATTCACCCAACACTGACAGAAAAGGATGACGCGACTGCACACATCTGCGCCAACGGTCCCTTTGACAACCAACATACACACACATCAGTCATCTTGACCTACTACAAATGTTTGGTAGGGGAAACCATGCAAACTCCACACAGAAAGGCCCCGTACAGGTAGGAATCATTTTTGTCAATCAAGTGTTGGGTTTCACTCAAACCACAGACTTTACACATGTTTAGAAACTTTAAAATGAGATATTAGAACTGGCATAAAGGCTCTAATCTCTACTGTCTATATGCGTTGAGATTTGGATATGCATAATTGCAAACCGTAGCGCTAACTCTAACCATAAGATGAGAGACGACCAGTGCTACCATCTGAAACACCCCATGATGTGATGGTGAATGTCATCTGATAAATAGCCCAACTAAATTCATGAGATGCAAACATCAGGTGCAGTGAATAAATGCTCTACGGTGGTTCTTTGTATGATGGACGCAACCCAAGCATAGATATTTACTACCACTTAACAAAAACCTTTAGCAATCTGAACATGTTCTACAGAATTGTGCTACCGACCAACTCACTTCTATTGGTTCAAGCACTGGCCATAAAGCTCTATCTATCAACACAATTTATACAGAGTCAGCTCTGGTAATGACCTAGAATCTGGTTTTGGATTTCAATCAACCAGTCGAGAACCCCTTATCGAGAGCATATCATCCCGCAAACCACTTTAGTGAATGAACAACTAATTGCTTCAAACTTTGGATCAGACCCCTGTCCTTGTGTTGTCTGTGAGGCTTAGCTGCAGCCCTCAGCATCACTTCATAACAGAGCAGCCCTGATATGGTTAAAGCTAATGGGATGTGGTAGCAGTACACGGATGTCTACTCAGCAGCCCTGACTGACAGTGTCATCTCAGGCAGCTGCACTGACAGGCAAAACAAGTGCCAGGAAAAGTGTCAGTACAGCAGTATCAAGTATTGGACCAGTTTGGATAACTTCAACAACAAAACAAGACACTATTTTCAGAGGTAAGTGTTAATAAGCTACAATGACAATTGTGTTTATTTTCTATAACTTCTGATGAAATTTTGACTTGCAATAGTTCTAACATAATTTGTTGCTTTACTTGTCTTGGTATTGGAGCCAGTAACTTTATTCAGTGCATTGCTTTTAAAAGGCCTGTATAATGCACATCTATGTTGAAATTTTACCATGTCACTATCAGCAAAAACATTCCTGGGTAACACTTTATAATATGTACACCTTATTTAGCCTTAACAAATGATGAACTAACACGTAGTTAATATTTAACTATGAATTCATTAATTTGAACACCAACTTATCATTAATATATGATTGAATCATAGTCTATAATATCATGTAAAAATGTCTTTACAAATTGTTACTTCAGTATTTATTGGTCACGGAGCAATTGGAGCAGTTTGAATGGGCGGGCCTAACGCACACAGATTGTCAGTGAAATAAACCAATTAGCAATTAGCAGACGTGACAACAGCTGTAGTCCAATTCAAAAAATATGAAGTGAATATAAACTCACGCGGAGAACGCGAGGCAAAATCCTCGACTACTTCATCCATGATTAGTTTTGGCTAATGTTCATGTTAATTGAACTAACAACATAGTGGTGCAGCGAGTGACGTAACCTTGTCATCATGTGTGCAATTGTGCATCTGTCAGTCTCCCCAGGGGAAACTAAACTGAGCCTACCACCACCGAGTGTGGAGTGAATGTAAAATTGTCCCCTGTAAAGCGCTTTGTGACTGTGTCTGTAAAAATCGCGAAACAATTATAGTCCTTTCCTTCCTTTCTTTTCATTAGAAGTTAAGCATTAATTACTATAACAGCTGAGTCGTAATTAACAGTTAATAAATGGATAGTTCATGTGATAGTGTTAGTTCATGAGTTATTGAGGCTAAATAAAGGGTTACATTAAAGGGTAATGCATTAAAGCTGCTCTGGACGTAGCAGTTAGTGTAAAACAGTGAGAAAACCATAGGACTGATAACGGGCCTACCTCACCGGCCTGGAGACAAGTCACGGAAATCTCTCAGTGACATCTCCTGGAGATAATGCGAGTCTCCAAGTAGTCTCCATGAAAACAAACACTTTTTCAAGTGTGGCAACGTCACAGTTGTTGGGGCCGTAGAGGTGGGGCTTAAAAGAAGTGCAGAGATGTCTCTGAGACTTATTATTACCCACAAAAAGACAGCAATATATTAATAACTTCTCTGAGACGTCACCGCAACATAATTTCTTTGAGATCTCCTTGGTATCCGACAAGTCTCAGAGACATTACATGGACATCGCAGGGACATCACAGAAAGGTCTCACCGGTTGAGGACAACAAATAGTGTTCGCGACATTGCCACAATTGCTTGAGATTGCACAGAGACCCCTCGGAGACCATGCGGAGGCTTGAAAAAATCTCGAGCCCCGTTGAGACAGGTGAAGTTAACCAATCAGAGTTAATCTATCTAATACTGTATGTCTCTCTGAATATCACATGTGCTCTGTAGAGGAAGTGCGTTATATCCAATCATTTACACATCTATTTCAATGGGCGCAAAGAGGAGCTCGTCAGATGGAGCCAGTGTCCTTATTCCTGCTTCAATGGAAAAAAAGAAATGCTTCTGCCATGTGTGTATGTGTGTGTATTTGTAGGTGTAGGTGTGTAAGTGCAAACGCGTGTAGCCAAATGAGAGTGCATCATGCTGAATTTGTGCTATCTTTTCCTTTTCATTATTTCTCCGGCGAAGGCAAAATTTAAAGCCACCTTTCCAATTTCCCTGCACACAGCGACCTGTCAGTGGGCTGCGGAGTGCTCCACACGACCCACGCGCTCTCGCATTTATCTGTCACCATTGTTTTCTGATCCTTATTGACTGTATCAGCTCAGCAGTTCTCACCGCGCTCCGAGAGTATTGCAGTTACAAATCTCCAAGCCTTATCCGACCTGGGTTCATGTCAGAGATGCGGCAGCACTGGTGTATGTGTGCATGTTTTTTACTCCCAATCTCGCCACTGAACGCGCTTATGATTAAATTACCGAGGCAAATCGGATGCAGCCAAGGCAACAGCATGTGCCCATTCGGAACAACCTTGCAGATAAGACGGGCTGTGCGGGTCAAACTGATTACAGAGAAACACATTACTGGGTTAAATTGTTGTTATCATTGGGTTATGAAATACAGGGTTTAGCAAAAACAACAAAACTGTATAGAGCCAAATGATTATCACTGTACAGCATAGACATTTATCGAACGCTAACGTGCAATCAATGATGAAACAGATAAATAACTATATTAAATCCAAATTATTGACGATTGGTTTTATGTAGTTTTAAAGGAATAGGCCACCATTTTGAATCCTGAGATATGTTGTTACCTTAGCGTAGACGAGTTGATGTGTACCTGTCTGGTCCTACTCGTGCGCTCAGTCGCGCAAAAACACCAAACATTAGCATTAGCATTTAGCCTCTCCTCCTCTCCTCTATGGGGCCAAACGGGAGGTGAAGTTAGAAGCGACCAAGCTCCTCCACGTTTTTCCCTATTTGAATATGGTTATGTGAGCGTTTACACGATCCAAGTACAGTTAGACAAAATTAAACATATCGATTTTCTAAGCGGATAAAAAGGGGTACTATGTTGTGAGCCGTAATAATACCTGAGGAGCACTCTACTGCACGGACGTCGAAGTCAAACTTGCCGAGCTCTCTATAGCCGCTATTCCACATACCGTGACTCGACTGCCACAATCTAAGTGCATGCATCGACTCTATCTATCCCGCACATGCTTCTGTTTCCACCACACACACACCTACCTGCTTTTGTTGGGCGGCCCACAGAGGAGCATGCGGTAAAGATCGTCATTAAAGTTTTGTAAGCCGCAAAACTTTAATGTGGACCAATACTGCCTTCTGGTATCTGCCTTATGGAATCATTCTGAGGTGCCAAGCTGTAATAAAAAAAGAAAAAGTACGAACTATGAATGTAAGCTACATGCAAATGTTATGCTAACATCAGCTAATGGTGCACTAACAGCATCTGAATGCTAATATCGGCAAAATCCCCTTTAAGAATAGCGGTATGATGTTGTGAAATTTTAAATGGGGCGACAAGGAGGTAGAGCGGGTCGTCTCGTGATCGGAAGGTCGTGGGTTCAAATCCCAGCTTCCACAAATGCACACTGTTGTTGTGTCCTTGGGCAAGACCTCTATTGTCTGCGTACATTGGTGTGTGTGAATGAGAGTGTGAATGTGTGACTGGTTCCTTACTGTAAAGCGCTTTTGGCCTGATTAAGGTAGAAAAGCACTATAGAAGTTGAGTCCATTTTCCATTTAAATCCATATGAGCTTTTGCCTATCAGCAGCCAGCAGTCTGTTCACGTCATGTTAGTTACGATTCAGCGTGCTTTGGCCACAGCCAGAGGCCGGTCCCAAAGCTTTACACCTGATCAGACCCTGGCTTTCGCGACGGAACAGCTCGATAGGCGGATAGATACGCGCCTGCCTGTGGAACAAGGCTTCATATGCATCTCCTCCTCTGAAGTATTCACATACTACACCATTATCCACCAGGAGCTCGCTGCTGACAAAGGGAATCTCATTCAAACCGGTCGAAGTCAGTTCTCCCTCTTCCGATGTCACTTAATTTTTAGAACATAAAAATTGCTGCTTTTTGTGCTTCATATGATTAAACTTTCCCACCACTTATTCATCCCATTAATCATCATGTGAAAGACATTTTGAAAAGACCCTTATGTGCAGCAATTGTGACAGAATTGCTCCATTAAAGTTGTGAAATGTGCTTTTAAACCCGTCATCCCTGTGCTTTAGGTAAGTTTGGAATAAGTTGGAACACTACAATCTAAAATGCAGTCCCTCGTTTCATTGTTTGTACTGTACACACAACAATCAGGTATTGGGTGTTAAAGTCTTAGTTTAGTCCCATTTTTAGACCGAACACACAAATTGTTTTATTTGAAAAAAAAAAAAGGTCACACACAATGATATTTAGTTAGCGGGGAACATGTTGATCCTTTGATTTGTTTTTAATTTACCAAAATGTTAGAATTGTTATGCTGTTTTCGTTGTCTCTCCCCTGGAACGTTTTGTACTCAAAAGCTTATCAGCCTCATTTTGTCAGTCTATTTAATTTATTACACCCTACTGTGAACAAATGATAGTAGGAAGTATTGCAAAAAAGTTGTTTCCCCATTATATTGCACAGTTACCAAAATCGTGTTCATTCCTAAAACAGGGCATGGAGGGTCTCGGATAAATAGCTGTGGTGGCATTGACGCAATCTCGTGCAAGGCAGGATGAGCGGGCATTAGCCACCAGCAAAACAGGACAAGTCTGTAGTAAAACATTATTGATTAACCCATGAGGAAAGCTAAATGTGCATCTCTTTGCAAGTACATTTCATGGAAAGCTGTAGTAGAGAGGAAAAAGATCTACATACGTGCGATGAGAGCCTTCGATATGAACAGAGACAGCAGAAGGCAGCCCTAATAGCGTCTAGTTGCTGAGCGGCACTTACAGCTTCAGCCTGACACCGACACGAAAGTTTAGACTCCATTAAAAACCCGACGGAAACTTTTGGCACAGAAGGCACAGTTGTTGTTTTTTTTTATTTATTTTTTTACTTTTAACAAACTTTACCCCATTACTCTCCATTACATCCTGATGGGCTGTCAGTCACACTGCAGCAACAAATAGGAGAATTTGACGTGAGTGTGTGGAGTTAGATACTGTATGGCATTTCAGATTTGATTTTATCATTTGGATTTTAATGGTAAATTTGATCTCTTCAGACTATATTAGGTTTCATACAGATTTTATACAGGTTAAGTATAGAGCTCCACAGTCCCGCCCGTTGTGGTCTTGTTGCTCCGGTCCGGAAGCGAAAAATCCCTGTCTACACGACCGTCGATTTTCCAAAAATTCAAATATTAAGAGTTTAACGTCACCGCAAAAGCTAATCAGCTATGTAGCAATTCGTGACCATAAAATGTTTCATTTCAATCCAAAAAGAAGACATAATGTTGAAGAAAAGGCAAAGGTGCAAGGCTGTGTACATAATTCACTTCCTGACTATAGAAACTCCGTATCCCAAGAACCATTGCGACATCGCGCCCGCTGGTCAAAGCAACGAGGTTTTCAGCAAACACGGCAAGTTTCTTTTACTTTGCAGACAAAAGTTCTATATTATTTCACTATTAAACGATCTGAATCATGCTAATTGGAATAAAAATGATCTGTGGTTCGTTTAATTGGATCGTTGGGAACATTTTTTTGATTTACCATCTGACGTTTTTCTTACTATCAGTGTTAGATATGGATAAAACGTCAACTATCTGCCTGCATTATGTTTTAATAAATCATTTATAATATGTTGTCTACATTACAATAAATAAATACGTGTGGGAACGTGAAGCTCCACCAATCAAAAGCCTTGTAGTAGATCATGGGACTACCAAGCATACTGGGTAATGTAGTTCTAGGACGAAGGCTCGCAGTTAAACTGTATTTTTTCATAAACTAGATCGTTCTCATACGTGCTTTTTTGCTCTTTGAGGTCGCTTTATAACCACATAGCTGGATTGAGCCCAAGATGACATAGTTACGGAGTTAAAGACGTTATTCGGAATCAATACGGTCTCAAAGGATGGGGAATTTTACTTCCGGACCGGAGAGGAGGCGGGACTGTGGAGCTCTATAGATACAGACGGCATCTCATCATAGAAGGGGGCGTGGCCTCGCAGAGGGGGAAAATAGAAACACAGTTTTTCACTGTTTATAGCAATTTTCTGGCGAAATATAAACTTATTTATCACATACAAATAAAGTCAAGTCTAAATCAGGTCCATAAGGATATTTATTCACAGCAGATTGTTCAGCAGAAGCGAAAAAACAGCAGTCATAGCAAGTGCTAGCTAGAGTTAGCATTAGCACGACGGTAAAATGTAGCATCATGTTAGCATTCTCTGTTTTTTCATGCATCTATGGGCTGTTCTTTGCTCCTCTCCATGGCTTTTTATTTTTATTTAGCAGAAAACTATATTCATAATTCAGCATTTGTTAAAGTAGTTTTTGAATAATTAGAGAAAGTTTGGATTTTTCTCAAAATTGTTTTCCCCCTTGACTGTTTTCAAAAATGACCAATGACCATATATGGGCGATTCCAGAGATGCCGTCTGTGTCTATCTTGCCCAATGACCTAGAAACAATGTGCTTTGGAATTGGACTTCAAACCTTTGGGTCAACTATTATTGTTATTGCCATATGTCGTGGCACATTTTCATTCAGATACCACAGAAACAGATATTTTCTACATTTCTAAACGTAGCAGAAACAGATTTTGCCACTGTTTTGCCCGGAAAACCGATTTGAAAACCACTGTAGCTTAAGGTGAAGAATATTAGTCATCCGTGTCAGCTTTAAAGCAGCGCATTACCAAACAGACACCAGAGTTTGCCAGTTTGGCGCTTTCACGAAACAGAACATTTAGCAGCTAATAGCATCAGACAAAACAGCCGGGAGCAGAATGGATATTAGATTGTATTTTTTGCCTTAAAATATGCCACTAAGAATATTTACTGACAATGTTGTGCTGGGTGTTTATTCCTTTGCCTCAGGTAAAACACGGCAGCTTAGACAGTCAGCGGCAAACTGGGAATTGAACTCATGACTCCTGCATCAACACTGTCACGAAGCAATCTCCTCAGAAAAACAAGAGAAGGATATATACAGAACATCGAACTTTACATAACAAAACAGCAGTTGCTCTATTTTACACTAAAGTCTTAGCCATTATCCGTCCATTATTTGTGCAATATTACACATTGGACTCCACTCCCTTTCACCCTGTGCTGACCTTACTGCCAAAAACTCCAACTCCAGTAGAGGAGGCAGACACTGGAGTGAAACAGTTTACTGTAATTGAGCGGTTAGTTATTTCCAGTGTTGGACTTTAAATTTGTTTCTTGCTGGTTACAGCTTAAAAAGCTGTTTAACCTGCGCCTCTGCTGCCGATGAGTGGCGTGTCAGCGCTTCCTCAGGAGAGGAACTGTGTGATGGGAAGTTTGAGTTGGTCTCTAAACGGACACAAAATGCAAAAACACCGACAAATGATTGATAGGTATCTTTGCTTCATTTGTTGTGGGCATATGGTAGACCTGCTGGCTTTCCAGTGGGTATATGGATGGATGGATGGTACTTTATTGATCTCACAGATGGAGAAATTTCATATGGCGTATACTGTATATATTGGGATTCATAGCTAAACTCTTTCCTGTATTATCTCCTCGATGGGAACAGGCAATTGTTGTTTTGGACTGGCTTAATTGCAAAAAAGTGTGAAAATTAAAGACACAAATACAAACATGTATTAGTAACTAAAACACAAAGAGAGCATTCCAAGATTTGAGTTAGCTGAGCAGTTCTACTGTAGGAACTTATAGCACACATAAATTTAAATTAAGCAAACTCAATCAAATAATGAAATACCTGTTCTAAACATCACATTAATCAACAACACTTACTAATATTGCCACTCAAAGGGCTAAAAATGGGTGAATGGGTGAATGGCTTGTGAAATTGTTTACTTTCAGTGTGCTGGGGATCTCTATTGCCTCCTATTGGTTGAAACTAAACTACTCCAAAACCTAACACCCTCTAGAGGACTGGATGAACAAAAAAACAAACTGTATCAACACAGCACTTGTAATTCACTTTACGGTTTACTTTAGTTTTTAGGTAACATGTTATATTCCTCCATCAAAAAAAGTTATATATTTCTGTAACTTGTTACTTTACTAATGTGTTACCCCCATCCATCCATCCATCCATCCATTCACCCGTTGCCGGGTCGTAAATCACATTGCACCAGCCCCCTATGGCTCCTCTTGCAGGTGGTGGGTCCACGGAAGGACGGCCTCACAATTCCAACTGGGCCTGTTGGTCTCTCATTTCTGAACCGCTCTTTGTCGGACCTGTTACCTAGGACCTGTTTGCCATGGGAGACCCTACCAGACAACAACAACAGAGCTCCCAGGATCAAACCCCTCTACTAAGTTAAGATAGCAGTTCCAGGAGGAGTGCGTTACCCCCAACACTGTTTATTACCGAGGCATGCTTTGTAAGTGAAGGCAATCTGACAGATATTACCAAGTGGAGATGTGTGGACTGCACCACCTCGTGACATCATCTCGTGGAGCAACCTGTTCAGAGCTTTAGGGTGGGAAACTAATCAGCAAACTAATTATGCAGAATTTGTCATACATTTTTGCCTAAATTAAATGGAATTCAAGTGCATGCTTTAAAGCTAAAAGGAAAATAAATTTACTGGTGCCTACAAAACCATAAAAGGGTCAAACAGGGAGAAATTTGTTACGAAGTTAAGTGAAACAAACTTGGCTGGTTCTCCAAAAGAATTCTTACACTTACACCCCAAAGCCAGGAAAAGGTATGGGACAATGGAGAACAACTAGCACAACACTCCAGCCCACCTCTCCTAGTAGAGTAATGGTTTTGAACTGTTTTGTTGGCGCTGGTTTGTGGGGGTGTGATGTTAAAAGCCTCCTCACTCAGAAGCCTCAGATCTCCTCCTCGTGTTTTGAGAGCCTGAGCGAGCGGAGGTCACAGCACAGTTTGAACAGATCACTTTGAACCAGGGCGGCCAATCCCAGCGCGGAACATACTCGGCTCTACATCGATTTCTCCTTCTCTCAAAGAACACTACAAAAACGGGAGAAGATTACAAGCTGGTAAAACATGTTAGCTGGTCTGGAGAGGAAATTAGGTTGTAAATTGTCATGATGTCTTACACACTTTTGATGAAAAATGTTTTTTTAGTGATAAAGAAAGGACTAATGTTTTTGTTTGAAAGGCTATACAAACTATTCAAAGCAGTACTGAGTAACTTAAATCCTTTTCGCGGTCCCTCTGGGGGTAATACAAGTGTTATTCCCCCCGGTGTCTCTGTCCAGAAAACTACAATTGCAACTTCCCTGCCACCGAGTTGGAGTCACCAATACACACTAATGGAATCACGAAGAAGAAGCTAACAGGCAAAGTTAACTGCGGGCTAGGCCACTTCAAACAGTATTTACAGCAAAGTTTGAGTGAAAAACAATTATCTTCATTGTGTTATTGGATGTTCAAAACCCCGTTCTCCCTTTGTCTTACATGTCAGCGTAGTATTTACTCTCACAGACAGTTAATGAGTAAAAAAAATGTAACATGCAGTGACGCTTATGGCCTCTTGGGGCATGAGTTACTTAGTACTGCTTTAAAGGGCAGGACATTTTACAGCTCAGTAATTAAATGGTTAACAAAAAGTTTAATAACCTCGTAGTTATGGATAAGTCTATATGCATGCGAGTATCACATGACTTTTGGATCCTGAGGAAGTTCTTGCTCATTCGGTCTCTGTTATTTCTGTTAAAAAAAACTAGCTCAAGATTCCATGGCTTGTAGTGAGTCACTGGTGGACAGTCACAGCATCATGTTTAAAACATGCGTCCGGAGCACATACATTTTACTGGAGGAATCTTCCGTGCTCTTACCTTTTTTGTTTGTATTTGAATAAAATAAAAAATAAAATAAATCTTCCGTGCTCTTCACGTTAAGTGTTTTTGTCTTAAAGCTAACGGCTAACACTATTTCAAAAATAAAAATTGCAACACGTTTTTGAACGAGCCGCTCAACACATAATCGGCCTGTCTTTAGTATAAATACTTTTTAGTTGTTTAATTATTCTGATGTTGTTTTTTGATACTAGCCGCTAGCTCTGAGATAAAAAAAAAGTCATGCCTCAAAAAACACAAATGTTTCCTGCAGTCAAGAATTTACATCCACACATTTAACACATAGTGAGTGACCGCAGATCAGTATCTCACTGTCAGTGATGTTTTATTGAAGTATTCGTTGATTTGTGCAAGACATCGCTAATCCTTAATGGGAAAATAGCGAGAGAGGAAGGACCACAGCGTCCAGAAATCTCACTCGGAAGTTACGTGCCATATGTGTGCATAGAGCCTGTTACATGGAAACAATGTAGAAAGGTTAAATCATCGACTGGACTAGGTTTGGAAAAGTTGAAGACATTTTGCTTCTAGTCACAGAAGCTTCTTCTAAGCTCTTCAGGTCATAAAAGACACTATTGCCCAAACTGGAGGTGACTAAAAAGACCCAGGCTCCTCCCCGGAGGAGGGAACCAGAAAATCATATTCAAGTTCTTTACAGTATCACTCAACTAGCAAGTCTTTGTTCTGCTCTGCTACTTAGTCAATGGGCGTAGATGACCCATTATTCTAATGTCACATCTATGCCCATTGACTCAGCGACTCGATGGATACTCCCTGGATGAATGAGATCCACAAACATGTGGAAACAAGACTCAATTAATTTCATACCATGGTAGCATAATTTACAATAACACAATATGTTTTAGTAAATAGACAAAAGTCTAATTGTAGACTCCTGTAAATGGAGACGTCAATGAAGCAACATGTATTTCGATGTTTTTGGCTTGCAGGCTCTATTGGACAGGATCGCTCAGTGTGGAAGGCAGGTGAAAGCAAGAACAGCCATTCAGCAAACTGTTTGTGTCAGGACTCAAACCCATGACGCAGTGGAAGGTAATGTTCCTGAGTGCTTTGACATAACCCCTGTTCCTTTGTCAAGCCTGAACAATTCTTTTTTTGGTGCCCTGCAAACCTTTATAAGTCCCTTGAGCCTTTCACCATCGTGGTGCATTAGCTTTATAAAACTCACTCTTCATCTCTTACAAAATGGCCCGATAGCATTAAACAGCAAACTGTCCGGACGCAGATGGAGCAAGAAAAATGAGCCGTCAGACGATTAAACAGGCAGTAAACAAGCCAGCTCTGTAATCAGATTAGTAAAGCTAAGTGAGCGTGGACAAAATTATCTGGAACGCAGGGAAGAATAACTTTGACAAATACTCCATGTCAAACGCACGTCTTAATTAACGCCTTATCTTGTATAAGAGTTTACGCCTTGGAGCCCTGAACTGTGCCAATTTGTGATGGTAGCTTTGAGTAGATAAGGCCGCGGAAAAATACCCGGTGTTTCTTTAACCAATTACAGTCTTCCTGGGAGTTTTCTCGACAGGGTTTGTGTATGTGCCCTAGAGACTGAGGCGAGCTTCTGTTTCTTTATGTTAAAAATAGACATCAATAGTAGAATGTTGAAAACTAATGACAAATTTAGGAAAAACTGGAAGCACTACCTATTTAAATTCTTAGTCTCACATTACTGTATGTAGGCTTTTCAACACTATGCAGAGTCTGTTCCTGTGGCCTGTCTTTCCCATCTCAGATGATGCATCGCTGGTGTCATGGCAGCCATATGCAAACCAGTCGAGTGGCAAAACCAAAGAGCATCATCTTGTACTTAATGTCAAATGCACCAAGAGTTTCTTAGTTGGATTCCTTCAAAAAAGCAGGCAAAAGAGACAGCTCATTTGGTAAATTCCAAGAAAATTAAAAACACATTGATTATGATAATTTAGATAGATAGATAGATAGATAGATAGATAGATAGATAGATAGATAGATAGATAGATAGATAGATAGATAGATAGATAGATAGATAGATAGATAGATAGATAGATAGATAGATAGATAGATAGATAGATAGATAGATTTTACCAGCTTCTTCACATAAAAACACCCATTCAAAGCCTGAGGTCAATAATCCAGCTTTTCTCCACCTATATAATGCCCTATTTATGTGGACTTGTGAAGCGTAGCACAGACAGTATAGCATCCAGAATCGTATTAAAGCTAACAAGACTATGTCCTTTTGCACATACATGTGCCTGCGTACGACACAGTGCGATATTTCCTCCACTGCGCTGGTCCAGGAAGCGAGTGGGCTGGCGCCTAATGAGCCGATTACCTGAGCAGCATATGGCGCCTCGTGTGTGGTTCTTCTGGCTCCTCTGTTAACAGCTGGTGAGAGCAGAGGGAGAGGTGAGGAGTGGGTGGGTCAGCTAGGGGCAAAAAAATAAAATGCAAACATAAATATGCATCTGTTTGGACATTGTTGAAAAAGCAAAGGGGCAGAGGGATTAGGGAATAATTAGCATTGGAATTAAAGTCATAAAGTCCACTTTAGATAATGCCCAAATGGACCACATGTTCCTGCTAGTGGTTATTAAAGCTTAAAAGAGTAGGAAAACACTCCTAGCATGGCAATGAAAATAATAGGTGAAGAATATTTTATGATATGAATTGTTCTTTTTTATATCATACAAGACATTTCAAACTATACAATACTGAAGATGTTTTATTATTGTGCTAAATTAAGCCGCTTTTGAGTTCAGAGATTGGGTTCAAACTTCCCATATGAACTGAATGGCTAAATATCAATATCGCAAGTGCCCTTTTATTTGGGGCATCCCATCTTGATGTTATTTGTGTTCTTGAGACTCGGTATTTGTTTAAAACATGAATATTCATATAATATGCATAATAGTCTATAATTAAACAGCTTTGCTCAAGGGTGTCCAAAGTGCGACCCGGGGGCCAAATGCAGCCCTTGAATCGGCATAGAGACGGTCCTTTTTAATTCAAGTTTAATAATTCTACACAATTCTATCCTATAAGACAGACCAGGCATTAACCTTTTAACCTCCGCCTTAATGGAATACACTTCGACATCCACGCAGTAAAGTCGAAGTGCTCCTAAGGTATTATTATGCTTTACAAGATAGTACCCCTTTTTATCCACTCAGAAAATCGACACGTTTAATTTTGTGTGACTATGCTTGGATTATGTAACTGCTCACGTAACAATGTTTCAATAGGGAAAACATGGAAGAGCTTGACCGCCTCTAACTTCACCCCAGTTTGGATCCATGAGGGGAGGAGGAGAGGCTAAATGCTAACAACATGTGTGGTGTTTTTACGTGATTGAGCGCACGCGTAAAGACCAGACAGGTACGCATCAACTCGTCTAAACTCAGGCAAGAACATATCTCGGTATGGAAAAACGGTGGCCTGTTCCTTTAACCAAATGTGTTTTCTCCAGTTCATCTTTACCCAACCTTATTATACGGCTCTTCACAACGTAAGTAGAACGCTCCGTTGATTTGAATGGGATTTCCCAACGTTCTACCGGTCATTATTTTCTGATAAAGGACCTCTGAAAAAAATAATGACCGCTGCCAATGGCAACAGAGTTCGTGCTTTTATATCACTCCGCGCATACGTAGCGGACACTATCTGTCCCCGTCACTGCGAGAGAAGTTGGGGGAATTGCTCGTGAAGTTAGCGTGAGTCTGACTTTCAACTTACCCAGAGATTCACCACCAGTCCTCCTCTCCAACTGCGCCTTCAACTAAGTAGCTAGGCTAGCTACTAGCCTTGCTGCTTCTAGCCTAGCCAAACGTTGCCGAGCAACGCGAAAACCTTTGGGAACTATTTGTTGCTGAAAATAAGCACCTTCAGGGCGAAACAAGACTGGTTCACCCTGTCGCTGCTTATTTTCCCGATATCCCTTACTTAAAAGGTTGCAGCTTATAGGCCAGTGTAACGCCTATTTCGAAAGTCCTACAAAACTCATCTAAATGGAGCTTTTTCCTCAAGATGTTGCTGCGTTGTCGGCACTTTTTTGACATTTTTTTCCATCGCTTTTTTGCTTTAGTTGGAAAAATATCGGAGATCACTGGTGTATATTCTGTTATAGCTATGTATTTGTTTCATTTTTATGTTGCTCAGCATTCACAGAAATTATCGCCATAAACCTTCTTTAAGTTCACAACGATGCAGTCTCTTTTGAGTCTTGTTGTCTTGGTGATGTTTATAAAAATAGCTCCGTTGACATTTTGCAAATTGCATGTTAACTCTGTGCTGCATTTACTGAACACAACACACTTTCCCTTCTAGTCTCATCGTCTAATCTTGTTTTGTTTTTTTTATGGCATGAACACTTCTAACTGCAGGGTTCCTATGGTACACTGCAACGCTTTTGTGACCAGTGGTTTGGAGCTAAAGCTGCGCTCTCATTTTCTCCTTGTGAATATGCATATGCCGCGGCCGTTACATCTCTCCCGAGCCCCCAGTGAAACTTTGAAATATCTAAACTTTAATAATATAATAATCTAAAATGAGAAGCCTTTTTATTAGTGCATAATTCAGCCTCATTGATTATTTATCGTAGCCGGCTGCATGGGGACCGAGGACTGAAAGGTTATCTTGCAACGGCTGCTGCTACAAAAATAACCCATAAGACTTTGATTTGAATTAATTCTCCATGGGTTTTGGCTGTGTGTTCAGGAAAATGACTTTCTGAATCTCGTCTCTATCAAGTCGTTCCTCAGATAAGTTCTAAAACAATCTTCCCCACAGTAAGACAGTATCATCTTTTCTCCGCCGTTGTTCAGCGTCTGTGTCTGGCTCTAAATCACTTAAACTGCTCCCCGTCGCCGTTACTCCATTTTGTCTTTGTCGTGTGCGTGAGTAATGGACGTCCCGAATGAGCCCAGTGTTACTTATTGATCATCTGTGCTTAATTAAACTTCTGAAGCGATATTTGGGGCACAGTTGTTGACTATAGTGGGAATTCTCCACGTTATAATGAAATCCCTGTAAGGTTTTCGTACTTTGATCAGTGATGCTGTTTGAAAAGTTCATTACATTTTACTCGATGCTTGATTACTTGAGTTTGATTTGACTTGCAGAGGTAAGTCTCCAACAAGTGTGTGTAGAGCTTTCTGTTCTCCTTGGGCCGGATCCTTATAGATCAGTTTATACCACTTAACATGAAGTGGCCAAGATGAGTTTTCCCTTGTCACAAACATACCTGGAGTAGTATTTTGCTTTGAGTAAACCGACTGCTGAAGCACTCGGAGGCGTTTTGCCTGGATTTAGCCGCATCATAGAGGGATCATGGAACTGTCCTTCAAAGTTTCAAATCCCGTAATCCATCCCTGGACCCATTCTGTGCTCAAAGTTATGTGTACTCCTATTAATATTTGTAGCAGTCCGATTGCAGATTTGTTTTTTTTTTAAGTTTTAAAGGATAGTCGCATTGTTGGTGTAGCTTTTAACCAGAAGGTTGATGGTTTGATCTCACCCCCAGCTTTGGCACAATATCTCTGAGCAAGACGCTTCACACCATCACTGCACAAAATGTATTTGGACGAATAAGAGTTTGACGGAATATCACCTCCATCCTCACTAGTCTGAAGACACCATTTGGAGCTTCAAAAATCAAACCGTATGCTAGGTTTACACCGACGGCAAGTCACGAATGCCATAAATCCAGAGTTGTGATCCTCGGTGCCGCCACAAACTATTGCAAACAGAATTATTACGCACAAATATTGTCCCGCACTATTGCCCGCTGCCTTGGGCTACTGGGGGACGCTGTGGGTATTTGGGAATAGTCACGTCCTATTAGGAATCTGTTATGTACGTCTAGAATGGGGGGAATGTGGTTCCTATAGATAAGCATAAATCAAATCGCTATCATTCTCGTTTGCAGTATATTGTCGGAGTTCATGCAAATTAAACATGTGGGCATGCTTATAAGTGAAACAAAACTAGACAGAGCTTCCTTCGTTTAGGCCATAGTGTTACAGTAAATGGTATAGTAGAGAAACTGTGCACTGTTACATGCCTTTGCTTCTGATTAGTCCAGTTTAACCTGCGCCTCTGATACACACCGTGCTGTGCGGTCCCTCCATAGCTGCTGCTCGCTGCCCTCTCTACCTGCGCATCACGGATTTCTATCAATTTTGAGACAACAGTGATTCCTACACTATACGAACGCTACAAGAATCACCAGAAATCATTACGAATGGCACGAACCAATGTGCTCTGTTAAGAATTATATCAACATGCATAAAGAAATGTCACGAATGTCACAAATGACGGGAATCACCATTCGTAATCCATTGTGCTTAAACCCAGCATTACAGCCAAAAGGTAAGTTAAATTGGGTCCTATAACTCTGGGATTTGAGACCCGCAAAGATGCTACAGTTGACAGAGAAGCTGACAATACAGGAAGTGGTTTGGTACATTTATTTACAACATCTATCACAGCGCAGCAGTAGGATGGCGAAACAGCATCAAATCTGCACACTACGTTAAATGAGTTTATAGCAGCCATCAAAACTTACAACTATCCAATCTTGACCCTGTCTTCCTCTTCTGTGCACGCCCTTTTCACACATCCTCTATCCAGACCGAATGATTGAGGCTTGTTGTTCATATTTATACTGTACATTTGGTAGCCTCATCAGTTGTGTGTATAAAAGGACATTTTACCTTTTCTTTTTTTTTATACTGCCTGGCCAACAAAACAAAAAAACTTTAATTAAGGCACGTGTTTGCTGTGGCATTGTTTCAATAAACTTTCCATCCAGTGTTTCTTTATGATTGATGGTGGGACCGTCAGCAAAGCCCTCTCAAGCACATCCCAAAGATTGTCAATGGGGTAAAGGTCTGACAAAGCCATCCGGGAAAATGATCTCTCATGCTCCCTGAACCACTCTTTTCAAAATTTTAGCACTATGAATCCTGGCATTGTCATCTAGTAATATGCCTGTGCGATCAGGGAAGAAAAAATCCATTGATGGAATAATCAGGGTATCAGTAGACCACATTCTTTGAACCCCATCCCAAAAAGATCTACTGACACCGCAAAAGCACGCTACAATGAAGTGAAAGTTGTCCACAATAGCATGCTATACTTTAGATAAGTTGTTGTTGTCCTTCACCCATTTGCTACACCTAAATATATCTAAGGGAGCCCATTATTCAGCGGGACAGACAATCTCAAAGCAGCTCGCTGGCAGGACATTGACATAAGTTGCCACAGGAGCCAATAAAGAGACATTTTTCAAACCCAAAAAGCCCTCAGTCACCTTCATCCCAGAAATACAAAAACAGCCGCGAGCGAGCGCCGTCCCACATGTTTTGATCAGATTCGTCCCCGCAGTGTCTCTACAGTAAACAGGGCCCACGCTGTAATATGGAGAAAGTAGAGGGAGGAAAGGTTATGGATATCACACAGAAAACTAAATCAGAAAAATGATGTCTATAAAAGACTGTACATGACAGAGGTGAAAGTGTTTCTGTGGTACACCGCATCAGGCCTGGCAGATACTCATAAACGTGCAAATGTGTAAAGAATTATCTCACACAAACACACCTTACCCCCCCATTATCCCAAAACATGTACTGTACAGTAAAACCCAAAGCTACCCCTGGCTTAAATCGTGCACAGTCGGGAAATGGATCGCCCATTGCTCTTTGCGCGTGTGTTCAGGAACTGGTTAAAAGATGAATGACTAATTGCACTACGGGGACAAATACAAAATATAAACAGTCATGTCCAACTTGAATTGCTGAACCCTGGAGGTTGATGAACCCTAATTGCTGTTTAGGGACTAAGACGGTGCTTTAGTAACGACCACTTCAAGGTTTCAAATAGGCTTGTACAGATTTCGAGAGGGGAAATGATCCATACCTCTAATCCCCCTCATCCTCTCCTCTCGCTAAATGCCTTTTTAAGGGTAAAGAAATTAATTGACTCCATCTTTTACGACAAGAAACGCGATCTGTGCCCTCGGAGCCTGCAGAGTGGCTGTGTGTGGACAGGAGTCATTACCCCCTTTAAAGGCAGACGAGCCTCAGGCCTGAACTAAACCCATGGCATCATCAATGTGATTATTTTAGGATTTGCACATTATAAGGCGCTGTAACACTAGATCTGACCATAGCAGCAGCAAGGGATTTGAGACTGTATTGAGACTTATTCTAGATTCCTCGCCTTTCTGTTGTGGTTTATCTTGTACACAGATGGTTGGTCAAAAAGTAAAATGACCTCTTTGTTCGCTCTCGTGTTTCTGCTTGTACCTGTTTGTGCACCTGTGTCTTTGGCTAACAAGAGCTCTTTTCCTTGTCACAGTGAGACAACTCGGCACTCGCAGGACCCCCAGACAGCAGTGGTTTACCCCTGGGCCAGGTCAGCCAGGTCACCAGCCCCGTTAGGCGTTTCACAGCGGCTGTCCTGTTTGTGTGTGTGAGTGTAATGAGCTTGGAGCAGACCCAGACTTTGACTCTTTTATCCCTGCTGCGCTCAGTGAAGCCAGTTAGCTCAGTCAGGCATGAAAAGGCCTCTTCGAAACCGCCAACGACTTCAGTTTGTTAGTTTTATCAATTTAAATATATTATGTTGATTTGTTGCACCTCCAAATCCGAGGCCATGGTTCATGTTCACGAGTGAGGGACGGATTGAGTGTGAGATCAACAGACGGATTGGTGCGGTGTCGGCAGTGACAGTCGGACTGTTGTGGGCACGAGGGAGCTGAGTCTCACAGCATATATTCATTCATAATAAAAGTATGTTGGACCCCTGTTGACTAGCTTGAAGCTTTTTCAGTGTCAATTTTTTCACAATGTATGATTGAGTCTGTGATCAAATGACAGTGGACTGTGTTAGACTGTTTTGGCTCAACAGTAATATTCTGGACAGCGCAGACAGTACAATTATATCTCAAAGATAGATACCATAACCATCTCACATCCTCTTCACTCCTGCCATCATCCGTGCCAGGTTCAACTGACGGAACAGCTTTATCCACCAGGTTGTCAGGAACCAAGGATTTAAAGCGGTACTAAGTAACTTTTTTTTATCTTAATTAATCCTTTTCGTCGTCCCTCTGGGGGTAATACAAGTGTTGGTGTGATTCTTTCATCTCAGCCTGGTGTCTCTGGACAGAAAACCACACTTGCAGCTTTCCCTGCTCCGAGAAGCTAACAGGCTAACGGGCAAAGCTAACTGCGAGCTATCGCCACTTTAACAGTATTTACAGCCACGTTTGAGTGAAAAAAAAAAAGATCTCCATTGTGTAATTGGATGTACAATATCCTTCACTCCCTTTGTCTTGTCTCTCACGGACAATTAATGAGTAAAAAAACGTAACATGCTACGACGCCTGCAGTGGCGCTTATGGCCTCTAGGGACTTGAGTTACTTAGTTCTGCTTTAAAGGAATAGTTCACCGTTTTTACATACTGAGATATGTTCTTACCTGAGCTTAAACGAGTTGGTGCTTACTTGTCTTGGTCTTTGTGCATGCGCTCAGTCACGAAAAACTACCAAAGATGTTGTTAGCATTTGACCTCTCCCAATGTATTCCTATAGCTCCAAATGGAGGTGAAGTTGGAAGCTACCACGCTCTTCCACGTGCACGCACAAAGACCAGACAGGTATGCATAAACTCGTCTAAGCTCAGGTAAGAACATATCTCAGTATGGAAGAACTGTGTGCCCTCAGTCACGCAAAAAGGCCAAAGATGTTTTTAGCATTGGCCTCTCCCAGCATATTCCTATAGCACCAAACGGGGTGAAGTTAGAAGCGACAGGTACGTATCAACTCGTCTACGCTCAGGTAAGAACATATCTCAGTATGGAAAGACGGTGAGCTATTCCTTTAAGAGTGTCCCAATTTTGACATCTGTTTGTCCATTACACGTGGAAGGACTGATAATAAAACTGAGCAGAATAATCTTGTCAAACATATACCTGTCATTTTACCCAACCTTGCCTTTTCTAAAGCTCCTATTGCTCTCTGCCACAGCTTGTCCGTGTCTATTCTCTTGTCTGCGTCTCCCACTGCTTCTCAGCTTGTTTTGTTTTGTACGACTCGCCAAGTACGTGCTGTAAAGAGGCCTTCGTGTTTTGGATTTTCGCCCGATTGTATTGTCAGTCAGCATGGCTTGTATTTACATTTTGTTGCCTTATTGGCAGCAATTCCACCCATCAGGACGGAGCAGGGGATGCATAAAGTATGGACAAAGTTGAGTACAGTGTTGTAAGGATTAAGTTTAATGATTGCTGTATGAGGAAAAGGTCGCTTGAGGGCAGATGTATGTGAAGTTTCCTCTAATGTAAAGTTTTGCTCATAGAATCTTGACACAGAACTTGGAGATGTGTCCATGCATTGCTTGAATTCATTAAACTTTGCACACAGGATATGTCAAATCGTTGGCGTTTCCTCTGAGCAAAATGTATATATCTGCACATAATGTTATAGTGACACAGCCCCAGGGAGAACATAGTATTTAAATTTGAGAATATGTATTCTGGCACACTATTTTTTTGTTTGTTTGTTTGTGGTTTTCCATATTCAGCCTTTTCATGTACATTTCAGCTGCTCCATGTTACTCCGGATGCTGGCTCCTCTCAACTTTAAGGAAATTCATGCACTTGAGGTTCCCAGAACTGATTGGAGAAGAAATAACGCACTGCATGTTTTTTGTTTTCAGATGGAATTCGGAAAAATCTTGCATTTTGTAACGTAGAAAAATGTAGTTTTTTCTGTGCTTTACAAATGAAACCCTTCAAGAGGAATTTCTAGGAAGAAGGAAAGTGTCTGAAAGAAATCCAACAAAAACTTAAAACTAGCACTGAGCTTAAAAATACAGAATCATTGTATAAAACGTCTGCTGTGTTCTTTTCTTTATTCAATGAAAGGTCCTTCAGGCAAATGACTAGTTATAATTTCTGAAAAATTCCTAAGAGTTTTGAAGCGATTATGTGAGAGAAATAAACAACCTTGTTTTGCAAATGTGATGGGATACAACATTAATTGATAGTGAATGTGTTCATTTGCAAACCTTACTGAAACTAAATTCTAAATGTCAGATTGTGACTGATTTGAAACTAGTCCATTTAGTTGAAAGAAAAAAGGTTTTATGGGATCTTTCAAAATGCGTCATTAATTTGCTGATTTTGGCAACAGTTCATAAGGGTAGGGTATGAATCTTTGTAAATATTTCTCTTTGTATAAGAATCTGATCGGTCTGTAAAGTGCATGGCATGAACACTTTGAATGTATGAAATGTTGTCACTTACCTTGGTCACATCATAACAGATGGTTTGACAGATGAGGACATACTGTATACCTCCATTGTCAGATGTTATAAGCACAAGCGAACGTTCTGTCACGGAACTTCTCATCCTGTTCTTTAGAGGTGAAATGAACGCTGTTGAGAGCTGTTCCCCTCAGTACACTGCACATCTGTGGATGAATTATAAAAGGTCCATTAAGAATCTTACTGAAAATGCCCCAATGGACAAGTGCCAGTGAATTCTTTGAGCCCGATGTTGTGTTTCTGAACACAGGCTTTAGACTATGACGAGGTGAGCTCGTTGTTGCTCACCAGCTTCATACCGGGCGCAGGAAGCGGGTTGAACAGGGGATGGACATGGACAGACGGCAATGGCGAATGGCAGGGGCGGCGGGGTGTGGGGGGGGGCGCACGTCAGAGCCAGCTCTCGAATCAGCTCAGTTCTATTTCTCTTGGAACAAGGCCAATGTTGAACTCACAGTGGAATAAAGTTTGTCGTATGTCTTGAGATAGCTTGGAAATGCTAAACAAAGTACATTAAGATGTTAATGTAAAGTTGATCAGAGAGAAAAGGGTATGAAGCAACAAGTGCTCATTGCAGTCAGCGCACACCACGCCTCAGTCGACCCCGTCTTTCCAAGCCACGCCCCCACGCCCTGGCCACGCAAGCACAAGTACACAGCGTTAGTTTGCACGCAAGATATCACACTAGTCTGCAATAGTGCTGCTGCACCAGGCAAAACAAAGGCCCGACGGTACGCCTCACAGCTGTGGAAAAATGGTAGGAATGCCTCTTGAAAGCTGTTTTGCTTTTATACGTCTTCTGGTCTGGACCATGAGTCTGTAATAATGTTATCTATCTGTCTATATGTCTGTCTATATGTCAGCCAGTGTGTATATATACATTAAGAAACTATGATCCCTTTCCAGTCAGTTCAGTTTCAGACTTAGTGCCAGGGATGATGGATGATATGAAGCATGTTGTTGTCACACAGCCCCCACATGCACAGAGGAGCAAGGAGCAGGTGGTCTCAAACAGATAAAAAACGCCTAATTTAACCTCATTTAACTTTCCCACTGAACGACAGCTGGAGGTACAACCTTATGAGCATTAGACAGAGCCATAGAGTCTGCGGCATTAAGATGTATCAAGGCACTTCAGTGCTTATTAATGTTTAAAATGGACGTCTCATCGCTTCTTATTTGGAGATTCTCTTTACCAGACAAGTCCTGAATACGGAGAGAAGGAGAGAGAGAGAGAGGGGAGGGGAAACAAACATGGATCAACTTTGTGAGCAGCATGCGTACCTCTGTTTATGAATTTAGAATTGAGGACTTATTTCTTTGAAGAGAAACAGGAGAGCACAGTATCCAAAGGCCACACACACAGAAGCAGACAACACTGGGACAATTTAAGAGATAAAAAGACAGCAAAGGACAGGTTGATGAAGCACGAGGTATGACTCACGGGTGGCAAGTTTGCTTATGCTTATTAGATTGTGATGGATGACGGAGCATTGGTACATGTAGTTACACTTACAATGAGCTTTGTTTCTGGGCCTCTGGGCACTCAAAAAGATCAAGCAAACATTCATCAATACACACACACATTCAAATACTAACGCAAGAGGCAAGGACGGGCTACAAGTCTTGCCCAAGGACACCAGGACAGTCTGCAGTGGTGGAATTGATCAGGATTGATCCACCAAGAATCGGGTAGTGGGTGAACACAACTACAGCCACATTCACACATGCGCCCCCACAAGGCTAAAGTCCTGCTAAAGTCTGGAATTTTGGAGGAAAATCCTGACTTAAAGGGACTAGATGCAGGTTGGTCATTTTTATACTCAATACTGCCCCCTCTGGTCTAACTAGTAACTGCAGGTTCTATATTAAGCTCGTGCATGACGGCACTTCGGACCCGAATTAACAACTTTTTGAGTGACAGTGCAGGATTTTGGAGGCAGTAGTGGTGAACAGGTCTGGGCTCATTCTACTTTACTCTTTACTCTTTACTTTACTTTCTACTTTACTCTACATTAAGACATTGCATGTAGGGGGAGGAAAATACATCATTTTAACATTTTTAAACTCTGTATAGTCCCTTTAAGCAGGACTTTAGCCTGCATGTTTTAATGTGGCTTTAGTCAGTTCCCAGGCTGTATCTCTTAATGCAATATTCAGGATTTAACTTTTTGACCCCATTGGCATTTCCCAAAACGTAATAGCCTGCATGTGTGGGAAGACACAAAAGTAATTAAGTCTCTTTATAAAAAAATTAATTAAACAAAACGTTAAAAAAAATAGGTTACATGTGCCTTTGAAATGTGTCCTTTAAATGTTGCATAAATGAATGTGATCAGTATTTCCTGAAGCTGAATTATATTCTGGTCAGTCCTGTTTTATTTTGGTTGTGGGGACAGTTTATTGGCGTTGTGTCAGTGACTTTGTGTTGGTCAGGACAAGGGTAATGGGTAAATGAAGAGTGAAATGTGTGCGGCTGATGGGACAGAAGCTGACACCTGACAGATGAGAGCGGACCACTGCACAAGACACAAGTCATCTTTCTTTAATGGGCCGCCAGAAAGTCAATATCCGTTTAAAAAGGTCAGGCATTAAAAATGTATTCAGTCAGATGAAGACAGCTGTGGACAGAGTGAGTACAATGGTTTTACCGCATTTGTTTGTAGAGTATCACCACTGAAATTGAAAACTCTTTTACACCTGTTCGGAGCTCCTCAAATAGATTGTGTGATCTCTCACTCCTAACTTGCTCATTTGACAGTTTATGGAATCAAACGATACAATGAATTTTACTGGAACAGCTTTCCATTATTTGCCCAATCACAGCGTGAGTTGAAATCACTTTACGGGGGGCTTGTTAAGTGTCAATAAGGTTTTTATTTTTATGTATTTATTTGATAGGGACAGTGCATATTAATGAACAGCTACACCTGGTTTTCCTTTAACCACTGTTTGAAGTGTGCTTTAAGAGTGGCCAGAGTTGAAGTCTCTCTTACTTATAAAGGAAGATTATTCCAGTACTTGGTCCCTTTGACAGAGAACACAGTCTGTCCAAAGGAGGTTTGCCTGTGTGGAACCTCACAGTCTCCTCGAGCTGATGCCCTGGTGCCCATCCCACTCACAGACTTTGGTTAGGTATTAATAAGCATTAGATCTCTAGGCTTAGAGTTAGGGTTGGCCACGAATTTATTCATGGCCTGTGAACATGGTAGTTGATAGTAGTATAATGAGCAGTTTATAACAAGGATATAATAATAATAATAATTTATAATACATAACAAGAACCCCTTAAAGAGAGGGTATTGTGTTTTTTTGAGTCACATAGCACCAGTCTATAGCACACTACAATGATGAAACCTTCTGTTGGTCTGTAAATGCAGTAAATTAGAATAACTGCCTTGTATAAAATTGCTCTCTCAAAATGGCTGCAGCAAATGTCTTGAAATAGGCCTCTCTCTCTTTAAGAACCTCTGACCCTTTCCGGCACGCCCCCTCCACACGCTGTCTGTGGCATCAGTGGGGAGGGGGTTCTGCTGAGGACCAGTGGTTGGTTACTCGGCTGGTGACGAAAGCTCGGAGGCATCTCCAGGAGGTGGGGGCGTTCCTAGGAGGACTCAGGCAAACCTATCCTTAAAATGGCTGCCATCAGGGTTTTTACAGATTACTCAAACATACGTAAATGTGCCAAGGCAACACTTCAGGCATGTTTTTAATGAGGGAATGACATAATAACATGATGTAAAGCTTGAAAAAGTCAATTTTGCATAATACCCCCCCCCCCCCCCTTTAATGTAAAGCATTAGCAGTGAGGTTCATGAAAATCGTCTGAAAATAAATGCATGGTAGTGTATAAATTCAGAGCGTCTTTCACAGCCATTCACAGAATCTATGAAGAGCATTTGATTTTTGTTACGTTTTTTTTCACAAGAAGAGTTCTACTTTAGCCTAGACCGCCTTGACTCATTTGATTCAGTGCAGCACTCTCTACCTCTTTTCTAGTGTATGTGTGTAGTTCGAGCAATGAAAAGGCATGTCAACCTCAGGGTAGCTTGTATGATAATGCATGAAATTGTAAAGCGACTTTGAGCATCTGGAAAAGTGCTATATAGGACTAATGCATTATTGCGATGTGTATATTACTGGATCTCTTGTCTTGGCTGTGAGAGCGCTAATGTGTGTGACCTCTGCTTGTTTCTTCCTGCTTCTGTCCATCAATCTGTTGTAATGACCTGTTTCGGCTAAGGACGTTTTTATTTATTCACTTTCAAGAAGTCGCCATGAAAATTACCAAAGCCATCCAACTGTAGAGAAGTGTTATTCTGTCATGTGAAGGCAGGATTCACCCATAAGGATGTAACAGCAGAGCTAAAAGTGGCACAGTGGGTTGTTGAGCAGGTCACGGAGACCAAATATGAGTTCCTTACAAGACGTGTCTGCTATGACCCGTCCAGATTTCACAGTCTGTTGCCGGGTCCATTAAGATGGAAAATTAATCTACTGTACCAAACCTCTCCGGATGTCGTGCTTAACTTTATTCACTATTAATAATTGTGTTATGTATTCTAACTGCCACTCACATTTATCAATATTTCCTCTCGAAACTTCTGTTACCAACTTTAGTTTAAAAGCAAAAGTATTCATGCCAGAGTACACTGCGGCCCATTTTTGATCTCTTGCTTTGTTTGAAAAGGGCAAAATATGAAATATGACACAAAATGAGCCTGTGAAGAATTGGAATCTGCAGAAGGATTGCAAGGGCTTGCAGGAATTTTTGGGGCGCGGCTGAAAGTTTAACCTCAGCCTCCTCTCTTTCTCTCCTGCTGTTTGACAATGGGGGAATACGGATGCAGAAGCTTTGAAATATGTCTTTGCTAGTGTCTTAAGACTGCAAATCCCAATGTAATAATTTGTGACCCACATGGTGCAACTTTCAAAAAGGAAACACAGGTGACGTCGCGTTAGAATGTCTAAATCACATGTAGCTTTTTCTCCTGAATCTCTTACAAACTCCTGTATTTGGTTTACATGAATGAAAAATACTGTAATCCAAGCTAATGTAAACACACAAGACCCACATGTTCAGCCTCATGCTCGCAGAATCTGTCTCCATAACTCGTGAGCACACGCTAAGGCCTGTGTTGTCGGCATCGGGCATTAATTGAGGGCGATGTGCTTCGGAGGTGGTGCGTTCAGGAGATGCCAGTTTGTGGGGAAGATCATTGCCCCCGGTTGTTCCTCCCGCTGTTTTCCTCTCACTCTCTCTCTCAGAGGCTGAACAGATAAGAGCATGCCGTTCACCCCATGTTAATCAGTAGCCGTGGGCACTAAACTATTCCTTGGGGGTAAACGATAGCTATTGGCGTCCCGCGGATCACTGCACAGCACATGTGAGCGAGCGCAAGTCAGGCCTGCTGCCTGCTGTGCCGGGGCTGAAGGGCGGATTCCATAGTGCAGCGGGAAACTACGGGTTCAAGAGAGGAGAGAGTTTGTATTTGTTTTTGGGTGCATATGCAACACACAATAAATACATATGCTTTGAGTGAAGGGCAATGCATGGGGGAGGGACAGTTTGCACAGTATACGTTCCCGTTGTTGGTCAATCTCCAAATTCACTGCACCATAAGCCAGTTGTTTGACCTGAACAGATGTAAATTGTAATTTTTTTTGGGGGGATGGGGGATTTTTGTTTTGGTGAAAACTGCCTTCAGCTGAGAACCCTGAGAATTGCTCCAGAGCAGTAAATCCCCTTAGTTGTGAACCGCCTTGTTTCTCTGGGCTCCTCGGTTCAATGTAGCATCAGAAATCTTGGCGTTTGGTTTGACCAATCTTCAACAAAATTCTAAACATTTGGTCAAAAACTGTTTTTACTTCTTGAGAAACATTGCCAAGTTAAAAGGAACAGGCCACCCTTTTTCCATGCTGAGATATGTTCATACCTGAGCGTAGATGAGTCAATGTGTATCTGTGCCATGTGAGGGTGTCGAAGTGCTGCTAAGGTGTTATTACGCCTTACAAAATAGTACCACATTTTATCCACTTAAGGTCAGCACACACTATACGAGTTTTCTAGTCGTGAACGATTTTATATAGAATGGGGGGTCCACACTACACGACTGGATTCAGTGCGATTTTCGAACGTCTGGGGGTTCACACATGACGACTGAGAATCGTAAGAGCGAACACACTACACGATTCTGAACAGCTGATGTTTTATAACACAGCGCGTCTGTCTTCTCTCTACGGCTTCGAAAACTGACCCCAAATCCGCAAAGATAGGTCTGTGTTTGTGAGCGTGGGATAACGTGTGTGTCCCGATTGGTCAACGGTGTCAACAATGCCGCAGCGCTAGCTTACTGCTACTACGACGCCTTCAACTTGGCTATAGTTCTGTCAAATGGAGATAAAAGTTGGCGACATGAAGAAGCGGGACGTATTTCAGTGGCTTTAATAAGAAAAGGAAACAGGGGTCAGCTTCGAGATGGAGGAGATAGCGGAGGAGACAGCGGAGAAAGCGGAGAGAGGCGAGCGGAGAAAGGCTAGCCGTTAGCGGCGAAGTGAAGCTGAACAGTTCGTCTCCAAACTCAGTAAGTGCCGCTAAACTCTGTTCGTGGTTGAAATGTAGCTGGAAAAGGTGGTTGTCGTGAACTTTTGGTGATATAAAGTTGTGCTGTTTCGTGTGTGGGGCTGTGGCCATGAAATGAGTTGTTTGCGCCGCTGGTTTAACGGAGAAGTGAAAAAAAGGAGGCGCGGCGGTGTTTTTCTGTCTTTATATCACTCTGTCATTCACATTTGGGACGGTAAAATCACCCACGTTTCTCCCGTGCGTCCAAAATCGGGCTTAAAAATCAATCATGTTTGATTTCCTACGACTGGAGTCTAGTCGCGTCTTTCTACCGCCCACACTACACGATTCTAACGTCAGTCCAGTCGTGACCCCCCCACACTACACGACCCGACTCTGTGTGACTGCCTTCGACTAGACACGACTCGAGAAGACTCGGCACGACTGAGAATTAGAGCAAAATCGGGCATAAAAGTCGTGTAGTGTGTGCTGACCTTTAGAAAATCGACATGTTTAATTTTGTGTACCTAGACTTGGATCGTGTAACTGCTCATGTAACTGTAATCAAACAGGAAAAAACGTGGAAGAGCTTGGTCGCTTCTAACTTCACCCCCGTTTGGCCCCATAGAGGAGAGGAGGAGAGGCTAAATGCTAACAACATCTTTGGTATTTTTGCGTTACTGAGCGCAGTGGCGTGCACAGACATTTTGAGGGGCAGGTGCTCAACCAAGACAAAAGGGCACGACCCCCCCACCCCCCGCCCCCCCAAAAAAAGACAAAAAAGTGATTTTTCTGTAACTAGTGACACTAACACACCATTGATTAACACAGCAACATAAAATGTCCGACTATGTGGACCTAATAGTAAACTACATAGACTTTAAAGGACAATGTAGGACTATCACAAGACTCTGCACTTAAAGGCACACTGCGTAACATTTTGGACTATATTGTTGTGGCAAAACAAAACATGCTCCTAATGACCAGCTCGAACACAAATAATGCTGTTACTGCCGTGTGTAATAAAAGAATGGATTTGGATGAGAAACTAACCTGTTTAAATCTCAAATTCTACTGCCTTTATTCACATCTCCATGGAGACGAGCTGGAGACGTACCCACTCCCAGTAAAGTTTACAGCCATATCTTAGGCGGGGTCAGCCTCATAGATGTGTGTTTGTACAATTCTGAGGTATTTTTCAATGATGAAAATAATGGTCATAAAATAAATGCTTGTATTTCAATTGTATTTATTGGGAAAATTCTATACGGTGTGGCTTTAAGTCTAGCACAAACAAATGATGCAAAGGTACTAAAGCCTACACTTAAAACATCTGCTTTGTCAATATCATGACATGGATATTTTTGTCCATGTCAAAAATATCTTAAATAACAATAATCCTGGGCTGTTCCTGTTCCTGTGCTCCTCACACAGATGCACAGTGTCCAGAACGCAGGCACCTCCTCTCCCTTCTCTCTCCTACTCCTCTCCCTTACCGCGGACTTTGTCCGGACGGCCTCGACACGCGCAGCGCTGACAGTCTCGCCCCGACGGCCCTCTCGTTTCCTTTCCCCTTAATAATCCAGTCATGTCGCGCTGGCTCGTTCATAAAGTTATTGAATTTACTCAGTTTACTTTACTCCCACGTCTCACAGAGATGGGCTGTACCATCTTCTCAAACAGGGGGAAACGCGGGGACACCAAAGCTTCCCTTTATTGATCAGGAGCGTCAGCGCCGCCGCGGCTCGAGAGGCAGAGGAGGAATGAAGCGCGATATGAAGTTGTTGAACATTAAAACTGTATTTTCAGCACATGTTGGCTTAATAGGGCAAATATCTAAGAACAATAAAATAAATAATACTTAATATTGGGGAGAAAAAAAAAACAGGTCTTGAGAAGGGCACTTAAAGAGCAGAGGGCAAAGGGGCAGGTGCTTGAGCACCACCTGGGCTCTATCTGTGCACGTCCCTGACTGAGCGCACGGGTAAAGCCCAGACAGATCAACTCATCTAAGCTCAGGTAAGAACACGTCTCAGTATGAAAAAACGGTGGCCTGTTCCTTTAAGGCCAATTTTCTCCAACTCCGATCTTGAATTGGTGATTCATGCTTTTATCTCCTCTCGTTTAGATGATTGTAACTCACATTTTTCTTATGCTGCAGCGAGGCTTTTAACAGGATCTAACAGATGGTCACACATTACTCCCAATTTATACTCTCTGCACTGGCTCCCCATCGAATTGCGAATTCACTTTAAAATTTTAGTTTTGACTTTTGGAGCCTTGCATGGTCTGATCTGCTGTTCCCCTACTCCTCTAGTCCTCAGGCCAGAACATCCACAATGTCCCAGCAAGCCGCTTCAAACACCAGAGGAGACTTGTCCTTTGAAGCCGTCGCTCCTAAGCTGTTGCTACATGTGGCCGACTCTGTTGATTCTTTCAGAAAGCAACTGAAGACATGGCTGTTCAGAAGAGCTTTTAGTTGACAATGGCTGACGATTGTTTCTATTTTAATTTGTGTGATTTGTTTTTGATTTTATTGTGAAGCACTTTGTGATTTTGATTTTTCTTGTCGCGAGATCGCGAATACAAGCGGCCGAAATGAGTTTCCTTCGCAGGGTGGCTGGGCGCACCCTCCGAGATCGGGTGAGGAGCTCAGTTACCCGGGAGGAGCTCGGAGTAGAGTCGCTGCTCCTTCACGTCGAAAGGAGCCAGCTGAGGTGGCTCGGGCATCTGTTCCGGATGCCTCCTGGTCGCCTCCCGCGGGAGGTGTTCCAGGCATGTCCTAGTGGGACAAGGCCTCGTGGAAGACCCAGGACACGGTGGTGGGACTATGTCTCCGAGCTGGCCTGGTGTCGCCTCGGGGTCCCCCCAGAACAGCTGGAGGAGGTGTGTGTGGATCGGGAAGTTTGGGCATCTCTGCTGAGACTGCTGCCCCCGCGACCCGGCCCCGGATAAAGCGGAAGAAAATGGATGGATGGATGGATGGATTTTTCTTGTCCTCTTTTTCTCCTTCAAATGGTGGTTCTCTGGAAATTGTCACCAACTTACAGCCCGTCGAGCGTTTCTTTGTACTGTAACGCGTTGATGCTTGATGTGCCCAGATTGATCCTCCATCGTCTGTCGCTGAAGAAGCCTTTCTAGTGTTCACACTGACTTTGAATAAACACTGAATTTACATGCAGCTCCCAGGGGTCTTCTTAGCGAGGCGACACCACATCAGCCCCTGTTTGGACTAGATTTCATTTTGTTGGATAGAGATGCTTCAATTATATGCTTAGTCAAGTGAACAATAGTTGCTTTCATAAAAAATGGGTCCTGCTGTTCACATGCACATAAAAAAAAAACAAATACAACAGTATGTTGCTGTAAACTATTGTTTTTTTCCCGAAAACTCCAGATTGGATGCTAAGTTGCTGCTTGTAACTCTCAAGTTTTAGCTGACCAGTTGATTTGATTTGATCAAGATATATCAAGATATACAAGTGTGTACAAAAGTAAATCTTGATCCTAAACATGAATCCATTCTAACATGAGATCTATTTTGCCTTGTTGACATCCACTCCAAGAACCCTGATGATCGGGTCATCTCACCTTGAACATCAGGAGACGGTCTGTTTCCTAAAAGCTTCCTGTGCCCCCCTCTGCTCCATCTGCTGCCCCACCTGGCCCTCAACGTCCCATTGAGATCAGCTCGCTGCTGGACGCTCCCACCTTCCTGTCTGGCGCAAAGACGTCTTCGTAAACACACACATGAACATAAATGGGTTTCAAAATACAACAGATTTCAAGCGTTTTGACCTCAAATTTTGACCTTTTTTTTTTCGTTAAAGAGCAGGCTGATGCTGAAATAACTGCATTTCACCCCACCAGGGCAAGGTTAAGACAATTTTTATGCCCTTTGAGATATTATTATTATCAGAGAGAATAATTATATTATCAGAGAGAATGATTGGCTGCCTGTGTTTAAAAACACCAGCCCTGCAGCAACAAGTCTTATGTCTTACCCCAAAACCCACAGTTCCTGCAAGTTCAAATTCATCATATTTTTCACAACTCGATTGAATGAGTATTTAACCCTGGAGTTTGTTTTCAAAGTTGTTCCAGATCTGGGGGGCTGTTTCATACCTTTTCCGGCTTGCCCCTTGTTTTAACAAAGCTTTGTGAAATAGTGGAGTGCATAAACTTTGAAACACAAGAGTGATTTTTTTCCTCTGAGGGCTCACTTTTTGTATTTGCGCGTTGTCAGGTAACCAGTGTGGCCTATAAAACTTTGCTGGGTGGTGGGGGACATGCAATGCAAGCAGCTAGAAAACACAATATTTGAGTATTGCTCATGTGCTGTGTCAGGAAGCATCATTTATCATTTCTATGCTTCTGGGAAAGGATCACACCTAATGTGGGTAAGAGGTTTTTTTTTCTTTGCTTTTTAAATAATTTCTGCTGTACTGTTCCACTTCACTCGGCCCTTGGGCTCTTTGCCACGAGTTTGTAGGTCCGAGGGGGGTATCTGGCCATTATCAATGTCAGGTGAAACAAGAACTACTACATCTAGCACTGGTGGTATATATTTTTAGATTTTGGCCATTTCTAGAGTTTCTTAAATTCACCCCACTCTCTTTCCAGTGAAGCTCTTTATGTACAGTCACGTGTCCCGTCTCGTTTATGTGCAGGCCATGAAGATATTTCACACGGTGTTGGTGGAAACACTAATATACCTCTAGCTTGTGTGCTTAACCAGACCCGAGAGATGTTTTACAGCATAAAGTGCAACCCAGTCCCTCTAGATCTATTTACTGTTTAAAAATAGGTAACTTGTGTGTTCAGCAAGAATGACATCGGAAAACAAGAGCAAGAAGAAGCTTCTAAAGCTTGACCGAAACGTTCTCACGTAAATCAACCCAGTCCAGTCATGATCATTGAACATCTCGACTAAGATAAATTGTGAGATGTGCTTCAAACTCATTCCTAGCGTTCCGTAACACATTGCTCACAGCCCATTTGTGTTAGGGATCTGTTTTGTGTTCTGCTCCCCCTCCCTTTTTCTGTTTTGTGCAGGGCGTGTGTGACAGGGGGCGTGGCTGGCTCCTCCAGGGGAATGAGGCACACCTGAATCAACTCCACTAATTCATTCAGTCTTCAAGACCCTGGGCTGCACACCACTTCTCTGCCAGATTATTCCGTCTACTTGGTAGAGTTCTGTTCAGTGAAAGCTGTGTGTAAACTTTTTCTTGAAAACTCATGTTTGTTCCCTATGCTCAGGTGCCTCTCCTGGAGTGACTTTTTCGAACCACCCATCGGCCAGCCAGCCCCCTGTCTGCACTGCCCATCCTGCCTGCCTCCTGTCTGGGAATAAATTTTGAACTTTGTTTTGTCTCCGGCTCTGCTTTGGGGTTCCAACACAAACCATAACAGAATAATCTGGCCAACAATGGACCCCGCAGATGCTGAGAGATTGAGACAGGCCGTAGCCTTACAGGGATCCCGTGTTGGACAACATGAAGCTGCTTTAAAGGAAGTTATGGGTTCCTTAACAAAACTTAGTGCTGACGTGACCCAGCTTGGCTCTCGTTTGGAGCAAATGGCTTCTCACCTGGCTTCAATCACCTCACCGGATCCTCCCGCTGTCGCTGCCTCTCCTAATCAAGCTCCATCTCCAGCTCAGCCAGCCCAACCCCGAGAGCCATTCATTCCTACACCTTCCAGGTATTCAGGGGAAGCAGGGACATGTAGTCAGTTTCTCCATCAATGTATGCTTGTTTTTGATCAGCAACCATTAACATATTCGAATGATAGAGCCAAGGTGGCTTTCATTATGAGTTTACTTTCCGGCAAAGCATCGGCATGGGCAGTTGCTTTAGCTAACAGTAATTCACCTTCTTGCCACACCTTAGCAGCTTTTACCACCGAAATGCGCAAGGTTTTTGACCACCCGTTACAAGGTAAAGAGGCAAGTAATAGACTACTCTCTTTGCGTCAGGGAAGTGGTACAGTTTCCTCCTACTCGATTGATTTTCGTATCTTAGCTGCTGAATGTGGTTGGGATCACAAGGCCCTACAGGGGGTATTTTTTCGGGGTTTAAGTGAGGAGATTAAGGACGAACTGGCTGCACGTGATGAGACCCGCTCCCTTGAAGACTTGATTTCCTTAGCAATTCGTTTGGATGATCGCTTAAGAGAGAGACGTAGGGAGAGATCTGTCAGACGTAGCGCCTCCTATCCATCTTCCAGACCCTTCCAACTGCCTGCCTCGTCTGCACTCCGCCCTGCCGAACAGTCATCCACTGCTCCTGCTTCAGCCGCCTCGCCACCCTTTACTGAGGAACCTATGCAGCTGGGGAGAATGAAACTCTCTCCGGAGGAGCGACAAAGGCGCATCAACCAAAGGCTCTGTATGTATTGCGGCAAGGCTGGCCATATCGTGCCCAACTGTCCGTCGTGCCCAAAAGAGCAAGCTCATCAGCCACTGGAGGGGCACTGGTGAGTCATTCTCCTTCTGATCCCTCCGCCCGACGCATTCAACTACCAGGTACTATTACTTGTAATCAGACTTCATTTGCCATTTCTGCCTTAGTAGACTCGGGGGCTGATGACAATTTCATTGACTGCGACTTTGTTTCCCAGTGCAACATCCCAATTGAGTCCCTTCCTAAACCCAAGACTGTATTTGCTCTAGATGGCAAGTCACTGGCCACCGTGACTCATCGTACTGCTCCAGTTTCTTTACTGCTGTCAGGGAATCACCACGAAAAGGTTTCGCTCTATGTTATTCCCTCACCTTCATCACCTTTAGTGTTGGGTCTTCCCTGGTTAAAATCACACAACCCACACATAGACTGGTCTACACTCACCATCACCAATTGGAGCCTTTTTTGCCATACACATTGCCTTCATTCGGCCATTCCCTCTACTAAAGGCCACACCCAAGAACCTCCCAAGCCCATAGATCTCTCTGTGGTACCTTGTGAGTACCACGACCTCAAAGAGGTTTTCTCTAAAGACCGAGCTTTGTCCTTGCCGCCGCATCGACCCTATGACTGCGCTATTGACCTAATCCCGGGTGCTCCACTGCCCACTACTAAACTATATAACCTCGCTAAACCAGAGAGGGAGGCTATGGAGGCTTATATAACTGACTCTTTGGCAGCTGGACTCATACGGCCGTCTTCATCTCCTGTAGGCGCTGGTTTCTTTTTTGTGGACAAGAAAGACAAGTCTCTCCGTCCCTGTATAGACTACAGAGGTCTCAACGACATAACAGTAAAGAACAAGTACCCACTCCCACTCATTGACTCTGCATTTAGTTCTCTTCATGAGGCGTCTATTTTTACCAAATTAGACCTCCGCAATGCCTATCATTTAGTTCGTATTAAGGAGGGAGATGAGTGGAAGACCGCCTTCAATACCCCATTGGGACACTTTGAGTATTTAGTGATGCCTTTTGGGTTAACCAATGCCCCTGCGGTTTTTCAAGCCCTTATTAACGATGTTCTGAGAGACATGTTGAACCGATTTGTTTTCGTTTACATCGATGATATTTTGATTTTTTCTCGATCTGTAGAAGAGCATGTTCAGCATGTAAGACTGGTCCTTCAGCGTCTTCTTGAAAACAGACTGTATGTCAAGGCTGAAAAGTGCGACTTTCATGCGGCTACAGTACACTTCCTTGGTTTTGTAGTGGAAAAAGGGCAGATAAAGTCAGACCCTGCCAAGGTAAAGGCGGTAGCCGAATGGCCAACTCCGGCAAACAGGAAGCAGCTACAACGATTTTTGGGGTTTGCTAATTTTTATCGTCGATTCATTAGAGACTACAGTAAAGTAGCTGCACCTCTGACAAGGCTGACTTCTGTCAAGTTACCTTTTATTTGGTCAGCTGATGCAGAGGCTTCCTTTGTTAAGTTAAAGACCCTCTTTTGTTCGGCGCCTGTCCTTTCCCATCCTGATCCCTCAGCTCAGTTTATTGTTGAAGTGGACGCCTCGGACTCTGGCATTGGAGCGGTTCTGTCTCAGCGGACCATCTCCGATCAAAAGCTCCATCCTTGTGCTTTCTATTCCCGCCAGCTTAGTCCTGCCGAGAAGAACTATGATGTGGGCAATCGTGAACTTCTGGCTGTGGTCTTGGCTCTAAGGGAATGGAGGCACTGGCTGGAGGGAGCAGCAGAACCGTTTGTGGTATGGACTGATCATAAGAATCTTGCTTACCTTCGTTCTGCTCGCAGGTTGAATGCTCGCCAAGCTCGATGGGCACTTTTTTTAGGAAGGTTTAACTTCACCCTCACCTACCGTCCGGGATCCCGAAATGCTAAGCCTGACGCTCTATCCCGCCAGTTTGCTGCGCCCCTGGAGGAGAATGCTGTGGAAACCATATTACCCTCTTCCTGTGTAATTGGAGCGGCCCGCTGGGAGGTAGAGAGAGTGGTTCAGGAAGCGCAGGTCAGTCATCCCACACCTGAGCAATGCCCACCCGGTCTTCTGTTTGTTCCTCCTTCTGCCCGATCGTCAGTGCTTCAGTGGGGCCATGATTCCAAGTTGGCATGCCATCCGGGCTACCACCGCACTTTGTTTCTCATACAGCAGCGCTTCTGGTGGCCTTCCATGCTCTCTGACACCAAGGAATTTGTCTCCGCCTGCTCCGTCTGTGCTCGTAGTAAGGCCTCTCATCGCGCTCCTGCTGGTCTTTTACGTCCACTCCCTATTCCCCAGCGTCCCTGGTCTCACATATCTGTGGACTTTGTAACAGGCCTCCCTCCATCAGAAGGTAACACTGTCATTCTGACTATTGTTGATCGGTTCTCTAAGAGTGTGCACTATGTTCCATTACCTAAGTTGCCTTCTGCACTGGAGACCGCTAACCTGCTTGTTCAGCACGTTTTCAGATTACATGGTATACCCCAAGACATTGTTTCGGATAGGGGACCCCAGTTTACCTCACGAGTTTGGAAGGCATTTTGTCATGCTATTGGGGCCTCTGCCAGCCTGTCCTCCGGATACCACCCTCAGACCAATGGCCAGACGGAGCGGGCCAACCAAAACCTGGAAGCTGCGCTACGTTGCGTCACAGCCCGCTATCCGGTTTCCTGGTCCGTCCATCTAGCCTGGATTGAATACTCCCACAACTCGTTAATCTCCACTGCTACGGGTATGTCACCTTTCAAGGCTGCTAATGGCTTCCAGCCGCCTCTTTTTCCATCCCAGGAGACAGTTGCGGCGGTTCCGTCTATTCAGGAACATCTTCGTAGAGCTCGGTGTGTCTGGCATGAGGTTCGGGCAGCCCTGGCTCGGACAGCCACTCGGAACCAGAAACTGGCTGACCGTCGCCGATCTCCTGCCCCGAACTACAAGCCTGGTGAGAGAGTGTGGCTTTCGACCCGCGACCTGCCACTGCAAACTGATTCCCGAAAACTGTCACCCAGGTACATTGGACCCTATGAAATAGACCGTGTCATCAACCCTTCTGCTGTTAAACTACGGTTACCCCCGAGTTTGAATGTCCATCCGGCTTTTCATGTGTCGCTACTTAAGCCGGTCACTACAAGCCCTTTGAGCCCTCCGGCCGAGCCCCCGCCGCCCCCCCGGCTGGTGGACGGTCATCCGGCCTTCGCTGTGAACCGTGTTTTGGATGTGCGTCGGCGGGGCCGCGGTTTTCAATTTTTAGTTGATTGGGAGGGTTATGGTCCTGAGGATCGGTCGTGGGTATCCCGGTCTCTTATTCTGGACCCTACTCTCCTCAGTGACTTTTATTCCTTGCACCCTTACAAGCCCGGTCGGCCGCCGGGTGGCGCCCCTTGAGGGGGGGGTACTGTTAGGGATCTGTTTTGTGTTCTGCTCCCCCTCCCTTTTTCTGTTTTGTGCAGGGCGTGTGTGACAGGGGGCGTGGCTGGCTCCTCCAGGGGAATGAGGCACACCTGAATCAACTCCACTAATTCATTCAGTCTTCAAGACCCTGGGCTGCACACCACTTCTCTGCCAGATTATTCCGTCTACTTGGTAGAGTTCTGTTCAGTGAAAGCTGTGTGTAAACTTTTTCTTGAAAACTCATGTTTGTTCCCTATGCTCAGGTGCCTCTCCTGGAGTGACTTTTTCGAACCACCCATCGGCCAGCCAGCCCCCTGTCTGCACTGCCCATCCTGCCTGCCTCCTGTCTGGGAATAAATTTTGAACTTTGTTTTGTCTCCGGCTCTGCTTTGGGGTTCCAACACAAACCATAACAATTTGTTCACAGAGCAGAGCTTAAGGCACATTTCACAACGTTCAAGGAGTATACAACAAGTCGCCTGCTAGTTGAGGGCTAATTAGAAGTAGTGATAGTAAAGAACCCTTGTAACACTACATCGCTTTCCTGGCAAAATGTCTCGTAAACATCCGGAGCGTCAGAGTTTGTGGACAAACTTTATTATAGCGACTTCTCACAAACATGATTGAAGCACGAACACATATCAAATACATGTGTGTAATAGAAGTTTTACAGACATGTGGCGTTTTGTGGTTCTGCTCCAAGGAACTCCAGTGGGCGGGGCCAACTCCTGCCACTCTGCAGAACATTAATGGGCAGGATTTTCCTTTCATTCAGTTAGAGCTAATAGGTGGCGTTCACGTTTTACAATGGGATGATGTCATAATTGGCAGGTGGAGGGCAGGGGCCAATACAACTCTATGGGAGAAATACAGTTTTTGTAAATGTTTTTCCTCATCAGCATTTGATATCTGACACATTATTTTTATGTCGGAAAGTCCTTTCTACTGGACAACATCACGCTCATGTTTTTGAACATTGTCTCCACTTTTGGACGCCTTTGTGAGGAAATAACTGGACATTAATTCATGTCTTCTGACAGAGAAGAAGAGAAACTTTGAGACAGTTTTTGTTTCATGTGGATTCTCCCATTAATGACATTCGCCAAAACCTAGTTACCGAGGTTACCGCCATAGTATTTTCAGTTGCCCTCCACCTCAACTTTAGGCTCTTTAGAATGTTGTGATGTCACTCAACCTATTTAGCCATTTATTTACTGTAAATCCCGTTCCTTACGTTTCCCACGGCCATTTGCAAAAAAAACTCACACCGATTGACTGCGGTTAGATGGGAAAACGGGGGAAATGCAGCAATGGACACTTTAGTCACATGACCAGCTGTTTGCGAAACAGGCTCCGAGACTGCCCATATCTAATTAGAAGGCATATACTTAGACGCACAGTACAGTAGGGGTCTCTTTCCACAAGCGTCAACTTTAACTATAGATTGAAAGACAAAATACACAAGAAAAACAAAATCAGGTACAGGGCCTTTAGACCTTCATTCAGAAAGCAACCATTTTCCTTCATCCCATCGTCGCAGGCTACATGCTAACTATGTTTATGTTTCCACTTTTATTTGTACTTGTATTTCTTTAGTTCTGGCATCTAAAGTTACACTCCACCTTTGGGCTATAAGACTATGAGATAGGACCCCTTTGCGCTGAACCTGTGTAATGTATTCCGCAGCAAACACCAAAGAGAGCAGCTCTTCAAAAGTTTGTGTCTTGTCTGAAAGCCCATTATCCGCGCCCTAACAGCTGTACTTTCCCACTTTGGAGAACTACAAAAGGTCTGCAACATTTCTTTGTGTCAGGAAGTTATCTCCGTCTTGCATCTCCGACCTCGGCCCCGCTCCTAATTACATGGTGATGTACCAGACACTTCTTAAGGTTGTCAGTAAGCGCGACGTGCTGAGGACAAACAAAGTCTGCACTAATAGCGCGCAGCTTTTATCTCACCGCTGTGTTTATGATAAATTGCCGCACCGCAAAAAAAAGCATTCTCCTAATAACGTGTGAGGGAAAAAAGTCACAATAAAAACAACCAGGGGCAATTTTGTGCGCGCTCTGTTTGGTTTCAGCTTTTGACAGTTTTTAACGATCTGTCTGCCACTGATATGACAAACAAGAGTGCGAATTATCAAGTGCTATTAACAAAGTGGCCCCGGTTAACGCTGTGAGTGGACAATTTGATAGGAAAGGACAATTGATGATTTTGTGAAGAGGCAACAATGGATTTCACATGTGGCGATTTTAGAAGATAATAGTCTTTATAACTTTGTTGGAAAATATGACAAACCTTCCAGGGTTAGAGTGACATTTTTACCCAATTTAATGTTTGTCCTCTAAAATAATTCTGTTGTTTTCATTTGCACACCAGAAAAGGAGGGCTTGTGTACAATGTAGCACCAAGCTTGCGACTGCGAGTGTTAATTGCTGGTAAGCTTGAGTTATCCTGTGTTTATGCGCCGGGTAGTTAATCAAAGTACTATTATTGTAGCTTGTTGGGCAAAATGCTCAGGTTCTTGGCATGGCTCCTCCGGACACCTCAACACATAGCTTCCTGGTAGATGCACTGTGTTGGCCTGTCTGACATCTTGCCTAAAAATTGCAGAGTAAGACGAAGGAGATGGTGCTCGACTTCAGGAAGAAGCTGAACATCCAGGGGGAGGACATTGAGGTGGTGGACAGTTTCAAGTACCTGGGTGTCCACCTCAACAATAAACTGGACTGGTCCCACAACACCAACGCCCTGTACAAAAAGGGCCAAAGTCGCCTCCACCTCATGAGGAGACTGAGGTCTTTTTATGACTCTGTGGTAGCCTCTGCTATCCACTACGCTGCCGTGTGCTGGGCCCCGGACTGCACAGAGCAAGACAAGAACCTACTGAACAAGCTGGTTAGGTGAGCCTGGGCTGCCCTCTAGACTTTGGGGGAGGAGGTGAGGGACAGTAGGGTATTAGCCAAGCTCACCTCCATCATGGACAACACCTCCCACCCACTACACAGGACTGTAGAGGAGCTGAGCAGCTCTTTCAGTGGAAGACAGAGGCACCTGAGTGTTTCTGAGAGCTGAATGTAACAAGTGAATGTCTCCATCAATAAAGACTTTATCTCATCTTATCTTACAACATTTTCCAGCTTCTCTGCCTTTCTTTCAGTGAAGGACAAATACCTTTATTTACTCAGAATTTAGAGTTTAATTATGTTTTTGTAAGCTCTCAATCATCCATGAGTTTTCCATCATGCCATGATATTTTCGTCGTCAAAAGGGCCGGGTACCATAAAAATGTTTTAGATACCGCTACTATACTTGGTTTACGACATAAAAATTTGAAAAATATGTGAAAAATGTTCCTCCTTTTGCGCTGAAACAACCAAGTCACTTTCTTTAAAGGAATAAAGTAGTTCACCGTTTTTCCATAATGAGATATGTTCTTACCTGAGCTTAGACGAGTTAATACGCACCTGTCTGGTCTGTGTGCGTGACCGTGGAAGAGCTTGGTCGCTTCTAACTTCACCCCCGTTTTGAGCTGTAGGAATACATTGGGAGAGGCCAAATGCTAACAACATCTTAGGTCTTTTGGCATGACTGAGGGCACGCACAAACAAATACCAAACAGGTACGCATCAACTCGTTTAAGCTCAGGTAAGAACATAGCAAAACACATTTTTGGTCATTACTTTCATTTTTTCGATACTAGTAGTACCTAAACTTATTTTCCGATACCATACTGGTATCATTTAACGGTACCCAGCGTCAACTAGTCTGGTCGGTTTGAGTGTAAGTCATTTCGCTTTTCTCTTTCCAGAGCTTCTTCTCTTCAGATGGTGAGTGAGTGAGCTGACGACTTTGAAATTCATGTCTATATAATAGGGCTGAATTACTTTCTCCTCTCCACCCTATGCACAGCTTTAAGTTGCAAAACATGCCCAGTTCCAGTGTCCTTTTTATAGCTTGAATAAAGCTTGATAGAGGACGTTTAAATAATTAAGCCTTGTGGGTCAAAAGCTGCCAAAACTGTGACAAGGTCGTGTTGATTGTCAGTGGAGGGCACTGACTGAGAAAAGTGTTGAGCCCTCATTTTTCTGTGCCAGCTTTCAAAGTTGTGCTGTAAAAAAAAAAAGAAAAAAAAAAAATGTGAAGAGCTAAAAGAGGAATGAGAAGAGACTTTGATTTATTTTATATCAGAAGTTACATGAAAGACGAGAACTGACTGGGTTTACTGACACTTGATAACAATCCATTCACTTTGACAGAGCCTCACAGATTGGATTCAATGCAGCGTTTTAATGGGGATCAAATGGAATATCTCAAGTTGCATGTTACGAGCTCCACTGTGAAATAGAAATGACCTAAACACAGTTGGCAGCCTGTGTCTCACTACTGTGGGAAGAGTGAAGCCGTGTGGTTTGAGGAGCAGATAGCTGTAGGAACTTTCGGAATATGGCATTTAAGTGGAAGCCAAACTTTAGGATTGTTGTCATAGTGTAGTCTTGCCAATGCACACCGCAATCAGTTTCCGTTCTCCAGCAGCCCCAAAAGCTTGTTCCTTTTGCCCAAATGTGTTTTTCCAGGACATGACTTTGGGTTCGCTTCATATGGACCAAATGTGATCGCAGCCTTAGACATTTGAAAACGTAACAACTTGTCCTCAATCCTAGAAATGAACTCTACAATCTTCTGTTATTATTTTGACGGCAGATCCTCCCGAGGCACACGAGAAAAGCTACAGACTCTGATGTGGCTCAGTGACCTTTTTATTTACGCTCAGTCTCTCTCTCTCTCTACCCACAAACCCACGTCAGCGCCATGTGACGGGGTTGGTGAGGGCCCTCGTTAGCGACAGAAGGCGTCCCCTGACCGAGGGGACCGCGCCGCTTCTGCACAGAGCACATTAGATCCATTTTCTGCTGTTTGCGTCTTCAGTCAAATCTGCCAAGACTCGGGAAGCTGGAGGGTAAACTGCACTGCAAAATCAAGCAATGGCAATAACTGTGATGAAGCCGGTATTAAACGCAGAGAAGAGGGAGCCGCGGCAGATGGAAGGACTATCAATGAACGCACGCTCATTTATTGTTTTATTCAAGCGGAATTATGGGCCTATTGCAAAGTGATTACACGAGCCATATAAAAACAGGTCTTACATTTATTTTTGTTCTGATGAATCACATGAAAGAAAGTGAAGTGTGAGGAGAGACACTCAGCAACCTGTTTAAAATGGGAGACAGACTCTGAAGGCTGGCACAGCGGTGGTGCATGGGCTTCTTTTGGATTCATTGGATTCTTGATAGTGGAGTGCCCCAAGGCTCGGTTTTAGGACCCGTTTTGTTTTCACTGTACATGTTTTTAACCTGCTTTGGTCCATATTTGCTCTATTTTGACTATACTTGGAATAACAAATCAATTAACAAGTATATGGTGGTACTCCATGTGAAAAGTTCGAGAATTGTGTGTTCTGCATTGAATCCAAGGACACATCTGGAGGGAACTCTCCGAGACACACGCTCCACACAGGAAGGAATCGAATATGGGATCGTCTTGTTGGTGTAAACCTCTCAACACAGCACAGAGTACATTCACAGAATCATGTTCATACTGTACCCAAGCCAAACCAACTTGATTTAAAAAGTGCAGAACACAGTAAATGGTAAAATGGTCTCAACTTATATAGCACTTTGCCACTTACATTATGTCACCTTTGAAGTCAATACGGTGACGAACAGGGAGCCAATGCATGGACTTCAAAATTGGTTTCATGTGTGTTTTATAGAAGGCATGAGGCTCATAGACATAGCAACAACAGACGTATTATCCACACTCCTCCCTATTTATGTTCTTAACAGCAATTCAAGAGAGTACCCATGATAGCTGCTCATTCTCTTCCTATAGAGCATGTTCCAAAAAGTAGGAAAATCCGCCCCCGTGAGGCGGTCAGAGCAGCAACAAGCCTCCACAGTGCTTCAGGGCCTGTCAGTCAAAGTCTCAGGCTTAAACCTTTTAATTCTACAGCACAAAAACCAGTGCGGTTAAAAATATATGTCCAGTGTTGTCACATGAGTCATAGCATTTTTTAGAAAAAAAATAAACAGTTTGGAGCCAAGCTTTAAAACAGTGTTTGTGAGGTGCAAAGACTCAATTGGAATCAGTTTTAAAATATTGCAGATATGTCAGCTCCCGGCCATCAGGATCAAAGAATGTTCCTCACCCATTGTTGCACTGGTTGAGCCCAATGCATTGCTCAGATTGCAGGCCAAAAGAACATTTTATTTTGTTTTATTTATTTGTTTTATTTGGTCAGGACAGTGCGTGTTAATGAATACACATGGGACACATGCATGTACTGTAAACGCGCCGCTAATTTCCATCCGTTGTTCCCCACTCGCACTCGCAAACACACTTTGGTGCATGACTCATTTAGATTGTGTTTCTCTGAGGCGCACTGCGCTTACAACACTTTGCTAAATAAACACAATTGGACTGAATCAACTTACTTTCCAGATCCGCTTTACTTTTGGAGAGATGTGTTAAAGCTTTTGTTAACAGCACAACGCGATTTCAAATTAGGTAAAAAATCAATATGGCTTTCAGTTAGTACACAGTGGCAATGCTGCTTTCATTTTTGTACTTATACTATTTTTCACCGTGGCACAAAGCCAGATAAGAAACATCAAATTACTTTCCCTCATCCTTTCAAAATCAAATGAGATTCCTGCAGTGCATAGGTCTGCTAATCCAATCACGCACTGCTCCCTTCTCCTCAGACCAAGATAACATGCACTTAATCAAATCACGGCTTTCAAGGCATTTTATATGACTGTTATAATCGTATGGGCCACTTTCTATTCTGGTCTGTGATGAAATGCACTGTATGAGAAAAGGATTACCAATGTTGTTATTATTATTGGAGAAGTATTCAATGGGTGGCATGTGAAATGATGAGGGATAAACAATACATTGTAATACCTCTACCTCTAGTTAATTGCATTTATATGAAAAAAATAAATACGCATAACTTCCATCTGTCAGTCAATGTATTTTATTTTATTCAACCTATATTTACCCAGAGTCCATTTTTGTGTATTCCTTATTTACATAAAGAATGACAATATCCATACACCCGTGTACCAAAATGTCTTACTTTATGGTTTGGACTAATTCTAGTAAAATGTTTGAGACCTCCCCTCCTGGAACCGCCACCTTAATGTGGTGGAGGGGTTTGAGCACCCGAATGATCCTGGGGGCTCTGTTGTCGGGGGCTTCATGCCCCTGGTAGGGTCTCCCATGGCAACCAGATCCTAGGTGACGGGTCAGACAAAGTGTGGTTCAGAAGCCCCATATGAGAGACCAACAGGCCCGGTTAAAATCATGAGGCCGTTCTTCTGTGGACCCACCACCTGCAGGAGGAGCCATAAGGGGCTGGTGCAATGTGATTTGGGCAGCTCCAACAGCTGCCCCACAACCCGGAAACGGACAAGTGGAAGAAGATGGATGGATGGATGGATGGATGGATGGATGGATAAGACTTACAAATCCACACATTTCTTCAGCTGAAACACTAAAGAAGCACCAAGGCTCCCCCACACCCCCACAGTGGAGGCAGCACAGCACAAGAGGCGCTACAGGAAACAAAAAAAGGGGCAAACAATGAGGTATCCGGGCAAGACTCGCAGTTAAGCCACACAAGTCTTTTACTGTTCTGGCTAATATACGTCCACTGAAGAATAAGATGGATTATACATAGATAAATACTTTTGTGTGTTCATATTCGGAGTCCTGGCTCATCTGTTAGGCGGAGTTTCACAGGTGACCCTCAGGTGAAGAATGGTGTCAGAGCCAGGAGAGAAGGAGGAGGACAAAGATGATGATGAGAAGGAGCGAGAGGAGGCAGTGGCGCGAGCGGAGGGAGCTGTGCAGGAGGAAGAGGATGGAGGCCAGTGCAGGACGCCACGCTCTGAAATAGGGACAAACCCAGGAAAGGGAGCACTATTTGAAAGGAGCACTGAAGGCAGCCAGCCAGGTTTCCTATACCTCCATAAACATGGTCACATGGGCCCACAAAGGCGGCGTGTAGAGTCGCAGCGGCTCAGGACTAACCCTACATCTGAACGCAATCTAATAAAGTGCTTCCTTCCTTCAATCCTTCCTTCCTTCAGCCTATACGTTTTCATTTCTAATGTCTGTACAACTATGTCTCAACACATTTCACATCTTATCTCACTTTTACTACTTTTTGTGGTGTTCAATCAAGCTACAGTGACCAATGTCTGTAAATCTGAGTTCTTTATTATGGGTACTGGCACCTTTTGTATTAAAAAAGAAAATCAATGTTTAATGTTTCCTTCTTGCTCACAAAACCAGCCCGTAGCACACATTATTATTCTCATTAGAGCAAAATCAATCCCTGACGAGACATTGTTCAGCTCCTTTGGTGAATAGCTGATTCCTCTCAGCCTCACCAGTGAGCGTCGCAAACCAAGGGATAAACCAAGAAATGAATACTGGCCAAAGCTGATGGATTAAAAAGGGAATGGGGGCTTCAAATCAATAAAATGCGCTGCAATGCTCAAGTAGACTTTTATTGTTTTAACTGCCACAGCTCCTGATTGATTTATCGAGCCATGTTTTCTGCATCTACGGCATTTTTTTTTTTTTTATAAAGAAATATTCATGAACGCTTTATCGCTGGATGGGGATCAGAGAAGAAAAGAAGAGAAGAAAAAGCCATTGCATTCATGGATCCATTCTGCAGACTTTTGCGTGACCTTGTTAAATTATATCCTTTTAAAGCAGAACTAAGCAACTTTTTTACCTTAATAAATCCTTTTCGTTCTTTTTTTAAATTTATTTTTGTTAATGGGATGATTGGGGGGTCTTTCATCTTCCTCTGGTGTCTCTGGCCAGAAAACCACACTTGCAACTTTCCCTGTCTCTGACTCGGCATGTCCCAGTGGGAAGAGGCCTCGTGGGAGGCCCAGGGCACGCTGGTGGGACTATGTCTCCGAGCTGGCCTGGCGTCGCCTCGGGGTCCCCCCAGAATAGCTGAAGGAGGTGTGTGTGGATCGGGAAGTCTGGGCATCTCTGCTGAGACTGCTGCCACCGCGACCCGGCCCCGGATAAAGCGGAAGAAAATGGATGGATGGATTCTCAGTGGAAAAATAATATCTCCATTGTATAATTTGGTTGTGGCACAATGTACAAAATCCCTCTCTCCCATTGTCTTTTCTCAGCATAGTATTTACTCTCACGGACAATTAATGAGTTAAAAAAATAAAAAATAACGCAACATGCCACGACAGCTGCAGTGGCACTTGTGGCCTCTAGGTGCAAAAGCTACCTAGTTCTGCTTTAAGTCCAGGCACATTTAATTACGCTCAATTCATAGATGGAAAAAAAGACGATCTGACGAAAACACGAAAGAGTGCAAAAAAAAACATTATCACAAAAGGCTTTAGCTCTGTCAGAACTAAAAGCAGGTAAATTAGTCTTTTTGGTTCAATTTATTTCATTGTTTTCATTGTGTGTGAAATTGATTCCATGCAAATTGGGTGCAATAAAAACGAGTCTGTAACTGACATCAGCTTTTTTGCAGATTTGTGTTGTGGTGGATTTTTTTCTCTCTCTGTCTCTCACACACAGCAGGACAGCCCTTTAAAAGGCGACATGGGACTTTCTCCTGTTATTTTCCAAATTTCAGGGTGACTTGTTGAATTGGAAAAAAAAGGGTGACACAAGTGACAGCTTTTAAACCCAGTACAAATTTGCAGTTTAATTCACACTGACAGAAAGAAGCACAAGGTGGATGAGCTATCAAAGAGGAAAGTTCAGGAGGGAGTAGAGCAGTACATAAAAGGACACCAAAAAAACCCTCTTACACAAGAGAAAAATGTACGTGTTATATCTTTCTTTGGTTAAAAATAGACAAAATGCTTCCTCTCAAAAGTAAGTGCAGCTAGTGTAGTGAAGTGTAGTGTAGAGCTCTTTTAAAATACATGAAAAGGAAGGCAAGAAAACCCAGGCCTGATCCAATATTACATGGTGCACTTAGTTAGTAGAGCTCTGCATAGTGTGTGTTTAGAAGGAAATTTAGAAAACTGTTGATTTTGTGGTCTTACCTCAATAAGCTATGGGTGTGTACTTTTTTTCATACACAAGAATGAGTATACCTGAGAACTCACTAGATTATGGCTTATATTATGGCTATTATGGTTAGTATGTGCGAGCTTAAAGGAGCTATATCATGCTATTTTAGCCATTCCAAAGTTAAGTACAGGCATTTATATGATATATTGTACCTCTACCACTATGGAGCACTCATTTTTGTGATAAATATAAGTGTTTTCTGGAGGTATTTTTCAAACCCGGAAGACACAACGCTTCGATTCAGTTAACTCCGCCCCCTCTCTCCGCACATACAACTTTACCGTAATATAAATAAACAGCAATAAGTGAAATTGCTTCATGATGCAGTTATACGGAGTTGACATCTGCAACACAGCTTCATAAATGGCTAACACGCAAGCTAACACACACGCTAATATGCTAACACACAAGCTAACCCGCGTTTGGACTGACTCACCGCTCTGGTCCATCGATGTTTACATTATGGGACATGCGTTGGTTATAAAAGTTAATCCACTTTGATTCTGGCGAAGGTTCACCAAACATCCATCAGTGACAGTCACAGAAAAACAATATTTTGGCTGATAGTCGCTGAATCCCGGAGAAAAAAACAGCTAGACGAGTGGCCTCTTCCTGAAAAAGGTTGAATAAACTCCGTAGCCAAACGCGCTTCTTTTTCTCCGTGACATGATCGTTAGTTAAGAATAAAGAACAGGTGTGTCCAGAGTAGGTAACGAGCTCCATCTTCACAGCTGCAGCGCAAACATGACGTCTGTTCAGACGCTCAAGGCGATGTGTTTGTTTTGGCCACAGCTGACCTGGATGCACCTCGGGCACTTCCTTTTTATTTTTTTTATTTTTTTATTTTCTTTCTCTTTGTTTCTCTCTTACGACAGAAATAATGAAAACGCTGTTTTACAAATTAAAATCAGGCCTTAAGCATAGAATTAAGACATTACATTGCAGACGTTGAGCACTTCCGTTCCGCTGTTACGACACAACTGAACACTCAGTCGTTCACCAGGAGAGGGAGGAGCAGCTGCTCAGAGAGCAGGATTCAGGACAATTACTGAGAGCTGCGTGAATGAAGCCACAAACCACTCTGGGGTTGTTTTTGATAAGGAAATAGCATAACAACATGGCTAAAAGCTCTAAAGAGTCGATTTTGCATGATATAGGACCTTTAATATAGAAGGTGCAGTTACACGTATGACCTGAGGTGGCAGTAGTGAGCATAAAATGGCGAACTTGCATCTAGCCCCTTTAACTCTATTTTATCTACCTTGTACTTTTCTGTGCCATTGCCTGAAATAACGACATAAATTCTTGCCAAAAAATGCCAAGAATTTACATTGCATACTTCTCTTGCCACATCACTAAAGCATTGCCTGACTGGAGCTGAAACTGTCACTCTCAAAGTAACCCTGCACCCCAGTAAGTGTCCGGGAGCACGTCAAAAACTAAAATCGGTGAAAGATTCCTGCTGTGTGAAAACGCCTATAGTCCCCCGTGGCGTGTCCATGGCCTTTTTACGGGTGAGTCGCGCGGCCTCGGTTTTGAAGGTGCTGATTTTCATCCCAGTCACTTCACAAACGCCAATTGTTTGTAAAGAGTATATCCAGCTGACTAAAGAAAGCACAATCGCATAAACAGTGTAAACCAGTGTGTTGCCATGAGAAGATAAATGATTGTATTTAAATCCAGTAGGAACCTGTTTGATTTCTGCGTTCTGCCTCATCAGCTGCACAGTGCAAGTGCTTTGTCGAGCTCGCCCCGTCTCGCAATTTATGGACATGGTCATGATAGTGCATATGTGAGCAGCTTAAATGTCACTGTACATGCATGCTGCGTGTGGGAGTTGGACAGTGATAAACTCAATTCATAAAATCCAGACAGGGGCCAAGTCCAATATGGTCCATAGTTCAACGGAAATGAATGGTGAGCTGCTGATTCATGCATTCTCGAAAGAAATGACAGTGAATAATTATTACGGGTCTTCTACGTGTCAGCAGGTAAGAACAGATATGTTAAACTTTGTGTACAAGCATAGAGTGATTTGAGATTTAAGGGGAGACACCCGGAAACAAAAAAATATCTAATCTTCACGATAACATGTTTAATGATTGCACTGATTCTATGTTTGGCGACAGATTTCTATGTGAAGTTTCAAGGAGCACGTTCTCAAAATGCATTTTTTCTCAAATGGGTGGGACAACATCTCCACGTCAGTAGCACCTACTGCAGGGGTGCCCAAACTTTTTGTCTCCGAGGGCCAAAATGAAAAGGTTCCAGTGGGTCGCGGGCCAAACACGGCGATGTCAAGCGTGGAAACACATATAACTGCAAATAACAATAGTTTATTTTTCGGTGTACATTTGCATTTGATTCTATCTATGCAAATAACATGCTACATTATGTTAGTTTGAGTACAACAAAATCAACAATCATTTAAGTTGCGATAACTGATTTCTAATTCACCCCAAGTACAGAATCCTACTCTTTTCCATACAGTCAAAGCCTTCCTGTTAAACACTGTCAGATATGTGAAGCATCTCAGCCATCAAAGGCCATGGAGACACCTGTGTGAGCACCTCTTCATTACACCATCTATAATAATGCATGTTTAAAGCCCTCATTATCTTTGCGCCTCCTCTCGTCATGTAACACCCGCCGTTGCCCCGCGCTCCAGAGCCCAATTAACTGTGAATGGGCACTCACAGCTCCTCCACGCTAACCTTCACAATGACACTGACACACGTACGCAAACACAGAGATATTTAGCAGCTGATGATGAGGTTCGTCAGGCGTGCGAGGACTTCAAGTGCAATTAGTCTACTATCAGCCAGAGGAGACAGGTTCGGATCAAAGCCTGCTCTACACAACCACACTGTGAACCAGGACATTTTGGGATCTTGTCTGGCAGGTGGACCAGGAGATAGGCATTATGCTTGTCAGCGCTTCAAAACACATAGAAAATGTATTTATGTTTTTCTATATGTGGCCCCAGAAATTAAAGCAATGAGGTTCGTTTTGGATAACATTGTTGCCCGTATCATTTCGCAGTTCTGTTGATTCCAAACGTTTCTTAGTTGATGTTTCAGTTTCCATTGGGTTACCGCAGTCCTGTAGTTGTAGCGATGCCGTCTGAGCGGGGTCTTTGCATGGCTTGGGGCTTTGACAGTGAAGTCCGAGAGCAGCCGATCCACTCAGCGACTAGCATCAACTAACCACCAACACGGAAGACCGGGTGTACAGGAAGTCAGAGGTTAAACAATACACAAGAAATGAAATTCTTCAGGTGCGCACAGCCAATCACCATCTAAAGTACTGCCACATATTTTAATAGCTTTTAGTAACTATTCAATAGAAGGAAAAGGAAGTTGATAACTTTTGTGATACAACTGGATAACCGTTGCATGATAGGCTCACATATTTAAACTGCTGTACAAGCTTGTCCAGCTTTAAAAGTGAAATCTGTCCACTCTCCAGATTCGTGGTAAGCTAATATTAAAACAAGTAAGTACTGTATTTGTCATTATACAATAGTACAATGAAATTGTGTAGATCAGATGTTAGAGTAAAGGTGCCTACACACAAAACTTGGATCGCATGGCACGTGTCGTTGATTCCTGTGTATTGTCGATGTTAGAGCGGTGGGAATTAGCGGCAACGGTGAACGCGGCGGGAGGAGGCAGGAGGAGTCCAAACATGCATTCAGGAATAATTTATGGAACATCTGAATTCGGAGCAACACAACCACCTCTTCTACATCATAAAGACACAAGTGAAACGGAGACACCGTCTGAAAAGCGGAAATATTCATGACGATCAGCAGCTGTGGTTTGAAATGCCTTTCCCGAGATCCAGTCATTCAGATCACAGGAACAAGGCACTGGACTACAAGCATGTTTTAAAGGGAATTTTATCATGACATGAGGCTGGACAGACGGGTACTACACACTCCAAACCATCCATCCATCCATTTTCTTCCGCTTTATCCGGGGCCGGGTCACGGGGGAGCAGTCTCAGCAGAGATGCTCAGACTTCCCGATCCACACACACCTCCTCCAGCTGTTCCCGAGGCGACACCAGGCCAGCTCGGAGACATAGTCCCACCAGCGTGCCCTGGGCCTTCCACAAGGCCTTGTCCTACTAGGACATGCCTGTAACACCACCCGCGGGAGGCAACCAGGAGGCATCCGGAACACATGCCCTAGCCACCTCAGCTGCTCCTTTCGATACTTGAACTCCTCCACTTGAGGTACACTCCAAACCCACATACTGAAATAATATCCGGGAGAGGCTCAGTGCGCCACCACTGTGAGCCAACCTGATCAGCATGTTTTTGGAGGTAGGAAACCCGGCTGGCTGCCTTCAGTGCTCCTCTTAAACGGTGCAACGCCTCCTAGATTTTTCCCTGTTTCAGAGCATAGTGTCCAGCACTGGTCAGCTCCACCAACTCCTTGTTCCTTTTCTGCTGCTGAAGCTGTCAATCTGATTCTCTACCACAACCAGTCACTCACTCCACATTCGTACACACTAAAGAAAGGTCAAAAGGAGCACCACAACAGCCTCTGGATTAGCGCCATGATCATGGTCTCTGACAATGTTCCTTTTTGTTTTTGTCGGAGTTGTTTATGTTTTTTATAACTCTATAGAATTTCCTATGTTCTTGTAAAGCTCGCTCTTTGCCCAGTGTTTATGAATGCACTTTGATTGATTGCTACAAGAGCAAACAAAACATAAGAAAGAAAGGTAAAACAAAGGGTTCAGTTATGGATTAAAACAGAACTTTCTATAGACAACAATTTGACCGCATATCAGTGATGACATTATTGGATGGGTCCCCAGTCTTTATCCCCCTCCACTCACAAAGCAGGTTGTAGCTTCTTTATCAGTGAAGGCTTTTTGGAAATATGCTTTAACTATGAAGGAGACTTTGTTTTAAATTCCATTATTGTCTCTTTAATTACTTCTTGTGGTATGTAATTAAGTCATTCATCATCATGGGGTGTGACCCTTCCAGGACACCGTAGAAGCATGTCTCATAGCAGTAACCCGGAGTGCCACTGCACATCTCACATTGCCCTCCTCAAGAACATCACTTCCTCTGCTCCCTGTGTACTCTTCATACTTCTGCTCTAAAATGAGGAGGCTGACAGTGCCATTGTCCATTTCCTGGTGAAACGACAACAGTGCAGTTTATTTTAGCAATGTGCTCTGAAATGTGAAAGAATCTCACTTTATGAAAAGCCCATTAGTTTCTATGTCTAAAGTAAAATGATGAAGAAAATATATAACACAAGCAAAGTGTAAAGCTTCGGGGAAGAAGGGAGAGAAGGCTTGAAACAGTGAAGAATTTGAGAGGGATAAAGAGTAAAGCTGGAAAATTCAAAAGGGTTTTGGAGGGTGACTGGCAAAAAAGAGAGCATTACACAGTGGTAAAGTGTAAGAGAACAGCACTTCACGTATAAGTACTTGATATATTGATTTAAATACTATGAAATATCATTAAACTTTGAATCTCATGTTATTTTTAATGCCGCATATTGTATATGTATTTTGTGACTAAGTTACAAACACAACTCCTGTGTCATGTGCCTGTGCGGATTATAAAACCAGCTTTGGTGCTGATGGGTTTATACCAAAGGAAGGATGCTTGTATTACAAATTAATGTAAGAGTTAAGTAGACACGCACGTCACAGAAAACTGAAAGCGTGCAGGATCTGAAGAACAATATGACACAAAGGGCAAAAAGGTCCACACAGCTTGTGCACTCCCAATATCTTTTAATGCTGCAGAATGCAAGCGCCATGATTGGTTGCTTCTTTCGTTCCCTCTTCTAAGTTGTTAATTAAAAAAGTGGTTTAAACATCGCAATATGAACGCAGAGGAGCAACAGAGAAGTTGGAACAATTCTGGCTTGTGTCAAGCGGACGGGGTTGCAGTGGGCGGGACCGGCCGCTCGAGTATAAAAGGGCCTTTAGCGTTGTCAGTAGCTGGAAGTTTGCATGTGTGAGAAATGGGTTGTTGGTGTTTTTCCTTCGGTGGCAGGGCAGTCTGTTTGACCTCAGCGTTAGACCTATCCATCACCAGGGGAGACAGTGTTAACGTCTCATCCGTCAGCCCATCAGACGGACCACAGGCGTGGGCATCGGTACACAATCTGTCAGTCTCAACATTGATCCAATGCCCTCACGAACTCAAAACTGACCACTACGGACAACTATGTAGTTAAGAACCTTCACTTTGACTTTTTATCTTACAGGTTGCGTTCAGTTTAGGTCAGTGATTATTTGTCAATTCTACCACATGCAAAGCAGAAAATCCAAATCAAAAATGCGAGAGAGTGCTAGGATCTACGTTCATTAATTCATTGTTTTTGAAAGAAATTTCCAAAATCTACAAATGCTGACCCTTGTCAAGGTTGAGATGTGGAGCCAGGCTGATGGTCATGTTCGTGTTGTTTGTTAATGGGGCAAACCCGTCCAGACACAGGGATCTACAAACTTGCCTTATTAAACTTGTGCAGGGATTTCAAACCATTTCCTCGCCAGCCATTTCCACATTCCCACTTGTGCCTGATGAGTCACACTGTGCATTTTCTTTTTATTCTGAACATCCTGAACACAGTACATAAATAGACTTTACTTTTTTTTTTTTTCAGTTCTGGCATGGCTGAAACACCTCTGTGAGTGTCTTTGCTATTTTTGCAATGCAAAGGTAGATCACAGGGTAAAAAGACGACCAATGATCTTCCAGTCCTTAACTGATCACAATCCCACCTCTGACAGAATAATGGCTCTTCTTTTAAATGCTGTTCTGATCATTTTTCCAGTTCTTTGTGCCAGTTATTGTTTCATCTAGAGTCATTCAATTAATCAAAACCAGGTCAAAACATCTACATTTACGGTTATCAGTAACATTTCCATATTCTGACCTGTCCTCCATGTCAGTAATAAAAAGACTCTTCCGAATGTGATGTCACATGAACTCAGCCAATGGGAAAGAGTCCAGCTATACTGAATATTCTCTCTCTCGTGAATAGTAAGCTGTATTTGTGGAAAACCCGTATTCATTTCAAAGTCCTGCACAAGATTTGTAAGCACAAAAGCAAACAACAGAGGAACGGGATTAGTGCGGTTTGTGCGCATACGTTTGCATATCACTAATGGGCCAATGATTATTTTAGCTTCTGATTTAATGTTAATCACTCAATCCCACAAAGGAAGGCGTCCAGATCGAGAAGCTAACGATGCAACTGTTTTAATGAGTAAAATCTCTTTAGTAAACAAATGATGAATGAAAATACCATGTTTACCAGGACTTAGCTGTTATACTCTCTCATATTAGCTGCTATAATGATGTTCACTGTATAATATTCCGTTTCACTTGTGTGCTGCAGTATGAAAAAAGGCAGGAGTAAACTCATTAACATAAGGAATTCACAGAAAGGACCCTGAGTGGGATCACCCGAGAATGAACCTACCGTCTGATGTGCACTAACTACTCTGCCAGTGTGTTTCTCTGCTGTTGAGCAAAGCTTCTCCCGCTCTCAAACATAAGAACCAATGTGAAATAGTTTACTTTTCAAATCTTCTTGCAAATCATTAAATCTATTCACCTTAGTCTGCCTCGCCCACTTTTGCCTCTTATTTTACATTAAAAAGAGCCAGTCTTTTGAATAGCTGAACGGATCCCAAAGACTCGGCTCCCATCACTAGTCATCGAAACACATCTCTCAGTGCGCAAAAAGTTCAAAATTGAGACAGCCGGATCTTAATGTCAAAAAAGGTTTCAATTTTGAGACCAACCTGGTCCCTTTCTCAGAGACGCATTCTGACTGATAATGTCACATGACCGTGCACAGGTGCTAAAAATCAGTACATGAGAAAATCTCTGCCAAATTGATTAAATATAGTTAATACATTTTTTTTTATTTTTTTTTTGGATAAAGTGTATAAAATGTTGTTGCAGATTGGGTCACTACGGAGACACAAGACCCCAATCTTGTGATTCGGGGGGGAAAAAGATTGAATCTTTGGAAAGAAAGATTGATATCGTTTATCACCTAAACAATATCAGCTCTCTCAGGCTGTTTTCACACATGTTGGAGAGCCTTGTAGGGAGACTGCCTTAGCTCCAACTGTATTTACTCCAAAGTTAGTTAAGTCCATGTTCACAATCACGTGCACAAAACACCACAACATCAGCCATGTAACAACGATCTGCTGTTCAACGAACTTATTCCCATGACAACGGCCATCAACCTGTCAATGTGTCGACGCCGATGTGCGCGCACGTACAGGCACACTTCCCCGATGTTACGCCGTGGTCACACCTCTCCCTCGCGGTTAAATACAGTGAGGGTGATGTATACGCAAAGCACGAAGAAATTAATCTGCACACGGAGAGGAAAGTTTCACTGCAGCAGGAAGGGAAAGATGAAAAAGAGAGGCGTACCTTGATGATTTAAAGTTGATCCATTTTGTCTCGTCATTGCAGTAATCCAAACATCCTCAGGCAGCGCGTAGTCATTCTTTCTTCGTGCAAAAAAGAGGCATCAAAGCGAGAATAGTTCACCGGAGGTCAGCCACATTCACACCACACCCTCCCCGACGCAGAGGGCGGCTCAGGCCGCTCCAAGACCACCTGTTTCAGCTGTTTAGACCGGCTTAAAGTGCTGCGCTTAGATTCACACTGACCCTAAAGTGCCACTCCTGGGCCGAAAGTCCCTTAAAGTCTAACCTAACTACAGCCTGTCTGAAAACACCCTCAGTTTCACTAAACATTTCACTAGATGTGAAACTGTGAGTGTTGATGTTGATTCTGTGTTTGTGTTCTGCAGAGCAGGAACCTGCAGAAAATCAGTTTGTACTGAGCCAGGCCCGATTTTGTTTTTAAAATCTTTCCTGCCAAATAAATAAAATGAAATGAAATGTGCACCCAGTTTATGACAGGACCAAGCCAAAAGAGGACTAAACCATGACTATACAGTTCTGAAGAGGAGTAACAGAAATGGTGAAGAACAAATGGAACCGCAGAGGAGCCTGAGTAACACCTACACCAGGCCTGGTACCACAGTTTGTAAAACAAGAAACTTTGCACGTCTTTTTTTCTCTCTATGTAATTCTGTGACCTTATCTCTTCTTTCACCAATATCCTCACCTCTCATTCTGTCCTTCACTTCTTCCACTTTCCCTCCCTCGATATTAGTCGTGTATCTCTCTAATCTGTGCTAAAACTGCAGAGGAAATGACAGGCGGCTGCAGCTGCTGTGGGCTCCCTCACTTCAAACATGATCAGGATTCTGCTCAGGTCCTGGAAGATCAAAAGCACGCAGTGTTGTTGGCACGCACGCCACAGTAAACCCACCACAGATCATATAAGATGCTCCTCTCAGCTGTGCTTATCTGACATATGTAAATTCAATGTAAACTTACAGCGCAATTTGTTCCACGCACGAGACGGGAAATCGTTATTTAGCACTTTTCTAGCGAGAGTCAACTGAACCCATGTGGATTTGTCTGAGCGCCTTTCTAGTGAATTGTGTCTAAGCAGTGCCCCCTTGTGGAGCTGCGTGGAAAGAAAGTCCAGACAACTCGGATGAAGCTGTTTGTAACCATGCAAAGACAAGTACATGTTATATTAAAAATTAAATGTCTCACTAAGAAATTGTCACAAAAAATAGAATTCATGGGGGAGGAAAAATGAAGGATTTATAAAGAGACAGATCAAACTGTATGATTTAAACTTTTATGGAACAGAAAAGATTTATTGCAGCTTATCCGCTAAAGACGGCTGACAACTGAACGGTGATTCAAGGGCACAACACGATAATGTGCATAATAGTCACAGAATTTGTCCCTCCCTTTTGATGAATAGTGTCTGTCGATCTATCCTTGATGCTTTAACAATCCTCCTCTGGGACTTAGTTTGCCCTGGCAGATGTTATTGTTACTGGCGAAATACAGTACAAAAACATCACACTTAGGTGGTCATTACTAGGCTACATTAGTAGTACATTAGCCCTGATTTACTATTAGAAACTGTGCATATTATTAATGCTGCAATTGTGAAATGCAAATGAGTTTACTGCGCAAGCAAAGTACATCTGTGCAGACGTCGACAAATAAATAATTGAATTAAAAATATTATTAGCAAACCAATCCTCTTGGCTTTAAAGGGACTATACGGAGTTTAAAAATGTTAAAATTAAGTATTTTCCTCCCCTACATGTACCAGCCATGTCCTAATGTGTAGAATGAGCTCAGACAGTAGTGAGTATAAAATGACTAGCTTGCATTTATCCCCTTAAATATAGTACCTGCAGTTACGCATAAGACCTGAGCTGGCAGTAGTGAGTATAAAAATGATCAACTTGCATCTAGTCCCTTTAAAGAAATAGCCTATATTTAAGGCCCACACTGCCTTTGCTCTGCCCAATCCCGTCAGACCCTCGGAAGCTAAGCAGGTACTTGGAAGGGAGACCGTTTGGGAACACCAGGAAGCCTTGATGTGTAGGAAAGTTTATTTGTGTATTTACCGGTAGCCTCGCTTCTGTCAGTCTACCCCTGGGGCAGCCGTGGCTCCATACAAAGCTTACCATCACCGAGTAAGGTGTGAATGAATATTGCATGAAATTGTAAAGCATCTCTGAAAAGCATTAAATAAGACTAATGCATTATTTGTATCATTATTATAGTATTATTATATTATATAGTATTATTATTCTAGATGCTGCCTGATTTGTTTCTGTTGTCTTATTTAATTGTGTACAGGCTCGCACTTTGGAGACGCCCGGGGATGAGCGGCAGGTGAACAGCCTCTTCAACTGTTGTGCACGACCCCACAGATTTCGTTAGGATTAAGGACTTTAAAAGGGAATGGTACTGGTATGGAGCCTTTTAAAGGAGCTATATCATGCTATTTTAGCCATTCCAAAGTTAAGTATAGGCATTTATATGATATATTGTACCTCTACCACTATGGAGCACTCATTTTTGTGATAAATATAAGTGTTTTCTGGAGGTATTTTTCGAACCCGGAAGACGAAACGCTTCGATTCAGTTAACTCCGCCCCCTCTCTCCGCACATATAACTTTACCCTAATATAAATAAACAGCAATAAGTGAAATTGCTTCACGATGCAGTTATACGGAGTTGACATCTGCAACACAGCTTCATAAATGGCTAACACACAAGCTAATATGCTAACACACAGGCTAACCCGCGTTTGGATTGACTCACCGCTCTGGTCCATCGCAGTTTACATTATGGGACTCGCGTTGGTTATAAAAGTTAATCCACTTTGATTCAGGTGAAGGTTCACCAAACATCCATCAGAGACAGTCACAGAAAAACAATATTTTGGTGATAGTCGCTGAATCCCGGCGAAAAAAAACAGCTGAGTGGCCTCTTCCTGAAAAAGGTTGAATAAACTCCGTAGCCAAACGCGCTTCTTTTTCTCCGTGATATGATCGTTAGTTAAGAATAAAGAACAGGTGTGTCCAGAGTAGGTAACGAGCTCCATCTTCACAGCTGCAGCGCAAACATGACAGATAGATTAGATTGATAAGGAAATAGCATAACAACATGGCTAAAAGCTCCAAAAAGTCGATTTTGAATGATATAGGACCTTTAATGGACAGTCAACTGCACTTGCTGTTTCCTCCACTTTAATACACTCTTCACCGTGTTTGCACGTGTTTAAAACGCTTCGTAAATGACCCACTAGTTGTCTGCTTGACTCTTATTGATTGAAATAGCATTAGGCTCACTGTGGTTCAAACAAGCTTCAAGCACGTCTGACACCACAAGACATGAATACCGTTATGTCAATCAATACGTGTTTTAGCACAATAAAGTATATTTAATTTGTTTTGTTTCCTTCAAAAATGTAATAGTTCCCTTTTGACAGGTTGTCACTTTGTTTTTCCCACATGGCAAACTGTAATAAAAGAGAAGCTCACTCCGTTTCGTCAATGAGTCAAAGCACATTTCGCTCTCAGAAGGTTGTTCGGCTTTGCACCTTCGCTTTTAACCTTGTTCACAGCATTGGCATCCAGCGCAAGTTTGAATGTTTCGAGAACTTGTAAGCTTTCACATTTCGAAAAGCCCCTGATGTCGAGATAAACCAAATTGTCAATGTCGTGTTTTGATATGTTGTATAATTTTGACACCTGGCGTTTATGGAAAATCATATCAATACCTGTGTTGTGTTTTCATATACAAAAAGAAAAGACAAAATGAAGTCTAACGTTGCTTTCACTGCAGTAGCGTTACACATCTTCTCCTAAGTGGTGTTCTAGTTGGAATGGGGTACACATGAAACTCTTGCACACAAAAGAGCATTTACTATTTGAGAGCTTTGTACAGTATTATATAAGCCTCAGCCTGTTGACTCAGAAGCCCAATACGGCCTTTCTACCTTTCCATCTCTCTCTCTCGCCTTCATGTATTCGCCCGGGGCTCCTAGATACTTGTACGACTGAGGTGAGGACCACAAAGGTTCAAAGAAGCATCGCTACTTTTCCAGCAACAAAGGGTCTAATGCAATTCTGTACCTAGCCCAAAAAGCACAGTGTCCCATAGGCGCTTTTTTTGGCTCCGCTCTACCCCATCCATCTACAGCAGAGATGAGAGTGTTGGCTGATCTTTTCAAGTACAAAGTGTGTATCTCTGCTCAGATCTTCTACTACAGTCGCATGGCTAAGTACAAGCGTTCACAGATAGGAGAACACAGGGAATAGCGGAGCCCGGGAGTGTGAAGGTGACGGAGAGGAGGGGGGGGGGGGTGCGTTCGCTCAGGTGTGCAAACGTGTTGGCGGATAAACGCGAGACTTCGAGTCATTGGCTGCAGCTACAAAGAGATGGGAGAGCATGCGCTTTTCTGGAATTTTCTGCAGGGTAGAGTAGAAACAGCATGCAGAGGTGGGCAGAAATAGGTTATAGAGGAATATTTGACCCATCTTTCAACAAGCGTCTCAGGGCAACTTGTTTGCCAATGAATCCATCTACAGATCTTAAGCCATGATCATAGTTAGACTCTTTTTATGTTGGTTGATAGGGGAACGTGGAGTGCACAAATGAAAACCATCTACACTGTAAAAGGTTTATCGTAGATTTTTTTTTAGTAACTTGGCAACAGGATTCCAGTATATTACTGTAATGCCAATTACACTAGTGATACTAGTGATACTGTATATTATTATTACTACAGTAACACTGTCAAGTATCTTTACAGTAGTGATACTGTTATGTGAATTATAGTAAGGTACTGTAAGTTACTGTTGGACAGTGGACACTAAGTTATTCAAATTACTGTATTCTTTTTACTGAATCCTTTGTGAATTACAGTATTTTACAGTATTTACAGTATTGCAGTATTTTACTGAATTACAGTATTTTACTGTAATTGCAATTTACAGTATAATACTGTTTATATGACAGTAAACTGTTAAAATTACAGAAAAGCATTACAGTGTAGACCAGGGGTGTCAAACATCCGGCCCGCGGGCCTTGTAGAGCATAAATTACAGAGTATGTAAAAGTAAGTAAGTCTCTTGCCCATTCCTGTACAAAGTTACACATTTTTAAAGAAGAATGCTTGTTCTAGCCACTAGGGGGCATTGAAAAAGGAAATAGTTCCACACGTGTCCAGCAGAGGACACTGACATGATAAGAGCTCAGGATATGAACAACACATTATATTATTACGTGGTAAATGGACAGTCTGCCCCAGGGCGGCTGTGGCTTCAATAACAGCATACCACCACCGAGTGTGGAGTGAATGAATAATGACTACTATGTAGTACTTTGAGGAGCATGTGACACAGGCTTGTAAAGTGCAATACAAGTGTAAGTCGTTATTAATAAAGCTACAGACAAGTTGGGGCTTTGGCAAAATCACTGACAAACATTACAATATTGATGGTGGTTTCCAAAAATATGATTAACATTGCATTGGATTTTATTTTTGTAGTTTTCAGACACATGGTAGATTTGTTTCCATCCTTAGTCACACTTCTGTGGCCATAGCTGCCCTGGGGCATATTGGCTTAAATGCAACTGGATGCAAATATGGATCTAACTGTCAGGCTTCATTTTAGTACACGGAAACAACTGCCATCCCAAGACCACAGCATAAAATTACCAGCTACCACACTTGACTGTCTTTATGTCAGATTCTTTCTTTCTTTCTTTTTCCCCCCTGCATGTTTAGATAACTACCCTGTACTTTGAATAATATTCTAAATATTATTTCAGTACCATATGGCGACTGTACCGACTTCCGCTCACATGTTGTTAGTGGCCAACTGGACATGGATTTAAGTGGTCACAAAGGGAGAGAAGGAGGATGATTAAAACTTTGTGCTTCCTTGTTTGTTAGTGGGACTCAGCGGTCATTGGCAAAATGTCACCACACACTTGATGCCAATCCACAAAAGTCAACAGAAATGAGTCCGATCTGGAGCTGAGGAGGCAGCAGTGAATGTTTGTCACTCTCTCAGCCAGTCACACGTCTCCTCAAAGCAGCGGGAATCTGGCGTTGCACCCTTCACTGAGCCGGAAAGAGAAACGGACTGGGAACGCAACTAGTGCTCACAAACAAGCAACAGACGAGAGCGACTACTGTGTTTGCAACTGTAGGTTTTAATGTGTTGTACTGTAAGTAATTTTAACATATGACACTGACATATTTATGTGACGCTTGATAGCTTTTTAAAGATGAAGGCTAAAGTTGTCTTAGTAAATTTGACGTCTGCATCTACTCATCCTTTTGTCACTAAAATATCAGGGGCAGTGGGCAACCGCAGTGGCCCATCTCACGATTTGGAAGCAGGTTCAAGGTCAAGTACCTAGATATTGCTATGGAATAACAGATTAAGCCAATTTTTAACCAAAACGTTCACTTTGTGATATAGTTGTGGTAGGATACAACCTGTACAGTATATGACTTAAATGGACCTGGTAATTCAGATGTTTCCAATGATCCCCATACTGTCTGTAAGTAAGTAAGTAAGTAAGTAAGTAAGTTCTCTTTCTCCTGCAGATCCCTCCAGTCCTTCTGTTCCACAACAGACTTTCACCATCTTTTGAGAAGAGCTTATTCTCCAGAGAACGTCCATTAGCCAGAACAATAGAAGGCATGTATGGCTTAGCTGTGAGTCTCGCCCGGATACCTCCCCGTTTGTCCCCTTTTTGTTTCCTCTAGCGCCTCTTGTGACACCGCCACTGCACTGCGGGTGTGGGGGGCTCTTGGTGCCTCTTCGTTGTCTCAGAAGAAGACATTTGTAGGTCTCAAATGGGTTTAACAGATAAGGTAGCTTTTTGTTTACTTTTAAAAAGCTGCTTTCTTCAGGACCATTATGGACTTTCTGCAGTTAAAAAAAATCTTACCGAACCCCACAAAAACATAGCAAAGACAGCAAAAGTATCCAGTGAAACATTGTGCAGCACAGAAACCACAAATGCAGTTCGCAGAAAAAGGGAAAAAATGCAGCTGTACCAAGAGAGAGGGAGGTTGCTGCCTCTTTTCACGTCGCCATGACACTTAAAGGAATAGGCCACCATTTTTACATACTGAGATATGTTCTTACCTTAGCTTTGGCGAGTTCTATAGGACCTGTCTGGTCTTCCCCCGTGCCTTCAATCACGTAAACACAGCGCAGACGGCGTTAGCATTTAGCCTCTCCCCCTCTCCACTATAGCTCCAAAATAGGTCAAGATAGAAGCTACCAAGCTCTTCCACGTTTTCCCTATTTAAATATGGTTACGTGAAGTGTTACACTACAAAGTATAATTACATAAAATTAAACAATGTGGATTTTCTAAGTGGATAAAAGGGGGGACTATATTGTAAGGCGTACTAATACCAGGAGTAGTTAGAAATCAGTGCAGTAATCTTCACTTAACTGCGCAGTAATCTTCACTTTACTGTGCGGATGCCAAACTACTCCTGGTATTATTACGCCTTACAATATAGTCCCCCCTTTTATCCGCTTAGAAAATCCACATTGTTTAATTTTGTGTAATTATACTTTGTAGTGTAACACTTCATGTAACCATATTTAAATAGGGAAAACGTGGAAGAGCTTGGTAGCTTCTATCTTGACCTGTTTTGGAGCTATAATGGAGAGAGTGAGAGGCTAAATGCTAACACCGTCTGCACTGTGTTTACGTGACTGAAGGCACGGGGGAAGACCAGACAGGTCCTAAAGAACTCGTCAAAGCTAAGGTAAGAACATATCTCAGTATGTAAAAACGGTGGCCTATTCCTTTAAAAGATCAAGTTTCAGACCCCTGTCAATGATATCTTTATTTTCCTATTTTTTCTTTATTTATGTATTTATTGAACTGTTTTAGGTTTTGTGTTGTGTTTTTGTTTTCTTTTGTTTATTTGTTATTTTTGAGGGACCCAAACCCACCCAGACCAGTCTCCTTTTGACGGACTATGATGAGGGCGCACACATGTACTTTGTGACAGGGTTATAATATTTGGTACAAAACATATAATGTGATTTTAGGATTATATTATATGATATGGATAGCAATTTAACAGCATGAACGGGATCTGGTGTTTTCTTGAAATTAAATAATAATAAAAATAACTTAAAAGAAAGAATTGCCTTCTGATAGACTTTTCTGAAACAGTGTAAAAGACTCACAGAAACCAAGAGGTCATCAGAGCAATCAAGTCTGGCGCTCAGGCCCCGGCGGAAGACAGTGAATCAATGGTACGTAAATACAGGAGCGTGATGAATGAATGGAGTCTTCCCCCTCTTAATTATTCACTTCTCTTTGTCTATATACTGTTAGAGGCCTGACTTCCACTCAGTGCACAATACACTGTCATCTGAAATTACGTCCGTGTCTGGAGATGATAGCAATGTCACTTGTTAGATTGCTTTTGGATTAGCATTATGGTGTCTGGAACAGGATTGTCACATGGAAAGAAAAATACTGTCGAGACTCGTGTGAGGCAACTATAAAAAGCATGTCTTCTGTGGAAGTCAAATTGTTGTCTTGTGCCGATGAAATGTTTCCAGTAAAACCATGCATCAGTGTATTTTTTTTTTTTCTAAAGGCAGAGTACTTTGAGTCGTGTCAGGCAGCTTTCCTCAGTGAGACTTTTCTAAATCTCAGTGATCAAAACAGGCTCAAATTTGCAACATGGCAGTTTCTCTAAAGTCGCACTTCATGGATAAAAGCAGACGCTTCAGCTGCCACACCACTGCCTTCACGCTCAGAACTGTAAAGTGGCTGCTGGAAGATAACTTTTTCCTCGTTTTTTTTTTTTTTTTTCATATCTGCTTATTGCGCTGTAACACACTGAAAACTAAATTCCGAGGAGCCGAGGAGCTTCTGTGGAAATGATGTTTTCTCTCATGTGTGAGGCTCGGCTTTCTCACGGGGAGTGGACTATTTCTTCCGCTTGGATTTTGATCAAAATCTGGAAATGCAAAAACTGCATTTCCCTGGAATATTTTAGAACTTCCCTTCCGGGGAATTGCAATTTTCAGCTCATAATTTTCGCACCAACAAGTTTATTTTTGTCGGTGTGCAATTCTCTAACTTTGGAGTCAGTGATGGGACACATTTTTCATGAGTAATCAAAGTTTGAGGTTGTGATATCAAATAATTGCATATTAAAAAACTAGGGTTTTTTACGAGGAAATTATTTTGTTTGCCAATACAAGATGCAACTATATTATTTTTTTCATACAGACTATGTTGATTTTAGTGATGTGAGCCATTTATTTAGGAAAACACATGTAAAAGCATTAACCAAAGGACGTAGTGGTGGTCAAAGGACTTTAATTTACTACTGTATTCATTATTATCATTATTATTATCGTTATTATTATTATTCATTATTCATTCTTTTCTACTTTTCACACTGAATTTGCTTATATCATCTGTTTCACGGCACCCCACACATCACATAAACTATTCATGTGCACTTTTTGTTGTCTTTATGTATGTCTTCCATTTCTTTTCTGTCCCATGTCAATGTTGTTTTGTGAGTCTGCAAGTGTTAAAATGTGAGGACCACAAGTTTGTTGTCTCTAAATGGATATACGCATATTTAACCTCTTAACCCCCGCCTTAACTGAGCGCATTTTCTCCAATTCTAAAATCTAGAAGCTTGTTGAAAATAGCAATGAAAATGATTACAAAAAAGCGCCAAAGATGCAACAAAACAGGCAACAAACGGGGATGAAAAAGCAACAAAAACGTGACGATATGGCACCAAAAATACATCGAAAAAGTGGTGACAGTGCAAGGAAAAATCTTAGATCAGTTTTGTAGGTCTTCGCTCCAGTCGAGAAGCTTTTAGATTTGACTAAAGCTGAACTAGAGACAATGTGCTTGGTTAAGGCGGGGGTTAAGAGGTTAAAGTTATTTTACGTGGCTTGGAGATGTTGGAGTGTTTGTTATAACAGAAAATGGATAATTGTGTCTCAAAGATGCTCTTTCTATGGTTCAGAAACAGACCAAAAATGTAAACACAAAGATTACAAACACCTTTAGGTTAGGGTCATGTTAGTCCTTCTAGGGACTGACTTGGCTAATTAGCCTTGGCTATAAATGTTACTTGCTAATTGTTCACACTTGTCCCTATCAAGTAAAAAATAAATATGGTGGATGGAATAAATTGTTCACAGTGGTTTTCATTGTGGAGGTAGTATTTGACTTAGTCCTACCTCGGATTACAATACCAAACATTTAGGGAGTCCCAGGAAGAAGGGAAGCCAAAGCAAAGTAGGGATGAGATTTACGGTTCTATACTGGGAGCCGTTCGAAAGACTGGTTCTTTTCATCAATTTAATGCAGAACTAAGTAACTCATGCCCCTAGAGGCCATAAGTGCCGCCGCAGGGACAAAGGGAGAGAGGCATATTGTACACACAACCCAGTTACACAATGGAGATAGTTTTTTCACTCAAACATGGCTGTACACACTGTTAAAGTGGCGCTAGCCCACAATTAGCTTTGCCCGTTAGCCTGTTAGCTTCTTCTTCGTGATTCCTTTAGTGTGTATTGGTGATCCGGGTCGGTGCACGGAAAGCTGCAAGGATGGTTTTCTGGCCACTGACACCAGGGGGAGATGAAAGACCCTCCAATCATCCCATTAACACTTGTATTACCCCCAGAGGGACTACGAAAAGGATGTATTAAGGTAAACAAGTTACTTAGTTCTGCTTTAATAACACCAGCCAGATCACTCCCAATATCTACGCAATTGATAAAGGCACTTTTTTTTTCATTTAAATTATCTAAAATTACAATGGGACTGATATTTACACATTTTTTAAACCGTTTTTAAACAAAATCAATTTTTTTGTGCATTTAGCTTTGACTGTAGTGCAACAGGGTTAATTTGACTGAAAAAAAAGATCCAGCTCTTTTCACAGTTGAGATGCAGTTCAGAAGAGTTGGTGGGTCATGCCTGTGTACAGCACTTTGGGCAGCGATAGTTGTTGTAAATGTGCTTTATAAATAAACGTGACCTTGACCTTGATGGATGTCACACCACTAAAGCGCAGGACCCATAGGGACCCATATCGAGATCTTGTGCAAAGGTCATGTTCTGGAGTACATATAGCTGGAGTATTTTGCATGTATTAGGTTGGTGAGTTAACTCAATGTTTATATGTTTTGTGTGGTAATGCTGTTTAGAAAATACACAACTTCATGTAGTTGATATTATCCGGATTGTAGGCGTATACGTATATTGAATAGTGAGGGTATTCCACACAACACTGATTCTTGCAAGAAACCAGACTGTCTTTTCGGCTTAGTTAAAGATCCACCCTTTTAGCACTCACATGCTCCTGTGGCAGTCCCAGTGCAGCCTGCTTGCCATTTTCCTTGTCAGAGTCAATGCACCGGTCCTTGTAGTGCTCTGCCCCCGTCCCACCTCCAGCTCTCCCCCTTCTGTACTCCTCTCCCCCTGCAGTGTCGGGGGCTTTGATGGCCGATCACTGCCTCAACCCCACTTCCACCTCCTCCCTGACATCTGCAGAGGTCCAACCAGCCTGGGGTCCCACTACAGCCGAATTTTCGGAAACACAGAGGAGGGCGAGAGATGAGAGACTCAGATCTTCTTAGGCTCTGTCAGAAATGGCCAAGTCGAACGGAATCCTGCTGGGACTCTACCTACCTGTGTGGACTTCTAAAAGAGTTAAAACAAAAGTAGCATTTCCCCATATTGATTTGTTTGGTGGAGGGTCTTGAGGGGCCGCGTTTCATCTGAGGTTTTTTGAAAGAGGCGGCAAGTCAAAGGTGCATAAACTAAATTTGTACGATCTTTAGTCAGGGCTCATATTTAGGGCCTTTGTGATGTGCTGCGAGAATGAAACAGATAACATTGTGTGCAAACTCACCCAAAGCTAAATCTGATAGTGAGGAGGAAATGTATGTTCAAATTGATGAACTATTTATATTAACATGATGTATATTCACTCTTGGCATCACATATTGCATGATTCTTGGTTGGTGAGGTAAAAAAAAATCAAGCCAAGCCAAGGAATAATGGAGTGATGTACTAAAGCTCTTTAATGTTTTAATAATATGTTTTCTGAGGAGTAGAAGACTCTCCCATAAAAAAGCAGTCAAAGATGAGGAAACTTATCTGAAAATACAAAATAAAACTCAACAGGAGAACTAAAAACTATTTATTTATTTTTTTAAGTGCCATATATCAACTAAATTCAATGCCCACAAAACAAATGAAGTCCCTGCTGCTGCATAACATTTGCTTGAATGTTTGACTCAAATAATATACATTTCAAGTCAACAAAACTAATCACAGATTCAGTTTTTCTATTATGGACTAAAGAGACAAAAACCTAAAATTAATTATTTGACCAAATCTTAACAAAAACATAGCCTTTTTTGTAAAAAAAAAAAAAAAAAAAGATACAACTAAAATGAATGGCTAGTACTAGAGGCCCTAAGCGCCCGGTGTTGTAGCATTTATGTTTGTTTTTTTTACTTATTAATTGTCCGTCTGAGTAAATACTACTACTCATTTTTTTCACGCAAACTTGGCTGTAAATACTGTTTAAGTAGCGCCAGCCCGCAGTTAGCTTTGCCCGTTAGCCTGTTAGCTTCTTCTTCGTGATTTCATTGGTGTGCATTGGTGCTCCGGGAAAGCTGCAATTGTGGTTTTCTGGCCTGAGACACCAGGGGGAGATGAAAGACCCCCCAATCATCCCATCAACACTTGGTATCACCACCAGAGGGACTATGAAAAGGATTTATTAAGGTAAACGAGTCACTTAGTACTGCTTTAAGTGCTCTAACAAGTCACACAAGCCAGCACCACCTTTTTGTTTGTTTGTTTGTTTGTTTGTTTGTTTGTTTGTTTGTTTGTTTGTTTGTTTGTTTGTTTGTTTGTTTGTTTGTTTGTTTTTAAGAGCCGCAGTGCAATATAGGTCATTTTGGCTGGTGTCCACATGCTAACCAAAGGCCTCTGGACAACTTGAACATCGGAACAGCACTTGGGCGGCAAGTGATGATGTGGATGCCAGACCACGCCCACATCAGACCAAGGCGAGACGAGGTGCAGAGGCTGTGTGAAGCAGCCAATGCCACGCTGGTTAATGGTTAGTACATTTTGATTTCTCTAAAATATACTGCTTTCAATCAAAAATGCAGCAAATTAATTGTTAGAAATTTACAACCCCTACCACAGCAAGTGATAATCAAACTTTCTTTTTTTTTTAAAGCAATCTTTTATTTGGCTCAGCAGTGTAATTGTAGATTAGTAGAGAACAGTGCAGTGATTAGTGCTCTTCAAACATGTGCAATCTCGCAATTGGTTTTTCCTCCTGCATTCTCTTCTATTACACCTCACAGTCTGGAGGTGGGTCCCCGAGCACTGAACTTCAACTGCCCACTGCCCCTGAAAGGTTTCCACCCTTGCAGCCCATAATACACAAAACCAAATTCGCTTCCAATTGTTGCCTTCCGTGAAACGCTGTTGTAGACAAGGAATAATGATTTAGAAGCCGCATTTATTTTCATTGTAAGATCTCACATAATGGCTTGAATTTCTGCGCTCAGTTCTCTGTTTGGTCCCCCGCCCCCCACACACACACACACTTTTTAAAATTACACCCACGACTCGGACCTCTGAGGCCCAGATCAATTAGTGGCACCAGTCTGAAGGAGCGTGGCACGGCATGCTGAAAACCCAAATCATTGCTTAACATAAACTTGGTAAGAAAGACACATAGCTCATTTATTAGCTCGGGAAGAAGTCATTTGAAGGTTAAAGAAGAAGGTGTTTGAGAAAGGAAAGTATCACCCCAGAACAAACATCGCATTAAAACCTAAACTACAGGGCTAGGAAGTTGTATCTTTGCATAATCTCGCAGCCCTGATTGTTAGTAGAGATCAGACAATGTTTACGCCGTCGACTTCAGCACATCTTTGCTTCGCGACAAACTGCCGTTGGTGTTATGTCCAGGAGAAGTCACAATAAACGAATGACAAAATCGATTCTCGTCCAAAAGTGTCCTTGGTTCGGCTTAAATCCGAAGCGTGTTTAAGGCGGATGGATGGTTCTCTTTACGGCACGGTGTGCTCTCTGCAACCAGACACACAGATATCACTAAGTACAGGACAGGAATGGCTCCCTGAAGGATCCTAACAATTTTGTTTATTGTTGGGTCGGAGGGATGAGTTTGCAGAGACAGCTTTTCTTTCTAAACATGGGCGTAAAAAATGTACAACAGGGCCAGGAAATTCACAGACAACGTTAAAGGGGTTTTGGTTTTGAGAAGCTTGACACTTAAAAACCTGCTCTGGTTCTGGAAGTAAAAGTATCATTAATTTCCCCATAGACAAGAAGAAATCATATACAGCATTACACATTTAAAGGGTGTACACAATGAAGGATAATCTACGCGGTAACTACAGACCATAGTGATTATTTTAAATGAGAGTAAACACCAAATGCTATGGCAAAATGCTTTAATAGCTTTTCAGATTATACAGTTTTAAGGGGAGACACTACAGGCAAAACTCATTTTTTTCAGTTTTCAGGTTTTGGGCCAAATTGGTCTCTGAACATACAAGCTTTCACCCGGAAACCAAAAATATACCTAATCTTCACAATAACATGTTTAAATATTGCGCTGATCCAATGTTCCCCCATAGACTTATATGGGAGAACACAATTTCAAGGGCCTTTTTCTCAAAACACATTTTTCTGTCATTGTGGCGACACTATGTCCACGTCAGTCAGACCTAGAGACTTCAAATTTTCCAGCCTAGGACTGAACAATATTTGGAAGATTTTTTCAGAGGGATTTTTATTATCTAACCCCTAGCCCCATTTATTGAGTTTTGAATGTCAAAAAATAAGGCGAAAATTACATTTTTACAATTTCCACTAAAAAAAACCCAGCTTATTTTAAAACTAAACAAGAAATCCAGAATCCCCTGTGAAAACGTCTTGGTAACTCATTCATCAATAAAATAAAACCATAAATTTGAATGTAGCTCTATCCATTATTCAGATTTCGTTGCCGAAAAGACGGGAAATTTGGGGCATTTTTAGGCATAAAACACCTTGTTCTTATATGAAAAGATAAAATGACAGAAAACTTGCAATTCATTTTTTTCTCAAATTTATGCCAGTAATCTACAGCAAAAGTTTCAAATTGATATCTGTTAATATACATTTTTTCCCTATTCACCTGCAGTGTCTCGCCTTAAATACCCAATCTAAAATAGCGTGATTATAGCTGATTAATGTATCGTGTTGCTCTTCTAAACACGTACTTTTAAGAAATCTATTTATTTTCTTACATTTTGTAGTATCTTTAGCTCTTGAAGCAGCAGTTGTATCTGTTGTACAACTAGTTTCGGCATCTTTTCACCTCTTAACCCCCACCTTTTCTCCAATTCGGCATTACCCAAATCTAAAAGCTTCTGGGCATGAGCTTATAGGCCATTGTCGCACCTCATTTAAAAGCTAAGACCTGCAAAACTGGTCTACAAGGGTCTTTTCCTTGCGTTGTGGCTGTGTCATCATCCCTTTTTGATCGCATTTTTGGTCACTTTTAATTGAATTGTTTTCACTTTTCCATCATCGCCCCCTCTCTCTGGAACTCACTCCCACAGCCCATTAGAAACTCTGACTCACTACCAACCTTCAAATCAGTGCTCAAAACCCACCTTTTCAAACTAGCTTTTTCCTAAACCCCCTTTTTTGTTTTGTTTTATTCCACATGTGTCCAAAAAAAGCGCTATACAAGTTCGATGTATTAGTATTATTATTATCATATTTTTTTCACTTATTACATTTTTGTCTTTTTCACCACATTTTTGTTACTTTTTCATCACATTTTTGTCACTTTTTCACCACATTTTCAACACTTTTTCATCACATTTTTGTCCCTTTTTCACCACATTTTTGTTACTTTTTCATCACATTTTTGTCCCTTTTTCACCACATTTTTGTTACTTTTTCACCACATTTTCAACACTTTTTCATCACATTTTCAACACTTTTTCATCACATTTTTGTCACTTTTTCACCACATTTTCAACACTTTTTCATCACATTTTTGTCACTTTTTCATCACATTTTTGTCACTTTTTCCATCATATTTTTTTACTTTTTTTTTTTTACTTTTTTGTTCAAGAAGCTTTTAAATTTGGGTAGCGCCCAAACTAGAGAAAATGTGCTGGGTTAAGGTGGAGGTTAAGAGGTTAACACATTATTTCTTTCTATTGTTCAAGAATCCCTCCATAACCCGGTCTTACTTGCAGCTCTCGATGGGAACTGTGTGAAACATGCAAGTCTCATGTTGTGTGTTGATTTACACTAGATGGCAGCTTTACACAATCCACTGACCGTATAGCATTCATTAGCAGCAACCGCCTGCACTGGTTCAAAACGATGCTATGGAAGTCTCAGTGTGAGAGGATGCATGTGCTGTCTGTTGTCTATTTTAAATATAGGATTATTAAATTAAAAAAGTGTGCTGATAATGCACTGGTCTGTAGCACACTTTTATTTCTCCAATTCCATTTTACACACAGGAACAGACAGACAGACAGACAGACAGACAGACAGACAGACAGACAGACAGACAGACAGACAGACAGACAGACAGACAGACAGGCAGGCAGGCAGACAGACAGACAGACAGACAGACAGACAGACAGACACTATTAGGATTAAAACTTAAACGGTTTCCGCCTTATAAGATCTTGTTTGACAATTAGTGCAGCCAAGTTGTTTCTTCATGCAATGATCTTGTCCCATTTTTCATATTAGTCTGGGGCCAGGAAAACCAGTCAAAAAAGTGGTAACCTCCTTCTACAAATAAGCTTTAAAAGTGCTCGATCAAAAGCCCATAATGTGCCACTCTTGCAAAATTCGCAAAAAAACTTTCCTGAAGTATTCTTTTGTAAAATTAAATGGGTTCACTTCTGAACTCCCACCTGAACCAAGCATATTTTCTCCAGTTTGACTTTACCTCATCTAAAAGCAAAAAATTGCAACGAAAATAAGATTTAAAAAAAACGAGGATGAAAACATAACAATAAAGCATTAAAATAACACAATGAAAGAGCAACAAAAAAGCAACAATAATTAAAGCAAAAAGTGACAAAAACTCAACAAAAACAACACAAATTAGATGAAAAAGAATGTGGGAAAAGTGACTGCAACACGGTGAGTGTTGAGGTGTTACACTGGCCTAGAAGCTTCCAGTCAAATTGGCCTTTACAACATTTTCTCCAGTTGTAAAGCCCAACTGGAGAAAATGTGCTTGGTTAAGGCGGGTGGTAAGAGGTTTTTAATGGCCTTGTGCCAGATGTTACTAGAGATACTGTATGATTCAAAAATGTCAGTGTCGCCACAAGGGGCACTGCAAGTGAAGACTGCAGACCAGCCTGAAATCTCTCACAGATATGAATGAGTTTAACTATCAAATCAAACGATGGCTCAAATCAAATCTTATTGTGTATAAGGACTTGAAATTCAGAAAAGGGTAACTTTCTCCTTTTTTTCCACCACACATTAATATACAGGGTTGAAAAGTGGACAGTGTGGGAGATTCTGTGTGCACTGCTTGTGTTGATGTGGTGCTGAAGAACAGTTCCAGTGGCAAAGCGCTGTGCGGCACTAAAAGCCACTGGATCACCCGTATGATGATTGCCCTATCATCACTAAATGCATAAATAAAGTTAGCGTTTTGTCATCATTGGACTAACAGCAGGAGACGGGCCTCAACACACTCTCACCATCTGCGCTGCGAAGGAGCCGCTGTAGTTTTCATAGTTCATCGTCACTCAGATTGAAGCCGCATAAACAAAACAATCATTTTGAAACGTGCAAATGTGTGTTGCCTCGTCAAGTGTCTCCCTACCATGGGCACGGGGACACCAGGGGGTACGGGAGGAAATAGCAGGGGGTTGAAAGATGAAACTGAATAGTATTTCACTCCGATTTCAAAAAGTTGATTTCCGTGATGTGTTTTAGCTGTTAGATCTTATCCCAAACCTTTAATGTTGATGGAAACAATCATTCCCATGCTAGCTTGTCCAGCACTGAGGTATGGATGTTTTCGAAGCTCGGAACGTCTCAGGCAGTCCACACTGAAAGGGCTTCCTGGTGGTAACCCCTGATGTCTTCTTCACTATCAAAACCTTGAGTTAGAATGTACATCTGTGGCAGAGCAACTCTCCAGTCTTCCTCTCCCTCATCATTTTATGACTCTTTGTGGAGGTTAAACTGTGGGCCAGTTCCAAATGCCACAGTGTTTTAATGTACCTTTCAGCTTTACAAAATGATACTTGATGGCATATAGAAGGTCAGGGGTAAAGGAGCTGGCTCAGCAGACTAAATGGACCGTTTTACCGCTCATTTACCTCGGAACAGCCTTACAGGATCTACATGCTGGGGCATGTTTTTTGTGCATGTGACAGGTTTTTATGCTTTTGAAAATAAGATGTATTTAGAAGGATAACATCAGTTGCATGATTATCATTTCTAATCCAGTAAAGCAGCGATTTTAATGAAGAAATGTTAAGCAGAAAGTTATTTGTTTTTTGAATTTTTAAGCTACTGACAGGAAGTGAGATAAAGGTAATGTTTGTTAAATGATGACGTCACAGCTCTACTTGCAGGTCTGCAGATGTGCGAGAAACTACAAATTATTATTATTTTTTATCAGGCCCATTAGCCAAAAATGCTGTACCTACTGCTATAAAAGTAATATTTACCAAAATCGAAACTTCCGGGTAAGCAGAGAAAAATGCCAACGGCGCAGGAGCTACGCTAACTCCGGAAGTACCGACTTTAGCAAATAATACTTTTTTAGCAGCAGGTTTGGCATTATTGGCTAATGAGTCTGAGAAATAAGTAGGTTCAGTAACTCTCCATTATGGTGATTTTTTAAGAGTTTTTCATGTTTTTTTTCTCGCATATTTGCTGCTTTGCTCGTACCCGGAAGCGGAGGTCGTGATGTCACACTTAACAAACGTAAAGCAGTTTGACTCACTCATTTCCCATTGACTAAACATGGTCGGCACGGCAACAGTTTAAAACAATTGTTTGCCTTCATCTATGTCACTTCCTGTTGGTGTCTAATGAGGAAGTGAAACTATAAACAACACAAAAAATGCCCAAACAAAAGAAAACTGGATGAAATCTTTAGCAAAATCTTAAATGTAATTGTGTTAACTATGTTTTAGCTAAAATTTTATCAATGTGTCATATGCACTTTAATAAGTGCTAACCATTACTGCAACCAAGACAGTAATATACTTTTTTCTTTGTGAAGGGTCATTCTGTCTGTCTCGATATTCTATAACCAAGAACAAATACTGTTACCTATTACCAATGTGTTGTAGAAATGCTATGCCATTTTGTTTATGTATTCTCTTGAAGGAAATGTTGAGAGTTTTCAGTTTTTTATTGAGGTTTTACTCACTACTTGAGTTGTTTGCATTCAGTCCAAGTATTGTATAGTATCAAAAGTACAAGGGATAAACAGACTATACCACATACAAGTATATCAATATACTGTATGCAACAGGGATTATTTTTTCCTTTTTTTCAATTATGTGAACGACGCACACAGAAAGGAGCCAATGTTCAGTTGTTTTGAAGAGTAAATCCACTAATGCGATCATTTATATTAGTGACAAGGTCCATTGTGTTTCTATTTGTAGACAACCACGTGTCAATTCTTAAAAATAAATTAACTATTAACAATAGTTAGCAAAATAATGTGAAGTATGTTGTAAATAATGTAAACTGTTTTTGTAAGGAATGGACCCGTATATTGAACTTTGTGCCAGTTTTGTTGTTTTGTCTAATAGTCCTTGTACTACCAAAATTATCACCGCTTTTATGTTCTCTTACGCACAGCACCAGTGACGCGGGCTTGGTCCTAATCTGGATCGGCCATAATCATCATTATCCACATCATTGTCTCTCTGGAAACAGTCGGCATGGGAACCGCCGCGAATGTTAGGAGTGGTAGTCCAGGCAACCGAGCTAAAAAAAAAAAAAAAATGTCTGCTCTATGTCACGCAGCTCCTCCTGACTCACTCGCCGGCGCTGCTCTGTACAGTGGTGATGAAGTGAGCGAGAAGAGCGCAGTGTGGAGCTGAGAGGATGGAGAAAGGGCAAACTGTGCAGTTACAGTGATTATCCCCAACGACGGCTCCAGTTGAAATCAGCAGTTCAGTGTGTTCGTCTGGAGGGACAGAAAGAAATGTACATATCTACTCGAGAATGTACAGTGTGTGGCACGTTTAGATTAGATCAAAGTCGCTCCAAAGACGGCTCCATTCATTCAAACTTGCCTGTTGCACTTTAAACCGTGAACTCTGACAATGCCTTTGCCTTTACTTTAACAACCACTACAGATGACGACTTCAGCAACCCTTCTCTATTATGTAATGTTTTATAATACTTGAACAGCTTGAACCTGGGGGGGAATACAGGTGCTTGAATATGAATGTATAAATTGGTTTGCATTTGTGATTCTTCATGATATCTTTTCCTGCCAGTTAACAACTCGACCCACATTATTGCCTGGATAGACTCCAATTGACATGTATCTCAGTTTTGGCGATCGGACCCCGGCGGTAGACATCGATGTATGTATGAAAGTCAGTAACCTTTTTTTTTTTTTTTACAAATCAATCATAAACCTTTATTTGTATAGTGCTTTACAACAGCACCCGCTAAACCAAAGTGCTTTCCATAAGTACAATGTGATAAAAATGTTTCAACACAGAATATAAAAGATACATGATGCATAAGGTAAACTTCTCAAACATATTTATAAAGCTCGAAACAGGATGTGCCAAAGAAAACACAGAAAGTTAAGGACTTGGACGATTTCAAAGGCAAAAAGAAAAGTGTCAAGGGCAATTATTTTCCTACTTATTCATCAAGGAAATGGCAGCGGGAACAAAGCTTTTCCTATAATGGTCTGTATATCTTCTTTTTTTTTTTTTATTGACATAAAACAAAGCTTTACAAATAGCACATAAACAAAGGAAAGACACATAAGGGTAGGGTACATATTTGATTCTTCGTTCTTGAGTTCTGCATGGCGTGGATGTGTGGTGTGTGTGCTGAGTAGGTGTGAGATATGAATAAGAGAGAAAACAAAACAAAAACGATGAAAGCAAATAGTAAATCATGGGAAACAAATCGTGGCACATGAAAAATGATGATAGTAACAAATAATAGTAAAGAAACAATAATAATAGAGGTAGAGGTAAACTGAATGGGGTAATGAACATGAGGAAGGGTAAACATTCAAGATTGAAATCATATAAATCATTTAGATTTGGAGGAAGAAAAGGGAGAGAACAAACAGGAAACTACAATATTAAGTTCTGACCACCCCCACCTGCATCTCTGTCCTTGTGCGGTGCATTAAAAAAATGAAAAATGAAAGTCAGTATCGATGAACAGGTTGGAGTTAGGGATGTCTTCCCCGGAGCCTGGACACTGATGGTGGTGTACAGGAGACCCGTGAAGATGCTCGGTAGAAGCCGTGGACGGAAGAGGCGGAGATGGGGTGGAGGTGAGTCACAGCACAGCTGGGAAGCGAACAAACCATGATTGCTGGGGCTTAAAAGCGGGACCGAGGGCGATGATTGGCTGCTATGGTGGTGCGGCTCTTACGCTGATGGGCTGAGGTGGAGGTGTGGCCCTCTCGCAAGTGATCATTGGCTGGAGGTAGGTGATGCTGAAATTAGTCTACCAGGTTGAATCAACGCGGGCTTCATTAGTCCATGGTACAGAGGCCTCTTCGTAAACAATTATTGCATTATGTATTAGTATAGTATACTGTAGCAAATTTAAATTGTCCTTATGAATGGTAATTGTGTATTTTTCACCAGCCACGTGCCGGGCAATGAATGAAATGCATTGAGTAAATCTGTACAAGCAACATTGGAAGAGAATTGTTTGCACTTACCTTGCTTTCTTTCTCATCTTATGTACACAATGTGCTTACCCTCATTTTACATATCAAAATATTTGAGTCACACATTGTTTACAAGGATTTGTGTGTTTTGAGTAAGAAATCACAAAGTTAAGGAGCTAAGACTGGCTAATGCAAATCCAATCGCAAACAAAAACCCAGGGAATTTCCTTTTTGCTTGTACCTCAAACCAAATTCCCTGCCCTCCACTTCTCTTGGGACTTTCCATCTGAATAGTGCTCCAATGCAGAGTACATGCGGGCTGCCAATATGCCGAGGATGCTCCAGCAGCTATGAGTGATATTCTTGAGAGCAGTTCGAAGCGGTCTTGTCACCCCGATCATCTGGTAGCACCTGTGACAGCGCGGCGAGTGCCCGAGCGGAGAGTGTTTTATTGGCTGTCATCTGCAGCGAGAGCCCTGCCACAGTCCATTTACTCAGAGGCAGGACGGGGGGTGTTAACAGGCAGGCTGAGCGGGACGTGATAGCTGTTTAACGCACACAAATAAGTGGCTTCAAATAGGCTGTCTATACCGCAATGGAACTATGAGAGAACATGGACGAGTAATTTACTGAGGAGGTTATTTAGGGGGTGTTAAGTGCTGCAATACTGTGCTGTGAAAACATGGTGCCATTTGAACCTCCACCTGTCCAACTTCTTCAGTCTGAGCACAACTTCCCTGTCCACGCACACTTCCTGCAGCTTTTCCAGATGTTTCCCAAGGTGTTCCCACAGGCACATAGTCCCTTTAGTGTTTCTCAGGTCTCCTGCCTAATGGGACGTGCCTTGAACACATCCCCAGGGTGGCGACCAGGAGGCATCCGGAACAGATGTCCGAGCCACCTCTGCTGGCTCCTCTCAGCGTGAAGGAGTGAAATACAGTGTTTTCTTACAGTGTTCTGTTGATTTACTGACATTAAAGATGACAGACATTTTTGGCAAAGGCTTGCAGCCCTCAGAAACGGCAACCCACTTCAGGATCCTGATCTAAAAACGAGGACCGCGCTTAAGTGCCATTTATGCCAAGTCAAAGGTTAAATTCTCTGGTCAGCCGGCACATCAGTACTTACTATTAGTTTACTGTATGTTGTTATATACCGTATTTTCCAGACTATAAGTCGCTCCAGAGTATAAGACACACTAGCCAAAAAATGCATAATGAAGAAAATAAAAAAAAAAACAGGCGTACAGTTTGCTAGCATTGATGGTTAGCTACATTTACACATAAACAGTTCAGATAACAATAGCATAAAAAACATATAGACGGCATCTCTGGAATCATCCATATATGGTCATGTTTGAAAACAGTTAAGGGGGAAAACAATTAGGGGAAAAATGTAAACTTTCTCTAATTATTCAAAAACTACTTTAAGAAATGCTTAATTATGAATATAATTTTCTATTCAATAAAGATTCAAAGACATGGGGAGGAGCAAAGTGGTTCAACAGCCCATAAATACATAAATAACAGCGAATGCGAACATGGTGCTTTATGTTTGCACCGTGCTAATGCTAACACTAGCTAGCGCGGCCTACGACTGCCGTTTTTTCGCTTCTACTGAACAATCTGCTGTAATTAAACATCCATATGGACCTGGTTTAGACTTGGTTTTATTTGTATGTGATAAATAAGTTCATAATTCACCAGAAAATAGCTAAAAAGAGTCAAAAATTGTGTTTCCCAAAAGATTCTGTTTTCCCCCTCGACGAATCCAGGCCCCCTTCTATGACGCGATGCCATCTGTATCCACACCAAACTCTCGATGTCACTCCAAATGACTAACTCCATTGAAATCTTCATCCTCGGTGTCACTTCTGAACAATCGCCTTGGCAACGACCCTGGGCCATAACTGCACTGTTGACAAGCCTCTCCCGGCAGCATTTTTTTCAAACTCTCATCATTCTCGATTAGCAATGTTTTGTTTTATTCTCTGAGAGTAACCTCCACTTTTCTCGCTCACACCAAACTTTCTTTCTGGAGCTCAATTAGCCTGCAGTGCCCTCTAGCGGCATGTGAAATTATATATCAATGAAAAAAAGTGTGACTTATAGTCCGGAAAATACAGTACTCCTTTTTGAATATTTTTCTGTCTTTGACCCCCCAAAAAAAATCATAGTTACAAAAACCTATGCAGTTATTTTGTCACATTTGGAAACGCAAGTGATGGGCAGTGTTTTTGTTGTTTGCCCATATACAACATGTTTTTGTGACATTAACACACCATATTGTATAAGTTCCTTGTCACCATCCACAAACTCACATATGTGTGACTAACGTGTCTCCTTATGCCCCTCCGTCTTTTCCATAGCAACATGTGTTTCTATAGTGACCGCGCTTACGTGAGCCGCTTAATCACCTTATTTGTTTTAAAGAGGGTTTTAAGGTCAGGGCTGTGGGATTGTACGATCACAGCAGTAAATCTAACATTTGTGATAACTATATTTGATCATTTTGAGATGTAGGCGTTGAATCAAGTTCTACAATGAGAGACCAAGAATCCAAAAATCCACATATTTCTTTCCCGTTTTCAAACTATGAAAGGTTGATCTTGTAAACTCGCAGTCGTGCAGGAGTTTCCGCACACTAACACAACCGAGTACAGATGACGACTCAAGAACCTTTGCAAATGACACAATTTTTGCTAAAACATAGTTAACACAATTATATTTAAGATCTTGCAAAAACCTTTACCCACTTTTCTTTTGTTTGACCATTTTTGTTATGTTTTAGTTTCACTTCCTTATTGGACACTGACAGGAAGTGACATAGATAGAGGCAGGCAATTTTAAACTGTTGCCGTGCCAACCATGTTATACCAATGGGAAAATAGTGAATCAAACTGCTATGAAACTTTACCTCTATCTATGTCACTTCTTGTTAATTAAATTAAAAAATTCAAATAAAAATAACTTTTACCCAACATTGCTTCATTAATTTGCTGCTTCACTGAAATAAAATGATAATTATTACTTACAGCAGATGTTATCCATCTAAATAAGTCATATTTTCAAAACCATTAAAAGCAGTCATTTGTCACTTTAAACCAGTAGCTGCTTCAACTCATTTCTAGCTTTCACAATTCCTCCCATACAACCTAATAGTTCATATGAGTGTGTGTAAGGGTATATCTTTTGGCAAAGGAGAAGTCTTGCCATAGAGTAATGTTAAGTGCTTGTTGGCCAAAGTAAAAAGGTGCTATATTAAGCAAACGCTGCAAACTGATGCAGTTACAAAATAAGTATATGGCAGCAAAAGGAATTTACTCCACTAATTTACTCCCATGCGTGTTTAATACTTGAGATTATACATTAATCTCTTAAAGGTGTTTGCTTTATGCCAAAGTGTTTAAAACCCTGCAGATATAAAACATCATGGAGCTAGAAAATATGTGTACGTAATTGTAACCAATTTATTGAAACCCCTTTTTGTTGTTTGTGTCTTACTTTACTTCATATTCATATTTCAATTGTAATCTTTCCTGTTTCTGATATGCAGGATGTACATGCAATTGAACATGTGCCTAACAAAGATCCCAGTCAACATTTCTGTGCATAAAAATCTTTGCACCGTTGCAAAAATGAAGGTATGATTCAATTGCAATCCTACAAAGAACAACTCGCTTCTGTATTGTAATATTTCCCTTTCTTACAAACCAGACTTTGGTAAAAGGAATGAAGTCTGCCGAGCCAAACGCACTGAGCGCAACCTCAACAGAACTGAGTGTACCTTTTCTTCAGGGACTGATCATTAAATAAAATCACTGCATATTTGTTTTGTAATTAGACCACTTTGGTGGATATATCAAAAGCCAGACAACCGTGTGAAGCCGTTTAAAATAGAGCAACTAGCTTTTTTCTTGTTGCTTTTATGTGACCCTAACCTGGGCAACATTCGACCCTAGTTATGCAACGATCCACGGGGGGGCACGTGGCTCTCCTTAACACCCACCGAAATAAGCACAGGGATCACGGCGGCGGCAGAAGCACGTTGGCCCTCCTGGGATTGCTGGGGCACCTCGGGGCTTCGCATCTTTGGTAAACAGTACACGCTACAAAAGCTATTCCTCTGTTTTCCGCCGAAGGGGTTTATCAGGTTAGACGATGTGTCATACTTATATAAGACAAGGGGTCGGACAAGATTGGAATGAATGTATCTGGAGATTACCCCTGTGCGTTTCAGGCACTGATGTATGGCTTTGGCGGGCGTCTTTACAATCACCTGTTATGAAGGAGGCTTGTGTCATACAGCTGGGAGGATAAATCTGCATATATTTGTTTGCTAAGGTGAAACAATGACAAATGAGAAAATGCTTAACAGCTGAAAGGTTTTCAGTCTACTGTTGGCTCAAAGCTTTATTAAAGTTGCACTATACCCAAATTATCTTGTTTCCAACGGCTGAAAGACTTATTTTAGCTGCTGGCCAAACCTCGTTTTTAGCTCTCACAGACCGCTTTGCACATCCTAACCATTTACGTGAGTAATTTAAAGGAACAGGCCACCGTTTTTACATACAGAGATATGTTCTTATCTGAGCTTAGACAAGTTGATGCGTACCTGTCTGGTCTTTGTGCGTGCCCTCAGTCACACACAACGACCAAAGATGTTGTTAGCATTTGGCCTCTCCCAACATATTCCTATAGCTCCAAACGAGGGTGAAGTTGGAAGCTACCGGGCTCTTCCACGGGCACACACAAAGACCAGACAGGTACTCGTCTACGCTCAGGTAAGAACATATCACAGTATGGAAGAACTGTGTGCTCTCAGTCACGCAAAAAGTCCAAAGATGTTGCTAGCATTTGGCCTCTCCCAGTATATTCCTATAGCTCCAAACGGGGTGAAATTAGAAGCGACTCTTCCACGGGCACGCACACAGACCTAAGCTCAGGTAAGAACATATCTCAGAATGTAAAAACGGTGGCCTGTTCCTTTAAGCAATGGCTTACACTTTGGCGTTTTGCATGTGCGTATATTCATGTACCTGCCAAATAAACAAATGTAGAAAAATGACTAAATCACGAAAAGTCCATCTTGGTTAGGGTGTTCCTGGGTATTCCTGTATTGCCACAACGCTATAAACATCACTCCTGCCTTTCTTTTGTTTTGGCCTATAGGACATTATTATTGCATTTGCTGTAATTTCTATGACCTATTATAATCCCTTTACACATCGCTGTGTGATAGATTGATGTATAAACACTGTTATTTTCGCTGCTTTGAAACAAACAGTCCCCACATTACCTCATAGTGTAATAATTAATCTTCGCTCCAATGATTTTGTTCTGTACAGTGATTTCTGGTGAATCCTGGAAAACCTCATTATGGGGTGGTTTTGTGGAGCGGGAAGCGGTGCGTCGGGTTAATGAAGGTGATTCACTCAGACAGCACCAGTCTGTGAAGCAGCTGCTCGTTATTGGCCCCGTGTCTTTGATTTTGGCGAAAAAACGCTTCGGCCCGGTTACAGTAAGCGGTGATTCAGAATGGACTTGAACAATGTGGTTCCGGTGTTGTGGTTTATTAATTTATTGTGTGTTTTAATGGTCGATGATGGCTAGACGGTGAAACATTAGCTGTCTGAAGACATGCAGCTTTTGGGAGAAATGGTGACACTAAACAGCTATCAAGCGCCACTTAAACAAGTATTTACAGCCAAGTTTCGGTGAAAAAAAAAAATCTCCATTGTGAAATTGGATGTACAATATCCCTCTCCCCCTTTGTCTTTTCTGTTAGTGTAGTATTTACTCTCACGGACAATCAATGAGTAAAAAACCACAACATGCTACGACACCTGCAGTGGCGCTTATGGCCTCTTGGGTGCACAGGTTACTTAGTACTGCTTTAAGGGGGGCAGTAGCTGAGTTGGATTTTAGTTCGATCTTGGGACACATGTTGTAAACTACTGTTGTGCACTTGGGCATGACACTTCACCCACCTTTCTAGGTGAGGGTGAGATTCTATGAAGCTATAGGTTCAGAATGTCAGTCACATTTCTGCATGTCTGCCACTGTGCTGTACCGATGCTATTGTACATCATACCATCACTCAGGGCCGGCCCTAGGCATAGGCGATGCAGGCGGTCACCTAGGGCTCCACCTGCTGGAGGGGGCGCATAATTGCTCTTTCATTTTTTAACCCTATCTACAACATCGTCTATTTTTTTTACATAACTTTGGAAGAGAAATAGATAGAGACTTGCGGTATTTTGTGTTGGAAACTAGAGATTCCAAGCTTTCAAATTAGCCCACCCACCGTCTATGCGCGCAACATCACGGTAAAAAATGTTATATTTACTTCAGAAGTAGAGGTTCCTCCTTCAATATAACTGTTGTGCGCACATTTAACGCTCTGATTTTTTTTTTAATGAATAGATAAACATAATATAATATAACAATGATAATCGTAATACAACAAAATAAAACTAGCTTTTTTCATATCCGAAGTCTGTCCATAAGGAGTTGGGGAAAAAAGCAAAAAGCCTATAGAATATTATTTGGGTCAAGAAAATTCAGATAGAAATATGGGTTATTTTCACAATTTTATATTGAAAAATGAAATCTTTATTTTTTTTAAAATGTATACAGCAAGGGTCAAATTACCAGATAAAAAAAGGACACAAAGGTAAGTTTCTGATAAAAAAAGGACACAGACGTTGATTTTTAAAATTATATATATATTTTAAAGTTTATTGAAATTTTATTTGGAATGGAATCTTCAGTATTGGCTGGAAATTAATAAGTTAAAGCAGGAGGCGGAATTATAGATAAGATATATATATATATATATATATATAAAAGAATATTTAAAAAAATATATATAAATATAAAATTACTAATCTACTGGTTTAACATGTTTTAATCAGAAATGTATTTTATTAGAGATAAATCTAAAATTGGAATATTCCTAATGTTTAAAACCACGGCAAACCCAGTTGGCTAACAGTTGCCACCAAAAAGGCAATTTACAAATGTTAATAAGAATAATACCAGAATAATAAGTCAAAATAACCACAACTTATAACAAAGTTATCAAAAGACCAAAACTAAGCAGTAACCAAAACAAACTGCTAAAGCTAATTCCAAGAAAACAAAAAAAGCAAAACTATATCAAAAGGAACAAATGTGAACTAATAAACAAAATGGCAGCCACCCTTGACACAGGTTCACAGGGCCCTGATCATTAGAAAATCAAAAGTTCAATCTCGCCTAAGGTGCCAAATTGGTTCGGACCGGCCCTGCCATCACTGGTTGAAGAGAGAATGCACTTCAAGCACAATGTTACGTGTCTTGAACATTAAATAATTTTCAGTACTGTTGCCCAGTCCTAGTCATGCCTGAATCAACCCTCCACCCAGCTAAGGTGTACCGCATGCATCCTATTTGTATAACCATTCATTTAAACATTATTTAATACAATTTGTGTAAGAGTAAAATCACTGTTCATTGTCCAGAATTGTATTTGATTTATCATATTAAATTACTTGTCGACTGTGTGATCTTTTTGTAAGAGTTGGCCTGGTCCCAGAGTCTTATGCAATGAACTGAATGGTTTCAGATAAGTTACATTTTTGTTTGGCCCAACGTGTAATTTGAACATCGGCCAAGACTGCATACAAATGTGCCTATACAGTATTACCATGTCGCTTTTATCACTCTGAAATGGACACCAATAACCTCTTTATTAAGCCGTAATGCCCCATATACCTACAGTACATGGCTAGTTTTATGTTTTAGTTTGTAATCACAAACCTGTCAACATGAGCTCACAAGAAACAAAAGTCAGACCCTCGCATTCCTGTTTGATTGACTTCCACAGCTTGAAATTCCAACTGTTTTTAATTGCGCAATCAAAATCATTTGGGTTGTTTATACGCCTCTTTTGTTCTGGAGCCTTGTAATGCTAAAAACTATTTATCCAGTCGGCTGGTTTGCCTGCGTTCTCATGACATTCGGGGTCAGTTTAGGACGAGAAAGTCAATTTTCAAAATTCTCACTGCTAGAGACACATGTTCTTTATGATTCGATCTGTAAAGTACCACAACGGTGGATATACATAAAGGTGAGTGTGAGCCCCATCATATACCTATTTTCTGGCTCTATATACATATGCCACACAATAAAACATGAAGTTGGCTTCTTTTGTACAGCATCCGTCGTTTTTCATGTTTTATTATTATTATCTCAAGACTATTTTCATTGTAGATTCTCACTGAATACATTAATTTATGAGTGGAATTATGTTGACATAAATGCTTCAAAGTTGCCACCTTTTGCTTTGATTACTGCTTGGCACACTTTTGTCATTTTCTCAATGGCTTCACGATTTCACCAGAAATGTTTTTCACTGCACAGGAGTGTTGGAAACCATTTCAGGTGAAGCTCATAGAGAAAAGGCCAAGACCATTTTGAAGAAGAAAGAGTTATTTCAACCTTTTTGTGTCCTAACTAATCCCAAACACTAATAGTGTTTAAAATAAATAAATGCCAGTACATAAAAAGTGTAACTGTGTGTCAAAGAGAGGCCAGCACACTCTCCCCAGATGCATCGCATGTTGGTTACCCCCCAGTTCCTTATTTTACCTTACTGGGGTAGACTGACATAAGTGAGACTGCCTTCACCATTCGGACAGAACCAAAATTAGTTCTGGCAAGAAATACATTAATTAACACACATCACAAATAAGCAAGAGGTACACGCTGCAACACATAACAAAAACACACATAACTTTTTTTTCAAAACTACACATTGAATGGATTGACGGTGCTCTTCATCCAGTCAGCAGCAAATTCTGCTTCAAACGTGCACCCTCTCCCCGTAATGATTCCAGCCGGCGCGGTCCCAGATTGATGTCATTGCAAATGTTATTGGCATTGTAATATCGATCTGCCTCTTGCCAACATGACTTTTGGATCCATGGATGGATGCTGCACTGAGTCACTGTCGCTTTTGGCGGGCGACTGGAACACCTCACAAGGGCTGTAGGTTTGGAGATGCTGTGACCAAACCTCAAACATATAGTTCACAATGAATGACTTCATCCAGAATATGACAGTGACCCCACGTGATTTCCGCCTGCACAGCAAACCCGACACTGTCCTTCCTGACCGCTATTTCTTCCCATTGAAAATTAGCCGGGTCCCACAGAAATGAAGCGATAGCTCAAGATTTTGTAAAGGACAGCGATTAAAGGTTCGGATGTGACTGGAGGAGGGCAAAAATGTTCTGTGAGACGTGACGACTTCACTGGAGGAAACCTCTGCGTTCATAACGGTGGATGTTTTTGTCTTGAGGCTAACAAAAAAAAAATTCAAAACTAGCGCAGGCAACAAGCCAGCACAAAAAAAAAATAGGCCTGTAAGTAGTTTAAATTATATTTAATAGTTTACATGTTATATTATCATTTTTGTACACGAGCCTTTAGCTTGCGAGAGCTCCTACCTTATTAGCACTTGGGTTCCCTTTCGAGCAGATATCTCTTCTGGGACCCTGCTAATTTTGAATGTAAAAGATACGGGACAGGAAGGACAGTGCCGATCTTACTGACCAGGAAGACGTCACTTCGGGACATCGTGCATACAGCCCATTGCTCAAGAAAATAATTGCAAAAGTAGTTGAACCCTATAATTTGGTACTTCCGTCTTGTGTGTTTAGCCACTCTTATGCAGCAGCTGTGTACACAAAGCAAGCTGCAGCTTCCCACACAACCAATAAAGTCTCATCTTTCACCTGTCAGTGAACCTACAGGTAGCGCTCCTATATTTATCATGCTCTGTCAATAAACACTTGTGTACTTGAACAGCCATTACAAGCCACAAGATTATAAAAAAAGCTCTGTAATTTCTCCCTCCGGTTAGCCTCCAGGTTGGGGGAAACCTCACACCGGCTCCAAATACAGCCAACCCTGAGCCACAAATCCCGGTAATGACTACACTTTTATTGTTATTGGTGCGTGAATCTGTCCCCGCTGTGACGAATGGGCCCTTTTGAATCGAGATGATGATGGCTCTGCAGATACGGATACGGGCCGCCAGTGCTTTTGTGCTAAATGAAATATGACATGTGAGAACCGCAGCCTTGTCAACGCTTTCAACCAAAAAGTTTTTGCTCTGGAAAATCAATGAACGGAAGATATTGCACGAAAGTACAAGGTCAAATAATGTTGTATGGGCAGTTTATTTTTGCGTTAATCAATTAGATATGTTTTTGTTTATTTTCCTTTTATTTGAGAACAGATTCTCCAGTCGCTCATGTGAGAGAGGGATTACATTTTTTATTTGGGAGTCTGCGTTCAGCCGCCGCCATCTGTTACCCCCCAGTCGTCTGCGGCGCATGTGGGATTGTCACTGGAGCTTTAGAGTGCGCAGTTAGAGTGAACCAGCAGGAGAAGAAGAAGTAGTGAGGGAGAGAGCAATTCACCTGAGAAAGACAAACACTACAGATATTGTAAAAAGCTTGTGTGTGTGTGTGTGCGTGTGTGTGTGACCGGCACTTTCAGAGCACTTTTCCCATGCACCTGCCGAGAGGAACATGGAGCTACAGTGGTTTCAGGGACTTTCCGGGGCTGTTACAACTCTGAGTAATCTTCTTTTGTCACATAAGCCACATTCTTTGCCACATGAACTCAAGAAAGCTGGCTCCGAAATGATGGCTGGTAGGGATGTAGCGATTCACTCAAGCCCCGATTTGATTCGATTACCGATTTTAAAGGGACTATACGGAGTTCATAAATGTTAAAATGATGTGTTTTCCTCTCCAGCAATGTCCTAACGTGTAGAATGAACCCAGACCTATTCACCACAAGTGCCTCTAAAATCCAGCACTGTCACTCAACAAGTTCTTCGGGTCTGAACTGCCGCCATGCACGAGCTTTATATAGAAGGCGCAGTTACACGTGTGGCCTGAGGTGGCAGTAGTGAGTATAAAATGGCCAACTTGCATCTAGCCCTTTTAAAGAGGGGGTATTATGCTTCTGTTGGTCTGTAAATGCAGTAAATTAGAATAAGTGCCTTGTATAAAATTGCTCTTTCAAAATGGCGGTAGCAAATGGCTTCAAACAGGCCCCTGTCTCTTCAAGACCCTTTCTGACACGCCCCCTCCACACCTAGAAGGAATCAGGCATTTTATCCCTAAAATGGCTGCCATCAGAGTTTTTACAGATTACTCGAAAATACGTGAATGTGCCAAGGCAACACTTCAGGCATGTTTTTAATTGGGGAATGACTTAATGACATGATGTAAAGCTTGAAAAAGTCGATTTTGCATAATACCCCCCCTTTAAGTTTCTAAGTTTTTAACCTTTTTTAAGAAAATACAAAATACAACTCATTCATACCGTTAAATGTTTCTTTTGTGTTAAACATCTGCAATTTTGTCCTTGTAACAGACTGTAACTGTCTCAGAAAAAAAAAAAAAAAAAAACTATAATAATTCTGACATGTGTGCCTGAACATTTTTTTATAGGATAAATAAGATATGTAGCAAACATTTTGAAACTATTTAGCACACTTTTTTTTGCAGTTTGAACATAATACTGCTTTTAGAACTAATTTTGCAGTGCGTTTTTTCTTCTTCGCAACCCTCAGCCTCTCGGTGCAGCCTTTACAAAGTTTGTAATCATCAGGAGGAAGACATGACTGCTCACTGTGGAAATTAGGATTATTTGACAAACGGACATAACTATATTTTAGCGTGTAACACGTTCACATAACCACATTTAAATAAGGAAAAGAATGAATGGAAGAGGATTTGACAATTTGAATACAGCCACTGTATTTGTTTGTAGACTATACTAAAGGGAAATTTGACCCATGTTCAAAATATTATAGAGGCATACAGTATATACCATACCACGCTTTATTTAAGGTAATTTTATAATGAATACTTTTCTGCCTTTACTTCACTGCATTTTAGAGCAGGTTTCTGCATATTCTGTTCAACTGCATTTTCACAGGATTAAAAGCAAAAAAGTGCATTTGAATTTGCAACGACCTCTTTGTGCAAAGGTGCAAAAGCTGCTGCAGTAAAGTTGTGATCAGAAAAAATCTGATCAAGAAAAAGTGAAAAGAACAGCGGCACAAACTGTCCTTTCTGTTTATTTAGCACCTTTTGTCTTTTGAGAAGCACATTTCAATCCAATCCGACAACTCGGACAGTTTCCAAAGTGCAGCACAGACAAGAGGATAAAAACAAGAATAAAATAAAAAGTAGTGCTTCGGCCATCCTTTAAACAATTAAAACAATCAAAACAAAATGAAATATCTTGCACAAAATCAATAAAAAGGACACAAAGGGCCATATGACTCACACAGTGTTAAAAGCCAACACAGTAGAATGTTCACCTGATACTGATACTAACAGTACTTGAGTGAGTCCTTTGCTCGTGTATCTGCTTTACTGAAACAATCTGATCACTTCTTCCACCGGTGTTTAGAGCAACTTAACTGGAGCAGCGCAGTTGCCAAGAGGTTACCGTTCAGCAAAATACTTCTCTACATTATTCAATGTGTTTTTTTCCATAAACAAACTGAAGCCTCAAAACTGCGCTCATTTGTCTTTGGCCTCCTCTCCACTTTAATTTCCTTTCTACTCATTTACTTTGAAGTGCATCCAGACTTGGCCTTGACTTTACCTATGACTCAAAGATGTATATCGGTTTGTTTTTGCAGAGGAAGCGGGAGGAAGTGGAAATAACAAGATCATGTTCAAGCGTCTCATGACTGTCAGCACGGGGCTAAAATGGACCACAAATAGAACATAACCGAGCTTTGCAGTGTTTGTCTGCATAAAAGGGACATTATCCGTTTCGCAAAGCCACTCTGTGCATCACTTGTTTGGGGAGGGGAACGACATACTGTCTTTTTGATAAATGGCCCCAAATTATCTTTACATTTTCTAGCCTGCAGCAGTGTCTTTAAAAGCACAACTGTTCCTTTTATGGCTGATGATGTAACCCAGTGGACACATTCTTTTAAGGGCATCCGTGTGTGGCATTTAATGTTTTGTCGTTTTGAGCTTTCCCAGGAGTTAACATTACTATGTATATAGTGCAATATATGGATTATTCATGTTTATTTTTTAAGTGCTCTTATCAACTAACACCCGGGAATGTGTGAATAAGTGAAAGACAGGACAGTCTGATATACAGGAAGTTCAGAAATATGTCTTATTATTCTTTTATTAGCTTTGATAACAGCGCACATGTTGTTTTAATAAGCTTCTGCAATGTCAAAAGACCCAGTGTTACATTCCTTTTTCACCAAGATCTTGGTATGATGATGAGAAAGTGTGGCCACTGAGCAAAGCCTTTTCCAGCACATCCCAACGGTTGTCAATGGGGTTCAGATCTGAACTCTGTGGTGGCCAATCCGTGTGTGAAAATGACGTCTCATGGTCCTGAACTACTCGTTACAATGTGAGCCCCGTGAATGCTGGCATTGTCATCTTGGAATACGCCCGTGGACGATCAGCCGATCTCATTCTTTGGGCACATACAGTAGTGTTGCTGAACCTAAACCTGACCAACTGCAGCGAGCCCAGATCATTTTTCTTTTGGTCAAGCAGTGTATGAGGGGAGCTGTGCTTCAACGAGTAGAAATGTTTAGCATATCACACGCTTGCATTAACAGCGTGAAGGTCATGGGTTCCATTCCCAGGCTGGGTAGGGCTTCTTTCCACCAGGTGCTCTCCAGCTCCTCAAAACCATGCACAGTAATGAGTTACACCCCAGGCTGATTAGCAATAACTTTTCAAGACCAAACTTGTTTACACTTTTAATATCCCCACTCCCATCGGTGAGAGCAGCCTGGGGCCATCATATCCGGTTCAGTCATGTGATGCTCCTCGGGCTCAGAGCAGGAGCATGCGTTTCTGCGGCAGAGATACCGGCCTGTGACGAGTGAAAACAGAGGGAAAAACATTATCTCCTCTGCCTTATCTGTCTTTCATCTTCCACAGATTAGCTTTGGGCCATATCTTTGGTGGCCTCTCTCGAGTCTCATTAAAAAATCCTCCGTTTAGAGGGATCATAGCAAGCTCTGATGGAGGTGATTTCTTTTTTTCTTCTTCAGATTTCAGGCAACTCAAGGGGACAGGCGTAACATCTTTTGATCTTCTCATGCGGTTGCGGTAGAAGACATATGCAAAATTTGTACTAGTCTAAGTAATAAATCGTCTGCCACGAGGTATGTCAGTTTAGTAAAAAATGTTGGGATCAAAATTCAAACTCAAATGTTGGTGATTCAGTCGCTGCGACTGTCGTTCTGTTCTTGGGCAAGACACTTGATCCATTTTCTGACATACTTTATGAATATGATGTCAGTAGTAGTTTAGGGGTAAGTCAGATACAGTGATGAAGCGGGAAATTGAAAACTGACTTTTTCAATTTGTAGTTGGTCTTTGGCTACACAAGACCAACTACAACAACCAAAAGCACTTCTACATCGTCTTCTTCTACTTCTATGTCTACTTCTTCTACTTCTATGTCTACTTCTTCTACTTCTATGTCTACTTCTTCTACTTCTTCTACTTCTATGTCTACTGCTTCTACTTTTATGTCTACTTCTTCTACTTCTATGTCTACTTCTTCTACTTCTATGTCTACCTCTATGTCTACTTCTATGTCTACTTCTATGTCTTCTTCTTCTTCTTCTACTTCTATGTCTACTTCTTCGACTTCTACTTCTATGTCTACTTCTTCTACTTCTATGTCTACTTCTTCGACCTCTTCTACTTCTATGTCTACTTCTTCTACTTTTATGTCTACTTCTTCTACTTCTATGTCTACTTCTTCTACTTCTATGTCTACTTCTATGTCTACTTCTATGTCGTCTTCTTCTTCTTCTTCTACTTCTATGTCTACTTCTTCGACTTCTACTTCTATGTCTACTTCTTCTACTTCTATGTCTACTTCTTCTACTTCTATGTCTACTTCTTCTACTTCTATGTCTACTTCTACGTCTACTTCAACTTCTATCTACTTCTACGTCTACTTCAACTTCTATCTACTTCTACTTCTACGTCTACTTCTTCCATTTCTCCTGTTGACTGCACAACCCAATAACTCATTTCAAACGCGATTTTCGAATGAGATTTCAAAAGTGTGATTCCTGATAAGGTATAATAGTCAATTGTCATTTAATAACTAAGGTGAGCCAGTATTAGGTCTTGCAATTTGATCAAAAATAGCAGATGGAGAAGACTATACGGTGTGTTTGTGTGCTGAGCTGTGGTAAAGTTGAGCACTGTGGCTCAATAAGCAAAAAACGAACATGTCTAATAAGAGTCCCCATGCCAAAAGTGCTTGACCCAGTGCCTTTGTGATTCATCTGGCTCGGTTCAGATGAAGCTTAGTCAGCAGGACCAAGGTTCAATGACCCGAAAAAAACAAATCCAAACCCCTTCATGTGCTCCTCGTCCGCAGCAGCTGCCCTGTATCAATCTGTCGTAATGAACAATAAACAGCCATCAGACCAGAATCCCTGTTAAAGCGTGGGACCCATTATAACCACATGGAGCTCTGCCCGAAACTACAAACTACAGGGAACAGAGAGTTTTCTGAATTTATAAACATGTGCGGTTGATGAGACTGAGGCTGAGCTGGTGCTGCAATACTCTACATTTTTCATTATTCAAAACTGCAAAGTTTATATTGTAGTTCCATAGATACAGACGGTATCTCTGGAATCGCCCATATATGGTCATTTTTGAAAACAGTTAAGGGGGAAAACAATTTTGAAAAAATGTAAATTTTCTCTAATTATTCAAAAACTACTGTAACAAATGCTGAATTTTGAACATAGTTTTCTACTAAATAATGATACAAAGACATGGAGAGGAGCAAAGTGGTTCAACAGCCCATAAATACATGAATAACGGAGAATGCTAACTTGATGCTACATGTTAGCATCGGGCTAATGCTAACGGTTAGCTAGCGCTTGCTACAACTGCCGTTTTTTCACTTCTACTGAACAATCTGCTGTGAGAAAATATCCATATGGGCCTGATTTACACTTGATTTTATTTATATGTGATAAATAAGTTGATATTCCACCAGAAAATGGCTAAAAGAGTGGAAAATTGTGTTTCTCTACAGATTCTATTTTCCCCCTCGGCAAAGCCACGCCCCCTTCTATGACGAGATGCCATCTGTATCTATATATGAAGTTATGTTGTATGAGTGAGGAGATAGCATTTCAAATCAGCATCCCTGAGGTCAATGGGTCAGCATCTCCACCAGTAAGTGTTTCCAATTTGTAATATCTATGTCCTCTTTATAAACCTGAACTGCGAATGATATTACCAACATGCCTGAGCAGTGGACCTTTTTTTTATTACTCTTTGTACTTCTCCAGTCCTGCGATGCCCTCTAGATTTTGCATAATCACTAAGGACATCATAAAACTATTCTTTTAAATCACATTCAAATTCCATCCTTCGTCACTTGCACATTTCGCACTCTCTCTGTTTTTTGAAACGGAGAAATGGAAGCCATGCGGGGCTTCCCAGACAATAACAGGCTTCTTTTACTCCCATCCCGCCCCGGGCCGGACAGTATGGGGGGATATTAAAGTATACTGACAGATCTAATTTTCACTCTCCACCTCTGCTGATGAAAAGTATTACCTTACAGTGACGCCCCGTGCCCTCAAACTAACTTTCACCTCTTTGCTAATAACTAAGACCGAGGATCTACTATAGGGGCATGTCTGAGAATAGACGAGGAGGGATTTGCAATAAAACTGGTTTCATGAAAAATGAGGAAGAGATATTATTCATATGTCTGGCTGCAGTCACTGAGCAAGGGCCCCCCTGCACATGTCTCTCATTTTATACGACTCAAATAAAGTTAAGAGCCTATGTCGCAATTTGAATGACTTTACCGATGGCGCACTGTGGCAAGCATGTGTCGGCTGAATTGAGAGCTCGGTTCCTCACTGTAAAAATGTATCAAGTTCAATTCCTGGGAAGTGTGAGGGGCTGTCTAGAGAGTTTGCATCGTGTTTAGCCGGAAAGTTCTGATCAAAACAAGATGTAGATCTGGAATTGGGTGCTCGGAGCTTCACTTGTCAATAACTATTCCTCATGGATTGCTCTAGACCCATTGAAGAATGGGTCATCAAGAGGGAATACCTACCTACAATGCAATTACGCCCGACCCAATTCCATATTAGGGGTGCATCTTACCTTCGGCCCATCGTTTCAGCACTCTGACGTCACGTAGCTAGGCCTTGGGACGGAGCTGCTGCGGTGTCTCGCCGTTCAGCTGCATAAGGCGTAAAGCTGCTTAACTGAATCACGTTTTTGCCGATTGGGCGATATGTCCTAAAAAAACGCGTTGTTCGTAGCATGTTGCCGTCTTCTCTGGGCTCATGCCTCTGCCGTGTGTGTGCTCTACCTGCCGTACATGTGAGCTGTGGCGTGTGGGTTTCTCCGCCGTGCATAAAGTTCTGCAAAGTGAGGACCTGGCGATTCGTGCTTCCATAAAACTAGTTTGAGTGAAATTAGTTTAACTGATTCTCTTTCCACTTGATCACTTTATGAACGATAAGGTTAACCGTGATTGTGTATGCTTCGATCTTCGAGCTTGTTTAAAGGCAAGTGCCAACCCAGTGCACCAGTTTAATGCTTTCTACAGTGCTGTAATAGTTGTTCCTGAAAGTGTGGCCAACTAAGCAGGTAAAACTGTCCAGATAATGGTACTGTTTGAGCTATTGTTGGAGCTAATGCTGAGTGAATGGATGTGCATGCATGTATGTGAGAACCTTTCGATTTTAAAAAGGTCTGTCCATTTCCAACTCCAATCGAACTTGTGTGACCTCTGAGCGTGATGGGACGAACTGTACTTTATGGTTCCTTGGGCCAAAATCCAAAGTGCCATTGCTGTTTAATCATTTAATTGTGCAAATTGGGTTAAGTAGCGCCTCGGCTATGACACACACATCTTACGCCTTTGCTTGTAAAAGGTTTGGTTCCATTTGATGATTTATAGTATTAATCTATTGAGGTTTGGAGGTTTGGAAAAAGTAAACAGACACTGTAAAGAGCGTGATTAGAAGAAGTGGGCTCAGCAGGCATATTTTCACTGTCAAGACATCTGAAAGCAAAGACTGTTTGTCTATCCAAATGCACGGTGAAGGCTTAGCTTCTTTGATTGATAGTATTTTCACTGCATCGGTTTATCCATTGTCCGCTTGGATAATCAAATTGAATCATCAACCTGGGGGGAAGTCTGTCAGCGAGGGCCAGACAGTTTCTCATAATCTCATGTTTTTGCAATAACCTCTGAACTAAAGAATAGTGACGACTGTCAAAAAAGATGATAACAGATTAAAATGGTTAACAAAGAGAGGCACATTTGAGTAAGAAAACGCTCACTCGGCCTTAGATAAGAATGGATTCATATATAAATTATTCAGACAACATAATCTAATGAAAAATATGCATTACTCTTTGTATTGTCTGAGAATTAAAAACATTAATCTAGAAAAAAACATAGAATCTTTACAGTAACTGCTCTGCTTGATAGAGTCCCCCCTTTCCCCACCTCCTTCTTCATCCTACACCATTTCAATATATTCCCCTACACACGGCAGCCTGCTCCTCTTATTTCCAATGGGGCTCTGATTGGACTCCAGAGAGGCTGCCGTGAATGGGAGTTTTTGTTTGTGCGCACGTGCCGAGCCGCACTTTCAGACAATACCAGCTGTCGGGAGCCCTCCTCACCCCGCCTCACCCCTCGCCTCCCCTCCTGCCTGTATTTGTGCGGCCTGATCTCCTTTCACTCTCATGCAAATCACTTCAAACAGGCAGCAGGCCCATTCTCCGGCAGGATGTTATTGGGCTCCCGTGGTTCGCCGGACTGCCGCGCTGTGATACTACTCCACTAAACTGCTTTCTATTACATTTCACGGCTCTCCTTCTGGCTGTGTAGCTATTGTTTTGATTTTTCATGGTACACAACGCACTCGGAGTCAATGAATACATTTGCATACATTTGCGTGTCTTAGTTTTGATGGCTTTTTTTGAATTAGAAAACGGGAACGCTTTGGACATACCATTTTCTCTAAATGTATTTCTCTAAAGATCTTGTGTGAATAATGCGCTTTTAGGCACTCGAACTACAAGTGAACTTGAGTCCACATGAGGACACAAGCACACGCTTCACCCTATGTGAACATGACATTCTTCTTCAGGTTCAGGATTGTGGAATTAGGAAAGAGTTTATCTTCCTTTACAAATTGTTTTAGCCATAAGATCTGGAAACCGAAAGTGTGGGGTTTACTCTGCAGGGACCTATAGAGAAACAGAAATGTCCAAACATAAAATCTTTGTTGAACCTGATCATGTTTTGGATTCAAAAGCCTGACACATTCATCTTATGGCTGAAAGTCCGTTCATCTGACCAACATCAAGCACATTATTTTGAATATTGTCACCACCTTTGGACGCCTTTATGAGACAGTAATATTAGTTCATATCTGCTGAGAGAGAAGACGTTGATCTTTGTGACATGTGGATATGTCCACCCATTGAAGCGATATTAACCATAAACCACAAGGCGAACATTTGGCACTTTGACGGTTACCACGGTTACCACAATTGAATTCTTGAATTCCAACTCGATATCAAGATTATGGGCTGCTTGGCGTGTTGTGATGCCTTGTGATCGCAAGCTATTGCCTTGAGAACCAAAACATCAGGTAAAATGCTTGGTAATTGTAAATAAATCAACATAACAAACATTATCAATAATATCAGTGATTGATTTTAACATGTTTACCACATATCTGAGGACACAAATTGGTAATGTTTATGAAATACTGTCAGTACAACACCCTACACCCTACAAAGGTACATATCAGCAGACAAATTGCCAGTAATAGACGAGTCTCTTTCTTCATGTCCCTCCGAGGCTTCCGTAAGTCCTCACATGGTCTAGTACCCGAATGAGTCGAGCAGGAAAAGCTCATAAGCAACCTGAGACTACAACTTGAAAAGAAAGTGGGTTAGTGTAACATATGTCCATCTGGTGCAGATTTCTGACAGCTGGCTTCTATACCTGCAGGGACTCCCACAACTACTTACTTTTTTGTAAGTGTTTTTCATCACCAGTTATATTTATTTAGTGCAATAACAATATTGCACTGAAATTCACCGGGAGGGCGTCACTCTAACCCTAAAGCAAACTACCCAAAAGCTGGTCGATTTTTGATTTGGCTATAACTCATTTACTCTCACTAGTAGCATGGACCAACATGAGTATTTCATAGTTATAGAAAAGTTACTAATAGTACTTCTGATTCTAAGTTGCAAATCCTAACAGATCTGTTTCGGACACCATGTGTACACCCACCCATTCCTCCTCTCCCTGGATACACTTGGATCTGAATGCCTAATGAAAGCCAAGGTTGTCGGGGAAACCCTGGTCAGGCCTGCTCTACAGCTGCTGGTGCATTCTGGGACGTGCGGTTCAGTTAATCATCAGCCACCACACCATCGAACTTAACCCAAATGGCTCTCCTTTCAGTACGACTGGTGTCAGCAGAAACCATTTTGTCAAAGAAATTAGTGGCAGTTAAATGCTGGAATATGACGTTTTCACACCCTCGGATGGCAACTATTCACAAAGTGCAAAAGTGTAATGTCAAGCCACAACTGCTTTCCATTGGCGATGTAACTTAAAACATAAACTTAAAACTACTGCAGTTGGAATTGACACAGTATTCTGCTATAGTGTACCATAGTCTCCCATATTGCACTGCACAAAAGAGAGAGAAATCCTGCAAATTGTCTGAGCCAGGACTTAAACCCAAGATACTGGGGACTGAACAGTGATCTGCCATATGTGCAGCAGAGCCTCACCCACTAGACTATCGGCTCTTCTTCCTATTTGCTGTACATATATGTGCCTATGGGGTCAACAGATGGAAACTATATTTGCATCGTGGCTGTTGCAGATGTTCATTAATATGCACTTGTACTGTCCCTATCATAAATCAAATAACTAAATAAATAAATGCACCCAACTACACTGCAAACACTGCATGGTAAAAGACATTTCCCTGTCCCCATGCATCTCAGTAACCATCTCTAAAAGGCTGTAATACGAATCCCAGCAAATGTGTTTTATGACTTTTCTCGCTTTCATTTCAAACACATAGCAAACACTTGCTGATGCCGCGGATCAACGAAGTAAACTGAAGTCGCTTAAGAACAGCGATTTGGGAGTTTAGACTTGCCCGCAGTGGGAGTCCCAGGCAGTGCTCACCTCTGTGCCCCGTCGACAGTGCTAAAGAGTTATTCTGAGTGGGGCATATCCCATTTCAAAACATGAGCTCACTTTATATGATGTGTTAGGAGCCATTTTAGTAGTTTCCACTGGAGAAAGTGTCTCTATAAGTGGATTTAGAGGAACATTCTTGCTTTGTTTGTTTGTTTGTATCGAGCTGATGGAATTGATATGTTGACAATACAGTTTAAAATATGAAAATTTTAGTCATCTAAATCTACTGATATTACTTTTGCTACAGTAAATTATGGCCGGGAAGTAGCAGCGTTTATCGTTTCAACTGCTGACCTTTGCGTTAACTGTTTTTAAAGGTACACTACGTAACATTTTGGACTATACTGTTGCCTTCAGTACAAAACATGCTCCTAATGACCAGCTCCACACAGAAAATGCTTTTACTGCAGTTAAAAATCAAAGAATGGATTTGGATGGGAACCTAATCTGTTTATATCTCAAATTCTGCTGACTTTAGTCGATATCTCCATGGAAACGAGCTGGAGACGCACCCACTCCCGGTAAAGTTATGTCATCTCTTAGGAGAGCTGAGCCGCTCACAGCAAAATCACATGTTTGTTTGAGGTATTTTTCAATGCTGAAAATATCTGTCATAAAATAAAAGCTTGTATGTCAATTTTATTTTTTGGGTAAAATTCTACGCAGTGTGGCTTTAAGCAGTGTTTACAACTTAAATGTTTGGACCATTTATTCTTTACACTGACTGAAATAGACAAAACGAATCTTATTAATTCAAGAATCACTAAACTTCTCCCACCACTGTTTAGATGCCCGGCACAGAGGTAGAGAGGCAGGGAGTGAATACCCTTTGGAAACTGTCCAACCTAAGCAGGTGCTACCGGCCCTTAAAGAGACAGGCACTTTCTAAACAACACAGACTACACTGACCCTATCTATTGTCGGTCCAAAAATTCAAAAATGGGTCACCAACGACCAGGAAAAGACAAATTCTGCACATGTTAAGTCCGCCAAAGAGCCACAGCACACGGCTTTTCACTGACCACTCTTTATTTAACGGCAGTGAACCGTGCTCTGATTAAGTTATGTAAGGAAATCTAAAGACGCGCTTTGTTGCAGGCTGAAGGTTTCGCTGTTAAAACAGGAAGTAGTCCGCATTGAAGGGAGGAAGGATGTTATGGTAGCGTGTTTGTATACAGCACCAACTCGGAGGGTGCGGGGAAGTGCACTTTACCGTCTTCCTCTGCTCCCTCCTCACAAGGTTACATTACGTCTTCACTTGACTTGGACAGAGTACTTCCTCAAAGATGTCTGGCCTCGGTCCAGCCTGTCCCCTTCATAGCCCCGTCCTGTGCGTGACTCGGGGCTGGCTGTGAAATGTGGTGATGTCATTCATGGGTGTCCCATAACTGGAGGGTTTTTTTCTTGAATTTTTCAGACATTTAGTGAAGTCTTTGAAGAGTATAAGCATTTTTTGGGATATGCCATAAGGAATAAAATATGTTCTCTCCTTATAAATTCAACAAACAAACATTTAATATATACTTTTGTCTGAAGCGGTATAGAATCATCGCAAGATAGCCGAGGAAAGGGCTATCAACTTGTGGGCTAGAACCAGAAAATTGCCGATTTGAGGATTGGTCCTAAACTGCAGTACACCACTTTTTATTTTATTGGAAAACATTTATCTAAAAAGCGACATTACAGAACAAGCTCTGATCAAAGAGGAAACTTTTTGAGAGATAAACCCAATAAACTGCAATACTAATGTGTGTCTAGAGTTAAAGGGATATTTCAGGATTTTTGACACAGGGCCTCATTTCCTAGTTATCCAGAGTGTTGTTGAATTCTGGAGATTTTTTTTTTTTTTTAATTCATGCAGTCCTTATATTTGAAGATTTCAGTGGTGCTAGGCTAATGCTAGGCTAGTGCATGTCTATGGTAACTTGTAGCTTGCATTAAAAACCTCATCGGGTAGTCCTCCAAACGTTGCCATATCGGATCATTCCGCCGCTGCGTAGTTTACAACCAGGAAGCTGATGCTGCTCAAATATAAGTTATTTTAAATGCAAAATGGTTATATTTCAAAAATTATTCAGTCGACACAGACATTTATATCGGTAGTCTGGTGTTATAAGCGATTTGCCTCATGTGCACTGTACTTGGGTAGCACTAGCCTAGCACCACTAAACTCTTCAAATATAAAGACTGCATGAATTTAATATATATATATATATATATATATATATATATATATATATATATATATATATATATATATATATATATATATATATATATATGGCAACGTTTGGAGGACTACCCGATGAGGTTTTTAATGCAAGCTACAAGTTACCATAGACATGCACTAGCCTAGCATTAGCCTAGCACCACTGAAATCTTCAAAAAAAAAAAAAAATCTCCAGAAATCAACACTCTGGATAACTAGGAAATTAGGCCCTATGTCAAAAATCCTGAAATATCCCTTTAATTACAATGAATAGCACGAATGACCTCATTTGCCCCCAAACCACTGCATGACCCCATGTCCAAATGAAGACCGGGTTTATAAGCATAGTCATTTGCTGGCTTAAGAGGGATTAAGATCCCCCAAACCTGACTTTTACAAGTGTCTGCAGTGCCGCTTACTGTAAAACTCAGAGTAGTTAGCTTCTCATTTAGCTGTGAGTAATTTCTCCCAGGTGCCTGAATCAGAGATCTGCTTCCCATGTGTCTCATTCAGCAAACGGCAGACACCAAAGCGCTGATTTCATTTTGATGAATCTCACAAGCATCGTGCAGCGTGACGGTTTGTTTTGGTTACACGGTCATAATCATTAGACGTGATGGCGATTGGATATGTGTAAATGTTGTTACCAAATGAGTGTGTCAGGCCTCAGTGTAAACAGGCGGCGGGAACAACATGTATGGCACGACTTTAATTACATCATATCGGGGTGGGGCTTTGTTTGGCGATACAACAATGCGGCTCATCAGCAGAGGTTTTATTGGGTAATTTGTGTTGCAGCATGGGCTTAAATGGAAAAGGACATGGGGTTTAAATGTTGGAGTTATCCTGTAAAATCACTGGACTTTGATATACAGTGATGCAGCTTGTTTTGGTTAAACAATTTCAAAAACTGGTTCGACCTTTAGATGTTGCCGTGTTGCATTATTTGCTAAGTCGCTTCTTGTACGATGGAAGTCAACTCTGCATTTACTCCTTACATTTGGGTAAATTCCTGTTACCTGAGTTTGCATACTGTCCCTGTGTGTCTGTGTGGCTCATGGTCTAAAAACATGAACCATAAATAATATCTTCTCCATAGAACATTTTGTTGCACATGACTCTTTGCAAAGACACTGTCGTCATTCATCATTTTCTCACCTCTCTCGTCCCTCTCTGTTATTAGTTGTCAGCTTGCCTGTGGCCTCATAGGCTCGGAGTATACAGAGTTAGACTGTGAAACCCGATGAGCTCAAATCAGGAGCCCTCAGTCTGCGGGGTCACCCGGTCTCTCTGCCTGGGGCCCGGGGCGTTAGAGAGTGCTGAACATGAAGAATGCGGAGTTGTGCTTGTGGGAATTTTGCTTTAGACAGCCCTTGATTTGTCGCAACATATAAGTTTATCACTAGAACCATTTGGTAATATCGAGGTCTGGTCAATATCCATTTCCGTCTTGGTTTAGTCCTAGTTTGGACACTTTTTGCGTGACTGAGGTCACACAGTTCTTCCATACTGTGATATGTTCTTACCTCAGCTTAGACGAGTTGATAAGTACCTGTCTGGTCTTTGTGCGTGCACGTGGAGGAGCGTGGTAGCTTCCAACTTCACCCCCGTTTGGAGCTATAGGAATACATTGGGAGAGGCCAAATGCTAGCAACATCTTTAGTCTTTTTGAGGGCACTGAGGGCATGCGCAAAGACCAGACAGATACGCATCAACTCGTCTAAGCTCAGGTAAGAACATATCTCAATATGGAAAAACGGTGAACTAGTCCTTTAAAAAATGTTAAAATTATGTATTTTCCTCCAGCAATGTCCTAATGTGTAGAATGAGCCCCGACCTATTCACCATAACTGCCGCTAAAATCCTGCACTGTCACTCAGGTGTTACTTCGGGTCCGAAGTACCGTCATGCAAGAGCTTAAAACTGCAGTTACGCGCAAGACCTGAGGTGGCAGTAGTGAGTCAACTTCCATCTAGTCCCTTTAACCTTTAACTTCCACCTGAACCAACCACATTTTCTCCAGTTTGTCATTAGCCAAATCTTAAAGCTTCTTGAAAAAGCGTCAGAGACAATAACAGGGATGAAAACGCCAAACGACAAAAGTGGGATTTAAAAAAAGGGCGAAAAGAAGGCGATGGAAAAAGTGGCAAAAATTGGATGAAAACACAACAACAACAAAAAGCAATACGGCAACAACATGATGATAAAGATTTGTTCATATCAGTTTTCTAGGTCTTAGCTTTCAAATGAGCCTAAAGCTTTCCAGTCGTTAAGCTTTTAGATTTGTGTAAAACCGAACTGGAGAAAATACCCTCGATTAAGAATAAGAACAAGTGGTTAAAAACGGGATTGTTCATGATTTAGGACCAATATATACTTTCACATAAGGTTTCGATCTGATTTAATCTGATTTAGTTTGTCATCCTATAATGGGTTGGCGTTATGTTCTACGAGCTTCTCAAAATAGCTTCAAGCAGAAAAAGCTTAGTGGATGAAGCAACTTTCCCAAGTCAGAGCCACAGTATGTACCAGTCAAAGGGGGGATCGAACCACACACCTTCTGGTTACAACAGTATTTTGGAGCTTCTGTATAAAGCCGTGCGTAATGCCCATCGTGTTGTCTTCTTAAGCTCCTCCTCCTTCCCTCCTCCGCGCGCGGCTGGCTGACAGCGCCGAACCCGCTCCGCGCTCGTGTCTCCACCTTTTATGTAAATCCCATCGCCGGCGAGTGAGAGCCGAGGCGGAGACTGCGCTCGGTGAATGAGGGGAGTAGCCCAGCGAGCCCCGTCCGTCCGTCCCCTGCGCTCACAAGGAGGCGTGGGTCCTGCCGCTGCCTGTGTTGTGCATCTATTCGCGGTGGAGAGAAGGAGCGAAGAGTCAGGCTTACCTTCGGATGTGAACGTGCAATTATGTCACTGGCGCCCGAATAATCCCAACTCGTGCGATAAGCGGACACAGTGAAGGAATAAGCTATGGGCGGCCAGATAACAAGGAATTCCTTTTACGGTAAGGGTTTATGTGGATGTTTTCTCCGTGCGCGCAGGTGTGTGGCCAGAATAAACGCGGTATTTGCCGTGCATGTTGTTCAATTCACCCCATTAATTGCAGAACACATGGGGGAAATGTTGCTATTGTGCCAGTATGCCTACTAGAGCGTATTATTTGCTCACAGTTACGTCATTTACGTCATTATAATAAAGGCGAGCGTCTGGGTCTCGCGGCTCTTATGATAACCGTGATGTCACCGCGTCCATGCGCCCCGGACCGTCCTGGACTTATTTCCTGGATTTATTCGTTTACACTACAAATATGAGGTTTTAGTCGATACGTGTATCCTAGTTTAATCCTCAAGGTGCGAAGCTATGGGGTTTCCCCTGGATATGGGCTGAGCTGTGGTATCCCCCATCACCTAATAAGCAAGCAGCACACTCCAGCTGTGTACAACCACGTCAATGTATGGATTTTATTGAATTTGCCCCTGGCTACAGTGATGGCGAATGGCCTTTCTTTGTGCTTCTTTTGTCTTGCCAAAAAAGGGCCTGCAATATACTTTTTAATGAGTGATAAGCTGACTGTGACCCTATTTTGCCCATAACATTGTTTGGTTTATGGTTAAGCTATGTTGATGAGCTTACTGAGACTATTTTGTGTTTGTACAGCACTGACAGGCAGCTCTTCAGTTTAATATTGATAAACAAAAACATAACCAATACTTGGAAACACAGTTGTAGCCTATGGGACTCCATTTCATTTAAATGGTTGATGATGAAATAGATGCTGAACACAGACTTCCCACTTTTAGGTAAGTGTGAAGAGGAAACACATGTTTTTCTTGAATTGTGATGAAGAATCCTGAACAATCCTAAATCTCCAGGTAAACTGCAAGTCTCATTGACAAGTGTCTTTGAAGCAAACGTGGATTTCTGTCATGTTTGGTGCATGAAAGAAAACGAAGAAAGAAAAACAGTTGGAATACCCCTGCTGTATGATATAATGCATTGAAAGTGACTGTACTACCGTGGCATTATTAGACATGGTGTCTAATCCATGTCCCTGCCTTCTGCCTGGACCACCTGATCATTCTAATTAAAGCCTCAACATTAATCCAATTAGTGAAAGAGGGACAGGCTAAGACAGCAGCAGAGTCGCTGTTTGTGTGAAATCAAGGTTAAGCCCCTTACACTCTTACTGCGCCGCGCTGTTTATCTATGTTGCCATGGGGCCGTCATTCTTTATAACAGCGTGACAGTGGCTTGTATAAATGGTCACGATTACATTAGGATATAAGGATATTACAGTATACAGTATGTCAGTAATAAGCCATCTATCCGGAGCTCCAATTTGTGTCATTGGAATCGTGAGTCATTGTCAATTTGAAAGCATTTAGAGTAGACGCTATATTGTGTTAGATCTGTTTACCAGTAGTGATCCAGCTGCTAAACAAAGTTGCACAGCTCTTGGTTCGGTTGATGGCCCTGCAGCACTGATAGGATGATGGAGAGGACGGCGCTTGAGAGGCAATGTACATTTGCCTGACTCAAACAAATGGCATTTCCTTGTTTAGAAAGAATATCGGATACAGCAGTAGTCTAGCTTTAATTTCTTATCGACTGTACAATCAAATTTCCACACATGCATTACATAGACCTGATATAATTCGTTTATAATGTACACGAGTGTAACTAATTTCTCCGACGGGCAGGAAATAAACTTGGATGCGGGCCTTTTCCTCGCAGTGAGGATTTGATTGAGCTCGTAAACACTGAGTAATGAGGAGGGTTCCCCGGGACACGGTAGGCCAAGTCGGGCCACTGCCAAGTTTATTGTAACATGGGCCTGTTCTGGTTTAAATCTGTAATTGTTCATTATGGGATGTTTGTGTTGTGGTAGGAGCCAGATGGCCGTGGCAGATGAGGCATCAAACCTTGCACTGTTCTGTTGTAAATGTGTTCCGGGCTCTGAGGCGGTTGTGCAGACAGCAGGGCGGCCATAAGACTTCAGTATTAGCCTAAAAATTGTCGGGCAGGTTGCTCTGTCTTTGGATTGGTGATAGCTTGTAATAATGTCAAGTTCATACAGTATGTAAACATTTCAGTTTATAAGCACTTTTTCAGGGTGTAAAGTGCATCTTTACTATCATGGTAAAGCTCTTGCTTTTACTTTTCATTGTACTTGAAAAAAATACAATATAGAGCACTCATATTTTGAACCTTTTTTGTGATTACTTTGGCAATCCATGTATGTTTAGACAAACACATGTATACATTTATTAAAAGCAAGTTTTTAAGGGTTGAAGCAAAAAGGATTGGGTGGCTCAGAGTTTGCTATTGTACCAGAAAAGTGAGATCTTTTAGGAAAGAAAGAAGTCATTCTTGTCAACTGATGGAACTTGGAATATTTTGGTTATTGACAACTATCTTTTCTTTCCCATTTTGTGAACATGCATTCACGTCGAGTCCATGACAAAGTGGCCCATAATAAATGCATAGTGACAGAAGACCATGTGGTTTCAGCTTGAATTCAAAGTCTTCTGTTACATAAAGCTGTAGGCTGTTTGTCCAAATGGCAAAAAAGGGAAGTGTTAAATTTAATTTTGAGGCGCTGTGGTTGCTATGGCAACTCACGGTCATTGACAGAAAACCATTGTGCTCCTCTCAAACCAGGAGGATGTTTGACAAAGCAGGCGCTCAACATGCAATAGTTTAGACTTTAACATTGTTGTTTTAGTTTTGTTTTTGTTCTTCTGTTGCAATTTTGATCATGCAGCAAGGATCTTTTGTTTGTTTGTTTTCCAGATTGTAGAATAAGAGGAGCCACAGTAATGCCATTGTTGTATTGATTTTGTGAATTTGAGAAAGATCCATTTTTCCATCCAAGATTTCATTATTTCAGTGAGTCCCGTATCCTGCTGTAAATACAATATCACTATAGCAATAGGCATTTAGCCAATCTCCGTCTCAACTAAACATCAAATTATTGTGATGTCGTCTGAAAGCCAGTAAGCTTCTCTAATACTGCAAGCATTCGGAGAACTAGCTGCTGTCCCGAGACGTGAAGCTTAAGTGTGTGCGTAGAGGCAGTTGCATAATTAAGTCTGCAGTGGTGTGTGGGAGTCTCCACTTGTGCATCTCTGATTGTCTGAAAGTGGGACAGAGTCTGGGACTTTGCACTGAAACGCACTTGTCTGGTTTATTTCTAGGCTCTACCAGGCAAAGCAAAGTTATAAGTTAATATTCACGTCACAAGTGTACTAGATAGCAATTAAGGCTGCATTGTCGCAATCTTAGATGACGCAGTTTCTATATTACAAGAAGCCACAAAGTATCCCTGAGATCGACACGGATGTTGCTCACACAGTCTGAAAGAAAAATGCAAAACAAACTCAGCTTTAGCTTTCGGAATTGATAAACCGATAAAAAATGTTCCTTCAAATTCTCCGAAAGATTAAATTTACTGTCATGAGATGCGCCCCGGGTTAGCGGATGTTAAATGGATGACGGAGCAGCCACTGCCCATTGCCACGTGCAGCGAGAAGTGATGGGGTTGGTATTGTTCATTTTTCTGGAGTGTTGGGCCTTGGAGACAGAGCGTTAATCAGGACTCGACAGCTGCCCGAGGTGACAGAAACACATGTCACAAGTGCAGATGAAATGTGTTAGAAGCTGCTGTTCCGTAGGTGCGCCGTATAAACGAGTATAGCAGCACAATCAAACACTGACAGAGTGATATAATGTAATAATATCAACTATGCCACAGAAGTTATGAAAAAACTGTGGCTATGTAGGTGTGTGAGTTATGTAAAGAAGCATAGGTCCCTGTCAAGACGTTGAATATGTCCATACAGTACACTTGCACAGACTTGGATCAGCCAAGACTTGACCCCTGAGGTTAGTATTTTAAAATGTTATTCTGGCTTTTGAAAGGTCAAAGGCCCCAAAATGGCGCCTAAAATGGTGGTATAAGTAAGGTGTGCGAAACCCATACAGAATGCTATAATTGACTCATTACAATGCCGCCCAAGAAGTGACTTCCTGTTTGATCCAGGACGCCAAAATAAAAGCACACAGCTCGTCTCATTGATTAGTTCAGCAGGTACTTTAAACATTAAACAACATTACAAGAATATAATTAAATACACACATGTGAAGTGTTTTGTCTGTTAATAGTAAGGCAGAAAGAAAGTTGAAATAATGAACTGCTGAACTAATGAATAAGATGGTGCTTTTATTTTTGGTGTGCTGGATTGATACAGGAAGTCACTTCTTGGGCGGCGTTGTTATTATTTGAAGCTATGCACAGAGTCAATTATTATTAAAACAAAAATGAATTATCATGTCTTAACTGTGGGTTCTGACATTTTTAAAATCTGCTTTGATTCATTTGAGTTTACATTGGTGCAGATGGATACTTTAAATATACTTGTATTCCTAAAATTCTACTTGGATTACATTTTCATAGGACATTGCTGTTTGGGCATTGTACTGTTGTGACATTTTTGTATAATTTATAGCATTGAGCTAAAAAGTTAAATGAAAAAACATGATTTATATAATATATTTGGTCGACAACTACTTCCTAGTCAACCTAAACATCAATTAAATATTTTTTTTTCTTTAACAAACCCGTACAAAGGGATCGCCTCAACCCCACGTGCCTCTATCTTTCAATCAGACGTCCTGTTAATGTGTTCCTGTGTCCGTCCACCCCCCGACTGTTCTGTCACCATCCCTCACCTTCAAGACAAGTCCCAGTAATGACTTCCAGCGACAACACGCAGCATCTTGACCACTCCTTGTCAATATGTCGCCTCGTTCACCCCCCCAACATCCCCCCCCCCTCCGTCAATCCGCCCCCACTTGATTACATACATTGTCCTCAGCTGCAACCAAGGACCTTGCCGTATTATTACTTATTGATCGCAGTCCGCTAATGCTGGGTTCCATACAGAGCATTGGGAAGACAATAACGCGGTTAGCTGTAGTGGGTGATGTAATCGGACTTCATCATCATCGAGGTTCTCATTTTACAGTGCGAGCTGGGAGCTTTGTGAATTATTGATAGCGAGGTGTCTCTACAGTAAGTTAAGCGCGCCAGAAGCAGCACAAGTATATCGAAGGTTAGCTTGATAGGGGGATTTTTGCAACCCAAGCGTTTTTAGGTAGGTTAATGTCAACATGACTAACTGCGCGCAGCAATAATTGAATACAAATCATGGACAAGAGTAAGGAATCTACTACTGACTGTCACGGATATAAGTCATGGCCCTGTAAATCTTGTTGTAATTTTGCTAGACGCCACTTTCCTGGAGGCTGCTTTGGGATGGGGTTCACTGTTGTAATGGCCAAGCTTTTTTACTTTATTATTCCTGTCACGAAATTTGTCGTCTGCATTGGAGCCATTCTTCAATGCCGCTGGGGAAACCTGTGATCAGGGCAGCGATCAGGGACCCAGCTCCAGATCTTTGGCTATACCTAGCTGGAGTATTAGCCTTTTGTGCCAGAGTCAGAGCAAGTTAAAATGTCTCGGTACCATGGCCTACGTTTCCTTTTATTCAGTTATTTGTCTATGTACATAATTGTGTATATTTACTGTAATCCTATAGGCAACAACTCAGACCTCTTCCCTATAAATAGCACACCGTTGCCTCTACAGTTACCTGGTCACCCGATGCCACATTGCCATGACAGCGCTCAAACAGAGCCCCAGCTAATATGTCATGTATCGTAGCAGCAGAGCCAGACCCTTTCATTTACCAACAACACAAAGACTCACTGTCCCCATACGCTTTTATTTGAGAAGCTTGGCATTAGGGTGGGGGGGTAATTTAACTCTACCGGTATAATATTCCCTATAAAGTTGATGCGTACCTGTCTGGTCTTTGTGCGTGCCCGTGGAAGAGCGCGGTAGCTTCCGACTTCACCCCCGTTTGGAGCTATAGGAATACATTGGGAGAGGCCAAATGCTAACAACATCTTTGGTCATTGTGCGTGACTGAGGGCACGCACAAGTACCAGACAGGTACGCATCAACTCGTCTAAGCTCAGACAAGAACATATCTCAGTATGTAAAAATGGTGGCCTGTTCTTTTAATGAATTCACCATTGCGTCCTGGAGGTTTTCCCAAAGCACATCCAGCTGGTCTCGTGCGCATCCGATTGGCGTGAGCTTCTAGTTTCCTATCGGTCTTGCTTTATGACAGATCCCGAACACAAACGCTCGGTCAAAACCCCGCTTTTTACCCCAGAAAACAAATAAATTCACGTCCGTGTCAAAGCGAAAGTGAAAGCACCGACAGCGTCAAAGTAGCACTATTCGCTTCCTGCTGTCCCTACAAAATAAAAGTCATCACTGTTGCACAGCTGGGAGAGCTTTATTGTGAAAGAGTCAGACTGAGGAATATCACTACAACAGCAGCAGTTTCAGGCCTTTTACAGAGAATACAGCACCAAACTCACACATGGCCAAGGGAATATTTTATCTATATCATGCTATTTTAGCCATTCCAAAGTTAAGTATAGGCATTTATATGATATATTGTACCTCTACCACTATGGAGCACTCATTTTTGTGATAAATATAAGTGTTTTCTGGAGGTATTTTTCGAACCCGGAAGACACAACGCTTTGATTGGGTTAACTTCGCCCCCTCTCTCTGCACATACAACTTTACCATAATATAAATAAACAGCAATAAGTGAAGTTACTTCACGATGCAGTTATACGGAGTTGTCATCTGCAACACAGCTTCATAAATGGCTAACACACATGCTAATATGCTAACACACAAGGCTTCTTCTTGAAAAAGGTTGAATAAACTCCCGTCCTCGTAGCCAAACGCGCTTCTTTTTCTCCGTCCGTGACATGATCGTTAGGTAAGAATAAAGAACAGGTGTGTCCAGTTATAACGAGCTCCATCTTCACAGCTGCAGCGCAAACATGACTGATCTGTTCAGACGCTCAGGGGTGCGTTTGTTTTGTTCTCAGCTGACCTGGAAGCACCTCGGGCACATCCACATTTCATTTTTATTTTTATTTTTTCCTTTTTTTTTCTCTTTGTTTCTCTCTTACGACAGAAATAATGATAAAGCTGTTTTACAAATTAAAATCAGGCTGTAAGACATTGCATTACAGACGCCGAGCACTTCCGTTCCGCTGTGACGTCCCAACTGAACAGGTCAGTCGTTCACCAGGAGATGGCGGAGCAGCTGCTCAGAGAGCAGGATTCAGGACAATTACTGAGAGCTGCATGAATGAAGCCACAAACCACTCTGGGGGTGTTTTTGATAAGGAAATAGCATAACAACATGGCTAAAAGCTCTAAAAAGTCGATTTTGCATGATATAGGACCTTTAAATTAACTTTAGCAACATCACAGCAAAAGGCGTTGATGCTTTTATCATATATGTGGAAATGATTATCTTAAAGTGTGCGTTTTAATAAACAATAGTCTGGGTGTTTTCAGTGCTGACAGAAATGATAGTTGTTTATTGTGTAGGTGATGATACAGCTTTGATGTTGTGTGTTCTGTAAAACTTAAATTCAATGAGATGTCTGTTCTAATGTCTGTCCTTATTAGCAAATGCAACTTAAAAATGTATGTGAGCACTGAGTTTGGGGGATGCCATACTTTGTCGTGTACTGATTTTTATTTGTCAGTGAATCAATATCGGCCATTCCTACTTTTTATACAAGGCTCCATTGAATTAAATTAGATTATTGTCATATCGTGATACAAGTTTAGGTCCATATCGCCCAACCCTGCTTAGCATAAACAGCAAAAGTTATGGTCACTCTCCCCTATGTGTGATCCAGGCTCCGCCCCTTGACTTGAATGATCCCATATCCACTTTTTGGGTGACTAAATGCGGGAAAAAAACCACTGGAGCACTGTCCTGAAAAAAAGCTTCTGCCAATCCCGCAGCTTGAGAACCCCTTCAGGCCAGTCCATAAATCCATCGGGTTGTTTTTCCCACGCATCTCGGCGCTAGATGATAATGCATGTAATTAATCATCTCTAATATTGGATGATTCATTTCGCAGAGGCTGAAACATGAGGCAGAGGCGCCATTTTGTCATGAGTGAGTGGGATTGAATATTTCATCGGGACGCTGCTATGTAAACATCATTAAAGTGCTGTTTGTCAGTGCCCTGCAGGCCTGTTGGCGGCAATGTAAATGGCACTGTCAACGTGTTTAGGGAGAAAAATCACACAACCAAACTTTGTCGTTTCATGCAAATAACCTTTATGAAAGATAAAGTGCATGCTTTTGTGTTTGCCGCTTCAGTAGTGATTATACTTGCTCTGACAGGGCTGAATTATGTTTGCCTGAGAGCAATTATGTACATAAAAATTGATGTTAAGGATATTCAATTCTTTTTTTTACTAAAGAGAGAAATTGTCATGATATAGTCAAATAGCGATGCACAGTCACTTTGCATGAATGTATTGGATCATACTTTGCTCAGTCAACATATTATGTCTGACCTTGAGGCAGAATAGCGGAATTTTGCTGCTATTCTGAACCTGCTACCTCTATTATTAGTCCATATTATAGAGGCAACCATATTAGTGTTATATCATTATTAGGAAATATATACAGGGGATTATTAAGTTTCATTTGCACATGTTTTAGCTGAATTTCAGATTAGTCCGTCACAAACCCACTCTGATCCTGTCCATGGCCAAACTCTCTTCCCCGCGTTGATTGAACATGTTTGCCGGCACATATCTTTGCATAGTTTTGGCGTGTTGGATAGCTGCATTTTACATCGTCTTAAAAAACTTGGGAGTATTTTCTAGAGACTCTGCACCGCTGTTGACCTCCCAAAGAATTTATTTGGCGACGAAGGGCCAGTGGCGCCTGAAACGTTGCCGTGTGATGCCAAATCAATTCATTGGGAGCCCAACAGCGGTGCAGAGTCTCTTATCCTTTCATGAAACGTCCTCAAACTCATCAAACTCTTGCACGCTACAAAACTCATCACAGATGTGCGTGTCTATCCAACCTACTAGTATTTCCTAGAGACACACACATTATTTGGAGTTATTCTACAGAAAATGCAAAGGTGTCTAGTTGTAAAAGCGTGGGTAAAACATGACCTTTACGTGCAATATGAGTGGAATTCAAACTCCCAATCTTGTTTGGACAACTACTTCAAAACCAGCTTGATATTGATATTTCCAAAGCTCAAGCAACAGGGACTAATTCAGTCAAATTGTGAGCCACTTTACTGTGGTTGTAAAACACAAGTGGTTCTATAGTACCATGCTCTGTTCAATGTAAACATCAGCACATGCTCCTTAATGGCCTCACGGCAGATGCAGCGTGTGCTCACCATAGCTTTCCACTGCCGTCTCTCAGGACGGACTATAATAAGCTGGACTTTTCATGGCAACAGGCTGAGGGAGTGGGCTGGTATGTGGGCTGCCTTACCTGTGCTTTACAAGCATTGATAAGCTGTTTGTGGGCAAATGCTTTCGACCTCTCATGTTACACCACTGAGCTAAAGTTAAACCTGAAGCAAGTTGCTTACGGGGGATGTCTGGCCATGTTGCAATCTATATGTAAATTTACCAAACATAAAAATAAGTTAAGAGGAGGTAAAGCTCTGCTGAGGCAGGATTTTGATGTGATACTGGCTTTGAATGTGCCATTATAGCCTTTATAAACAGGCTCTGAGATAGGCAGATTATACTGTACCTTTCTTTCACATTTTAATCACCTAGATCTCTGCATAGTCTGCATAGTGTAGTGGCTTGTTTCCTTCTGAGGCTGTGTAGAATAAGAAATACAGTAAGTGCATGGATAGGTGAGGGGAAAAAACAGCACAAGAAGAAGATACATTTTGGTATTTTAATGTAAGATCTCGCAAATGTAATGAAGTATAAAAGTGGGGAAGATAACCTCGAGTACTATTTTACAGCCTTATAAGTTTGAACTTTTTGAAAATAACACACATTTCACACACATTAAACGGAGAAGTAATAAACTGATTCATTGATTAGCCAAGGAAAATATTTTTTTGCAGCAATAGCTTGGTTGGTTCGTGGTTAAACATGAACAATTATGTGCATTTTTAGAGTGACTTTTGTAAACACATACTAAGACCATCTAAAGTAAACATAAAACGTGTGAGAAATGCCTTTTTGAACCAGGAAGTGACAAGAGCTGTTAACAAAGAGCAAATATGGGCCATTCTTGCTGATAAAAAGGCTGTTTGCTCGGTAAACCACTTAGCATATTGGTTTGAGAGTAATGACATGGAGAGTACACACAAACCTGTTTGCAGCAAACGCTGTGAACCAAACGGATGGAGGATTAGCTTCACGGACAGGCTCCGCTGCATACAATACTGAAGGTTATGTTTAGACTTTAAATCCATTTGCAAGGAGATCAGTGTGTTGGTTGGTCTCGTGTATATTTTTCTAAGTGCACACCACCAAAGGTCCATAGTGGTTAAAAGCTTTCTGCATGATTCTACATGAAAGGTTTTGTCACTAAAAATAACCTTGATCACACACTCTTTTCAAAGTTCAAAGTTTGCATTATTGTCATTCTGCAAAACTGGTACACACAGCAGATTGAAAATACCGAAGCAAAACGTAAAGATGTGTCCGTGAGGGGCGGGGGAGAAGGGAGCGAATGCAGGGATGGGAGCGAGTTCAGTTTTCCCGACAGATGAAGCTGTTCTTCAGTCTGCTTCAGTCTCCTCCCTGAAGGACGTTTTATGAGTACACCTGCTTTGATGATGGAACAATGTGGAATGACTCAACATTTTCCATAGCATCTGTCATTCACGTTCTGCCCGTAAACGTTCACACTTGAGGTGCACGCTGATGACATCATTATAAAGTGACTGATTTTTGAGGTTACGGGAATTTCAGCAAACTTTAAGGGAAAACCGTCGCGGGCGCTTGCTTCTTGTTCGGATGTTTGTTCATAAAAGGACATCGCTGACCTGTGAGTAAATGGCTCCAGTGGGGCTGTTAAAACGGCTGCCTTCAGACAACACCTGCAGAGGTCCGTCTACAAAACATGACTTTGTATGAGGCAGATGTGGAGCAGGGCATGGATGAAGAGACTCTGGGATTTGGGAATTAGAGGTCCTAGAGAATGCCCCGGGCTTAACATCACTCGGGTCGGTCATGCCAACACAACACATGAATGTAATACATGTGTGAGCTCCCAGTTGGTCTTTTTATAGTTGTAAATTGATGTTTTGTGGTTCTTACTCACTGTGTAGTAATAGCAACCACATTGATCATGACTTATAAACTCATTTTTTGGAAACAGCTTTGAAGATGATGTCGCTGTTGCGGTTAATAAAGAACAGGTGGCTGAGTTATCAGAAAGTTGGTGCCTCAATACTGTGAACGATTTCCCCCCTTTTGGATGAGCCCTGGTTTTCCCTATCATTCAAAAAAACATATACAATAGATTCCACTCTGCAGCCAGGAGATTCTTAAATTTCACTGGGACTTTCCTGTAAAACTAAAGTCGAGTAGAATATACATTTTAGCTCAATGGAATATTATTCCAACATCCTGGTAAAGTTTTCAATCCGAGAACCAGGCTGTTTAAATGCACACGCCATAATGAGCGAAAGCGATCGATAACACGCGTGTTTGAAAACGTGTCAAAAAAAAATGAAAATTGACTTGAAACAAATATATTTAGGCATTTGCCTCTTCCCATAATGTTAGTGCCAAAGGAGAGAGGAGAGGAGGAGAGGAGTTAATCAGAAAGGGGAGTGTTTCATAAAACACTAATTATCTCAGAATCTGGAAAAAAAAATCAGTGATTTTGATCAAAATTAGCCTCTGGTTAGCTTAGATTTCTCAGGAACTGAGGCACAAGAATTAAACAGTTTTCACCTACGGAGAGCTTAGAGTCTCGTCTTTCAAATGAGCCATAGCACGTGTCCATGGCTATAACATAGAATACGCTGTGGTGCTACAAATATCATGAAAAATGGTCTGGATTGTTGGCACTCAACAGCTAAATCCCCAAAACAGCGTGGCACTCAATGTGTTAAAGGAACAGGCCACCGTTTTTTACATACTGAGATATGTTCTTACCTTAGCTTAGACGAGTTGATGCGTAACTGTCTGGTCTTTGTGCATGCGCTCAGTCACGCAAATGTTTTTAGCATTTAGCCTCTCACAATACAGGCGTAGCTCCAAACTGGGGTGAAGTTAGAAGCTACAAAGCTGTTCCACGTTTTCCCTATTTAAATACAGTTACGTGAAAAGTTACACGATTCAACTAATAGTTACAAAAAATTAAACATGTCGATTTTCTAAGGGCACTATATTGTTGGCGGAATAATAACTTAGGAGCACTACGACGTCCGCGCAGTAAAGTTGAAGTGCTCCTAATATTATTACGCCTTACAATATAGTCTATATAGTATAGTATTATCCAAATTATCCAAAAAGGAAACACCTAAATATTATGCATAATATAGGACTTTATTGTCCAAACACTTACAGTGGGGAAAAAAGTATTTGGCCAAAATCCAATACAATGTCTATGTGAAACTGACCAAATACTTTTTTTCCCCACTGTATCTCTGAAATATTAGAAGGTGCTATGTGGAACCACACACTTGTCTGTCGAGTGCATTGGCAAGCTGTTATCACACAAGTCAAGATGGTCCCATGAGGCAATGCTGGAGACAGCTGCACAGCAACACAGTGTCTTCAGGATGCAAAATAAAGCTGTACACTTCAGCATATACAATGTTCCTAATTCAGTCTGTATTTGCAGGCTATAAAACACTGAACTGTACAAGAAAAAACTTGACAAAGTGCTCATGAAGTCAATAACAAATTTGTTTGGGGGCAAGGTGCTCTTTGGTGTTTAGGGAACTCAAAAGACTCCCACATCATAATTCTCTATTTACATTTAAAAAGCCTTTATTGTGCTGGGCTGATGAATCTTAAAATCTTTAAAACATATTGCTGGTTTCTTCCACGCAAATCGGCTCCAAACAAGCCTTTGTCAAGAAGTGAACTGTGCAACTTTAAAATCAATAGACAAGAAACAACACAACAGCAGAGCAGGCGACACCACTGAAAAGCTTTTTCAAAATGCACTGTACATTTGAATGGTGCCTGCACTGCATCCTGCCGAACACCTTTTCGAGTGACAGCGCAGGATTTTAGAGGCAGTTGTGTTGAATAGGTCGGAGCTCATTCTACACATTAGGACATGGCTGAAACTCCGTATAGTCCCTTTAAATTTTACATTTTGTCGTATGCTGTTTGTACCAAGGGTTAGAGATTCACCATGATATACATTTTCTCTGACTTTGTTCTCTCACGTAATTAAAACAAACCCCTCCGCGATACGTTCTCAGATAGCATGATTTATTTCGCTGGCAGTGCATAGTAGTCTGGACCTGTAGATACGAAGGGGGGGGGGGGGGGGGGGGGGGGTTGCTTAGGAACATAATTCACACTTTGCTGTTTGCCTCTAAAGCAGCTGCGCCTCTTCAGAGCAAAGCTAATGCATTCAGCTCAATCTGCCCCGCGCCATTCAAGCGCCGCTCTCCTGTGGATCAAGCTCAAAAACAAAAGCCTACAGCACTGCTTTTAGACTTTAGAGGCCGTGTAGTCATCAGCACACACACACACACGTAGACTTCCAGGCTGAAAAACCGTAAGCCCCGTTAAGATAAACAGTAGCACAATAGCCCAGTGAGGACACAAAGCACTTCAACGGCAGTGCGCTCTTATCAGGTCCCCACAAGACACCTGCTACAGCCGCACACAAAGCGTTCATCTGACAAACTCGGAATAGTCATTAAGCCGTAAAGTCAACCAAAGCAAAGTCGTATTGGGGTGTTTTATTAAAACAGAGGTGACTGCAATGAGGCGACTAACCTTGTACCCGTCTAATACCATGGCTAATGATACACATTTACAACACAAATTAACTCCAAGGGGGCATTTTAGTTTGATCCACATGTAAAATAAATGAATAAATGGCAACAGAGGTAATTATTTTAGAAAGTAAAAGTTTAAACATGAAGGTGAAGAGCTTTACTTTTAAAGCGCCTTTCACAGGCATCGTCCGAAAGCACTTTACATGAGACAAGAGTACAGTGAACGAAGAATTGGCCCTTTTGTACAGTATGGTTGTTCGTGAGGAAGCAGTTAGGATAATTGTCTTAAGTTCTAAGCATAGACTGTAAATTACGAGTGGACCGAGGGCGCATGGATTCCCCATACCATTTAGAAGGTCTAGTAGTTCATGTTAAAAACATTGGCTGGGTTTCTGGAGCCAACTCCATTATTTTGAATAGGGTGAAACTAAAAAGTTCAAATAGTTACTGTTGTGCATGTTAAGATAAACACGTGGAGGTAAGAATGACAAGCCTGTGTTCAAGAAAGGCTTAATGAGGAGAAAAAATGTTGTAATGGAAATGGAGTAATTTCCCTTTTGTTTTAGGATAAAGTTGATTTACAGTATGGTTCTCCAGTGCAGCTTTACCCAAATCTAAAAGCTTCTGGACTGGAGCTCACAGCCTATAGGTCAGTGCAACAACTCAAACTGATCTAAGCTGATATTCTCCCTTGCGTTGTTATCACTTTTGAGTTTTTTCATAGATTTTTTTTAGTCATTTTTTTATTGCACTTTTGTGGCTTTTTTGTTGAGTTTTCATCACATTTTTGTCACCTTTTCTTCACCTTTTCATTACTTTTTTTGTCACTTTTTTGTTCCATTTTTGTCACTTTTTTGTTCCATTTTTGTCACTTGTTTTGTTCAATTTTTGTAATTTTTTTGTTTCATTTTTGTCACTTTTTTGTTCCATTTTTGTAATTTTTTGTTCCATTTTAGTCACTTTTTTGTTCAATTTTTGTCACTTTTTTTGTGTGCATTTTTTAATGCTTTTTATTTATTTATTTTTTTCACTTTGTCAACGTTTTCGGTTAGCTTGGTTAACTATGTTCCGGGGAAAGATGTGTCTAGCCCACTGTGAAATTCAAGTCATTTTTACTGGTACAAATTTATGACATCCACGGTGTTGATTTGTGGTTCACTTCAGTTGACCATGAAATAATAAAATGTGGCCACGCGTTTATTTTGGCACGTTTCAGAGCTGTGAGAGAAGTGGATCAACTGGGCACAAGTGACTGAAGTTTCTCAATCTCTCTCTGTCGACAATTACTGCTACGACAATCGCCCATCTGGATTTAAAGTGCCTTAAAATTCAAATTCTTGGCATTGAGTAAGACATAAATAACTCTATAATAGCACTCCACAGTTGGATGCCGAAACACAGCCTCTGGAAATCGTTGTGGATCGGTGATATATTGAAATCGCTAAAGCCAACTTTCCCATCACTGCCTCGCTGCTTCTGAATGCTAATTTAGTCATTTCAGTCTGGCAGTTTGCTCTCTCTCTCTCTCTCCGGGACATCTGTGGAAATGTTTGGGTTCATGTTGTTTCAAGTTGCAGTCTGAGGCAAATGCAGTCAACGAAATCATCGAGTCTTCTCCCCGTAAGGCATGCTTCACGCGTCACAAAGCCACCTCAGTGCTTACTTTCACTTGGAATTACATGAAAGAGGGATTAGCCACATGACGAAGGTATTCCAAGTTATGTTCTGCGCTTCCAGTATCTGACTAAACCTGTTTTTTATTGTGAAATCCTCTGAACAACGATCTTGATCCACGGTCGTGAGTGGGAAGCAAAGTTCACGTCGGTCTATGCAAATTTTATGTAAAAGCCGCCTGGTGGGTTTTCTAATAATCTTCTAGAGAGCTCATTGAGTAAATCTGCATCAGCCTATAGGCACGCTGTAATGAAATGCGGACCAATTTTCATAACGTGTTTTCCCCTTACAAAATTATTCATCATTGCTTGAAACGGCCAATTTAACTGCAAAGGTAGAGTCCCACATTCAGATGGTTTCTCGATCATTTCACTGAAACCTAACCCTTCTTTCACTAAAATACCCTGTTGGTCATTTGAACAATATTATTGAAGACCTTATAATGCAACAGAAACTAACTCTAAAACTTAAAAAGGACAGTTAAGCTCTGTTCGAAAAGTACTTAATCTTAAGACATCCCACAAATCCAAATCCCACATGGGCAGCACGGCAGTCCTCGTGCATCAAAGCTAGAAGAACCGGGTTCGATTACCAACTGGACGGGGCCTTTCATTGTGGAGTTTGCATGTTCTCCCCGTGGCTGCGTAGGTTTTCTCCCCTACCACTAAAAACATGTACAATAGGCCAGCATGAATGAGAGCGTGTTTGAGAGTGCGCATAGGGGACGACGGATGGAAATACAAGCCCAAAGCTACAATCCAGTGTGGCTTGTTCATTAACATGCGCTGTCCCTATCAAATAAACCAACAAATAAATTAATACAATGAGACACAACTTGCATTGGGTAAAAGATATGCAAATAGATGTACTGATGATGAATATTGGGCCCAAAAATGTATTGTTTATCAGTCATTTATTGAACAATAAGTCGACATTGTAATTATCATAACTATTTGTGAGCATGTACCGAATTTTCCATCTGAAGAAGCGCAAATGACTCTGCTTTTTCACTTTTGCACATGAGCAAACGCTTGGTAAATGACCCCCCTTTCTGTTTTAAGTTTAAAGGTGGTTCCACAGATTGTTTTACTTTCACTTTGATGTGGGATTTTCTGTTTTATCTAGTTGACCGTTATGTGACCCGAGATACCACGCCAGGACATGTGATTTCTGAGATCTAATGACATAAACACATTTTATGCTGAATTGGGGGAGAGAAGTGTTTTTCTTACTTTATGTTTCTCTGGTTGCTGACTGCTTCCCTTGAACTCTTATTTTGGGAGAATTGTCAATTTTTTGGTGACTCAGCAAAGTTGTTTCCAGTTTGCGAGTGCGTCGGATCTACGCTAAGCTCACTGGGGTTCACGCTGTCTGTCTCACAAGTGAAAGTGTTGCCTGTGCATGTTATATTTGTATTAATGTGTCAAGTGGTGGGAAATTAGGACTATTGGACAGTACAGTTCAAAATGTTGCTGTTTTATCTTTTTAAGTGGGTGATGAAGACTTTTGAATGGTTATAAGTTTGCAAAATGGCGTCCATCTCAGAAAATAACCGTGTGACTGAATCCCAAGAGTTAGATGTGCATATACAGTAATGGGTATTGCTAGCAGATGCCATTTTCCTGGTTAAACTTTCTACAATTTAATTTTGCTCATTTGTGCCGTACATCTGCTGCTTGCATTTGAGACTCACCCCCTGTCTTCACTTTGTCTTCGTTTCAGATTCCCTGGGTGGCCCGTTCCCCTCCACGTCCCACCGATGCCACCACCACAAGACCAAGCGCTGCCTGCCCATGCACTGCGGCGGAGTGGGGGGGCCCTTCCCCATCAGCCCCCTGCTTTTCCACCCCAGCGCCAAGGGGTCCCAAATCGTCATGGACCTGTCCCAAAAGACGGCGAAGAGGCAGGCGAGCTTCTGCAACGCCATCACTTTCACCAACAGACCGATCGCGCTGTACGAGCAAGTCCGCCTCAAGGTACTAATCCCCGCGCCTGGCAATGCAGTCTGTCTGAGAGTCTGGGAGCTTTTAATGTGTCAAAACGATCACGGTCGTCCATCATGGAGCTAAACAGTGTGGAAAGATATAATGGAGACTAATGCAAGAAGAGCCAAATAGAAAGCAGACTTGTTGGGTTTGAAAATGATTTATGATCATTGCAAAAACAATTTACAATATACAATATAATGAGACTTGGAGTGATGTAGGCAAACTTTGTGTTGCCGTGAGATAATTCACTCTGTGCATAACTTCAAATCATAACAACGCCGCCCAAGAAGTGACTTCCTGTTTCGATCCAGCACACCGAAATAAAAGCTACATCTTATTCATTAGTTCAGCAGTTCATTACTTCAACCTTCTTTCTGCCTTAGTATTAACAGACAAAACACTTAAAATGGGCGTATTTAATTAGATTCTTGTAAACTAATCTGACGAGCTGTGTGCTTTTATTTTAGCGTGCTGGATTGAAACAGGAAGTCACTTCTTGGGCGGCGCTGTTATGATTTGAAGTTATGCCCAAAGTCAATTACATGTCACATTCCAAGACGTGGGGATGGTAAAATCGTGAGCCTGCACTCGTCTCCACTGCGCGACAGAGAATCGGAGCTACGGCCAGTTTTGTCGTAGGGAAAGTAAAACGTGGTCCCATTCATGCCTGGCTTCTGTTGCTCGACTCTGGCGCCGTGCACTGATGTTGTATTTTGTTGACGGGACGCCTGACAGAGATCATCGCTGCCGCAAGAGGAGGCTCACTCTGCGACTAGCGTTCCAAAATATCTGACACTGCCTGACGTCACAGCTCGTCTTTGCTCATATGACGGTTCTATTTTAAATCTTTGTCCCTGTCTCATTGTGTTTCCCCACAATGAGTGATTGTTTGTCACAGATGGCTAAAATCGTGCAGCGTTCACCTGGCTTAAGAGGTGATTTTGCGCTTCCGGAGCTGTGCATTAATCACCAAAAAAAATCTAATTTTTGTTTCCCAAGTTTGCCAATGAGAAATAGTTTTGATGAGTTCCTGGTTGCCACAACTGCATTGCTAGTTTTCATGTGACATTCTTGGCATTATGGGTGACCAATAGTCTTCGCAAGTTCCGGTTCTGCTGGAGCGTTTTCGCTCGCTCTGCTGGCTTCTTCTGCTAAGAGAGGAATACAATTCTGTAGCTGATATTTTACAATGCAGACTTCGACTGTTCCGACTCCCTACATTTGGGGCTCGTACCTCCCGCCTCCCCTCCTGCCTTCAGCGGACACTTTTAGCCATGCACTGCCCAGCTGTACGGTCTCCCGCCCGGCTCGGAGCCTCAAAGGCTGGGCCGGATAACTAACCGTTGCCCCAGGGGTGCTAGCTCCTTAGCAGCGCATAGATCCGGTGAAAACGTATTAGTTTTTTATCGCTCCCCCCGCCCATCGGGTGGAATTTTGGGAGAGCAGAACGCCCGAATTCTGTGTTGTCTATTGGGCGTTTACTCAAGTTAAACAGAAGTCCCGGCTTTGCTTTAACATATTATCACAAAGAACAGAGTCAGAAATGCGACAAGTAAATGTGCCAGATGTGTCAGTTTGTAAGTTACAGCGCCCTGAAATGACTTTAAATCCACAAGCTGCCGCAGCTAGTGCCTGTCAATAAGTCACCCACAGCTTTTATGTGAAAAACAAAACATAGAAACCAAAAAAAACAAAGAACAAAGGGTACTGCAATGGATCACAGGTCACACACAATTTATAGTTCCATTTCTTTTGATTATAATAAACAGCGTAGTGTCTCTCTCTGTTTACTGGCATTGATCATAGTTTGTAATTAAGGCGCTGTTGGTTTACAGATCACTAAGAAGCAGTGTTGCTGGAGTGGAGCCCTCCGCCTGGGCTTCACCTCCAAAGACCCGTCCAGGATAAACCCAGACAACCTGCCCAAGTACGCCTGTCCCGACCTCGTGGCCCAGAGCGGCTTCTGGGCCAAGGCGCTGCCCGAGGAGTTCGCCAACGAGGGGAATGTCATCGCCTTCTGGGTCGACAAGAAGGGCCGCGTTTTCTACAGGATCAACGAGTCCAGCCCCATGTTGTTCTTCAGCGGAGTCAGGACGTCCGAGCCGCTGTGGGCGCTTATTGATGTTTACGGCCTAACCAGAGGGGTGCAGCTACTCGGTAAGAGTTTTCTGTTATCCTGTTCACTTTGGTCATTTCTTTTTCTGTTTTTATCCTGGGTTTTCTTGTGTCAAAGAGTGAACGCAAACAGTTCTCCACATTTTCGTTATCGAACCTGCGATGACATGTATTCATCACGCCGTAATGATTTGTTAGCAGACCCTTAGCTGAAGCTTTGTAACTTGCCATTCCCACAAAATCCTGACCAGTCCAGTTTCTCACCCTAGTTGTTAGCGTCTTTTCTTTACATAGAAATGATCACTGCTGAGGCTCCCAAAGTAATGTTTATAAGCCTCAATTAGACCATTCCATGACCTAGACAAAATGAATGAGGGACAATGAGTAGTTTATTGAATCAATAATCTGGTAAACCGTAATTTCCTGAATAAAGTAAATGCATCTGTGAGTGAGAATGTCTCGCCTCGACGATTACAGTGAAGAGGAGGTGAATGTGAAGCTGATGTTTCTGCTGCTGCCAAAGAGCTGGAACAGAGGAAGGTATCAGTGTGAAGCTGAAATAGCAGGACGGTGTAGGGGAGGTATTTGTGAATTGCTTGAGAGAAGATACTGTATGTAGCACGCCGTGATTGGCCAACAGTAAGCAAAATGACAGGATCTACTGACGAACTGCTCTGGATTCGGCTCACCAAAAAGTCATTGGTCTTAGTTCTTGTAGAGGTCCCAAATGGAGGTTTCTTGCTCTATTTCTTGCATTGTCTGCAGCTGCAACTATGCGTAAGCTTTGGAAAGTACCTTATCAGAGCTAGATAAACAGTCAATCCCCAAGAGCCTTTCTAAAGACAACATTTACATTTTACCAAGAGGCAATTTACATCCACAATCCACCCCTCAAGAACTACATTTGCTTTCATTTTAAACAACATGTACAAGCCTTCAGAGCTGTTGCTTTCAATTTCACACCTTTGCAAGGTACCTTTGCATTTTACTGCCTTCACTTTTGGTTTGACAAATCAGGTTGCTTTTTGCCTCTATATTTACAGTAAACATGCCCGTGTCATAAACTGACGGCTTCCATGAACAAAGACTATATGTGACCGACATGTGCCCCTTGTGTTTACGCGAAAGCAGCCGATCGGGGACAAGAAGCTGTAGAGAATTATCAAGGTATGCTAGGTAGCTTAGCACGCATACCATCAAGGGGTCGCATGGCTGAGCTGTTTGATGTGAGAGAATGTATACACATATTTTTGTGTCCCTAGAGCTTCGGCGCTGTCATCCCCTCCGCTGCAGTAAAAATAGGCTGGGCTCACATGTCCTGGAGATAGCACATTTGATTGTGGCTGCATGCTGTTGATTGACACTGGTATCTCGGGGCGGGTGTGGGAGGACGTGTAAAAGTCTAAGGGGAGACAGAGGGTTTGTCTGCCTCCTATAGCGATAGCTTTGGGGTTGGATGAAAAGTGTCATATACTGCAAGAAGGTTCGGTCCCTTTGTCAAAAAAAGAAACAACCAGGCCGTCTTTCAAAATATTGCAATGTAAGCAGCAGGTTTTATTTCTGTCATCCAAGATGTTTTGAGATTTTTTGTAGTGAGAGTCCAGATGACTACTTTTTGAAGCTTTTTTTTTCTTTTTCATTTAATATTCCCCGGATGTCTGGGACCGCCAATCTGTGCTGGGTTTAAGTTTCTATGTATTTATGTCAGTCAGTCACGACCATTTCTCACAAAGCTCCATTCCCTTCCTGGCTTTGTGTGCGATGTTTTTCCACATAGGCTACTTTATGTTCAAATTAATCTTTCAAACACAATGTGCTTCTGGTATTGTGTCTTTAATCTCCTAATCCTCACCTGAACCAAGCGCATTTTCTCCAGCTTGGCTTTACCCAAATCTAAAAGCTTCTCGATAAAAAAGCATCCAAAATAGTGACGAAGACAAGGATGAAAACATAACAGAAACGTGACGAAAGAGTGACGAAAACCCAACAAATTAGAGACGAAAGAGCGACAAAAAGGTGCCAGAAAAGGAACAATAATACAACAAAAAGGTGAGAGGTTAAAGCTATTGTGTTATAGTCCAAGCACTGTTTCTTACTTCCTCTATATCAAGTAGAGGGGAATTCACAATCAAAGCCTGATATCCAGTGGTGGTGGTGGTGGCCTGTAGCTGAACCCACTGCCTCTAGGTTTCCCCCTTTAATATGTCTTTTTGAGGCGCTCTTGACCTATAGCGGAGCACCCCGGGCTCTGTTTCAGTCAGACCGGGCTTCCCCCCCATCAGAGCCCGACTTCGCTCACCTCCACTGTCCTGTATTGGGGCTCCTGTTCCCCTGTGTGGCCCCCGCATGCATAGACCTGTTCGTATAGGGGTGGAACGGTACCAAAGTTCACTCAGAAATACATCATGTAGCTCAGACATGGCCTTTTGTGACGCTCAATGGCCAATTGTGTCAGCGCAGTGCATCACGTTTCTGTGCGCAGTGCACCATGAAACTCCCCAGGGCCTGTGCAGCTGAGGTCTAACCCCGAGTTTGTTCTCTATATGCTGTTTGAGCCGCTATAGTTTCTATTGAAATGCCAAGAAGGTGCATAGAGGGTTGTTATTGTGTTATAGCTGATGCATAAACCAATGGTCACATATGGATAGATTCTAAAAAATAACATTGCTTTCCCAAAGACTAAATCCCTATATCATTGCTATTCCCTACACTATTTGTATCATAGCTTGTTAGCTTGTTTGATTCACACACAGTTTAGACATAATTAAGTCAATTTTGGATATATTTTAGACCCTGTTATGCCCAGTTTAGTTCTAATTTGGTCTTGGTACTTGAAAGGTTAAATATGCCCAGTGCTCGGTGTAAAAGTTTGAGAACAATTTAGTGCCTGTAGCCCAAAGACACTCAGCCCTTGTCCCCATGCACTAATCAAATTGCGGAAGCCACATGACAGCAAATAAAACTGATATATCAACGTTTTTCAATAACTGTCTGTGTTTATACATCCTGGCAGAGGTGTCGTTTGTTTTTTGTTTTTTATGCATGTAATAAAGGTTATTGCGCATTTTTTTCCCCTTTGTTTACTTTTTGTGCTTTAGACTGTAATGTCTTATTGCATACTTATTTGAAAACCTCCAGCTTCGAGAGATTTTATCGTTTGTCTCTTCGAAGCTCTTTGATCAAATCCGACCTAATAAAGAGCCACTTTCACGCTGGGATTATGGATGCTATCAAAATGTAAATTACCCATAGCTGTCTGTTTATTCAACATCCAAGTTGGTAGGTTAAATATGGATAATTCTGCTGCCGTTGCCGTATGCATCATGGCGCCTTTAGTCTCTTCCCGTTGGTATATTTGGAGTCAAACGCGGAACTCATCGTGACTAACAGGACGAGTGGAGGCCTGGTCATGTGACCTCGTGCACCGGTTGTTATTGATGTACTTAGCGGCTGAACCACCTGCTCTTAAAGCCCACAGATAATGAATTCATTATTATATACAAAACAAACCAGGGTAACAACAGTGAATCCGCTCAAAAAGTGGGTTTGACTTTAGACGTTTTGCAGACGCCGTCACTGCATGGCAACAGCATAGCAACAGAGACTAAGTGTCAACGCTAATCACATGTGAAAAATGGGGCAACTAAGGTTCACAATGACTTTGGGACTTAATGGATGCATTACATTATTGTTTTGCCCTATTGCTTTGGAGTCTGTGTGGTTATTTATGGGGGGCTGAGTCAGAGCGTCCTTCATCTCCCCCTTTTGTAAAACAGAAACTGAAAGTACACCTGAGGTAACACACGGTTCTCCGCCTGGCTTTGTTTAAAGTAAATCCCCTCCAAAAAGAGGGAGCAACGGCTTATGTTATTGCATTCAACGATGAGAACTTATTGTTTGTTTCAACAGGCAGTTTGGAGCGTTACAGGATGTGATGAGAATGGAACTAACACCTGTCCATACACTCACGTCTATAGTATTACAATTGCATTAACAGCGTTCCCCTGCAGTGTACTTGTAGTTTCTAGTCCACAAACATTCTTAAGCCAAAAAAGACACTCGGTTTTAGCCCCCTGATAAAATCACTTCCTTCGGGTTATAGTTGTAAGTGGCTCCGTTAGTGATTTATCGATTTGATTAGCATTTACGATCAGTGGCTAGAAGTACAACATGTGAATCAGTACAAAAAACTGACGTCATCTCAGAAATAACAACAACAATAGTGTTCCCAAGTAGGCGAATCTGCGGCTTTTGTCATAAACGAACAGACTATATCTGCCCAAAGGCGTGCTGGGTAATCAAAAATAAAGAGTTGGGGCATTTCCCGGTGGGCCGTGGTGCTTTTGGGCCATCAGAGTGAAATAATTAACTAATAACAGACTCACAGTTGTGCTATTCCAGGCCTAAAGGCTTTGACTGGGCTGAGAGCGGGCTGACAGAGAAGTTACTGTAGGAGTGAAGAAGGGAAGGGAAAAAGACAGGTGAAAGGCATTAGCGTCCAATGTAGAAAAAGTGGACAAATAATATAAATTTGTATCTACATAGCTTGGTGCTGACTGTGGAGATGCATCAGGCTCAGACTGCAGCGGCCCATGTGTAAAGAGAAATTGTTTAAGTTGTATTTGAACCTTCAATCTTTGGCTTACGAAGCCAGCGCCCAGGCCGAAATGAGATCCCAGCACGTTCCTGTATCTGTCCTATTTTTTAAGTTGTAAGCAATTTATATCAAACAGTAAGTCAGGAAGAAAGAGAAAAGGCAGATTTGGTCTTCCTGGTTATATAACAAACTGTTCCACATTGTGCTATTTGCTTATATTACAATTGTACTGCGTTAGATGCGTCCAAGAGTGTTCTCATAGCGTACATTGCGTTGACATTTTTCCACACATTATTGCCAGCGATCGCTCCCATGTGTTCGGCCTCTGTATCACTGTGTAGCCTGAAGGCTGTTCTGAGGTCAGTGCAGACGTAGCCAGCGCTGGATGTCCCGAAGTGACATTTCCAGTGTCTTTGATGAGGGAAGATGGAAACCGGAGCTGCATCATGTGATAATGGCCGCCTAAAGGAATAACGTGGGGAAGCGTCATCATGTGTGACAGGATCATGAGGGGTGGTTTGACACCTCAGAGTGATTAGGCCCGTCCCACACAGAGACTGATATATCCACTGTATGTCATTTGAATGTGTCTCTAGGATGTCAGAGAAGCTGCTTGTGCGGACATGCCATTCCCATATTCCCGGAAACGACATATTGCTCATAAGTAGCTGGTAGTTTGACGTAGGCACACACACAGACTCCTCCCTGCAACAATGAGTAATCTGGAGCACGTCATTCAGTTTCTACTATGGTTTGGGGTGAACAGATGTGGAGTAAACCAATCAGACAAGCAAAGCACATGGCAAAACTATTCAATTACGTTCAATGTAAATAAACACATTTAAAAAGAATTGGTGCAGAAATGAATATACTTATGGCAGCCGTTTACTTTTGTATAAGGGTTCTATGTCAATGAGCTACAGCAGTGTTTCCCAACCAAGGGTTTGACTCCTCTACCATGGGGCGTTTGGATTTATTTCAGATTAAAAAGGAAGATTAAACAGACTACTATTAGAGAATGATTTTAAAAGGAAAGGCTGTTTAAATGACGCGTTACAGCCAAAATTAATTTTAGCTATATTTTGAACTCACAACATTGTCTTAATTAATAATAATAATAATAATACATTTGTAACAATTTATTTTACACTACCCTTGATACATTGTACTTGCCAAATTTAGTACAATGTAATCTGCTTTGTAGCAATGTGTAATAACTTGTATTAGTATTAGAGTTAGATACACAATGGAATAATGTGTATTAGTACTTTGTTTGTTTGTTTGTTTACTTTATTGTCCCCGTAGGGAACTTGTCCTCTGCATTTAACCCATCCTTCGATGCCGCTGGGGTAACCCGTAAGGAGCAGTGGTCGACGGCAGTGCCGTGCCCGGGGACCCATCTCCATGATGTGGAGCCAGGCTGATGGTCAGAATCACCTGGCTGGAGGATTCACCTATTGCACATGTTTTTAGGGGAAACCGGAGTACCCGGAGGAAACCTACGTACCTTTGCAGGTACATAATGTAATAAGACACAAGACCCAAACTCTAACCCTAACCTCTACCCTAACCTTAAAGGTCATATGTCTTATTACATTATGTACCTCCAAAGTACTAATACACATTATTCCATTGTGTATGTACTACATAGGTACAAGTTTTTACAGTACAATTACATTGTACTAAATTTTTTTAGGTACAATGCATCAAGGTAAAATAAAGTGTAACCCAAAGCGCTTTTCTAGACACTCAAAGACGCTTCACAGAATATTACAATGATAAAATCAAACATGGGCATTATTGGACTAGAGGGCATTATTGGACATTAAGAATAATTGTATTGATCATTTCTAAATAATCAGCTACACCCTTGATGTAGGGGGTACGTGGAGTACCTCTGAAAGGTTCAAGGTTCACTGTGCTTGAAGACATTATACTATATCTAACCTAAAGAATTACAGCAACTAATGGTGTCCACAACACGTCACACTAATGGTATTGGGGGGAAATAGCCTGTGTAATCCTACAGGAATCATAATTTTTTACAGATTTTAAATATTTTATATATATTTTGGCAGGCTATGAGCATATAAAGCACATTCAAATGAAGTTGAGACAAAACTGGATCCTTATGAATGATTAAAGTGCAAGTACAAGTGAAAACCCATCACTCAGAGAAAGTGGTGGTAGCATGTTTGTGCGCCCTCCCAAAGAAGCCGCCTGTATCCGATTTAGATGTTTGGTATTTCCCACTTGCGCGAGCACTTCTGCCCTTGTGTTTGTGCTCCGTGGGCGACTAATGTCTCGAGAAACAGTGCCGGGCTGATATCTCTGTCTGTGGCCTCTGAGCCAAGGCAGCAGGTGATTGACGACACGCAGGTCACAATTGGACACATACAATGAAGCAGAGTCTGACTGAGGTGCTGCGGGGGAGACCGCGGCTGTATCCCCAACAGGCCTCAAACCAACAAGGCACAAAGTTGTTTAATGCAGAGCCCTGTCCCAATCCCTGAGGGGAGCTGTCAGTCTGACTATAGCACGGGTCTACACACACAAGCAGCAGGTGAACTTTAAAAGGTGGAAGTGGCACCTTACAAATACTGAAATAGATTTTGAGGAGAATTCTGTATATTTAAGGGTCTCTATGGCTCAATGCAGCGTTTACTCATGAACAGTCTGGACCATCAGGGTTACACTTACCTCCCTTTTAGCATAGAATGTATGACTTTCCTCTTTCAAATCTTTCTTGGGACCTTTAAATTATCTGTGATTCTGCTCATATATCACAATCTCCAATAGGGATGCACCAATCCGATACTGATATCGGATATCAGGGCCGACACTGAAAAGAATACGACATCATGTATCAGCTACAAATATCCAATAACTATTGAACCAATACCAGTTTTGGCTCTCAGTGCCTTAAAAACCTACCTAAATCTCAGTGAATATGAGCATGCTGCATATCATTGGAAAGCTAATTCAATCACTGACTTAGTTTTAACCTCCGCATGCTAACGGAAACTAATCAAAACTGGGTCAGAAACTATCATAGAAATACCTAAAGTAGCCTAATAAAATAAAATCGACTACTGCTGAAGCCAAGTGTTAGGTATTTTAGTTTAAGAAATAACTGATCTGAACATATTTGTAATGATTAGATCACTTCATGTGAGTTGTTTATATTAATGTAACCTAAAGCCTGTCATATTGGCTACCCAAGAATATTTAGTGTAGAAAAGTCCAGTTGATCCTTGTTAAATGCTTATCCAAGAGTTCATCAATCGATATAGGCTCATTGATAATTGATCCGTAATATCATGACAATAAAATATGACTGGAATGGAGAAAAGGGTCAATTCAATTTTTCACTCAGAAAAAGCCAATTTTAAGAAAGTGGTATCGGTAAATATCGAGTATGGGCAAATATTCAAAACCCAGCATCAGCATTGGTAGCAAAAAAGCTGAATCGGTGCATCTTTAATCTCCAATATTGCTTCCACTACTATCCAATTTTACTGCATTACAATGACATTGGGTTCAGTGTCCTAGTTCTCTTAAAATCACTTTTTTATCACAATTTTTGCGGAACAGCTGTAAATAAATTCAAACGTGTTGAAGCTATTGCAGCTGACATTAATAGGAATTCAGCCTGGCTCACAATCAAACACTTGGAGTTGATTTTATAATTTTTCTCATTTTCCTCTACTTTCTTTCAATATCAGCACTCATCTCCTCTGCTGTGCTCCGTGGGCTTGGACAGAGTAAGCAACTCCAGCTGTTGTGAAGCCAGCAGATTGTATGAGTCAGTCCAATCAAGTGTGGGGGCCCCTCAGCGGGACTCTTCGAAGGACGACAAAATAGGGTCTGATTGCAACGCCCCGAGCCTTCTCTCACCTCTCACAAGCTCCGAAGGAATCTGGCTGTCAGCACAACACTGCAAAGCTTTAATTCAACCCCAAAACATACAGCCCTGGAAGAGAGGCCGAACTGGAAATTGCCGCGGTAAAAATAACATCCAATACCTTCTGACATCTGTGGTCCGAAGCTTTTCCTAGGGCCATAGATTGAGTTACACAGTAGCTCCACGCAGGGTCCCATGGCTCCAAGAGTTAGTAATAAAATTCACTGTCAGTCCATGAGATTGGCAGCTTCAGTTTCGCAGAATTTTGGTCTTTTGGGAGAGTGCGTGTAGTGAGATGTCTGTTTTCTTGAGCTGAGCAGTCACACATAGTATTTTTAGACTTCTGCATGTCATATGTCTAATGACTCAACTCCGAGAAAGCTTATTCATTTTATTTATTTATTATAAGGACAGTGAATATTAATGAACATCATCAACTCACCCAGAGATTAAAATGATAATTGCTTTAAAAAAAAATAAGCTAATGATAAGGTTGACCATCATCATTGTGAAAATTGTAAAAGTTCAGCTTTAGTTTAGTTTACTTCCACAATTTTACTCATGAAAATGTAAAACAACTCCACTGAAGCAGTACTTTTACTCAGCCTCCTGTTCACCACAATGTTACTGAAGATAATAGTACGCACACACAAGAGATCACTGTGTATAGTTTTAGTCTCAGTGATATTGTCCATCGCAGTACATTCCTGCATCAATATAGAAACTAAAATGTCTCTGTTGTAACAGGCCGATAAATCCAGCATTTCCATTTGTCGAGTTGATCCACGTACCAGGAGAAAGAACTTTAACCTTCAGTCAAATCTAAAAGTGTCTGTAAAAAACTAGCGACATAACTGCGAGAAAATTAGATGAAAAAGCAATGAAAAAATGTGCCAAAAAATTGACGAAAATGTAAAAAAAAATTTGACAAAAATATGGCGAAAAAGTTACAAAAATGTGACCAAAAAAAATGTGACCAAAAATGTGGTGAAAATTTGATGAAAATGTGACAAAAAAGTGAAAAAATCTGACAAAAACCCAACGAAAGAGTAACAGAAAAGTGATCAACACAACAGAAACGTGAATGAGGTGTTACACCTGCCTATAGGCTGTCAGCTTTTAGATTTGGGTAAAGCTGAACTGAAGAAAATGCACTTGGTTAAGGCGGGGGCAGGTTTATAACTCTCCAGTTGTTGCTTTAGTTTTGTTTTGAATATAGATAAAGAGGCATATTGTTTTAACTTGATATCCAGCTCATTCCATATCTGTGGACCACTGTGGCATACAGTATACTTAGTTAGTATTAGTTTCCAATATTTCCCTTTTCGGAGCAGCTTATGCCTAGTGTGGTGTTTGAGAGGAGGTGAGTATAAGGCAATTAATTCACAATCTAATATTTAACAAAAAAACAAAAACCTAAAAGCTTTATATGGAAGAGAGCATTTGTATGAGAATTACGTGTATGGTTTTAAGATATTCAGCCTGTGTCAAGCCCTTTCATCCACTCTCTCACAGACTACTTGAATAATAACAAGCACTTTCACAACAAGCCCAACACTGCTCCTGCCACTCACATTGTCATCGACTTTGTGTGATGTATGAATGAAAGTACAAATATTCTGTTGACTGAGATAATATGCAGATTACAACATACTTTAAATACCAGACTAACTTGATGACAGACAGTGCCATATAAAGGCGAAGGGGAAACTAACCCCGTAATGACTCATGCTTTTTTGACTGACGTAAAACAATATGTGGCGCTTTGACAGATTGCGCCTCTGATTATTGTCGGTGTCACGGCAGCTATCTCAATGACAGCCCCATCCACTCTGCAGACAGGGCCGTCCCATCTGAACCCTTCAGCAGTCACAGCCGTCACTGCTGGCGAGGCTAACAGTGAAGGATGCCATTTACGGGTGGATCGCATGCTTTACACGGCGCGCAATGATGGCTCCAGAAGAACGCTGATTTGGTAATACTCTTGTGCCCACTTGACAGCGTTTAGGAAAATGGCATGCTCAGCTCAAGGCAGAAATATTTTTGAAAGTCAGTTTTAATTGAATGGCATTCCTTACCACTGAACAGAAAATTCAAACTTTTTGCTCGTAAAGGATATAGAACACGGCCACGGACTCATTGATTGATTGACAGCATTTACCCCTGAACTAGTTTGATCAGTGTTTAGCTTCTCCTAGATCTTCCCCTTTAAAGCAGAACTAAGTAGCTCATGCCCCTATAGGCCATAAGCGCCACTGCAGGTGTCGTAGCATGTTTAATAATGCATCGGTTTTATATAGCGCTTTTCTGGACACTCAAAGACGCTTTACCTTACATTATTCGTTCACTCCATACCCGGTGGTGGTAAGCTACTATTGTAGCCACAGCTGCCCTGGGGTAGACGGACGGAAGTGAGGCAACCAGTCTGCGCCATCGGCCCCTCCGACCACCACCAACCACTCACTCACTCACCACATTCGCCAGGCTTCCTGCTGTTACCAAACGGTCTCCCATCGAAGTACCGACCAGGCCCTTCCCTGCTTAGCTTCCAAGGTCTGACGGGATAGGGCATAGCAAAGGCGGAGTGGCCTATTTACTCATTAATTGTCCGTGAGAGTAAATACTACACTGACAGAAAAGACAAAGGGAGAGAGGGATATTGTACATCCAATTACACAATGGAGATATTTTTTTTCACTCAAACTTGGCTGTAAATACTGTTTAAGTGGCGCTAGCCCGCAGTTAGCTTTGCCCGTTAGCAAGTGAGCTACTTCTTCGTGATTCTATTAGTGTGTATTGGGGCCTCCGACCCTTTAACCTCTTCACCTTGCTTTTCTTGCTGTGTTTTCGTAGGGTTTCTATGATGCTTTTTTTGTCTTGGTTTTCTCACATTTTTGTCGCTCTTTTTGTTGTGTTTTTACCCTCTATTTTTCTCAAGATACTTTTAGATTTGGGTAAAGCTAAACTGGAGAAAATGTGCTCGCTTCAGTTGGGGGTTAAGAGGCTAAGCATCTAACCTTCTGAGAGGACAAAATATAATCTCAAAATGTTTTGTCCATGTTTTTGTTTTGATATAAATTTAGCCGTTTATTATTCTGCTGTTTAGGAAAAAAAAAAATTTTTTACAAGGAAAGAACCAGCTTCTGGGCTGAAATCTGCTTGAATTTTCTGATTCATTGTTGTTCCCTTTCCAAAAATCGTGCCATCATTATGCATGACTGGCATCACGATCAGAGCTAAATGAAAGGAATTATCATATTATTGTATAAAAAATTAAACACGAAATAAACCCGTCAGTCTGAGTTCACAAGAGTGCGGCATTTCAGAGTTCTAGCCAATTGTCACACTTTGACAAAATGAACTCCGAGGAACCAATCTCATCCGTTAATTCTTTTTTTTCTTTCTCTCTCTGCATTTCCTTGATTTGATATTTGACTTGGCAGGACAAAGATTGCTTGTTAACAGCCGCTTTTCGCCAGTCCAGTACTGCGAGCAAACGAGCCAACGGAAGCACATGATTGAGCGAAATATGTTGGGAATCTGTTATTTATGTCCTCATTCAGAAAGTACGCAGTTGTTAAGTGTTTGAGATCCAAATTCAGAAATGTAATCCTTGGCTTGAATTAGCAATGTATCATTTCAGAGAGTTATTACAACAGAGCGCAGAAGAGGAGCTCAAACCGTGCATTTTCACTGATTAAAATGGTGAAGAAATGTTTATTATACCGACAGATGCACCATCGAGGTAACATTAGTGCAAGGACTTCCCATTAAGCCTAATCTCTAAATTTATGTCTCATAAACCCAAATGTTGATGTTTGCTGGGAATCCCATGGGGGAGCAGAGTTTATAGTTTACGGATAGTGATAAAATGTCAACATGTTTATGAATGGGATACTCAGAAGTGCAGATGATTAAAGTCATCTGCAAGTTTGCCGACTGAATCATAGTTCGGGTAAAGTCTTCTTCCCATGTTCCCTCATGAAGAAATAAACAAATATGAATCTCTCCTTGGCGTATCCCACCCAAAGTTGTGGAATATTGTCGATTGAGAGTAAATGAAAGACACTAATGGATTCTGGGGTAAAATCTTCAAATGTATTCATTTCAGTAGTGATTTCAGCGAGTATCGTTCAAATCCCACCTGAGCACATACACAGACCTTTTGTTCACGAGAATGAGATATTGATCCCTCAAACCCCTCTTTACTAGATTAATAGCAAACCTGCTGCTCTAACAACATTGCTGACAACGTTTCTTGAGGTGAGAGGCAAATTAAAAAACAACCCAGAATCGGATGACGGATTAAGAACCTTTGTCTACGATGGAAATCTCCTGTCACAAATGAAATTTCTCCAGCACTATATAACACCCAAGAAAAGTTCCATTTTATTTCTCCATCTAAAGTCCAAACTCCGCTCCAAACAGTGCTTAAGGATTAGCTGCAGACCTATTGATTTGGTTTAGTCCTAGTCCCTTAGACCGAGATTGGAGTTACTGAAGTCGTTTGCTGATTTATTTGTTTTGCAAACACATTCTGTCCTCCTTCTGCCTCAAAGACCTCATGTCCACCTTTCTCTTTATCTCCCCCCGTCACAGCTGCGCTCCCTGGATATCCACCTATCCAACCTATTCCTGCTTAGCTTGTCCCGGCTGAATCTACTCACTGTCCCACATTCTGCCCCGAGCGCCTCACCCCATTTCATCTCTCTCCTAGTCCTACTTTCCCTTCCACCTTCACCAAGACCGTCTAGAGACCCCGGATCAAGATAAGCCCAGAGCGATCGGTCATGTGCGTGATCGGAGTAGCAGTAAATCCACCCTGAGCCCGCGCTGGCTCTCACCCCCGGCATGCCCACTCATCCCAGGCCTGTAAAGCCACTGAAGCCAGCCTCTTCATCCCAACTCCCCTTGTGCAGACTTGCCATAGCTAGCCGACTTCACGGCCACATGCTCCGGATCAAAATCATTTACAGCACATGTGTATCAGCATTGAATTGATATATTTTAGTAGTTTTGCTGATAACACTGTGCCGCACAACATTTCATCCAATAAACTGAATAAATGCATACAGTTAGTAGTGTGAGGGTTCTGTAATATCTCTTTTGGCCTGACCCTCTGACAGGAATCCCCAGGTTGGGAACCCCTGCATCAGGTCCTCTTAGAAATTGCTTCATTTTGATAACACATTGTAAATATAGTATTGTTGTTATCCAGGTGTTGAGCATTAGGAGGACATGTTGGTATCACCGGCATCTTCAAAATCTTCCAGCATCAAGAGGTTTATTCATTTTGTCAGTGGTGGTCAAAGTACTTGATTTCATTACTTGAGTACAGATGTGACTAATCAAATATTACTTGGATAGAAGTTGCTTGGTCAAATTTTTATATAGAATATTTAAATAACTAAAACACTATAAATGTGCCTGAATTCTCCCTCTGTTTTTTTGTCAAGAAAATACTGTAAATATGAATAATAGGTGCATCGGGCATGTCCAAATATGGACAAAAGTAATTCACTTTAAGTTTAAGTAAAAAGTTAAAGTGTTTAAGTATGATCAAATATGGTGCCTGCCTTTTTCATGCTGTAATTTCACTACATCCTCCAAAACCAACACATATGTCACCACTTATTCACCAATAAAATGTGAGTTTCATCCACTTACCATGGTTAGTTTTCAAGGTATGTAAAGAAATCTACCATGAATTTAGCCAGACTTCAGAGAGAACAGGAAGTTGAGAGTGTGACCGGTCTCTCCTGATTGGTCAAATGCCACAGTATGTAATGTCGGGTGATCTCTTCTGATTGGTTGAGTGAGGACCACGTGCTTCTTTACCTTACTGATGTGCAGCATAGAGGCTGTATGTAAAGTGTGGAAATGACCAAAAATAGTTACTTGCCCTATAAAGGGTTAAAATGAACAAAAGACATGGCCAAATTAACTTTCTACTTTGGAGCCTTTTGAGAAATGTAGTGGAGTAGAACGAATGATACAGTATTTATCTTTCAAATGCAGTGGAGTAAAAGTAAAGTTCTCAAAAGTACAGATACTCAAAAACTCTACTTATGTATACTTAAGTAGATTTACTTTGCTACTGACCACCTCTGTATTTTCTCATATTACATATCCAAGATTCAAATTGCATGTATACTGTATACTTTATCCCTAAGAGTGTGGTTTAGTCTATTAAGTCTTGGGTTATTTTGTGCTATTTTTAAGCTATGTTTCTTAGTCAAGATATCACAGTGTCTAGAACAAAAAGAATTGGCTCTTGTCCATCAAAAAGTAGTTCTAATTTAAAGTTTATATAAAGTGTATTACAAAATCTGTACTTTTCTTGGTATACCTGGAAAACAACAAGGAATAATTCATAAAGTGAAAAAAACAGTTTACCCCCCTCCCCAAACAGCAGCTGCGTCTCTCACACACATTGTTTACTGTCTCTTATATGAGTGCCAAGCTCAAGGCTCAGCCAATCGGAGCCAGTGGTTTTCATTTGTCTTTAAACGGTCCAATTGGATCAAAGAGTTGTTGTTTTAAAAGCTCGCAGGTGCACCACGAGCCGCAGCTGCCGAGGTCACAAACAGAAAAGCTTCATATAAACTCACCAGTAAATACTTTTTTTTTTAGCTTTTTTTTTTTTTACTTGCTTAGGTTAAAAACAAGTTTCAGGAGCAGTGTAGTTTAGCGCCTGTCTCCGTCTACACATACTTTAAAAAAAAAAAACTTTAGAAGATGTGTCACACAAGCCGGTCTGGTTTAAATCTGAATTATCCTTTTTTTACGAAGCGTGGGATGAAGACGAGCGGAGTTGAAAAGAGGCTACAAAGTCTGGGAGCTGCTTTTGAAAACACATGATAGAAGACTGTTTTTTTTTTCTTTTCTCAATAAATCCATTTTCTGTGCGTATACCGGCATGTATTTCAGTACGGGCAGAGCGATGCGGAAAGGGGAGCGGATGATATGAAGCGTTTGGGGGAACTTTAGCTTTCAACAAACTTTTTTTTTTTTTTTTTTTCGCAAGATTCTTTTCTGACGGTGCCTTTCATTCATTTTTTGGTTTCCCCCCTTCCGTCTGTCATGTTCATGTCATCATTCCCTGTGAGTGAATTAGCCTTTTTAACCACTGCCCGAACCGAGCACATTTTCTCCAATTTGGCATCACCTAAATCTATAAGCTTCTTGAAAAAAGCCTCAAAAATGTGACAAAAATGCAAATTAAAAAGTGTCAAAAAAGTGACAAAATAAACTATGAAAAAGAGGCAAAAAAATGTAATAAAAAAGTGACCAAAAAACTATGAAGAGCTTATGTTAAAGGGATTTTTCAGGATTTTTTTAAATTCATGCAGTCCTTATATTTGAAGAGTTTAGTGGTGCTAGGCTAATGCTCGGCTAGCGCATGTCTATGGTAGCTAGTAGCCTGCATTAAAAACCTCTTCAAAATCATCGTGTAGTCCTCCAAACATTGCCATATCTGATTTGTAGAAAGCTCCATCATAAATTCCACGTGTAGTAATGCCGGCCATAGGTAAACAAACTACTGTAGATACGGTAACCTAGCAGATCACTCCGCCGCTGCGTAGCTTACAACCAGGAAGCTGATGCTGCTCAAATATAAGTTATTTTACATGTAAAATGGTTATATTTCAAAAATTATTCAGTCGACACAGACATTTATATGGGTAGTCTGGTGTTATAAGTGATTTGCCTCAGGTGCACTGTGCTTGGGTCAGACTGTTTTTTAGTTACCATAGACATGCACTAGCGAAGCACTAGCCTAGCACTAGCCTAGCACTAGCCTAGCACTAGCCTAGCACTAGCCTAGCACTAGCCTAGCACCGCTAAACTCTTCAAATATAAGGACTGCATGAAGTAAAAAATATATATATCTCTAGAAATCAACAACACTCTGGATAACTAGGAAATGAGGCCCTATGTCAATAATCCTGAACTATCCCTTTAAGGTGCTTTTATTCATTCAACAACTGTACAACGCACTGTCCTCTGCATTTCATCTTTCGACGCCGGTAGGACAACCCCTAACCGACAAAAGAGAAACACAAAAGTGACACGAAAAGCAATGAAGAAGTGACAAAAAAAATATGACAAAAACACACCAAAAGGTAGCAATACAAACTATGAAGAAGTGGCAAAAATGTGATTTAAAACAAAAGCTGCAAAAAGTTACAAAAACACAACAAAAAAGTGACCAAGAAAACTATGAAAAAGCAACAAAAGAGTGACAAAAAAGTGTCAAAGGGAAAAGATCAACTTTCGGATACTTTCGTATCAGTTTTCGTATGTCTTAGCTTTGAAATGAGGCATTAGACTGACCTAAAGGCTGTAACCTTTTAGATTTGGGTAAAGCCGAACTGGAGAAAACTTGGTTAAGGCAGGTATTGGGAGGTTAGTCCAGTTCCAAATAAGTAAAAGATACGGTGAAATCACAAGACGCCTCCTCAATTTGGACTTTAAAAAGGAGCGCCATGTCATGACATAGAGCCAAGAATCTCACGAAGAATATGCACAATTACTTCATGATTAATTAAAGAAAACATACTAAATACTCCTTTTACAACATATCAAAGGATGTACAAGGCCTTTCAAACCCCTTTCTCTTCACAAACTGAATTAGTAATAGGAAGATTACTAATTGCAGATCACTCTGAAAGTTAGCTGCTGTTTACTAATGACTATCCCCTCACCACTGTGTGCCTGGGATCTAAGGCATGATTTGTATTCCATAGACTCCACTTGTTCTTTGAGGAACTCGCCTTCTCTGATTAATACCCCCATGAAAACTCAATTAGCTCCATTAGAAAAGCTTAGCGGCATCAAAGATTAATAAGCGAGCGTTATGATCTGGGTGAGAAGAGGAGCACAGTTACTGACAGCTAACATGACTTTGAGGGAGAGGAGATAACAGCAGCAACAGCCAGGCCTCTCTCCCTCGGTGTGGGGTTCAGCCAAGATTGACAATTCACAAAAGGACTTTGAGAGCACTCGAGCCATGTCTCAAGACTGCATTGTTTTATTCAGACGAGTTGAAAGGGAAACATGAGTTGTTTTTATAATAATAACTGTGGATTTGCATAAACTTATTGCAATGAGAGTACAGAAATGTGTTTTCATTATAGGCATGGCAAAATGGTTAGCGCTCTCATTAACCCAAAACATGCACATTAAACCTCAAAATCTGCTCCTGAGGTTGTCCTGAGGCACTGGATCAAAGATGGGTCAAATTCAGAGACATTTGTTGTTAATGGGAGATGTTTTTCTATTCTTTTTTAACTCAGTACCTTTTGCTGTGCAAATATACGGTAATATGAAAATCAATCAATTGTTTCGTATAGCCCAATATCACGACGAGGAGTTGCTTACATTACTAAACAAACAATGCAATGTCCAAGCAAATGTAGTGTCCGGGCAAATAATTATATCCAGAAGCAAAAACAGATAGCTATTTGTGGCCGCCTTTGCTATGCCCAATTCCGTCAGATCTTGGAAGCTAAGCAGGGAAGGGCCTGGTCGGTACTTGGATGGGAGACCGTTTGGAAACACCAGGAAGCCGAGTGAGTGAGTGAGTGAGTGAGTGAGTGAGTGAGTGAGTGAGTGAGTGAGTGAGTGAGTGAGTGAGTGAGTGAGTGAGTGAGTGAGTGTGTGTCAGAGAGGCTGATGGCGCAGACTGGCTGATGGCGCAGACTGGCTGATGGCGCAGACTGGCTGATGGCGCAGACTGGCTGATGGCGCAGACTGGCTGATGGCGCAGACTGGCTGATGGCGCAGACTGGTTGGCTCGCTTCCGTCAGACTACCCCAGGGCAGCGGTGGCTACAATAGTAGCTTACAACCACCAAGTATGGAGTGAATAAATAGTGCAATGTAAAGCGTCTTTGAGTGTCCAGAAAAGCGGTATATAAAACCGATGTATTATTAATTTTATTATTATTGTTTTTATTACTATTACTTGGAATCATGGAAGCAGAGAAGACATTTTTGTCAATTACTAGTTTTATTGTAAACTGTTGACTGTGCTCCCAAAACTCCTCTGAGGTCTTGACTCTTCCCAGTTTTCTGACTTGACAAAAACCTGTTGCCAGAATAATTAACCATATGCTTTGATCAGTAACTAATCTCACTATTGCTGCTAAAGCCCATTACATTACAACTTTGTACCAATTGGTAAAATATTAATTGTAGTAATCATCAGAAATAACAAGTCTCCCGATGTTGTTTTCTATTAACTTGCTCTTCCTCGTGTTATGCTTTGCCTTGTTTTGATCCATAGCGCTACAGCTCATCTCTGGCCTCACAGAGTTGAGCTAATTGAGTCTCTAAGAGGTTTATCTGCAGTCTGGCTCTTCTTAGGACCAAGTCAGTCACAGCTTCTTTAGGTCCACATTTGTCAAATAGCAGCTGGTCTCTGTTTATCATCATGTGCCTCCTCCGCACTTCTCTTTTGTGTCCTTAATTGCCCCCGATGCCCTGGTCTGGTCTTCATCTCTTTCTTGATAAATTCGGGATACGACTATTGTCAGTCTTAGTCATTGATAATACATTGGGTGCAGAAAAAGGACAGATACCATTAGCTTAATCATATTTCACTGTTTTTTTAATGATAAATGCAAGTGTAGGACTGTGATAAATTGACATATTACAGAAAGATACCGCCTTCGTATTAAATGGAGAGTAGATTGTCAAGAATATAACTTCACCCATTGAGCAGCAGGGTCTCTTTAAGGGCTAATTTTATAAGAGAAGGGAGAAGGAGGCAGACTGCATTGCAAGGTGTTATTTTGAGAAGCGTAGGATGTAAGAAACCGGAGGGCGGCTTATCAGGGCTCCTGCTACTGCTGCTGGAGAGTTTAGTCTGCGCTTATAGCCTGTGCAGGGAATTATTTTAGGCTGCGATGATTGGTGTCACCGCTCGTTAGGATCTGACAGATTTAAGAGACGGGGGATGAGTTGATGGCAATCTTTATTCTGTATTTATGTTGGACACAAGGCTGGGTCCGAGCCAGTCTGTTTGGTATGAACTTATTTCAATGTACATTGACTTTGTGGTTTACTGTTTTTGTTCAGAAACAGAAGACGAGCAAATTAGCAATAGCAAAAGTTTAAAAGCGCATACACAAAAGAGATTATGTTGCAAACTCATTGGACAGATTAACAGCATATACAGGATATTGCAATCAAGTTACCAGTGGAATGAAAGAAGTAAAAGTGTGAAGACTATGTGACTATATAATATTTTGAAAATGTAATCAATATTTGCAGATGACGGGCCACTTTTAAATTGCAATCCCTTATTAAACAGACTCATTTAAAGAAGAACTAAGTAACTTGTTTACCTTAATACATCCTTTTCATAGTCCCTTTGGGGGTAATGCAAGTGTTAATGGGGTGATTGGGGGGTCTTTCATCTCCCCCTGGTTTCTCTAACCAGAAAACCACAATAGCAACTTTCCTGCCTCCGAGTCGGAGCCACCAATACACACTAATAGAATCACAAAGAAGGAGCCAACATGCTAGCGGGCAAAGCTAACTGCGGGCTAGCGCCACTTAAACAGTATTTACAGCCAAGTTTGAGTGAGTGAATGAGTGAGTGATGATCTCCATTGTGTAACTGGATGAACGATATCCCTCTCTCCTTTGTCTTTTCTGTCAGCGTAGTATTTACTCTCACGGACAATTAATGAGTAAAAAAACGCAACATGCTACGGGCTTATGGCCTCTAGGGGCATGAGTTACCTAGTTCTGCTTTAAGTCTATAATCTTTGCCGTTGATTTTTCAAACACACTCTCTGTTCACGGGTGAAATGACAGATTTCTTCAAGTTCAACTATTTGCTTTGACATTCGACTTATAGTAACATTAGACAAGCAGGAGTAATAGTCACTTTTTTTTGGCTATATTCCTTTACCCCTCACAGAGTCTTAGATTGTGACAGAACAAAATGTCACAAAGAAGTTCCCTTAAACTCCACTCAATGTCATGAATGCATCTTGCCGTCTGTTTACTACAAAGAGAAAATTGCTAAAGAATACATACTCAAAGCCTACTCTGCTTGCTGAAAGGGGTTCGCATTGTTTGGTGTTTTGCGTCAACACACATTTCGTGGAGTTCGCGGTAAACAGCTCTCAGCAGTGCCACCCTTCAAGAAGTGTAACAAATGCGCACAGGCATTCAGGCACCTCATTTTCCTCCAATGGCGGCGTTTTGTTCCTGCATAAAAGCGGATGATTCGGTTTAGAGCTGATAAGGGAGCAGCCAACTGATTTCTTTTAATTTCTTTATCTCCAAGCGCATTTTCAGTCGCTGTTGAGTAATTAGAGCCGAGCAGCGCACAACTGAAGCTAAATTGCCCTCTCTTCCTTATCATGATCTTGTACTCGGAGGAGCAGCACATTCTGCCCTTGTCAGATCTGCTGTATGCGCTCACAGCTTAACACAGCTGACTGCGGGTTTTTCATGCTCTGTACAGATCTATTGTGGGGCAACTGATAGCTAATCAAAGCACAGCGCTGTAAGGCAAGGCAAGTTTATTTGTGGAGCACTATTCATACACAAGGCCATTCAAGGTGTTTCACAGTTACATAAAATTACAAGAAAGCAGATACCATCAAAAAGACATCAACGTAAAATTAATTAATTACAGTACAAAGCAAGAGGGCAGATAAATGACGTTCAGTTGTCATATGTACGGGTATAAATAACAGTTTTCAGCCTGGATTTGAACATCATCAGAGTTGAGGCCTGTCTCACATCCTCATGAAGACTGATTTTAGCTGCTTGAAACGCAGCCTCACCGTGTTTAGTCCTGACTCTGGGAACCACCAGGTGACCCCTCCCTGAAGTTCTCAGAGCCCAAGATGGTTCATGTGGCTCTAACATGTCAGAGATGTGCTTTGGTGCTAAACCATGAAAAGACTTAGAAGTAGAGCTGTTTTAAATTCTATTCTCTGAGTGACAGGAAGCCAGTGCAGAGACCGGAGCACTGGACTAATATGTTTGTATATCCTGGTTCTTGTCAGGACTGGAGCAGCAGTGTTCTGGATGTCCTGCAGCTGTCTAACAGCTGGTTTAGAGAGGCCAGTGAGCAGCCGTTACATTAGTCTAACCTGCTAGAGACAAATGCATGCAGAAGTCTCTCCAAGTCTGGTTTTGACACTATTCCTCTGATCTTAGCAATGTTTTTCAAATGGTAAAAAGCTGCTGATGTTATTGCTTTGATGTGGCTGTTTAAGTTTAGGTCTGAGTCCATGATCACTCCTAGATTTCTAGCCTGATTTTGTGGTTTTAGAGACAGAGACTCAAGGTGACTGATAATGCATTCTCCTTGTGTCTGTGGGCCAAAAACAATTATCTCAGTTTGGTCTGAGTTTAGTTGGAGAAAGCTGTTTTGTATCCACAAACTGCTTGGTTTGATGCATGTGAGTATATCTGCAGGCCCATGTTCACCTGCCATCAGTGACACGCAGATCTGAGTGTTATCTGCATAGTTGTGGTAAGACACATTATTGCTGTTTATTAGTTGACCCCCTCTTTCTTATACTGTAAGAGACATGTACATTTTCAGAAACTGTGTGGCCACGTTGTGAATGCCCACTCTCATCAACCCTATCAGGTAGCAGATTAGGAACACAAACATGTGCAGTTGTCAATAAACCATTGTTCCCACGTTGTATTAACTGCTCCATTCCCTTGTGTTCTTTCAGAAAGTGAGATTGTCCCTCCCGACTGCCTGCGCCCACGCTCCTTCACCACCGTTCGCTCCTCGTCTCTGCGCCGCGAAGCAGACGACTCGCGCCTCTCCGTCAGCCTGTGCGACCTCAACCGGCAGCAGGACGAGGGAGGCCCCGCCCACAGCCACCCTCATCGCCACACCCTGCACCTGGCCTCCACCTCCTCGGCCTCGGCCTGCCCCATCCCGCAAAACTCCCTCAACTCGCAGCAGTCCTCGCTCCTGCCGTCATCACTGGACAGCGACTTGCATTTCCACCAACTCAGGGGCGCGCACATCAAGACTTTGGACGAGCAGACGGTGGCGCGATCGGAGCACGCGAGAGATGAGCGCACGCTAGTTTTCACGAACCGATCGCTCCGAATCGGGGAGACGGTCTTCATCAAAGTAACAAAGTCAAGTCCGGCGAGATCTGGGTCATTGTCCTACGGGGTAACGTCCTGCGACCCAGCGGTGTTGCGCCCGAGCGATTTGCCCTATAACCCGGAGGCGCTGGTGGATAGGAAGGAGTTTTGGGCGGTGTGCAGGGTCCCCACGCCCCTTCAAAGCGGGGATATCCTGGGGTTTTTGGTTAACCCTGAAGGGGAGGTGATTCTCAGCCATAACGGGACCAACGTGGGCATGCAGGTGTGCGTGGACAACTCCAGGCCGCTGTGGATGTTCTTCGGTCTCCACGGCGCCATCACTCAACTCAGGATTCTAGGTGAGACAAATGGACATCTTCATACAATCAGAGAAACAGATGAGCATAAAACTGTGGCCTCAACACAACAATGGCACTTTACTCCACAGTTTGGGTCCATCTGAAATGCGCAAATTGGTAAGAGGTCTAAGGCAAAACCGGATGTGCATCAGCGTCCAAATAGTGAGTTAGGGAAAGGAGCTTCAATGCTAACTATCATACCTCCTTTAGCATAGGGACATCTGGTGGTTCCTCACCGGCGATTAGGAGCTATGTGCCATCCCATAAACGGTTGCAGTTTTTTATGAAACAGCTGTTGGTGATGTCACTTCCCCTGTGTTTTCCGCCGCTGGATAAGGTCGGTCGGTTTGGGCAAATACTGCTGAAGCTCTAGTTCCTAACTGCATAGGGATCAAACTATTGACCCCATGAAAGGTTAAGGATCAGGAGCTAGGATTAGGAATAGAATACTGCACGGTTATGTTACAGTATTAAAATCGACTTTTTCAAGCTTTACATCATGTTATTATGTCATTCCCTCATTAAAAACATGCCTGAAGTGTTGCCTTGGCACATTCACGTATTTTTGAGTAATCTGTAAAAACTCTGATGGCAGCCATTTTAGGGATAGGTTTGCCTGAGTCCTCCTAGGAACGCCTCCACCTCCTGGAGACGCCTCCGAGCTTTCGTCACCAGCCGAGTAACCAACCACTGCTCATCAGCAGAACCCCCTCCCCACTGATGCCACAGACAGCGTGTGGAGGGGGCGTGTCAGAAAGGGTCAGAGGTTCTTAAAGAGACAGAGGCCTATTTCAAGACATTCACTACAGCCATTTTGAGAGAGCAATTTTATACAAGGCAGTTATTCTAATTTACTGCATTTACAGACCAACAGAAGGTTTCGTCATCATTGTAGTGTGATATAGACCTGTGCTATGTGATTGAAAAAAGCATAATACCCCCTCTTTAAGTTCCTGTTCTTCTACTACTTCAATACTTGGAATGGAGGATATTCAGCAGCAGTATTTTCGTATACATGCAGATCCCTGGCAGAGTTCTAATCAAAATAAACAGGAGGTGGAGATACTTTTTCCACTTCTAGCTCCATACGTTTTATTTTGTCGATCGGCTGTAATTGTCCTAAAGAGAGTAATGAGAGTGCACTTTGTTCCCTGACCGATTTATCTGCTGAATAGTCGGAGTTCAGAGTAATTTACGGTGGAAGTGAGCGGTGCTTTAGCCCCATGATGTGTCCCGGGTTAGGAACTTGCAGATCAGGATATTGATCTGGAGCCAACATCAGAGAGAGGCCGAATGAAAGAGAGGGAGAGAGAAATCCAGTCGTTCCCTGGGGCTGAAAATCCATTTGTACCAAATGTTGAATGCTCTGACAGTATGCCAATTCGGGCCAACACTTCTTCCGTCTGTAAAAATTACTCCCTGTCCGGACCTACATAGCTGTCAAGCCTCCCATTTTGTGTCCAGTTTCGACAAAATAAAACCCATACACAGAAAGACTTCTAAAGCCACAATAAATCAACGCTATGTGTAGGTTTATTCATATCCCAAATGTATGCACGATATGTCCTCTTCCTTTGCGTGCACATTCTGGCTACTCTATAGGCACGCTCCATGGGTCAGGCTTTAGGAAGACCTCATTGTTACTTTGTTTACCGCAGATGTCTTGGCACAGGGCTGCTGTATACCAAGGGTTAGTGAGAGAGGATGGCAGGTCATGACCGGGTAAAATGAAAACAGGAAGTGGATGAGCAGATGCGAGTAGCGGCGGGGAGGTAGAAGTGGGGGCGTGGGGGGTAGCTTTGAGTCTTTCACAGCAGGACAGTACATTCATGTCCCAGCGGGTGAACACTTTAGCTGCCAGTGGACCGCACAAGCACCTGAGGCCTGTTTGCCCTTTTTAAAACGCTCGTAATGACCAAGAAGTGTGAAGCATCTGGCACCTCTTGGCCTGGCATTTTAGAAAGTGCAATGCGCAACTTATCACCCTCCTCCACAAGACTGGGGCTGAAAAGATTGAAAGGTTTGGGAACTGACGTTATCCTTCCTTTACGCTACTCTGTCATAGCAACATCCACAAAGATTGAATACATGAATCGGATACTTTGATCTCTTATAGAAAAAGAAAAAAAAGATGGCATTTTAAAAGTCTAGTTTTTAGTTTTAGGACTGTCCTTGTTTTTGGCACCTTGTGTGAGTTGCCCAAAGATACAGAAAAGTGAAGAACAACCGGAAGCTGCGGCGTAGATTAGATGAACACATGTTGTCTTCCATAAACACAGTGTCCAAGCGGCGCAGCCAAAAAAGCCCTGCCCTCTGACGGTGCCTGAAGTGTTTGTCTGTGGAGGAAGAGTGATCCCTAAATATATCCTGCTTTCCTCACACTGACGAAAAAGGAAGGAGAGGTCAGATCAGCCACCTCAGGAGACAAGCGCCTCAAGGGCCAGGAGGGACTTGATGAGCCAAGAAACAAACAAACGACTGAATTGGGGAACTTATTGTCAAAAACAAATACATGATGATAATGATACAATGATAAAAGAGTATAACACTAGAGCAGGCGTGGACAATCTATGGTTAAATATCCTTTTATAATTGTGCTACTTCGGTATTTTGGTGTCCCTAACAACTACTTACAGTCTATTAAGTGCACAAATTAATCAAAGAAGACTGTATTCATAAGTTTTGATAAGATAGTTTTCTTTATGCTTAGCTAGGTGTTTTGTCTGATTTAGATATGTCTTCCACCCATTTTAGACATAATATATTCCAATGTTAGTCTATGGTAGATCTTTTTTAGACCTGGTTTTGTTCCGAAATGATCTTGAGTAAGGCCTGATGGTGCTTGGAAAGTCAGATATGTTATGAGCTGACCCATGCAAACATGTATGGATAGAAAAGAAACCACATCTTACTTAAAGAGACTATACAGAGTTTAAAAATATTAAAACTAAGTATTTTCATCCCCCTACATGTTCCAGCCATGTCCTAATGTGTAGAATGAGCCCAGATGCCGTCATGCACGAGCTTAATATAGAGATTGCAGTGACGCATAAGACCTGAGGTGGCAGTAGTGAGCATAAAATGACCAACTTGCATCTAGTCTCTTTAAAGTACATTATCATGAAGTTTTCAGTGTGTTTGCTTTGATGTGTATTTAACCTCTTACCTCCCCGCCTTAACTGAGCGCATTTTCACCAGTTTGGCTTTACCCAAATCTAAAAGCTTCTCAACTGGAGAGCAACCGTGTAATGCCTCGTTTGAAAGCTAAGACCTACAAAAGTGATGCGTTTTCGTCGCATTTTGATGTTTCTTTTTTTTTTTTTCCTTTTTTTTTTGTAAAGCTTTTAGATTTGGATAAACTGGAGAAAATGCGCTCGGTTCAGGCGGGGGCTAAGAATGAAATCCCGTAAGGCCTGAAATGTACTAGTTTTTGCCTTTGTTAGATATTATAGGATGAAAGCGTCTCTGCTCCATCGCGACATGCTGCACACAGCATCAGAGGAAGACGTATTATGTGAAGTTTCAATATTTGTAAATCGGCAAAACATCACTAAACACGTTCCCCATCCCGAGCGAGTCCCAGTCGTGAATGACCTACTTACGAAGTGACACTACATGACCATGATAGCAAAGCCAACGTCAATATCATAGTCAATAGCGCAGCCCCATCCATTGGGAGTCCATTGTCCCAAATACACATAGCACTGAACAAGTCCAACAGATGAATAGTTGTGTTGTTACCAAAAGTTCCCTTGTGAGTTCTTGGCACTTGTTTCTAGATCTAAAACCAGATTGCTCTGTCCATTTTGAAACAGGAACAGGAGGACAATGCAGCCCTTCCTTATCGGTTACAGATCTGTTGGAGGGCCACGTGTGCGTCGCCTTTAGCCGCAGCTGCTACAAATTATAACGCGCCCATATCTCTATCCTGCATCTCCAGAGCTGCTTCGCTGTGTTGACGGCCAAGTTATTTAGCCCTCTCGGTCGCACTATATTTGAGATGTGTCCGGCAACCTTGAGCGACACGTGTAAAACTGGAAAGCCCGGCACTCCCCCGATGGGCTCCGGCACTTCAGGGCGGCGAGATAAAGCAGAGGCCTATCGCTGCAGACACAGTAATGGAGCTGTCGAGAAAGAAAGAAAGAGAAAGAGATGGTCTGCAACATATAGGTCACTCAGAGGCAAATCTGGTCAGACAAGAGGCAATGGAATATTTAAGGGGAATAGAATCAGGATGTTATTTCATGTTAGGCTTCCCTTAATCTTTAATGGGATATAAAAAAATACACTACGTCCAAAAAGAATTTAGATCTTAGCATGACTATACCAGAACCTTGAGAAAATGGTGACAAAATCTAGCCCTTTCAGATTCAGAAAACTTTATTGATCCCAAAATGGGCAAATCATGTGTAACAAACCTCAGAACAAATCACTATGTATGTCAGTCTCAACAGTTCAGAGGCTCAAGAAAAACAATAGTCTTTAACAATATTAATAAAGAGCTAATTTCAAATCGTCTATCTTACTTAATAAACACACTCCCTTCAGAATTCAACAGTTCAGTGGCAGAGAACTGATTGGTTTTCCGAAAAAGGTACATAAAAACGACGCCTATGAGCGAAAACTCTGATAGAGCATGGAGAGGCCGACCCAAGATACATTTAGCCTTCTTTAGCGCCTGCTCCTCCCATAGAGGGTTTAACCTCTTAGCCCTCACCTGAACCAAGCACATTTTCTCCAGTTTGTCATGACCCAAGGTGGTCAAGAGATTAAGTCTCTTTGTTTAACCCTAATGATTTTAGAGGAGGTTTTGCAGTTTATTCTTTTATCTTTCACAGACAAACCTTTGAACCAGCAAACAAAAGAAAAACTTCAGAGGCTCTCCATGAAACAGCCGTGAGAGTTGCAGAGGATCCTTATATTGACATAAAAGTTTCTTTTAAAGATAGATTCTCTGCTGACCACGTTCAACAAATGTGTGTCGAGCCGCAACTTGTTGTCAATCCAAGTACCAAGATGGTTGTACTTGTCAACAGCCCTGTGTATACTCCATACAAATACAGATCTACACAAAGTGATACCAATTTACTTAACGTAAACTAATCAGAGAAATGCAACCTGACCTTTCCCATGCAGTTAGCCAGGCTCATCAAAATCAGAAGAGATCTAATATATCTACTATTCCTTTCTTATTCATAAATTCCAGCGACTCTACGACACTTTCTCCCTCCACAGGAACCTGGATCCCAGCTTGAACATCCCTGCTCTACTAATCAAGTTTGTTAGATTGAAAAGAATTGGGAGATACAAGTAAAAAGATCCTTTATACATCTGCCCTTCTTGTAGACATTTGCTGTAATTGTAGATTTAACTTTCTCAAACATGTAAGATCTCTAAACTGACACACACGCACACACACACACACACACGAATTAGAACTTGTGTTGTTGCCAAGTGTTGTCAACATGTCAGTAAGTAATCATGACAGATTGTAGGACATGACCGTGAACCAAATTTAACTGAGATATAAGTAATGGTCTAGTAACCTAAATATAAAGCTACTTGTAACATGCCGAGGTGTTTGAAAATAAAAGCTCAGTGGTAACTAGGGCTGGGTACCATAAAAAAAATCCGATACCAGCACTTTAACGATACTTGGTTTTCAATACTCATACCTGAACGATCCTTTTTCCGATGATTTGGAGTTTGCGTTTAAGGAGGTCGGCAGAAACACCGAAGAGGAGCCTTTTGAACGAAAAGTGAGGGATTGCATGAATGCGAGAGAAGAGCTGGTCAAATACAGGCAGATGGCTCATTACCATGTCCCCATCTAGGACAGGAATGTTTGGGCTATAAAGTGTTGTGTCTGTATGATATTAAGCATAGATGACGGTAGAAAATTGCTTTGAGACCATACGTGTGGATTAGATTAGCCTTTATTGTCACCTTTTGGGGAAATCGATCTTTGACAGAGCAGGGCACGTGAACAAAATACAGAAACAAGAAACATTCAGGAGATATTTAGAGGCGTCTACTCAAAAGGGTTCACAGGTTTTAGCAGGTTTACACATAACAGAACCAGAAATATAGTGTAATTTTGTCAGACTGCGTCTAAGGCAAGTATGCAAGGAGACCGACATGTTTGTGTGAGCTCCAAGTCGTACATGAGTTTTCCATCGTTTTGCCTTCGTTTGTCCTTGGCAGTTCAAAGGTTGTGGAATGAATGATTTATTTAAAGCAGTACTAAGTAACTTGTTTACCTTAATAAATCCTTTCCGTAGTCCCTCTGGGGGTAATACAAGTGTTAATGGGGTTTTCTGGCCAGAGACACCAGGGGGGTCTTTCATCTCCCCCTGGTGTCTCTGGCCAGAAAACCACACTTACAACTTTCCCTGCTCTGACCCGGAGGCCCCAATACACACTAATGAATCACGAAGAAGAAGCTAACAGGCTAACGGGCAAAGCAAACTATGGGCTAGCACCACTTTAGCAGTGTTTACAGCCAAGTTTGATTGACAAAAAATATCTCCATTGTGTAATTGGGTGGTGGCACAATGATGATAATCAACAAACAAAATCTTACCCTGTCAAACAACTGAAATTTAAAATATTATGCTCAATTTGAGACATTTTAACTCTTTGGAGTGCATTATTTTGCCTAAATAACTACAGGCGATTTGCTAATTGCGATTAATCTTGCGTCCTTGGAGTTCTATTATATCCTCACTGAGTGGAAAGGCAGTCGTGCCATCCAGCTGCTCTGAACTTTTAGAGACAGAGACATCGAGCGGAGCGTGTTCTGTGTGGCGTGGAAATAGGACACCCATCCGCTGACCCACTTCACTTGCTTTATAGATTCCATTAAAGTGTCACCCTCACCACCCACGTGCTCCACCCGTGCAGCTGCCACGCTCCTCTCCACTCTCCTCAGCCCACCTTCCACTTTCCCCGGCAGCGTATCCGGGCCCGGATCTCCTCAGCTGCAAACAGAGCTATGATTTGAGTGTGAAAGTGTGATTTTAAAAGACAAATAAAAAAAAAGAAAACAGTGGCAGGTGTCGGGAGGAGAGATGGCTAGTTTGTTCACACCTCACTTGGGAGTTGATGATATTTCTTGTACTCACTTTTGTCGACTATGAGAAGTTCGTGCCTGCTGCCGAATGCATGAAAAGAACTCAGCAGGAAGTGTTTTAAAGTGTAAAATCGTCACGGTTCGTCTCCAGTCTCTCCAGGTTTAAACGCTGCTGCATCACAAGAGCAACTAAATAGTCAAAAAAAAAAACATGTGACACAAACATTCTCCTAATGCCAGAAGCGAGTTACACTTACTGTTACATCTCATGGTTTGTTTACTCTCTTAAAGGTACAGGCCTTCGTTTTCCATACTGTGATATGTTCTTACCTGAGCTTCGATGAGTTGATACGTACCCGTCTGGTCTTTCTGCATGCCCGTGGAAGAGTGTGGTCGATTCGTTTGGAGCTCTAGTTTGGAGCTATAGGAATGTACTGTGAGAGGCCAAATGCTAACAACATCTTACAGGTACACATCAACTCGTCTAAGCTCAGGTAACAACATAATATGTCAGTATGTCGAAATGGTGGCCTGTTCCTTTAACCCCCACCTGAACGGAGCACATTTTCTCCAGTTCAGCTTTACCCAAATCAAATGGCTTCTCGAAAGGAGCTCACATCTTATAGGCCAGAGTAGCGCCTTATTTGAAAGCTAAGTGAAGTGTTTTTGTCGTGTTTTTGAACTTTTCTGTTACTTCTTCATCGCTTTCTTTCGTTGCTTCTTTGTCATGTTTTTGTCACTTTTTTTAAAGCATTTTTTTAGCGTGGTTTTGTCACTGTTTTATTGTGTCATTGTTGCTTCTCGTCTTTTTTCGTCTCTATTTTGACGCTTTTTTTTCAAGAAGCTTTTAGATTTGGGTAATGCCAAAGTTCAGAAAATGTGCTTGGTTCCAGTGGGGGTTAAGAGCGACGAAAACAAGGATGAAAATGCGACAAAAATGTGACCAAAAAAGCAACTAAAACGGGACAAAAATAGCAAAAAAAAGTGTGATAAAAACGTGACGAAAACATGACAAAAAAGTGATGGAAAAAATGATGAAAAAGCCCCAAAAATGCGATAAAAAACCCCAACAAAAACGAGACAAAAGCACCTAAAAAATGTGACAAAATTTGGGTAAAGCTGAATTACCCAACACAATTCCCAATTCCCTTGGTTCCAGTTTTTTTTTAAACTTAACACCTAAAACGCCTGTAGTAACATTAAAATGAAAGGTTCATATTTTATTCGGGTAATAATCTTTTGTGACGCCACAATCCCGCGCACAGCAGGGAAAGTTCCTCTCGAGAGGTAAATTGATGAGAACCGCACAGGAAGAGAGCACGAATTATTCACACAGCCATGATTACATTATCGCACTATAAGAAAAGGAGGCAGATTACCAGTGCCTGCAAATAGAGCAGCCAGATAAAGCAGCTTAAATCAAACACTGAAGAGAGTCGGCCATTAAAAAATTGCTCATCTTATGTAATTGTAAACAAAAACAATGTCATAATTGTCATAAGAATCAGTACATTCTTAGCTAGTAATTTCTAGCTCTATCACTGACGTTAAAACCCTAGTCCATGTGTATTTTTAGCCCTCACATGCATTCATAATCATTGAAAACTTCTTCCTCTATTAAAGAGATAGCAGTGGACAGACTGTGCCCTTCTTCCAAAATGGCTCCATTCTTTCTCCGCGATAAAATCTCACTGCAGCAGAAAAGGGGACTATTAAGTTTTAATGCAGCGAGTGAACCACACATTTAAACCGCCGCTCCGCTCTCATATGATCTAAAGACTCGGAAAGTAAACAAAAAAAGTGTGTGTCTGTCCTCAGAGCACCTCAGAGTCCACAGTAAGTGAATTAAGAAACACAATTTTAAAGGTTAAGCGCCGCCAAGGAAATGTCAACAAAGTCAGAGTTTAGTCTAGTCTAGTCTCTCTGGTTTTATTGCATCCAAAAGGGAAAGATGTGGTGTGCGGGGCTTATTTTGTCGGTCAATTCGACAACAGAAATATCATGCACCCCTGAAAAAAATAAGGACATTTTAATGTGTTCTACAATTCAGGTGAATAGCCCACCAACGTACAGATGTGAGTAAAAGAAGAGAAGGTTTTGGTGCACAGGAAAGATTTTGATGAATAAATGCTGAAAAACATTAACCTGGCTAACACCAGGCTGCTGTGTGCGCTCGAATTATTTCGAACTGCACAACAGCCTGGGGACCATGGCCAAATCTCCGGTGGATTTGGGAACCAATCACAGAGCGAGGAGGGACGGCAAGACGATGACGCGCTATTCGATATATGGAAGCTTGTAGTTTATTTACGGATAATTTAAAAAAAAGTTTATTTACGGATCCAACATGACAGCAGCAGACACGATGGTATTTTTTGATCAAGCTTTAGACCTTGTTCTAAATAATTTAGCTCAAAAGTTTACAGCGGGTACGTCATACGTCATCTCATACGATGATATGAGACTTTTTTTTTTTTTTTTTCGTATCGCCCAATAAACGAGTATGGACGATCGTAAACCACACCTCTCCTACGAGAAAATGAATTGGTGGTCCCCAGACTAAATATCACTTGTGATTTTAGTCTGGTGTTAGCCAGGCTAGAAAAACATAGCAATTGGGCATGGGATTTAGATTATAGAAACAATATTTACCTATGTAAACAAAACAAGATGATTAAAGGGATATTTCAGGATTTTGGACACAGGGCCTCACTTCCTACTTATCCAGAGTGTTGTTGATTTCTGGAGATTTTTAATTTTTTTTTAATTTATGCAGTCCTTATATTTGAAGTGTTTAGTAGTGCTAGGCTAGTGCATGTCTATGGTAACTAGTAGCCTGCATTAAAAACCTCTTCAAAATCATCGGGTAGTCCTCCAAACATTACCATATCTGGTTTGTAGAAAGCTCCTTTGTGAATTCTACATGTAGTAACGCCGGTGGCAGATAAACAAACTACTGTAGATCCAGTAACCTAGCAGATCACTCCGCCACTGCCTAGCGTACAACCAGGAAGCTGATGCTGCTCAAATATAATTATTTTAAATGCAAAATGGTTATATTTAAAAAAAGAATATTCAGTCAACACAGACATCGGTAGTCTGGTGTTATAAGTGATTTGCCTCAGGTGCACTGTGCTTGGGTCAGACTGTTTTAAATGCAGGCTACTAGTTACCATAGACATGCGCTAGCCTAGCACTAGCCTAGCACCACTAAGCCCTTCAAATATAAGGACTGCATGAATTAAAACAAAACAAAAATGCTCCAGAAATCAACATCACTCTGGATATATAGGAAATTATGTCAAAATTCCTAAAATATCCCTGCTCTTTCTAACATGGTCTAAACTGGGTTTGCAGGTTTTATAACATGACCCAATGAGAGAATATTGTTGTTGTAAAGTTGTTGTCGCAAAATATCAGAAGACCAATGACATGCAGGAAGCACCATCTTGACCTTTGTGATGTACTGTACAAATACATGGGCTTTTCAAATACTCTGAGTAAAAATAGCACTTCAAGTTGTACAAAGTACCATTTTTCCAAAGAAATTGATGAACTCAATGCTCCACAGGCGTGCCATACTGTATATGCTATTTCTGATCATTCCCATATTACGTGTATTTAATCTCAACCTATTTTACTGTGGAAACCCAGAGAAAATTCCTGCCTACAACTGTCACTGTAAAGCATATTTGCCACATTTGGAAAGGGCTTATAAAAATCCCAAGAATTGACACAAAACTGTCACAGATTTTTTTCTCACTACCTGTGTTGTTAATCTCAGCCTATTTCAGTGCGGAGATCCTGAGAAAATTCAAGTTGCAAATGCCGTCAGTGGTGACTGTATGGGACACGCTGCTCCTCAAACCCCTGAACCCCACCCACGTCGTTCATGGCATACTCTGAATGCCCCACGCGCTTAAACGGAAGAGCCTCCCTGTCCCCTGCGCTGGATATTTGGCTGTTTGGACGATTAGATTTAGAATTGGAGATGTGGATGGCTGTGTGTAGCTCACAGCTGTTCTCGCATTGAACATTTAATCCGCTGTCCGGAGATCAGGGTCGGGGCACCGCTCAGACTGCCCCAGCTGCCCCACGTGGGAGGGGCAGACAGAGGGGAGAGCGGTGGGCACGCGCCTGCTGGGGGGGATTAGCTGCACGATGGATGGAGTGATAGTGGGGCAGAGAAAGAGGATTCTGCTCATGCGACAAGCCTTGGTCTGACTGCAGTGTGAGGGATTGGGAGAATGAAGGGATAAACGTTCATATGTTTTTTTGAAGATCTGTAATTTTCATATTCAAAAATTAATAGATTTCAGCTGAATTTGTTTTAACCTCTTACACCCCCGCCTTATGCATTTTGTCCAGCTCAGAGCTTACAGCATATAGACCAGTGTAACACCTCATTTGAAAGCTTAGACCTACAGAACTGAGCTTAACTGTTTTTGTCCCTTTTTTGAAGAGTTTTTTTTTTTACTTTTTTATCGTCTTTTTTCCCCTTTTTTGTTGTGTTTTTGTCACTTTTTGTTGCTTTTATGTCGTATTTTTTTCACTTTTTTGTCCTAAATTTTATTTTCACTTTTTTGTCATTTTTTGTTGCCATTTTGTTTGTATTTTTTCACTTTTTTGTTGAGTTTTTGTCACTTATATGTCCCTTTTTTTTAGCACGCTTTGGTCATTTTTAAAACCGTTTTTGTCCCTTTTTTGTCGCGTTCTTGTCACATTTTTGTCACTTATTTATTGCATTTACATCCTCACTTGTTTCTCCTTTTCATCTCCATTTTGCAACCGAAGAAAAGGTGCTTGGTTCTGGTGGTAGTTAAGAGGTTAAATATAGTTTTTTGTGTTTTTGACAAATGTATGCAAGAAAAATAGTTGAGCAATGTCATTAAAAGCATTCTGTTTCGAAGGGAAACCAGCTTGAATCAAGATTTAATGCTTTTAAGGCCATACTTTTGGCATAATTCATTCAATGACTACTTTTTAATGCTCCGTGGAAACCCTGCAATCATGCCCTAGTTGGTGCTAGTGCAGTGCAGAAGTCAAAGCTCAGTTACTGAATTCTAAAGGTTCTTGGCTTTCAATCAGGAAAACTTGTGCTTGTTTCCTCATCTACAACCCAAGTTCAGCAGTGCTTCTTTTATTTTTATTTTTTACTAAGAACATGATATTAACATTATCTTTAACATTGCTGGCCTTAAGGCTCCTGTTTTAAATGCCATTTCCGTTCCTTACTCTATGTCCCCTATGCTATATAGGAGAGCATTCATTGTGAGTGAGGAAAGCATTATGTGTTGCTAACCTTGTGGTCCACTATAAATCTACCTGACAGCCTCTGCTAAGACAGTTCTTGGCCTAAGTGCCCTATTACATCATTTCATCCATATGCTGCACACAAATACATCACACAAAAGCATTAGGGCAACCCCCCCCTGCGTGAAGCCAGAGAAATCCCCTCGCTAAGCTGTACGTCTTTTGCGGTGGACGTACCAAATCACAAAGATCCAGAAATAGAGGGAAGAGTAACATGGCTGACAAAACACCAGGAAAAAAAAGATCTGCCAGTCGGATGGATGGATGGATGGATGGATGGATGGATGGATGGATGGATGGATGGATGGATGGATGGATGGATGGATGGATGGATGGATGGATGGATGGATGGATGGATGGATGGATGGATGGATGGATGGATGGATGGATGGATGGATGGATGGATGGATGGATGGATGGATGGATGGATGGATGGATGGATGGATGGATGGATGGATGGATGGATGGATAGATAGATAGATAGATAGATAGATAGATAGATAGATAGATAGATAGATAGATAGATAGATAGATAGATAGATAGATAGATAGATAGATAGATAGATAGATAGATTTCGTCTTCTTCCATCTTCCCATAATCTTTCTGCCTTCAAAGCAGCAGAGACACTTATTCAAATCGGAATATCGTGCAGGGCGCATGAGAAGACTCTTGATGAAATAGTTAGTGTGCTCTTTCTTTCCACAGTGAGCTTGAGGGAAGGTAATTAAAGTAATCTGCAATTACACTCAAAAGCAGCAAAGCATTTGATGGGAACGCTTTGTTGGTGATTACATGCTTGCTATGGAAAGCAGCTCATTTGCATCTTAATTTGTTGAATATTTCTGCTGTATTTTCGCGACTTTGGGGAGAAAATAATCCTTACTAAATAACTAATAATAACAGTGTCTGGGAAAGTTTTGTTCAGAGCCAGGATTGTGAGCCGGAGACGGGTGCCTTGGATGAGGGAGCGACTCGGTAAACTTTAAACAAAGAGGAATCCCACACAGTGTCAAGAATCAAAATAATCCAAGCTCGGGAGTTGTGCGTTTCTTCAGGCATGGCAAAGGTGGAAATGGTTTGGAAGACATATTAAAAATGGGAGTGTCTATGACAGCCAACAGGGAACCGCTAAAGTCATAGAACGAGTGATGAATGATGTCTTTCTTTTTCTGCAAAAAAGTTTCTTCAAAAACAATTCAAACCCACACTGTGGGAACCGCATTGACACACTGGAGTGCTCACAGCTGTGCCACCATGCCATCAATATTTTTTTCCGCTGCCGTCAAATGATATATTTTGCATCATATATATATATTTATATTTGAAATGGACAAAGGCACATTATGAAGATCGAGGCAGAATATAGCCACAATTTGCATACTCAGCCCCTACAGATAACAGAAAACACTAGGCATACACCACTGTTCATAACATCAGAAGAAACTGCCCTATTTTATGACCCTACTTTTGCGCTCGGGGGCTATCGGCATTTTGCACAAGGGTAGTGCAGTAGTACAGTTGTTTTCACGGTCACACTCGGCTGAAGCCTGCTCCTTTTGACTGATGGAGTAGAGCTGAGTCCTGCTGTGGCAACTCGGTTTGATCCATCGTCTGAGGCCTCTGTGGCATTTCAACATGTGTTCCCTGAACTTGGAATTCCCATTTGTTTCCCTTTTCACGTGTCACGTCGAGATCTGTGGCAGCAGTGATGGATGCCTGTAATGTTCGACAGGGAACATTTTTACGAGAGCGCCGCCTTTAAGGACTTTGCAGCAAGGAATTTTCTTTGATCCTTCTTACACAATGCATTTTGTAATAATGTAGAAATGTGAACGCTTGTTTTTGCTTGGAATTGTGTAGTGTTTCATTGGTTGCACATTCCATATAAATAGATCGATTTTTTTTTTTTATGTCACATACTGGAGTAATTGCTTGTACTATGTCAATGAGATATGGCAAAAAAATATGTTTTCCCCTCATACTGACTGGTCTCTCTTTATGACTTATTTTTTTTCATATTAAAAACGTCATCTCAAACCAAAAATGCCGTTTAGTATCGGACATTATTGTCTTCCATCATAAATGGAAGGTCACAGTACAACATTGCTTATTGTTCTAGCTATGTGCTACTATTATAGCACTTTTAATCCATTTTACATTGTACACTAATCACTACGCTTGTTTCCTTTGACCAGGTTCGACCCATGGCTCGGACCCAGGGGCGACCTCCGGCCCTAACTCCCCCAGCTCCTCCCCGCAGACCCCCAGCGCTTTGGGCAGTGGAAGCTCTGATCCAGCCCTGAACGGAGGTGGTCGATGCACCGCGGCCTACTGCAGCTCAGCGGGGGGTGAGTTCAAAACCCACATGGAGCTAAAGCCACAGAAGCACTCTCAACCAATCAGGCCGAGAGTAGAGACCAGGAGTGGGCTGAGAGTGGTCCTGTGCAGGCGTCCTGTGCTACACACATTGCCCAACGCTTCGCAGTTCAGCACATGCCGCTGATAAGTCACTAGTCTGTGCTCACGTTGTAGCCGACAGTAAAAAAAAAAGAAAAATGTGGATGCAGAAGTACCTGATTCAGACTTCCTGTATTTTATTTTTTCTGTATGTAAGCTAAATTTGAGATCTATGACAGTGACATCAGCCCGTGTTAATAATCTCGTGGCAGCCTATTCAACAGGGGTGTATCTCGGGTATAGGTTTTAGTGAATTAGCTTTTCTTTTCTCAAATCAATAGGCATCTGATTGCATTTGTCATGATTTAACTTAATCAAGGTAGCTTTAAATGCTAAAATATATTCAGCCTACAAATGCAAAATCTCAAAAGATATGATTTAAAGCAGTACTAAGTAAGTTGTTTATCAGAAATAAATCTTTTTCATAGTCCCTCTTGGGGTAATACAAGTGGTAGTGGGATGATTGGGGGTTTTTTCATCTCCCCCTGGTGTCTCTGGCCAGAAAACCATAATTGCAACTTTCGAAGTCACCAATACACACTAATGGGATTACGAAGAGGAAGCTAACAGGCTAACGGGCAAAGCTAACTGTGGGCTAGCGCCACTTAAACAGTATTTACAGCCAAGTTTGAGTGACAAAAATGATCTCCATTGTGTAATTGGATGTACAATATCCCTCTCTCCCTTTGTCTTTTCTGTCAGCGTAGTATTTACTCTCACGGACAATTAATGAGTAAAAAACCGCAACATGCAACGACACCTGCAGTGGCGCTTATGGCCTCTAGGGGCATGAGTTACTTAGTGCTGCTTTAAGAACAGACTTCTTTGGTCGGACATAAGAGGATGCAAAGAACAGGGTCAGATGAATCTGTCAGTCAATAGCCTACGAAATAGCAATAATTGGTTGCTAATGCTAATTTGTCAGCGTGGTCACATATCACATAGCCTACCAGCATACTCAGCGGTATAATTTTCCTAACCTTTCATTGTCTTCTCATGCAGGGACGAACCCCAACTCTCCGGTGAGCCTGCCCAAGTCCCCCACGTTCCCGTTCGGCCGCGCTCTGTGGACGGACGAGTGCTCCATTTGCTACGAGAACATGGTGGACACGGTCATCTACGCCTGCGGGCACATGTGTCTCTGCTACACCTGCGGCATCAAGCTGAAAAAGATGTCCAACGCGTGCTGTCCAATTTGCCGGCGACAAATCAAAGACATTATCAAGACTTACCGGAGCACGTAAAAATAAAAAAAAGGATTCAGAAAAGTGAATGGTTTCAAGTCTCAGATGCAATGAGGATATATTTTCAGGAGTCAGTGTGGCACCTTGTTTTTCGAAGATTTCAAGTTGGTTGGCTTTGACATGACCTTTATGGGAGCTCATAACGCTTCATTGAAAAGGTCTTGTGCACTCCGGACTTTGCAGCACTTCTGAGTGACTGTGTTTTTTGCCTGAAGGAGTTTGTGCTCTCTCACAAAGAACTACGGAACCCTAAATTCCTCAAATGTCGAGCCATGTTGAGAACTTAGCTCTAACTAAGCTAATAGTGTGACATCATTGGAGATGAATGTTTTTGAGAAATAGCTCTGGAAATAAACAGCAGCTTAATTAATCATAAAAGCACATGGTAACTAAATTAGCAAATTTCAGATATTGTCATGGTTTTTTAGCTGTTAGCGACATGGTTAGCTTGGTGGTGCTGAGTATAATGCATAGGATTGTAACATCATTATCTAATGTACGTACTTATATGGTAGTTCTATTGCTAACATTGGTAGCTATGTTATTGTGCTAGCTAGTGGCTTTGCTCTTTACCATTTGGTATGTTGCACTGAAGTTAGCAGTGTTAGCATTGTTCAAAATCAATCAAGAGAAACTCAAATATCCTGCAGACCTTATTTAACAGTGCAGAAAATGACCAGAAGTAGGATTAACATGATTCTCCTCAGGGCCAGCTCTTTTGTTTTTAGAAAATCTACCTATAACCTCACACTGTGACAAGTTCAAATGCCACATTCATGTGATTCTTGGATGCCAACTTGTCTTTGCGTCTTTGAGACACAAATTGTAGGCTACGTGTTAACTGAAGTCAAGGTTGACACCACTCTCTTGGCTGGGTGTATAAATCAATTTATAGGATTTATTATTCTTGTAAACACAGTGCTGCCGCTTCCTATAACTCATGACGCGCTGTGCGTCAGGCAGCAAGTGCTCTGAAGGGCACCACATTGAGGCCATTGTGACTAAATGACATTGTACAGTATTTGCGCCACTGTTCTATGAATGCAGCTAATGCAGCCCATATTCAATGAGAACGTTGAGAAAGAAGAGCTATAGAAATGTGGCCAATGTGACCGATGATACAACGCACGTAGGAATCTCTGTGACGCACGAGGAGACTTCACGCACGGCCCGTTCATACAAACGTAGTCAATTTTCTAAAACTTAAGTTCAGATGTACTGACAAAACTTTTGCCTCATGTCGTGTTCTCTGGTGCCTGTGCTCACAGCGGCAAGTAAGAAAGGAACAAGGGGAAGGCACAGAGAGGGAAGACACGTCTGAGCTGAAGTCTGCCACGGCTGCAGGAGCATGACAGAGAAAATGAGGATCTGAGGGCCGCTAACTATTAAACTGTTACGTCTAAACGCAATTCATTTAATTCTACAAATATGTTTAGTGTAGTTTCAATTTTTAGAGTGTGTTCAATTTTCATGAGCTACCCCTCCTCCCCGCCTGACATCAAACATTTCTGCTTAGGGCACCAAAATGGCTTACAGCGGCCCTGTGTAAACATGTGAACCGTCGCATACTTTTGTGCTACGTCCATGACTGAAGTCGCTTTCTTCAGCTCTTTCTGAGGACCACATGAATGTCGCAAAAATAGATCCAATTACAACGCACTAAGGATTGTTGCCATGGTTTCTCAAGCCACCGCTTTACCCACAGCCTCCTGCCTTAACCCACGTAAGAATAGAGGTTTCATACCTTTTAAACATTTCACAAAACACAAATTACCAAAAAACAAAAAGATGCTTTTGAAAAGCCACAAACTCAGAGATAAGAAGCACATGATATTTTTATACCAGAAATCCATTTCCAATAAAAAAAAAGTTTATATTTTCACCAGCAGAGATTGTTTATAGGGACCCAATCAGGATAATGAAAATGTTTTTTGACCATTTATACAATTCCCAAGCCCTAATTATGATCTATTGTATTATTGTGTTGATATCCCCCAGAGATTTCTTCTTGTATATACACTTTTTTTTTTCTTTCAAATTACAAGCCATAATTTATTCGTGTGGAAGCTAGACTCTGCCACTAAAATGATGGATCAATAAGAAAAAGGAAATACAAAAAAAAACTGTAATTAGGTTAAGCGATTCTGGAGATGCATCGAGTAGAAAGTTGAAGACTTGTGTCCCACCTGCAACAAGACATTTCCCTGCCTCTGCCTTTCACAGTGACGCGTGACTAGATCAGACAGAAAGTTAATGATGCAAAGAGTCAAACCCAAAAGGTCAATAGACACAGATTACATTAATATATTATTAAAAATGTATTAAACTGCATTTTTAAAAAACATTTTGAGAGATATCATTATATAAAAGACATGACACATAGATATAGATATGGTTTACAATACCATTTTAGCTTGTTTAAATAGCTTTAGTTAGTTAAAAGCAAAACTAAGTAACTCATGCATTGCAGGTATCACAGCTTGTTGCGTTTTTTTACTCATTAATTGTCCTTGAGAGTAAATACTTTGCTGACAGAAAAGACAAAGGGAGAGTGGGATATTGTACATCCAATTACACAATGGAGATATTTTTTTTCACTCATACATGGCTGTAAATACTATTTAAGTGGCGCTAGCCCGCAGTTAGCTTTGCCCGTTAGCCTCTTAGCGTCTTCTTCGTGATTACATTAGTGTGTATTGCGCCTCTGACCCGGAGGCAGCAAAAGGGTTGAAAGGGTGTTTTTTTTTGGCCAGAGACTCCAGGGGGCGATGAAAGCCCCCCCCCAATCATCCCATTAACACTTGTACTTCCCCCAGAGGGATTACAAAAAGGATTTATTATGGTAAACAAGCTACTACTAGTTCTTCTTTAATATGACACAGTTGATCACCATTGTGGCCTTCATGCTACAATCACACACTAACATCAAAAAGAGTTTAAGGCTTGATACAGACGTCATTTAAAACAAATCATTGTGTTTTTGATTGACTAAATGTATTTCACAACGGCAGAGTCAAGTTTCCATATAATAGGTTTGAAAAGCTTGTTATAAATGGGCCTAATGTCTTTTGTAGATATTGAATCAATGGGGCTAAAACCGTTGCTGCTACGGCGTTTGCCAGTGAAGTGACTGGCTTATGCTAATAGTGATGCCTCCCACAAAATGACCATTCGAAGACGCTACTGCTTGATGTATTCAATCACGGTTTTAATGTTAACTTATATTTAGAGACTTATTTGTGAATTTAAAAATGATGGAGATAAAAACTGTCTATTTTGGATTTGATCTGTCGTTTAACAGTCCAGAAGAATGTACATGTTATTATTCCTTTCTATTAGTAGAATTATAGAGAGGCTCTTGCACCTCGCAGCATTTTTGCAGTAAACAATCAGAAATTCTTTGCTATAAGGTAGAAAATGTACATTTTTAATATGAACTTTTCGTCATTTGAGTTTGTGTGTGTGATAGCCAGAGCTGTACTAGTCAGGTGTGTATTTATCGGGCTCTTTTTAACGATATAGTCCAAGCCATTGCTGTATAGTCAATGATAAATGTCACTTTATGAAGCTACTGATTGTACTCTTGTAAATTCTCTGTTCTTGGCCAATGTTGCTCTCTGAGGTTCAAACTGTGGCAAATCCTTTTTATGATATTGTGCAAACACCTTCGACCAAATCTAAAATCTTACGTTGTACAAATTATGTATTTTCCCTCGGTGCAATTTGACTCTTCATAATATATACATGTTTTGTTTCAAGTTTGCACACAGACGATAGTTATTTTGCAGAGCTCCTACGCAGTTTCAACGAATGTGATTGCGATGTCCTATTTATGTAAGTTGGACCTGATTCCTTGCTTTTTGTGTGCGTGTTTCGCTTACATTTCTACCAACATGGGTTTCTCTGTGTCCGGCGATTTTCAAAGCTGCTCATCTTTCTACAGCAGATCTTTTTGTCATGCGCAAGTGACTCAGCGCTGATGATTTTCTGGGACCAAGGACAGACCAAGTGGATGCTGTCAACCGCTCGAGTATTGCTTAAACATTGCACTGTGTCTGTCTTCAGCCGTTGATGTTGTGACACCGCGGCAGCAGCTAAAAGTGATTTTTGGCAGAAACCTGTAATTTTCTTTCTTTTGTATTTAAAAAAGTCATTGTGCGCTCTGTTCAGTCTGTGTCAGATGATTGTGGTGAATAAACTTTACACGTGTTTGAGCAAAATTGTCTCTTTTTCATTTTTCATTGCTTTATTCCTGTTTTGGATTTGTGTGAGGCCACGGTCTACCCCTCAAACGGCCAGAATAATCTTTGCTTAGTCATTGAAGGTTTTTTTTCTATTCATTTGTGCGTTTTTAAGTAATCCTCCATATTAGATCTGTCTCTTCACTCTCCAACAAGTCCTCCAAATCCATACGACACAAGTGGTCGTTTGTCTTATCCCTTAATTACGACCAAATAATTCAACCCCGCCACACCTGTGGAGGAACTGAACGTCCAGCTGTGCCAAAGGCTCTCCAAGCGCGCTCTGCGCTATTACGCATCACACCTCTCCAACCGCAGCAGCGTCACAGTTCACCGCTCTCATATCAGATCATATGTGTAGGCTATAGGTTATCGCCATTTTACTCACAACAACAGCGACACCAAAGCACAACTTACCATTGATGTCTTCGTGAGTCCTTCTTCTCCTCCATATTCGTCACTGCCAACTCCATATCTCTCCTGATATGGAGTTGGCAGTGACGCCCCAGCGGCACTGAGGATGGGTCAAATGCAGAGAATTAATTTCCCTACGGGGATTAATAAAGTATACCTTAATCTTAACCTTAACAGTCTGAGAGCAACTTAATTATCTGAAACATTTCTATGTGAAACTGGGCCGGCCCTCGTGCCGAGTTCAAAAACCCAGTGTGGCCCTTGCATTAAAAAGTTTCCCTGGTGGTTAGGGGCGACACCAGAATCTTATGCATACATGTTTATAGGGGTTTTGTTTAGCTTGTTTTTAGAGACCACTTTTATCTGTGCCATTTCACATTTTACAGTGACAGTAAATTAAACTAAACTTATGGGGACTTTACACTTGCCAAAAACTGAAAGGCCTTGCTCCAAATAATATTGTTTCTACAGATAGTTCTCCCCTGATACAACACTGAAGATTGCATGTAGGCTATACATAACTACTGTACGTGAGTTTATCTGCAGTAGAGTTTTATACAGTAGTTTGTGTATAATATGAGGCAGGGCCTTGATTGACAAGAGAACTGTGGAGGCTCTCTCTGCCCACCCTAAGTTTACTGCGAAGATACCGCCTCTCTGTCCTGAAGAGCAAAGTGAAGCGATATTGGACAATTCACATGAAAGGCTACCTGCCGTCACTATGATAGGTCTATGCCATCTCAGACACTCACGCCCAACCACAACAAGCAACGGGGGGCCTGGTTCAATGAAGGGATCCTTCTATAGAAGCTGAAAAAAGCTGTACATATGGGGGCCTTTTATAGCCTACTGTAATTCTAAACTAAGTGAGCAGTTAAAGGAATAGGCCACCGTTTTTGCATACTGATATATGTACTTACCTAAGCTTAGACGAGTTGATGCGTAACTGTCTGGTCTTTACGCATGGGCTCAGTCACGCAAAAACACCGAGCATTTAGCCTCCCCTCCTCTCCTCTATGGACCCAAACGGGGGTCAAGTTAGAAGCGACCAAGCTCTTTCACGTTTTCCCTATTTAAATGATCTAAGTATAGTTACACAAAATTAAGCATGTCGATTTTCTAAGTGGATAAAAATGAGAGCTATATTGTAAGGTGTAATAACGCCTTAGGAGCACTTTGATGTCCCCACAGTTAAGTCGCATCATCTCGTCTAAGCTAAGGTAAGAACATGTCTCAGATGCAAAAGCGGTGGCCCGTTCCCCTTGCGTCTTTTGTACTAATCCAAGATGTCCAAACTGTACATTGTTTTGAAATGCATATCTCTACTTGACCTTTAACTCTGGCGCCTAAACAGCCTGAAATACGAGTTTGGTCGGAACAGCTCTGAAGTTCAGTGCAAACTCGCTCCTAAATCTTTCAGGAGCCAAGTGTCATTCATAGCTGCCTGCAGGCTAATTCCGTTACGCATGTGCAGATATTAGCGCTGTGATTTACAAGTAGCTCCTCAGATAACCCCGCTGATACCCATCTGTCTGTCCGTATCTGAATCACGAGAGCAAACATAAAACACCGTCGAAAAGGATATGAATAAGAAGCAATATTGTAAGAGTGTATCTCCAACTCTCCTTTGTTCAACCGAGCGTTCACCAGGCTGACAGATACCATCATCTATTAATGTTAACATCCAATAATGTGAGGTGATCATAAAAGAATCTCATTTCCAGACTTACTTTCAGAGTGCAATAATAATGTGCAGATCCTTTTTTCATATTCAAACCGAAGGCCACGTGCTGGACAGTGAACCCAGGGGCAAGAGAGACATCTAGTGGAGGAGAGGTGCTACTGAAGTCGGAGGCACAGGCAGAAATAAAGAGCAAAGTAAAAAGTGGGGACTGTCAACAGAGCTGAGAGGTGGCAATTTCAGCTGACAACCTTCGAGTGCTCTCAGAATAGATCTTCAAGGTAACCAGCCTTGAGGATTGAAAGGATTTTGACAGATTTCAAGCAGATGCTTCACTTTAGTTCATTCAAATGATCGAAAGTGGGCTGGTCTTGGTCCTCTAGATTTCCCTCAGTCAGTGCCGCAGTAAGAGGAGCCTGTCAGGGGTAAGGTCAGGGTAGCCTGGAAAGAGATATGTATTCATTTTATTTTATGGATTTAGTGTGAGAACCCATTCAGATGCAGGGTGACATGCAAACTCGACAAACAGAACTCAGAAAGGCCTGTGCACCAGCTCTGAGAATTCCTCTTGCCTGCAGCCGAGAGTTTTGCATATTTCTGCTTTGGCTGTTGGTATTTCCAGCATATTTTCTTGTTGTTTACAGGGTTTCCACAGGGATCATATGAATGTTGTCTAAATTAAGTCCTTAAATGTCATTAAAAAGCATTACATTGGATTCAAACGGCATTAAATGTACATTTATTGGAAAATAAGGGCATTAGTGAATCAGAAATGATGCTCCAAAACACACTCAGCTGAAGTGTTGGCTGTGTTGGCTTTTCTAAATATTCCCTCATTCATTCATTTTATGAATGGTACCTTTGACCTTGGAAGCTAAGCCGGGAAGCTCCTGGTCGGTACTTGGATAGGAGACCGTTTGGTAACACCAGGCAGTGTAGCAAATGTAGTGTGTGAGTGGTTGGTGGTGGTCGAAGGGGCTGATGGCGCAGACTGGTTGCCTCGCTTCCATAAGTCAGGGCAGCTGTGGCTACAATAGTACCTTACCATCAGTAAGTATGGAGTGAATGAATAATGCAATGTAAAGCGTCTTTGAGTGTCCATAAAAGCGCTATATAAAACCGATGCATTATTATTATAATTATTCTACGTAATGTTTGCTAATGTTAAGAAAATAAATATGCACATATATTTTGTGTTTATAGCATTAAGAATACAGTATTGGGCATTAAAATTGAATTAAAAAGCATTAAACTTTATTTTCTGGTGTCTGTAACCCTGTATTTATGAGTGTGATTCCCTCCATTTCCACCGAAATCATAAAAATGGGTCTTCCAATGCTTGCTCTAACCCACAGCCTGAAGTAAAACTGCCTCAGGAGAAACACTGCTGTGGGAAGTACGGTACACTGAGCACTATCCTCTTGTTCTTCTTACTGCAGACTTTGTCTTATTATGATACCGCCGGTCTCCATAGCCTGTCCGTCCATGGGAGTGGATTCTCCCCGAGGTATCTCTTTTTCTCCCACTGGGCTTTTTGAGTTTTTCCTCGCCTTGCTGAAGAGTCTAAGGACAGGTGACACCCACGCCGCTCATCAACACCTTACTTAATTCGCCTGAACTTTACATTGTCATATTTACTATTCTGTTTTTTTTGCCTTAATGTTCGGTGCAGTTTGTTTTTTCATAGGCTATGTTTAACTCCTATATAGGGGCAGCCAAAATACATTTCCCTTGTCAACAGGAATTTAAAGCAAAAGTATGTGTATGGAATTTGACACGCCTTGCGAATTGACTGACGCTGACCTTTTGTAACACGATAATGTAGATTTAAAAGCACAGTTGACAGTTTACTCTTGTTTACAAAGATTTATGTGCTAAGTAACTGTACAGAATATATAAGTGGTTCTTGAACTCTTCACACCAAATAACATTTAAATAAACCTGGTATAAAGTGGGATTAAACCAAAACTGACGTGGTCCTGAACTGGAATCCAAGGCATAAATGAACAGACTGTAGCTAAAGAGCCTGTTGCCTGAGGAGCGCTGCATGGGGCAATACGTGAACCACTGATGCTTCCTGAGCTCTGATAGACATAATATGAAAATGTAGAACTGTAGCTTTTCCCTCATCAGTTTAATGTTGTTTATCAATCAAGTAAAAGATCATATGGACTTGGGGTTTGTCAAGTCAAGTCCCGAGAAGAGACTTTCCACACTTGCAACCCTTTCTTTATAGCACCGTTTTCAGCGGGTCGCAAGCCTTTCCACATTAAGCTCTTGCCTCTCACCTGAACCAAGCTCAGTTTCTCTAGTTTGGCTTTACCCAAATCTAAAAGCTTCTTGAAAAAAGTGTAAAAATAGCGACAAAAACAAGGACGAAAATGCGACAAACAACAAAAACCCAATGAACAAGCGACAAAAACACAATTAAAAAGTGATGTAAAAGCAAAAGACACAATTAAAATGTGACAAAAACATGACGTCAAAAAGCAAGGAAAGAAAGCGTCAAAAAAAATGTGAAAACAAAACAAAAAAAGTGACAAAAACACAGCGACAATGCAACAAAAGATCGGTTTTGTAGGTCTTGGGTTTCAAATGAGGCGTGATACTGGCCTATAGACTAAGCTCCGGTCCAGAAGCTTTTAGATTTGGGGGAAACACTTTATTTTACACTACCATGATACACTGTACCTGCCTAATTTAGTACAATGTAATGTGAAGTGTGACACTTGTACCTGTGTAGTACATACATAATGGAATAATGTGTATTAGTACTTTGGTGGTACATAATGTTATAAGATGTAAGACCCAAACTCTAACCCTAACCTTAAAGGGACTAGATGCAAGTTGGCAATTTACACTCACTACTGCCACCTCAGGTCTTACACGTAACTGCAGGTTCTATATTAAGCTTGTGCATGACGGCACTTCGGACCCGGATTAACACCTTCTTGAGTGACAGTGCAGGATTTTAGAGGCAGTTGTGGTGAATAGGTCTGGGCTCATTCTACACATTAGGACATTGCTGGAACATGTAGGGGGATTTTGAACCTCCGTATAGACCCTTTAAGTCCTAAGGGTCTTATGTCATATTTAATCATGTACCTCCAAAGTTCATTCATGATGAAGCTCATGGACTTACAAAACGAAATTATAATTGTTCTTCCAAGACCTGACCGGAGCATACATAAGGTTCAGCTCGGTACTTTGGAGGAACTGGACAAACTGCTTATATGAACTATAATAGTCTGTCTCTTTTACATGATTTTATGGACCTTTTTGTGTCAGAAATAAAGATTGATTGGATTGAATATTTTGCATTATTTGAGTCGCAGTTCGTCTTCCTGGCGTGATGGTTGGGTCCTGACGCCAAATCAATTGAGAACCACTGCTTCATAGGGTTAGAATTGGCATGTGGAGCAAGAAAGATAAAGATTCTGATGCTGCCTACTTCTAATACTGTATCCACAATTTTTTTTTTCTTCTGAGTATTGTGTAGTCTATTGAATTGTTGCAGTTGTGCTCAACACCTGGCTGTACTCCCTATGTTATTATGTGTTATGAATGATGGCCCGAGCATCACCTCCTGGAATGCTGCGCTTTGCTCTAAGAGTCTATTTGAACTCATACTTCGGCACACATGCATATATTCTCTGCAGGTTTTTTGACAGTGGTGATAAATCTGTGCAGGCAGGATTGTGTGTGTGTGTGTGGGGGGGGGGGGGGGGCGTCTCCGTTTTCTTAAGCGCAAAAATCTAGACCTTAAATAGCTTTCATTTGTCTTCATTCAAACATTTTCCCTGGAACTGCCTCGCCATGTTTACCAGAATTGTAAACTAAACAATACGGGTAAGATGAATGTCTCAATCTGTAATATCACCGTCACCGCGTATCTGCAGACATCAGGAAAACACGCGGCGGTGTCTTTATCAGCATGAAAGGAAACACAAGAGGCCGAGTCCATGTAAAACAACAAAGATAATACATTTAATAGTGTTTCTCTTTTGGGCAATGCGAGATACAATGTAAACATGTACAGGATACAAAAGAAGTTGTCAAAATGAAAGAAAAGAAAAAAGATAAGAAAATGGCCTGTTTTCAAAAGGCATGTGGATGCTATTTTTGATTACCAAACCAACAAGAGCATAATGGAAGTAATTTTTTGTTGAATTCAGGGTGAAATACATCTACGTAAACAATAAAATTGTGTTTGTTTAAACCTTTTTTTCTTTCTTTGTGATAATGTCATGGATCCACTTTGCTGTCAGGAAGGACATATTGTTTAATATCCTCGGGACTATAAGTCGCACTTTGTTTCATAGTTTGGCTTGGGGTGCGACTTATATATCAAAATATATAATTTCACATGTTTGTTATTTTCATACTGACAGCCGCTAGAGGGCGCTCTCGGCTTGTGTACCAGTATCTGCTAAAACGGAACTTAAAATGCCCCCAAAAAGAAAATCATATTCTGCAGATTTACAAGCTGGAAGTAGTGAAATGTGCAGTGAAAAAACAGCAATGGTGCAGCAGAATTTTTTTTTGAAGTGAGCGAGAAACTTGTGAGGGATTGGCAAAAAGTGGAGGTTACTCTTACTGCAATGAAGAAAACAAAAAAAGTTAATCACAGGCTAAAAACTCGATGGCCACAGCTAGACGAGTTTGCAAATGAGAGCTTGAACAACGTGCTGCCGGGAGAGGCTTGTCAACGGTGCAGATACGCCTCCATGCCCAGGAAGCTGCCAAGGCTGGTGCGATTTATACTCCGGAGTGACATATACATGTCTTTTTCTTCTTCATTATGCATTTTTTTCTTATAATCCGGAAAAAACGGTATGTCAAATTGAGACAAAAGCCAAAATGAAAAAATATTAAATATTAAAAGTCCCAAATGGAAATGTGACCTTGTGTACCATTCTTTATTTCTCCTGAATTGCATAGTAATGTCAATAGAAGTGCTTTGTTAAATTTGTGAACTGGATCTGTGTTTCACTCTGAATCAAATATGGATATGAAAAAGTTTTCAAGTGCCTTTTGAAAAGAGGGATTTAACATAATTGTTCCAACAACAATGGTAGTAAAAAAAAAAACAGGAAAAAAAACCAAAATGATTAGCACCTCCTTTGGTCCATCTCGAGGCCTGTACCTGTGAGTGTTCGTGTGCTGCTGGTAGTGAAATGCTGTGGTTTCTTGTAACCGAATGCCTGGCTTTCAACATTTGGCACACTGCCGTCCTTTACAAGAAAATACAACCACAAATCCACCTTGTATTATTCTATCATTTTGACGGCCAAATCTTGACTCCGTAAGTCGTCTCTCAGGATAAGCCATAAGCGTTGAGGGAGATAATAATAAAGACACACACCACTGTGCTAGTTCTAAACTAATTTCAAAGAGCAGCTTTATTCGTCAACAAAGTTTTCCCCGACTCTTGCTGGTGCCTCAAACTAACTCCAAAGCTGGGGAAGTGTCCTCAAAGGCATAAATAATACACTTTTTCTTTTTTCTACTTCCAACAGCATTCTCTAACCTCGAGCAAAAATGAGATAGTAACTTACGCAAACCTACGACTCGCATGGCCTATTCTCAAAGGCTTTCTTACCAAACCCACATCTCCAGTTACAATGAACGTTATAATACAGTTTTCCTTGCTATTTCAAAAACGCTATTGACGTCAAAGCACCCCTATTGTTCCTCCTCACACTCCTAACTTTTAGAAGATTTAGAACAGCTCATCATTCAGATCCAACTTTCATTTTTAGCCCATTTAATTACCGTCTCTGCAAGAAAAAGATCCCATAGACACACAAAGCAATGTACTATTTGAAGTCCTTTTTTTTTGTCTTGCACAAGGGGGGAAAGAAATAAAAAGTTTCTTAGCGGCTCGGCTCGGCTCGCTCAGCCTCGGGGCGACCCGAGATCTGAAGAAGCAGAATGTAAAAGGAAGAGATGCTGGATCAGCCATGAAACTTTTGGAGCAGACGGGAGAGCTGGAGAAAAGCTATTGGAGACTTGCAGATTGCCGCGCTCAAATGCTCCATGTGACGCAATTAAAACCAAGAGTGGCGGCACTCAGAGAGGAAGCTCGGAGGAAATGTCCCTTTATGAGAAGAAAAAGTGTCGACAAGACTAGAGAGCTGAAAGATTGAGCCAAGAATACAATTTGAATGGTCTGCATTAGCCAAATCATAAAAATACTGCATTCATTTTGGTAGCATTATTGAAAAATAAAAAAAATACCATCTCTTCCCCCAACATGTTCTGAAAGGCATTGGTTTAGCAAATACCAAAGCTTTCTCTCAATCCTTGCTATTTTGGATGTTTTGTAATGTTGTAAAGTGAGCGTTTCCCTTTACCAAACCTCCACTCTCCTGCTCTTCAGTTTCTAACCTACAATCCACTTTCTGACGCTCTTTGTATCCCCCGGCATCCTACTCTCTTACAACGGCCTCCTTGACCTTCTTTGCTTCTCAAATGCGCACCTGCAAACTATCCATCTCAGTATGCAAAACAGCTCAACTCATTCACACGCACACACACAAACACACACACACACATATACAGGCAAACACTGCCCGGGAAGTCCCCGAACACTCCTCAATCAGCGGCACCAGCAAGAGGCAGAAACAACCGTGTCGAGGATCAGCTGACAGTGGGATAACAACAGCCTGCGAGGAAAGTAAAGCGCTCAAAATTAAGGACATTCACGCTTGAGTCGAGCAGGTCTTTTGCTTAAAGAGGGGGCAGAATGAGGACACTTGCAGGATATAGCGATAGACAGTCCATAAAGTTTGGGATATTACTGTAAGTGTCAGTTGCATCAGCCTGACTTGCACTCTAATACTATTTAGATTTGCAAAGGACATCTTCAAACCAAGAGTGGATGGAATGAGTGCTTTGTAAAGAGTAACAATTCACAGGCCAAGTGAATAAACACCGACTCAGCTTCAACTTTTGACCGATAGGTGAAATTGTTGCATGACATACCATGTGGCCAAATGTGTGACACTTAGTGAGGTGAAATTTGTCAGGAGTCCCAGGAGTGTCAGGGGGACAGGAAAATAGTATTGTGTATTATTTTGAATGGAAATCTATTAAAATATGTTAGGGTTTTTACTCGTAGGAGATTTGGATTAGATTTTTCTAAATAATCTGCAGCATGGGGGAATGCAGACTATACATAAAAGGCCATTGGACACACTTAAGTAGCCCATTTAATCTGACTGCGATTAGATTCATTTGAGGATCATTGCTGTAGCATTTTGTTCATAATACTCCAAAACAATGAAATCCTTTCCATCGTGTCTTGTCTGGACAAGAAAACACAAGTACTTAGCACAGTGGCGTGTTCCCTGCGGTGTATGGTGTGACCTGCCAAGAGCCCAGTGCGGAGAGGAGAGCTGGGGCTCTATTTTTGGCGTTTCACCATTGGAAATAAATGAACTGAGGTGAGTTGGCCCGGAGCACTGCACATCTGCCCACTCTCTCCTTGTCTAGTGCCCACTTTCTCTGGTCCACTTGGTTTAATTCACCGGTGCCAATGGATCCAAATGTCACCTTTTCTGGGATGAGACAGAACAAAACCTGTTGTGAAAATGCCAAGTGGGGGCGTTCGAGTGGGTGGGGAGAGGACACAGTCTGGAGGGATGGAAACAAAAGGGGAGGCAAAAAAAAACAACAACAACAAAACAACAACACAAAAACATCCAAATAAAAAATATCAAAATTCCATTCAGGCACAAATGTGACAGCTCAGAGCGGGACACGAGGACCCCCCCTCCGAAGTCCCAGATGGCTGTAGAATCAATATTGTAAGGGTCAGTGGGTGAGCGCCATGCCGTCCACAAATCACTGTCCGCTGCCGACAGAGGGGAGCAGGGGGAGGGACAGGGGTCATCAATCCAAGACGTCCGTCACATCGGTGGAGACACAAACTCACCGGAGAGATAGGATTGCTTTGGTCCAACGCGCTTTAGTTTGTGGATGCTTTTAGGGCCCCGCACACCTGCTCTGACAAGGACAATTATGCTAAAAGCTGATGACTGGCAGTTGGGACCGGGGATGCGAGTCAGTTGTTTGTTCAGATCTTTTCTCCCATTGAAGCGTGAAGGAATTTCTCTATTGCACTTTTCCTCGAGGGGGACATTTCAAAATATAACAAAAATAAAACAAACAGATATAATGGAACAGAACGATGAGCGCTAAATCATAAGAAGGACAACCACACAGCTAAACGATTTGCTAAACACAAAATGATTCCCTTGCAATTGAAGCCAGAGCATTTAAAGCATAAACAATAATATAATGTGCTCGAGCCGATGGGAGTGAATCAACACTTTTACATAATGCCTTCGTCAAAAGTGGAAATGTCTCAACAACGTCATGCTGGGGTTCAATGTTTGAGTGAATAATAACAGATTCTGTTTTATTAAACTGATTTGAAATGTGGAATTACAGAGAAAATTACCATTTTTAACAGTCAAATTGTTGTTGAGAAACATTTTGATTGTCAAATGATTTAAGTGAAAGAACAATAAATATTAAATCCGGCATTATGTAAAGCACAATAAAGACGAAGGAAGGGCTCATGATTTGCTAAAGTTGCAGCTCACAGCATAAGAAAAAAATAAAAACTTGCCCAATAGAAATTTGCTACGAAAACAGCTGCACTTTGAAAAAAAAAAAGTAAAAAAAAGTAATGTAAATAATTTTTTTCACTGACCAGCAGTGCACTTCTCATTGCACTGAGGTTTAACGCCTCTGCTGGAATAATATAGTTGTACCTTTTATGTCCGCTAGAGGGCTGTATTTTCCTATTTTTTGCGGTGCATTAGAACCTATAAACTCACCTCTCTGAGGCAAAAATGATTTATAAAAAAATAAATAACTTAATAAATAAAGGCTGTAAATGGACTGCATCTTTACATTAATGCACCTTAAGAGTTAAAAGTGCATTAATTCACAAAACAGAACCACTCCGATCCTCAATATTGTCACTGTGTGACCACAAACAAACTGAAGGTAACATAAAGAGCTGCAGGTTTTTATACCATTACACTGTCCAGCAGAAACAATGAATCATTTTGAGCCTCGAACGAGAGCTCAGGTTCATTAGAAAATGTATTTCAGCTTCTTGAACATCAGCCATCTCAGCTCTGAATCAAGTGCTTCCAGATAAAAGACTGAGTCTTTATAATAAATAATTAAGAAGGTAAAAATCTGTCACTGATTTATTTACTCTTTGGTTGATCACATTTTGGGCAAAATGCAATAAAGTTTGTCCCTGGGATTTTATTATTTCACTTTGTTCCAGTATGTACTACTACACCACAAAATCTTAAAAATAAATATGTACAAAAGATATTTCCTGGATGAGATCTTCCACATTAACATTTTTGTAAACCTTTGTTTGCAACATAATTTTGTCAGCAGTCCAGACATGAGGTAGGTCTGGAGCTTTCAAGTTATAGTTGCTTATTCCATTTTATTTTATTATAAAACTAAAATTCTAATGTTTTTTTCAAGCTTTTCAGGATTCATTTATTGGGATTCCAGACAGTTGTATCTGGGACACGTTATAACAGGGATAAAAACACTAATCTATGATACAAACAAAGCCAATTTCTACAAGATTAGCACCTACTGCATATGCCTGCCTCTCTACAGATGAACTAGAAACAGGCAGGAGCTGTTCGAGGCTATGGATGGAGAACAGATGTCACAAGAAAAGCAGAAATCATTCTCTAAGGAAGACTTTCTTCAACACAAGACAAACATGAACAAAAAAAAAACGCTAATAATGAGATCCATAGGTTGTTTTAGTTTTTGCTTTATGACTGAAATCCTGTCCTAAATTGCTCTTAAACTGTTACTTGGTGGAAAACGGAGGTGTCCGTTTTCACAGAGCTCTTGATTAGTTGTAAAAAATACACTCGGTGGTGATCATAGACCTATGGCACGCTTGATAAAAATGGTTGTTTTTTTTCTGGTGCCATCCACCTGTTCAGACCTCCACAAAAACTGATCTAATACTGAAGGCACTTATTGGCCATCACTGTCAAAAGACATGATGCAGATATCTTTTTAAACATTTTCACTTCCAAAACCACGTATCATGTCCAAAGTCCAGTCCTACCGCAGTACAAACCATACATTACTCCAAGTATACATTTTAGTAAACCAGCACTAAAGTGTCTTTCCCATTCAAAAACATCTCTCTTATTACAGTCTTTAAATGTACATAATCAAACATATTGCTTGTGGTGGATTGGGGCGACATTCTTAAGGAGCGATGTCTTCTGGTTGCTTGGAGACATCAGAAAGGGGGTTGTAAGGGGGATGTAAGAAAAAGCTGAAAACTTCTGGGGCTTATTTCTTCCGCTCTAGATAGTTAGAGGGGACCCAGCCTTTCCGGGGGATCAGGCTGTCCTGGACTTGACAGTACCACCATCCATTAGGGTTTCGCTCCAACACCTCCAAACAAGTGCCCTCAGTGAAGCCCATAGTCTCCTCATCTCCTCTGTAGTCGGCGATGGACACGTACACATCCCGGCCGAGGTTATTGTGAATGATCTGGCTTTTTTCCACGGGCTTCGGGCGTACCGTCGAGACAGGGATGCCGTTGCGCTGGCTGCTACTGCTGAACCCGCTGCTGGCCGAACTCAAACTGCCGCGATCTGCCGGCCTGGTTTGACTTTCCACAACCACGTGGGGGCGCACCGTGCTGAAAGACGCGTTCCGGCGGACTCCCAGAGTGGCAGAACCCGAGCTGTAGTGATCGCTCCTACCCAGCGACTCGTTCCTCCTCAGGGACCCCGTCATGTAGTGCGCGTCCTTCGAAGGCTGCGACGTAGTGACGAAAACGGATTGGGGTCTCACCGCAACCTGGCGTACCCCGTTCCTCATCCGCACCCCTCCGTTTACCATTTGAGTCGGTTTGGAAAATCCACCGGGAGGCTTTGAAGGAATCGGGGGAGTGTTCCTACTTAAATTTGGATGCTTCTGGCCTTGGATGTTGATATTGTTGAGCGTCATGACATGCTGTTCATTCTTCTCCAGGCTATTTGACTTGCTGTGTCTATCTGACTCAGTGCTGCCTTTATGCCTGACTGGCTCAAGGTAGTAAGAAGGAGCCCATCCCTCTTCAGACGCCCAGCGAATGTACCACCAACCGCTTTCTTGCTTCTCCAAGACCTCCACCTCTGCCCCGGCCGGGAAGCTAATCTCCGAATCTTGGACTTTTTTGTACGCATCCACAGATCGGTACAAAGTCGGCCCCTCGACATCCGAATCCGCCCGACTTCCCTTTGAGTAGATGGAGGACACATCCGTGGTACTTCTTGAACATACGGAGTCCTCTGATGAAATCACCGACGCCGTTTCCGAATCTTCTCCACGGGATGTTTTGAGACCGGGCCGGTATTGGCTCGTCGGCCTTAGCTGGCGCCTCAGCGACCCAACGTCCATCCTGTCTGGGCTCTGCGGCTCTGATTTGTTAAGGAGAGGTTTTGGTCGCACGGAGGGCTTGGGCCTAGTTGACGGGCTCTGTCCTATCCTTTGCTCCACGTCCCGGTTGAATCCAGAAGCCTTTTTAGCACTTCTGGTCAATTCGTCTGAAGAAGAGTGAGGGCTGCTGCTGTCTTGGGAGCGCAAACGTATATCGACACGTCTCCCCAAGGTTTGGCTTCTTCTGTTCATTTCCGGGGTCATTGTTTTCATCGGTCTGCTGCCGGCCAGGGGTGAAGACCCTGATGGCTTGCGCGGGACGGTGGAAGAGTGATACATCCTTGGCGAGCTTGGTTCACTCGATCCCTTTAGAGACGACCCATCCCCACTGCCGCTAGGCCTAAAATCATTTTCGTAGATACATTCTGATTTGGATACTTCTTCCACTGATCTAAAGGTTGATTTCCTATGGCTGAAGACGGGGGACGCTTTGCACACGGGAGGCGAGGACTTGCAAGATGGCGGAGAACTTCCATACTTCTGACCAACGATGTTGCTGATCTTAGCATCCAGGGAACGATCTTCTTTAAGCGAATCTACATCGGATTCGCCTTCGCATCCCACAGCTGGGATGTCATACTCAGGCTCTTCGTACACAGGCCGTTTAGGAGTATCTATAGGTTTTGTTGGAGTAATCGTACTTGTAGTCGTAGTGATTGTTGTGGTTGTAGGGGCTTCTTCGGGCTCAGATTTTTTGACAGGAGGGGCTGGCGGAGGTATTTTGGGCCTGGTTAAAGTGCTGGAGCGGCGGTTGAGGTTGGGTTTCTTGCGTTTGTCGATGTAGGAGCAAGGAGCCCAGCCTTCTTTCTCTCCAATCTGCACGTACCACCAGCCACCGGGGTTCTTCTCAATCACCTAAACAATAAGACACAAAGGAAATAAATGTGACAAGCCGGATACAACAACGAACATATAACTAACTGTCACCCAGTTTCTGTTTCATTCTGTTTCAAGCAGAAATAAAAGAAATGCTAACAATGAACGATACTTGAGCAGTTTTTGAGGATTACTTTTACTCCACTTTTTAACCTCTTAAGCTCCGCCTTAAAGTTGTTGTATACGGGTCTGAAATGTGCATATAATTACATTCTTTGAACAATTTCAATACACAGGAGGGACTGTGAGAGCTAGAAATAAGTTTGGGACAAAACAAAAAATGTCAATGTTTGAACAGGAAAAATCAGGTACCCCAGCTTTAACTGAGCACATTTTCTCCAGTTCGGCTTTATCCAAATCTAATTCCTTCTTGTCTGGAGAGCTCATATAGGCCGGTGGAATGCCTCATTTGAAAGCTAAGGTCTTTAAAATTGTACGAAGATTTTTCCTTGTGTTGTTGCTATTTTGTCACGTTTTCGTCATGTTTTTGTCACATTTTTGTCAATTTTGTCTCTTTTTTGTCACATTTCTGTTGCTTTCTGTTGTTTTTTTATTACATTTTTGTCACTTTTTATTGTTTTTTCTTAATGTTTTTGTCGTCTTTTTTGGTGCGTTTTCATCTTCGTTTACATCTCATTTTTACCTCTATTTTGACCCTTTCTTCAAGAAGCTTTTAGATTTGGGTAAACTGGAGAAATGTGCTCGGTTCAGGCGGGAGTTAAAAGGTTAAAGATAAAAATGATACTAATTTGTCCACTACATTTCTGAAAAGGCTCTTAAGTAAAAGGTATAAATCACTGTGTGTTTTGTCTCATGAAAGTCTTATGACGCACACTGCAGAACAGAAGGTGATGCTGTGCAGATGTACCGTCAATGCCACTGACTCACAATAAGGAAGGACGTTTATCTCCGACATAGTGTCATTCTAGTGGAGAATTCAAGCACAAGCTCCTGATTTTGAACCTGCAAAGTTATAACTCACAGAATGTGTTTAAACTTTTGGAATATTTATGTATTTTCTAAAGCAAATCATTCTGCACTAAGCTTTTTTTTGTCCCTAAACTTTACTTTACTTATGTACATGGCAAATTCCAAGTCTGTGGACCCTTTTCACTGACAGTGGCAATAAAATGATCTTGACTCCTCACAATGTAAGTGTGAAATATTTTAATATTTAACCTCTTAACCCCCACCTGAATCAAGCAAATTGTGTCCAGTTTGGCTTTACCCAAATCTAAAAGCTTAATAAAAAGCATCAAAATAGCGTCGAAAACGAGGATGAAAACGTCACAAAAACGTGGCAAAAACCCCAACAAAAAGGCTTAAAAAATGTGAGGTAAACGCGGCAACGAGTCAAAAAAGTTACGATCAGTTTAGTTGGTCTTTCAAATGAGGCATGACACTGTTACTCTCCAGAAGTTTTTCAATTTGGGTGAAGCCGAACCGGAGAAAATGCGCTCAGTTCAGGCGGGAGGTAAGAGGTTAACCATTGTTTTCCCCCATACATCATTATCACATTGTTCTTGACTGCGATAATAAAAACTATTCATTTAAGCTATGCAAATGTATGCTATATCTGAACACATTACTATCACTATTAGCTTTGCCATATTACAAGAAAGGCAAAAATATTAATAGGAGCTCAAATGTGAACGCAAGTCCAGGTGCTTTCAGTGGTTGATTGATATAATCACCTGGATGATTAAGAGTCTACATCGTTGTTGCTCAAATATTCAATGCAAAACATGCAAAGCCTTTGGACGATTTACATAATTTAGCATTTTACTACTCCCACGTTTTTCGAATATTGTGCCGCTGTAACAAAAAGCAAATGAGTTGCTCCACGGCGAAGTATAGCTTTACTGTTTGTTAAATATGTACAGTAGCCTATGTAATGTAAACAGACAAGCATTGGAAAACAAGTCATTTACTCCGCACTGCAAATTACATCTCTTTCCAATTTGCAACCTCCTCATTAAAACAAATAAAAGAACAGCCCAGTTTAGAAGCAAATGACAATTCACACATATTGGTTTTGTTTTACATGTGCTAATGAGAATGCAAATGAGTTATGCTCTCCTCTGAGCTGCTTGTAAAAAAAAAAAAAAATCCCTGACTACTTCATTGCCAGAATATTTTTATCTCTCGACATCTGCAGAGGAGCAAATTCTGTGTGCATCGTCAAATTGAAATCACAAATTTCAAGGTTATTGCCTCATCTTGCCCGTCGATCTCGTTTTCACACACACGGAACTTAACTGTCACAATATTCGATGACGCGAATAAAAAGGATTTCTTTAGCTACTTTAGCACAATGGTTAGGTTATGTCATGTTTAGGCTTACTCTCAGTGGGAAGATTTACTGTACTTTAGCAGGGGTATTGATACAGAGGAGAAAAGTACTGTGTCACAAAACTACTCTGGGATGAACAATTACTCAGCACTATCCGCCTTTATGATTAATCCATATGCAATGTTGGGATGTCGTGTGAGCGCAATCAATAGTTTCCCCCCGTCTGTTTAATATATGCCGTAACCGTTAAGATGTGGCCTTTCTTACGTCAGCCTTTTGTCCTCCACGGAAACTGATGCCATCCGAGATTGAAGACTGAAAATCGGCTATGGTGTAATACTCCGCTTCCACAGCAGGGGGCTCTGGTGGCTTGGGTAACTGAAATCCCTGCATCACAAAAAGATTGGACAGAGAGAGAGAGAGAGACAGTGAGCTGCTGACAACACAGACAATCATTATGCACGATTTGACTATAAATAGATATAATAGGCCATTATAAGACATCAATCTTCCTGAGATATGATTTAGTTCAATAATGGTCTTCGTTTGCCACGGTAAATACATAAATAAAAGAATTTCCAGCGATAGAAGGAGCCAATCTGTCCGTTGTGTGATTGTGTTTTGAGGGTTGCTATACCAACACATGCAGTAACTTGGGAGCTAATTAATCGTTTTATTTTATGTTTTAACTTTGAAGTGTTGTGCATATCCTGCATCTCAACTGCTTTTTTCTTTTTTTTTGTGGGGACTAGGAAACCAATTTTACCAGTAAAAGCTTGCGTTGTATTTCGTCTGACTGTGGGAGTGAAACATTATCCATCTTATTAGTGTATTGTTTTCCCGCAGAGGTGTTTGGACCAGTGACAGTATAAGGTTACCTCATACTGTCAATGGTTTGGACAAGCAGGACGATTGTTTCAAAGTTGCAATATTTACGGTTACATCTGATGTGCATTATCTTAGGGCCTAATCCCAAACCACTGTAAATAACAAAGTGCTCCTGTTTCTCCTAACAAAACAAACCAATCTACGCGCAAGAATAGACCAATCGTGCAGCTAAATACTCCTGACCAAGGTTGCCCTGATGTATCAGTTAAAGCAGGGGTAGGCAATGTCAGGCACAGGGGCCAAATCCGGCCCTGCGGCACAGCACCTCTGGCCCTCAAGATGATTTTGAGAAACATTATTACACAAATCAGAGAGTATTTTTAACATTATAAGAGTTAAATGGGAGAAATAAAGGTAGAAATACCGTCAATACACCCAATTATGTCATATATGATGTACAACACTGGCATTTGAAAGAAGTGCACTGGAAAAAGAATAATTGTTTTAAGGAAGAAATGACATAAATCTACTTGAATTAAGAGATTAAATCTAAGTTTTGAGTAGATTTGGTCTGGTCTTAGACGAGATAAAAATTCTAGTAGTAGTTATTCTCTTAATTCAGATAATTTTGTGTTATTTCACGTGAAAAACAATTATTTGTCTGATTTCAGGTGGGTTTTTATTCTTGTTCCATTAGCGCTATAGCATTTGTATCTTGGATTAGTTCAAACAGACTCAAATTCAACATAGAAGAACTTCAATTCAAGCAATTTTAAGTCATGTATCTCATTTAAGATGGTCATTTTTCCAGTGTTGTGCTTTACTTTGGGATAATAATCAGCGGCTTCGGCAGTCGGTCTGTTTACAATAAAGAAAATCGGCCCTCCACCAAGAAAACTTGCCTACCCCTGAGTTAAAGGATGGGTCAAAAGCAACATTTCCCAACGGAGACAATAAATTATTAAATCTACAAAAACAAGAAACGCACTTACCAGGTTTGCATCTCTTCTTGGAGGAGGTTTCTGCCTTAAATTTGGAGAGCCTAAAACGTAGAATCATTCATTAGTGAGGTCATATATAACCATTCAATACAGTAAAGAAACATTTCTTTTTATTATTATGCAACAGGTGTATGTAAATAGTGATTAGAAAGCAAATCAATCCATTCATATTCACTCATATCCACACAGCAGCATCAAAACTACAGCAGCATTAAAACGAAGGCTATTCATTATTGCATGATGTTAATTAAGATTAAGGTAACGCATGCTGCTATCATTCCATCAAGTTAATGCCAAAGATTTGTTACATATTTGATTTGCTAGACACATGATTTGAGAACCCACAACTGACGCATCTTACCTATAGCCTCAAAGCCTACACAAAAGAAAAACAAGGATCTTAATACTGCTGCTAAAACTAACTGCTGTTCATGATTATACTGTATAATAATTACATACATCAGGGCTGCACAATACATCGACAAATGATCATTAATGCAATATTAGGTGACACAAAATCAAGTTCAGATTTATCTAATATTTTTTGCTTAAATTTACTAGAATGTACTGTGTTGAAATGGTTATTCAATACAGTTATCACAGTTTATTTCTCATATCGTGCAGCCCTAACATACATGTGCGCATTTTTAATCCACTCACCAATTTCGACTCTATGTGGAGCCACTCTGGCCACAGCGGGACTCCCCGGCTCCCCTCCTGCGCCACCTCCTCCTCTGCCGCTTCTCTCCAGGATGGCGGAGCTCGCAGCGATGCCTAAACACGGGCTGTTGGTGTCCCGGCCCGCGCTCAGCCTCCGGCCCGTCTCCGCGTTGATCTCGGAGTTGTACGGCATGGGCAGGCTAATCTCGCTCTTTGAAATGTGGCGCTCGGGAGAATGGCCGCTGCCCTCGCCTTCGCTCTGAATGTCCTTCTCGCTGACGGACTTCTTCTGCAGCAGGTTGCTGATCTCCATGATGTTTCCGATGATCTCCACTGGGCCTGTCAGGGTCTTCTTACGAGGGGAGAAGTCATCTTTCAGCTTCTTCAGGTAGGACGCAGGGGCCCAGCCTTCTTTTCCCAGGTATCTTGAAATGAAATACACAAAAATAATTAATTATATTTATTCATTAGGAATTGTAAGATCCGGCTCAAAGGATCAATATTAGGGAAATGTAGGATCCGGCTCGAAGGACCAATATTAGGGAAATGTAGGATCCGGCTCGAAGGACCAATATTAGGGAAATGTAGGATCTGGCTCGAAGGACCAATATTAGGGAAATGTAGGATTCAGCTCGAAGGACCAATATTAGGGAAATGTAGGATCCAGCTCGAAGGACCATAATTAGGGAAATGTAGGATCCGGCTCGGAGGACCAATATTAGGGAAATGTAGGATCTGGCTCGAAGGACCAATATTAGGGAAATGTAGGATCTGGCTCGGAGGACCAATATTAGGGAAATGTAGGATCTGACTCGAAGGACCAATATTAGGGAAATGTAGGATCTGGCTCGGAGGACCAATATTAGGGAAATGTAGGATCCGGCTAGGAGGACCAATATTCGGGAATTGTAGGACTCTACGGGCAGTTTAAATGTTTTGATGTAGTTTTCAATATGTTACAAAGGTGTGGTGATCTGAAAGTACATTAGAATAACTGAATACTACGATTATACACATAACTGAGCACCTAGATCACAATACTTAAATTAGCTTAGCACAGGTAACAAAAAATAGAGCCAGAAACTAATAATTGATGAATATGAAGTAGCTGACTGTCAACTGACTCCCCAGCTATTTATCTGCTGCTCCATTACCGAGAAACATAAACTCCTCCCACATGGTCAACTATTATATTGTTAATCTGTTGACGTTTGTTGGGAGGAGATACAGGGTGTTGAATAAATTCCTGAGTAAATAGTTAGAGAGTTCAAGCACAGACAGGAATGGAAAAAAGGGTGTTAAATGTGTCTCGAAATGTAAATCTCCATGTGGGCGTATACCGGAGTGTGGGCTGGCGGACTAAATATACAGGAATATAATATTATAAGTATAACATAGTTCAAAGCTTGCATGATGTGGGATCTTTAATGAAAATATGTGACACTATGTGAATTGGCTGGATTGTAGCCATCAAATTATTTCCAACCTTGAATTCAAACTCTCATTCATACACCAGTGCACACAGTAGGTAAGTGGGGTGTCTTGCCCAAAGACTCAAAAACAACACAAATGGGCCGGCATAGAGATTGAACCGCCAACAAATAATGATGAGGTAAGACTAGCAAAAAGTCACTGCGGCCATACAACAACGTCTAAATCGTCACTAGTGCTGCTTTGTGACTATTTTGTTGCGCAAGAAGCAGTACATGATGTTACAAATACCCTCTGACTAGTTTAGCTTTAGGTGGGCCATTTTCAGCTCAAAAGATGGGATCATTCCTCCAACTGTGACCACAAGCTGCTCGAGCCCGGACTACCCTGTGGGAGAGGCATGACTCAAGCCTGCATCTGGAGGATTTGGGCAGCCTTTGCAGTGATGACATGTGCATTGCAATGAGAGACACGGGCAGGAGCTGTTTAAACAAGCAAGTTTGTTTTGAGCATTAGCCGAGGATATCACAGCCGCTTACTGTGCAACGCGCATGCATGTTTGCTAGTGTTCGCGCAAAGCTAACACCAGTGTATTTGTGTGTCTGCGCGTGTTTGTGGGACATCGCAAGGCAGCGTGTGACAGCGCTCAGCAGGGAGGAAAAAGAAGTCACGAGTCAACAACAGATGTGCAATGGTACCAATATGTGGTTTAAGGAATAGGCCACAGTAAAGTGAAGATATTACTGCACGGATGTCGAAGTACTCCTGGTATTATTACGCCTTACAATATAGTTCCCCTTTTTATCTGCTTAGAAAATCCACATTGTTTAATTATGTGCAACTATACTTAATCGTGTAACACTTCCCGTAACCATAATTAAATAGGGAAAACGTGGAAGAGCTTGGAAGCTTCTATCTTCACCTCGTTTGGAGCTATACCTAGAGGAGAGGGGGAGAGGCTAAATGCTAATGCCGTCTGTGCTGTGTTTACGTGACTGAGGGCATGCGTGAAGATCAGACAGGTACAAATGAACTCGTCTAAGCTAAGGTAAGAACATATCTCAGTATGTAAAAACGGTGGCCTATTCCTTTAAGTTTGGGCATTATTTCATATTTTTTCCACTCATACTGGCCAAAAAAAGGTCACTGACTGGATGCGGGGTTGCTCCAGTTGGTCAGGTGTAGGTTCTGCAACATTACAGTATGTGGCTAAAGAAATAGGTAAGCTGACATGAATTCACTGAATGGCCAGGTTATTCTATCAGTGGGATTCACAGGCGGGAGAGGACTATCTCATGACAATACTAGTACTCATGGGCTAAGATTGAAACTTGCTCGGTCACCAAGAAAGCTCTCTCTTGCTCGCTTGGTATTTCTTAATTAACAGTTAACAGTTTCTTGAATCAATTCTCCCACCTGTGCCACATTATTATATTGGATTTTGTTTATGTTTCATCCTGGATGTCTGAGGATTCCTGTTTAATTAGGCAGTATTTTGCGCTGCGCTTCTGTGGACTGAAGAAAACGATGTTAAGCTAAAATTCTAATACTGCCTGGTTCACTGAGGGCATATCCGCTCAACAGCAATCAGCCATGCAGCCCGCACTCACTTTTAAGCCCAAGAGGACGATACCAGGAAACAAACAACTGGCTGGGTAAACAAGACGCAGATGTGGCGGGCAGACCCGACTGGGCACCTGTGGAGAGGGCACCATATGTTTGAAAGGCTTTTTCCTCGCGAGCGTTATGTAAATGAGAAGCATGGGCCAATCAGTGGACTAAACAAGAACACCTCCTGAACCTCAAAGGGATCATGTTAGTGATGAAATTTAAAGAGAGAGGAAAAAAATGGCACCCTTTTATAATGTCACCACAAATCACATTAAAATGCTATTTCATTTTGTATGTGACTCCCATGAAATTGGAAAGTCATAATATTCCGTGACAAATGACAAATTGCCGCACCGCCAAAATATTGTGTATCTAGCACATGCTGAGAATTACATTGCATTTCCAAGTAAAGATGAATCACTAACAAACATTTACAGGCAAACAATGGCCCTTATAATTGCCCCTTTATGCATTATCTATCCAGCTTTGTCATTTTTCATTGTATCTGACATTTAATTACATGATAACTTCTCCTTAATAATGTGTTTACCGAGTGGCAGGAAACTAAGATGCATTTTCTTGCTTTTCTCCACTTTATGAAGGCAGTAAATCATGAAGAGTCAAGTATTATTGTTTCTTATCATAATATATCTGCCAACAGCATTTTGTCACCTTTCAGGGTGTTGTTCCTAAAGAAAGATGACTACTAAAGTCAACTACCCAATTATGGGCCTATAGTTGGGTATTCCCTCCATTTTTGGTTACAATTCCTAAAATGTCCAGACCAATGCCTCCATATCGTCAACTGTAAAATACTGCAAAACTAACACTTCTAATAATTCCTGGTGCATATGATACTGATACCCAGAAGACTATGTGATGGAAGTAACTAGTAAGTAATTAAACGAGGAACTTTCTGAACTCTCTGTGCGTGTGCTTCAGTGTCCCAGGACATCCTTTAAATAGTCCCTTAAATGAGACTTCTTGAAGCAGAACAGACTCACCTGATGTACCACCAGCCCTCCAGGTTCTTCTGAATGACCTCCACAGTGACCCCTTTCTCGAAGCTCACCTCGTCCTTGCCTTGGCTGCTGTACGGCTGGATCGTCACATACTTTTCCTCTGTGGGGCAAAGAGAGAGGGGGTATAAAAAGAAATACAAAGTTAGCGTGTCCCAGAGGGGAAAAAGGTGACCCATTTACAATGCTCAGAATCTTTCCATATGCAACACAAAACATACAAAAGCTGGTCCTCCACAGGCTGCCCGGCCTACTTTTCACAAGGACACGCACACGATGCAGTGGGGTCAGGATTTCAGGCCTCTTTTAATTATTACCATTTCATTATATAACTGATGCTTAAATACATTTCTTTTCTATTAGTAAAAAATCTACACCAATTATACTTTAATAGTGCACTGAAAATAGCGGTTTCTAAAGTTTTTTTCTTCTGTTGCGATATTGGGTTAAACAAAACAATTGATTGATTGACAAATGTATTCAGGCCCTTACAACTTCTGTAAACACATCCCATTGCTCTTGGTCAAAGTAGCTTTGTTTTTGAAATCTCCAAATGAGCGTAGGCTTATATACTGCCAGACCAAAAACAAGTCGCCCACGATCCCACGCTCTAATATTCTGTTTGACCGCCTTTAGCTTTGTTTACAGCACAGAATTGTTTCAATAAGAATTGTGCAATGTCAAAAGATCCAGTGTTGCAACTTGAGTTTTTCGTCAGGATCTTGTGTTGATGATGGGAGAGCGCGGCCACTGTGTAAAGCCTTCTCCAGCACATCCCAAAGATTCTCAATGGGGGAAAAACCTCCTCATTCACAAAGCATTGCTGAACCTGACCAACTGCAGCGACCCCAGAGCATGACCACCAAATTAACGTTAAATTCACGTGGTCATGCTCATGCACTACATATAGTTAGGAGTTAGTTTGATTTAAAATTCACACGCTTCCTCTTTCATTGTAAACACACACACAAATTCTCAAGCATAGAGTCTTTGAAAGCAAAGGTCCTCATCTAAAGACACTTAGTGGGAGATCTTTCCATCTCAGATCCCTATCTCCAGTCCTTCATCTTATGCTCAAGAAATCCGACAATGGGATTAATGCGAGCAGAGTCAGGTTAGAGAGAAACAGTGCTTCAATAAGTGCACAAGCAGAATTCATAAGGAGTGGTGAAGTTGGTATGTAGATCAGTAACAATAGGGGAGAATGGGAACAGGCAGCATATGAGCTTTAGAAAAAAAGAGTGAACAAAGCGGTCATGAGTCAGTGTAGTCCACGGTCAGATACACGGTGCTGCTCGTCTCTGATGTATTGTTTAACGGCAGAGGACAATGTCTAAAAGTGATCTGCATGTTTCCAAAAGGAGCACCGTGTCCAGACAGCAGGGATTTGGCGCTCCTCTGTGATGCTGGAGCAGCTGAGGTCAACAACATGATGCTCTGAGGAATGTCTGATTTTGGGATGGTCCTGAGCATGTTGAAATGAAAAAGGGTGTGTGAGGGGGTGAAGAAGAGAGGGAGAGATGGGGGGTTGGGGTAGAGTGAGTGCTTACAGATGGGCAGGGGAGTGAGGAATGGGTCTGCTTAGAGAGAAATATGCAACATGTATCAGCGTATTTCAAAGAGTTGGAGGACAAATGACAAAGTTTTATGAGATAAAGACAGGTGCATAAAAGATGCAAAAATCATAGTTATTATTAAGTGCTACTACTGTCAGTGCACTGAAACAAACTGAGCTTGAGAAAACCCTGAAGGACAAAACTAAAGTGAATCATCCACTAGTCATACAATTGAATAGTTAAGCTTTTATACAAATGCGTAAAGAACCAAGGCACTCTCTCAAAAATGAATTAAAATGCCTTCATTAATTATGGCATGTCTAAAATAGACTGGGGTTCAAGTCTATTCTCTTCACCAAAGAGCACCTCTTATACCATCATTTTATACTGCCTGGAGGTCCATGAAGCACCCTCTTTTTTCTTTGTTCACCGTTAAGCTTTTATGTTGGAAAAACGATACAATGCAAACTACAAAACACTTGAACACAATAAAATACATAAAGTAAAAAGGACTAATTATGAAAACATACTTCAACAAGGATGCAAATAATGCACTGCTTGAAAGGTACCAGATTTTCCTTGTGTTGTAATTTAGCCAGAGAGAGAGAGAGAGGGGAGGTTATTGCCTAAGGTGTGAGTTGAATTTTAAGAAAATAAAAGTAAAAACAGCCGTTCGACAAAGGAACATTGCCACAAGTGGAGTACATTTAAGGAATGGGTTAGAGGAGAATCTTAAAAATGTGCAGATGTAAATCACTTAAGAAATTTACTTATCCTCCACTATTGTGTTTTCGATCGCTGTGCAAAATACCGCGGCGAGTAACAATATGCTAATGCTAACGACAACTAAGCATAGCTGGGACAGAAACTATGATTGGATCACCTAAAGTAATAAAATGAAATTGGCCAGTGCTGGAGCGGCAAAGTATTTGTTTGTACAGGATAATAGACCAGACATTTGGAAAAATTTGCCAAAAATATTTTGTCAAAAGTATCGGCCAAAAAAATTGGCTGAGCATAACGACATCGGCCAATTAACATCCCAAAATATCGGCATCAGCCTTAGAAAAAAACATATCGGTCGGCCTCTAGTGAAGATAAATACTGGAAGAGAATCAAATCTGCTTCCTCCTACTCCTGTTTGAACATTTGATACTGTGCCTAAATTATATGAACTCAACCATGACTAGAAATATTGTAAATGTGTATTTATGCACAATGTAAAAACTGTATTTTATGAATGTGACGTCACATTCTAAACATGGTGATTATTGTCATCAATGAAATCACACTGCATGTTGTACTGTGGTCTTAAGTGCAATATAATTATTATCACAATTTGACTTTACTTAAGTATTATTGTAAAACATGCTTTACGTATCATATCAAATATTCGTTGATATGGTGGCTCCCTATTCCAAACCATTTCTGCAGATTTATTGCTTTACATCTTCCTCTTCCACAGTGCAAGTCCTCTACTGTCCATCTCAGTGTGTTGGCTGTCTCTAGGTCACTCTCTATTGGCACAGAGTGCTGTGTTGAGTGGGAGTTCATAAATCAGAGAAGAGGTAGAGGGACCTGCTTTGAATGATAGCACAGTGTGAAAAACTATGACAGAATAGGACATAGAAGGACAGCCCCAAGCTCAGGTCTCCTCCCCAGCGCTTTACACGATGGGGTCATTTAGCCGACAGTAGCTAATCAGCGGCGCCGCTCAGATCAAGACACTCTGACCTGGCCTTTTGTTAGCGCAAGAACTAATTTAATTTAAGCCTTAAGCAGACCCGTGTATGTTTGCCAGTGTCTTTTCTACAGAGGTAAATGTAAAGAAATGTGTCAGCAAAAGAGAGGAGAAGGAAGCAAATTCACACTGTACCATTAGCAAATTAAATCTGCATCGTAAATTGAGTGAGGTAATGCTTTGTTTTGTCAGTGGCCGGTGCTTTTAAATCATGCTGTACTTAAAGCCACACTGCGGAACATTCCAGGTTAATAAACATAATAAACAGTGATAACATGCACCGAATGCTCAGCTAGACACAGACAAAACTATTTCTGGAGTGGGTTTCACAAATAAAGCATTTGGAAGTGGACCTAGTGTATTTGAACCTCATGTTTGGCACCATAAAACCTCACAGCGTTTCTCAAACTTTTCACACTAAGTACAGAAGAATCAAGAATATTTGATTTCCAAAGTACCACCAGATAGACCGAGTGTAAAATAGGACTAAACCATGGCTTTTGTAGCTCCAGGACCAACACAAGCACGCGCAAAAGGCGAAGAATCTGATTCTAAATTATACAAAGACTGAACCCAGAGGATCCCGAACTGTAAAAAGAAATCCATGTATTGGGCTTCTTGCAACTTGCAAAACTTAGTGCTGGTTCCCACTCACAAAGTTGTGAGGGATGAGTTGAAAGCCAGAAAAAGTTGACTCTTGAAAGTGTCAAAACATTGGCTGCACACAGCTTATTGATGTGGTGAGAACAGCCCACCTCTCTGCACTTTGTTGTGGTGGTTTGAACTTTCTTTCCTTCTGATTAATCCCACTTTAAGACCTGGTGCAGCTGGAACCGCAGTCGGCAAATACTGTAGTGGTATTCAGGGCTGAGGTAGACGGGGGAAACTCACTTAACAGACATTAATTCAGCCACAAAGTATGGCGGGAAAGAACAAACATGAAGCTTGCAGGCAGGTCAACAACAGTCAAAGTTTATAGGTTGAAACAGAAGAATTTAAACTGTGCTTTATAGTAACAATAAAATCAATATATTTAAAAAAAACTGAATGCTTTTTGTTGTTAAAGGAATGGGCCACCGTTTTTCCATACTGAGATATGTTCTTACCTGAGCTTAGACGAGTTGATACGTACCTGTCTGGTCTTTGTGTGTGCCCGTGGAAGAGCATGGTCGCTTCTAACTTCACCACGTTTGGAGCTATAGGAATACACTGAGAGAGGCCATGTGCTAACAACATCTTTGGTAATTTTGCATGACTGAGCGCACGCACAAAGACCAAACAGGTACACATCAACTCGTCCTAGCTCAGGTAAGAACATATCTCCGTATGGAAAAACGGTGGCCTGTTCCTTTAACTTGTCATTATGTATTACAGGCTAACAAGCAAAGCTAAGAAAAAGAAAAGGCATTAATCACCCATGTGTAAAGTCTATGTTAGTCTACAAGAAAGTGACAATGCATAAATACAAACTTGGATTGTCCGTTCCCAAGTCAAGTGCAATTATTCAGGGGAGCTAATCTTCAAGCTGGTTATGGGCAGGTCCAAACCCTACAATTTCTTTAATGACATCTCACCACCAGTGTTTATAGTATATTGCTATAGCTGCGTTCCAGCATGTTGGAAATAACCAAAATAGTAAAGGAAACATTTTGCAACACACATCCTGGAGATACGGTAGCAACAGTAATCCGAAGAAGCAACATCAACGTACAGAGAAGAAATACGGCTGCCCTAACAGACGGAAATCATCACAGTAACAGCGGCCTTCAGAGAAACTGCCGTCGCTCTTGGGCGGCGACATAAAGGCTGGTGACTCATCCGCTCTCCGTACATGTGGAGGTCTGCGGCATTAAAGCCAGTAAAAGAAATTGGCTCTGGCTTTCACACTTTCCACCAGATCACACCACAAGACTAGCTGCGTAAATGAAAATAACATCAAGAAACAACAAAATTCAAAGATGGACTGCGTTATTGTTTCATGTGTTGGTCGTTTCCAGGTTATAAAATTGAAAGGTGTACCCTGTTTGATTGGGGGAGGAGCTTATCAATATCATGCGCAGAATAGTCCATTGCACTGTTATATTTCTGGGTCCATACAGGTAGCAGAAGGTCAACTGTGATGCTTTTTAATGTCATTTTATGATACAGATATGCATATATTTAAAGGTGCGTTATGCATTAATATCCTTTAATTGCCATCACAGTGGTCTTTAAGACGCTCTAGGATCAATTGTTTGGAAGGTTTTCACTGTTGACGGACCCTCTCAGTAGAAAACTTAGACAACAATTGACCTTGGAGCATTGTAGAGATCACTGTGATGGAAATTAAAGGCGCCATGCTGATCACTCATACAGCTGCTGGGTCAATACAAGGTCAAATACACACAAATATCAACTTTTTTTTGTCATAGAAAGTTGCATAATGCGCCTTTAAAGCCCAAAATGTACTTTATACCAATAGAGAAAGTCGTCTGTATTCCGTGACCGTGATCGAGACCAAAGACTGATTCGTATTAACCTGTATTGGGACGAATCTGGTGGACTAACAAGTGTAAAGCTGTCCCATGTCTATTGCAGTTAGTTGAACAGCTTTTAGGACCAAACGCTTAAAATAACTGGGCAAGTCTATTCCGACCTCCAAACATTGCAATTTCTGCAGCGGTTCAGACTATACCCCTGCAAGGCATAAGAGGATTAGCAAGATATGGGGATGTGCAGTGTGCATGTTACACTGTATCAACTGCCTGAAGTTGCAGCTAAAAGAGAAAACTATATCTTTATGGAGTTTTGACTATAGTGTTGAAGTCAAGACCACAAAAAAATCCCAGCAAAGTTCAGCCCTGGTGTGACTATCCTGATCCATGATCGCTGATTCAGTTTAAGATGGGATTTGTGAATGAATTTATTATGAAATGGTTGTAAATTGAGCCATTTCAGGACAGTACTTCAAATACGTGCAGTGTACAGCCAATCAGAAAACTGCACTGGGCAGCACATAAGTAGCAAAATGGGGGATAAAAATCTGTAATTGTGACCACTCAATGACAATTTCATGGAGCCTTAAATCCCAGTACTTTATTCTTATTAACTCCATTGTCAAACAGGAGTAATGGAGACATGGCTTGGCTCCGGTTATGGATATTCCCAGCCCTGGGCACATCTACAGTCCGTCGATCCAAGGGAGTAGATCTCTCCTTCCATGTTGTTATCCTCATGGCTTCTCTTTTTTTCCACTGCTTTTGTTTTGTTTTGTTATACCGTGCCGCAGTGCAGGGTAGTCGGTTTTGAGCAAGACTTTTTTGTCATCTCAAAAGGAACTATTATATTTCCTCTCCAAAAGCAGCATGTACGGCATTTTGGATGATGATGACAATTGTAGCCATTTTGTCCTCAAAAATGTACATAGTGAAATTGGTTGAGACTAAGTACACAGGTGGTGGATATGGTGAGAATCCAGAGAGAGTTTAGTGTCACCTCAAAGACTATTGTTATAATCCTTTTTCAAATGTCGCATCTAAAGGGGAAACTCTGAAAATTACAATTTCGGTAAGTGCATTCATTTCTGTTATTCAACTTAAACTGTGAAATTAAAATATGATTGACTCATTACATGCCAAGCGACATATGTCAAGCCTTTGTTTGTTACAATTTTGATTATTATGGCTCAGCTTGTAAACACCCCAAATTGAAAATATTTTGAAAATGGACTGTAAGCCATAATAATCAATTCTACAATCAATTATGTATGTATGGGCAGTTGAACCACTTTGCTCCTCTCCATGTCTTTGTATCTTGATTTAGTAGTAAACTATATTCATAATTGAGCATTTGTTAAAGTAGTTTTTGAATAATTAGAGAAAGTTTAGATTTTTCTCCAAATTGTTTTCCCCCTTAACTGTTTTCAAACATATAGGAGATTCCAGAGATGCCGTCTGTATCTATGGCATCTTTGATAATAAAAACAATGCAATGTAGGCATTTTGGCAGCCTCTGACAGAAAACGCCCTGGGACAAATATCCACCTGCTCCTTCACTGTTGGACATCTCAATTGGAATGAATCTTCATTTAATCTTCGGTCTGTTTCTTTTGTTTGATCTCCTTCTCATTGTCGAGTTTCAAACTATTCTTCTTTTTGATCAAATAAGCATCTTTGTGGAGTCCTGTGAGGCAACTGCGGTTGTAGTATTGGGCTTTACAAAAACAAATAGCATGGAATAGTATGGAAGTATACTACACCGTTGGTCTGAATGATTAAAAAGAACTAATACATTAATGACATACACTCTTAACTAAGGCGAGGCAGAAGAAGTACAGCATCTTGCACATGTACACGGTGGTACTGTGCAAAGGTGCGAGTAAGAAAGTAGTAATTAACAGTTTTCTCAGGTAAAAATGATTTCGACTCAAACTACCTGGAATGGGTTTAAGACCTGACTCCACTTTAAAGTAGTCACTGAATCTGGCAATCCGAGTTACTGAAAACAAACAATTATATTATTTGTGTGTGCACATAGGGACGTAAAATACACCACCCAGAAAAAAAATTAGCCTTGGCTAATCCTGGAACAAGAACGCAACTGAGAACACATTTGGACACACACCTATGCGCTAAAACAAATGGCATGCCCAAATACAGTTTCTTTTGTGTGTTTTCCAAATAAACCCCCATTATCGAGACATACAGTTTGATTTAAAATCTGTTTACATAGTCATTAATGTTCACAATGCTCCGCGGCTGTCGAGGCTGTTTCTTTTGTGTTGTGGGAGTTGAATGGCCTTCATTATTATCCCAAAGTGTTTAACGCAGCCCAATTATTCTGCTGCTCGGAGTGAGAGAGAGAAAGTATTTCACGTTTGGCAAAGACAATTGAGATTTTTACTGTCATGACCGCCCTGTTTGCTTCTTCCACACACTGCGCTGGCGTTGTGTGATCAGCGAGCGTGTAAATTAGCCCGTTTACCGTGCTATGGCGAATTACGTACAGGAACAAAGGAGAAGGAACGCTCCACAGGCTCAATAATATACCGTATTTGTTAAAAAGGGCCGCCTCTGATGCCGGAGATTATGAGCTGTTATTTAGGCTTCATTGTTCGGGCGCCGCATGGTTTTCCACTCTAAACTTTTGTACTGTATGATTTGGCACAACACAAGCTGCTGTAATTATCCTCGGTGGAGTTTCAGCTAGCTTTGAGAAATAAACTTTTATAACGTAACTATTTCCAAGAGAAAAAGGGAGTATGAATCCTTTCCCTTTCTGTGTTTGAAATAATGAGATCCAGGAAGGCCACTACAAACTATACGGCCTGTAGAGATGTGCAGGTCAGCTTTTTTCCTGAACTGCACCAACACGACCCCCTGTAAATCAAACCCGACCCACCCGACCCGAAGAAAAGTGTCTCAGTTTACCGACCCGAATCCGCACACATTAAAAAACAGCGGCATGAGTCACGCTGCAGCTGGCTGTCACTCAAATGGGAGCGCGTCACGTCATGGACGACTCTTTCTGTCAAACTAAACGGAGTTTGGACTACAGTGGAGTTTCCTCACGTGTGCGTATCTGCGACTGGTATTGTGCCGCATTTGTAGTGGTGATCAAGTCATACAGAAGCGATAGGCCAGGTGACATCTAAACAAAACATGCTAATTGTTAGAGGATAACATTAAATCGCTATTTATCATACTGGGTCAGGCTGTACAGTCGTACTATCTCTGTCATAGCCTTGACTGTGGAGCTCAGACTCTCTGCCACTGAATGCTTGCGTATCAGTATGACGCTCTGAGAGGGTATTTATCCCTCTTCTGTGGAAGCATAGACAGACTTGAATGGTAGGACTAGCGCAATGTCTCGAGTTCATGTCTCCGGGTCCCGCACCAATGGTAAATAAACTTCTCCTGCATAAGACATCCAGACTGCTGCCTGTCATTCATCTATCCTCTCGAACACCATTGTTATTTCTCTAACACTAATGATACCCCATTATTTATGATGTGAGCTTCTATGTATTATTCTGTGTATATTTTATGAACTTTTGTAAGTATAACATCAACCTGTCCGGGGACTGTGGGTGGAAATTAGCATTTTTGCTATAACCTGGCACACGACATCTCTTCTGTCTCAGACTAATGTTGTTTGTGCATTGTCCCTGATCAAATAAAGAAAGTAAAGTAAAGTAAAGTATTAAACTAAACATTCAACAAAACACAGCAGACTTTGTGTGGCATTTAGGGATAAGAATGCACTGTATGTTTTAAGCCAGCAAAGTTGGGACAAAGTTTGTAACCCGACCCACCCGCACCCGAAGTTTGCCGTATTTTTGAGGTACCTGCGCATCACTGACGGCCAGGCTTTTGATGTTAACTCATGTGCTGAAAGAAAGAGGTCAGTACCCAAGTGTACAGAATGACCAGGTTATTCTGTACGTTTCATCTTCCCTGATGGCACAGAAATGTCCCAAAATGACATTACGATGATTTATCAGCTAAACCAGTTAAAAACAAAAGGATGAATTTGTGATTAAAGCAGTTTCAAACAACGTCTAAGCGAAAGCGGGACAAAAATATGTAGAAAACAAAGTAGAAAAGCTTGTGCACCACATCACCTTTACCATAGACTGTATAAAAAACGTTTTCAATATGTAAACCATCAACAGTGTGTGAAAAGACATGATTTAATTTAAACCAATGTAATTTCAATGTAAAAGCATGCGGTTCACCTCTACTCTGCTGCCGGTTCACTATCCCGCCCAGAGTCCAGCGGCGGTCCAGTCTCTTCAGGTGGGCCTTACGTCTCTTAGTTACTGAGGAATAGCAACAAAAAGAAAAAACAAAAAAACGTGGAGTGAGTAAAAGAAGCAAAATGAGGTGGGAAAGGTAAGGTGTTCTGAATAGTGGTTAGTCATTTAAGGCAGTAAATTAAAGCTGAAAAAATAAAACCATTGTGACCACTGATCAAACCATACATGTTTCAGCAAAATATAGCTAAGCTTTAATAAACGTGTGTAAAATGGTCCTAATGGACTCAACTTCTATACGCTTCTCTACCTTTTCTAATTTTTTTTACCTTCATCAAGTCATCAGTGCTTTACGGTAAGGAACCAGTCACCTGTTCACACTCTCATTCATACACCAATGTATGCAGACACTGGAGGCAAGGTGGTGTCTTGCCCAAGGACAGTGTGCACCTTCTGGAGGCGGGATTTGAACCGTCGACCTTCCGATCATGAGCTCTACCATGTTACACACATAACCCAAGGTCTACTAGTATAAATATGCTATGAATCCAAAAAAAGTCCTAAAGTAAGGTGTCGAATAGCCCAGAAAGTTAGTTAAAAGTCAGTTAAAAGAATGAAGACAAATATAATTGTAATACTCCATAAGCAGCGTTGGGGAGAATACTTTGAAATTGTATTTAGTTATTAAATACTGAATACTTGCCTTAAAATGTATTTTGTAACATATCCCGTTGCTTTGTCTAATCAGAGCACTGTATTCTGAATACTTTTAGAATAGTTTCGCATTGATTGTCATTACAGTTATGTATAATATGGTGCATAATTACAAAAATTAAGAGTACAATTGTTGGAACACCTGTTATAAACTCACTTACCAATAATTAGGAGCTCAAAAACTCTCTTGGCAAATGGAGCAGGAGGAATAGCATCATGTGACACGTGTGCAGTGTTGAGGCGTTTTAAATGAAAAAAAAAAAAACTTTACTTGAGCTCATTTTAGGAGGAAAAACAGGTCAACGATTAAAAGTTATTTCTTTATAATGTTGTGCAATATGGAGCTACAATGTAATGATTGCGTACTTGGATGTATTCCCATGATATTTGGAAAGTAACTGTCCATAACTTATGCTATTTTACTTGACAACTGCATCATTATTACAGCATCATCAGCATCATCATTATTATGCCAAAATTAAAAAAATGTGCAAAAGAACAATTTAATAATTTTCAGAAAGTGCTGATACTTTCAAAGACTTCACTACAGGTAGATCAGGAGAGGCTGCGTCTCCAACCTCTTCCAGTTGTCATTAGTTCATCATCAGTCTGATAACATGTCAGTCGGGGCGTGATGCATCGTCTAAATGTGATAGATGAGAATATCACTCTCGCATCTCTGCCCCGTATGGCTGCGAGATAGATAGTAATAGAACTGAAAGTGCAGCTTGAAAGCACTAACAATGAGCAAACTGCAAAGGCTACAGTGTTGGTTCTCAAAATACCCCCATAATCTCAAAAAAGGAATTCGTCTGGTGGATTGTTTGAAAACGTACACGATCTTGATTTTAAATCGAAAAACACAATCTTCATACTTGTCAAAAAAACTGCAATTAAATATTTTTTGCTAAATCACTCGGCTCTGTCTGCTACACTAATCCAATCCAACCTCCTGCCTCATCTCCTTTCCTCGCTTCCATATCTCTCCATCGTGAACAGTGCTGCTGCTTCTTGTCTCGTCTTGCCGCTCGTTCGTGATTGGCCACTGTACCTCGGTTGACCTGATAATTGAAATATCAGCGAAGGGAAGCCACAAAGGGAAATGTTATTTGGAGGTAATTTGGGCTGTGGGTTCGTCTCCAGTGAGCAGAGCTGTCACATGAATTAGGTTACATGGAGTGGGCCGAAGGTAATGAGAAGGAATGGGCGACAGGAAGCGGGAAGAGACGTATCAAAGACGTGACGGAGTGTGCAAACAGAGAGACATCCAGGCCTAATGGGACAATTGAGCAAGAAGAAGAGAAGGGGCTGTGGGGGGCATAGGCTATGGCTCATATGAAATTATTGTCTAGACCTGTGTTTCAAGAGTATGGGCTACTAGGGCTGTCACTATAAATCAATTTTATGATATATCGCGATATTTTACGTCACAATACGTTTTATTCCGATATGATTATGTCATGCATATTAATGAAGACTTCATGTATTATTAATGAGGCTGCAGAGCTCCGCAGCTTTCCCTGTCAATTTAGAGCCAATAATGGTCAAGAAGTCAGTCAGAGGGAGAACAGTAGAGGGAGGCACTACAATGTTAAGCATTTGGACCAAATACTGTCACACAAATATACGACTTTTAATGATAGTTAAAAATAAAAATAAGATTAACTTGTTAATATGTTCATTTTGGAAACTGGACCAGTCTCTTGAGTACTGAAATGTAAATGAAGTGGTGCCACTGACACCAGAGGGTCAATCAGCCCATTTTCAGTAAGTCTGGTATTATTAGTATTCACTAATTCATGAAAGGGGAACATGAAAACCAAAGTTAATCATATGTAGTTGTTTAGAAAGTTGTGCAAAATGTTAAGAAAATATTGCATGTTTCTTTATAATCATATTGCCCACAGCCTAAAGCAAAGCTGCCTTAGGAGTAACACTGCGGTGGGAAGTACTTAATTTGATGGTTGGTCGTTAGTATCGCAGTCTTCAGCCATATCCATGGAAGAACCTCTGCCTACAAGACCTGAAGCTCCAACAAGGACTGGACGTTCTTCCGTGGTCTTGGCCCATGTGCTGAGGGACTGCCTTGGGTCAATCTATAACCTGTCCGTTCATGGGAGTGGATCTCTCGTTCCGTGTTTTTTTTGTTCTCCCACTGGGTTTTTGAGTTTTTCCTTGCCGTGCTGGAGAGTCTAAGGAGGGCCACCTGCTGACGACGTTTATTTGGACAATATGTTTGCTTGGATACTTCATCTGCCTGAACTTTACATTGTCTTGTTCATTGTTTTAATGTTTGGTGAGGCAACTCCTATTGTGATATTGGGCCATACAAAACAATGAATTGATTTCCTGACATTTTTATGTTGTATTGTGCAATATATTGATTAGCGCAGTATATCGGCATATCGTGAAGTTATCGTTATCGGGAGCCATGTATTGTGAATCGTATCGAATCGTGAAGTACTCAGAGGTTCCCACCCCTAATGGGGACACACCATTGCATTCAGCAGGAGATTCTAGTTTTTCTTTTTTTTTAATAGGTGGTGAAAATGAATTACATTTAATTATTTATGGGGACTTTGACTTAATGCTGATTTTGAATGTAAATATATATCGCATAAAAAGGTATGACATTAATTATCTCTAATGTAGTGTGCAGTAAACTGATAGAGCTGCTTTCTTTCTGAAAAAATCAACATGCGATACATCAGGATAAGAGCAAATTGCTCTTGGGACAAAAGGTTGGGCCTCACTGACAGATTTATTATAGTTCCACAAAAACATGGGCATGATGATGAAAGCTTTGATTAGTAATCATAGTTGTCTGTTGATTTGTTTCGTAGCTGTTTTCCATTCAAAAGGCAGGCAAGGCAAAAACGTTCAAATGTCAGTCAACAATTACACACACACGTCTTCTTAGTCTTGTCCGAACACATTCTGGGCTGTGTTAAAACAGGTAGTCTTAGTCATTAGGATACAATACAATGACTCCATGTCTTTGATGACCTGGCTGCAGAACGACACCATGACTTAATGACTTGATTATTACGGCTGCTTAATATTTAATTCATGCCACACTCCATTATTTATTTGCATTCGCTTTCAACCTCTCCATGGAAACCTTTAGCTCTGCTTCCTGCCTGATCTGTGTCTGTGCTTTGACATCCCGGTACTTGACCTTTAACTTTCTGAACTCTTACCTCTTCTCCCTCCTTTAAATAGCACCACCCTCCATCAGTCTATTCAATAAAATCTGTTTGAAGAGAAGTATCTCAGCCCGGATTTAATTCTTCCTAACTGTGACCATATGTGGCCTATTGGCTGGCCTCGTGTGTGAAAGAGGAGTGTGATTAGATACATATAACAGATAGATATAATCAAACTAATTACTGTTTGAACGCAATCTGCACCATTTTGACACATAACAATTATTCTAACCACTACATTTTCAACATTAGTGGCTTTAGTATTTGTTCTTCTGCCAAAATAAATGGGTCTGGCAGTCACGAATGCAAATATAAAAGTGCTACAGTGGCAAATCCAAGCAACATATTAACACAGCATGTTTATCCACGCCATGTAAAGACTGGCGAATTTCAGAGATGACTAAAACACTCGTCCCCAGACAACTTTAGAGCTCTTTCATCAGTCCAATGTTGCTTTACCTCCAGGATTCATAGCTGTAATAGATTTGAGCGTGAGAAAAGATCCTGTTTAAAAACAGGGGAGCAGCAGACACCAGCGAGGAGCAGCTGTGCAGGAGTTGTCATCGAATGAGCTTGGGCTGTTTATGTGCGTCTGCCAGTATATGAGCACTGATACAACAGGAAAAATAAAGCAACACAAATACAAGGTTTTTATCGTTTTAAGGATTGTGCCGCGTGATGGCCCAGCGGTGAAATCCGCAGGCTGTAACGAAAAACGCTGGGCACCGAGGCGACTTCAGCATTGTGAGATAACCTCCCAGTCATAACAACTTGATCAATGTCTTTTCCAACTGTTCGCTCTCTTTCACGCTGAATGATGCCCACAATATGAATGTCATTTAATCTGCAGAATACTTCGCTGTATGTTTGAGCAATGAATCAAGCTAAGTAAGAAATAAAATGGTGCATTTTATTGACTCCTCTTTCAGTCCTGGTAAATTTATGTGCGTTAGAGAGTTAAGAGGAGGTGCAGAGGTCGCATGAGTCCGCGTTGAAATGCTCTGTCCGTTTTCAGACTAAACATCGGGGAGGAAGGGTCACGACACGACAGGCTTCTGCAGGAGCTGCTGCCTCCTCGGGGAGTCACAGGAATTTTCCCTGGTGCCAAAATATTGCGAACTCCTTGGCTGCATTTGGTACCATTATTACACCGCTGCATCTGCGGTCTGAGAGGATCCATGTGTGTGAAGGGGAAACTATTTACGGACATGTTGGAGATGTAGGGGAAGCCCTGCAGTCATTCTCACTAAATAAAGTCATGATAATGATACAGTGTGAGGTTGCGTTTCATGGACCTACATAGAGATAGTGACTATTGCAACTAGAAAAGACATGGTATTGGTCCCAAAAAGTAGTCGTATCCTAAATTTACTTCCAGTCATTTAGATAGATAGATAGATAGATAGATAGATAGATAGATAGATAGATAGATAGATAGATAGATAGATAGATAGATAGATAGATAGATAGATAGATAGATAGATAGATAGATAGATAGATAGATAGATAGATAGATAGATAGATAGATAGATAGATAGATAGATAGATAGATAGATACTTGATAGATACTTGATAAGATACTTGATAGATACTTGATAGATACTTGATAGATACTTGATAGATACTTGATAGATACTTGATAGATAGATTAAATGCACACCCACTCTCTCGCTCTTAAAAAAAAAATCTATACATCGAGCATAGAGCCTATGAGACTGCACTCTGGAATTAACATTTTGCTGGTGTCAGCTGTACTGACCTTCTCCGGTTCGGGAAGTGCCCAGGTCCAGGTCGTCTCTCGTGCCGCTCTGAGAGTCCAGGTAAGTGGCCGGGACCCAGCCCTGCTCCTCCGAGGTGCTCACGAACCACCAGCCTACAGGACAGACAGAGGAATGAATTCATCAGAAAACTAAATGAGGGCTGCACTACGATTACACTACAGCTCCAGCATCAATCTATGTTATGGGAACCCCCTCACACGTTATCCCGTCTGGTGTAACGTCATTATCGTGCAAATTGAACACAACGCCTTCACTGACTTCATCCAACTCCGGTCTCTAAGCAAAACTGACTGACGAGACATATGCGGTCGACTTCCAACATTTCTTTAACTGTATATTTTGAGCGGACTTGAGGTAATTGCGAATGCTGTCACTTTGGGAGTCCACCAAAATCCCACAAGTAAAACGTGTGCTTATATAAATCCAATTCGACAAACGTAATGAGGCGAAATTTCACATATGTTGAATGCATTTGGAAGCATGCTATGACCAGAGAGCGAGAAATGGATGCGATGTCTGTTGTCAATGGTAACTGTTATGTAATTCGCTAACAGCTCTGGGCTGCAGTGTGGCGCCTAGCAGGTTCAGCTGAGTGAAAGTGACAGACAAATGGAAGGGATTGACAAAAAAGTGTCATAAACTTCGGAAAACCCCATATTTTCACTAACAGTGAGGTTACCCCCGCTGCGCCACATCACATGGCACAGACGGTGTGGTTTCTGAAGTCTGAGTGAGTCAATCAGTCAAGCAAACCTACACCAACTGCACGTGGTGTGGAAACTATGTCTGTACGGCAACGTTTCCGGACAATGGCTGACTATATTGTGTATAAGAATGACAAGAGTAATGCATCACCTTTTGATAAAACTTTTTTGGACACTTACACAAAAAAACATCTAAAGATTCTAATGTGAACACCAAGTGTGTTATTTGATGCTGTTCTAACAACACACTCACGATCTCAAGAGGTTAGATCTTAGCCCACTTTAACAGCACTCATTCCAACAACAACAGTCACAACCCTCTTTCATCGATCCAAGCTTGAGTAAATAATAAAATGATTCAGTCAGGAAGGGCATCCAAATCTTTGCAAGCTTCATCCGCATCAGTGAAGAAAGCCGCTTGTTTCGGTCGCCCCGAACTTAGAGACGACACAAAGCTGTATCTGCCTGTTTGTGTGGGAGTATTTTGAACACTTGCAGCAGAGAACGCCTGACAAAAACTGCCTCCTCAAAGTAGTCCGACACAAAACAAGGACTGGATTCACTTGACACTAGAATCCCCGTTTCTTGCGGCAGCTTCTTTCAAAGCCACAAACTCTCGTTACAGCCAGAAAGGGGACGCTGACGGTTTGCATGTAGACACACATTCAACATCACACTGAAAAGGATGCTGGCTTGTTTCCCTATGTGTGTGTGTGTGTGTGTGGACAAAGGCTGCTCAATTAATCAAAATGACAACATCTTGACAAACAAGGGTATATTCTGCCTGCATGGGGTCTTTAAAATCTGCTGACATTGTTTAGGCCTGTATAAACAGATTCTGAAATGCATACAATTCCTGCATTAATTTAAAAGCTTACATTTCCTTTTTCAAATGCTTTTTAAAAAGACCGCCATAAACTGCATCTTATTGTCAGAAAAATAGCAATTTCACCTTTTAGTTAACTCAGCAGCCCTAATTTGGACAATAGATTAATATGCATCTAACACACGTGTCAAACACAAGGCCGGCGGGCCTGATCCAGCCCCTTGTAGAGCATGAAAGTCTCTAGCCCATTCCTGTGCGGAGTTATGATTTTTTTAAAGAAATAACCAGAGTGCTCATTCCAGCCACTAGAGGCAGAAAAGAATTCCACACGTGTCCAGCAGAGGGCACCGACATAATAAAAGATCATGATATAAACGGCATATTATAGCCATGTGGTAAATGGTCAGTCTGCCCCAGGCATCTGCTGTGGCTACAATAGTAACTTACAGCCATCGAGTGTGGAGTGAATTAATAATGACTTCATGTAACACTTTGAGAAACGTGTGACACAGGCTGATAAAGCCAAATAAGTGTAAGCCGTTGTTATTTATTAGGCCACAGTCCTTTACATTTCACTGATTTCAGCCCATGGCTTCGGTAAACTGTGAGCCATGGAAACGTCTGCATATCAAAGTATACACAACCAGATGTTTTTCAGAACAAACAATTAAAGAGGAAGCAGATAAATTAAAATGTCAGTTGTGGTTCAAACCTATAACTTTCTGAAGATTTTTGTAGCATCCCAATTCTTCACATTTATAGTTTACAGACACATTTCACAACTTGCAGAGGCTCTTTTCAGGGTCGCTTTCACAGAAATACTGCAGCTTGAAAGTTGATGAAATTGATACAAATGTTTTGTGTTGTGCACAGTGTTTTTCCCCACAAATATCAGCGTTTACTATATACAAAACTAATTACGTTCCACAACAAGAAAACAAAATCAGGTATAGTGCCTTTAATGTAGACTTGATGGTCTTAAGTTTGGACTGTTTGCCCTTCATTGCCTGGCACTAAATGAAATAAAGGCAGCAAAATCAATGAAAATAAGCCACACAAAAAAAAAATGCTTTCAACTACTGTAAAAAAAAAAAAAAAAAAAGCTATTAGAGTTTAAAGTAGATTGTTAACTATGGCCCATTGCTCTTTTTGAAGAAAAAAAAAGTGTCTTGGATTATAAATGGTTGTAGTCTTAGTAAATAGTATTAAAGTATAATCGGCAACAGTGCATCGAAAAGTGCTTAGCCCACATGAAAAACATTAGGTCTTCCAGAGTCTGATTCATTGCAGTACAGTCTAAAGCTGGGGAGGAATTGGAGCCACCTGTTCAGAGTTCAACAGAGACAAATGTAGATGGACCTTTACTGAAGCCACCTGCAAACACTGAAAAATACTGAGATAAATCATATGGAGTAGGGATGAACGTGACTTTTAAAGATCTACAGTGGCAAAAAGAGGTTCACTCACTGACAGGGTAAATCACAAGCTAACTATTATCATGGAAACGTAAAGATGGTGCTGTCCTCGTTGGGAATTTTGTCCACAGCATTTCATCCATCCTTCAACCAGTGCCACAGAGCAACTTGTCAGGAGTATTCATACCCTTATGATGACCCCAGGAACCCATCTCAAGATCTTAAGCTAGAACCTTGGTCAGGACTGGAGTACCTAACTGGAGAGTTTGAGCCTACTGCATGTTAGCTGTTGATAAAGAGAAACCGAGGTGCCCAAAGGAGACCCACGGAGACACATGGAGAACATGCAAACTGCACACAGAATGGCTTGGAATCAAACTGGGGAACTACAATTCAATAAACATAAAACTCTTTAATAACCATTCTTCATCTCTTTTTGCTTTCTCTCTCAATCACGGCACAGCATAAATATTTATAGTACTTATAGTCTGTATTTTCCTGACTATCAGTCTCACTTTTTTTCATAGTTTGGCTGAGGGTGTGTCTTACACTCCGGAGCGACTAATATGAGAACTTTTTTCTAATTCAAATATATAATTTCACATGTCGCTAGAGGGCATTGCAGGCTAATGGAGCAGCAGAAAGAAAGTTTGGAGTGAGCGAGAAACTTTCGAGGGACTAGAGAAAAGCGGAGGTTAATCTTACCGCAATGAAGAAAACAAAAAAAGCGAATCACGGACTAAAAGCAAGATGGCCACAACTAGAGGAACAAGTTTGCAAATGAGAGCTTGAACAACATGCTGCCGGGAGAGGCTTGTCAACAGTGCAGTTACGCCTCCGTGTCCAGGTAGTTGCCAAGGCGATGAGATGAGAAGATTTCAATGGATTTATGATATACAGTAGTTATCTGGACTGTTTATGAGATGTTAACACCAGACCCCTATTTAGTTTGTTGTTAATGCTTCATGTAGCTAACCATCAATGTGCTATGCTAGCATACCGTACACCTATTCAGACTGTTTTTTTTTTTTCCTGAGGCATGGTGCGTCTCATACTCCAGAGCGACGTACAGTCCGGAAAATACGGTCCACTTTAACCATCACCTTATCATCTGCCTTCATCCAACCACATCCTCTGCAACTTCATTTACCAGTACAGCCATAATTTCAACCGTCACAGGTCTACCCGATCCACATCACGTTACTTTTCAAACCATTTTTGGGTCTACATGATCTATTTCACTGAGACAATGTCCTTAATAGCAACGCAAGGGGAGCATTCAGAGGAATTTGTCCAAATGTTCAAGGCAAATGAAAAACACCTACATTATTTTTGCCAAATGTGATACAGAACAGAAATTGTTAGAGAAAAAAAAACAATGGGCAGATGAAAAATAATTCAATCAATTCAATTCACCATCAGTGCGGGACCCGGAGACATGAACTCCAGACATTGCGCTAATCTGACCATTCAAGTTTGGCTATGCTGCCACACGAAGAGAGATAAGTAACCTCTGTCGTGCGCCATGCTGATATGCAAGCCAAAACATTCAGAGCGCTGACTGTTTTTTGCACTCTGAAAGGTATTTGATTCATTCAGATATCACAGTGTAAAAGTGGTCATTTCAGTCAGTCAACCAGGCTACTTCAATGTATACGTAGCTTATGTGAATTCACTGTATAGTATTTTAAAAACAAACATACAGGCGCAGCAAAAAAAGCCGTTATGGTCTTCTGAATGCTATGTCTTTTTGGATTTTCCACACCACACAGTCTGTAGCCACTTCTACGTGTGAACTTAGTATTTCAAACAGCTCTTGGCTCCATCCCCGAGAGCTCGTGGCACTGAACGGCAGACTCTTGATAGGACCCCACTCTCCTATAAACCCGCTCTGGAGAAAGTGGCTGCAGTAAAATTGGATAAATGAGCACCAGAAGTCCTGCCCAAATACGCACACACTCTTTACTATACAATGGATCCCAATGGAGTCTGAACAAAGGCAATAGGTGTGAAAAACAAATTGCCAAAAACAGATGCTTAGCAGAAACAAACTGTCACTCCGGTGGTACTAGTCATTTGGCAGAGTGGTTAGCCCGAGCAGTGAGGGAGTGGGTTGGAGCCTTTTTAGACAGATTACTCTCCTCTCTGAAAATCTGTCCCGTAGGAGGAGAGCCGGCCCAGAGATTGGCAGCCAGATGGAGCAAAATTACTCACAGTCAATTAAAGCAAACTCTTAACTTGGCTCGACATATGTGGAGAGGGATGCGCGGATACAAAGCAGAGGAGAGCAGTTCAATAAAAGGTGTGGCAAGATGGCCAACTGTAAAATCTAAACCTTAATCCGTATGAGTCCACACACGTCTTATTGTGATGTTGCAATTGTCAATGTAATAGCTTTCTTAACAGTTCGGAAAAGATGTACTGCAGGAGAACAAGTCAACGGTCCCCAGAGCAGATAAACTGCAATCGGCGAGGGCTGTACTGCACTGCGCCGAAAACAATGTGCCAAATAACTATTGAGCACTGGTATAGAAGGCACTACATTTCCTGATCTTTGTGTTTGTATCTCGCCCCCAGTGTTAGACTGTAATGGAAAACAACCGGTACAAATATTCTTTTATCCCTGTTTCAGTGATGCGGCTAAATGATCAGAAGTGGTGACTGAGTGCGTGTGCCCGCGGGTAATGTACTGCTCTCTGGAGTCTTTTGTTATATGTATTTGTGTGTCGTATTTGTAGTGTCTTGATGTGTAGCAGGACCCTGTTTGAACATAATTTCTCCCAAGGGAGACAAATAAAGTGAAGTAAAGCAGCATTATGTAATCTTCTATGCGAAAAAAAAAAACTTGATATTTGTGAGTAACTGATCTTTGTGTGATCCAACGGCTCTATGGATGGTTGGCATGGCATTTAAGGGGCTTCTACAATGCTCAAGATCAATTGTTTTGATCCTGAGCGTTTTCAATTGTTTTTAGAGATTCTGGTAGGTTTTCACTACCAGAATCTCTAAAAACAATTGATCTTAGAGCATCATAGAAGCCACTGTGATGACACCATGCTAACCACTTGGTCACTGAAAGGTCAATTACACTCTAATAAAAGTTTTTTCTTTCTTTCTTTTTTTCCCACACAAAAGTTCCATAATGCACCTTTAAATAACTGTATTTTGGTATAGTAACACTTTAATTTTAAAGTATTTAGAAGGTATATACACAGTCAATACCTCTTCAAGGTAATGCCTTCAGGGAGGAGACAGAAATCCACGGGCCAGGTCCAGACGACTGAAGAACAGTTTTATACACCAGGCTATAGGGAAGCTGAACTCACTCCCTTCCCTACCTCATCAATGAATTGACAATAAAATCTTTGAATCTGAGATAGATCAAAGTACTCTATCATTAAGCGCTTAGTTTCTTTTAATGATGACATGTTTTTTCCTCCTAAAATGAATTAAAGATTCAAAACGCAACTGTTTCCTTCCTAATTAGTAGTAAATATGTTTAAAACAGGCGCTCCAACAAGCATAGCCAACATTTTCGTAATTATATGCCGTATTTATACACAAATATGATGCAACTCAACATGAAAGTATTCAGTATTCAGAAAAAGACACTCTGACAGGACAAAGTAATGGAATGAGTTACAGAGTATTCTCCCCAACACTGCCAGCCCTTTACAAAGACTGTTGTTCTTCGGCTGGTCTGGTCTGGTTACTCTGGTAAATGGCCTCAAAGGGCCTTAACTTGACAATGACAGGATTGTCGTGAGGGAAATGTAATACAGCACGTATCCTAAAGCACAAGTCTGCTTTTTAGATGTCACTTTTATGAAAGCAACAGAGCTCGAACTGAATGGTTTTAACATTGATCAAAGACCTGCTTTGATCTACACAAATACTGACGGTTTCCAAGGACCCTTTCCAAATAACTCAACATCTACAAGTACATGAGCTGGCATGGAAAAAGAGGCACGTGTGGTGGGTCCAGCAGCTGTAGATGTCGTTTTTACAATCATACAAGAGCCAGGTACCAGGGCCTGGGCAAAAGTGTATATCGTAAAGAAGAAAGTGGGCTGCTGTTTAAACAGGTTTGAGTAATCATAATAAATTTACTCTTTTATCCTTTTTGGGGGCTCTTTATCATCTTTGCATTAGTAAGAAGAAGCACCTCTGAAAGGGGTGGACTGAAAGCAGAAAATGGGCTGAATATGCAAGTTTACTCAAGCATTCATGGATAAAACAAAGCATTTGAGGAATGATTTTAATTAGAAAAATAAGCAAAAGTGCAAAATGTAAATTTGGCTCAATTATGGTCCTTAAAGTTTTGGTAATGGAACAGGGAATGGCTAAACAAAACTTTCTTATTTTCTTCAGCTTGCACTGTAGGTAGCTATCAAGACACTGTACAGCTTCCCCCAGCTTGCACCAAAAAAAAAAAAAGAAGAAAAAAGGGAGCTCTGCGAACATTCGGGCATTTTGCAAAAATTGATTCTCACCGTCTTCCTAGTTTGTCTGACAGAACAGACCCGACCGCGCTTGTTTAGGGGGATTTATGGGGCGCTCAGCAGCTAATCACTTCGGCTATACTCCGAAAGGTTATCCAGCTACTACACCTGCTGTCTCGCGCAAGCACACGCGCGGCACAAATATGAATATGTAGGACCGTAACAATGCTGTCGCTGGCATTTCCTACAGCACGGAGCTCTAATTGGAGGTTCAGGCAACACCGTGTCCTGGCAGCCAATAATTACCGGCTTTCTCCCACAGAGGGGAACAGGAAGTCAGGGGCAACGCAGCGCTCGCCTCAGCCACTGGAGGAGGCCTATTATCAGGATAAGAAGTGGGTTACATTTACTGTGACTTTTGAATCATTTGTGTAGGACTTTTTTTTGTCCGTGTCGGGAAGGTTGTTTTCTACAGCCTGTCAGGAGCAGTGGGCCAGACATCTGCAGACATTAAACCAGGATCTTGTCACTTTATGGAAACAAAGCCCATCGTTATGGCATATGTTTTGTACGATTATCAATAGAATAACAATGCATGAGCGTGTTTACATGCGCTCGAGTAAACTGGTTATTAGGAATATCCTGGTTATGACAGTATATGATGTTTTTGTGTCTGAGAAACCAGGACACTCAAATCCCTGTTTACATGAGCAACTAGAGTATCCTGGAGAGGCTCCAGAGAGGGGCGGAGCTTATTACAAATATGGTAAGGCGCTAAATATTTTAGCAATGTTGCTAACGCATGACTTTTTCTGACATTTCTCAAGCACAGGGACAAGAACTATCCAAGGAAGCACTTATGACAGTAGAGTTCTTTCCCAGCTTCAGCGACAGATGTGAGAATTGAAAAAAAAAAAAAAGTGTGGTTTGATCAGCAGCGCTGGCTTAAACTGGAGATACTACTGAGCAAAAAAGTAGTTGTTCTTTAAGGTTACTTCAATGTTTTGTTGAAGATACAAAGATTAAAAAGCACATGTACCTGATAAAATGGCTGCAGGAAAGTTTTTGCTCCTGCCATATCTGCTTCAAGTTCAAGCAATGGTGAAAAACAGGATATTGCGGTTTACACTGTACAGCATGCAGGAAACTGTGGTAATATCCTAGGTAGAAAATCCTGGTTTCTAATAACCTGGATATTGACTTATCCAGGACAAGAGAAAGACAAAACCAGGAAACTTATTAAAATCCCCATTAATAACCTGGATACTTGAGCGCATGTAAACACACTCAGTCAGTACTTTTTATTCAAACACTCAAACCACTTTTTTCCACCAAACACTTCTCATACTTTAACTTGCGTAGTTATTTGGATTTCTACATATATTTCCACGGCAAAATCGACTCTTTCTGTATCCAAAATTCAAAAACTTCTCAACCTGGCATTGACCATAGAAAAGACAAAAGATTCATATGTTTGGCGTATGCTTCAAAGCCCTCATATTATACCAGTCTACAGTCTACACTTTCCTTTTGGCCGGGTCACTCAGCACAGTCTTCTCCTAGTCACGGTGATGTCAGAGAGGGGGGCCAAGGGGAGCGCTAATTAAGACCAGATCTCCAGCAGCGAGACGCACCACAGCCTCGCGCTGAACCGACTGGTTACAGCTTTCTGCAGAGCCGGCCCGAGAAGGCTTCAAAGATGACTCTGAAAATAGCAACACAACAATCGCTGTCTGCGAAATGGGACAGAGCATTATCTACATCATGAAGTGAAACATCACTTTCAGCAGGAATTGAACAAGGGCTGACCTACATGGAGGAACTGTGCTGTCAATTCGAGAATCATAATTTGCTTTAGGCACAACTGCAAAACTAGATAGCAATATGGATTACACTGGCCTTGTATACATTACTGTGAGATTGGTTGTTAATCTGCGTATGTTTCAGCTTCCATTGTCCCAAAAAAACCACACATAAATCCTACAGTGGCTGATAAAGTCTACAGTATAGCTTGCAGGAATAGGCTGAGGATTAAAGTCATAATGTGTTTTCATCCAGCAAATACAATAAAATACAAAATACATTCATCATGGGTGTTTTGCGTCATCAGGCCTGACCAGTAAAAGGACATTACCAAGTTAAATTACTTAAAGCCACACCGCGTAGAATTTTACCCAATAAATAAAATTGAAATACAAGCATTTATTTTATGACAGATATTTTCATAATTGAAAAATATCTCATAAATGTACAAACAAACATTTATGAAGCTCACCCCTCCTAAGATATGACTGCAAACTTTACCGGGAGTGGGTACGGCTCCAGCTCGTTTCCATGGAGACGTGACGAGAGGCAGTAGGATTTGAGATTTAAACAGGTTACTTTTTCATTCAAATCCATTATTTTATTACACACAGCAGTAAGAGCATTTTCTATGTTGAGCTGGTCATTAGGAGCAGTATAGTCCAAAATGCTACGCAGTGTACCTTTAAATTTGCTTGGTCTTCCAAATACACATTGACAGAGACTCCTACAATATGCTTTATTGAGTCTTTTTCAACTATTGTGAACATCTTCAACTTGGTAAATAAAAAAATGTATCTCCAAATTAAAGTATTCAGCACCAGATGTTGTAGCTCAGTGAAACTGTTCAGAAAACAGGCTAAAAACAATGGCAGCAGATGTATGTCGCTAAACACTGATCGGAACCTTGTAAACTTTAAAATCTTCTTAACAATGTGCTGACATATATATATTTGAGTGACAAGCAATTAATATGAAGGATAACACGAATTTAGCTAAAAGTATGAATCCACAAATAACTAATGACCACAGTAAAACCTTTCAGACTAAACATGTCGCTGGAGTTTTTGGTTCCACATCAGGGAATCGCACCTCTGACCTCCCCGACCTCTCGTGCGACCCCCGTGTCCAGGGAACTAAACCACTAAACTAACACAGAGCCTGTACCGAGCATTTCAAAACCATGCTTCATGTGAGCCGTCTATCAAATTCAAAAATCGAGGTGACCGTTTACGGCGTTTTCTTCCTCGAAAGGTCGTCTCCGCTTTCAAGGACTCGTGTCTTTACTGTCAGGGAAAGATGGAGTTATTGCGTTGTAGTTTGAAGCTCGCATTACCCGGTTTAAGCCTTCGTAAACACTGGGCTTTTGTGACCGGAGCCCAAAAGTTACAAGTGAAAGCGGATATGTGCCGGGGTCACACATCAGCCGCACATCAGCCTCAGCAGGTCATGGGGAGCCCCTCGTCCTACACATGGTGCTTGAGAAATGCGTATAAGAAATGTCTTTACGCCTTCAAAAATTGTTGGAGTCCACATAACATGACGAACCCTTGAAACTGTCCACAATCTGTGGCTTAAAGGAACATAAACTGGTTAAATCTAACATAACTACGAGCCCAAAGTGTGGATACAATGAAAAGTTTGGAAACATACTTTATCTGTAAAGCTTTGCTGTAGTGACCATGTAGTAGCCACAAGAAATGGAGACTACGTTAATGCAATTAATCGAAATTATGATTTTGATCACTACTCTACACGATTACAAAAATAGCAAAATTATTCAAAAAGACAAACAAACAATACGTTACAATAGCAACAGTTACAATACATTTGACAAACTAACACCAAGCCAGGATTACAAAACACAAAATACAGTAGACATAGTAATAGTCTTGACTAGACAACACAGCAGTTCAACACAATGCATTCCAAAAAGAACAATAAAGAAAAAAAAAAAGAAAAAAATAGTAGTAGCTTTAGTAAATGTTGCTGATGAGGATATTCATCCTTTTAACTTATTATAGAAAAACTATTATTAAGGATGCCCTCCCACTTGTCCATCCGAAGCGATCTCACGAAGCAAAGAAAACGTATTATTTCATGCCGCTGGGATTATTGTTTTCCCTTCGCATTTCTCGTGCCATGACTCATGCTTTAGCCTGACATAAAAACAAACAGCGCTGTGTGATGATGTCATCAGGCCACGCAGCTCAGTTTACTTGCGCAGGTGTGAGGGCTGGCCAGCAGGGGGGACCTCTCCTCAATCGAGGCATACTGGAAATCATTTGTACTTTTATGACTGCTCAGAAAACAGAAAATAATCAGCATCGTTTTTATTAAAGGCAACAAATAATTGTTCGAATAATGGTGATTTCAATTATGACTAAAATAACTGTGATTATTATTTTTTCAATAATCGAGCAGCACTATCGCTTAGTCAGAATCCTTTCGAAACAGCAAACCGGGCCAGCCAATTAATAATTTATAGCACGTCATTAACCATGTCCAGCTGAGCAAATTAAAATGCAATCAATATAGGTCAAGAAGCTTCAACGTTAGAGAAAAATAATCTGGGGAAAATAGACAGCTGGCAATTGGACAATCAGTATGAAATAATTAGTGGCCATGTTGTCGATCATTTCCTTTAGGAGTATTATCAGGGTCACACACCCAGCAGCATTCCCTCCAATCTGATGTTGAGTGAGTATTATCTGTATACTTTTGCTGTAAAGTGTGAACAGAGGTGGTCAGTAACAAAGTAAATGTAAAGTGGTGGACGAGGGAAGTTTTTAATGATCTGTACTTTACTTGAGTCGTAATTTGTATTTATTTATTCCACTATATTTGAAAGATAAGGATAATAAGTTCGACTCCACTACATTTTTATAAAAGCTCCAAAGCAAAAGTAAATCTCATTTCAAAAGCCCAACAATGCACACTCTATGAACAGTAGGTGGCGCTGTAAACAAACACTATCAATCACCACTGACTTAAGTCAAGCAGGGTCCCTGTTGTGTTGCCGTACAGAGGGTGAGTTTGGGCAGAGTTTTTGGGTTAAGAGGGCTGCAAAGATAATTTTCATAACCCTTATTTAACCTCTCATCCCCTGCCTTAACACAGCACATGTTCTCCAGTTCGACTCTACCCAAATCTAAAAGCTTCTTGACTGAACATACAGCCAGTGTAACGCCTCATTTTCATTCATACATTCAAACCTTTATTTAACCAGGAACCGTTTATCGTGTTTTCGTCTCTGTTTTGTCGTGTGTTTTGTTCCTTTTTCATGTTTTTTTTTGGGTCACTTTTTGGTTGTGGATTCGCCGCATTTGTGTCACTTTTATTGTTGTGTCTTCATCACGTGCTTATCACCTTTTGTCGCTCTTTTGTCACATTTTTGCTGCGTTTTCGTCCTCCTGGAGAAAATGTGCTTGGTTCAGGTAAGGGTCGAGGTTGAATGATTTTGTACTTTCTACAATGAAAAGTACATATTTTCTACAGCAAACACTTCAGTACTTTCACTTAAGTGATTTTTGACAAAGCAAGTTTTACTTTTATTAAACAAGGTGCTTATTTAATCACTTGTGTCGCTGCATTATTGAGTTTATCAGAATAATCAGACATTTATTTAACAAAAAGGTCTGTGCCTGTTGCAGTCTCGTGGGTTATATTAAGTGTATGCAGACTGTTGAATTAAAGGATATTCTGTTCTGCTTTACATTTGCTGTCTGTATTCATTCCGTGCCTATGGGCATATAGATAACCGTGACTTAAAGCAACAGGACGAACACAAGGATAGGCCATAGATCAGGAGAAGCCGCACTGATTGATACCGAGTTCCCAGACCTTGCTTCTGCTGCCCCTCTGGCCTTTACACAAATCAGTCCCAAACAGGAAAAGCACCTTTCAACCCTACAGCGCTTTCCAGTAGATACAGTAAAGCAAAAGAGTTTTCACAAATAACCCAATCCTACCTACAGGAGATGAATCAGAAGTAATTATTTCTTAGCTTGAGGTGAGGCTTATATCCGAGCTTACACTACATAAGAGCTAATGAAAGATGATTGTGTTTTTATCAATCAATCTACACATATAAAAATGCAGCAAGGCAAGTTATTTATACGTGTTATGAAGTCATCGGCCCAAAGAAAGAGTCAGAGGGCGGGATATCTTTGGCCTTTACAGCTACAGCTTTCAATGCAGATGACTAATGCCAGCCTTATGGGATCTGAAGTGAGGTGTGGTCCTAGGACTGGGCCCAAAATGTGACTCCTCCACTGCTGACATGATTTGAACTTTAAACCCTGACAATATCCACACAGTTTTGTCAACATGATGTGTGATTGTTTTAACCTTCTGTATTGGGGACTGAGTTTATCTATAATAAGACATTTCTCTTGTCCTGTAACTGCTGTATGACAGAGGTAACTTTCCAATACAATGGGGTTCGCCTGGTCCGGACATTGTGATAGGGTACAGTGCAACGGACAGAGGGACCGCGTCTAGTCACAGCGAAGTAAATCTGCATAATCTCTCCAAATCTACTGTGACAAAACGCCTCAAAAACCTGGCAGCACCAACACGGACGAGATCTTCGGGCAAATGGCTTCTCCTTCTGGAGCTGTGGGCTGGACGTTCCACCACTAACCCGAAGAATCCTGTTTGCAGCGGAGCGGGTCCTGGCAGAGCAATTAGCCACAGCAAATGAAATGAGGAAAATTCTCTGCATGTGTTTTACCTTAGTCTGAACCTAAATTTACGATAATGGTGATAGGAAAGTATGCAAACTGTTTAACTACGTATTAGCAAATGGTTCCTTTTTTTTTTCCGACAGGGGTCACTGAAGAAAATCATCTGGCTCCGATTTACATGTGTCACCATCAAGGTAGGTGCATTGACTTGACCTCTCATATAAGGTTGAAGCTGGAGCCAAGTTTACTTATTTATGTCTTAACAAACACTGAATTGTGGAAAAAATAAAACGTATGACAGAGACTTGGACATACACTACAAAAAGTAAACATTGGCTTACATGACTTGAATTGAGGAAATGTGTCTTGTTTTGAGTGGTTTTGACTCATTTAGACTTTTGGCCTGATCTGACCAAGATAACTTTACTTGTTTGATGATGTTTCAGACTAGTTCTATGGTAATTTTGCTTCAAATAAGAAAGTAAAACTGCCAATGAGATAAGAGCAGTTTCCTTACCCCACTGGCAATGAAAATAACCGGATATAAACACCAAATGCATTGAAACAAGTCAGAAACATCTCAGAACAAGTGAAATTAGTGAAAAATTGAGACATTAACAAACTAATCTAGTTAATTACTTTTTGCAGTGTACAGATCACAACAAAGATGTGATGCACTGACTATGTCAACGTTAAAGTTTTGTTTAAACAAACAATGTATTGGTCCACTAATGCTGTGCATGCACTGTAACTCAGTAACTAAAGCATCTACCAATGCTCCACATTTAAATGGAGTTTAAAAATGTTAAATTATGTATTTTCCTCCGCCTACATGTTCCAGCCATGTCCTAATTTGTAGAATGGGCCCAGACCTGTTCACCACAACTGTCTCTAAAATCCTGCACTGTCACTCAAGAAGTTGTTAATTCGGGTCCAAAATGCCGTCATGCACGAGCTTAATATAGAAGCTGCAGTTACACATAAGCCCTGAGGTGGCAGTAGTGAGTATAAAATGACTTGCATCTAGCCCCTTTAACCATTTACCAAATAAAAAACAGACAAGAAAGTTGCACACGCTCTAAAGCACATTGAGTTACATTTTTGTAGAAATTGTGCTTCATACATACATTTCTATTCTATTGTTACAGAATAGATATTTTCCCTTTGATTACAGCACACATTCACTCATGAATAAGCTTCTGCAATGTCAAAAGGTCCAGTGTTGCGTTACATTTTTATCTTGTATTGATGATGGGAGAGTGTGACCACTGCGCAAAACCTTCTCCAGCACATCCCAAAGATTCTCAGTGGGGTCAAGCTCTGGACTCTGTGGCGACCAATCCATGTGTGAAAATCATTCCTCATGCTCCTGAACCACTCAGAATGTGAGTGCTGAACCCATATCAAAATAGTTCGATACATAATGTGTGTACTCTGATCTTCCTTTCTCTGATCTTCCTTTCTCTAACCACACTGTGCGTTTCTTGAATGATTCTGTACCAGGACGGTTTCTGCTCAGGTCAGTGCCTTTCCCCCCCCACACTGACCTTTCCACCTTTGTCTTCCAACATCACCGCCTCCCTTTACACCCCCACAGACACCATATAATCTAACCAGTCTCAAAAGCAGATTTATTTTCTCCAGCTGGAACACTCCTCTCCCCAGAGGCTTCACAGTTCCCAAACCAAAGGAGGACAACCAGGGCCGAAATCACTATGGGGCAGTTTGGTCAAAGCACACAGTGTCTAGGTGGAAAGAGAAACGTCACACTGAAGGAAATTAGAAACTTACAATAAAATAAAAAAAACTGATTGATTTGAAGGGCTATAAATACTTTCCTCATGAACAGACTATTACTTTATCACCTTTTTAGACATATTCATTGTTAACTAAACTAAAGTAGTCAGGAATTTGGATTACAAAGGAAATCATTGTGCCAGGTCAAACTGACTGAAGGACAGCTTGAATCACCAAACTAAATTTGGAGTCGTGACCAATGCAGAAATTCCAAATGACCCCCGAAAACTTTAGCATTTAGAATGTGTTACCTCCATCTCGGCTCAGTGACAGCAGCTTGGATAACTCCGACGGCAGCAGTGCATATGTGCTAAAGACCATTACACCCACACAGAGCGATCTCCTCTGCCCTCGCGGTCCCTGGTGCAGTTCGTTCTCAGAATGCTCTCCACTCCGAAGACAGGGCTGTTGACACTGTACAGTAAAACAGCTGGAGCCCAATGCAAGGCCAACGACTTCTCACAGAGGCAGAAGAAATGACTTCCGACTGCGCTCAAGCCATAAATACATCAGGTCACGGCTAAGGACTTTCACAACTTCAAATATACAGTCGCTTATTTGTTGAGAAAAGTGGAGTCCCCTGGGAGGCTCCTGCTCTGAATGTTTTTTTTCTTGTAGAAGGGTAAAAGTTCCTTTGCCTCCATGGGGTCAACTGCAGAAACAGCAATCTCGTTATGAAGCATTTTAATTTCGCTTTCAAACCCAGAACAACGTACTCATGCACTTGTGACAAAAAAGTTGAATGTTGTAAAAATCAAGAAATTAACGCCACTCTATCTCTAAAAACATGCATCTTTACTGGGAGCCTAAATAAAATAAGCAATATGTGTTTGCACAGTGCATATTGGATAAGGCTTTGTTATTGCTTCACTTTGATGCATTGTCTCAATAAGAAGCCTGCGTACAATTCCCAAGCTTCCAGCATAACATCTCAGCCAAATTGCATTAAAATCACTCAAACGCAGAAACAAAAAAAAAGTCACAATTTGGTCAAGCTATAAAACTAGATAAAATATAAAATCAATCCCATGGTGGTTTTGAGGAAGAGCTGCACTGAAAGAGCCAGGCTGACACACACACGGCGAAGGATGTTAAAGAAAATAAACCCTAATTAACGCGTACTGTCATGAAGTGTCTGCTCCTCAGCTCTCGGCACGTCCAGGTCAGAGTAAGCACAATCAGAGAGGAAGGTTGCAGCAGAGCCTTGAAAACGGGGGGAAGAGCGAGTGGAAGGATATTATACACACTCTCGCACGTTTGTTTTGGCATGGCCTCGCTCTGATGTCACGGCCGTTGCCCCACTTCTCTGGCCCAGAAATGACGACACGAACTCGAGCAATGGCCAAGCATTTTAAGATGAGAGACCCCAATTCTGGAGACCTATCAAGGCCCTGTACAAGATTTGTGTGTGGATTGTAAAGACTAGATATTTATAGAAAGACACTATGGATATACAGTAATCATTAAGTCTTTTTTTATTAAAGGTGTGAAAGCATGCTTCTTGACAGTACAGATCTGCTTTGCTCCCTGAAAACGGTGAAACATGCAATATATAAACTCTAGTACAGAAATGAGATGCATTACGAAAGTTTAGAATGAGTTTGCTGTTTCTAAATAAAAAAAAAAAAAGTGTAGAGGTAAAGGGCTATTCATAAAGATGTGCTTTACATAATGGAAAACAGATGGTTTCAGGATGGATAATAGAAAAAGTGTGATTAGTTGGGAGTAAGATTAACAACGCTACAACTGCTGCTAATAACATACACTGCCTGGGCCCCCCAAAAAAGAGTGACCATCTGGATTTGGCTAATTGTTATGATCTGGGGTTGCTGCAGTTGGTCAGGTCTAGGTTCAGCAACACTATGGGCCCAAAGAATGAGATCAGCTGACGACCTGAACATCCTGAACGACCAGGTTATTCCATCAATGGATTTCCTCTTCCCTGATGGCACAGGCATATTCCAAGATGACAATACCAGGATTCATCGGGCTCACAATGTGGAAGAGTGGTTCAGGGAGTGTGAAGGATCATTTTTACACACGGATTGGCCACAGTCGAGAATCTTTGGAATGAGCTGGAGAAGGCTTGGCACAGTGGTCACACTCTCCCATCATCAATACATTATAACAGGGGTAGGCGAGTTTGCTTGGTGGAGGGCCAATTTTCCTCATCGTCAAACGACCAGGGTCATTTCTTCCAATTGAAAAGCGAAGTAAAGCATCATTTTCAACAAGCGCCAGTGTTGGACATTGTGTTGGAGTACTTTAAAGCAGTACTAAGTAACTTATTTACCTTAATAAATCCTTTCCGTAGTCCCTGTGGGGGTAATACAAGTGTTTATGGGATGATTGGAGGGTCTTTCATCTCCCCCTGGGGTCTCTGGCCAGAAAACCATGTTTGCAACTTGACTGCCCCCGGTGCGGAGAAAGCAATACACACTAGTGTAATCACGAAGAAGAAGCTAACATGCTAACGGGCAAAGCTAACTGCGGGCTAACGTCACTTTAAACAGTATTTACAGCCAAGTTTGAGTGAAAAAAAATATTTCTATTGTATAATTGGATGCACAGTAACCCTCTCTCCCTTCGCCTTTCCTGTCTACTCTCCAAGACAATTAATAAATTAAAAAATCGTAACTTGCTACTACACCTGCAGTTGCGCTTATGGCCTCTAGGGGGAAGAGTTACTTAGTACTGCTTTAAAGAGGGGGTATTATGCTTTTTTCAGTCACATAGCACCAGTCTATAGCACACAACAATGATGACCAAACCTTCTGTTGGTCTGTAAATGCAGTAATTAGAATAACATTAATTACATCTCAAAATGGCTGTAGCAAGTGTCTTGAAATAGGCCTCTGTCTCTTTAAGAACCTCTGACCCTTTCCGACACGCCCCCTCCACACGCCGTCTGTGGCATCAGTGGGGAGGGGGTTCTGCTGAGGAGCAGTGGTTGGTTACTCGGCTGGTGACGAAAGCTCGGAGGCGTCTCCAGGAGGTGGGGGCGTTCCTAGGAGGACTCAGGCAAACCTATCCCTAAAATGGCTGCCATCAGAGTTTTTCCACATTACTCAAAAATACGTGAATGTGCCAAGGCAACACTTCAGGCATGTTTTTAATGAGGGAATGACATAATAACATGATGTAAAGCTTGAAAAAGTCGATTTTGCATAATACCCCCCCTTTAAAAGGGACTAGATGGAGTTTGAGAATGTTCAAATTATGTACCTTCTACCCCCTACTTGCTCCAGCAATGTCCTAATGTGTAGAATGAGCCCAGTCCTATACACCACAACTGCCTCTAAAATCCTGCCACTCAAAAAGGTTTTGATTCGGGTTCGAAGTGTCGTCATGCACAAGCTTAATATAGAAACTGCAGTTATGCGTTAGACCTGAGGTGGCAGTAGCGAGTATAAAAACGTCAACTTCCATTTAGTCTCTTTAACGGGCATTTGATCTCTGATTTGTCTGATAATATTCCGTAAAAAACAACCTTGAGAGCCAGAGGTTCTATGGTATTGATGAAAAAACAATGCAACACTGGATCTTTTGACATTGACAAAGCTTATTCAAACAATGCCACAGCGAATGTGTGCAGTAATCAAAACTAAAGGCATTATTCGAGCATGCATTGTGGTCGGGCAATGTACTAACCGGAAAACGCTGGTGTAACTGCAAAACCTGCTAAATCATCTACTACAAATACATTTACAAATAGTTGATATACGCTTTGAAAGACACTCGCTAAAACAAGCAGAAACAGAGGTCAAACTGAAAAGACTTTCCTCGTCTTCATCAAGCTGAATAATTTTGCAGCTTTTTAGACCAGACCCTTTTATATGCTGACAGTGAGCAACTAAAACTACTCACGCAGGGATGTTACAACAAAAAGCCGGTCCCGTGTTTGGGGCTGCAAATTCACTTAGGCAAGCGTAATCACTCAAAAGATGCACGAGCCGAGATAGCACAAAGAAAATGAATTCACAGCGGTAATCAGAGGAGGAGATAAGAAGGGAAGAGAGAGAGAGAGAGACGCGCCGTTGCTCTGAGCCCGAGCCAAGCTTCAGCTGGAGTTGTGCAAGCTGCTGGCTGTCACTCACTCACAGCAAAATGAGATCCAGCCCTGGGAATACAAAGCAGCGTTTCAACAGAGGTGCAGGAGAGGTGAGGAGAGGAGAGTGCGGAGACAATGCACGACACTAGAGAGAAAAAGAAGTGCTCAAAATTGAATAGGAGTGATTTGTTTCACTGTTAAATGAAATAATGGAAGTGCAGCTGAAGCAAAAGCAATCGGATTAGTTAACGTGAAATCAAGTCTGTCTATCAGTATAAGGCTAACACTGACTAACAAACTAAAACACTGCTATAGTTACCTCAACCATTACACTTTCCACCAGTTCTGGCACTGCATAGTTTGTCAAAATGTTCAATTACTTTCCGGATATTCATCTACAGCGATACAGTATTTGCATATTTACTCGCTTATGCCTTATTACCGGCGTCCTCTCAAGCTTTTACAAAAACAAAATCTAATTAAAGGAGTATGTTGAAAAATGTCTCGTGGATTTCGCTGTTGATTTTGTGCACTGAGCGGCGCACAAACACACGGCAACGCGGCGCCTTCTGCCAGCTACACAGCCTCTCCAGGTGGTGCCAAGCTTCAGCGAGATTACAACACTTGGACAAGACGGAGAAGAGAGAAGCCAAACAGCAGGGGGCTCAGGGAGGGAAGCTGTGCTGGACAATGGCGAGGACTAATACAGTGTGAGCCTTACAGTGAAGATTAATATTACACAGCTCTAGATGCGTGTGAGTTCAGGGCTTATGACATTAACCGTTTGTTTGTTTTTTTCCCCATAACTGGCGATTCTAGCTAGTCTGGGCTAATTCTGATTTATATAAGCCACATAATAGATGTCATTACAATTTGAACATACTGTAGTAATGTTATAAATAGCTATATCGGCTGGCCGAGGTATCGGATTTTACAGGGATTTTACAATATCAGCTATCCGCCAAAATAGCCGATAAGTCGATATCTCCGGGACCGAAAGTTATAGAGACTGGAAAGAGCGAAGTCATGGCGAAGTCAAGGAACAGGCCACCGTTTTTCCATACTGAGATATGTTCTTACCTGAGCTTAGACGAGTTGATGCATACCCGTCTGGTCTTTACATATGCGCTCAGTCATGCAAAAAGACCAAAGATGTTGTTAGCATTTAGCCTCTCCTCCTCTCCTCTATGGGGCCAAACGGGGGTGAAGTGAGAAGCGACCAAGCTCTTGCACTTTTTTCCCTATTTAACTACGGTTACATGAGCAGTTACAGTTAAACATGTCGATTTTCTAAGCGGATTAAAAGGAGCACTTCGACATCCGTGCATTAAAGTGAAGATAACTTATTACTGCGCAGACGTCGAAGTGCTACTAAGGTGTTATTACGCTTTACAATATAGTACCCCTTTTTATCCACTTAGAAATCGACATGTGTAACTAGACTTGGATCGTGCAACTACTCACGTAACTGTATTTAAATAGGGAAAACGTGTAGGAGCTTGGTCGTTTCTAACTTCACCCCCGTGTGGCCCCATAGAGGAGAGGAGGAGAGGCTAAATGCTAACAACTTCTTTGTTTTTTGTGTTTTTGCGTGACTGAGCACAAGCACAAAGACCAGACAGGTACGCATCAACTCGTCTAAGCTCAGGTAAGAACATATTTCAGTCTGGAAAAAAGGTGGCCTGTTCCTTTAAAACGAGTCTCCCCACAACTTCCTATTCCTCAGGGGAATACAGAACCATCATAATGAAAATTGGTTAGCTACAAGGTTGTTAAATGCAAGTTTCACTAGACCTCAGTCAATATGGACATGCTGCATGTCATTTTGAAGCACAACCTGGAGAATTTAATCGCAGAGTATGTTTTAACATCCGCAATAGTATTTTAGATTGCCGCGCAAAATGCCGAGGCTATGGATGCTAATGCTAACGGCAACTAATCAAAGCTGGGACCGAAACTATAATTGAATCACCTAAAGTAATAAAATAAAATCGGCCACTTAGCAGCATTATAGACCAGATATTTGGATAAATCAGCCCAAAAATATCGTCCAAAATTATCGGTCGAGCATATCGGCATCGGCCAATAAAAATCCCAAAAATCGACATCAGCTTTAGAAAAACAATATCGGTCGACCTCTAGTTATAAAGTGTGCGTAAAAGTCTGTTACATTTGGTTTTGTGCCATTATTGTCGATAAAATGTCACAAAAATACAGTTCATGTGGTTTCTATCTTTTTGTGTCATATTTCCCACCATTTTCAAGCCATCCTCCAAAGCAGTGGTTCCCGACTGTTTGTTTTGTCTCGCGTACATGTTGAGTCATCCAGTTATACTCTGCTTGAGTACCCCCTACCTTGAGGGAGTGCGCGCAATTATCAACTAAACTGAGATTTATTAGCTTTCAGTGGTGTGTTGTGTTCAAGATAAAGCTAAAATGCTCTCAAAATTCAAACCCGTCACTAAAAAACATGATCAAAATTCACTCATTCATTGACAGTAATCCTAAAATGTAGAGTTTCACCTTCTTTTTTTGATCTGAAATAAGTCCAAGCACCCCCTGCTAAGTGCTCAAATACCCCCAGGGGGTCTGCATAACTGGTTGGAAATCACTGCTCTAAAGTATTTAAATGGAAAGCATAAAATTCAAGTGGTCAAAGTGATAAGTGGGACTAAATGTGTTACAAAGTCTACCAGTGTTAAGTCAAACCCTTCAAACTGAAAGAAAAGCTATGGCCATGATGTTTTGTTTACAGACTATAAACACCTACAGGCGCCTTGTAGTGACAAGCCAATGACAGTTGACAAGCCAATGTGAAAATAGTCACGCACTCAGCATGTATTTCTGTGAATAATTATGTACTGCAAGTCCTATCTTATCTTATCTTACTACTTTTCTGACTGCAGTATTGATGAATTACAACATATTCCAGCCACTACTGCTCCATCTACTCCTACCACTAATGCAACAACCACTATAACTACTACTGCAAACATCAATCTTCACAAAAACAATAATTTCAGAAGAAAAAGCATGAAAGTCGATGTCAGACAGCTCACTTTTACGTTAACACAGCGAAGAAGACTGGCAAAGACGCCGCGGAACCACAGCAATCTGGATTTTGTTTGCGGTCAGTTCAAACGCGTGTCACTGTCATTGCGATAAATCTGCAGTCGGCTCCACTCACCGCTCTCGCTCTTCTCGATCACGTCCACTGTCTCCCCGGCTTTGAGGTTGATCTCTGAGTTCTCCTGCCTCTCGTAGTTGGCCACGGCGACGTACTGCTCCAGCACCATGGGCTCCGAATTGTCGATCCCTGAGGGGTAAAAACACGCCGTAAACCATCTGCCTTTGGGACGACGTCCTCTGTAGCCCGTAACACCACTACTACTACTTCTGACGCTGACAACGTGGACCCGGGACACCGCCATGACATCCAACCCCCCCTGACCAATCAGATCCTGCAACTTGCTGGCGGCATAGTCCCAAAAGTTTGGCCAGGGAGTAGCTGAGTCAACCCCCGTCCCATGTTGAAGCAAGGAGCAGCATTGGCATCAACACAAAAGTTCAGCATTGGGGAAATTGTTCCTAAAGGGGTCCATCTTGTTCTTTAAAGTGTTGCCATGATTAAAAAAATGGTCCAATTGAGGTAAAAGATATGGGGTTTGTTGTAGGTCGGGGCAAGAGTGGAGCGGGACTGAGGGCTAGAAGAACAGTGAAGTTTTTGCGTGTGGAAAATCAACAGTGCCTCCCCTCAACTGCTTTTGGGAGGAGGGGGGTGAACACACGCTAACCATCGCTAGCCTTAAATAGAAACATATGAGTGCACTAGAAAGACACAGGCAGAGGGAGAGGAGGAGAGAGGGGAAGACAGAGAAAGCAAAAGTGAGAGATCAAGAGAAGGAAGGAAGGAAGGAAGGGAAAAGGGGGCAGAGAGGGAGGTAGAGGGAGAGATATTGTGAGTGAAAAGTAGAGAGGAAGAAAGAAAGACAGAGGAGACGCAAGTCTCTCTTATACAGTATTTGGAGATCCCAGCACCAATGTTAAAGCAGAACTAAGTAACTCATACCCCTAGGGGCCATAAATGCCACTGCAGGTGTCGTAGCATGTTGCGTTTTTTTGCTCATTAATGCTTGTGAGAGTAAATACTACGCTGACAGAAAAGACAAAGGGAGAGAGGGATATTGTACATCCAATTGCACAATGGAGATCATTTTTTTCACAAAAACTTGACTGTAAATACTGTTTAAGTGGCGCTAGCCCGCAGCTAGCTTTGCCCTTTAGCCTGTTAGCTTCTTCTTCGTGATTCCATTAGAACCAGTTCATACAGAAATGTCAAGGGGAATGTCGAACGATGTGGTCCTGTGATGTTTAAATGGAATTTAAGACTCTATTTAAATTAGAAAAAATACCTATGAGAATATCTTCTATCGACATGTAGTTTGTAAAGCAAGAACTTGCAAAAATAGCAGGCCCATACAAGGGAATTCATACAAAATTTTGTTATTGTAATCTCCAACAATAATCTCGTCGGTGACAGGTTCCATTTATCATTCGAATGTTTAAATAATAAAAGTGCCTTGTGTAGAAAGCCATATTTGCAGTAACTCTATGTAAGACACCCTTCTTTGTTCAAACTCATGTCATTGATACAAAACGGAAATCATTAATTGGATGCCATTTGGTGAATTCCTCTTTGTGCACCATTAACATGGACATGGTCGAGAGCATTAAGCAAAGACAGAGAAGGAAAGGAGAAGAAGCAGAGAGAGAAAGAGAGAGCAACAGAAAGAGAACAGCCTTTGTTTATGAGAAAGTATTAGCTTGGGTTAGGCTAAACGAGTTCCGAAGTCAAGACATTGACCTTTCAAACGCTGGGGTTTTATTTACTCTTTATGAAGTTGGGACGTGGGCTGCAGATGAACTGATTTGATCCGAGGTAATGATGACTCACGCAGCCCTCAAAGAAACATAGGCTCAGTGCCGTTGCTATTGGTGACCTGCAACAGTCTAAATATGTCGTGAGGAAGTTCAGACGAGGACTTGGACGTCCAACTGAATCCTGCACCGATGTAATTGTGGAAAAATAAACAATATTAAATGAACATTTGGAAACAATAACAGTTCACATTTTGCTTGGCCTCGTGATTCACTGATGTGGGCAGCACAGTGAAGGGAGGATTTCTCTTTTTTATGACATAAACAGACAAAAGAACATGAAGAACACATTCTCGAAGTCGTTCAGTCAAAATTGCATGGCACCCTGGTTAACCTCGTTCATTGAAAAGTTATGACAAGCTGATTTGTTGCTTAAGAAAAGAAATCATGCAAAAAAAAATAGATTATTTTTTATTTATATACATTTGTGATGATTTCAAAAAGTCTAAATGACTCAACATGAGGATGAAAAGCCGTTGATGTTGATGGATAGGATTGTGATGATGTCTGAACATCCCTGAACAGAGTAGTCCTCGAGGAAGACCACAGATGAGGAACAAGGGAAGATGGATAGATCACTAAAAGAACTAGCAATAAAGAAAGAATAACAGAAAAGTAGTTTTAAAACATGAGGACAGATTAGAAATGTACACTTTACAAAATAACATCAAACTCATGTGGGAAAGCCTCAGCAAAACAGAGCAATTTGTCTGTTTTGGTATACAAACATCTCATGGAGATGAGCGTGGACAAGTCTGGCTTTTGGAGACTTTTGTAGCAAAAAGCTTGAAAAGTGTTTGTTTTTTTGGAATGGATACCGAGATGGTGTCAGTCGTGTGGACACCGAGGGCAGATCATAAAAAAACATACATATGGCAGATGAAAATGGACATCTTGCCAAAGTCTGTCATGCTTATATGAAACTATATGAGTGCAGGCCTGGCTAACACCTGGCTAACACCTGGCTAACACCTGGCTAACACTTATCAGAATCTAACATATGGTAATGTTGAATAAACACATGTGAGGTCTAATGATTAATATAGAGAAGTTCAAAGTAAAGTGTGTATGTTGGTGCCACAGCATTCCCGCCGCTTGACTATAGATGCAACCATGTTTTTGGTCATATATGTATACAAGTTGGGGCGACATGGTGACACAGTGGTTAGCGCTTGTGCTTCACAGCTAGAAGGTCCTGGGTTCCATTCCCAACTGGACGGGGCCTTTCTGTGCTGAGTTTGCATGTTCTCCTCGTGTTTGTGTAGGTTTCCTCCAGGTACTCCACTAAAAATATGTACAATAGGCCGGGATGAATGAGAGTGTGTTTGAGAGTGCGCATGGGGGACCACGGATTGGAAATTAGCTCAAGGCTACAATTTACATGCACTGTCCAGACCAAATAAATAAACCAATAAATTAAGTTCATATGTTTTAAGACTAATTACAGGGGATTTTCAATCATTTAAAGGAGCACTAAGTAACTTGTTTACCTTAATACATCCTCTTGTAGTCCGTCTGGGGTAATACAAGTGTTAATGCAGGGGTGTCCAAACTTTTTTCATGGGGGGCCACATATTGAAGCGTACACGGGGTGAAGGGCCATAGATCGGTGGTAAGTGCCATGAAACCTTTGACAAGCAGAGGTTTAAAATGTGCCCCACACCGTAATTTATGCTTAAAACCTTCGGGCCAGCTCTTTGTAAAAGGGTCATACTGTCTTCTTAGCCTATTATAGTTTTGTTCTTTTAGTAAGACAGAAGGTTTAGTTTACCTGCTTTAGTTTTGATCACTTCCTGTGATCATACTCCATGCCAGCTCTGTCTCACAATAAAATGTGAGACAGAGCACATTTTATTGGTTAGTTAGGTTAGAAACAACTAGGTTAGTTGTTTCTAACCTAACAACTAACCTAGTTGTTAGGTTAGAATTGTGTCGAATTATTACATTTCAAATAAAAAGGACCATCTCTGATATTTACTGATTCAGAAAAAAGGCCAAGGGCCAACAAAAATTGGTCTGAGGGCCGCATTTGGCCCCCGGGCCGCACTTTGGACACCCCTGTGTTAATGGGACGATTGGGTGGTCTTTCATCTCCCCCTTTTGTCTCTGGCCAGAAAAGCACGCTTACAACTTCCCTGCCTCCGGGTCAGAGCCACCAATACGCACTAATGGAATCAAGAAGAAGAAGCTAACAGGCTAACGGGCAAAGCTAACTGCGGGCTAGCGCCACTTTAGCAGTATTTACAGCGGAAAATAATATCTCCATTGTGTAATTGAGTTGTGGCACAATGTACAATATCCCTCTCTCCCTTCTGTCAGCGTAGTGTTTTACTCTCACGGACAATTAATGAGTAAAAAAGACGCTTAATAATCAAATGCAATTTGAATAGTCAAAAATACCAATTGTGCCCAGCTTTAATAGCTACAAACAGGTTCAGTAAGGATGAAAGTGATTTTTTAGATCAGCTATTTTATTGCGTTAATGTTTAATTTCAAATGCTAGTGCTTTTGGACATGTTTAATGTACACTGTGGATGGAAGCTTGATTTGAAAACAGACAGATGATGATAGCAAACATATGCCCAGTCTTTTGTGAAGCTATGCTAGCCCCAATATAGTGCAGAGCTTCCTTTTTACTTTTTAATTTAACGTTTGCCGTACATTAAAACATATTGATTCTTTCGTATTCCCGTCTTGGCTTCAATTGCAAAAATAGGCAGCGTGAGAAAAAACATGTTCCCTGCACTACTTAACATGATTGCTATTACGGCATTAAGCCCCATCTCTCCAGGAAAGCTTGTAACTCAGCTTCCCTGGTGGGACACAGTTGTATGTTCTTTAGGCAAAATGAGGAAGAAAAGTAAATAGCGGTAATATGCCTAGGTGCGCAGGGCCATGAAAGTCGGCTTGAGGTAATAAACAAGCCGAGATGCATCATTAACAAGCTTTACCCAGGCCAATAAACAAACATACACATTTTTGGAAAATCTCCAGACATTTTCCTGAAATTGTATTATAACGGTTAAAAGCTCTAAAGAAGTCGATGCACTATACAGGCACTTTTTAATAATAGAAAAGTCATCTTTTAGTAGGAGACTGCAGTAATCGAAGGACGAAGACTTAGCCGAATAAATAGCCAAAGTAAATCTAAAAATTGTGCCGGAAAAGTATCACCAAGTCATTTTTATTTCAAACATTTTTGTTCTAATGGAGGAAAACATCACAGTCTTTCAGCGTTTCAAAAAACATTTCTCAAACTCCCACCAGATGGTCCAATATGCCACCGCATGCGCCGTGTTTTGTTTACATCTTTGGGACAAGCTATTCTTTGCCGGGGAAAGTTCCATTTTGCAAGCCTACAATTTTGGATTCGCTTGGTCATGATTCGCCGAAAGAGGTCAAAATAAGAATTGTATGTTTTGAAGACAACACTGCAGACGACTCGAGGCGTGATGTAGCTTTGATTTTCGCTTTCGTCGCTGGTGTGTCTCGCAGTTGCCTCGGCCAGTGGAGTCTATAGGGATTGATGGATAGATGAAAAGGCAGGATTTGACCAGATGGGACGGGGAGCACATGCAAAGAACATATGGGCAAAGTGTTGAAGTGGAAAATGAAATAAATCTAGGGAGCAGAGGGAGCTAGTTGGTCTTCAGAGGAGAAAGAGGACATGTTAAGCCTCTGAACAACCAGTTTAATTGTACAAAAAGTGTGATTGAATTATTGCTACATGGGTGCCACTTTAAGACATAGCTAATAGCTCAGTAATAGCATCGAACAAGCGTTGTAATAACATGGGAGGGTAATCACAAGTTCAATTACCCATGAACCAGATCATTCTCTCTCATTTTATGAACACCTTCCCTGCGCACATTTTCTCCAGTTCGGTTTTACCCAAATCTAGAAGCTTCTTTGAAGCGTCAAAATAGAGACGAAAACAAGGATGAAAATGCAACAAAAAAGTGTCAAAAATGCAATGAAAACTGATGAAATCGTGGCAACAACTAGGGCTGAACGATACGGACAAAATTTCATATCTCGATATTCATGCCAGATATTCCGATATCGACGCGATACGATATAACTATGGGTTAGATGAAAACTAAGCATTTTTCAGAAAAATAAAATCATAATACAAAAATCCTTCTCGTTAATATCTTGCTTTTTTGATTTTAATATCTATATGTCTCAATATCGATACGATAACGATATATCTTTCAGCCCTAGCGACAATGTGACAAAAAGGTTTGGATCAGTTATGCAGGTCTTAGCTTTCAAATGAGCCGTTACACTGGCTTATAGTCATCAAGACGTTTATAGATTTGGGTAAAGCCAAAATGGAGATAATGTGCTCGGTTCAGGCGGGGGTGAAGAAGTTAACTAATTAACTAAATAACCAGCCAACTATAACCCAACCAAGTTCAAACACTTCAAAATATGGTTAGCATTAGGGCTGGGCGATATATCGATATTTAAGATATATCGATATATTTTTAAATGAGATATGGAATTAGACCATATTGCATATATTGATAAAGTGCAAATTCAGATGAGCTATTAAAAAATAAACAGGTAATCTAAAAAAATGTTTTAGAAAAGTTAAACTGAAAATGCTGCCCTCAGACAAAGATTGACCAATTATATTTTATAGGCTATTTTTATCGAAGATTTTTTTTTTATTCAAATGTGCACCATTTGTTATACAGTGTTTATGTTTTCAATAAAACTACTCGTATTTGGCTTTGACTTTGACTTAAAATTTCATTTCACAGCTCTCACTTTGCGGAAAAAATATCGGGATATATATCGTATATTGATATTCAACCTAAATATATCGGGATTTGACTTTTGGTCCATAATTGCCCAGCCCTAGTTAGCCTTTCCTAGTAACAATATAGAAATAGGAATGCAAAATGTATTGTCTCTCCCAGATATGAGTGAAAGGAAAGAAACCTGTATTACCATGCTATTACTGTGCTCGACAAATACTCAACAAACTATCCCAAAGGAATACTGTTTTAGACTTTTGATTTTGGCTAAAATTACTGGTCTTATAATAATGAGCAATGTTGCACTGTTCCCATTACCACATAATGAATATTGTGTGCAACATAACAAAAGGTTTTCTACTTTCAAGTCTTAGTCCAGCGTATAGGCACAACCATGACACTGAAAAACTGCAGTCATAGAAGCTCAATGCCTTTGCTGGCAGTGTCTTACCCCAAGGCTTGACTGGAAATATACGCTTCTTCTGCGCCTCAGCATTCACCTAAATTACTCACATTGTGTATGTCAATGGGAATGAATTCTTGCCTGCTTCCCACCTATGGCCCGCAGCTGCAGGTACAAGCTCAGGAGAAAGGGTAATGACAAATGTAAATCTTGAGTAGCCACCAGTGTTTCGGTCAAATTCAGAGCCTTGAATTGTATATAAAAGACTAACAATCCCAGAAGTTATGCATATTCGAAAAGAAGCACTTCTCCAACGAGCCCCGCCTGACTAAAGCAGCGTACAGTACAAGACAGTGTATGAGAGGAGATAGACAGAGGTACCTGAGGCCTCTTTCCTGGGGCTGTCTGTAAAGCCGTACATCCACACTGCAGCAGAGAGAGACAGAGAGGGAGAGAGAGGGAGAAAGCACAGGAGACACATTATTCAGTGTGACAGCAGCAGATAGAGTTGGAAATAAGAAGGTGAATAAGACTGTAGCAGGTTTAGCACAGCTCTCTCATCTGGGAATAAGTGTTTTCATCAGGATCTCATCTGTAGTGCAAGTGCGTCTAAGGCCAGGTATCCTAGCGCTGAACAATTTCGGAAAGTATCTGATTGCAATGTAGATTAAATTTGGGAACATTTGAGGGAAGACTGAAATGCAAAGCTAACACTCATTCAGAGGCGTAAATTATTGGATCCTATGGAGACGAGCGATTCGCACCTTTTATGGTTTGTAACTATTAAATTTGTGATTCAAATTAGACTGCATGAAATCTCACAGGAAAAAAAAAAAGAGTACAGTTATCAAAACTACACTACTACTACACTATATACCAGGGGTGCCCAAACTACGCCCCGCGGGACAACTGTGACTTTTAATTAGCCCGCTGCAAATTAAAAGAATATCATTTTTTAAATATTTTTTTAATATATAATTGAATATATATACAATTATTGAAAATCCATTAATAGAAAGCAGTGATGAAGGCTGTTTTTACATTAAGCACATTCAATTAAAAAGCATAGTTAACATTTTATTCAATTTGCTAACTTTAATACAATAGAGGTGAAGTTATTTGACCTCTACTGAGTGCGGCCCAGTTGTTTGTACATTTTTCTGTATGCGATCAGTGAAAAATGTTTGGACACCCCTGCTGTGTACCCTAAGTAGCTTGTATTTCATTGTATTTCATGTTTATAGTGGGATATTTTAAATTAAGGACTTTTCAAACAAAGCTGTCATTTTTAAGCTTTACAGTTAGTTTCTATGGCATTACAAGGTCTTCAATATTATTGCTTAAAATCGTAATATTTTTGTTGCTCAATACATCGAACTTCAATTTCTGTTATGACAGGCCTGGACCCAGAGTTTTACAGATCCAAATCTACAGCAGGACTGGGGCAGGACTAAACTAGGAAAAGGCAACAGCATGGTTAATGTAGTAAACAAGGGCAAAAGTGGATGAAAACATTAAAATTTACGCTAAACAGACCGCACGTGCCACAGTCTGAGTAACACTGTTTTAGTATGTTACAAACACAGCTCAATGTCAAGCGTAATCAAGTTTCAGTCTTCAAATAACATTGGCGTCCGTGTTTCTTGTATTTGGATCTCCTTGAATGCCTCCGATGGGCGTCAGCCACCTCTGAAAGTCCTTTCTGTGCCTCTAAATCAGCCCCCCTCCCTCTGAGCCGTCGCAGTCAGGAAATGAAGTGCCCTGCATCAGGACAGAGGGGGACAGACGAGGAGAGGGGCGAGATGTCCCTCACAGATATGAACCATGCTCAGACTGTGGGGGGATGTGTTAGTTCATTTTGGGGACGTTCGTAAAAGACCCTAAAATTTACAGCACACCTTATGTTTGATTTGAGACTTAAAACATTATATTAAAATAACAGTAATTCAACTCTAAAGGCCAAAAGGAATATGGTGTGTTTTGTTCTGAACATTGTACATTAAAAAGGACTAGACGGAGTTCAAAAATGTTACAATTATGTATTTTCCTCCCCCTACATGTTCCAGCAATGTCATAATGTGTAGAATGAGCCCAGACCTGTTCCCCACAACTGCCTCTAAAATCCTGCAATGTCACTCAAAATGTTGTTAATTTGGGTGTCGAAGTGGAAGTGCCGTCATGGATGAGCTTAATATAGAAACTGCAGTTACGCGTAAGACCTGAGGTGGCAGTAGTGAGTATAAATATGACAACTTGCATCTAGCCCCTTTAACATGCACATCATCGCAATATTTAGTGTATTGTTATTCTATAAACGTCATACAGGCAACACAAAATGACCAAAGATTATAAATTATAAAGCCTCTTAGCATCTTTAAAATGGATATACCTATAAAGAAATCCCAGCAATGACTTTGATTTAGCTAATCAGGATTTTGAGTCAAAATAGAGCACCCTCTGCAGGCAGTAGTGGGAATGACACATTATGCAACAGTTAAAACAAGCTTTCATCTTCACCTAACTGCAAGTTAACCTCTTACCACCTCGCTTTCATCGGACACATTGTCTCCAGTTCAGCTTAACTCAAATCAAAAAGCTTCCTGACTGGAGAGCAAGGCCTACAAAAGCGATTGTGACTTTTTTTATTGCGTTGTTGGCGCGTTTTTGTCACATTATCTTTTTTTATGTCGCTTTTTTCATCACTTTTTTGTTGTGTTTTTGTGTCTCTTTGTGGTTCTGTCATCACTTTTTTGCTGCTTTTTTGTCGGCTTTATGTCAATTTGAAGCTTGTTATTGCTGCTTTTCTGGTATGGTTTTGTCCCTGGTTTGCTTTTTCTGCACTATTTTGATGCAATTTTTTTTCAAGACGCTTTTACATATCGTGGCACTGTAATAAACACATTTCTGGGAGCAAAACAGGCTCGGGCTGGATTAGTGGCCATGAAAATGTAGAGGACAGTTTTGTGTTGCCTCTATGACACAACAAAATGCAGGAAATACAGATTGGTGTGCTTCAGTCATAGAAGAAGAAACGACCAAAGTGAAGAAGATTACTCAAAATGGTGTCAATGACGCAAAGTTCTACTACAGGTATGTTTTTGAACATACATTGATTGGTTAAAAGCTCAAAAAAGATGATTTTGTAAGATATGTCCCCATTAAAATGTACATCAGGTGCAACTGAGAGTAACGTAAGGTGAAGAATGGTATTAGTGAGGGTTTGTGTATGCTTCAGATCATGGAAATATAATAATTTACCTCAAGATAAGGGATTAATGGAGTCAAAAGCTTTTTCCTTTAGCATTACAAGAAAGTACTGTATACACAGCTCGAGACAATATGGAGACTAGCGTCGTTAAAATGAATTACAACGCAAATAGTCACTTTCCTCAACAGCTGCTTTTCCCTTTTAAGATTCTTTACCTTGCTACTTCAGATCCATGCTCACGCAGAGAAACTAACACTTCTGCCATAATAACAGCCAAATCCCTGCCCAGGTTAGCGCAGAGCCCGTGGAGCTTTACTGGATTGAAGTTGGCCCCAAAGGGAGGTTTCTGAGCTGGTCCCGGGTCAGATGGGGTCAGATACATTCCCTAACACTCCCTCTGTGATTACGCTCCCCACCTAATCTCGACTCTGCTCTACATCTGAATGATATTAACTCAGGGTCCCATACAGCTCACTCCTCTCATTCAAACATACACATATAGGGTTAAGTATTTTCAGGTTTCGGGGGACCACTGTTAGAGATATCAATTTGAAACTTTTGCTGTAGATCAGTGTTTCCCAAGCAGGGGTATGGAGACCTTGAGCACTTAGCAGGAGGGTTGTGAATCAATTCAGATTAAAAATGAAAGTGAAACCAAGTAGAATTTCAATGTTTTTCAGTAAATGGTTTGATTTTGAGTTAGCTTAATTTCAGAATACTCTTAGTTTAGTTGATCACTTTGTAATAATATTTACAAGATCCACCAGGTCGTGGGTACTCGGGAGTATAATGAACGACTCAAGGGGTACGCAAGACACAAAAGGTCGGAAACTAAGGCATTTTATTGATACAAAGGTCCAAAATCACCTGTGTTTTTAGCAACAAAATCTACACGTGGATACCTAAAGCAGTACTAAGTAGCTCATGCCCCTAGAGGCTATAAGCACCACTGCAGGTGTTGTAGCATGTTGCGTTTTTTTACTCATTAATTGTTCGTGAGAGTAAATACTACGCTGACAGAAAAGACGAAAGGGAGAGGGGGATATTATACATCCAATTACACAATGGAGCTAATTTTTTTCACTCAAACTTGGCTGTGAATACTGTTTAAGTGGCGCTAGCCCGCAGTTAGCTTTGCCCGTTGGCCTGTTAGCTTCTTCTTCGTGATTCCATTAATGTGTATTGGTGGCACTGACCCAGAGGCAGCGAAGTAGCAATTATTGTTTTCTGGCCAGAGACACCAGGAGGAGATGAAAGGCCCTCCAATCATCCCATTAACACTTGCATTACCCCAAGAGCGACTACGAAAAGGATTTATTAAGGTAAACAAGTTGTGATATACGGCAGGGGAAAACCACAGAGAGCCACGTTGTTGTAGTTATTTTCTGGAAATCTCCAGCTCGCTAGTCCGACAAAACAACATAAGTGTATGTGTAAAATATACAGATTGTATATATCTTTTCTTTACTCTGATATTAAAGCTAACGTAAGGGAGAAAACTAGCAAGAAATTGAAACATTGAACCCCTAGTGGAATAACTATGCTTTCACCTGCCGTGTCGCACCTTAAAAATCAGAAGAGAGGGCAGATATTACTTTTAGCAAGAGTAGTCATCAAAACATGCCCAAGTGAAAAAATTTAATCATTTGGTGATGACAGTGAGGTGCCGTGTATATGTAAGGTCTGGGTCCTGTAGGGAAATTTCTTTGCCCTTTGCATTTACCTCTGCAAATGTCAGAAGCATCACCTGAGGAAGAATTGTTGCGCATGTTTGGAGAAACCGAAGCACCCAGACTAAACTCACACACACACCAAACGATGCAAACTCCAGAAAGGCCCACAGACTCCAGCTTGAACCAGGGATATTCTTGGTGTGAGGCAGGAATACTATCTCCTACAGCACTGTACTGCTCTAAGGCGCAGAAAAGAATATGAAAGGAACATCTGATGATTTTATTCTGTGGCAGTTCAAGTCAATACTCAGGTACCAAAAACCTGCCTGTACCCCATAATTTCCAAGCCTCAGACGAAGTGAAAAATGTCTCCTCTAAAGTTCATCCTCCTCCGTTTACATAAGAGGGGCCAAATAAGCATCTACCCCATTTTCTTGTGGACTTTGCAGATTATGTTTGGGAGACAAAACACAAAGAAATTGCCGTCCATCAGCGGGCTAAATCTTGTGGCCCGAGGAGGTATTCGAAATGTAGAGAATGTGAAGTGTTCAGCAAGAATAAGTGCCTGTACAGATTTTTTGAAAAGTTGCTGCTGAGTGAGCTCCATGAAGTCTAAAGTTTAATACGCTCACTAAAAATAATAGTTCCTGCCAAGCGAAAGAAACACTGCACTTCGGCCTTCACCATTCCTTTGTGTCTAACATGATGGACACTGTGCACCGATTTCTATTTAACAAAGCGTACAGTTCATATCCCAATATCTTTTCAATTGTCTAATGCAAGAGAGACCAAAATGCAGCACAGTTCAAGACGGCCGGTCGAAACAGGCAGGACGTAGCTGTTTGCAAATATCGATTTAGTAGAAGCACAATGGCGGACTGCGAATCCTTTCAATGTCAATCCTCAGCCTCAAGTTAACTAGCATTGATATAAGGAGAACAAATAAGACAGTGTAGCCTGTGCCATGAGTTATAAGGAAGGGACCATTACGGCTTCTTGAACTGTGCTTGTTGTCGTCAAACTGTATTGTTTACCCGACACACGAAAAAAGTCTTCAAAAAATAACAATTTTTATGAGTTCTCTCTTTACTGTAAACTCAATATGCTTCAGTAAGATTGACGCTGTGCTGTAATGACAGAACAACTGTATGAAAAGGAGGTTTTTAGGTGCATAAAAAGTCTAATCCGACTTTATTTATGGAGCAGTTTAAAAACTTCTCAGGCTGTGTTAAAGCCAAGGAATAAAGGCATGTTTTAAAGCAGGACTAAGCAAAATACTGTTTCAGTGGCGCTATCCCGCAGTTAGCTTTGCCCGTTAGCATGCTAGCTTCTTCTTCGTGATTCCATTAGTGTGTATTGGTGGCTCCAATACAGAGGCAGGGAAAGTTGAAAGGGTGGTTTTCTGGCCAGAGACACCATCAACACTCGTATTGCCCCCAGAGGGACTACGGAAAGGATTTATTAAGGTAAACAAGTTACTTAGTACTGCTTTAAGGGGGAATGTAAAATGAACAAGGTGCAGGGGCAGAGTATTTTATAGCGTAGGACAAATGACAGTAAAAAAAAAATGTTTGCTGTGTCCTGAAAATGTTTTTTATTACTGAATTTATGATTCAAAAGATAAAAATAAAGGCACTTTCCCTAAACTAACAATAGAGTTAAAAGTCACTTGGGAACATCCAAAACCTATAATTGTAAGACACAAAGGTTGTAAACCCATGTCTTCAATCCCAGTGTAAATACAACTGGTCAATCCACGGTGCGCCACATAAACAAACTAGCGCCTGTCTGACGGACCCTCAGCCCACACGGCTCCCTCCTACGGTGTGCTCATGGAGCGGGACAGCCCTCGGATGCACTTTATGGAATGACCCATGAAGTGACAACATCTGACCCTCCATAGTTTATTTGTGAAGAAGAGACAGGGTGTGGGGGTGGTACATGGTACAACTTCTAATCTAAACTACTACTTTACTAGGTTTTGTCTTTTTTAAGTGATCCAATACTGATACAAAACTAAGCCAAGTAAGTAAAAGAAAGTAGGTGAGTGAGTGAGTGAGTGAGTGAGTGTGTGAGAGAGAGAGAGAGAGAGAGAGAGAGAGAGAGAGAGAGAGAGAGAGAGAAAGAAAGAGACAGGAAGAAGGAATAAAAGAAGAAAATAAAGGAAAAAAGGCAAAGAAAGCAAGAAATTAAGAAAGAAAGAAAGAAATTAAGAAAGAAAGAAAAAGAGAGAGAGAGAGAGAGAGAGAGAGAGAGAGAGAGAGAGAGGGAGGGAGGGAGGGAGGGAGGGAGGGAGGGAGGGAGGAAAGAAGGAAGGAAGGAAGGAAGGAAGGAAGGAAGGAAGGAAGGAAGGAAGGAAGGAAGGAAGGAAGGAAGGAAGGAAGGAAGGAAGGAAGGAAGGAAGGAAGGAAGGAAGGAAGGAAGGAAGGAAGGAAGGAAGGAAGGAAGGAAGGAAGGAAGGAAGGAAGGAAGTGGTCTTGTCATAAGCTCCATTATTAATACTTATATGCATGGAATGGTTCATTGACAACATAAAACTTCCAAAACTACCAACCTAACACTTACATTAAGTGCAGTATTACATTCATTTGTAAAAACGCAAAACACTATGAATTTACAGAGACTTAATAGGTTCATCAATTGAGGCGCTCGCATCAAATTATGTTTATAAATTGAACTCCTTGACTTCATTATATCCTTTTATCGAAGCACCAGCAAACTTCTTGTATCTAATTAGCCGAACAGTGGGGGAGTTGCAGATTTCAGCACAAAAAAATGCAAACTAGGTCAAGACAACACCTTGAAATTGAATAAGCACTACAGTTAAAAATACCAAGATATGTTTGGATGGACAATTGTTGTTCATCACATTAAAGTAATTGGTAAAGTAGTAGTATAATAGTACAATATACTGATGAGAAAAAAATGTACATGGGGCTTTAAGTATTTCCCTTCGCAAACAAGCGCAATTCCCACAAACTTGAGCCAGTGCTTTAGATTTAAGTGGAGCTCCATTTGACAGAGAAGAGAATATTTGTGTTTTGTGGGAACAGCCATGATTATACAGTATGTTGGCAGAATGTGCTTGAGCAACCGCATTGGGAGCGCTACCCGGTTTCTTTCAATTGTGGCTAATGCGAATTCGTTAATAGAGGAGCCCTCAAAAGCAGCCGTGATTGAAAATGAAAGCTCGATCGCGAACTGCAAACATAAATGTATCACTGTCACATTATTGTTGAAACCACACAGTTATCAGTAAACTATAGAGCTGGCGCCTGTAGTCTGTAATTAGACATATGGAAGAGAGAATACACTTGGTTAAAAGCAAATTTGGTCTAAATGTTGGTGAATGAAATAGATAATTGAATGAATATATTAGCTGAAATTGTTCTGGTGATTTTAAAGGTCCTATATCATGCAAAATCGACTTTTTGGAGCTTTTAGCCATGTTGTTATGCTATTTCCTTATCAAAAACACCCCCAGAGTGGTTTGTGGCGTCATTCACGCAGCTCTCAGTAATCCTCCTGAATCCGCTCTCTGAGCAGCTGCTCCTCCCTCTCCTGGTGAACGACTGAGTGTTCAGTTGTGTCGTAACAACGGAACGGAAGTGCTCGACTTCTGTAATGTAATGTCTTAATTCTATGCTTACGGCCTGATTTTAATTTGTAAAACAGCGTTTTCATTATTTCTGTCGTAATAGAGAAACAAAGAGTAAAAAAAGAAAAAAAAAAAAAAAAAAAAAAAAAAAAGAAAAAAAAGGAAGTGCCCGAAGTGCTTCCAGGTCAGCTGTGGCCAAAACAAACACATCGCGTCTGAACAGATCAGTCATGTTTGCGCTGCAGCTGTGAAGATGGAGCTCGTTACCTACTCTGAACACACCTGTTATTTATTCTTAACTAACGATAATGTCACGGACGGAGAAAAAGAATCGCGTTTGGCTACGAGGACGAGGAGTTTATATTCAACCTTTTTCAAGAAGAGGCCACTCAGCTGTTTTTTTTCTCCGGGATTCAGCGACTATCACCAAAATATTGTTTTTCTGTGACTGTCTCTGATGGATGTTTGGGGAACCTTCGCCAGAATCAAAGTGGATTAACTTTTATAACCAACGCGAGTCCCATAATGTAAACAGCGATGGACCAGAGCGGTGAGTCAATCCAAACGCGGGTTAGCTTGTGTGTTAGCATATTAGCATGTGTGTTAGCCATTTATGAAGCTGTGTTGCAGATGTCAACTCCGTATAACTGCATCGTGAAGTGACTTCACTTATTGCTGTTTATTTATATTACGGTAAAGTTGTATGTGCTGAGAGAGGGGGCGGAGTTAACTGAATCGAAGCGTTCTGTCTTCCGGGTTTGAAAAATACCTCCAGAAAACACTTATATTTATCACAAAAATGAGTGCTCCATAATGGTAGAGGTACAATATATCATATAAATGCCTATACTTAACTTTGGAATGGCTAAAATAGCATGATATAGCCCCTTTAAAGAAGAACAAAGTAACTTGTTTACCCTCATAAATCCTTTTTGTAGTCCCTCTGGGGCTAATACAAGTGTCAATGGGATGATTGGGGGGTCGGTGGCGCAATGCACACTAATAGAATCACGAAGAACAAGCTAACATGCTAACGGGCAAAGCTAACTGTGGGCTAGCACCACTTTAACAGTATTTACAACCAAGTTTGAGTGAAAAATAAAATCTCCATTGTGTAATTGGATGTACAATATCCCTCCCTCCCTTTGTCTTTTCTGTCAGCGTAGTATTTACTCCCACGGAAAATTAATGAGTAAAAAAACGTAACATGCTACGACACCTGCAGTGGCGCGTATAGCCTCTAGAGAAACGAGTTAGTTAGTTGTGCTTAAAAGAGTGTTTAATAAATGTGATTTGGCAATGTAATACTATAGATGCAGAAAAAAATGAAATTGCCAAATGCTATTTTATAAGCGGACACAGCGTGGGTACGATCTGGCAACGTGTTCAAAGTCATTCAATTTACTTTGACAGATAATCAGTTAGACAAAATTGACAATCTCATCAAAATTACAAATTTGAGTTCATGTTTTTATTATTCTGAGCAAAAAATAACAGAATCACCACAAAGACTAAATATTCAAGCGTGGGTTTAACTTGATTTGAGAATATTAATTGGTCGGTTTTTACTCATTTAGACTTTTTTCCTGATAAGACCTAGAATACTTCAATAGTTTGAGGACATTTCTCACTGTTTATAAGGTCATCTTGTTTAAAATAAGAAAGTAAAACTGTCAAAGGTAATTTTCTCACCCCATTGGCAGATAACTCAACCTGAAATTGAGACAAAATAGGTCAAATGCCCAACTCGAATTAAAAATATTATGCTCAATTGGAGACATTTAAACTATAATCTAGATATTCATGCATGTTGCTACTTTAATGATAATAGTCTCAGGAAGCACTGTCGACTGATGAAAAATTCTAGTGAAATTGCAATTCAGCCAGAAGTAGCAGACCACCTGTTTGAGGTTGAAAGCTGCCCCACGAAGGCCACAAAAAGCCAAGGTTATCCCCAGACGCCGTCATCTTCTACGAAATCTAATCATTCTGAGGAATGTGCATGCAATTGAATTGGCAGTGACTCCGTCTGCGGCAGTGGCAAATCGATTTGTGACACCTGGGTCACAGAGTTTGTCTTGTTTAAAGCCTAAAAATAAACGTACATTACATCCACAAATGCATCCAGTTCTAAACTTTCTCAAAAACCCACAATCTCGCATTTAGCAAACAGTCCAGATAACTTTTCTACGATCAGGCAATATACAGTATTTGAGATTGATCTACCTTTGCAGCCACAGAGAATCCTAATGTTGATTTATTACCAACTATTTCATGCATTTCCTCTTCAATAATTCATGAGTGCTATGACTGATATTTCAATTCAGCCTCTCAGCCTAAAGCGCACAGCCTGCTTTAGGATACCGTACACTGGTGACACACAACAGTAATGGCTTTTTTGGGCAGCTACACATTTGCTAATACTCTTTCCAAAGCAGGCATTTATTCAGATGGACAATGAATGAATGAGATAAGCAGAAGCCGTGGATACATGTTATGTACTAGTAATACTATTATCATTGTAATCTCAAAATCTAGATTGCTTTAGAAAATATTTGTCCACAAATTAGGGCTGGACAATATGTATACCTCAAAATGATCGTTATTGCAATATTAGGTGAGGCAATATCCTTTATCGCAAGAAGTCACAATACAACACAAAATCACTGAGGACTTGAGGGATTGACCAACGTAAACTTAAAAATGTGAAAACAAAATTGTGTAGCTTAAGTCAAGATTTTTTATAATTCAGCTACGTTTAGTATTGGGTATCGTTTCGACTGGTTTGAATTTGAAAAAAAAAAAACATTATTCGGGATTCTAGAACTGTATAAACTGATTTTCTGGATTCTTCATCCACCCAACACTCAAGCGAAATCACATGAAGGGAAGTTTCAACATTTTAATGTAGCTTCAGTCTTTTACAAAAGTCTTATGATCTCTGTCACAGATACAGACATTTGCAGGTGCCCAACTGACTGTTTATCTGCTGCTAGGGATGGATGGATCGATATATCGATACCGGCTACTTTTAAGCATCAATACTGGGCAAAAAGTATCAATACTAATTTGCATTTGTAAAAAGAAGTCATGGGAGCAAATATTAAAGGGATGATTTATTTCTTTGTTCTGAGTTTCACAGCAGCAGAGGATTGAACGGAGCCATATCATTCGGGTCTAGGTTCTGTTTGTTATTAAAGTATTCATTTGAAACTTTGTTTTTATATTTCATTTCACATTAACATTGTTTAATTAACCAGATAAAGTAATATCATTTTAATTTACCAATTAATTATATGAAATAACCAGTTTTAGAAATGTATATTGATTGAAATACATTCACCCATATGAAATTACCAGTATCGGTAAGTATCGGTATCGACAAAAAAGACCCCAAAAGTATCGGTATCGTATTGACTAGCGCTGAACGATATGGACAAAATTTCATATCTCGATATTTATGCCAGATATCTCGATATCGATACAATATGATATAACTATGGGTTAGATGAAAACCAAGGATTTTTCAGAAAACTAAAATCGTGATACAAAACAGTGCAGTTTTATTGATGAAAATCTATAGCGCTTATATCTTGCTTTTTCAATTTGATTATTTTGAATGTTCATATCTCGATGTCAATACGACAACGATGTGTTTTGCTTTTGCGATATTGATATCTTGAATGTTCATATCTCGACATCGATACGATAGATCTTTCAGACCTAATCACCCTTTACTATGAGCTGCTCCGTTACCTATAGCAACCATAAACTTCCCCCACCGAGTCACATTGCGCAGAAATCTTTCTATCAAAATATGATAAATTAGTCCTGATTTAGCACAGTTTCGTCTTGGGGAACCTTTCTGTCTCCCTTGATTTTTTTTTAACATTATTATTACTATATTCTTTCATATTCATAACAAACATGCAGGCATTAGCCACATTTACAGTATCTATGTCGTAGACTTTCATAGACTTATATTTACCAGATCTAAGAGACAGCCACTCACACAATATGATTATCTCTGCCGCATCTGAAAAAATCTCTTCCTTGATCCAAGCATGACATGCAGTAATCTCTTTACAGGGGAGATCTGCGTTGAGACCCCGCCCTTCAGGCAGAATGACACAAACTGTAGCAGAGGGCTTGTCTGTCAGATTTCTGAAGCCATCCCAAAACACAGTCAGACGTACATGAGCGTCCCGCGGTGCTAAGTGTAAACAAACCACGCAATGAAATCACATGGAGGACCGACACGTCACAGAGAGGGCTGAACATCATAGATCACGCTACATAATGTCCCATGGCTGGATACGGAGAAGCTGTTTCACTGAGCAAGAAGTTCCGAAGGCTTTAGCGGTTGATAGAGAAGCATTATATCAGAAATTATGTGGTGCCAAGGGGCTAAAGCAGTTCTACAGGGAAAATGGTATTTATCATAAGAAAGTTTTGGTCTTCTATCTACTAGAACTGAACCGTGTGGGAACTGGGCTCATGTTTAGACCTGGTTTAGTCGTCCTTTAATCACAACATAGGCCTGGTTTAGCCTGGTTCTAGTCTGTATCTCTATGCTGGTCCTGGATTAATCCTTGTTTTGATATTGGGGTGAAGGATTACCCTCAGCTTTGACAACTGTGTGCATGTGCAAGTACTCCATAAGCATGAAAACTAAATTCAACTTTTTGTCGACTGTTATAATTGCAATACAGTGACCACATTTCATGGTACAACAAAAAACAAAAGCAGGTGACTTACCAGACTTGCGCTTGGATCCATAGTCCCTGAAGGAGAAGCAACACAAGAGGGACATAGTTAGTGACAGCGGACGCCCGATTCAAGACATGTGTTCACTTGGTATGGCCCGGCGTGCTCTTCGGTGTTGTCTATAGGCTCTGACAAAAGCATGTGTTTGAGAGCAGGGAGCAGCGGAGAGATCGAAGGGACGACTTTGGCCGGCTGCCCGTAAAAAAAAAAAAAGAAGAAGAGAGACACAAATTAGTCACGTGACTGCTACAGCAGCACCATGCGCCATCCCCTACCCCTCCCTCCCCACTGTCCTCCCTGGTTTATCGCTTGTTGTCAGAGGAAAAAAGCAGACTCGCGTCCCAGATGGAGAGTGGAGTTAAGAAGTCTTGCGCACCGGATTGTAATGAGATTAAGGCACAAGGCTGGGCTAAAGGAGCGGGGGGGGGGTAACAAAAGGCAAACATGTTAATGAGCCAATACAGTCAGCGAACTTGGAGACGATATAGAATTGATATGTGATCTGAACCTTTGACAATGTACCTTTAGAAGAGATTGCAATGTCATGATTAAGAGCTGTTCTTCCAAATGTAGTTTACAGGACATGCTTTTCACATTAACCAACTATCGAAGGTATAATCTAGGGTTTCTGTTGTTGATCAGGTTTAGGTCCAGCAACTTTATGCAGCCAGACAAAGAGATCAGACACAGTAACTACTTAAATCAGAGGTGCCCAAAGTGCAGCTCTCAGACCAATTGTTGGTGGCCCTCAGGCTTCTTATTAACAATACACACATCGCTGGAGATTACTGCAAGTTAAATAATTCCACTCGATTAATTATGGTGAGACAGAGCTGCATTAACCTCATAACCCCTACCTTGAAGGGGCTAGATGCAAGTTAGCCATTTTATACTCACAACTGCCACCTCAGGTCATACGTGTAACTGCAGCTTCTATATTAAGCGCGTGCATGACGGCACTTCAGACCCGAATTAACACCTTTTTGAGTGACAGTGCAGGATTTTAGAGGCAGTTGTTGTGAGGTCTGGGCTCATTCTACACATTAGGACATTGTTGGAACATTTAGGGGGAGGAAATTAGATAATTTTTACCATTTTCAAACTCTGTATAGTTCCTTTAACCAAGTGCATTTTCTCCAGTTCAGCTGGACCAGTGTAACGCCTCATTTGAAAGGGAAGACCCACAAAACTCATCTGAATGGATTTTTTTCCTCGCGTTGTTGTTACTTTTTTGCCACTTTCTCTTCACTTTCCTGTTTCCTCTTTTTTCTGGCTTTTTTGTTGCATTTTCATCCTCGTTTTTGTCTCATTTTTGCAACTGCTTTAACACTTTTTCCAAGAGGTTTTTAGACTTGGGTAAAGCCAAACTGGAGAAAATGTGTTCAGTTCAGGTGGGGGTTAAGAGCTTATGGTTCCAAGCCTAAATAAAGGTGTGGAGAACGGTTGAATCCTCTCTTAAATGCACCAGGTTGAACATTTCTCTGCACTGACCTCTGTGGCCCTCCATACTAAACCTCAGTTAAAAAAAAAAAGTTTGAATGAACTATCAATTGATTCCTCCTTTCCTTCCCAATGACACGGGTATATACAGTACCAAGATGGCAATGCCAGGGCATCATATTCACACATGGACTGGCCAGATCTTAACCCCACTGAGAATCTTTGGGAAGAGTTGGAGAAGGTTTTTCGAGTCATCCAGCTCTCCCATCATCAGTTCAAGATCACAGTCAAACCAGATACCTCTCCTGATATAATTCTCTCTTTATAACCAGACTTGGAACCGACACAAAGAGACCATGTTGACCCCCCGGGGCCTAATTTTCTGTCAGTGATTCTCTAACGTCACGAACAGAAAAGTCAATTGTGCAAAATGTCAGAAAGTAACAACATCTCAAGATTTCCCAGGAGTTTGGGTGCAGTACATGTATGATGGCCGTGAATTCAACATTGTGAAATCAATCCCCAGGTATTTGCGAACACCCTTTCCCTCGCTTTGCAGGAAGCTTAATTTTCCGTCGACAGAGCAACACATCTCCTATCCAGGTCAAAAACATTGTCCCCCAAAAGCCCTGTTTAACCTCAAACTTTAGCTGGTGCAGTGCAGAGAGAGCACACATCCACGAGGCAATAACAATGTCGTTCAGGAGCCCGATCCGACCGCACTTTCTTGTCAAATACTCGATGCATATAAAAATAGCTGCGGCACTTTCTCAGTAAAATCACCTCTAGACAGTGTCAGGGAATAAGACGCTCAACTGACTGATACCATCACGAGTTTCATTTCAAGGGGAACACTGTATTATAGCAGATAACAAGGATATTAGAGTGAGGGCAGGAGATAAGTGGAGAGGCATAGAGGGGAAAACTAGAGAAAGGCAGCCAGGGTTAAGTAAAGTTAAACTACAATGCTGTTCCTCGTCAAGGGAGACAGGCACATTGAGTGGGCCTTCAGGCGGATATCTCCTGACTACTACTTTTGTGATTCACTATTTCAAACAGATTTTTTCATTTTCAAATAGGTAGTAGTTAGGGATGCACCGATACCACTTTTTCTAAAACTGATACGAGTACTTTGATTGAAGTACTTGCCGATACCGAATACCGATCTGAGTACAAGGCATTTTCTTCAACATACTTTTTGAAGTGAATAGACGGTTAATAGAAAGACTTTTTCACAGCAGATTGGTTAGTAATTAGTTAATTTACTCTTTTACATTTCCTTGAGTAAAGTAGGCTACACTTGTAAGATCAGTTATCTCAGAATTGAACATATGCCATTTTATTTTTTGTTCAATAACATTTTTAATTTTGATTGCACTGTCCATCATAGACAGAACAGCCCATGTCCAAAAGCTTCTCAACGCCTGTGCTTTATCTATTGATCTATTTTTATGTAACAATAGTATTGAGATGGTTACTTATGGTCTCTTTTTGCTGCTACTACAGCTCTGTGTGGATTTTCCCATGTGTTTATAGCAACTTAACCAGTAGCTACAGCATTTTGATTGTTTTGCTGCAGCTCAATTTCACTCAATATGGACATGCTGGGTTACTTTTTGATTTAAGCCCCTGGTTTGGCTTAAGAATCGCCAGAGCCGTTAGCCGCTAGTTTAGCAACATTAGCCTGTATCTTGTAAACACTGCAGACTCCACGCTGCAGCACGAACAATATTTAGCTCTAGTTAAATCCAGCACAGACTCTGATTTAGGGAGTGTAGTCTGCAGTTAAGTCAGCTCTATGTGGAATATTGTATTTTAACGAAAGAATTCTCCAGTTTGTTGCTATTTTATCTCCTCATCAGACCTGTGTCCTGTAGGAGCGCTGGCCGCACGTCAAGTGGTATCGGTTTCTGGCATCGGGACCTCATTAGGGATGGGCGGATCGATACCAAAGTATCGATATATCGATACCAAACGGCTACTTTTTAAGTATCGATATTGGGCAAAAAGTATCTATACTAATTTGCATATGTAAAAAGAAGGCGGGGCAGCAATTGTCAACCCAAAAGGATGATTTATTTCTTTGTTCTGAGCCAAAACAGTCCACAACAGCAAAGGATTGAACTGAGCCAGCCATATCATTCTGGTTTAGGTTCTGTTTGTCTTTAAGTATTAATTTAAAATTTTGTTTATGTATTTAATTTCACATTAGTATTGTTTAATTAACCAGTTAAAGTAATATAATTTTAATTGACCAGTTAATTATATAAAATTTAGAAATGTCTATTGATGGAAATACATTCACCCATATGAAATGACCAGTATCGGTATCGGTATTGGTATCGACAAAAATGACCCCAAAAGTATCAGTATCGTATCGATTCCAAAAAATGTGGTATCGCCCATCCCCAGACCTCATTAATGAGTACGAGTATGAGTACAAGCATGTGGTATCGGCCCGATACAGGTGTATCCCTAGTAGAAGTAGAAGTATTAGTCACAGTATCCGTAGGAGTAGAAGTGACAGGAGTAATAGCTAGTGAGTAATGGTTCACACATTTTTCACGGAGAGAGTTTAAGATCGTGTCAAGACTAAACCGGGACCTGAATTAATAGACCTACATTAGACCTGAAATGTCTAGAGCAGAAAAAAACAAGACTGAATGTATCTGTAATTTAAATGAATTTCCAATTTGCAGTAGCTGTCTGTGCATATTTACTTGTTAAAATAATCCAGGTTTGTGAAATGCCATCATTGCGTACTATGCGATACTGAACTAACCGTGGCTGTTAGGATTATACCAGTACGCCACAGGAAAACAGAGTTGACGAGGTGCTGCACAGTCTCTGCGTGAAGCTATAATGAAGCTATGACTTCGCCCCTTGAGCTCGCGCTGACATAAAATGCAAGAGGGTTTCTGTTTTTTAACACAAAGCAGTTCAAAGACACAGTGTGACAGTGACCGGTGATTGTCCTTGTTCCGCCCCGCGATGATCTGATGTTTTCTGGCTCTTTGTGACTGGAACCCATGAATACAGCCTTTATACTGACCTCTGCAGCATGACCGCTCGGCGCTAGCAACCAGAATATGCTTCATTGTCACCAAAGTGGGGCAGTGCCACTCGCCTCACCCTGTCTCACAGCACTAAAGGCTAAAAGGGACAAAAACAATTTGGTGATATTTTGCAATTCGAATGCCATTTTAGTCTTGGTTCAGAGTTGCATTGTTTTGGTTTAGACATCATTTGGTTCTAGTTTAGTCCAGATTTGCTTCTGGTGCGGTCTGCTCCTGTGTGGTGAACTGTGAAGTGAGATTGCTGCACTCAGTTATGGCTACATCCAAAACTGAAAATCACAGCAAACCATCCCACAATTTTGGTGTCGTTCCAATCGCAAAAGTTGTGGCTCAAAATATCCCTCAGAGCAAACTTAAAAAACCTCCCTTATCTCTGATTAACAGTGTTCAGAGTTTCACCTGCACCGTTTCTCACTCCTCTGTGTGATTCGTTTTGGTTCTTTTTCTCGACTTTGTAATGTCATGCAAAGCCGCCATGTTTGTTTTGATACAGACACATTGTGGCTTTCTCTTGATCAGGGGTGCCCAAAGTAACAATTCTGTTGGCCCGCCAGAGAGTGACCTACTTTTGCGTGCATATGATTAATACTAACTCTCTCCCATTCATTCTCAATGATAAATATGGATGCAGTACACCTTTTGAAAACCATCGTCAAATTGGGGGCGCTGTTTCACTCCTTTCGGAAAGTTAAGGAAACACTTGTGATCTCTTGGTGTTTATCACAGATTGTTGTAGCATCAACTCTCCCAGTTTACCAACTTCTATTGCAAAGGTTGTTGACGTCAACAAAGGTTCATGTTAAAAATTGACTTATAATTTGGTGAGGAGGGCCAGCTCCGTCCTGGGCGGCCCCCTGGACTCAGTGGAGGAGGTGAGGGACAGGAGGGTGTTAGCCAAGCTCACCTCCATCATGGACAACACCTCCCACCCACTGCACGGGACTGTAGAAGAGCTGAGCAGCTCTCTCAGTGGCAGACTGAGACACCCTCAGTGCAGGACGGAGCGCTACCGCAAAGCCTTCATCCCCACTGCTGTCAGACTGTACAATAAGACTGTGAAGTAACGCCGACTGTAACAAGTGAATTTCTCCTTTGTGAGATCAATAAAGGTTTATCTTATCTTATCTTATCTTATAAAAGAATTGATGCTGATCTGACACTTTCAAAATGATCTAATGTTGCATTTTCTTTGAGTTAACAAATGAATGAGGTAATGAATGAGCTGCAGATATAGGTGTTGTTGTTTACATTTTGCACTATATTGCTACAATAGTTGATTATGTTCTACTAAAACTCGGCTTTTGCCATAGTAAACATTTGTTTTAATGAAGCATGTTATTTCCATAGAACCAAATGCAAATGTATAAGCTACTGAAAAATAAAATAAAGCAATTATTATTAATTGCAGTTCTATGTGTTTAACGCTTGACATCGCCACGTTTGGCCCACGACCCACAGAACTTTTTAATTTTGGCCCTCGGAGACAAAAAGTTTTGGCCCCCCTACTCTTGATCGTCTGTCAATCATACCTGGCTGGGATATCTATCTATATATTGGGTCCATATAATATACTGGGAGAGGCTAAATGCTGACAACATCTTTGGTCTTTTTGTGTGACTGAGCGCACGCGTAAAGACCAGACAGGTACGCATCAACTCGTCTAAGCTCAGGTAAAAACAGGAAAAACGGCGGCCTATTTAATCCTGATTTGTTTCAGATTTAGGCCTGTTTAAATCTTTGTTCCAATATTGTTCTCTTTCTCCAGGTTTGGTCCTACCTATGAATCTATCTGGGTCTTGGCTCATTTCAGTCCATTAGTAATTCAACAGCTGATGTACGTTTCTCCCCGAGATGGTACTTGCTGTGAAATGTTTCAGAATCTCTGCACTACAGCAGGTCAGCGAATGGGATTCCTGTCACTGGGAGATGAATTTTAATGAGTGGCATTTCGGAAAAGTCTGCTGCCACTGCTCTGAGTTCGAGGGTCGGTGTGGCCCTTCAGCTGCAGAGTTGCCGCAGTGGCATTAAAGATGCTGATGTGCTCCGTGAGGAAGAAAGGGGTGGTTTTACATTTTCAAGGAATGTTAAGTGCCGCTGTCGACCATATGTTTCCCAAACGTAATCTATTCATAGCTTAAAGGCATTGTAAACAAAAATGGTAGCCTGGTCAACCACACCCTTTCACTTTCTTAATAAAGTGGGTCTGGAAGCTCTCTCTCTGAAATCAGCTTGATAGCCCAGGATTTGTTTTCGTCAGTCATTTTTCTAAGCTTAAAGCGCCAGTTTTGCATCCAACAGGCCAGTCCAAAGCAGTGTTTCTCAAACTGATGCACACAGTTTGTTCCATGTAGTACCGGTGTCCCTCTTTTGTGTTTTGTTTGATTTAGAATCGTAATCATGTACTTGGGTTCTTCCAAATCACAGTTTAGAATGACTCAAGTCTTAGTTTAATCCTATTTATGACCTAATTTAGCTCTAGGTCGACCTGGTATAGGTTTAACCTCTTATCCCCCCACCTTAACCAAGTGCATTTATTCCAGTTCCGCTTTACCCCAGTCTAAAAGCTTCTTGACTGGAGAGCAACAGTGTAACGCCTCATTTGAAAGCTAAGGCCTACAAAACTGATCCTAAATTTTATCATCACATTTTTAAAGCTTTTTTTCCATGTTTTCGTTACTTTTTTGACGCATTTTTCTTGTGTTTTCATCCTCGTTTTCGTTGCTATATTGACGCTGTTTTCAAGAAGCTTTTAGATTTGGGTACAGCTGAACTGAAGAAAATGTGCTTGGTTCAGGTGAGGGTTAAGAGGTTGAACCTTGGGGCGGAGTGTTTGGGTGGCGTTTGATATGAAAAGTGCGTTAATCACAGACCTAAAGTACGACTGCAGCTGCTGGGAAGTTCAATAAAGTCTATTTATTTTGCAACTGGATTTTTTTAGGTGTTAAATCTCTGTACAACTGTATTCTGATCACTTTTTCCCCAACCTCGGAAGTGATATGTATGATGATATGATGATTGATATGTTATTCTCTGTATATAAAGCAAAAAAGAGAAGCAAAGCATATTTCAACTTTTAAACTCCCAAGTCCAGGTTTGACTGTCACATAGTAAAAAGTACAACCTGGGAGTCGATACTTGTACAATGTTTCTCCAGCAACAGGTCCCTCCCTGTACAGGAAACCTATTAATTTCCTTTAGACGCCCTTTGAATTGTCAGCACAAATACTGCTGTGTTTAAAATGACATTCTGTCCGACCAAGTTTAGAACTTAATGGGGCAGTGGGGATTTGGGTCATTTGGTCATGAGGCCCTCAGTAAAAGCTTTTATAGCCCGCTCAGCAACAACGGCATGTGTCCCCTGGCTGCTGCAACCCGGGCCCGATCGGTTTGATAGCACTAATAAATAGCTGGTCAAGTGGCAACATTGTACAAAGTGCCCTGTTGTCACTTCTGCTTTCAGCGTGGGATACAAGGCGGGTTAATTGAACAAGCGAACGCTTAATGACCTCCGGAGAGTCATGGCGATACAATAGATGCAAGTGTGAGGACCTGGATGTGGCGTGTTGTAAGTTATCGAGAAAGGTGAGGACAGGGGCCAGTGGGAGAGTTTGGGCTCGGTGGAAAACAGCAGCAGCATGAAAAGTACTTTGCTTTAGCCAAATCCCAAGGTCCCAGTTAAACTATTCACGCTGCGCACGGTTTGAAAGGCAAATACGACTTCAGCGCTCCGTAAACAAGTCCAATCAGGAGAGTAGGCCCACGTCTAAAGCAATTTCCTCCAATAGCCTGCATTAAAGTGATGGTCTATGAGTCTAAATGTATTACAAATGTAATAGAATGCATGCAGTTGACCTTCTGGGCCTATATTTGATGTAAATAAAGTTACATTGAAATGCCTTTGCTGATCTCAGCAGTACTGTGCGTGGATCAATGAGAGGAGCTTTCCTGTGCACAGGGAATGAGGAGAGGCTTTCAGATCCAATCATGAACTAGATCGTTTACTTGTAAAATCTCTCTCTCCTCATTTTGCAATCCTCTAAGCATTGCCGATACCTGAAAATGAATTTGCATTAATAACTTTTTCCTTTGTGTTCATGTTTTTGGACCGGACAGTACAGAGGGAAATAGGGTGAAGAGACATTGAGGACTCGAACCATGACACTGATGCTGGATAAGAGGGCAACCTTGACTAGGCTAAAAGGTGCACTAGAACATTTCCTTCCTCAATTTGCAAAAAGGGTCAGAACTTAACATTATTTTTGGAGTTAACCAGCGAATATATATCTCTGTTTAATTTAATGCACCCTGGAGGTGTTTTAAAACATTTTCACCACATTATGGTAAATCAATGTATGTCTCTCATCAAAATCATAAAACAATTATGGACCATTTTGTTCACCGTTTATTAGTAATTGGCCTAATTATCTGTCAATTTAAAGTCATTGCTTACTTTAATAGCAGATGTTTGTTAAAGGCTGCAAAGACAACAGACCTTGATGCAAATTCAGCCAAACTGTTCTGGCCAATGTGGCACGTATTTCTAATTGTTGTGATCAGGCTAAAGGTTGGCTTGTGTCATGAGGTAGTGTTTACTAGCACTCAGAGAGCTTCAGGATATGCCTGCGTAGCATTCAAGAATTAGCACGGTAATCAGCCAGTTATTAACTAGAGAGATAAAAGAGCACACAGTGAGGCACTTATGACCGTCATGTCTTGTGTTTCACACTGTTAACTGTCTATTTATGTCTTTTAAAGGGGGGGTATTATGCAAAATCGACTTTTTCAAGCTTTACATCATGTTATTAAGTCATTCCCTCATTAAAACCATGCCTGAAGTGTTGCCTTAGCACATTCACGTATTTTCGAGTAATCTGTAGAAACTCTGATTTTAGGGATAAAACGCCTGATTCCTTCAGGAAACGCCCTCGACCTCCAGGATACGCCTCCGACCTTTCGTCACCAGCCGAGTAACCAACCTCTGCTCCTCAGCAGAACCCCCTCCCCGCAGTGTCTAGCCCTAAGACGTAAACAGAGTCATCATGGAGGATTAGCTTCATGTGTTGTGAACCGGAGCCACAGCAGACTTTTACAAAGACACACATCAGTGTTTCTGTTACCGAAACACCCAGGATTAAAACCGGTGACAAGAACGCTTATTTCAGCGGCTGGTTCTGCGCTGGGCCTTGATGATGCACAGAGCCTCCGGAGAAAGCTAATGCTAAGCTAAACCTCGAGTCATCACGTGAAAACGAGAAATATGCACAAATAAAGTCAATAAAACCACCACACACATAAAGAACCGTTTAACAATGATCACACACGGAGCCAGGCTTGTTGATTTGGAAGTTTATTGCTCACATTTCATCTACAATGGGTCATAGCCGAGTGGTTTTCTCCCGGAGCTAACAAGCTAGCCGCGACAAGCTAACGGGAAAATTCACTGAATACAAGCAGCATATTATGCATTGAAAACGTCACTAAAACAGGCAACTGCTTGAAGCTGCCTTTATGATGATCACACACGGAGCCTGGCTTGTTGATTGTGTAGTTTATTGCTCACATTTCATCTACAGTGAGTCGTAGCCGAGTGGTTTTCTCCCGGAGCTAAGGCACTATTAGCCGCGACAAGCTAACAACCTTCACCTTCACAACATTCATTGAAAACAGGCAGCATATTATGCACAAATAACGTCAATAAAGCAGGCAACTACTCGAAGCAGCCTTTACGATGATCACACAATGAGCCAGGCTTTACACATTTGTGGTTTATTACAGACTTTTCATCAACAATGAGCTGTAGTCGATTATAACAAGCTAACGGGGTAACCTCGAAAAACCATTGTCCACCTGCACAGACAATGTCCGTCTTTGAATGGTATGGGCTCCTGCAGATCCTGGTGTCGTCCATGGGGGTATAGTTAGAGATCCATAGGGCATGGCAGATGCAAAGAGATAGCCTCCAAACAGCAGTTATTTTTCAGGCAAGAGCCCCTTCCAAGCTCCAAATAATATCCTGTGTGGCCATTGTTCACAAAGTGATAAACACTAGCTCCTTTCCAACAATAAAAATTAAAATGCACCGATCGTAGTTTCAATACTGTTGAGACAACGAGCGCAGTGTTGTGATGCCACAGACAGCGTGTGGAGGGGGCGTGTCGGAAAGGGTCAGAGGTTCTTAAAGAGACAGAGGCCTATTTCAAGTCATTTGCAACCGCCATTTTGAAAGAGCAATTTTATACAAGGCAGTTATTCTAATTTACTGCATTGACAGACCAACAGAAGGTTTCGTCATCATTGTAGTGTGGTATAGACTGGTGCTATGTGGCTGAAAAAAGCATAATACCCCCTCTTTAAGAACTTTGGAGTAACCTACATGTATATAGTCTTAAACACGAAGGCTGGAAACAATGGTTTTATGAGAAAAACGAAAAATATTCTACATAATGTAGCATTTAAAAATAACTCTATGGCAAATGCAAATTGTAAGTCTACTGTTAACTGCTACTTTACGTCACAAACATCCTGCCAAAAAATGCTTACTTTTGTCTGGATTTTGTAGGTTTTATAAGCATCTGTCAAGCGTTAAGAGGACAAAGAAATGTAATACTCTTCTAAGAAATAGCGCAGAGTTAGCAGCTAATATTTAGCCTCACATTAGCTAGGATTTCACACTGCATCATTTCAAGCCGAGACACAGGACAGCTATTTTTGTCTTGATTTTGTAGGTACACTTTGGAACATCTGTAAAGCATTATGGCACAAAGCCTGTGAAGAGAAAAGTCAAACGTAGCATGGAGCTGAATGAGCTCACCCAGAGGGTCCACGGCTCTACCCACTGACCCACATCCCAGCGGCTGAAATCAAACTCTCCCCTTGGGGCCTGATGAAACAGCTCCATCTGCCAACCCTTACCCTGCGAGGACTGGGGTACCAGGAAACGGCGCGGTGCTTGGAGAGAGCGAGGGAGAGAAGAAAGAAGGAGAGAAGATACAGGGATTGGCCGGCCCATCACGCAAGTCTGAACATTTGTTTTATGTGGTTTACTGGAATCTCAAGGACAGTCTCTGTAGCCAGAACAGAAGTGCGGAGTTAACCTTAGAAGTTTAAAGTAGACTGTAGGCACGCAAAGGACTCTGTAACCGAGAGTACTAAATCAACGCAATTCTATAACACAGAGTGATGCCAGTAAAGAAAAAAAACAAGCATTTGGGGTTAAAATGTATGCAAACAAATGGTGGCAAGACAAATTGACAATAAACGTAAAGAAGCATATGACTTTTCTTTCTGATTGCTACAAGTAGGGAGTATGCAATGTGCAAACCATATGCCAATCCGCAGAGGGATCATTTCTGTGGCTATACCAACAAATGACCAAACCAAGTACTATTGTTTTATTTGGGAGTGTACGATGATATTGAATGTAGCTCAAAACCAATGTAAGCGAGTTGGCAACATGTTTAAAAGCAGTACTAAGTAACTTGTTTACCTTATTAAATCCTTTTCGTAGTCCTTCTGGGGGTAATACCAGTGTTAATGGGACGATTTGGGGGTCTTTCATCTCCCCCTGGTGTCTCTGGCCAGAAAACCACAATTGCAACATTGCTGCTTATGGGTTGGAGGCCCCAATACACACTAATGGTATCATGAAGAAGAAGCTAACAGGCTATCGGGCAAAGCTACCTGCGGACTGGCGCCACTTAAACAGAATTTACAGCCAACTTTGAGAGAAAAAAAATATCTCCATTGTGTAATTGGATGTACAATATCCCTCTCTCCCTTTGTCTTTTCTTTCAGCGTAGTATTTACTCTCACGCACAATTAATGAGTGAAAAAAAAGCAACATGCTACGACACCTGTAGTGGCGCTTATGGCCTCTGGGGGTATGAGTTGCTTAGTTCTGCTTTAGTATCAGCCACAGCTATAAATGCAACGGGTCATCGAGAGGAGTGTATGTGTGTGTAAACATGTCAGAACGAATCAGGAAGGTATGCATGTCCTCTGCTAAAAAACTGTCAACATGATGTCTGAGTGGAGAGTAGAGAGAGAGAGAGTGAGGGGAGAGAGGGCTTGTCATGTTTTTCATCACGCCGCGGCCCTTCGTCACACTGTATTCCCTGTCCAGAGCTCCGTGAAGCGTGGGTATACCTCCGCACACATCTCATCCGTTCCACTGCACCAGGCACTGATTGTGAAGGAAAAACAGATGTCAGCGTGTGCACCGGCCGACCGGCGGTGTTGAAGAAAGGTCAGGGGATTCAGCGAGAGGGTTAGCGCCTGCATACATTTGAAATGCACTGCTTCATGGAATCAACGGTGAAGTCAAATGCTGATTATCAATCCGAGTTAGATCAGGAATTTGCATAGAACAAATGGAGGGTAGGCTTGAGCTGCTGTGCCTTATACTGTATGTGCCATCGCTTTCTCCAGTAGCACCATTATCTTTGATTCACTGCAGACATTCAAAACCAGCGCACTTTTGGTGGAAGGACGTCTGCGCAGGCCGGTTCAATGATCAAGAAATGTTTTTTTGCGCAACATAATTAACATTTTTAGTGGCAACGGTCGCATTAAGCTGAATGTCTGCCACAATTCACTATAACAATCATTATTTTAAAAAAGGGTGCTGCTAGGATTAAATTGGCTGTGGTTATGCTTCCTTGGAGAAACACGAGTCCTGATTTCATGGCAGATACACATCCTCCAGTTAAGGATTACCGGATTACTGGCTACTTTTGCATGTTTACTTTATTTTGTTAAAATGGCTGAAGGCAGAGCAATTTGGGATAAAGAGCTAATCAATGATGGCAAGAACATTCCCAAGTGATTCAATTACTAAAGTTCAAACTTAAAGCGATAAAAGACTTTCAGAGAACTGTTTCGTGAACATGTTTGTAAATGGATTTGTGGACGTTATATACGTTATAATATGACCTTTAGTGAATGCGTCCCAAGCTACACGTGTTAAAATTAGGGCCGGGACTTTTTTAGATTAATTACGATGAATTAATTACAAATGGTTTAGTGCAAAAATATTAATAGAAACTAATCGCACTAAACTTCAACACCTGCAGACTAAAGCCAAAAACAATTTGACTGTCAAACTTTATTCACACAGTTAAAGAGACTAGATGCAAGTTGGCTTTGTTATACTCACTACTGCCACCTCAGGTCATACGTGTAACTGCACCTTCTATATTAAGCTCGTGCATGACGGCACTTCGGACCCGAATTTACACCTTTTTGAGTGACAGTGCAGGATTTTAGAGGCGGTTGTGGTGAACAGGTCTGGGCACATTCTACACATGAGGACATGGCTGGAACATGTAGGGGGAGGAAAATACATCATTTTGAAAACATTTTAAACTCTGTATAGTCCCTTTAAGCACCGACATTAACCCATGTAAAAAGATAATCCTCCAAAAAGTGTTTGAAATGTTAACACAGGCCTCACATCTCCACTTCAGATAGGTTCAAATGCAGGAAAATACAAAGAAGCCCCTAAAATATACCTCTAAAAAACAATTACCACCCCTAAATAAATGATGCTTAAATGCAATTAATTGCGACTAATTAATTACAAAGGACATCATTACCTCGATTAAATGTTTTTAATCGAGTCCCACCACTAGTCAAAATTTAAACCAATTATACAAAAGCAAGAGTTTTGGCTTTACTTGAAGAAAGTGAACATCTTTATCTAACGTATAATTTGAGATAGCTCACAAACAAAAATGTATTTCTTTTCCTGACCTATTCTTACGACTTGTTTCTTTTACTCAGAGGATCAGAAGTTCTCTCCCGACGCAGCAAAAAGGTCCTGGGTTTGATTTCCCACACAATCTGTCTGTCAGAGTGTAGTTCTCCCTGCGTGTGGGTTTCCTCTGGGTGCCCCGGTTTCTCCAACAACCAAAACTAATCTTTCAGCGAAGTAATCCCGGCCAACCCTCGCTCAAAATCAAGGGACGTGTCTCCGGGCCCTGCATGCGTCCTGGCCATCACTGCAACTGTCAAGGTTAAGGCTAACTTGTACTTTGTTGTTGCTGTCGGGAAGTTTGTCAGGTTTCCCCAGTGGCATTGGAGGTGTAAAGGACATATTTCACTTTCATACTTTAACCGTTGTTTTGACACGCCTAAGTACATGTAAATGGGGTTATTTATTTAGGGAAGGGCATTCGACGTCCAACCAATGTCAAATCAATAACTCAAATCACTGTGTGCACTTGGGGAAAGCCAATTTATAGCGACAAGCCCAGAGGCTAAAAGCTGGAAATAAATATTTTGGTATCTATTTTGTTTTTAGATATACTAGTACTTGAAGTCTTAATTGGTTTAGGAAGTGCATCATGACAGCATTAGATTTAAACCAGCAATGAGTGCTTTTCCTGATAAAGGTCTAATCAATGCGTTTGCTGCTATTAGCATAATGGCTCCAAGTTAATGGCACTCAATGGCCTTCTGCTACATTGAGCCCCCAAGAACAGTAAATAAACGCTCTCGGAATAGGATCTTAGCACGTTAGCACATTCTCCAGTCCATACACTGGCCCAGCAGCCCTGTACTGAGCTTAGACCGGGATCAACTCTCGCCAAGCCCACCCCCACAATCCACTCTGCCCTAAGACCCCTGGACGTCTCAGAGCGAGGGTGAAGGGCTAATGTGGGCATTAGCAGAGCAGGTGGGGGTTCAGGGATTCAATTAACCTCCATGAGCTGCTTGATATGTTTAATGTGCCCCGTAAGTAAAGGCTGAATTCATATGAAGCAAACATGAGTGCGTCACTTTGATTTTAGTGAAACAGTAAGTGGATTGGCTCGTTCAGGCTGCAGTCATACAGATGTGAGCAAAATCTAAGGGGGGTACAATTAAAGGCCCTATACCTAATTGTTTTTTGTTTTTGTTTTTTTACAATGAAAGGAAGAAGAAGCCACCTGAATTAATATGTTAGCTGTGGTCCAAACTCACTCCTAACTTTTCTAACATATGTGTAAATTCCTGATTCTTCACAGAGATCAGTTTATGAGCACATTTCTCAACTTGCAGGGTTATGTTTTAGGGTCATTGTTGTGTTTTTCCCACTCATGTCTGCGTTTACAATATACTAAAGGAGGGCAAGCCAAAATGTGTTCAACTACTAGAAAAAACTCTGGTATAGTGCCTTTAAAGGGACTAGGGTCATTTTTACACTCATTACTGCCACCTCAGGTCTTACGCGCAACTGCAGTGTCTATATAAAGCTCCTGCATGACGGCACTTCGGACCCGAATGAACAACTTTTTGAGTGACAGTGCAGGATTTTGGCGGCAGTTGTGGTGAACAGGTCTGGGCTCATTCTACACATTAGGACATTGCTGGAACATGTAGGGGGAGGAAAATATATAATTTTTACATTTTTAAACTCTGTGTTGCTCTTTCGTGGCTTTTGTGTTACGATTTTGTCACTTTCTTGTTGCGTTGTCATCCATTTCTTTTTTGGGCATTTTTTAATTGCCTTTTTGTCACTTTCCTGTTGCTCTTTTGTGGCTTTTTTCATCCCCCTTTTCATCCAGCTTTTGTCGCTATTTTGACATTTTTCATGAAGGTTTTAGATTGGGTTGAAGCTGAACAGGAGATAATGCACTCTGTTAAAGTGGGGGTAACTAACAAACCAATAATGGTAAATATTTGCAAGATAATAAACCTAACCAAGCAGTGCATCTCAGTGTCCTTTCAGTGGAACTGTCTCAGCCATAGCCCTCCTCCAGTGACGGGTGCACCAGGGGGAGACATGTCAAGTTCGGGGCCGAGCGGAAAAAGTGGTGGCAAAGTCAAATACCAACAAGGGGTTTATTTATTTATGTTTTGCACCTCAGAGTGACAGAAGTTTGGTCTATTCCCTCCTCACCATCCAAACTGACCTTATGGCGGAAACACATTAGTTTCCACTTAATCCCAATTAACCCCAAAACAACAAATCCTGCCACACCTCATCACTCCGGTGGGGCCAATCTGCTACTTATGCAACCTCCTTTGTCAAAAGCCCCCGAAAACTGACCAATCACAAGACCCCGTGCCTTATCCCGGGCAATAATCTGATAATCTTGCACCATCTCTCCTCCTGGCGGCACAAGCCAAGGTCGATGTCTATTGTTATTCATGGGGAAGGCTGTGAGAGGTCAAGATGAATGATAACATCAAGCGTGTCGTAACGCTACACTCCAGGCCTGTGGGGGGCAGCGGGCATTATTTTCATCATGATTCAAAATTCAGTATGCGCATATTAATGAGGAGATTTGTCATCGTTATAGCGCGCAAATGCCATTGTGGGTGATATTTAGATGATTGCATGCCACAGCTTTGGAAACATGAAACAAATCACCCGTGCTTGATGGTATACTCTTTTGCACTTTTAAAACAACAAACAGATAATGGAGATGTAAAACTACTGCACATTCAGTGTCACAGCAAACCTTTTCTGCCATTTATGCCATAGACTTCGGGAAATTCCACAGTTACCATGGAGATCCGCCATCTTTGCAGCAGGTTAGCACACATTTCCATTGACTAACATAAGCTAAAAACAGTACAAAAAAATTGAGAAATTAGCCGTGGAACAACCCTGTTAGCTGCTGAGTTACTGTGGGTAAATACATGTAACTCACTGTGGTGTCCAAGCGTGTTGATGTGAACAATAACTCCAGTAGTTTAACTTTTAAAATCTCCATTACTTTACAATTGCAGATTACAGATGAAAGACCCCCCCAATCATCCCATTAACACTGTATTACCCCCAGAGGAACAACAAAAAGGATTTATTAAAGAGAATATAGTTTAAAAATGTTAAAATTATTATTATCCTTCCCCTACATGTTCCAGCAATGTCCTATATAGAATAAGTTACTTAGCTCTTCATTAAGTTTGTGGGAGCTCATCTTTTGTACATGGGGCAGTTGGGAACCACTGCACAATGGCCCTGTTTTGTGAAACTCAGTGGTTCCCAATGTGGGGGTCGTGATGATGATGTCAAGGGAAAAAAAAGAAAAATGTATTTCAGAAACTGTATATTGAAGCTAGTATTGAAAGCCAGGGAGAAGAAGTGTGTTTTCAGTCTGAACTTGAACTGTCCAACAGACCATGAGGACCTGACAGATATAGGAAGACTCTTCCACAGTCGGGGCGCTGCCACAGGGAAGGCTCTGTCACCACGTTTTGTTTTTTTTGCCAAATTACAAAGTAAACCATAAATACACATTTCTTTGTTTTTTGGCTCAATATTATCAATGTTATGAATTTGTCACAGTGGGAGTCCTGGATTGGTCACATTGTAATTTTGAGGGTCACAGGATGAAAGGTATGGGAAGCCTGGTGTAGTTAACGCGTGACAAAAGAGGGTGTTCTGTCATTATAAGGGAAAACGGTTTGAATAAAAGTTCTTGTTGATAAAATAATCAATGCACTATGACTATATAAGGCACACACAAAAAATCAGAGGAAGGGCGATAGGAGCAGTCATATAAAATGAAGAATTCAAGTCACTGCAAAACAGGCACAGGAAGTGGCCAGAGTGGACAGAAATAAAGCATGGTTAGACAGTGGAGCTTTTATTCAGAACTCTGAGGCCTGGGGAGATTCTGAGAAAGGACAAGAGTTTGGAACTGCCGCTGAAATAATGATTTTTGGGGTTGAGGAGAACGCCATCAAGTGGGGAGTGCAGTAAACTAATGTACTTTGGAGGAAAATGTCTGGACTGCAGTTTCGAAACATGTTATTGTCAGTCCTTCAGGAGCTTGCCAGGTTTTCAATTGAACTGGATTGTTTAGGTCCTCACCTCAAACAAACCAGTAAAGTTGACGGCCTCGAAAGCCCTAAATAGTACACCAGTATCTGATGAGACACGATTACCATTACCATTAAAACGCAATCGAAATTTGAATTTGGCAGGGATTGCTTTCCTCACATTTGCGCTGCTTCTCATAAATGCCTCCCAAAAAAAGCTGTCATCATGAAATCATTACAAGGGACAAGTGTAGGCCCACATAATTATTCCTACTTCTGTAAACATCAAACCCAGTGTTAGAGCCCAGTGTCCATTTGATGTAAATTAAACATGAGGGCTTCAAAGGAGCGGCACATCATTGCACAAGTGTGACATCAGCTTGGATTACCACCATGACTTTTTCAGAGGCTTGGATCTTCGAATTTCTATTTCTTGTATGTTATAATGTGAAGGGAGCCAAAACCAGGAATAAACCAGGAATAACCCATGCAGGACTAAATTTAACATGAAACCAGGAAAGCAGGGGCTAATACATGACCTAAACAACACAAGCCAACTAGGAACCAGTTCAAGTCTGGGACAAATGGACTAAACCACATCTAAGCTTGAAACGGATTTAAACTAGGACCAAAGGAATCAAATATAGTAACACTGGAGGATAAAGTCAAGAACGGACTAAGTCACGACTCAACCATCTGTACCCCGCCCTTTATCATCTGTCAAATAAATAAATAACTAAATTAAAATGAGTATGACAGGGCTATACTTGGTCCCAACTATAAAACAGGGCTGAACCCAGGAGTGAATAAAATAAAATAATCAAAAGTAAGTTTCCAAATTTGGACAAAACTAATAGTAAATGTCCACCTTGATTCTATCAGAGAGAAGTGCATTACCTCCTCTGACAGACAGGGGGCGTCCTCGCTCACTCCCACACAAAACCACAGGCTGCTGTTCTTCATACTGCGACTTCCAGGCTCAGTTTGATTGATGGCATTGACTGGTGAGCTGCGCTGTGCGGCACGAGCCCTGCTCTTTCTAATCACATCAGTGTTTGAAAATTCAATCTTACTTTGTACAGGAGAGGACGCACAGACACTGTCAAGGGGGGATTTCATTGATTATATTTTGAATCATGTCAGACTTTGCCAGACTTTATTGTCATTCAGATTTACAAGGGTAAACAGAATGAAATTGTGTTTCCTTGATTCACAGCGGCCTCCGTATATTGTTGCATTGCTTACAGTTAGTCCTTTTGTTCTTTTTGTGGCAGTAGTTATAGTCGTGGTAGTTCTAGACGCATTAGATCCACTATAAGTCATAGAACCCCAGTGAGTTTTTATTATCGCTCTCTCGCTCGCGTCTTTGGGCCAAGTCCTGCAGTACTCGGACACTGCTCCTCAGTTACACCTGTCACAATAACTACTATATTGACTTAATAATATTTTTGTGACTCTGTTATTGTTAAAAAATTGTTTGCTTTGGTGGCATAAACCGGTCTATATTCTTGCCGCAATATATCAAACATTTTGTTATCGTGACAGGCCTTTCCTCAGTCAGGTTGTTCTACCCTTTCTGGGATAGAGTCCTGAAAGCTTTGTGCCCCTCGCCAACTGTAAAAAGGTCCATTAAAGAGAGACAGGATTCTCTTGCAAACAATAGCAGACGGAGACAACCACGAGGCAGAAAGGGAGAAAAAGTTATAGACTTATCAAATGGACTAAAATGGGAAACCTCAACAATGCAGTAAACGGCTACTTAATAGAATAGAAAAAAAGTGCCTCATCACATAACTCATTCATGTATCGTACTATGCTACACCATACATCAGAATACTTAGGAAACCATAAAATATAAGATGACACGGGTCAGTTTGCTCACAGAAATAGTGCTGAGGTCACGCCCCTTTCGAAGACTTGACCGAGATGCCAATATATGACATAGCGATCTCCTGTATTGATCGGGCGAGGTGTCCTGCGGCTTGTCGTGTTGGTTTAGAGCAGCTTTAGCCCTGAATTTGACCCTTTCACAGCTCTTTGCCATGAACAGGAAGTGGTGATGGAGGTATTAGGAGGAAAGCTTGACTTCTCTGGCCAAGCACCAAAGATGAACAATCAACACACTTTGATAGGGAAAAATAGATCTTAATAGAAGAGGTGTAAAAAGTACCAAAAATATATATATATTCTTCCTCAAAATGTATTTAGTGTGTGTAAAATTTAAATCACCTGTCTCCTTGCATTTTAGTAAGATTTGGCACGGCTCTTAAATATTTACCCACCCTTCTGCAATTCAAATTTATTTGTGCTTGGGATTGGCATAAAGCCTTTAAACCATGACTGAAATTATTTGAAATGAGGTCTAAGCCAAAAGTGGACAAGAACATAAATAAAACTGTCTCTAAATTAAACAGACCGTGACCGTCTGTCGTTGAACAGATCAGCTGTAAGTATGGGCTTCTAAAATACTGTAAATAATGTACTAATAAGTCTTCATAGTTTAAGTATTGTGATATAGTGGCACATATTCATAATGCAAACTTAACTACTACTACTAGTAGAAGTGACGGTGGTGCAGTTGGTAGAGCGGGTCGTCTCGTGATCGGAAGGTCGTGGGTTTCGTATCCCAGCTCCCGCACACTTTCGTTGTGTCCTTGGGCAAGACACTTCACCTTACTTGCCTCCAGTGTCTGCGTTACACTGGTGTATGCATGAGACAGTGAATGGGTGACTGATTAATTACTGTAAAGCGCTTTGGGCCTGATAAAGATAGAAAAGCGCTATATAAGTTGAGTCCATTTACCATTTTACTACTACTACCACCACCACCATCACCACCACCACCACAACCACTACTACTACTACAGTCAATCTAAACAAAAACAAGCTTAATTGATGGCAGGGTGCTACTGTCTATTTGCACCTCCTGAGTGTTTCTTGAGAGCTCATGTAACAAGTCAATTTCTCCATTGTGGGATCAATAAAAGGCTTATCTTCAAGTGTCTTTTTGAAAGTAAATGGTCTAAAAACACTCTTAAACCACGTAACTTCACATATAAATCTATCATCATATGAAAAAAAATCACGTTAGCCCCCAGCCCCCTCTGGCTTGATGGGCTCACGTATATATGGGCTGCACGTATCTCTGGTAATAGCACTTTTCTACCTTCATCAGGCCCAAAGCGCTTTACAGTAAGGAATCAGTCACCCATTCACACTCTCATTCATTCACCAATGTACGCAGACACTGGAGGCAAGGTGGGTGAATTGTCTTGCTCATGGACGACAACGACAGTGTGCATCTTTAGGAGCTGGGATTCGGACCCCCGATCCCCGATCAAGTATCGTTTTACGGACAACCTTTGTCATTTTGATTTATTCACAGTTGCAAAGACTATGGTGAAAGTAGTTTGGATATGATTTGGGTTTTTTTTGGTTCTCAGGCTAATGATCCAATCACAATGCAGAATGAGCCCCAAAGCTTTGGCTTGCCAAATCCAACATCCGACACCAGTACGGAGAAAACAGAAAAATCCTTGCTAACAAAATCCCTGCACCAGCCAAGTCCAAATTAATGCCAGCACATGCTTCCATTAGCTTACGAACTCTCAAATAAGATATAGATTTGAACATAAACTAAAAATAAATATGCAATGAAAACCAGAGGCCTTTCTTTTTTAAATAGCAAGAGCGCATAGCCTACCCTTGAACGCACAATTCGATCTGAAACCTGGCAAAACAAAACAGACTTCATAGATAACAAGCTGAGAAGTTATCCTCTCGAGCAAGACCCGATTCAAGCACAACCGTTTAGAAATATACAAAGCCCTGAAGTGTACACCTGCACCGTGTAATGCAGGTCGATACATGCCCACGCACGTAGACACGAACGGCTCGTAGATGCCTCCCACCGGCCGGGGAGCACGCTCGGCTGACCACTCCTCACGTTTACGGTGCGCTTTAAGTGTTTAACCCCATCACCGCCGCCGGGCCGCCGCTGAGTGCTATTGATCCTAATGGTCGCGCGGAATGGGGAAAGCTAATCCATTAAGGACTGAGTGGGTATGTCGCCTGGCTCCCCTCATCAGACTGGGAGAGGGAGAAAAAGAGATCAGAGAGAGGCTCATAAGTCGTGCACAATGAGACAGTGAGGGCTCAGGGATGGGCAGTGAGGGGAAATGTCTTATTAGGGCCAGACACTTCCATTTGTTTATCGCAGGGGTCTGCAGACACTGTAAGGATGCTTTCTTTTAGAGTAGCGTTCGTTAATTAGGCTGTGACAAGGCTAAACTTATAGAGTATATAATTAAAGAGATTGTTTACTCGTTTTACAGGGATTCATTTCAAACTGAAGCTAAATAAGACTTTCACCACTTTGCCAGGTCTGCCATCATCGGCAAAAAGTGGGCACAGCAAATACAGGCTTGACACAGGATCCAACCTGAAAAAAGTAAATTGGCAGCAACTCAAACTTTTTTTTTGAGTCAACATTTGAATATAAATCAAAAAACTATGGTGTCAAATTTAAGTCATGGATTATAGTTTTTATATGTAAAGTCATTATGGGCAGACATTGTTTTATTGGAGACCATGTATTTGAGAGCACTGAATTTCACTGAAAATACACTGCCTGACTAAAAAAAAAAAAAGTACCACAAATAAAGGTCACACGATCTAGAATAACATTTATGCCGTGGCATCGCTACAAAAGATCCAGCATAAAAAGATTTTGTATTGATGGATAGAGTGCGACCACTGCACAAAGCCATCTCCAAGACATCCCAATGATTCTCAATGGGGTAAAGATCTGGACTCTGTGGCGGCCAATCCATGTGTGAAAATGATGTCTCCCTGACCCACTCTTTCACAATGCGACAATCCTGGCCCTGTAATCTTGGAACATGCACAAGACATCAGGGAAGAAGACTTTTTTTTTTGGCCATATGTATACAAGACCCTGTACTCTAAATTACCCCACATTTACACCTACTGTATTTTCCGAACTATAAGTCGCACTGTTTTTCATAGTGCTCCGTCCACACCAAACTCGATTTGGGCGTCAAAAACGCGCGTCACGCCCGTTGTTGGACGCCTGTGCTTATTGACTATGTGATTTTTTCTTCTTTCTTTAATTCAAATATATAATTTCACATGCTGCTAGAGGGCATTGCAGGCTAATCGAGCAGCAGAAAGAAAGTTTGGAGGGAGGGACTGGCGAAAAGCGGAGGTTACTCTGACCGCAATGAATAAAACAAAACAAAGCTAATCACGGGCTAAAAGCTTGATGGCCACAGCTAGAGGAACGGGTTCACAAATGAGAGCTTGGAAAACGTGCTGCCGGGAGAGGCTTGTCAACAATGCAGTTACGCCTCAGTGCCCCTAGGTCGTTGCCATGGCGATTGTTCAGAAGTGACACCGAGGATGAAGATTTCAATGGATTTACCGATTTGGAGTGAGAGTTTGGTATGTTTTTTATGCTATAGCTATTTATTTATATGTTTATTTGATAGGGACAGAACAAGAAGCATTGTTATAATAACCGATGCCATGTTCATAAGCCGTAGGCTATAGCTAAAAGCTTATCTTAACTGTTTATGTGACATTATTATACGGCTCGTCACAACGTAAGTAGAACGCTCCATTGATTTGAATGAGATTTCCCAACATTCTATGTGCTTTCACAAGACCCCTCCGCTTTGCGTCGGGGTCCGGTTCGCCCTGTCGGTACTTATTTTCCCGATAATGACCAGCGTTCTATACATTATCCCTTAAAACATACCAGACACCTATTTAGTTTGTTGTTTATGCTTCATGTAGCTAACAATCAATGGGCTACGTTAGCATACTGTACGCCTATTCAGGGTTTTTTTTTTCTTCATGAGGCAATCTGCGGCTAGTGCGTGTTTGCTCACGTTTCACTACTTTCAGGGAGCAAAGCCAAACTGTAATATTAATAACCACAACAAGCCAATTTATTGTGACTCAGTGTTTGTGATAACACTCAGTGTTTTACTCACAAATATCTCAAATAACTCTGCTATAGTATAAAAAATCAGGGTGCAGCCTTTTTAAACTTAGAGCATAGAAAGAGTTAACTTGCTAGTAGGAAGCAAGAGATGAGCTGGATACCCACACACTCTCGCTCTGATGGATTAAAATTATTCCTTGGTGGTCCATTCGTCTCAGATTTCAAATGACTTTTTTCCCTTTTAGTTCCGCACTTAGCGCCCGACACACACACACGAGCGCACAGGCATAAACCCCAGTGTCCAGCTTTAAATCAATGACCAATCTCATTCCTAAACACACTTCCCTTAATTCGCTTTCATTTAGCTGCAGATGCATTATGGGTAAAGGAGCGAAAGGAGACTATGCAATTTAGTCGTGACACGCGCCCGGACCCCTGGATCACGGCGTCGTACTAACGATTAACTGCACAATCTTTGCCTTTTCTGAAATCGAGCAGCGAGCGGTTAGCCTCCTGGTAATTCTGCTTTTATTAAACCGGAGAGAGAGCGAGTACAGAAGGAGAGGAGAGAAGAGACGTCGTTAGAAGAGTGGATCTATGGCAGCATCGCCCTGCATCAATAAGGCTGTAGCCAGGCAGTTTTCAGTGTGGCTATAGTGATAAGTTGGGGCCTTGCATAAATAAAATAATCTAGTAAATAATGTCACATCAAAACGGTTTTAAAATTCAGATCACACATCAACAGAAACATGGTGACCTACAGGACTATCCGTGCACTTTAATTCACAGGGATATCAGCTTTTATGGATAAATTGATCCCATGTAGTGGAGATAGTAATGTCAACATTTGCAATTTGGCGGGACGGTAGCACAGCGGTTAGCGCTTCAGAGCAAGGTTTCGGGTTTGATCATCGGGCTGGACGGGTCCTTTCTGTGCGCATGTTCTCCTCGTGTCTACTTAAGTTTCTTCCAGGTGCTCTGATTTCTCCTACCACTAAAAAACTGTTGCACCTATTATATATATTCCTATATTTCTGCAATTTGGATAATGCTGCCAAATGTAACTTGGCGATATTGCACTTATTTGTATTTTGTTTTTGCATATAGCTTTTTTGATATGTGTTTTATTGTGTATGTTTAATGTGCCTTATTAAATTGACTATACAGAGTTTAAAAAATGCTAAAACTAAGTATTTTCCTCCCTCTACATGTTCCAGAAATGTCCTAATGTGTAGAACGAGCCCAGACCTATTCACCACAACTGCCTCTAAAATCCTGCACTGTCACTCAAAAAGGTGTTAATTCGGGTCTGAAGTAGCCTGGCACAAGCCAGACTGATCCTCCATGTAAAGAGGTACATGGGGACACAGTCTGTAATTGTGTGATTTGAATCTTGCTGACTCCGGCAAAACCAAGACAAGCCAATCATAGCACGGGAGGCAGTGCGTCCTCTTCCGTGCTAAGATGTTCTATCAACCAGTGCTCATTCAGGCCGTAACCAAAACAGTGAAGATGGCGGCCGCGACACAACGATCTTTTACCAGTGCCCCTTCTTCTGTTTTAAATTAGCTGGACTTGTCCTTAAAGCCACAGCAAGAAGCTGCTCCGAGGGCTTTCACCGGAAACAATCATGGTGGAGGACGTAAACGCAAAGCGTGGGTCGCTTTGTGTTTGATTGGCTCGCTCTCGTTCAAACTGCGATCGTTAGCCCTGCCTCGAGTCTTGATTTGGTAATATTACCATAATTCCAGGCTGTCTTTATATGTATTTATAAATATATTTTTAAAAAGTCAGTCTGGCTTCATGCCAGGCTAGGTCTGAAGTGTTGTCATGCACGAGTTTAATATAGAAACTGCAGTTACATGTAAGACCTGAGGTGGCAGTAGTGAGTATAAAAATGATCCACTTGCAGATGGAAATTAGCATGGTATAATAAAATCATGTACAATAGGTTAATCCTCCAGCCAGTTATTTCTGACCATTAGCCTGGCTCTTCATCTGAAGATGGGACCCTGAGCACCAAGCGACTGCTCATTGCCCCTTACAGATCGCCCCAGTGGCATCAAAGGATGGGTCAAATATCCCGACGGGGACCAATAAAGTATATCATAACCGTAACCAATTTAATTGTTCACATTCAATTTTCTCCATTGGTTCCATTGCAATCTACAAACTAGCTGGGCTGCTTTAAAATATGAATATCATTACATTTTACATTAAGAGACAAAAAAGTCCCTCATTAATTGCAATCATACTGAGCTTTGCAAAATAAAGATTTACATCCTGCTCTCATTGACTCACAAAAGTCTATATGCTGGAATTTTGCAAAAATGCTTTGTGTAAATGACATGTTCAAAAAACATTAATTTGTTAATTATGTATCTGAAGCTCACCTGTACATAAGTATTTGGCACAGTAAAAAGTACTATTAATATGACGTCCTATAGTCTGCCTTCAATGCTGGTTCTATGAGGTTCTGTTTCTTCCCCAATAAAACTTAACTGTTATAGTGACTATGTTGCCCCTTATACAATGTCTTTGGAGATAAAAATAGGCACAAGCTAAGGCCAAGTTAGATTTTCATGGTAGTACTGTAATGGGTTTACTACTTTCACATTAGTTCAACAGTATCACTATCAAAATTGCTTTATTGAGCCCTTAGGGGAAATTCTGGATGTTCAACCTTATAACAAAGCAACAGTAGTCATTATCGTAATTGTTTGCATTGAGTGCCCCTTCTCTTATAAACATGCCGTTCGCTCTGTGACTATTTCACTGGGAGATGATCTGTAAATGTTCCACACAATTAAAGTAAAAGGGGGCATATTGAGGACACCACACAGCTGTAATGCCATTTCTCATATAGCTCAGAAACAGACATTAATGCGCCTTTTAAGTATGTTCTTAGGGAAGGGGAAGCAGTGCACAAGGGGCTCGGAAAGAAAGAGGGAGAGGGCACTGAAGAGTGATGGAAAGAGTGGCGAAGAAGAAAAAGCCAAAGTTGTTGATCAAAAGAATCATTGCGTCGGTGTTTGTAACCTTGAGCTGCCTCGCCAATTAAATACACTTGATATTTATGATGCAGAGTGAGACGCGGAGGATTAAAATGGAAGCAGTGTGGGTATATGAAAGAGGAAGACGGCAATTACAGTGTGCTCAGATTTACTGTCAGGCAGCGGCCACTAAATCCTGCATGCATTCAGAGGAGGGGAGAGACAAAGTGTTTTCATGTAACAGTACAGTTTTAAAAAACAAGGGTAGTCATGCAAGGTTAGGCTAATAACCAAAACCACATCCAATAAGCTCCCTCACTTTATCAATCACCTGCACTATGTTGACTTTTCAATGGTCTGATATTGTATATATTGTCAGATTTATTTAATATTATTGATATATTTTTCTTGCTCCTAAAAAGTTATTTATTCGTTGCACATGAGATTGCCTATATTTACTATTACTTGTTTGCACATTATCCCGTTATCCTGCACATATTCTTGACTATTTGCACCCCCCGAGTGTAGAAGAAAGTATTTGGTGACAAAACATTAAAATCTTTGTGAGTGATTGTTTAAATGCATGTGATTTTAACATTTTGTATTAGAGAAGTAAGGTAGAAACAACTGGTAAAAACATCAGACCCAAAAAAACAGCTAAGTTTCCATGGCAACAATTAACCTTTTTTCCTGATGTAATCCACTGACAACACAAGGCATCCGGTATAAATACGACTGTAGCTGACTAGTTACCCCAAAAAGAAGCCAAAGCAGATTTCCAGACTCTCAGTCAAGTTACAGTTTCATGCATTATTCATTCACTCCCCATAGATACAGATGACAACGCGCCATAAAGGGGGTGTAGCCTACCCGAGAGCTGTTTTCTGGCGGGCTATAAACACATTTACCACAAACAAAGTCGAGTCAAAATCAGGGCCATATATATGTTTTTACACAGCAGAATGTCCAGTAGAAGCAAAAAACAGACTCATTACTGACAGTAGCTTTTGTAGCATGAAGCTAACGTCAGCTTCCTGGTTAGGATTGCACGTTCTTAAAGAGGGGGTATTATGCTTTTTTCAGCCACATAGCACCAGTCTATATCACACTACAATGATGACGAAACCTTCTGTTGGTCTGTCAATGCAGTAAATTAGAATAACTGCCTTATATAAAATTGCTCTTTCAAAATGGCGTTAGCAAATGACTTGAAATTGGCCTCTGTCTCTTTAAAGAGCTACTAACCCCTCCTTCCAGAGCCTCAGTATCAGAGCCTCAGATTTGAAAATCTCAACAGAAAGGGGGCGTTGCCTGGAGGACTAAGGGGCACGCGGGAGGGGTGAGGGGTGGGAGGGGCTTGAGGCGTCTGACTTCGACGCTGCACCTGCAGCGCTCCTCGTAAACAAAGTCCGAGCATGGGAGCATGGAGTTCCAGCGAGCGAACTTATTTAGCAACTTGTTCCACTGGGACAGCTCTACAGCTCTCTCTACACAGGGGGGGCATCGTGGCAGACAGCGGCCTTGTACCTGAGGCGCTGGGTCATTTATTCCTCTGTCATTTACAAAGCTAGCGGCTTAGCATTGAGCTCGATCGACGTTAGCATCGCAGCTAAGGGACGTAACCGTCCTGGCTGCTTCAGAATTTACCGATCTATTTTAGATGTAGACTTTTGCTGTGGTCTACGTGAACATGGGAGATGTGTCTCAGTGTCCTCAGCAGAGTGTGTGATATAGAGACGTGGCTATTTGTGTTACAAAGATTTTTATTATTTTTCTTACAGCAAAGTGCACAAAACATATCAAATAAATAAATGTAGGCCTGTATTATTGAGCAGGAACACTGTCTTTTTGAAATTGATTTTTGGTTTGCTATTGAAGATGTGAGACAGAATCATTCAGGTCATGTTTCTCTAAAGGCTTGACTGTAACATTGTGAACCCAAAGAGCCAGTTAGCCCTAAGTAAATAGCCTGAAGTAATTTCTATTACTAAATTTAGTGAACTAAAAGGTTTAACCAACGTAACACATACACGAAACTACCACTGAATGATGCACTGTAGAGTAAAGGCTATAATGAAGTATTTATATGTATGCTTTTTTAGTTGAATATTGAAATATTAATGAAAATTATAGATCTTGTTTTGTACCAGTACTTGATTCTGCACTTCTGGCTCTTACAACAGTGCAATTTCCAAATTATAGCACAATTTCTTTGGTAAAACTTACTACAAACTTACAGCTCACATTTCACTTGAGGTTGAGCTGCATGTGCCACTCACTTGGTCTACATAGATGTGTGCAATAAACAAATTGAACAGACAAAGTTGACGGGTTATGTTATACAATACCAACTGTAATAAATATACATGCAGTAAGTTTTCAGCTTCTAGAAACAAAGCGGTGCTGCATATACCTTCCTGTGACATATCTGACAGAACATATACAGGCTTCATTTTTTTTTACTGCCCACAATTAAATCTTGCATGAAACATTGATTTTAATCTATTACGTTGTCCAATGGGCACAGAGTGGTTCAGGCACAGGTGCTTTGTGTGCTCCTGATATGGGAGAGGATCCTCGACCACACTTTCAAACAGCAGGGCCATTAGTTGGTCAAAGTAGACTGTAAACAAAGCACAAAACATTTGTTCTTGTAAAAGCATTGGTTGTGTTGTTTTTAATGTGACATACCTGAGGTAGCTCTGGTCTTCATGCTCTCACTGTGTAGTCTCCACGCTTGAATTTTGGATACACTATGACATACAGCAGCAAAACGATTTGCCTTTTTTAATCATAATTCAAGGCACCAACCTGCACCTTAAAATTTCACAAATAAACATTAATATGCAGTATCTATTTTCTAAACATTTCAAAGTGATAAAATAACTAGTGAATATTTGTTGAACCTTTAGGATTCATTACCTGGCCAGCCTTCCTTTGAATAAGAAGCCCAGACTATTGTGAGAGAATCAGACTATGGATGCCTCAATATTTGAAGTGTGGTATTGTGGGCTTATTTTAGCTTAATCTTTCAAAAAACGTGGTGTTAACAAAAGGGTAAGAGTCTCTCGCATGCTGCTGTGCCTACAAAGAATTATAAAGAATTACAAAGAATAATAAATTGATATGTGAAGTGTAAATACATCAATATACATTAGATATTGGGAGGAGTAGTTGTAATTACACATACTTGATTTTGGCCACACTCTTGCATCATCCCCAACCAAAGGCCTGTGAAGACAGCGAGGGAACAGGGTTTTTTTTCAGATAAATGTTTATGAAATGTATTTACCAGGTGAATCTGCCCGCATGTCCCCGCCCAGTGTAACAGAGCCGCTTTCAAGAGCCTCCCTGATGAGGTCATCCTGCTCCAGCTTCCACTGCCAGTTGACCGTAGGGATGAGGAGCTTTGCCTGATGCCTATAGAAGCACTGCTCTGACAGTCCCTGAATATTGAAGGCCCCCAAGAACTATAAAATTAAAACATCTGTTATCATCGGATAATATATGGAAAAATAAAATGTTTTTGTAGTACCTTTGAAATCTGGCTAAATGATGAGCCGGTGAACAGCACAGCAGCACAGAGCTGTAGGTTTCCAGCTGGGATGTTGTTCACCATGGGCTGACTGGACCACTGACTGGAGAACTCACAGCGAGGACACTGTTGAGTGACCCAGACAGGACATCGCCTGAACAGCTCCAGCAGTTGGTCCTCAAGAACAATATATTTTTTGTCCTTGTGTGGAGGGACTTCAGCAGGAATGCTATATAAAATAAAGGATATTTCAACCCCTTAAAAAAACCAGGACGCTGTATATATTTTTTCAATTAAAACTCTAGATTTCCTTTGTACCTTGAACAGTTCACAGTGCTGGCACTGTCATCGATGTGGAAGCTGGGGTCAGATGCTGACACCTCACACCTTCTCCTTTTTAAAGGTGTAGAGGCTGCTCTGGGACTGTCAGGAAGAGGGATTTCCATCAGGTCCCCTGTCCCACAACCGACGCTTGTGTAAGCGGTCCGGGCTTGAGTAGCTGTACAAAACACAAACAAAATAAACACGTTTAAAATGGCAGTAATTACACAACTTGTGTCTAACTACAGTATATAAAAAAACAAAAGTGTAGACTGTTTTATACATAAAATGACAGTACTGTATAAAGGATAAATAGATTTCACCTTTGCGTCGCCTGCTCGGCTTCACATTGGCCTGGACACTTGCATGCCTTGTAATGACTGGATCAGTCTGGACATTTCTCTCTGCTCACTTTTGGCTGAAAACATAACAATAAATAATATTTATAAAGTGCACACACAAGTGACATGCAAACACATTGTTTGTATTGATGATTTATAGGAATACAACCTACGATATACTTTAGAATATGCCCCCCTATAGCAGATAAACCAAATATTTGTATCAGGTTAATTCTGGCTACAGTCGGCTACTAAAAACTTCCAAATGGTTTGGCATTTTGAAAAGCTGCGTCCAAATAGGTGTAAACTTTGGTTCACTTCAGAAAACTTGTCAACATGAACATAATTATCAGAATTTATCCTACTTTGTGAACCTGTTCAACAACAATGGCAATAACAACTATACTGATTCTGAAAGCACGTAAGACCAGCTCACATCTGTGAGCGCCCAATGACCACACGGTCCACCTGGAGTGGTCAGCCCTCTCCTCACTGACCACACGGTCCACCTGGAGTGGTCAGCCCTCTCCTCACTGACCGCAATCGAGCATCAAACGGGAGCAGAGCGCGCACGGAGCCGGTCAGTTTAGCCTCAGACACACAGTACGTTCTAGCTATACGTTAGCTTTACAGGCTAGCTTGTAGCTACTGTCAAAAGCTACAGTCATGTCAAACTTAGATTAGTTTGGTGCTCAGACTCGTGCACATTTGCGCACAGTGTCGGCGTAACTTTGCAGACTGATACATTAGCAGGCTGCCCCGGGAAGCGAGTAGACGCGCTTATAACCGGTGGCTGCTGTTCCTCAGCCAAAGTGAGCGAGTGCGGGACACGTCGCCTGGAGCTGAGGCTGCAGAGTCTATTTACACGCCATATTTTTTCAACAGATCTACACGACTCATGTGATTAGTATTATCAGAGGCCAAAACGGCGAATTTGTTTGAGACACTACAATAACGATCTATTCTGACGTGCACATCAAAATTCTATATACTGTACATGACTCAATCTGTGAGCAAAGTAGCTATTACTGACAGAAATGACCGGGACAGAGTGAACCAAGTGCCTCTTTTTACAGCAGCTACAATCAATGCAATTACTACCAAACCCAAAATGGGTAAATCATTATTTTTCTCACTCACCTCACATTGTTGGCGGGGCAGCAGTGTCTGTGGGGACGGCCTCGCTCTTCAAACGGAGAAGACTAGCATAGCCCAGTTCAACCTCGGTGAAGTTGGCGAAGGAATCAGCACGTAAAATGGTCTTTGCAAACTCCAGCCCCACTACGCTACACTTCCTCCCCATCCTAACACAGTACAATTAACAACTAACAATTAAATTATACACGATAGACCACTAAAAACAATACTAACAAACGCCCTAAGCTAAACTGAGCAAACTAATCTAACAATAAAAGCAACTAGTGACTAAAACTACAATATTCAACAACTAACACTACTAAAACTATACACTTATTTATAATAAAAAAGCTATCCTAATAAAATCTACCTAAATGCTATGACAACTAATCGCAAACCTGACAATCGATGAAAATATTCTCTCGTTATTCCAACACCAACTCGCTGTGGGGGCGTGAGCGAGACTGAGCCGCTTTTATACCCCAGAGCGGCAGGGCCCGTGACATCATCTCTCGCCTCCTGACATCATCTCTCTCCCCTCCGCTAATTGGGTGCCGAATTCAAAAAATCAAATGCAGTACCGACAGTTCGCTGCAGATGGCGCCACACAGACGGTTTGGGACACAAAGACAGGATTTCAACAAATTTGCACTAAATTGTTAAAATAGTGACATATACACGTAGACAACACTATAAGATACCCATTTATACAACTTAGCTAGAAAAAAAAGTTGATTTGGGGGTTAGTTGTTCTTTAAGAACCTCTGACCCTTTCCGACACGCCCCCTCCACACGCTGTCTGTGGCATCACAACAACACTGCGCTCGTCGTCTCAACAGTATTGAAACTACGATCGGTGCATTTTAATTTTTATTGTTGGAAAGGAGCTACTGTTTATCACTTTGTGAACAATGGCCACACAGGATATTATTTGGAGACGAACCTTCCACACCGGACGCTTGGAAGAGGCTCTTGCCTGAAAAATAACTGCTGTTTGGAGGCTCTCTCTTTGCATCTGCCATGCCCTATGGATCTCTAACTATACCCCCATGGACGACACCAGGATCTGCAGGAGCCCATACGATTCAAAAGACGGACATTATCTGTGCAAGTGGACAATGGTTTTTCGAGGTTACCCCGTTAGCTTGTTATAATCGACTACAGCTCATTGTTGATGAAAAGTCTGCAATAAACCACAAATGTGTAAAGCCAGGCTCAGTGTGTGATCATCGTAAAGGCTGCTTCGAGTAGTTGCCTGCTTTATTGACGTTATTTGTGCATAATATGCTGCCTGTTTTCAATGAATGTTGTGAAGGTGAAGGTTGTTAGCTTGGCGCGGCTAATAGTGCCTTAGCTCCGGGAGAAAACCACTCGGCTACGACTCACTGTAGATGAAATGTGAGCAATAAACTACAAAATCAACAAGCCCGGCTCAGTGTGTGATCATCATAAAGGCTGCTTCAAGCAGTTGCCTGTTTTAGTGACGTTTTCAATGCATAATATGCTGCTTGTATTCAGTGAATTTTCCCGTTAGCTTATCGCGGCTAGCTTGTTAGCTCCGGGAGAAAACCACTCGGCTACGACTCACTGTAGATGAAATGTGAGCAATAAACTACGAAATCAACAAGCCCGGCTCAGTGTGTGATCATCATAAAGGCTGCTTCAAGCAGTTGCCTGTTTTAGTGACGTTTTCAATGCATAATATGCTGCTTGTATTCAGTGAACGTTCCCGTTAGCTTGACGTGGCTAGCTTGTTAGCTCCGGGAGAAAGCCACTCGGCTATGACCCATTGTAGATGAAATGTGAGCAATAAACGTCCAAATCAACAAGCCAGGCTCCGTGTGTGATCATTGTTAAACGGTTCTTTATGTGTGTGGTGGTTTTATTGACTTTATGTGTGCATATCTCTCGTTTTCACGTGATGACTCGAGGTTTAGCTTAGCATTAGCTTTCTCCGGAGGCTCTGTGCATCATCAAGGCCCAGCGCAGAACCAGACACTGTAATAAGTGTTCTTGTCACCGGTTTTAATCCTGGGTGTTTCGGTAACAGAAACACTGATGTGTGTCTTTGTAAAGTCTGCTGTGGCTCCGTTTCACAACACATGAAGCTAAACCTCCATGATGACTCTGTTTACGTCTTAGGGCTGGACACTGCGGGGAGGGGGTTCTGCTGAGGGGCAGTGGTTGGTTACGCGGCTGGTGACGAAAGGTCGGAGGCGTATCCTGGAGGTCGAGGGCGTTTCCTGAAGGAATCAGGCGTTTTATCCCTAAAATGGCCGCCATCAGAGTTTTTACAGATTACTCGAAAATACGTGAATGTGCCAAGGCAACACTTCAGGCATGGTTTTAATGAGGGAATGACTTAATAACATGATGTAAAGCTTGAAAAAGTCGATTTTGCATAATACCCCCCCTTTAAAGCAGTACTAAGTAACTCGTGCCCCTAGAGGCCTTAAGCACCACTGCAGGTGTCGTAGCATGTTACGTTTTTTTACTCATTAATTGTCAGTATGAGTATAAAATGACCAACTTGCATCTAGTCCCTTTAAGGTAAACAAGTTACTTAGTACTGCTTTAAAGCATTTATGGGCTGTTGAACCACATGGCTCCTCTATTTGGTATAAAATTGGCTTCATAATTCAACATTTGTTAAAGTAATGGTGGGATGAAGATTAGATTGTTCCCCTCTCTGTTTTCCCCCTCTGGCTGCTTTGAACATAACCATATATGGGCAATATCAGTCTGTATTTATAAGTCTGTTAAAGCAGTACTAAGTAACGTGTTTACCTTAATAAATCCTTTTCGTAGTCCCTGTGGGGGTAATACAAGTGTTTATGGGATGATTGGAGGGTCTTTCATCTCCCCCTGGTGTCTCTGACCAGAAAACCACTTTTGCAACTTGACTGCCACCGGTCCGGAGAAAGCAATACACACTAATGAAATCACGAAGAAGAAGCTAACATGCTAACGGGCAAAGCTAACTGCGGGCTAACGTCACTTTAAACAGTATTTACAGCAAAGTTTGAGTGAAAAAAAAAAAATTCCATTGTATAATTGGATGCACAGTAACCCTCTCTCCCTTCGCCTTTCCTGTCAGCAGTATTTACTCTCCAAGACAATTAATAAGTTAAAAAATCGTAACTTGCTACAACACCTGCAATGGCCTCTAGGGGGAAGAGTTACTTAATACTGCTTTAAGTGTGACATAACACACGATAACCAAGCTACTTCTGGGTCCAAACTGCTGAGCTCCATTGACAAACACAGCAAAAAAATGCTGCTTTCTCTGAAAGTCCTGCTGAAAAAACAACAGATAAAAGGCCAAAAACGGTTTTACACCTAATTAGAATGATATATCTTACCCTTTCTCCAAGATATTTTCTATGTTTAAAATAAGCCTTCATTCTGTATGGAAAAATAATTTGATAATGTCGGAAAAGCATTAGTCAAGAAAATCCATAGTTAAAGTAATATTTCGATCCTTTATGAGCCTTGTAATCGGCTCTACAGCAGGTTAAAATCTGCAAAATCCCATTGTAGTGAATACGGCTAAAGCTTCGTTGCACCCAGAAGTCGAGCAATGACTTTACAAACATATACTACCATGTGCTATGAAGCCACAGCCGCCTTGGGGTAGACTGACTGAAGCTGCAAGTCTACGCCATCGGCCTCCCTGACCCCCACATTTCACTCACTCACTCCCGTCTCACTCACTAAATCATTGCGATCATTGCTTGTTTACGATACCCCAAATCACAGCGGCAAAGCCACAGACTGAAATGAGAAGAAAAGCGATGAAAACATTCCATGAAAAAACAAGATGCAGCTCGACTCTTCCAGGAGTCCTCGGCAGCAGCAGCGCCTGGGGGCCGGCTGTCTGCACGCATACAGCAACACATTACAAATGAACACGGAGATACTGGCATTTGAGGCTCGTGCGGCAGACTCTATTCTCTAATTAAAAACTACCCAAAGGGGCTATCTCCCGCTATGAGACAAGTCACCCCCTTTCCACCAACACGCAAATCCATCAACCTCCCCCCAACGCCACGCCAGCAGCCCCGGCGAGGAGGGGCTCAGCGAACTACAGGGGAAAGAGCTGATATGGGAAGACACGAGATAGAGGGGAGTAATGAGCTTAGCCACTGTACAATTATGCAGTGTTTCAGGCAAGTCCATTATCTTAGGGGAGGGCCACAAATAGAGCTCCAATATTAACGTTTTTAACTGTAAAATCGATCCATTGGTCACGCCATTTCTCCTGTTAGATGATCAGGTTTGAAAATCGCAAATGGGTTCACGGGCTAGCAACGTAGTCACAGTCTTGCGTAGGCTTCTATCTCGCTTTGAAAGAGTGTATGGTAAAAGCAGCAGTTGGTGGGAGAAAAAAAAATGACTGACCGCTGCGCGCTATCTGCATCAATTAATCACAAACCAAGCAGGAAGGTTTAGCAAATGCACTGGGATTTGTTGGTGTTGCCTTGACAGGTGTAAAACAGGCTTCTAAATGATTGCTCCTGAAATATTGGGATAACAGGAAACAAATTATGGCCGCTGCAAATGGCTTCATTCAACATCCTTTCTTTCTCTGTCGCCCTGTGAGAACAGGGGAACGTGGCATTAAGAGACTTTGTAGCCAGATTTTGTTTCAATCAAATGACTCACTTTCTTAAATTATTAGACTAACTGTTTTAGGTGGGACATTTTTCCAACAGAACCACCTCCAGAAACAAATGATTGGGCGTGTGTTTGAATTGCAAAAGGTGAAAAGACAGATCCTAAGTCATCTGCATGGTTAGCAGGCTTTACTGAATAATAAGTGAAGTCAGGATATTTCACATGAATGTTCAAGCATTATACTACATAAAAACAAATGCGATTTGCAAATAGGACCTTCAAAGAGAACACATTATGTAGAATGAAGACAGTCCAGGATATAGGTATAAATGTGCTTTACCAGTACGGCGAATACTGTGCGAACAAAGTAAAATACTACAAGATAGATACAGACGGCATCTCTGGAATCGTCCATATATGGTCATGTTTTAAAACAGTAAAGGGGGAAAACAATTTGGAGAAAAATCTAAACTTTCTCTAATTATTCAAAAACTACTCAACAAATTCAGAACTATGAATAGAGTTTTCTACTAAATAAAGATACAAAGATATGGGGAGGAGCAAAGTGGTTCAACAGCCCATAAATACATAAATAAAAGAGAATGACAACATGGCGCTTCGTGTTAGCATCGTGCTAATGCTAACGCTAACCCTAGCTAGCAGACGTTTTTTTCCGCTTCTACTGAACAATCTGCTGTGAATAAACATCCATATGGACCCGATTTAGACTTGGCTTTATTTGTATGTGATAAATAAGGTTATATTTCACCAGAAAATGGCTAAAAAAGTGAAAAATTGTTTCCCATAAGATTCTGTTTTCCCCCTTGGCGAGGCCACGCCCCCTTCTATGTCGTGATGCCGTCTGTATCTATGGGAACAATGTTATAACATGGTTAAAAGCTCATGTCGCATATGTTCTTTCTTTCAAATTCCACATGATAGGGGACAGGTCTTTCTGCCCCACAGTAACCGCCTTCAACGCCCTCACACATGTAGGAGTGTAGCTGCATATGATACTCACTCCACAGGGGGGTTGACGTCCTCAGCTTTGGTCTCGAAAAAGCGCAGCACTTCCTCGCTCTGAGAAATCTGAGGAGGAAGTCTCACCAGCGCCTGCAGACACACGGAAGTCAGAAGGTCAAAGAGCAGCCGGTCTCAAGTCTCGCATGTTAGGAATTCTCAGGGAAGCGGTTAATGCACAAAGATCAGTACATTTGTGTTATTATCTGTTTATTATGGATTGGTATAAAGTTAATCAAAAGAGAGAAAAGTTGTATTACACTTTTCCAAATATTTCACTCAATGATAGATTTAGTTAATGGCTTTTGGGAACTATTTGGACGAAATTATTAAAATTCCTTTTCGAAGCATAATATGTACCTCTGTATTGTGAGACATATTGTATCATGGCAAAAGTGTATCGTCCCAGTGTATCGTGCATTTTTTTCTTTCTTACAATGATAGTAGCAATTAAATGGAATCATATGACACAAGCAAGCTGTGAAATATATACAATACACATGCACCACTATGAACACATAGAATGCCCCAAGCTTGTTATGTGAACCTTACTGTAAAAAAAATGCTATAAAATTTACAGTAAATAACTGGTGTCATGTTACCAAGTCATTACTGTATAAAGTATTGGTTGAATAAACAAGCTTGTTTGAGATTTCATGGGTGATATTTTCATTTGGCTCGGTGGACGAGGCTACAAAACGGAAAGCTATTATTATGACTGATAACCAACAAAGGCTTCCCTATGTCATTCAAATGGATTTTGTTTTATGTTATACAATATTAACCTCACATAATATCTTTATGCCCATTGTTCCCTCTCTACATGCTCAGCAGGGCAGCTGCATAACAGCATCATATGTCTGACTGGTCATCTATATTTGATGATCCTAGCGGCGAGCATCAAAGGGGGAACGCATGTACAGAGGTGAAGATATGTGACTAAACTACACATGTACAGCGCTCTTAAACCAGCCTATCTTTAATTCCCCATATAGTAATAAAAAGGTCATGGCAGATGCTGTTGGAGGAATGGCTTCCAGTGGAGCACGAGCATCTGTGTGGACATCTTCATCTACTCACAAGTGGGATAATTACGTTTCCGCTCCTCTCTCATTTCATTCATGGGTTTTCACTGTAAGATGTTGCAGGTGTCTAAACACAGCAAATATGGACCTTCAAAGGGTTAAAAATAGCCAATCAATGTTGATGATTAACCAATTCAGAAATAAATACATGCCCCAGAATGAAATGCAGACAGACAGACCATTACCCTTTTTTTAATAAAATGGATTACAATTGTGTTTAGATCTATATCCAGTGAATTAGTGAAGTGAAGTAACACTCCACACAACAGTGAAAGCTCCCATTTTTTTAAAAATAGTTTCTTACACCATTATGGTAGGTAAATGTGACTTTCGTGTTTTTTTGGTGATTTCGGGTCACATGCCCTTCATCAGACATGAGAGCGACACACCTTTAAGTGTTAAGTGGTCACCTGACCAATCAGATGACCCACAGCTCTACACATGAGGGATGGTGTCACAGAATTAACATTAACATGATCCACAAGCCACAGTTGCCATACTCCCACCAACACCACAACTATGGGTTACTATTAAAACAAATTGGGAGCTTTCAATGCTGTGAGGACCCTTACTTTAAATCACTGTATTCTTATTTTGGATCCAGCACGCAGGTTTCACTGCCTTTGGATGTGCGTGCCTATTTCTTTTTAGGCAATTAGATCTATAGCAAAAATCTTGTATAGACCAAAAGTTATTGAAAAAATTTGATGACTTGATGAAAGATTTATGGCCAGCATCTTTTCTTGACATCTCTGTGCTTTGGGCAGGATGCAGCGCACAGAATTATAGTATTTTATAGTAACTGGGCAATTACAGAGACAGGACGAGTGAGTATTTTAAGTCAATAGTTGAACAAACCATGGGTATTATGTACGACTGGAGGCAGCTGGAGAATGAAGAGAGAACAGATGGCAACACATGAAGCAGAGTAAGCCTCATGTGTTAACTTGGCATCTATAACAAAGATATATTACTGACAAATGGTTTGTCTTGTGTTATTGCTGCATGTGGATGGGTAGAAAAGACCAGACCCAAAACCTAACCGAGTATGAATGAGGCAAATTACCAGAAACATGGTATTATTTTTCAGGTAAACACATTGATACAGTTGCCATGCCATTTCCAAACTGAGTGGTAAACTACAGAGCAACCTTGAAGAGCAGCTCAGGTGACTCTAGAAGCTAAAACTAAGACATGCTCACAGTAACATCGGAAGAACATGCAGAGGACTTGGCCAATATGTGAAACGGAGACACATGGCTGTCTGCACATTTCCTCAGTGGTGGACATGATTTGAGGAAGAAAAATGCATCTTGTGGCGCTCCAACAGCTGGCTCACTGGATATCTCCGTCTCCCGAGAGCATATCCGCTGAGAAACACCGGGTAATTATGCTTCCATTTTTCTTGTTCGCTTCATAAACAGGATGTCGGAAGTAAACACCGTCGCACACTCCGGTTTTCAGCTAAAAAACATGTTCTCTGTAACAACTCCAAACATTAAACTGCCTAAGGTTATTTGGGTAATGAGAAGTCACTTTGCCCGGTTCATTTCGGATGTGTGCGTAATTGCCTTGGAGTTTTCTGAAATCCTTTGGTCCCAATTACCAGGCCGATACAGTATGTAACCTTTCCTAATGCAGGCCAACTTTGCCGCTTCCTTAATTGAGCGTATGGGGAGAAAAACATGAAAGCCCAAATGTGGTGGAAATGTATCTCTCCCGTGCAACTGGAACTGGGAAGGGCAAGATTTGATTTGGAAACAAAATAAAGCAAAAAAAGGAAACAGGAAATGAGATGGCAAGGGTTTCAAGCTTTTGGATGAAGAGGACAGCAATCGGGAGCAAGCGATTTGCGGGATAAAGACCAAAGAGCTCGAGCAATTAAAAAAGTTGGATGTGTAACTGGGTCAATCTGTTTGCAGCAATGAACAAATCGGTGATCAAAGATTTAAAGATAAACAGCATTAGGCTGAGGCAAAGCTATGGACAAATCCTATAAGTCGTAAAAAGTAAAAAAAAAGTTTTGATCTGTTTCCATTGCACTGGCCACGAGATACATGAAGTAGCCTACATTTTGATTAGGGATGCACTGATCCGATACTGGTATCGGATATCGGAGCAGATAATGGAAAAAAATAGTATCGGGTATCGGCTACAAATATCCGATCTGAACCGATACCAGTTTTGGCTCTCAACACCTTAAAACACAACCACCTAAATCCAAGTGAATATTGGCATGCTGTATATCATTTGCTAAAAACCTGGAGAATTTAATCGCCGAGTTAGTTTTAACCTTCGCAAATGTATTTTTGATCACCGCGCAAAATACTGTGGTTAGCAATAGCATGCTAAAGCTAGCAGGAGCATGCTAATGCTAGGGAACACTAATCAAGGCTGGTTCAGATTGATCAGATCACTTCAGTTGAACCTAAAGCCTGTCATATGCCCAAGGATATTTAGTGTAGAAAAGTCAGTTAAATGTTTATCCAAGAGTTTATCAATAGATATAATTGATCTGTAAATGACAATAAAATATGACTTTATTGATCTTAAAATGGAGAAAAATCAATGAAATTTTTCACTCAGAGAAAGCCACTTTTAAGAAAGTCTCTTGGCATCTGTAAATATATCAGATATTGACAGATACTCAAACCCCAGTATCGGTAGCAAAAAAGCTGGATCGGTGCATCTCGAATTTTGATTAAGGTGTTTTGTTTTGGGAGGGTTTTCTGGATCAAGAATATGAAAGAAAATGTGTCTTGCTATAATTGATTTCATTGTTCTTTTCTTGATGTCTAGACTGGGCTGTTTACAGAATGACAAATTTCATGAAGTAGCTATAGAGCCTTACAAAAATGTTTCAAAAGTGGGCAGTATGTGTGTGAACCTTGCGGGCACTACTACATGTGTTCAAGACAAAATACATTTGTTTATGGTTTGTCTGTTTATGACAATACTAACACGCAACACTTATTTTTTCCATTAATTGTCACCATTGTAAAGTGATGGAACAAAACAGAGTGTGCAGTGCCTGGTATCGCCCAAAACATTCCCAGACACAACATTAAACCCCAGACAATTCAATTAAATTTTCAAAGGTTCCTCGGTGTCAATAATACTATCAATTGTAATATTTTTAACACATGGCCTTCTGCTCACATTTTGAATTGCCTTCACTCCTGTAATAATCCTCAGATCTGCTTCATTTGAGAGCAGTGAAACATGTTGACGGAATAAATATGAACTCATACATGAAGATGGTTAATGGTTAATTATCTATTCACGCCTAAGGGTTTTTGTGAAATGCAAATTTAAGTGACACCAATAAAGGTCACGTGCACATGTTAGCATAGGTATCTAATAACATAATAATCACCTTTTTGTGTGTATATTGTGTAAAATGTTAAATCTGCATGGGTGATACAATATGAACCCATAACACTTTGATTGTAGCTGACCCGAAAGGACAAAAAAAAGATTTTCAAGCAAACCTTTAATTACAATCAGCAGAGGATCTCAACTAGGGCTACAATATGAGAAATAAAATGGCAACATAGTAACTGTCTTGAATATTGCAACAACAATATGATTGTGACGCATTACTAGACCATTTCAACAGTTTGTTCCATCTAGGCAAAAAATGTACCATATAAACATGATTAAAATCAAAGTAAATTTAGGAAAAAAGACCTTGTATGTATAATAACAGACCCAGTCCCACGCATTGAGTTCTCTCTCCAAACATTACACCATGCATCCAATCCTCACAAATCATGTCTGGAGCCTATAAAAAGGGTGGGAGAGGGTATGGCCTATGACCCCCCCCTACAGACAAGGGACAATCCCCTTAGAGACACATTTGCACAGAGTAAAGTGGGTTGTTTACATACCCTGCAATAGTCGTCAATGAAGCGCAGCCTCTTCATGGCCACATCGCGGACATGGCTCCTTCGAAACAGGATTTTGCCTGGACAAGAGAAGACAGACACGGGCATGAGAATTGTGTCCACCTGTGATCAAAATTATAATTTATTACAGTGCTCCAAGAATCTCTACACTAAACCAACTCATATTTAGCTACAGTCGTAGTCTTGATATGAAAAGGTAAAGATATGGTCATGACGCCAACCACTATGGGCCTTAGGTGGGGCAAATTCTTTGCACAGACAGAATGCACAGACACTTTACAGACTACGGTTTACCTTCAATATGTTCACCGCAAAACTAGACATTTATTGGCAAAGGGAATTGATATTGTGCTTACTTGTAGTTTTAGGACTTCCATCTTTGTCAGAATGGATAAAATGATAAGAAATTACTTGATATTATGGGGGGAAAGGCATTATAGACTCATCTACACATTATCAATGTATGCAAGACCTTCACATACATTATTTTGTTTGTGCTAATGCAAGGGCAAGGTTCATCAAAAGAGCCACTTTTGTCAGTTTTGAACCAAAAAAAAGTCTAAAAAGAGCTGCAATTATATCCGTTCATCTGCAAACAACAAAGCATATACATTTTTTTATTGATAGTCTGATAATGAATAAATAAATTAAAAGTTTTAAAAAATATGTAAAATCTTTTTAAAATCCAGATGTGACCCGCCTAGCCCTTCAATCCGTCCCTCAAAGCACGACCAAGCCCGATAAGCATTGCCTAATAAGAGGGAAAAACACAAATGTTTTCATTGACATAAAGAAAGATAATGCTTAAAAAAAAAGATAACTGCTGCTATTGTGTTGCTCTTTTAATGTGCCCTCGCATCAAAAACTTTGGCCACATCTTCTCTAGATGGTCCTTCCCTGCAAAATTCCAACAAAAGTCACAGCCTTCTTTCTGGGATAGATCTTGCCTCATACTATTGCAGATTTTCACTCACATTATGGGTGTACTTTTTTACTGCAACGTACAGACAATGACTGAAGAACATTTATCTAGGATTGTTTCACCAAAGAGCCGCACCACAGACTTAAAAGAGCTGCATTTGGCTCTTCAAATAGTGGTTGCCTACCGCTGCACTATGGTGTCACAGTTTGTTTTTTTGTATTTTGGGTCAATGCAACACAAAACACAACATTATCCCTCAGTGGCAACAGCTGCAATACTCAAATCCACCAGCAGATGTCTGTAACGTATATCATCCACACCACATGCACAGTATCTCTCTCAGACCTACACAAGGGCCCAGCTGTTCCCCTATAGATCCTTTAACCTCTGCTGTGACATGGCTTTCTAAATAACAAATAGGATTTCACTGCACAGAGGCCACATATTGTGCAGACAGTGGGCCCCTCACCCTCCCAGCCCCCCCGCCGGGAAACATTATGTGCACATGCTAAGCTCTCTATTTCCAGTCTCAAGTGATAGGCGTGTTGTTACAGAGCGCTGCTCATTAGAAATGCTACTTAGGAAATCTCTGTGCGCAAAGAATACATGAATGGCTTCCACTATAATCACATGACAAGAGAAAACTACTGTACAGGGCTGAATTTGCTCACTGAGGCTATTTGAATTGCAATTTTGCTTTTATTGCGATTGGTTTCCCAGCTCTAGTGTACATAATGTGCACCGTGTCTCTCTCTCAAACGGGACAGGACATGGAGTGTGTGATTAGCAGACTGTTTCTCTCTCTCTCTCTCTCTCTCTCTCTGCCCCTCGAGTGCTGAACTCCACAAACAGAGCGATCGATCAGAGCCTCCTGCTCCTGTGGTCCGCCGTGAACTTGAATGTCACAAGGCCAATGTTCACATGACTTACTGCATTTATCAGGCTAAAATTAGCATTGTGCTGATAGAGCTCTGGGAAAAGAAAATAACTTGCATGAATAAGTATGCTAAATACAATATAATAGCCTACATCAATGAAATAAATCAAAACGAATACATAAATAAGAAGGCACTGTAAACTATGATGACCAGTATTGCAGTAATGATATCATTGCAATTGAAAATGTTACATTGCCTGTACTAAAGCACAGTGCACCTGAGGCAAATCACTTATAACACCAGACTACTGATGTAAATGTCTGTGTTGACTGAATAATTTTTTGAAATATAACCATGTTGCATTTAAAAGAACGTATATTTGAGCAGCATCAGCTTCCTGGTTGTAAGCTACGCAGCGGCGGAGTGATCTGCTAGGTTACCGGATCTACAGTAGTTTCTTTACCTGCGGCCGGCATTACTACACGTGGAATTCACAAAGGAGCTTTTTAATGCAGGCTACTAGTTACCATAGACATGCGCTAGCCTAGCACTAGCCTAGCACCACTAAACTCTTCAAATATAAGGACTGCATGAATAAAAAATTTTTTAAAATCTCCAGAATTCATAAACACTAGGAAATGATGCCCTATGTCAAAAATCCTGAAATATCCCTTCAAGGTTAACTTGACAAAGACAAACTACAATTAAAAATGTGATAAATAATCAGCTAGAACCGAGAAAATCCCGAATGAATCTGTAATTACAAGATTTTTCACACACAGTAGTGTTAATCAAACTGAAGAAAACAGAAACAATCAGCTAATTATACATGCCATTATGTGCCTTTGTGCTTTAACTAAGGCTGGATGATATCTCATATTAATAATAATAATAATGCATTGGTTTTATATAGCGCTTTTCTGGACACTCAAAGACGCTTTACATTGCACTATTCGTTCACTCCATACTCGGTGGTGGTAAGCTACTATTGTAGCCACAGCTGCCCTGGGGTAGACTGACGGAAGCGAGGCAACCAGTCTGCGCCATCGGCCCCTCCGACCACCACCAACCACTCACTCACTCACTACATTCGCTAGGCTTCCTGGTGTTACCAAACGGTCTTCCATCCAAGTACCGACCAGGCCCTTCCCTGCTTAGCTTCCAAGGTCTGACGGGATTGGGCATATTGATTTTGTATTCGATTTTTAGCTGATTCATGAACTTGGACAGACGTTTTTTAAAAACCTGAGCTCAAGCAAAAACAAATGCTTTCCTCCAGTTTCATTCAACACACAAAAAATCTTACATCATCTCATCCAAACCCCCCAAACTTTTGAAGGCTAAAATTGTAAAATGACAATATGTAGAGCAACCAAATCAAAGATCCAATGAGGTATGTGCAACAGGAAGCAGTGTATACAAACATACCATATCCTGTGTGCTCAGAAGTCCCTAAAACATCTCAAAATGTCATATGGGAATATACAATACAGGATTGGACACAGTTCAGATTGAAATTCACAGAGTCAGCAGCAGTAACATGGTACACCTCTCCGATCAATACACACACATGCAGTCGGCAGCTCATATTGACGCCATGAAAGTGCCAGGCATGAATTATTAATGTTCAGACAAACTGGAGATGGGCAAAGGGCTACCTGGGAGAAATGGGATGATCCTCTTCTTGGGGTCTTTCTGCCCTCCCTCAATTGGGAACTTGTCCAGGATCTGCATCTGTGGAAAAAAAAAAGAGAAGAAAGCGGTTAGGAAATGTGCAGCGCTGATTCGACGTGTTTAGCGTTGGATAATACAGGTGTAAATGTCTTTTGATGCAGTGATTTTGTGAGACGTTTGGTGTTACTTTTAGAACTTCGTGTGTTGCGAGTTCATACACAGCATAAACATCTTCAAGAGCTTTGACGGAAGATATTATGAATGCAATAAAAAAAACTAGGGCATGCAGGCGAAGTCACAACATGGCAACAGAGGCCAAATGAGTTGAGTTTTGAAAGGATGAGAGGTTTTGATATTCTTTATCATTTCTTTTGACACTTTGTCCGAAACGTTGAGGGTTCAGTTGAGATTAGAGGTGTACCGATATATGGGTATCAGCCGATATCATGCCAAATCAAAGGCCAATGTCTCTGGAACCGAAAGTGATAATGACCTCCCCCTTGCATTGGAAAGAGTTCAGTCAGAGCTGGCTAGGCCTCAGGGAAGCTGAGAGACCTCGCGGTGAAGATTGGTCACAAGTTTGTTCACCTCGGATTGTATATATTACATTTTATGTTGCAGACTTCTGCTTATAATTTCGGAACCATAAGAAATAGACGTTTTAGTTTTGGGATCTGCTGATTTTTGTCTTGTAAAAAAGCTCCCTCTGAAGCACCAACTAAATCCTGAATAAATGAGCCCTTCATACAGAGCCCCCTGCTGTCACAGCAACCACGTAAAACATGTAAAATAGGCTAATTCTCCAGCCAGGTGTTTCAGACTATTAGCCTGGCTTCACTTCTGGATATGGGCTCCCGAGTGCCGGCCCACGCTGGCAGCTCACTGCTCCTACAGGTTTTGCCCCAGAGGCATTGAGGATGGGCCAAATGCAGAGAACGAATTTCCCCACGGGGACCAATAAAACATAAGTTAACTTAAAAACCCATATCAGTCAACCTCTAAATGAGAATGAAATAATGAGTTAGTTTCCATGACACCTAAAGTGGAAATTGTTGAAGTTTTAGTCGGTATTCTAATGGCCATGTCTTATCATATTAGTTGGTTAAAACATTCTAAAATGCACTTTCCCTCAAACCAACCAAAGTATCTGCAATAAGTACATAATATAGGACATAATATATATAAACAATTCCAGATGAAAACCACAACCACAGCAGAAAAGAGCAACCAACACTACAAACACCGTCTTTGGCTGCTTGAGAAATTAGAAATTGCCATTTCAACGAACAAACAATTAGCAAACCCCAAAGGCTGCAATTAATAGGGAATATAATATTTGCCCTAAACAAATTGTTTCCTCACGGGGTCTTGTTATTTCAGAAACCTGCCAGCCTTGTAGCTTTCACCTCTACTAACACGTGCTTCATTCAAATTGTAATGACGTGTTTAAAATGTTTAATTATGAACTGAATATGTTATTGCTAAGTGAAGAAAGATTTTTGTTTTCCGATGATTGATTTCATTGCTTGCTGCATTCATGTGGACTGGGGTGATCATTGTCGGAAATGTGATGTCTGTGTTCATGAGCCATTTGACTTGGGTGTTAGCGTCTCAAAAGTTAAAATTTGGTTTGTGAATTTTATAAAATCATGTAAAATTGTTTTTGCTATGGATGATGTTGGGCATTTATCTCGCAAATATGTTACTCCAGAGGATGACAATTCACACTAAACTCAAGATCGTAGCAGAGTTTTACAAAAAAAACTCACATTAGACGATAAAAGAAGTGAGTTCCCTGAGTTATTTTCCCGAGTTGAGCGAGCGTTCATGTGCATTTCCCAACTGGGGAAACGTTTTCCCCAGTTGGGAAATGCACATGAACTGCGGCGCAGCAATTATTTAGAGAGCAGTTGCCATGGTGACACACTATAAACATAGCTTCATAGATAGATACAGACGGCATCTCGTCATAGAAGGGGGCGTGGCTTCGCCTAGGGGGAAAATAGAATCTTTAGATAAACACCATTTTCCACTCTTTTAGGCATTTTCTGGTGGAATATGAACTTATTTATCACACATAAATAAAGTCAGGCCTAAATCGGGCCCATATAGATATTTTCTCACAGAAGATTGTTCCGTAGAAGTGAAAAAACGGCAGTTGTAGCTAGTGCTAGTTAGCCGTTTGCATTAGCGCGATGCTAACCTGAAGCATCATGTTGGCATTCTCCGCTATTTATGTATTTTTGGGCTGTTGAACCACTTTGCCCCGCACCGTGTCTTTGCATCTTTATTCATAATTCATGATTTTGTTAAAGTTGTTTTTGAATAATTAGAGAAAGCTTAGATTTTTTTCCAAATTGTTTTCCCCCTTAACTGTTTTCAAACATGACCATATACGGGCGATTCCAGAGATGCTGTCTGTATTTATAACGGCTAACAAACACGTTTTAGAGGCTTGGCAACTCCATAAAAATAGCTAAAAAGGAATAAACCTCAATCCACACAGCTCTCTGATTCCTTTTTTCCTTTGCTGTTGTTTTTTTAACATAAAAGTGGAGTGTGTGTAAATGACTCTTGCTTGTGAAATTAATATTATGTTTGTGAGGTAACGCTCAAATGTCATGTTCCTGAGTCACTTCTTTCTGGTGAAAACGTGCAAAAACAAATCCCAGACTCTTGTTTAACTTCTGCTTCAGACAGTGCAGGCACCTTAACCCGGTGGCCTCCCAAACAAGCGTTACCATGCAGCTCCAAGCTCTAAAACAAAACATCACACTTGGGATATTTTCCACCTTTAAAACTATTACCATCTATTTCCATCTGACACTTTATTCGCATGTCTCGCTCTGCCTAATCCCAGGGAGCCATGTTCCTATCACACGCTTCCCTCACCGAACCAAAGCCTGACTCCACACTCCGGTCCCAGGGCGCGGAGCAGCGGTGACTGCACTTGCCGTGGGGGTGACACCGGAGTCAAACGAGCTGAGATTTATTCAACAGCGCGGGGGACACGAAACAGGGTTAAGGAGAGAGAAACGCTGACGCTGAAGCTCAAGGTGCAGACGGGAGGATGGGAGCGATAGAACAAGGGCGTTGGAGAAGATACAGAACATAGAAAGAACATAAAAGAGACATAGAACGAAGCAGCAGAGGTCAGAAGGTGCAAGTAAGTGTCGGGTCTGTTGGCATTGTTTGCTCACTTTGACCATTCATAAATCTCTCAGGAGACAGATTAGGGGCATTGCACTGCTGGATCTCAGATACTATCACAGCATAAGATAGGACTATTGTTTAATTGTGGGTATAAGAAATGCCTGACCTGGCTGTAAAAAGATGTTTTAATAAATTACCCAGGTTCAAACTTAGTTAAATATAGAGGAGTCAAATCCACTGACACAGGAATACATGAAAGGCCTCCTTGGACAACCTCAAATGAAAAAGGAGCGTCAATACACTTTAAAATATGAAAACAATCAATGGGGGGAGGTGCGGGAAGAATTCTGTATTAAGATACATAAACAGAAAATGGAGTAATATGGTCCAAAAGCAAAACATACAGTAAGTATCAACAAACAGACTCAATAGTCGGGGCACATCTTGCTTCCATATGCAGTGACAATACACTGGAAGGGCTTGATAAGAATCGTAAATCTATCCAGCCACAACCAGACAAAGGAAGGCGATATTACAAATGTGTCTCGGGTGAAAACACCGTACAGTATGTCCCTTCTATGTATCTAGCATGTGTGGAAATTCAGTTTAATAGAAACATGACTTCTTTCTTCATGTTCTTGTATCATTGTTATTCATTTGTGATTTGCCATGCTTTAAAATGACAAGAACTTATTATTGCTTTGACTTATACAAGTCCTACTGAGACTCAGAATAGAGATGCACCGTTCCAGCTTTTTTGCTTCCGATACCGATACTGGGGGTTTGAGTATCAGCCGATATCCGATATCTTAAACGTGATTTTTCCTCTTTTCTCCATTTTCTCCATTCAATAAAGTCTGCTAATTTCTTGTCATGATGTTCCAGATCAATTGTTGGTTATATCAATTAATAAACAAATAGAAAATATTGAACCAGGATCACTAGACGTTATATTCTTGGCTACATGACAGGATTTTAGGTTGCATTAATATAAACAACTCACATAAAATGATCTGATCATTACAATCACAATGCATAACTAATATGTTGTATCAGTTATTCTTCAACAACATTTCATAAACTAAAATACAAACACTTGGCCACTTCAGCAGTGGCTATTATATTTTATTAGGCTTCTATAGGTATTTCAATCTTAGTTTCTGACCCAGCCTTGATTATGTGACGTTAGCATTAGCATGCTGCTGCTAGCTTTAGCATGCTAATGTTAAAACTAACTGAGCGATTAAAGTCTCCAGGTCCTTAGCTTTAAAATGAGCATGCCCATATTCACTGAGATTTCGTTGGTGAAAGTTGTGTTTTTAAAGCGGTGAGAGCCAAAACTGGTATCGGTTCAGTATCGGATATTTGTAGCCGATATCCGATATTGTATTTTTTCCAGTATCCGATACCAGTATCTTTTTTCGACTCCCTGTTCCAGAAGGGACATGTACAAGTTTTTCAAAGTTAGATAACCAAAGAACATATGCTAAAAGTACATGAATAGATAAATAAATGTCCAGAACAAACCAACAAACTTCCGCGCCCACGTTTCTAACACTGTCAACGTTTTCTAGCGTTCTGAATTTGCGCTGTGTAAGTGTTCTATGTTAAGTGGAAGCAAATCTGTAAAAGTTACAAATGACTTCTTTAACAGAGTTATGTGGCACCCTGTCACCAAATGTGCTGTTATTCCAACTGTATTATGGGCTCCACTGCTGACAGCACTAAACTCACAGGTGCTAGACTCTCTCTCTCTGTCTCTCTCTCGGTCTCCACTGCTTCGTAAACACAGTAAAAAATGCTGCTGAATCTACAATCCACAAGAAAGACATAGAAAGAGACGGATGGATGACGGACCTGCTCCAAACGGGGCCAGATGCTGAGCTGGCACAGCGCATTTAAAGTCTGACGCCACATTTTTACCCCCTCCGTTTTGTGTTTGGGCACGTATTATGCTTACCTGATATTTTGAAGCATTTAAATCATGTGACGTGTCTCATCAAAAACACTAATGGAGCCGTGTTTGGTTCATTCATGCAAAACCCTTCATATTCAGTCTGCCGCCTTCTCCAGAGCATCCACCTGCTGATGTCGTGAGACGGTGCTTCTCCGTGTTTTCAAAGTTCAAATAGACTCGATCTGATCATTTCGTCGTTCAAATGTGCCTCCTAGACTAAGCCTTTCTCGCTAAAGGCTTTCAGCGCTTGTTTTATTGCGTTATTCAAACAGAGAAGCTGACATTGAGTTCTGGTGAGCCCCAAAGATCAAGCATGAATTGGCTTTTATCTGTTTTCCATTCATAGTGCATCAGTAGTTATGAAATGCAAAATGTTAACACTGGTAAAAACATAACCTGAGAGAGTCAACCAAATTGCTTGTGGAGAGAGGAAATGAAAAAAAAAAAAAAAAACACATACATGTAGGGCTGGGTACTGTTAATTTTTTTAGATACCGATAATTTAACAATACTTGGTTTACAATACAGATATAAATGAAGGCGAAGTAGAACAACAACATCGTTATCAGGTGGGAGGGGTGAACTCCTTTGAAACGATTGGATCTGATTTTCGCTAGCGTTTGGTCGTGACGTATGTAATGCGTCCGAGTGAGTGAAGCAGCTATCATAACTCTATCATAACTCTATTATAACTCTATCATAACTCTATCATAACTCTATCATAACTCGATCATAACTCGATCATAACTCGATCATAACTCGATCATAACTCGATCAAAACTCTTGGGGGCATTCCTTACACATTCCAAGGCTTCCATTTTAATTTCTGGATATTTGGGAGCCGAGCCAGGACGGATTGAAGAGCTTCCATGCCTTTCGTATCCGCCGCCATTGCCAAACTACAACCAACAAATCGGCCGAATGCTTGACGTCACCTACAAGCCCCACCTCCCCCGCTCGCTGAATGGTGGGTAGAAAGTCAACCAATGTAACACAGCCACTGAGATCAAGCCCAGACGTACATGTAGGAAAATTATAATTGACCGGACTTTACGGATGGCTAAGGCCAGGCTACCATAGAACAGAACAATAATGTTAATGTATTTAATGAAAGACTATGGGGGTCATTTACCAAGTGTTTGCTCATGTGCAAAGCGACTTGCAAGTGGGTCAGCAGCATAGTCATATATGCGTTTTTACTCACTCAGCATTGTCTTATTTACACATCAGATTTGGGGCCCTATTACTGTAATACAGGCAACATCAAATGGTAAATTAAGTGCAACATGCCTACAAACTACCATATTTTATTCTTCAGCTTGTACCCATTATTTAGCACCTACCATGATAAATTACCCCCCTTTTCTTTTGGTTGTTTGGTTGAAACAACCATGTAGCTTCCTTTAAAGGGGCTAGATGCAAGTTAGTCCATTTATGCTCACTACTGCCACCTCAGGTCTTATGCGTAACTGCAGCCTATATATTAAGGGAATAGGCCACCGTTTTTACATACTGAGATATGTTCTTGCCTTAGCTTTGACTAGTTCTTTAGGACCTGTCTGGTCTTCCCCCGTGCCTTCAATCACGTAAACACAGCGCAGACGGCGTTAGCATTTAGCCTCTAGCTCCAAAACAGGTCAAGATAGAAGCTACCAAGCTCTTCCACGTTTTCCCTATTTAAATATGGTTACGTGAAGTGTTACACTACAAAGTATAATTACACAAAATTAAACAATGTGGATTTTCTAAGCGGATAAAAGGGGGAACTATAATGTAAGGCGTAGTAATACCAGGAGTAGTTTGGCATCCGCACAGTAAAGTGAAGATTACTGCGCAGTAAAGTGAAGATTACTGCGCAGTAAAGTGAAGATTACTGCGCGGATTTCGAACTACTCCTGGTATTATTACGCCTTACAATATAGTTCCCCCTTTTATCCGCTTACAAAATCCACATTGCTTAATTTTGTGTAATTATACTTTGTAGTGTAACACTTCACGTAACCATATTTAAATAGGGAAAACGTGGAAGAGCTTGGTAGCTTCTATCTTGACCTGTTTTGGAGCTATAGCGGAGAGGGGGAGAGGCTAAATGCTAACGCCGTCTGCGCTGTGTTTACGTGACTGAAGGCACGGGGGAAGACCAGACAGGTCCTATAGAACTCGTCAAAGCTAAGGTAAGAACATATCTCAGTATGTAAAAACGGTGGCCTATTCCTTTAAGCTTGCGCATGACGGCACTTTGGACCTGAATTAACACCTTTTTGAGTGACAGTGCAGGATTTTAGGGGCAGTTGTAGTGAACAGATCTGAGCTCATTCTACATATTAGGACATGGCTGGAACATGTAGGGGGATGAAAGAAAATACTTAGTTTTAACATTTTTAAACTCTGTATAGTCCCTTTAAGGCTCTCCCTGGACCCAACAGGCATCAAAAATTGCTCTAAAGATACATTTCTGTACCTGCTGTACTTTTATTTCTAAGCGACACCAGTGGTACCTAAACTAACAGTACCGAGCCACACGTACATGAAACATTGCATGTGCAGATGGAACAGGACAGAAGTATGAATTAACAATAGACTTTTTATCTTCAGGATGGATCCTGTGTTTTGACTCTTTCCTCCACTTCCTTCAAAACTATCGATGTACGGCTCAGTCTGAATCTGTCTTTTTGGATTAAGGTCACGCCATAACGGAGAAAAGTCTGTTTACAAACATTCCCATTCGTCACATTTACAACCTGCCTAGTTAAGGGTGAGAGAAGCGACTGACAGATAGCGGATTCCTGGCGAGGGGAAGGAACGCACCCACATCCCTTCATGAACGCTGAGCTCATGTGAGAACAGGTGGACTGACACGGTATCAGCTGACAGACCCTCGGGCACAACTGCTGCTTTACATAACGCCCTGGGGTCTCAAACTGTGGTGCGCATATAGAGGTGTTCAACAGTCTTGGAGATTGTATCAGAGGTGGTTTTGGTAATAATCTTAAACACACCGTTATCACTATCTTACATTTTGGTGGTTAGAAAAGCCAATATTGATCTACGTCAGCTGAAACGAAATATCCAGTAGCTTCACTTCCTGATTTTCAGGTGATCTCTCCACAAGCTCCTCCTTTCCCGGCGCAGCTGTTTCAATAAAGGGGGGAAAAAGGAGTAAAAAGCCTGTAGTGACGCTATGGTGCTTTCAGTAAGAGACCGAGAGGTAGGGAAAGCATTTCTTGAATAAGCAGGACCTCAGGAGGAGATTTTTGGAAGCTGCCGCCGTGCTGCTAGGACTCAAATGTGTGTGAGTGGGTCGAAACCATAGATATAATATACAAGAGGTAGAGGTTAGATTTTAGGCCCGAGCCCGGCTCGGGTCGGGTCGGGCTCAAGTTTTTTAATTTTTTTTAATTTTTTATTTTTTTTATTAATGTCATTATAATCTCTAATAAATAACTATGCAATAGGCGGAGTCTATTGGATACAAAATGTGGCAATACGCAATATAAAATAGAGGAGTCCGGGAGGGAGGTGGTGCAGATGCGGGGGGCGGGCGCACGTGCTGCTGTGTTGTCACGTTTAAGCAGCGTGGTCAGGCTGTGATACCGGCGCCACATAGAGAACATCACTCTTCAGTCTTTCTCTCAGGACAGCGTTTCATTAACAGTGGATAAATAAGCAGTTTGGTTCCTGTTACTGCGCAAAAAGTAGCTTTTGTAGAGTGCGATGTTTATGAAACATGAAGGAGGAGAGAGAGAGATACGGAAAAGAGGAGACAAGACACATTGAGCTGCGGCGCTGGCTGCTCGGCGCCGCGTACGATCTCTGCCCCCCCAGGTATGTGCGCTACTGCTGCGTGCACGTGTGCCGTGCGCGTAGCCGCGTACCTCGCAAACATGGTGCTGCTGTGCAGAATTATTTACGTCGGGTTTGTTTCGGGTTCGGGCTGACAATTCACGTTAATTGCTCGGGCTGGGTCGGGTCGGGCTTTATAACCGCGGGCTCGGGTCGGGTCGGGCTTGATTTTTTGGGCCCGATCTAATCTCTAACAAGAGGGGCGGCAAGGTAGTGCAGCAGTTAGCGCTCTTGCATCACTGCTAGTAGTTCCTGGGTTCGATCCCCACCTGGACGGGGTTTCTGTGTGGAGTTTGCATGTTCTCCCCATGTCTGCATAGGTTTCCTCTACTACTAAAACCATGTACAATCATCAGCCTGGCCCCACATCTGGAGATGGATCCCCACTGCTCACAGCTCTTTACGGGTCGTCCCAGCGGCGTCGAAGGATGGGTGAAATGCAGAGGACAAATTTCATTGTACAGTCAGCCATTCCACCCCATTCATGGTAGTGGTCCCGTCTCCAGGGTCGGTCAATCAAAGCTTAAGCTTTTAATTCTATTCAAAAAACAAAAAACAAAAACAAAAGTATGGTACCTTGCAGTATTGTCACATGGGTCACAGCATTTATTAGAAAAAAACAAGCTCTTTGGCGTGCTAGGGAGGTACAAAGTCTCCATTGGAATCTGTTTTGCAAAGTTTCTGTTGGAGTTGCCCCTGGCCACAAGGGGGTGGTATTGCAGAAATGTCAGCCCCTCACCATGGGGACCAAAGAGAAGCGCCTTCCTCGCCCATTAGTCGAAACACAAGCTCCAGGTAAATCCAAAGTTGATTTCATTTTACACCCTCTTTAAAATGTTTTGCCCACAGGCTTTATTGGAGAGTATGGCATTGGAAGAAAGGGGATAAAGAGCGGGGAGACGTTCAGCAAACTGCCAGAGCTGTGAACCCACAACGAAGCTCCCCCATGTGTGCAGCCTTAACCACTGGCCCACAGTACTCACTATTTCAGTCACATTTTAACCCCTTCATTTAGACCTGGTAGTCACAGTCGGGACTCTAGGTACTTCTGTGAAAAGTACAGTACGAAAAGTTTAATCATCATCACTTACATGGACGACACAACACAAAGACGCACAACAGCAGATAGCGGTCTTCTCCTCACTGTTTTCTCTGGCATGTTGTCATAGCAGGAAAAAAAACAAAACAAATAAATAATAGAAAAAACACCCCATGCCAAACCATTGCTCCACTTCCCAGCTTTTACTTCACTGTCTCCTTGGTAACGGCACGGAGAGAGTGTGAAGAAGAGTTGTGAAGCGCTGTGATTGGATGATACGTCTCAGGCTTCGGACCATTGCTGTAAATGTTGGAGTCAGGTATAAAAAAAAAAAAACAGAGAGAGACTGAGGCCTTTTTATCTGCTGTCAAGAGTGAGCGCGGATCACTTAACCACCGGCATGACGTAAGGCTTACTACTACTCATACGCACATGTATTATTTAGAAGCAAGGCTGCACAAGCTATATCATTGAGGTCGATAAATATTTGTGGGCTTTGTCTTTTATAGTTGAGATCTTGTTGGCGTCACGTTGGTTTAGTGGTTTGTTCTCTGGTCTCACAGCAAGAAGGTCCTAAGTCAATGGGCTAAACTTAGAGCTAGTCCTGATTGTGAACTTAGCTTGAGATCTGAAGACGGCCCCCGGGTGCTGCACTACAGTCAAAAAACGTGCTCAGGACAGGTTTCCTTGAGGCGCCATGGTTGAAGGATTGGTCAAAGGCAGAGGACAAATTTCCACAATCTGCACAATTGATGGTCCGGCAGACAAAAGGTTTGTCCCAAGAAAGATAAATCGTGTAACAGCAGCAAGCCAACTTTAAAGGAACAGGCAACCGTTTTTCCATACTGCGATATGTTCTTACCTGAGCTTAGATGAGTTGATACGTACCTGTCTGGTCTTTGTGCGTGCCCTCAGTCACACAAAACGACCAAAGATGTTGTTCGCATTTGGCCTCTCCCAGTATATTAGCTCCAAACGGGATGAAGTTAGAAGCGACCAAGCTCCTCCACGCACAAAGGCCAGACAGGTACGCATCAACTCGTCTAAGCTCAGGTAAGAACATATCTCAGTATGGAAAAACTGTGGCCTGTTCCTTTAAGAGATAAGAATCTTTGTGGTTGTGGAAAGGAGTCTTTAGGCTTAGAAGAATTAAGATGCTGTACATAGTAAAAAACAAGTGTCCAGTTTAAAAAAGACAAGGCAGGGAGTTAAATGAGGTAAGATGACGATTATATTCATTATTTAATACACAGCACATACAAACACTTTCACCATCTAACTCTAAAAATGAGCTCCACCACACAAGACTATTACTATTACTACTACTACTACTACTACTACTGCTACTACGAGACATCAATAAAAGTGATGACGACGTGAAAAGCAAGCACCCATTCTTTAATTCCCCAGCTGGCCCCTCTGATTCCCAAAGTTGTCTGATCTTATGCCGTTTTATCTTCTTTTAACAGCATTTTTAATGTGTGTCCGTCTCGTTGGTGTTGTCTCTAGCCCACGCTGCTCCCCATACTAAACAGTGTGCAATAGAAACATATGGATTCTTCTAATGATTGTTCCACTCGATGCGCAAAGGTATATTGAGGTCCTTTAACAAGAATGGTTTTGCTTTAGTGCAGCACTAACACAACTGACATTATTAGCACACAGGGCTAGAAATGCAAGTGTGAGCGTGGAATTATTCAGTGTTGCAAAGATCCATTCATTAAAAACCTGCCAAGACACGTTCCATATTTCACACATTGTGCACAGTTTATTCTACTTGAAAACGTTACAAGTGGTTTCAATAGGAAGAGGTGAATGTCTGGAAATTGTTCTAAGAACCTATGAAGGGCAAAATAAGAATTTAAATTTACAATAATGTCTGTGTAAAGGTTTTGTCAAAATAAGAACTATAAAAAGCCATTATGTAGTGGTTACAGAAAAGTATTGTGATACTATAATGAGAACAAGAGGTTGTGTTTATTTCTTTAAGTGACACAAGAGCTTTTTATTGTTTTGGATATCCATGAACTATTGAACTCATAAATAGCATTTCTGCTGTGTAATATGATATAAAAAGGGTTGTTATGCCTTTTACAGGCATTTGATAATTTCACATCTTATGCTTAAATTGTGTTGGTTTATAAAACGTGAGAGCTTATTCAAAGTTTCCCATTTTCGGTGTCCGGGTCAAAACACGTTACAATCGCCTCTGTCCTTCTCCTTTTTCGACCCAGCGAAACAAACCTGAAAATCGATCAATTGTCGAACATCAGCACTAGTTTTAAAAGGTGCATATTAGGGGTGGGCTATATCGTATCGCGAAATAATTATTGAAATCGTTGTGGAAACGATATAACACCAACTGTAGAACATGGGGACAGGTGCTTAAAAAGTCAAATGAAATGAAGGATGTAAACTGCTTGATCGTGATATTTCTATTTATATCATGATGTATATTTTAGGCCCTAAGATAAGATAAGATAATCCTTTATTGATCTCACAAAGGATATATTCACTTGTTACAGTCGCCGTTCAAGAAGATCACTCAGAGTTAATAAAGTGCAGCTGATACAGAGATTATTGCACATGTTACTTCACAGTCTTATTGATCTACTCAACTAGTGCATATGTTTGTATGTTTTGTGTTAGGGCAGGGCGATATGGCCTAAAATGTATATCACGATATTCAAAAGAAATATCACAAGAGCGATATGTTTGACGATATAATTGACAATGAACTGAATTACTTAAAAATCCCTTAAGCCTTATGCCTATTGGGAAGATTAATTCCGATGTATTAATTTTGTTTTTTTAACTAATTTCCTCGCAAATATGATCTACTCAAGCAGTTTACATCCATCATTTCATTTTACTTTTTAAGCACCTGTCCCGGTGTTCTACAGTCAGTGTTTATGCTGCTCTGATGGAGCCAGGAGTAACATAAATTATATCCACAGCGATACACTCTGGCTTTTTAACGCACCAAATTTAACTCTCAAACATGTACAGGCATATAGCTGTGTTTTGAAACTGATACAGAATACTCAGGAAGGATTGTTTATTGTTTATTTGATGTAAATGTAAAAGTAATGTATATCTGCATCATCATGAATTGCAAATGTAATTTACATGAACAAGGGGTAGGCATTTATAAGCTTTTTGCTTCAGTCTACTCCCTCCCTTTGAGCTTCCATTAACTGTATGATTGTGAAACTTTGGAAAAAGAGAAAATGTTAACTGCTCAAATAAACTATACAACTACTACTACTACTATATAAAAAATGACGATATCAAAAAATTATATTACAATAACGATATGCGATATGATATGGATAACCCATATTTTGTAGTAGTGAAGTTTCGATGGTATCTTTGCCATTTGCTGCTCTGCAAAGAAAAGGTAAGCTGAGCTGGGTGGGAGGTAAGGTTCCTGGTTTTATAGGGGAATAAGGTTCGCTAGTCTCACATAAAACAATGGCAACTACTAGCTCAAAGTAGAGTATGCCACAGGGTTTTTCCAATGCTTTTCTATTAGCGGACCTCTCCATTCGGACCCCATCCCTGGAGGCTTGTTCATGAAGGCCACAGCTCGCCCCCCAAAGCCTCAGACATAGGGCTTGACAGATGAGGGACAGGCGTTGCACAGCTCTCCTTGCATCTGTGCATGTGCGACAGAAGTGAGCTCACATCAACACACAGGACTCCCCGTGCCCCAAGTGTTGACAACCGAGAACAAACCCGAAGCCCGTGGACGATCTCGACAAAATGCCTTCTGTGCATTAATGCTGGGGGAGTATCGTGTTACAGAGTGGGCAAAGGGAGAAACAGTGATGGGAAGTGATTTGTCTCCATGAGAGGGTTTTCAAACTGTGGAGGGCAGGCTCTTTCTGAGGATACAGGAACTGTTCTTTGAATTTTGTAAGATGTAGCAAGTGTTCGGTCTCACTCAAGTCCGGATTCAGATCTGGTTTAGTCCCAATACCAGGAAATCTTCAAAGTTGTCTCTTGATTTAATGAGCTGAAAGACTGTAGTTTGAAAGCCAAATATTTTGTAATCTAGCACTTGCATGAAAAGTCTCAGATCCGCTGGTCTTCTCTAGTGCTGCATGCCAGTTTAAATTTAGAGCACAAATGTGAGTGATTGTGGTTGGAAAGAAACGCCTCCCCTCTCTCTTCCCTCTCTATCCCATCATAGACATCTGCCGCACTGAAACTGAATACCACAACCAGGCGGCAGGCGCTAATGGAGGCCCAGACTGGCTGCATCTGTCTATATGATGTGAGGGAAAGTTAAGATTAGCCTGAGGTGCCTCCGGGTGAACCAAAACAACAACAGAGAGAGATAGAGAGGGTAATGATCAACTCTGTGTTTGCAAAGTTAACACGTGAAGTGCATTGACCTGAGATGAAGAGGTGGAATATTTGTACTAAGCTTAATAATAGTAACAACTTTGTGAGCAAAAGTGGAACAAACCATCAAAATTACAACTACCGTATTTTCCGGAGTATAAGTCGCACTTTTTTTCATAGTTTGGCTGGAGGGGGGACTAATATGTGACTTTTTTAAATTCAAATATATAATGTCACATGCCTCTAGAGGGCATGAAATAAACAAATAAAGTTTGGAGTGAGTGAGGAAAGTGGAAGTTACTACCACAATGAAGAAAACAAAAAAAGCTAAAGGGCTAAAGGTTAGATGGCCACAGCTAGAGGAACGAGTTCACAAATGAGAGCTTGAAAATCATGCTGCCGGGAGAGGCTTGTCAACGGTGCAGTTACGCCTCTGTGCCCAGGTAGTTGCCAAGGCGATGAGATAAGAAGATTTCAATGGATTTAGTGATTTGGAGTGAGATCAAGAGTTTAGTATGTTCTTTATGCTATAGTTATCAATGTGTTACATTAGCATACCGTACGCCTATTCAGCCTGTTGTTTTTTTCTTCATTAAGTATTTTTGGCTGTTGCATAGTTGACTCTGGCAAGATGTCGTTTGCCAGGAAATCACACATGCATGCATCGGCCCACTGCTCTTTACGGTTTGTACCAGCGGCATCAAAAGATGAGGACGACAAAATGTGTTTTATAATGACAAATTAAGCCTACCTTACTACTAGGGTACAATTACATCCATAACATCACTAAAAACCCCGCCCTTGATATGTACACTCTAGGTTAACATGAGATTTAGTTGTTGCTACAGGGTGTGTTTTTATCATTATTCTTTATCACTGAAGTCAAAGTACTATCCTGTTTTACTGCTGGTTTTGCCATTACTGCAGGCTGAGCAGGTGGCCTCTTTCTCTCCCTCTCTCTCTCTCTCTCTCTCTCTCTCTCTCTCTTTGCGGCTATCGAAAAAGCCCCAAACTGTCACATGTTTGTCTTGTCATGCAGGTCATGAGTTGTGCAGGCCTCTCTTCCACAACTCCTGCAGCAGCTCTCAGGACGAACTGTATGAAGTCACATGACCACAGACAGGAAGTAAGGCATAAATCTGCCACAACAATAACAGTAACAGTATGGCTTCTCTGGGCACTCACAGATCCTTATAAGGAATCTCTATTCTTAGTAACTGTGCCTGATATGAAGAGGGCTGTTAGCTCTCTGCAGTCCTCGGATGCAGTCACTCTTTCACACACAGTGTCTGAAACAAAGTGGCATCTTGTAAAGTGGGGGATAAAGTATAAAATCATTACCAACCATACTACCATTTCTATAAGTAACAATAACATTTATATTGTGGCTTAAATAGCACTATGGACATTGCAACAGACAATATTGCAAAAACAATATTGTGCAGATCTTAAAATGATTAATCTAGAAAATATTACCAAAGAGAATTTTATGCTTTACGCACCATCTGGTCAGTCATGTTACTAGCACATGGGAATCATTGAATTTAACATAGCATGATCCATCTTGTGATGTGGCCGTAAGGAAGCAATATACACTTTTGAACTATACAGAGTTTAAAAATGTTAAAATTAAGTATGTTCCTCCCCCTACGTGTTCCAACAATGTCCTAATGTGTAGAATGAGCCCAGACCTGTTCATTACAACTGCCTCTAAAATCCTGCACTGTCACTAAAAACGGTGTTGCTTCAGGTCCGAATTGCCGTCATGCACGAGCTTAATATAGAAGGTGCAATTACACATATGACCTGAGGTGGCAGTAGTGAGTATAAAATGTCTAACTTGCATCTAGCCCCTTTAAGGCAAGCTGAATCTCAAACTCCTCTGTCTGACTCCAGGTTCTGCATCATAATGGAGTCATGAGGAAAACCACTGTGGCTGAACATGTCAGGTGCGCTCATTTATTGTAGCTCGTTTGTGCTTTGGTGGTGCAGTCCTCTCTGTGTGGTCAGTTACATTTAGTTTTGTGGCTAATTATCCTTGGAGAACAGAGTTAATTACTGTATGCCTGGCTCCCTCTAGGATTGCATCTCTTTCAAGTTATGCGTATGCAGTTAGCAGTCCAGAGCTTTGTAAAAGTGTCCACGGTCCCCCAGTGAATCTGCTGCGTGTGGCCACAGAACAAAGGATCCACCCAGAGGCACAAACTAAATGTTTTAGATTTTCACAGGGGTGCCAAAAATGGGGTGATTTGGGACAAAAGTGGACGGATCATATGGGGCTTTAAAATACACTTCAAAGCATTGATATTTTATGTTTAATGATTTGAAATGATGACTCTGTGAGATTATTAAAATACATTGTTATTTGCTCGTCACAGCCAAATCTTACCAAAGTGCTGTGCAGTTTTTAAATGTGCTTTATAAATAAAGGTTGGTAAGGACCTTGCCTGGGGCTCCTCCTGCTGGCAGTTGTAGGAATAACTTTTTTTTTTCTTTTTTTACGTTTTGTTTTGAATCACAGCCTGGTTTACAGCTTCAGCACGGTGCGATAAACACCCCTTGAGAACTGATATCATGTTGGATTACAGGCTTTAAAATGTGGAGAACAGTTTCTGGTTTTAACAGTGACGTTATTGATTCCAGGAAGTAGAGAGTGAAGCGCTGCATTCGTAGAAGAAACACCTAAATTAAACAAGATCAACCGAGGATCACTCCAAAGCGTCCGAATGGAGTGAATTGGTCCTCCAAGTTTGTCTTTTATGAGGGAACGTTATAACATGGTTTGAAGCTCATAAAAGTCGATTTTGCATAGTATCTCTCCTTGATCCCCTTCCAGTTGTAACCAATAACCAGTGTTGGGCAAGTTACTTAAAAGTTGTAACATGTTCTATATTAGTGATTACAGCTAAATATGTAATATGCTTGTATTGCATATTACAGTTTCAAAACTGTAGCCAAGGTACACTACTTTTAGTTACTTTTGAGTTACTTATTGAGTAATAATGCAACCAAGCAAAAGTGCAGTCAGAGACATCCTTTTCCTTTGCTATCCCCCATTCTCTTGTGTTTTGTTTTGACGACATTAACTACAGACTGCAGATCTTATACACCAGTGTCCAACTTCATTTGTTATGCTGCATTTTATTTGGTGGGAGTACATTTAAATGTACTTGTAACTCAAGTTACTTGAAATGTAATGACTAAAATACAGTGGGGAAAAAAAGTATTTGGTCAGTTTCCCATAGACTTTCTATTGGATTTCTTATTTTTGGGGGGAAATACCTTTTTTCCCCACTGTATAAGTGATATGTTATATTCCTTAGTTATGGAAAAAGTAATGTATTTTTGTAACATTTGTAGTACATTACCCCCAACACTGCCAATAACATTATTGTAACTGCAGTGAGCAACAGGGTTAAATGTGAATACATTAATAGCAGTTTCACTTAATTACTTTATCTTAATTAATCAATATTCTATAGCCAGATTGTAGTTTGAGTTACTGTGGCAACACAATTTACGCAAAGTATTTAACAAACTGAGCCAGACATGTGGATCGCTTTTGATAAGATTGTATTCATTTATTTTTTACTCGCACTCAAATACTACTATATACTATTACTATATACTATACTATAAAACTTCAATCTGTGTTACCATCCCCTAAGAGAAAAAAAGAGAGTAAAATCTGCTTGACCTTTAATTTCCTTTATATGTAGCTGCTGTTCTTGCTGAGTACGATGGAATTCTTTGGGCTTCTGCAACTTTTGGCCGGAGTCCGTCTCCGCACACAGATTTGTACAACTCAATCTAGGAAAAAGAGCGAGGAAAAGCGCTTATGAACACAGGAAGCTGCCTTAGTTTGGATTAGGGAAAGTAGGCCAGCCAACCCCTAGTTCACTACAGGCAAAAGCTGAGAGGAAACCGCTCACCTTTGCCAACACTCACTCACACACCAAGACTATCCGAGCACCAAATTTAGCCGCGCAGACAGTTCAGAGAGTTTCTATTCTGACCGAGAGGATAGCGTGGCCAAACCACTGTATCTACCACACGGGGTGAATCGAATGAATGACTTTTGGCTTGGTGAGCTACAAATGCCTGATGCCTTTTTTTGGTACATTCTCTTCGCCTTTAGAGTGGAAGAAGAACACAAAATCACAACTGACCATGTGCTTTTGGGCTTTACATCTTTTTCCATGCAGCTATTGGCGTGAATATCAGATATCGACTTGAATAAAGTGCCGTCGAATAACTCTAGCCTAACAAAAAAGGATGACAGAAAGGGGGAAACACAAATTGACAGTGAAAATTTAGTTCCACTGTTTCATTGTGAGGTTTATTAAATTAAAAGAAAGTAGAGCAGCTTGAAAGAGTGTTTTAAAGATTTAAGGCCGATCAAATTAAAATCTAGCGCCTACCGACAGTTTGCCGAGAGCTGCGGTACTAATTTAGAAAGATTGGGGAATAGTCAACATTTGAGGATAGGATAATAAGGGTAAATCAGGTTTTCAGACAATCGGAAAAGTGGACACTGTTAAACCTACTTTCTCCAGTTCTCTAAAGCGACACACGTGGGGAGTGTAATCGAAATTAGGCTCAATGTATTTCTGGCTTTCACAAACCCTCATGCACATTTGCTGTTTCATTGTTTCAATACGCTGTCCCAGTAAATGGTAAAGATTTGCATAGGCCACCGTTTTTTACATACTGAGATATGTTCTTACCTGAGCTTAGACGAGATGATGGATAAGTGAAAAATCGACATGTTTAATTTTGTGTGACTAGACTTTGGATCGTGTAACCTTTCACGCAACTGTGTTTAAACAGGGAAAACGTGGAAGAGCTCCCTGATACTCCCTGGATGAATGAGAGCCTTCACAAACATTTGAGCACATAGTGTTGCTGAACTTAGACCTGACCAACTGCAGCAACCCAAGATCATAACAGTTTGTTAAATCCAGGGGGCGACTTTCTTTTTGGCCAGGCACCGTGTATCTAGTTTTTACAAATATCCCAGCCTATCAGCACGTTACGGGCTTGCGATAAGTAAAAATGCTTCATAATACAATGCAGAAAGCACAGTGATTGTAATGCAATATAGTAGGGAAAAAGAAATATTACAACTACAGTAGTCTTACTGCAGACCTTATAATTCAACCCAGGTCTGACCTTACTTCGATTTGCAATATTACTTAAAAGAAATTATGAAATTGATGAGAACGTGAACAACTATTATGAACGAATAGTGACTCTGCCATTGTGTCTTTGTTTTCACTGGTACAAATGAAAGTGATTGTTTGTTAGTAGTTTGCATGACATAATAACCAACTCAAGCTCACAAAGTTCCTGATGTCACTCTCATTGTTTGAGTCTTGCATGGTATGGGAGAGGTTTCACTCTCATTTTGCAAAGGACATGAATAGGTCTGACTGTCAAGGCTAATTGTCCTCAGCTCTGTAACTAAATCCTCTGACCAAACGCAACCTCTTTGCTGAGCTAAATGTGTTTCACTTGAAAAGGTCCCCTCTCCTTTGAAACTGCATTTCCACAGTGTCACCGTAATCCAACTGAGCGGGACAGGACCCGGTTAGAGAAAATTGGATCATCGCGCAATAAAGACCGCCTGTGTAACACAGAGGAGGAGACGCCGATAACAAACACACCTACGCGGTGCCGTACATATGCACTTTCAGAGCTGAAAAGAAAACACTGAATAGATGCGCGATGTGGCAAATAACAACGGGCTCCACAATGAGGCTCAGAGCTGTACTTGACCCCAGGAGCGAGCGGGTCACGCGGATTATCCAAGAAAATGAATAGCGAGGGGACGGAAATGGAGGAGGGTAAAGGTGGGAAAAGGAACACAGAGCAAAGATGGAGAAGAGACAGAGACATGTGAGCAACGGCGGAGAGGGTGAGAAGAGTGAAGAGGGAGTGGGAAAACGTGACAATATGCGTTAGAGGGGATGAGAAAGCAAGATGAGTTTGATGGGGGTAATCAAGTTTATGTCTTGAGTGAATTGAACATTTGTGAACAATTCGTTATGAGCATTTATGAGCAGAAATAAAAGATCTGAAAATTAAGTGCTTGATGTGCAACAATCATTTTGACAGCAGGCTGAATGCAGTGGGAGGAAAAAGTGAGTACACTGTGTGGAATTTCTTACATTTCTGCCTAAATTGGTCACTAAATGTGGGCCGATCTTTATTAAAATCACAAGAATGATGAAACAGTTAAAGGGACTACGCAGAGTTTAAAAAATGTTAAAATTATGTATTTTCCTCCCCCTACATGTTCCAGCAATGTCCTTTTGTGTAAAATGAGTCCAGACCTCTTCACCACAATTGCCTCTAAAATCCTGCACTGTCACTCAAAAAGGTGTTAATCCGGGTCCGAAGTGCCGTCATGCACGAACTTAATATAGAAGGTGCAGCTACACATTTGACCTGAGGTGGCAGTAGTGAGTATAAAATGGCCAACTTGCATCTAGGCCCTTTAAGAGAGTAATAAGCGGAGAGCGCGTCTTTGGAACATCCACTTTTTTGCAGGTGCTCTTCCAGGATCTACGGATCGGATCGCGTTCTTCTCTAAATAATGATTAAACATTGTTGGCTTGAACTAATACCACCCAAACATTTACATTTGATCATATTTTTATTGGCCACAACATGTAAAGTACAGTGAGTAGACCGCCTGAATCTTACTGAACTGCAGCAGTTTTGTAAAGAGGAATGTTCCAAGATTCATCCTGATTGTTGTGAGCGTCTAATCGGCAACTACAGAAAAGCAGTTATTGCTATTCGACTTGGGTCCATCAGTCCACTGAACATTCTTTCGCAAACCAAGGTTTAATATTTTGGGAGGAACACACAACGTCATGTGTGGAGGAAAAATTGATCAGCACATCAACATCAACACCCTATGCTCACTTTGAAGTATGGTGCAGGGAATATCATGGTGTGGGGCTGTTTTGTCGCCTCAGGGTCTGGACAATGTGATATCATAAATTCAAAAAATTATTCATAATATATTTTGCAACATGCATGGAATAAGTAAGTGAACCCCTGTATTAAATAGCTGGCTGACCCTTCTTTTGCAGCAGCTGCTTTTCTGATGTTGCACGACGCTCACAACGATCAGGATGAATCTTGGACCATTCCTCTTAACAAAACTGCTGCAGTTCAGTGAGATTCAGGCGGTGTACTTACTTATTCCTCCCTGTCCTGTGAATGTTTACATGTTATGGCCAATGCAAATATGATAAAATGTAAATGTTTGGGTGGCATTAGTTCAAGCAGACACTGTTTATCATGCTTGTGATTTTAATAAAGATCGGACCACATTTAGTGATCAATTTAGGCAGAAATGTAAGAAATTCCACACAGTGTACTCACTTTTTCCTCCCACTGAATAATATATCAATCTTGTAGAGAGATGGGTGAAACCAAAAACAGGTGAACCCCTCCATACTGGATCTGTATATGGGTATTTACGCGGTGTGTCAAGCTGTGTGGGAAGCTGTAACGTTAAAAAAAATCCTCACAATCAGATATAGTGAAATTTCATTAAAGGTTTCATATTGTTGCTAAAAGACACGTTTATTTTTGTGACACACGCAGCTTTATCCGTGTGCTGTTTACCCAATCATTGATCATTAACCTGCACACAGACAGGCAGAGATACGCTGGTTGGATTCCGATACTGATACTGTAAACAAACAGCGGCTGATTATGGATTTCAGTTTTCTGTTTTGCCTCATCAGCAAAGGAATAGAGCCTTCCTTTGCAGCAGAAGTCATATGGGTACAGTTACATATTCTCATATAAATATCTTTCAGATTAGACGGAAAGATAAAAGACCAGTGTGATTTTGTTGTTGTTGACTGAGTATGCCAGCAGAAAATTTGCAGAGATGCTTGGATTTCATCTGGAGCCGTATTTGCACAGGATTTGAAGTACCTAGGGACCTCAGGTAAACAGTATAAATTGTCGTTGGTAATTTGGAAGGTAAAAATTTCCCCCGATTTAACTCTGGTATTTCTAATCCCGTGCAAATCGACATGTCAGTTTTTAAACTGCAAAAGGACGTCTAAATGAGGGCAACATCCATTCACCAGTATATTTATGTCATCAAAGCATTACACTGCTGTTTATCCATTTAAAAAGTGTAAAAGAAAAACACTATGTTACAAAGTTGTCATGGCAACGTTAGACTAGGGCTGAAACAACTAATCGATTAATCGACAACTAATCGATTACTAAAATAGTTGTCAACTATTCCAGTAATCGATTAATCGTTTTCTAGTAAACAAAGACTAAATTTGAGCAAAAAAGACATGACAATTGTGTATTTTGGATGAAAACCTACTTTGTTTTTTAAAGTTAGGGTCTGCAGCGTTTTGTACATCGTAAATTTCATAAATATCTGTCTTTGTCTCGTCCAATCAAAGCAGAATTAGCACAAAGAGCCTCCTACAAACGTTTACTTTAAGTTTACTCCATCCACGTGTCCTCAAGCGGCGCCACTTTAGCTTTATGTGATAAAAAAATTTGAAAAAAATACAATTTCCATGCACCTTTCACAGCCAAGCGATTAATCGATTAATCGTAAAAATAATCGGTCGATTAATCGATTACCAAAATAATCGTTAGTTGCAGCCCTACGTTAGACAGACCAACATGGAGGCTTCTTTTCGTGTCATTATCTATCCGTCATTTCTGGAAAAAAAAAAGTCTGTAAAAATGAGAGAATTACTGACATTGCTTATCCTATGCGAATGCCCATAAAAAATACTGACGTCCTTTGGTAATTCAGTTTTACTGACATATTACATATAATCAAGTGCAAATTGGGTTTGTGTTGACAATATATATGTATTTGTGTACACTCTTGTTTTCTATTGTATACATTCTACTCATCTCAATCAGCAACTAATGATCTTTTAGCAGCAGACGAAACCACTCCATACTATAGAGATAAAGCAGGAAGTGGTTTACCTTGTTTGTAGAGGTCGACCGATATGGGGTTTTCTAAGGTCGAGACCGATTTATTGGCTGATGTCGATATACTCTGCCAATATTTTCGACCGATTCTGTCCCAGCTTTGATTAGTTGCTATTAGCATTAACATGCTGCCGTTAGCACTAGCATAGTGTTGCTAGCATTTTGCGTGGCAATCAAAAATACAATTGCGAAGGTTAAAATTAAAAAATGTCATGCAGCATGTCCATATTGACTGAGGTTTAACAAACTTGTAGCTAACCAATTTTCATTGCGATGTTTCTCCGTTCCCCTAAGGCCTAGGAAGTTGTGGGACTCGTTTTAAAGCCTTGACTTCGCTCTCTCCAATGCAAAAGGGGAGGCTCCATCACTTTTTCGGTCCTGGAGTATCTGCTATTATCGGCGCTAGATTGCCCGATATTGTAAAATTCCCAACATATCGACCCGATATGTATATATATATATATATATATCTCGATCTCTAGTTATTTGTACCTCCCATCTCTATTCTAAAAGGCGACACTGAACTTATTCCATAGCCTCTATTAAACAATATCAGTATGAACAACTATATAATAGTGCTGCAAATATATCAGCATTATACGTCGTTTTTTGTAAAGTTGTGAATATACAGTACTTGACCAATATTGCATTCATGTTTTATAGACAAAAACATTATAATTTTAATGAACAAAAAGACACATTTCTTAAAGCAGTTAGGATGAGATGTAAGAAAATCTGCTGCTATTTCTCAACACAGTAACAGCATTAGCCTTCTCACCCTTCGTTCCTGCCACTGATCTTGGTAAAGCATAACCCCCGTCATTCCGACTCGCTCTGTGCATAAAACTAAAATAATAATAAAAAAACACAGTGCCTCCTTTCAAATTGACAACAAAGGAAACAGATGGAAGCGCTGTGAAAGGAAAACCTTGATCAGCTCGTCTTTTCAAAACTCGGCGTGCAGCGCGTGCAGCTAAACAGGACCGAGACGCGAATGCATATCTCCACAAAGTTTTCATTGACTCCCCGCCTCTCTCTGGCTCGTGTGGCTGGAGGAGACCTTGAGCGGAAAAGAAAAGCACACAAGAGCTGGCCGATGAAGTGAGGAAAAAAGTGCAGTGGAATGAGTTGAGGGATGTAAGCTGTGAGGGACAGATAAGTGCTTGTAGCGAGTAGCATGTAATGCTTGATTCAACGGTCCAAGGCGAAAAGGGGCCATTTTCATTAGTTAACAGTACTTGGGGTCATGCCGTTTTTGACTGGTTTTGTGTATGTTCTGGGTTCTTTAACTAGTTCCACCGTATCAGTATTCCACCAATCCGCTAGAATGATTATAAATTATATGGCTGTACGATAGTAGTATTGCGAATGCGATAAAATTTGTGGCTTGTCCTTTTTCTTAAATTCAGCTTAAAGCCGTACTAAGTAATATAACGTGTTTACCTTAATAAATCCTTTTTGTAGTCCCTGTGGGGATAATACAAGTGTTTATGGGATGATTGGAAGGTCTTTCATCTCCCCCTGGTGTCTCTGGCCAGAAAACCATGTTTGCAACTTGACTGGCACCGGTCCGGAGCCACCAATACACACTAATGAAATCACGAAGAAGAAGCTAACATGCTAACGGGCAAAGCTAACTGCGGGCTAACGTCACTTTATACAGTATTTACAGCCAAGTTTGAGTTAATTTTTTTTTTCCATTGTATAATTTATATAATAACTTTATCGATCTCTTGCTGAAATAACAACAGATTATATATAAGCCTTGTTTAAGTAAATGCAAAACCTTTGTGTGATCAGAAGTTTAAAAAGAGCCTTGTAGTCCGCTCTATAGCAGGTTAAAATCAGCAGTATCCCATTATGGTGAACAGGGCTATGGTTCCGTTGGACCCGGAAGTGGAGCGATGACATTATCACTTAAAGCAGTACTAAGTAACTTGTTTACCTTAATAAATCCTTTTTGTAGTTCCTCTGGGGGTAATACAAGTGTTAATGGGATGATTGGAGGGTCTTTCATCTCCTCTCCGGTCAGAAAACTACACTTGCAGCTTTCCTGCACCGGGTCAGAGTCACCAATACACATTAATGGAATCAAGAAGAAGAAGCTAACGGGCAAAGCTAACTGCAGGGTAGCGCCACTTAAACAGTATTTACAGCCATACATCCATTGTGTAATTGGATGTACAGTTGTACACAATATCTCTCTCTCTCCATTTGTCTTTTCTGTCAGCGCAGTATTTACTCTCACAGACAATTAGTAAGTTTGTGCCACCTGTAGTCGCACATATGGCCTCTAGGGGCATGAGTCCAAATGGAATAGCAGATTTTATAGATTTTTCAACTCTTTGCTTGCAGATGGCTGAATATTACCAAAATAATTGCAGTACTTGGTGCTAGCTAACTGTAACCATTCTCACAGCAATTTCAATCTGATTGCAATTAGCCAGTTGGGTAATCCTGATCAAGATCTGGAGATGGGTCCCCACGAGCAGCACTTTTGCGCATAACGATCAAACTTCCAATAAGTAAAAAAACAACAACAATGCTTTTATTACCGAGTCTATTCACACAAAATGTTTTAATTGTTCATTTGAGCAACTGATTGGTTGCAAATTGGTTGTAAATTGTGGTTATCAGCTGCTCTCCATTGCGTTATGCTCTAGAATAGAAAAGAATTAAGGGCTAAACTAGAAGATCAGCTCAACAACTCCTCTTCTAATTCAATACTAAACAATCAATGTTTCAATTGCTAAAACTTCCTCAGAGTTTCATCGCTTGTTTTTGCCGTTATTCCCATCGCGGTGTAATTGGAGGATGCCAAACGTTAGCAGCTATTTGCAAACTCATTTGTTTGCAGCGTTGACATTCATTTGTTTTTGTCCTGATCTAATGAATTCTGGCTCTGAACAGGTGGCATTTAGCTCCGTTTTTCAAATACCCCAATCTGCTGGAGATAAAGGTTGGGGAAGCAGACACGGGGAAACGAGGCGAGGACGGTTGTTTGAAGCCCAATGTAACAGTTGTGTGACTGAATTTTCTTGATCCTTTGATTGAATGACATGATGTGAGCTAATAAAAAAATGAAAGAGCTTTTGCATGTTCTCCTCTTGGTGCTCCAGTTTCCCATCTCACTAAAAGCATGTACAATAGGTTCCTCATTAAGGACAAAACTCCCCCTAAAAAGTAGTTTCTGAGACTATCCTGTTTAATAAAAGACCAAATAAAGACTATGCATTTGTTTTAGCTGCCTCAAGACTACAGATGTATTTTAGCAATTCACCTATAATCTGGCTCATTTAGATATACAGAATATATATAATATATATGATGGCTCATTAATGTGTGCTGTTCTGATCAAATTAATAAATAACCATCCCTTTAAAAAAGTCACTGAATGAATGCAAACCCAATCAGGTAGGTTTAGAGAACAACCAGCTTTAAATGAAGCTTCAGCGCAAATTCAACCTTGAAGACGTACCTGCAGTCTTCATTCATCGCCTAAGCAACGGCAGCCTTTACCAAGCATAGTCACGGCCCCAGCTCAAGCCGCACCTTCACGTCAGCCAATCATCGCAGCTGCTCATCACCCAGGATCCCCTTCTTAAGCTCCCCGGTCAATCACTTGGCCGTTTCCCAGCCGTGCTGCGACCCTCCTCCGCCCCTCCTCTGCCTGGCCTCTCCCCTTCCTCCCCGGGTCTCGTCCTACCGCCACCAGTGTCCAGGCTCCGGGGAAGATTCTGGCTATCGTCCCATCAATGCTATGTATTCCATATCATTACTGCAATCTTCCGCCGGGGTCTGAGCCCAAATCAAAATTCACGTTCAATAAAACTTCCCTAACGCATCCTGACTCTGAGTCTTTGCAGGTTGAAATGCCTATACCCTTTACAAACAATGAAAGAGGGAGTATGTATTTTTTAATTGTTAGTTGTGGTCCAAAGATTTCCCTAATTTACCTAACACACTTTAAACACAGGGATAGGTTTATAAGCACGTTACACTCTCTTTTAGGGAGTAGTAGTTTCACGGTAATGTAAACAACTAGCCTCCTAGTTCACAAGAGAATAAGAAACGCTTAGATGCATTTAAAGCTGCCCGAAGCGATGTCATTTTTTAATTTGTTTTGTCAGTAGTGAACCCTGCTCTGCCCCCTCCTCACCTGGCTTTCCCCCCTCACCCACGGTGCCTCTCCCTCCACCATAGACCACGCGCTGCTCTGATTGCATTCAATGAGATACGGAAATCTCATTAATCATGTGTGAAACATACATTTATCAGCATAAGTAAGATATGTAGCAAAGTAAACAGTTTAAAGGAACAGGCCACCGTTTTACATACTGAGATATGTTCTTACCTGAGCTTAGACGAGTTGATACGTAACCGTCTTTGTGCATGCCTTCAGTCACACAAAATGACTAAAGATGTTGTTAGCATTTGGCCTCTCCCAATGTATTCCTACAGCTCCAAACGGGGGTGAAGTTGGAAGCTACCACGCTCTTCCACGGGCACGAACAAAGACCAGACAGGTACGTATCAACTCGTCTAAAGTCTATGAGAAACTGACCAAATACTTTTTTCCCCCGTATTTTTTTCACCGTATGTAGAAGAACTGTGCTCCCTCAGCCACGCAAAAAGACAAAAGATGTTCACATTATATTCCTATAACTCCAAACTGGGGGGAAACGGTGGCCTGTTCCTTTAAGACTTTTTATTATTTGCAAAAATGCAACTCTCATGTAAGTCTCTTTTTTTGGCATTTAGAACACAAATTTAGAATTAGAACTTTTTTTCCAGCAACCCTTGAACGCCACAACGTCTCAACGTACACAGTGGCAGAACTCACCTACGAAAAGAACATTTGCCTCCCGGTGCCTTCTGTAATCATGAGGAGAAAAAAAGAGTTGTTGGATTATTAAACAAACTGACTTTTCATGAGGATTTCAGCTGTATCAGAGCAGGTCGGTCAGATGTTTATCAGTTCACGATCTTTTGTAAACTTCTCTCATAATGAAACTTCTGCTGCTTCAAACATGTGCGATCTCTCAACGTGTTTGTGTTTACATGATGGGGGGCAGGTGAGGCGTGTTGGGGGGTGCGCTGTGAGGCAGGGGAGGTGCGGAGCTGGTCTCCTGCAGTACAAAGTTCACTCATTGTTTGCGAATGTGCCACATCTAGTGATGCAGTGTGGGAATGCAAAATGGGGTTGCTTAGCTTTAAGGGCTGTTTTCACAAAGGTATGCTTTTACACTAAATTACCACAAAGCTTGTATTCTACTTGATTCTACAGGTATAAGAGGAAAAAAGAAATGGAACAAAAAACAATGATGGCTTTCTTGGACACTCAACAAGTGTTTGTTTGGGAAGCACAGCCGCATGTATATATACATAGCACAAAAACATAATTTCTTGTTCAACGCAGTCAGTGTTGGATGCCTCAAAATGCCCTACATATGTCTAAAACTGCACTCCTAAATTTAGCCCTCTCTCCTGATACCCGTGCCCTGACTGTGGGAAAAATAACATACTTCTCCTTTTTTTTTGGCTCCCAATGGCGCTCAGTTTTAGTCAAACGGCCGATTGTGGCACAGATGAACAGGTCTAGTGTTTCAGCGTGTAGGTGTCCTTCCTGTAGCACTTTCCGCTTTCTCTCCGCAGCCTCTACACTCATAAATAACATAAAATGGACCCTTTATCTGAAATCTGAAACAATGCTCCTACTCATTTATCCGACTCACAGCAGCAGCGGCCGAAGGACAAAAAGCTGGGGCTAAAAGTTCGAGGCAGTCCACTCTGGCCACTGGGCGCTTTGCTGCACTCTCAGGGATGGCATGCCGATAATGCGCCGTGGTCTGGAGACAGATGTTTCCATCAAAAAGCCTTCTTAGCGGTTCCCAATTCACTGACCTTTACTTAAAGCACTCTGCCGACCACTACTGTATAATTTGCCCTCCTGAAAAAAACCCGACAGCGCGTGCCTCCAATCTCCTGCTGGCATCTTTATAGCTTCTTTCGAAAAGAACATATCGATGACCTTGAGAAAACTGGTATTTACTGTGCAGTTGCGCAGGCATGCATCATTACCTGAAGGTGTGAAGGTGTGAAGGTGTAGGTCAATTTTGTACCACGTGGAAAAAAAATTATACCGTACCCTAAAGCAGTGGTTACCAAAGTGGGGGTTGGTCACGGGACAATGAAGTGGTTTAAATTTCGGACATTAAAATTGATGTATTTTTGATTGAAAACAGTCTGTAATACATTGTCCAAACTAGCATCATTAATCAGATTTGGAATGTTTTGCACCTTGCAGAAAGGAAGTCTCGGACACAATTATGGATGGGACGATAATGAAATTTGGGGTCACAATTATCTTGGCCGAAATAATTGCGATTAACGATAATATCACGATATTTGCCTATGGTTTAAAAAATCACTGAAACTACAGAAATGATGGGGGTTGGGCAATAATTAAATATTCCTCTTCATTGTCTGCTGTAAATGTCATATTGAGTGAGACATAAAGTAAGTATTTAAAGGCACACTGTGTAACATTATGGACTATACTGTTGTCATCAATACAAACCATGCAGCTAATGGGCAGCTCGACACAGAAAATGCTTTTTCTGCAGTGGGTAATCAAAGAATGAATTCGGACGAGGAACTGACCTACTGAAATGTTAAATACTGCTGACTTTAGTCACATCTCCATGGAAACGTACCCACTCCGGTAAAGTTACCGGCACTGGTTGTCTGATGGATTTAGCGATTATCTTATCAGAATCAGAATCATCAGAATCAGTTCATTTGCCTGAGGAAGATTGTTTGGCTTTATCCTTTATCTCACGCAGTACGCACCCATGTTTATTGATGTGCCAAGTCTCCTGCCTTGTTATGTTTTCCACCTGAAATCATTATGCTAATTACATTTTACAGAAGGGGGTTGTTGGTTGAGTGATTTTAGGGATCACGGCCTGAAAAGTTTGGGATCTGTCTTAAAGCACTTACTTACGCAAACTAGTTTCCATGTTCCTTGCTTGTCTTAGAGCTTACTATAGCTCACCATTTTGAATTGATTACGATTCATGTGCCTTAGTGTGAAGAGCATTTGGCGTAAAACATGCCAAATAAATTGCTGTACCACATAATTTACAATCCTGGGATAAAGACAGAAAGAATGAAGGTAGATTTCACAAATAATAGAATAAGTATAACAACGAAAAGAGGAAGCATGTCTTGTCCACAATAGTTATAGCTCAGTTTTTCTTATCCATAGGTTTAGTATAAAAGGCTGTCCCTGGTTAATGGCTATAATTTTATTCTGCGAGAAAATGTCTCTTGTTCAGTTTGATGTGAAGACAGGGAGTAATGAAGTTTTTTTTAATACTGTTGCAACCACTGAGTTTGAAGCAGGAATGGAAATCAAAGCCTCATTGTAAAATATGAGTCACAGCTTGTCCTTCCTCTGATGGCTAGGCAAGGCTTGGTTTTAAATATATAAACTTTGCCTGCGGCTGGAGGACACCCAGGGCACAATCGCCCACTCTTTCAGGGAGGTTCCACAAACACACTTCTTTTAAAAGGCCTCTTTGTAAAAAATGACCCAGAAGCACCCACGGCATCTCCACATCTCGCCTCAGCAGCAACGGTGCAGCAGCAGCAGCCAGAATTTTAATCAACGAGTGCACACTATATAAATGTCCTCCTCTACCACATCATTATTGTGAGGGATTATACACATTATATTATGCAGTGATATGGCAGAACTGGTGCTCAACATTATCCGTAAAACATTTCAATGGATCTCAAAAACCGGCTGTGCAACATACAAAGTTATTGTTATCGTGATATTAGATGATGTCATTTCCATATTGCAGGAAGCCGCAATATATCAAAAAAGCACTGAGGGGTTTTACAAATGTTGGCTAGTAAAAAAAAACATGTTTCAAAAGCTTTTCATCATATTTCAATGTTTTTCTCTCATCAAAAACATATCTGGAGTTGTATTTTGAACCACTCGCACACCTTTGCGGCAGCAGCTCCCAAAAAGCTCCTCCTGAGGTCCTACGTATCCAGTTAAAGCTTTCCTCACCTTTCAATCACTTAATACCAAAAAATAAAAACAATCATCATAGCTTCACACATTCTTCTTTTCCTTTTTTTGCTCTTTATTGAAACAGCTGCGCAGCCAAGGAGAGTAAGAGGAGAGGGGTGGGAGGGGCTAATAGAAGCTGCATTGAGGATCAGGAAGCGAAACTACTGGATATGTTTTTTTTAGGGCAGTGGTTCTCAACTGGTATGCCATCAGGACCAACAACTTTAGATATTTCTTTCATAGTTTCTGACCGAGCCTTGATTAGTTTTCATTAGCATTATCATGCTCCCACTATCTTTAGCATGCTATTGCTAACCGCAGAATTTTGCGCGACGATCAAAAAAACCTTTCCGAAGGTTAAAACTAACGATTGTAGCGATTGTATTCTCCAGGTTCTTAGCTTTACAATGATATACAGCCCATATTAAATGTTTTTGTGGAAAGGCTCGCAACTCGGGATGCACAGATCCAATACTGGTATCGGAAAACGGAGCCGATACTGGAAAAAAATACGATATCATGTATCGGTTACTACTGAACCGATACTAGTTTTGGCTCTCAACCACCTAAATCTTAGTGAATATGAGCATGCTATATATCATTGTAAAGCTAAGAACCTGGAGAATACAATCACTCAGTTAGTTGTAACCCTCGGAAAGGTATTTTTCATCGTCACGCAACATTCTGCAGTTAGCAATAGCATGCTAAAGCTAGCTGGAGCATGCTAATGCTAACAACAACTAATCAAGGCTGGTTCAGAAACTATGATAGAAATACCTAAAGTAGCCAAATAAAATAAAATAACCACTGCTGAAGCCAAGCGTTTGTATTTTAGTTTAAGAAATTACTGATCTGACATATTTGTAATGATCAGATCACTTCATGTGGGTCGTTTATATTAATGTAAACTAAGTGTGTAGAAAATTCATCCTCGTTAAATGTTTATCCAAGAGTTTATCAATAGATATAATTGATACTTGATCTGTAACATGACAATAAAATATGACTTTATTGATATTACAATGGAGAAAAGAGTCAGTTAAACTTTTCACTCAGAGAAAGCCACTTTTAAGTCTCTTGGTATCGGTAAAAATCGGATATAGGCAGATACTCAAACCCCAGAATCAGCATTGGTATTGGTAGCAAAAAAGCTGGATCGGTGCATCTCTACTTGCAACACACTTAAAACGGTTCCGCGACCCACTTTTGTGTCCCGACCCACCAGTCGAGAACCACTGTTTAAGTCAATGTTACGTTTTCTAACCAAGAAAACAAGATAAAGATGTGTTTGACATTCTAACAGACAGTGACACTCAATCATTATCACCTGCTCTCACACAACAAGCACATGTGATACAATACAACGTTCAATACGCATGAGCCTTGACTTTGCAATATTGCTGCTCTGGTGTTGCAATGTGTTAGCATCATGCATCCCAAATGTGGTTCCTGTAAGTCCCAGACCCTCTCCTGAGGACCCTATCCCGCCTGAGTGAGTGCAGCGGGTCCACATTAGCCAGAAGGGCACAGCGCCTGATTCAGTGGGACAGAACCACATCAGAGTATATGGATCACAGTGGGCAGCATCAGTCACATCCTGCTTGGTACTAAACTCACTGAACTGAGGAGGTCAGACTGACAGTAACGGCAAAGGAATGTCCAGACTCGAGGTTACAAGTGCAGACAATATAATAAACAGAAGGAATAGAAATATGCACATTCTATAAGTTTACTGAATTGTGTCTTCATTTCTTTAGTTAACCTTGAAGGAATACACTGAGCATTACAAACCTAGTCATTTTGGTGATTCAAGTTCATATTCACATTTTTCAAGCACTATTCATCAGGACTCAAAGAGTGCACCTATAAACTTTACACATTCTTTGTTTATGGGTTTTCCAAGGACTTCCATGAAGCTTATTTCATACATTGCCGTAACTTTGGAGCAAACGTATGGGCTCAAGGCGAGGCTTTGTGCAGCTCTATACGCGAGTTACAGAAAGAGACAAACAGGTGCCTAATGGTCCATGCTACAACTGCTACATCAAAGCTGCTTTTAGTTGGACATCAAAGACAGGCCTAGTGGCACAAATATCTTTTCATGCTTGACCAAGACAACTGTATATAAAAAGGTGCCCAAGGTGACTATTACTGTATAGGAAATACACTTTAACTGTGTAGATCCTAGGGCTGGTTGACGTGGGAAAAATGGTTCAGCTATCTCACGGTCTGGTGCATCACGGTGCAAGTACAATATAAAAGAAGCTTGAAAATAATGGCCAAATGTTCATCCTTTGGCAGTATTTATAGTCTCACAATAAAATAGGCAATGCTTTATAATATACAAAGCTGCTTTAAAATTAAAGCTCACAAAAAAAAAGAAAAAAACTGTAGTTCGGTTCTTAACCTCTTAACTCCCACCTGAACCGATCACATTTTCTCCAGTTTGGCATTACCCAAATCTAAAAGCTTCTTGGGGGGAAAAAAAACGTCAAAATGGAGATGAAAAATTAGAAGAAAATGAGGATGCAAAGGCAAAATGGCGCAAAATAGCAAGAAAAGGGCAACCAAAGAGCAACAAAAAAAAGCGACTCAACAAAAATTTGACAAAAGAGCAGCAAGAAAGTGACAAAAAAGTGATGAAAGTGCAGCAAAAAAGAGACAAAATGTGACAATAAATTGAAACAAAAAAGCGATAAAAGGAGACGAAAAACTCAACAAAAGAGCAGCAAAAAGTGACAAAAATGGAACAAAATGCAACAAAAAAGTGACAAACAGTAACAACAAAAGTTTGCAAAACTGAGAGGAAAAGCAACATATTGGCAACAACACGGCAACAACTCGAGGAAATCATCAGTTTTGTGGGTCTTAGCTTTCAAATGAGGCGTTACTCTGGCCTTTAGGCAAAGAGGAGAGAATGCATTCGGTTTAGGCGGGTGGTAAGAGGCTAAATCCAAACCTTCATTGCGTAAAGCGCTGAACGGTAAAGAAAAAATAAAGATTTCCCTTTTTATTATTGCTGTTATTCTTGTGTCAGTAGCCAAAACCACAATGTTTCCTGTCCACATGGTAATCCTCAAATGTGCTTTTGGGACATCTCTACCCAGCAGGGCGAGAGCTGCGACACGTTTTGGTTAGGGTCATGTGAGAACAACAAGGCCTCTGGAGCAGAATAATGTTTGGACTGTCAGGACGCCGCAGGTAGCTCCCAAAACAATGGCATCAAAACGGGCCCATCAAAGGCGCAGAGTGCGATCAAAGGCTGCACTGGGGACTTTCACAGCCCATTCACCGACAGAGAAGGCGTGAGTCTATCAATATTTCCTAAAACAACAGAAATATTAAACACATTTGCAAATGGCAGTCTGGCTTTTTTGAACAATCGACCAATTCTTGATTTTTGTACAATATAATTATGTTGAAATAACAAGGTGGAGTTAACCAATCCGCTACCAGTAAAACTCAAAGCTCTTTCTTTGACAACTCAATCTGAGGAAACCACGTCGTCTGACCTTTGCCCGGCCCCATCCGACAAAGCCCACAAAATCAATCTTCAGCTGCTGACGGGAGGAGATTTTGTGCCAAGCCATCCATGACCCATTAAGGTTCATTAGCTTCCTCCACATCTCCGCTTATAAACGCAAAACAGAAGGAAACTACCATAGAGCATGCAGCTAACACAATGATCCCACCTCCACTCTTCATTTTACATGCAATCTTAATATTTCAATTAGATTTGTGACCTCATTTCACTGTGCACATTAAGCACATCAAGGGGCATAAACACTGAAATATGAACAGCGAGATAAAACAAGAATCAAATGCATTTCTGAAGATGTTGGCAGGCGTCTAAAGGCAGATTTCATCCTGCACATCGAAGGTAATCAGCAGCATTGGGGTCTCTCCTCACCTCTCACGCACTGATTGAAACATTATTTCCTGGGGTACTATAGCACAGTGGGGCTATTGAGCAGTGCCCCCTGCAACTCTTTCACTGGACACCTTTCATATTTACTATGACCCCACAGACCTCTGCTGCAGCGCACATGGGCTCCTCCAGCCTATAGCAGCATGGGGTAACTCCACTGTGGCACAATGAATAGGCCATGGTTGTATCTCAAATGCTAGGTCCCAATAGAGAAGATGAGAATACACAAGTTAGACAGATGTGTTAGTGCACATAAAGTTAAACAAGAGGTGGCGGCAAGTCAGATTGAATGTGTTTTAACATTTAAATGCCTTAATAAATAATATATTGTTAAAGGGACTATACGTTTAAAAATGTAAAAATTTAGTTTTTTCCTCCCCCTACATGTTTCAACAATGTCCTAAGGCAGGGGTGTCAAACTCAAATACACAGTGGGCCAAAATGTAAAACTTGAACAAAGTCGCGGGCCACCATTGAACAAATGAACCTTTTAATATGGACCCAAACAAGATTAGCTTTAACATTGAATATGGAACAAGCAACACTTATTACTATACAATCTATAACTTAATAGTAAGTCCAGATATGGAAAATCTGAAAAAAAAAAAAAAAGTATAATACCGGTGGGCCAGCTCGAGTAGTCATTTGGTATAGCCTCGCGGGCCAAATATAAATACATTGCGGGCCAAATTTGGCCCGCGGGCCAGAGTTTGACACCTATGTCCTAAGGTGTAGAATGAGACCTGTTCACCACAACTGCCTCTAAAATCCTGCACTGTCATTCAAAAAGGTGTTAATTCGGGTCCAAAGTGCCATCATGTACGAGCTTAATATAGAAGATGCAGTTACATGACCTGAGGTGGCAGTAGTGAGTATAAAATGGCCAACTTGCATCTAGCCCCTTTAATGCAGCAGATGAGAAAATTCTTGGCACATCTATTTGAGATTTCTATATATTCAATCAAACAGGGAAATAAGGGGAAATTGTAATATTGAAAAACTAAATTGGACACAACGGGCAAAAAAAGATTCTGTGCAATTTCAGTCGCACCTGCAGCTGAGCTTGTTTAAATCATAACCATAGCTACCAAAGCTTTTGTGTTTTTGACATACTGTCTGTACAGCATGTTTTAAAACCAGGTGAGCAATGTCACTGCTGGCCTTAATTTTGGCATAAGGGAACAGGCCACCGTTTTCCCATACTGAGATATGTTCTTACCTGAGCTTAGACGAGTTGATGTGTACCTGTCTGGTCTTTAAGTGTGTGCTCAATCACGCAAAAACACTGAACATGTTGTTAGCATCTAGCCTCTCCTCAAGGACCCAAACAGCAATGAAGTTAAAAGCAACCAAGTACTTTCATGTTTTCCCTATTTAAATACGGCTATGTGAGTAGTTACATGATCCAAGTATAGGCACACAAAATTAAATATGTCGATTTTCTAAGCGGATAAAAAGGGGTACAATATTGTATATTGTAAGGCGTAATAACACCTTAGGAACACTTCGACTTTACTGCACGGATGTTGAAGTGCTCCTAAGGTATTGTTATGCATTACAATAATATATATAACATGTTTGGAGTTTTTGCATGAGTGAGCGCATGCGTAAAGACCAGACAGGTACACATCAACTCGTCTAAGCTCAGGTAAGAACATATCTCAGTGTGGGAAAACGGTGGCCTATTCCTTGAAGAATTGCAGTTTTCCACCCACTATATTCTACTGCTTTGAGTCTATGAAAAACGCTTTTTCCCCCCATACCATTATAACTATGTAACGGCATAGCACATTTCTACTTTTGATCACAAGTGGTCTATATTTAGCCCGCCTGTTGGTAGAAATCTTTAGTGTTGCTGACGAAGTTTCCTGGATGAGAGGCGAAACGTCCTAGAACAGAACTTAAGGATCTTCGTCTCGCTGACAACTAGAGCACTTCTCTTGAAACTCGGCATCTGCCGTCCAACAGCACAAACCCATCAATACCAGCTGACTAGATTAGAAACTAATTTCATAACATGCATGCACTTTGGCAGCTATATCCTTTAGGCAGAAAGTACAGACAGATTTTGGTGGGGGAAAGGAGCAAACTCATAGGACTTAATTCAAAAGCATCCAATCATCACCCAGCTTCATCGAATCCAACAGCGACTGCTTGGAAGTGACATTAAATTGACTTCTATGTGAATTTCTTGCTTGTACTATAAAAAAGGCCTGTCAAGCTCCCTGACGTTTTGAGGGCAAGTCGGAGCCGAGATGTGAGGAGGAGGGGGGTGTGCTATAGAGCAGTTCAGAGCAGTGGAAGGGAGAGAGGGGCTGTGCTCGGCTGCCTCTCTACAAGGCTACGGGATACAAAGCATGTCTCCCCTGCTCCCCGACCAATTACTAACGCACACATTGATTCGGGAGGCGACGAGGTGTGGAGAACACGAGACAGGGAGGTAGTGCACAGCCATGAGTCTTACACATTAATCTATACCAATAGCACGGCACAAAGTTTTCACAACAGAATGGGCGCAATATTGGTTTAATATGTATCCAAAAAATGAGCGAAATTGGAGTAACATTTCTTGCAATATGGAATGCTCTATTCCCACAGTATTTCACCATAGAATTGTAAGATCTCACTGGCGTATACTGGTAGTAGCATCAACAGGCAATATTCCATGAACTAATAATGAAAATAGACAAGACAGCCTGTCACACATGTATTTCAAAGATTGAACCAGGTCAAATCAGAGCTTAACGAGGTCTTAACCCAAACCCGGACTAAACCAAGAGATCACAGATGTGAAAAGAGATCTAAACCAGAGCTTAATCTGGTCCAACCAAAAGTGGGCAAAAAGGCGAAAGACTGAAAAAGGAAGGCATGAGCAACCCATGTGTAAAAAGTGGATCAATAAGATATATCTAATTTATATAACACGGCCTGCTGACTGTGGAGATGTATTAGACCAAGATTTTGTATGTGGAAGCCCATGTGAAAAGAGAAAATGTCAATTCCAGATTTTTTGCTCTATAGGTAACGACATTCCAGGTGAGTTAAAGCAGAACTAAGTAACTCTTGCCCCTAGAGGCCATAAGCGCCACTGCAGGTATCGTAGCATGTTACTGTTTTTTACTCATTCATTGTGCGTGAGAGTAAATACTACACTGACAGACAAAGGGAGAGAGGGATATTGTACATCCAATTACACAATGGAGATAATTTTTTTCACTGAAACGTGGCTGTAAATACTGTTTAAGTGGCGCTAGCCCGCAGTTAGCTTTGCCCGTTAGCCTGTTAGCTTCTTCTTCTTGATTCCATTAGTGTGTATTGGTGCACCGAGTCGAAGCAGGGAAAGGTGTAAGTGTGGTTTTCTGGCCAGAGACACCAGGGGGAGATGAAAGACCTCCAATCATCCCATTAACACGCATTACCCCCAGTGGGACTACGAAAAGGATTTATTAAGGTAAACAAGTAACTGTATTGCTTTAAACCTAAAAATGGGCTGGTCCAAATCCTAAAACACCCAAGCAAAATAGAGGTGCCAGCAAACCAGACACTGGATAAAATCGTGGCAAATTCAGCACTAAACAAGGTCCAAACCTAAAATTGGAACTATAAGGATACAGGAAGGACAAAAGCAGATCTAAACACAGCAAAACTTAATCTAGGAATTAGTAACATTTTCTTGAATTAAGTAGATTTGTCCTTGATTTGATTAAATAATATCAATAAATGTGTCCATGCTGTTGATGTTTTTTTCTTAATTCAAGAATATAAAGTATAGTAGTATATAAAAACTTCTTTGAATTAGATAATTAGTTAAAATGTTGTTTATTTCTAGATTACTTTTTGCGACTTTGTGACTAATCCAGTATAAATCCAGATCTAAAGATGGTTCAAATTAAAGATTACAGCAGGATATTGAAGAACAAAACATGATATGCCACAATCAAACCAAGAAAAAAAGCATTCTCTTAATGTAGTGGAATCCAACCTAAGCTGAACCCCTTTACAAATCCAGCAACAGGACGCTCATAGCATCTCACAAAACTCATAAATGCCACGGTGGTGTTTTTGATTCAAGCCCAGGAAGCATTGGAAAACGGTTGAGTGACAGCCAATTACCTGGAGGTCGAAGAATTTGCTGTATCTTCTGTAGATGATGTGGGAGGTGTTGTCAGAGTATGTTACATTGATGACATAAACCTGAAAAACAGAGGGAAAAAGTAGGGTTAAAACATCATCCGCAAATGGCTGTAATTGACTTTTTAATTGAAGCTTCAAACAAGATAATTACCACAAGTGCAAATGACTAACAGATGATGCGACAAATGGGGGAGATTGTTTCAAAGCCTGATGTCATTATTGAAGTTAATCAATGCTCTCACAACACTGCGTAGCTGCATATGGAGGTGGGGGCCAGACTGCATGATATTCAACTGGCTGTTTTGAATGTCAACAAATGAATAAGGTTGATTTAGGATTGATTTCAGCGCTATTTGTATTAGGGGTTGGGAACCTCACGATTCGATACGATACGCGGCACATGGCTCACAATAACGATAATCTCACGATAATCAATATATTGCACAAAAATAATAAAATTTCTTGAAACAACCTTTATTTTAACATACAACATATTATTCATCATATACATTTGTACCCTTTTTTCTTAAATAAATAAATAAATAAATGAATAACTGATCCCTGAATAACTCACTGGGTTTATTGATCTGTCAGTGACATCACTTCATTTACATTTAAATAAAGAAACCACAGTCACATTTCAAAAGGAATAACTCAACACCAAATTCATCCTATTTACAATTATATAAACTGTCATTAAATCATTAAAAGTAATATATTTGTGTGACGGTGTTTGGTCAAAGTGCTTACAATTGTAGTGCTGCCCCCTACTGTTCTGGCTGAATTCTTGCTCATTATTGGCCTCTATTGACAGTGAAATCAGCAGAGCCCTGAAACCTCATTAACATGCATGACGTCTGTTAGAGGATAACATTAAATCGCTATTTATCATACTGGGTCAGGCTGTACAGTCGTACTATCTCTTGACTGTGGTGCTCAGGCGCCCACTCTCAGCCACTGAATGCTTGCGTATCAGTATGACGCTCTGAGAGGGTATTTATCCCTTTTCTGTAGAAGCATGGACAGACTTGAATGGCAGGACTAGCACAATGTCTCAGGTTCATGTCTCCGGGTCTCGCACCGATGGTAAATAAACTCCTGTATAAGACATCCAGACTGCTGCCTGTTTTTCATCTGTCCTCTTGAACAACATTGTTAACAACGTCGCTCATTAATGTGCATGACGTCAACAAAAGTATTGACATTGGAATAAAAAGTCCCGTAAAATATTGCAATACATCAAATTGTCACACTACTAATTTGTATCCATAAGCAATAAGTTTCTGTACGTGTTTGCTCTGAGACTTCAGAATACAACCCCTCAGCCCTCTTGCCCACTCTTTAGTCTCACACAGCGGGCGAGTCCAGGAGCAGATTCATAGACACCGTCATAAATTTGTCAGATCTCGGAGGCTACAGCGGTGACATCACTCCCCATCCATCATCAGAATGGGCCGTTAGCCTCCAGCTCGAGCCGGCGATATGCAGCGCTGCCCTGAGAGGCTCGATAACACGGCGATCCAGTTCATTTAAGCATCAAGAGGAGCTAAGTGTGACCCCTAATATAATAAAACACTGATAAGCATGGTATCAGATCCACAGGCCAGAAGGCAGTCGTGATCAGATAGGTGGAGAGGTATAGCAGGTGGGATTGCACTACTGTTGCAGATGTAGGGAGACGTTAAAAAGAAATCTGATTCGAGTCAAATATTCAAGTAGATAATGGCTTTTGAAGAGGGAACAGTTCATTTCACAGAATGACGAATGTAAGTCTAATCCATTATTGCTGCACATGGTGGGATCACATACAGTCAAGCTAATATTAGACATGCCTTAATTGATTACAAAATATGCATACAATTAGGGCTGCAAATGGTTGTTTTTGCAATATCCGTATCACAAGAATTAAATGTTTACCCATCAGACATGGATAGACCAATTAATGAATGAAATGCAAAATAGAATACAGCCCACTGTAGCAATTCATTATCATAAAACATTATAATGAACTAAAAAACCAAAATGCAGCACCACTTGTCTTTCTGAACATGTCTCGCGAGCATCTGTAAAGAGCAGCTGGTTCACTAAGGTCATTAAACTCAAATGGCTTTAGGTAAAGCTGCACATACACAGTGATCTTTTAGCAGCTGTTTAGACCATACTTTTTTCCTTTAATCCAATCACGACTCTTTCTAATCCGTATATACACTGTGCATCATCCTCTCTTAATCTTTGCCCCAAATAAACAAAAGCTGTTGAATTCATGTGAAGAATCGTTCGGTGATACGATAAAGGCGAGTTTGGAGGAAACACCGATTGAGAACCGCTGGGTCTATTGTAAAGTTATGTCTATTCAAACTGTGCAAGGGGTATCATTAGCTACAGAGCAGACAGGACAATGGTGTTTACAACAGGCATTAACCTGTTCAATCCGGTCATCACCAACAAAATCCACTTAACTCTTAATCAAATACTACTTAAGAACTTGGTAAGACACCAGAACTAAGTCTACCTTTGTGAACTGATTTTCAGAGTTGTCGTTTTTTCAGCCGCAGAAAAAAAAGGCTGTTTTCTCATCAAATATACACATCAAAACAGTGTGTGTTTGACATAAAGAAGAAACAACTACAATTTAGTGACTTTGAAAAATACCTCTTGTTGTCAGTCTGCCAACGCACTGCAGCAGCTTCCTTTAGCGCAGGGATCTTCAACCAGTAGCTCAGGAGCGACCAGTAGCTCGCCGGCCCTTTCTAAGTAGCTCCCCAAAGGCTTCCTATATTTCTGCATAGGCTTTATTACATTACCGAAGGCGCATCCAGTAGCTATATGTTTTTCTTTGAAGAATGAGTAACTCTCTGCCATTTTTGTTGCCATAAAGTAGCCTTAAATACTTCACTCCACATTAAAAAAAAATCATAATTAGGTCGACTGAATTGTTTCGGGATCCTGATTTGGAAAATGCCTCCTCTAACGTGCCTGTCTTATCATGTGGGATCACTATTAAGACTCAACCTCGACTTTCAGGGGCCGAGCCGATACGTTTTGCGATGCCGTAAGTCATTATGATCAGTGATATGTTTACCTTGAAACGTGTAACGTGTCCTAAGTTTATAAACCAAATGACATTTATTGAAGTGCTAAGATTGAAAAGTGCATGAACACAAAATGTAACAAAGTGCTGTGTAACTGCTACTTTACTGCATGATAAAAATGCCTCCAAACACAAGTATTGAAAGTATTGCGATACTTCTTGGTATTCTTGGTATTGTGATACGAGACAATCCAACATTTTGTCCCAGCCCCATTAAAAAGATACACATATGGAACAAATAAAATTAACTTGAGACTAAACAACACACAGGATGTCAATACCTGAATTGCAGGACTATGAAAAACAAAGTGTGGAAAAGTTTATATTTTATTTTACATGTCTATGATTGTGAATTCGGTAAGGTCAGGTATAGTTTATAGTCCCTTTCTGCAAACTTTACCTGCACTGCTGACAGCTGAAAATGTGTTTATTTGGTACTTGGGACAGTGCATGTTAATGAACATACATGGTTACATGCATCCATCTGTTGTCCCCCATTCGCACTCTCAAACTCACTCTCATTTATCCTGGCCTATTGTACATTGTATTGTTTTTAGTGGTAGGGGAAACCTACCACTAAGGAGTACCTGGAGGAAACCTGTCCGGTGTTGCAGGTTTACAGATAGAAAGTGAACCAGATTTGTAACACCCAAACCCGGCGTCCAATCAAATACAAATTTCACCACTGTTGTCATTTGTCTTACAATTAGGGCAACACAATATTACAAAATATTCGATAACTATTTTAGGGGAGGGGAATCGTATTTGTATAGCACTTTTCACATGACACAAGCTTCACTCCATACCTGGTGGTGATAAGCTACGTTTGTAGCCACAGTTGCCCTGGGGTTGACAAAAGCACGGCTAAACCACACACTCACTCACTACTCACAATATTGCGATAACTTTTTTCAGCAATTTTTGTCAAAACAAGACTTGAGAAAAAGGCAAACATGGTCTAAGTTAGGAAAATCTTCTCTAAAACTGTACTTTTCCACATTTTTAGGCAAGATGGAAGAACTTTTTTCTTGTGGATATTGCAATAACCCCTGCAGCCCTTCTTATATCAAAACAATGACGTGACAAAATAAGGGGCAAAGGACATTCCACAACAAAGCCGAGGGTTAAAATGCCCCGCAAGTGTTGGACCAGTTTCAGCTGCTTTTGGAGACGAGCCACCGCATTATGTTCAGAACCATGCAAACAGTGCTACCGGCATTCCCAGCCTGTCACAGTCACACTACACTGTCAAATTTGTTCTTAGCACAGCGGGGCGTCAGAAGCGATTAGCTTTGGCATTTATTGCTTTCAAAATGGGCTCCCTGGGGTGCTGCAGAGCTACAAAATCCCAAAAGTCACGAAATGTCTTCTATAGCAACAGCCACTATTTCTTCTAGGGGTGTAACATATTTTTTTGCATAAGCCAGAGGTGGTGTTTTAGTCATTAACAAAAATATACACAAAAATAATGTAATTTCTGTGACTTGCAGTGTTGTTCAGTTGCAATGGCTTCAAGGCTTTATGAAACGCTTTTAAGTTACGCTTCAGTTTGGTCGTGCACATAGGCTGTACCCAAAATAACTCTCTGTTAGCGTGTGCCAGCCCACAGTGGTATGGCCTAATGACAAGACACAAAAAGCTTCCTCTAGGTAGATGAAGGAAGGCATATCCGCCATGGTGTACGGCAAACCGAGTAGATTTGGATCATCTTTAGCAACAATTGAAAATGTTATCGTAAAACTGGGATAACGTAGCTTGAACACAGGGATTCTTTTTATTCTGAGTGACCTCAAATCACCACTGTCACTGGTATGACTAGATGTGAAGTTATCTGCATTGAAATGAAGGTACAACACACAAATGCTACATATTTTAGGGTGTGTTCACATTTGTTGGTCAGCCAGTCAGACTCTAAATAAAGCACAGTGCAACTCAGGCAGAGATGCAGACGCAGTACTCGGCTTCACCCTATTCTGCATTGGTAGTATTTCTATTAAAAGTTGTAGTCTTGTGTACAGAAGAAAAGCTTGTTACACACAGGAGGCTGCAAAAGTAAAGCCAGTGAAATCTGTGAACAAATATGGCTTATTGATGGAGATTATTATCAATTATAATTATTTAAGCCTAAATTGCCTAAATTACTGCCTGAAAAAAATCACACGCTCTAATATTTCGTTAAACCTTTGAGAACAGTGCGCATTCGCTGTGGCATTGTTTCAATAAGCTGACACTCTATCTTGTGTTGATGTTGGGAGAGTGTGTGTGACCACTCTACTGTACAGCACATCTCCTAGATTCTCAAAGGGGTCTGGACTTTGTCGTGGCCAATCCATGTGAAAATTAGCTCTCAAGCTCCCTGAACATCTCTTTCACATTGGCATTGTCATCTTGGAATATGCCCGTGCCATCTTGCCTGGTTCTTCCATGCCATCCCCAGTCCATTCCACACAGGGAAGTTAGTCTGGTAAAGGAGCAATTGGAGCATTATGAACGGGTAGCTTGTTCAGTTTCTCCACTCTCCTTAAAGGAACAGGCCACTGTTTTTACATACTGAGATATGTGCTTACCTGAGCTTAGCATTTGGCCTCTCCCAGCATATTCCATTAGCTAAAAACGGGGGTGAAGTTGGAAGCTACCCCGCTCTTCCATGGGCACTCACAAAGACCAGACAGGTACGCATCAAAACTCAGGTAAGAACATATCGTAGTATGGAAAAACGGTGGCCTGTTCCTTTAAGGTTAGGGCTATGGTATGGTTAGGGTTAGTTCTAGCAGGCCCACATTAAATAATAATCTTGTGTGTCGGAATGGCAGGACGTTGTACAAAAGATAAAAGTGTCACCACTCCGACAATTAGACCTCAATGTCAGAGTGGGGGGGTGTCGGAATGGCGGGGAGTAACCCTGTAGTCCAATTCAGAAAACATGAACTGAAGATAAACTGACGAGAGTACGGAGGCAAAATCCTCATCCATGATTAGTTAGCCTCAGCTGCTAGTCAGCCACATGTTTGCCGTATGTGTCCAGACCCACCTTCTTTCACGCAGAAAAGTGGGTGTGGTTTACCAGGCTACATGCCAGAGAAGAAGATGGAACAACCTGGTCATTCAGCTCAGCTAATCTGAACCTTGCTTTACCTAGACCTGAACAAATGCAGCAACCCCAGTTAACACAGTTGGTCAGGCAATGTATTTATTGTACACTTCATCCATTCATTTTGATCAATATCTAATCTACAGGCACTAACCCGTGTTTTTGTTTCTCTCCCAGTATCGGGTCTTCGGTTTGAGGAATATACACAAATCAAAGACAAAATGTTAAAGTGTTCAAGGAATGTGATAAATACTGTCACTTCCTTTTTAAAGTTTCTTAGCACAGCACCCATTTAGGCCATGTTTGATGTACAACACTGGCATTTGTAGAAAGTGGCGCTTTACTTCGGCCTACAATTGGAACGTCTGGCCCTTGAAAATCAGTAGTTTTTTTCTTCCAAAATTCATGTCAGGTGCAAATGAATTTAGGCAATGGGTGGTTTCAAGGCGAGGCTGTAGTGAAAAAGAAGCTCAAAAGCAGATGCATGTGATGGCAACCGCGGTGGAAATCTCAACCAGCAGTATCCATGGTCAAACCAACTCCCAAAATATCACGCTTAACCTTAATGCCTGCCTCGGCCCATAAATAGACTCCCATTCAGCACCAGCCGCTAAAATGGCCCCGGAGTAGACTAGACCAGGAGGACGTGTCTTTAGTGTAAATGTGCTCCTGTTGTTGCTCGTCCCTGCTAATAGTTCTGTACCTCGGCTAAGGAATTGCAACGCGGTCATGCAACCTCGAAAATAGCCCGTCATGCTGCAGTCTGACTCAGAGCACAATTATATCCAGTGAACCAACATGCACCCGATGGAGGTTTTTCAGGAACAAAACTTGACTCGGTAGAAAGGCCATATGGGGAGGAAATGTGTCTGTAAAGATCATGTGAAGTTGTGAAAAGATGTATTCAACATGGTAGCATTTAGTAAGTTTTAGCTAATATAAAATGAAGGCACTTAAATCAGTCAGATAACAAGTAACATGGCTTTCAGAAAATAAGCCTCTAGATCTGTCTACTTTCATCTATAGTTGCTAGTGACAGATTGACATAAAAGCGACGAGAAGCCTACATTGTAAACGTCAAGAAATGCTAATCATGCAGTTAATTTATGCAAAACGGCAACACCAAAGCACCCCCTTAAGTCAAGATTCCCATAGCTTCCTTTCAAATGTTTATGAAGCTGGGAAAATTACAAAAGAACATCCAACAGTGAAAAGGCAAATCGGTGTACGCCATAGTAGCTGTAGGAGTCCGCTTTAGACAGCATCTGTAATTACTGCTATTGAAGAAAAAAAAAAGAATAAAACACGCTGCTTATTGTAATCAACAAAGAGCCGGGCTTTGTTGATGAAAGATTTGTTTTTTTTCACATCAAGTCACATGTCAATACTCCATTTAGAGAGCGCCGTCTTTCTTTAATAAAAGAAAAGCACCCAAAGATGGATTCATAAATGCGGGACGTAAACGCGAGAAAAGGGGGAAAAAAAACACAAGGAAGGCTTTGGGGGCTTGAGTGTCCCAGATAGAAGAACGAGCCCTGCTACATCTGCTGTTCCCATGGACGAGGTGGGACGAGAAACAAAAGCCCCATTCACGCACAAAAAGCAAAGACGAAAGCAATCCTACAAGAGTACAAATTGGACTTGTGATTATTTTATTGCATCTATCAAACACAGATATTAATATTGGAGTTTATAGGCTATCCAGGGATTCAGAGCAGCTGTGCGAGAACCTCAGACGATCGTTGCCTTTCATGTTCTCGTCACTGAACTGGATTGAATAAGCAAAACAATGAAAGGAATGATAAAACGTATAGTAGTATAAGGGTTTCAAGCTGCCATCTGTCCCGAGTTATAGTCCTCATCCAGCCTGCTGCCGAGAGGTCATTAGTTGCTAATGAAGCCTCTTGTGGTGAGAGGTGACACGTCCTCCACACTAAAGCTAGTGCAGATGATAACTTGGGAACCGTTTTCTGAAATGGAAAACTCCTGTACAACTGAGAGTGTAAACTCGAAAATATGGACGAAAATAAAAAAAACCAAAAAAGACTGAAATTGACCAAATTCTAAGCCAGGACTTGGGCTAAAACCAGGTCTATACCATTACAGGGTTTATACAGGTAGCAGGAAGTCAAATGTGATGCTTTTTTATGCCATTTAATGTCCAAATGCTCGATTTTTAATGCCACAATCGAACAAAAAATCTGTGCAAAATTCCTTTCTAACATTCCATCAAACAGGGGAATGAGGGAAAATGTTCTGGAAGCAAATTAGACACAACGGGAAACTTTAGAGGAAAAAAACAGAGTATAATGTCAGCCAAAAACTGCAGCTGAATGTGTTTTAGACCAGATTTTTGCAGGGAACTAGTTGAGTCGAAGTCATTACTTTCCGAGAAGTTTATATTTAATACCAGCTTGAAGCCAATTTGATTATTTTTAATGACATTTAAGGTCTTAATCCAATGACTTTTAATGCTTTTAATGCCCAGTGGAAACCCTGCCATTATAAACTGTAGACCAATAGAGCCAAAAATAAATAAAAGTTTGCAAACCTAATGTAGAATTTGCTTATCTTTATCAGAGTTCTTGTCCACAATCAAGCAGACCCATTTCAGCTCTGAACCAGGTCCAAACCAGGTTTAAGTTTAAGTCAAAGCAACTACAGTCAGTTGGCCAAAGTAGACTTATCCGTGTTCCCAAGTCAGGACCAACCCAGGATACCCACCAAGAAAAAGCCTATGTCCCACCTGTATTACTTGAACAACAGCTAGAAAACTTCTGTACATCTAATTCAAGCTATAACATAATGCAATGGTCACAGCAGACAAATCACAAAAAATAGAATAGATAGACTTACAGATGAAGTGTAGAACCAGGAGTTACAACAAGCGAAGAAAGCCAAAGGGAGCCGAGAGAAGCTTGGTGTGCAGTGTGTGCACCCAGCCACTAAATGCACTGAACCCCGCCTAAACCACTAAATTTAAAGTTGCATAGAAAAAACAGACGCGCGCCAGCTACAGTCTCAGACCATGAAAGCGACCCATGAGCTAAGAACAAAAAGCCAGGTTTGGAAACGTGAAACCCTTCCAAGAGAAACCACAACTGGAACAAATATAGTCACTGTTTTAATAGTTTGGTTGAGACAGATGTTAAGAAAAACAATTCATTCTTCCATGGAGTACAAAGCCAACAAAAATGTCACAAAAAGGCAGAAGAATGACCGACTGTCTCACGCTTTGTTGAGTCTCACCAGTTTTTTTCATTCGGAACTTAACCTCTTCACCCCCCCCCCCGCCTTGACCAAGTGTGTTTACTCCAGTTCAGCTTTACCCAAATCTAAAAGGTTACAGCCTACAGGCAAGTGTAAAACCGCATTTGGAAGTTAAGACCAACAAAACTCATCTAAACTGATCTTTTTCCTGGCTTTGTAACTTTAAACTGTTTTTTTTGCATGTGTTTTCGGCACATTTCTTTCCACATTTTCATTGCTTTTTGCCACTTTTCTGTTGCCGTTTTGTGGCTTTTTAATTGCGTTTTCGTCACACGTTTTTGACACTTTTTCATCACTTTTTTGTCACATTTCTGTTACTAGTTGGTTGGGGATCATCACTTTTTTGTTGCTCTTGGCTCTGGCTTTCTTGTCACTTTTTTGTCACATTTTCGTCACGTTTTTTTCTCGCTCTTTTGTTGCACTTTCATCCTTGTTTGGTCTCATTTTTGTTGCTATTTTTGATGCGTTTTTTTCCCAAAGAAGCTTTTAGATTTGGGTAAAGCCAAACTGGAGAAAACACCTTCAGTTCATTTGGAGGTTAAGAGGTTAATACTCAAACTGGGAAAAAACAAAGTTAAAGGAACGGGCCACTGTTTTTCCATACTGTGATATGTTCTTACCTGAGCTTAGACGAGTTGATGCGTACCTGTCTGGTCGTTGTGTGTGCCCTAAGTCACACAAAACGACCAAAGATGTTGTTAGCATATGGCCTCTCCCAGTATATTCCTATGGCTCCAAACGGGAGTGAAGTTGGAAGCGACCAAGCTCTTCCACGGGCACACACAAACACCAGACAGGTACGTATCAACTCGTCTAAGCTCGGGCAAGGACATATCTCAGATTGGAAAAACGGTGGCCTGTTCCTTTAAACAGGTGTGCATGAAATGGTATTAGATGCATATCCCTTCACTTATATGTATGTGTAAAGAAATCCTTTATAAATCTGTGTTCAGTGGGGTTTCGTAGGTCTCAAAGTGATTGTAAAAAAAGACTTTATTCTTGGGCCATTGTCACATTTACACATTCAAATTGCAACTAAGACCAGGCAGAGCAAAACCAAATAAGGCTCAGAAAATACTCTAACAGTGCAAAAATGTAAATCAGTAAAGAGGATAGGCAGATTTAAGGGTACGGCGCTTTATTATACAACAGAAATTTGAAACATCCTTCGAAATATAATAACCCTGGACTAATATTTGGTACCCTTCCCATTTTACCACAGACATAATTTCTAAAATAATATAAAAGCCACTACCTGGAAGCTGTGTAAAGAGAAGGAAATCAGACCGGATTCATTTGCTGTTTTGAACAAGGTTAACAATAGCTGGATATATTTATGTCAAAATAATATGTTATCATTAGTTGTATTGCACTTTTACGTAAAAAAAAAAACTCATTGTACTATTATAAGATGAACTTTGCTTACTGTAAACTATCAAACTCCACTGTGGGACACAATTGCTCCCAGTGGCTGACACTTATCGGACTTTATGACCAACATGCTTACTGCGGCTCTGGGCAGGGCTCTCGCTGGTGTTTACGGGCAACTGGAGCCTTAAAAGTGCGGTCTATAAAACTAAAACAATGTACTTAAGGCCCCTGTAACTCTCCGCGGAGATGAGGGAGACGGATGTGGATCTGTTTCCATGGACAACGCCTGTCACAACATCACACCTCAGAAACACCTCGGTGCTTTTGACAATTGCCAATAAAATGCTTGGTTCAAAATTAACTGGCGCTCATGTTCATATTAATTTTAAAATGTTTACAAATCTCCAGGTAAAAGTAAGCTTCATTGTGGTAAAGTGTATCGCAAAATATAGACATAGAAAAATACAGATAGCCATAGTTGGGGGGTAAAAGTTTTTGGCCGAAATCCAACAGCAAGTCTATGGGGAACTGACCAAATACTTTTTTCCCCACTGTATATGTAGTATAGAAATATACAGCAATTGAAAGTAGTTGATCTGATCGTTTCCTTCACTGGCCTCGTACCTGAGACCCGACCGTCTGACAAATAAGGTGGGATTCTCTGGCAAACAACAGATCAACAGATTGTAAGAGTCAACTGCAACTCACGAGGCAAAGCAGGAATGCTCTGGGCTAGCAAGTAGTAGTTGTCGTAGTAGTTATTGTAGTAGCAGTAGAAGAAGAATTTGTAATAGTGTTGTGCAGTCCAAAGTCTTTCTTCCAACTTTGGGAAGCACTGGTGTATAGAAATTATTTGAAATGAAAAATAATAATAATAATAATAATAATTCTACTTTCAAAAAAAACTTAGTTAGTATTACTGCTTCTTCCATTTCTGGATATTGTCATTGTCAGTCTTTGTACATATTAGCAGACAGACATATTCTTTCAAAAGTCTCCTACCATTAAAATAATCTTTAAGACCATTTCCTTTGTGATCTGTTCTCACAAAAAATGCCTCAAGCGAGACATGCCTATCATCATTTACTTAAACATTACTTCTCCTTAAAATTGACCCAAAGAGCCACATTCATAGCAAATGGCTACGCTTAAATGACTTACCATGTGGTTTGTTATATGCAACAGTTGACTAAAAACTATAGCTGTATGCATTTAAGTGGAATATCACTTAAATGTGCTGTTTGTAACAATAACAGTTTAGTGTTTTGCCCAGTTACCCCTGGCTTTGTTTTGAATGTTTATTTCTTTCCAATGCAGTTTAAATGTCAAGGACCTAAATCTCATATGATTAAGCAAGAGTTAACGCGGGTTGTTATTCTGGGCACATTTGTTGTATAAATATGAATAACAATTAAGTCCGAAGTCTAATCTTCCCCTGACAACCAAAAGCAGAAGCCGGTTGAAGCAGCACGATGCCCACTCACGCTCATGACCCTTTGTGATGATGCAATTGCATGTCAAGCTGTTGCGATCAAAGCCTGGGGGTGCGAGCCATAGACTGTAGAAAATAATGGACGTCTTATGCTCACTCCTCCCCGTTTACCAGAATGACCACGGCCGTGGGGCAATTCATGGCGGATTTACAGGCTCCCCCTCCTCAGCTCTGACGAAGCATGTTCCTAAAAAGGACATACGGGCGGGATTTTCACCGTAGACTCGGCCCTTGCGTGACGTGTAGCTCGCGCTGCTCCAATGCTAACAGTCCGAGCCTCATTAAATACGAGATTTCAAAAAATCATATTACGAAAACCAGCCTGGTTTCATAAATTGTTATTAACCCAGCGTTATCTCAGGAGGAAGATCTAGCCTAGTCTAGCGTTGAAACAATTGAAACCAGGCTTTAAAGTAGTTTTTAACGTGTCTAAAGTCCAATGCTTTTCAATGGGGGCCTAGCGGCGATATGGAGGTACTGCAGCAACGGCGGAGCAATGGCGGCCCCCACGTTTGTGGTCAAAAAGCAGGGCAGCCAGCGGCCATTGGTGCGAGCCAGTGCAACAAGTGCTTTACCAAAAAACAACACAACAAAAAATACAGAGAAAATACAGATAAGAGATCAACTTTCAATCAACTTTCTGTAATGTTTTCCAAAGTACGAGAGCTATAGTCATAAACAACATCTGGTTGTATTGTGGGCCTGAGGATGGGACTCAGCGTGTGACAACATGCATTATGGATGCTTTTCAGTCAGTGCAGAACAAATACAAGACTTGGCAGAGTCACTAAAATGGTAAACAAAACTGGACTATATGGATGCAAGAGGAAGGCAATGCTAATGGGCAGAATAGGTGAATAAATGGAATCTAACATATCCCCATCATACTGTGTGTTATTGTGTCTATATGTGCATCAACCCAACCTGTCCAGGATACCACATAAGTCTTGAGTCATACCCTATACCCCCAAAACTGTTTAAGTTTTATATATATATAGACTCATTTTCATTAGGTCTTATATTCAAAATCATCCATCAACATTTTCAGCAAAAAAAATACTAGAAAGCTTAAAGGGACTATACAGAGTTTAAAAATGTGAAAATAAGGTATTTTCCTCCCCCTACATGTTCCAGCCATGTCCTAATGTGTAGAATGAGCCCAGACCTGTTCACCACAACTGCCTCTAAAACCATTAACCGTCACTCAAAAAGGTGTTAATTCGGTCCGAAGTGACGTCATGCACCCCATCCTCTAAACTTTTCAGGGCAAAGGATCCGGGAAGGATTTCAGATGATCCGGAACAGTTTTAAGATTATATAATTGTGTTTTTATCACACAAACTAAAATTAAACTCTGGGTACGTTGCAATAAAACGTATGAAGAAAATGCACAATCAACTTAAATACATATAGCGGTGCAATTTCAAGCACTATCTCTTAGTACAAAATTGTATCAGCGGTTATAAAGTGCATGGTGTATCAGTGAAGTAATCTGGGGGAGGAGTTGTGTCGGTCAATGTCTTTGCGCTCATCTCCAGATTGTGTGCTTTGGGCGCAATTCTGGGACACAAAGTAATGGACAATGTCATACCATAAATACTCTGATTTGCCATGGGCTTTAGATTTGCTGTGTGGTGTCTGCCCATGCATGAAATACACTTTGGTGACTGCGATACGTGATAGCAGCTTCATAAGCAAGATAAGAAGTAATACAATTTTGATAGTGCATCACCCTCTTTCCTTAATTACTTTATTGGTCCAACATATCACTAAGGCTGGGTACCGTTAAGGTTTAGGCACTACTGGTATCGAAAAAAAAATATCTAAAAAAATCTTATATCTTTAGATCCAAGTTTTGATGCTGTTGGTCCAGGCACAGCATTACAGAAAGTGACTTGGTTGTTTCTGCTCAATTAAATGATTTTCCCCCACAATTTTTTTTTCCCATTTAGACCAATTTTTATTTTATTTTTTCCATTATTTTGCCTAATTTTTTTCCAATTTTTCCCATTTTTTGTACATTTTTTTCACCTAATTTTTTCTTGTTTTCCCATATTTTTCCCCTAATTTTTTCTACCAATATTTCTCCCCTTTTTTTTTTTTTACCAATTTTCACTCAATTTATTCTCCTTTTTTTCTCCTTTTTCTCCCCCCCCCTATTTTTTTTACATAATTTTTCTTTATTTATGCCACAACTTCCTCCGATTTCCCCCCATTTTTCCCCAAATTATTCTAAATTTTTCACACATTTCTTGACATTGGAGATGAACCCGATGTTGCACATTTGCATCATTGTTCTGCTTTCTGGTATCGGAAAAAGTATTGTTCAGGTATCGGTATCGAAGACCAAGTATCAATAAAAGACTGGTATCGAAAAAAAAAATTAACAGTACCCAGCCCTACATATTACAGAACAGGATGTAGCATGTTTTAAGTCAGTGTTTACACTTCCAAAATAGCCCCAGTTCCTTTTATAAACAAATGATAGAGTTAAATGTTCCCCAGTGGTCAAATCGTTCTCCAAAGCTCATCAGCAAAGACAAGTTCCCAAACTCACCGGGGGCCCTAAAAGTTCACAACTGGCCGTGAAGCTTTCTCGAAGAATAGCGAAAATCCCACGACAAAGCACTCATAAACCCGTTACAGCGCGTGCGTCTTCCCGTTAGGGGTGAGCGTTTGAAAAACAGGGGTTGTTTTCAGCGAGGTATCACTCTGTGTTGAAAGGCCAATAAATATTTGAGTGGGGAACAGGCCTCTGAAGACATGTTTTATGGCGCCAAATAACAACACCGTCCCGCAGTCTGGGCCCGTACACGGCGCGGGAGTCTCCTGAAAATGAAATGTTATGGGACTGGGAGTTGTAAGGAAAACAGAAGCCTAAAGTAAACAGAGCTGTATCCAATACTGCTTTCACTTTTATCACAACCGATGGTTCAGTCCAGCTCTCCCTTTAGTACGGGGGTGCCAGGGTCGAAATTCTGCTTTCGGGCAGGTTGAGGGCTACACATATCATAAATAATAAAATACTGATATAAGACTATTTTAATTATAGTGACTTCAGGGCATCGTGTATGTGAATTTCAACATAACAACTCAAAACATATTTCAATCATGCATTTCTTTGCACTGAAATGATTAATATACAGACCCAGGAAATCCCAAGCATTCCCAAACATTTCCAAGAGAACAACTGAGGAAGAGGTACCATTGGGTTGGTTCAGCAATATCTGGGGTTTTAACTCCCACAAACATAAGAATCAGTGGTGGCTACAAGCTGTGCCCTTTGCCTTTCTTCTCACAGGCTGGAGCTGTCCCATGAGAGTGAGTGACTGGGGAAACTAGGCCACAGACTGCCCCTCTGGAGAGCCCTGCCCCAATCACTGAACCACTGAGACCAGCCACACAAGCTCCAGTTACACATTAACTGTACACACTCTGATACTGGCGCTTCTCAACAGGTCCAACTGCACAAGGCAATGATTTAAGAGACTCGGGTTTCAATTACGACTTCATAGTCTGGACAGTATAAGGACAACAGCACACAAATATTGCTCATTTGTTACACACAAAGTGCATTAGGCTTGGTAAGAGAGTCTGCACAGCAAAAGTCAACCTTAAAACTATACCAGTAATATTAAAATGTTTGCAGAAGTAGCAATGAAAGCGTAGGTAAGTACTACAGAAGTCTAAATAATCCAACCAAGTATCCTTCCTTTGTTAAACTTTTGCAGTAGTACTACACGTATATAATTATTGTTAAATATTAAAGGGATATTTCAGATTTTTGACATAGGACCTCATTTCCTCGTTATCCAGAGTGTTGTTGATTTCTGGAGATTTATATATATTTTTAATTCATGCAGTCCTTATATTTGAAGTGTTTATAGTGGGTCTAGGCTAGTGCTAGGCTAGCGCATGTCTATGGTAACTAGTAGCCTGCATTAAAAACCTCTTCAAAATCATTGAGTCCTCCAAACGTTGTCGTGTCTGATTTGTAGAAAGCTCCTTTGTGAATTCCACGTGTAGTAAAGCCGGTCGCAGGTAAACAAACCACTGTAGATCCGGTAACCTAGCAGATCACTCCGCCGCTGCGTAGCTTACAACCAGGAAGCTGATGCTGCTCAAATACAAGTTCTTTTAAATGCAAAATGGTTATATTTTTAAAATATATATATATTCAGTCAACACAGACATTTATATCGGTAGTCTGGTGTAATAAGTGATTTGCCTCAGGTGCACTGTGCTTGGGTCAGACTGTTTTTAATGCAGGCTACTAGTTACCATAGACATGCACTAGCCTAGCGTTAGCCTGGCACCACTAAACTCTTCAAATATAAGGACTGCATGAATTAAAAAAATAAATAAATGAATAAAAATAAAATCTCCAGAAATCAACAACACTCTGGATAACTAGGAAATGAGGCCCAATGTCAAAAATCCTGAAATATCCCTTTAAATACAATTATTATATTGACTACAAATTACAATTAGTAATTACTTAATAGGCATAAAGAAGAGCAATATTATCAGCCCTGTTAGCAGTCGGATCATTTTACAATCACTATATTAGATCAGTGTTCTCATTAGGTCTTTTGTACTGATTTTACAAACATTGCCATATTTGGTACAGATAATTGAACATTATTTATGTCCAACTCTGACAGAATTTCAGTTTGCAGTTTGAAAAGTGGTATTTAGTCTTTATTTCATATGTGTTTACGAATATTCACAATACACCGTCACCATCATACTTGTTCAAGAAAAGCATTTAATTCATAACAATAAAGGAACAAAAGATCAAATTAAAAGATTGGTGACTAGTTGTTATTGGCAGTGACGTGTATTTGTAATTATTGAAGAAAAGGTTTAAGAGTTTTCTTTCCTTGTCTAGGGATCAGCGGAGTGGTTGTGACGTTAATATTGCTGATTGTATAGTCACTGGAATAGAACAATATGTCTTCTTGATTATAGTAAATGAATGTATGCTATCTACTGCTCAAATTTACGAAAGGGGGTAGGCGCCAATAATCTGAAGCTTCACCCTACGCCTTTTGAGCATCATATCCACAATATTTATTTATTTATTTACTAACTCATTCATCTGCGCATGTATCTGTATTTGGCTTTGATTACTGTGCTGAACTCTTCTCCTATGTAGAACTTTGTGGAACTCAGATGCTCAAGATGATTTCACATTAATACTCTAACTTCCATACTTCTTTATTGTACTTTTTACACTGTATGTTCATGGGATGCCGTGATAGTTCTTGACACATCTATTTCTTTGTGAAGTGAATCCCACAAATTAACTCAATCTACTGTGTATTTCTTGTTTACTCTAAAACAGTTTTATTAATTAAATGTTCTTTTTCTGCTGCCTGTCGCTAAGTCCCCGTTGTACTAACAAACGCTGCTTCTGCGATCTGAGGAGCTTTTTATACATATGTGCTTAACCCATTTGACAACAAGGGCGAGAAAAAAGCATGAGAAGATAGAAGCATCCTCAACACAATCAACCCAGTCCAGTCACTACTTCAGTGGAAAATTTGCAGCTAACACCTGTGAGTCTGCACTAAGTATGTACAATGGCTCTCGATCAGAGAAAATATGCAACCTTTTCGAGGATTTGTGCGCACAACCTGCTCACTCTGCAGTTTGGGCCTCTTCAAACATGTTCGGAGATGCATGCTTCTTGTATTAGATTTTTCCAGGCTCCTCCAGGACCTGTTTAAAATGTGCACTTTGAACAGAATCTAGATTTCTAAGAATGTATGGCAGATCTAATCTAGTCACCGTGTCCAAAAAGAGTCAAATTGGATGAAACCGTTCATGCTCACAGGTTCTTGAATATTAAATGTGTCACATCAATAGTGTTTCTTTCAGAATGATGACATATTGGTGATAATATAGCAACAATGTAAGATTCAGCAATCAGACAGTTATAAAGCCCACTAGCCCAATAGTGTGTGATGATTGGTTATCAAAAATACCCCTGTCATAACTCTTGACATGAAGGTTGACTTTTTTCATAAAGGGCTTGGATTATTAACAATTAAATGAGGTCTGCTATTTGTTGCTCTTGATGTGCATAAAGGCGACATTCATACAGCACAAGGGGTGAGATGGAAGCCCACAGTTTATTTAGCCTCAAAGAGGCACACACATTTCCGAACCGGCATCGCCTTCACCACCACCATGGCCGGTGTTAAATATGCACAACTCATTGCAACATTCAGACATGCCTGTATCACCATGTCAAGTTCAGAAACAGTATGTAATTTAGGGATTCGGTTAGAGGAAGACTCACTGAGCATAAAGATTTTTTCTGATTTTAAAGTAGATAAAGCATTCATTGCGTCTGCATATCACTGCTCCTAATTATCATTCCACAGCCCAGGGGTGCACACGATGGTAATTGCATATGAACAAGATCATGTTCTTTTTACAGCGGACATTTATTATGACTTGTTTATGAGCCTGAAATAGAAGCTTAACTGAGATGGGCTTGTACGGACCCAACAAGAGAACAAGTCTTGTATTGATGAAGCGAGCCACTGCAGAAGTCACCAGTCCACAGTGCTGGATACATCAACACCAAAGCTGTGATCTTAAGGCTATGTCCCCATGTTGCTATGCAGACATTCAGACTCAATCAGGTGAGCAGAAAAATCTAAATAGTCAAAGCACGAACATGAAACTTGTTTAAACAGTTGGGTGTTTGTCCAATCATTTTCTACAGCTGAAAAACACCGTTGTAGGGACACCTAATATCAAAATAACAAAATCACCCAATAACAAAATGAGGCATTTCAAGAGCCAAAGTATGTGCTTATCAGGCCCAGTATAAATGCTCCTGTGAAAACTTGACTGATGAAGTTCAAAAAGACTTAAGGTCCATAGGGACAATATGTGAATGCAGACTGATGACAGCTCATCCCTGATGATAAACATTCACCTAATGATGACAATATAATGAATAATGTTGCTTTCCTTGGATCAGTCAGCAGAACTGCTCTTAGCTTAGCTGCTCACTTGGTATCACAGTGAAGTAGTGCATTTAGTGCCATGCTGTGCCTGTGAACAGGCCACCGCTGACAGCTCTGGGACAAAGTGTATGAGAAGAGACACTCACGTAGTGCTTGGACGGATTGCGCCTCTTCTCCACGTCCACCACTTTCACGTCCAGCACAGTCCGAAACTGCATCTTGATCCTGCAAAGGCTATGCATATAAGCGGCGGGCAGGCAGCTGCTGCAGCTCCAGATCAGCTAACTGTATCACCAAAGAGAAATCACAACAAGCATCGTTGTCATCTAACAATCCCGCGCTCCGTGAGGAGATGATCCGTATCCGAGGCTCACTCGTCGCTCCGCTGGTGTTTCGATCATCAATATGATTGAAAACTTATCAATAGTCCGGAAGGCTCGTGCTGTGGCGCTGGGACACCCACAGCCGAAAATGCAAGCATGCAGCGATTTCAGCAGGCTGAGGCTACATGCACGGACTGACGGCGGTGGCCGGTGCGCTAAGAAAGGCGGTCATCATGAAAACAGGAAAAGTGAGGCGAGTTCCTTTGTGTCTGTGGGTTATTCGGTAACCTGTACCTGGACGGCACTGTGGTCCCAGAGCCGGCAAATCCAGCGCCAAACGCCTCCTGCGTAAAGCAGGCGCAGCAAATTTGGGGGACGGAGTGGGATGGGCTTCAGCTCGCCTTAGTCCCCAAGACTATACTCCAATAACGCTAAAAAGAAGATCCGACTCTGCCACGAATTGAGTTGTTTATTCCGTATCAGCAGACAGGACACCTAATAAACTGGCTAATTGAATCATTCAGTCCAGATCACGTCCCCTCTCTGGTCCAGAGAATGTCATCCCTAATATAGGTTAAATATTCACGCACACTATACTTTTGTGTCGGCCGGTGTAACAGTCAGGTCCCGCTCCTGTTTGAGCCATGAACAGTTCAGACGCTCCGCAGGCACTGAGTCATGTGCAGCCGCTTTCTGGCTGGAGACACTCAACTATGGATACAGATGTTTCACAGGCGACCAATCAGCTGCGGCGAGCCTCACATGAAAGAGCCAATTAACAACTAAATACTGCCCCCCTGTGCCCGCCACGGTGTAAGTCAATGAACCGATTGGACCTTGAGTGAATAATGGATATGCTAATGTTTTTGCAAAAGACCTATACACTGGCATAATTCCAACGACGAAACTACAAGACTAGTGTTAACTTTCGGTGGCTGCTCTTAAATCAGTGATGCCGAAGGTTGTAAGGCCACACACCAAATCTTCCCAAATGTCCTGCATCAAACCAGATGTATTCAAATTGTAATTATATTTTATTTTTTTTACTAAATACTCAAATCTACATAACTAGGTACAGAATAAATGATTGATCAATGATTTTCAGAAGCAATTTATTACCTGAGACTGACATTTTTTTACATATATAATTTAGTGCTTAAAGAATTGACAGTTGCAAATGGCACTGGGTTTCAAGTCCAGTGTAAAGTACATCCACTGTGGTAAGGCACAATCTTAGCTTCATGATTTAGACATAAAAATGACAACAAGACCCCTTAGGAGATCATTACGTACTTACTCACACACTGCGCACATGGTTAAGGCACATAGAGATGATTCGTATGTGGAACATAATAAGCGTGTGGTGGCTTTAAAGCATCATGTAATGGCTGTCACTGCTGCTGATAATGTCACTGTTGCACTCCAGCGATTTGAGGACCAGCTCCAGCGCCGCTTTGCTCAAATTGAGGCTGTAGCGCTGCCTCACCGCAGACAGGATGTGAAGAACGTGACATCCTTTCTCCGCATCTATAAGAACAAGAAAAAATGTCCATCATGAGCTTAAAAGAGATGAAAAAACGGCTTTTGTGGGGAAAATAATGATTCAAATTGAATTAACATAATGGCTTAAGTAGGTGCAATTTTATCACTAATTAGTTCTTTGACAATATAATTAGGAAAGGAGCATAAAAGTGTCAGTCAATTGAAAACTTTAAGCATTTCATTCGGTGGAGAACTTGCATTTTTCTCTCTTTGAGTCCTCACGGATGACGTCTTTGACTGCAATAGCAAGTTCTTTGTCCTGTCCAGTCACCTAAAGAGAAAGATAAGTGATGAAAAGAAAAGTTTGACATGTTGCCTCGATTTAAGTATATTACAGGTATCCTCACAGTATAGACTTCATCTTGAGATTTCACCTTGCGATATAAAAAACCTTCATCTTGTAAAGTTTGGAGCACTTCCTTTAGGAGTTGGCGTAGCTTTTGGCAACCAGATGGACCAGCCACAGGTTCCTTTGACACAACAGGGAGCAGGTTATATACAGAAGGCGAACTCATCCCGGTACATAATCAATGACATAAAGCAACATAATTTACTAGTGATGGGCTTGTTTCGCTCTTCCCGAAGTAGATTGCTTCAAAGCCCTGCACGGAGCTTGATTCGCTAAGAGCTGGTCACGTGACTTGAGTGTCAAATGTCTCGAAAAGTGCTTCACTCTGCGGGTCGCGTATCGGTCTGTCAAAGCGGCTCATTGGCTCAGAGGCGTTTCAGTTTGTTCCCTTGACAGCTTTGAGCAGCGAGGCGCTAAACCGCAGATGTTTTTCTGGTCCACACTTTGGCAATGTAAACAGTAAGTGACAGTAAGTTTCCCCTGTTTCCAATACTAACACGTTCATATGGTGCCAGGCCGTGGGAAACGCAAGGAGCGCGATTTACAGTAAATAGCCGGCTAAATTAGTTGGCTCTGACTGAAATTTTTTTAAAGTTTGTGCATTGATGTCCTGCCCTGTTAATATAATACATCTACGGTCCTGTCTCGGAGCAGCAGAGTGGTAGGTGAGTGAGTCGGCCACGCCCACTGGAGCACAGAACCAGATTACAAGAAAAAAAGACTCTTATTTAGCTTCAGATTGAGATAAATGTATTTCAGACATTTAAACATTGAACAGATGAAGAGAGGAAATATTTATACATATAGTCTGAAATGGAATAGGCAGAAGCTGAAGCAATAATAAAGTCTGTCCACAAGAGGTCAGTGTTCAAACAGAATGAAGCATCTCAGAAGCTTTGAAGCCTGAGCTGTCACATGGCTTCACTCACCCATCACTATCATTTATGTATCATTTACCTGATCTTCTGCTGTCCCTTGGGGCTGGCTGAGAACGAGCGGCAGCAAAAGGTCTTGAACATCGTACGGTCTGAACTTTACCACAGACTTTTGGTTTAAGAAATCCCGGATGATGTTTGTTGCCTTGCCTTTTGAACTTGCAGATGCGTCGCTAAAAAAAAAAACAATACACAATTGAGGCCTTTTGCAATACAAGTGCTGTAAAGCTCATAAATAAACATAAAAACGTATTAATAATAAATGCAACACTGGTTATGATCTAATCCGTTGTCAGTTGTCTTGTTTTTTTTGTGGCTGACAGAGCACTGTGATGCCCCGAGACAGGACTCTTGAGAAATTGATACCTTGCGGTGTTGGATTGTAGTTGGAGTGGTTTGTCATAGCACCGTCTGTAGAGCTCAGGAAGCTCCATCATCCAAGCTATCTGTACCGCCATTACTGGGTCATCTACTTTATCTGGGAACACACACAGACACCGACAGACATGAGTAATATACAGCGGGTGAAGTTGACGAAGAATCTCACATAGAAAAACATTTGAACAGCAGTTTGCAAAAGAAAGATGAAAAGCATAAGGGTCACATAAATAAACCCGAGGCAAAGGGAACATTGGTGTTTGCACTTCAGCGACACTGGGGTGTAGGCGTTGTTTGGATGTCAAGCCACGATCGAGTTATATGGCAACAAAAACCATACCATGATTTTCTTAGAGCCTTGGTACACGCTTCAATATGTATTATGAGGTAACTAAAACTATCTAGCTTCTTCTGAGATTTCACACTTTCCTGTCATTGGTTAAATCCACTCAGTCACTCATTTCGAGATTGACAATGGCTGACAAATAGGAGGAGCGTGTGTCAAAAAGTAGACAGCATATGTCTGGGTTTAGGCATAAAAACTACATTAGATAATTCTTCTGTAATACGCAATGTGTTAAGATGGAAATTGGCATCAAATAATACTATGATGAATTGGACATCAACTCATTTTAAAGCATCTTGTGAAATTTGTACACACTGTATTGTTTGTTTAAGCAACAAGGGCTAACATTAACGTGTCAGGCAGCAAAATTGATGGAGCTGGAACTTGAAACCATAATGCAATTTTGAGATCTAAACAGCTGTTATAATACTCTGGAAAGACTTTAAACAGTCCTTGGGCAACACCCCTGTTTAGTAACAACACATAAGTACCTAGCAAAGCCTCTATTAACAATAAACTGAGCAATAGCCTACCACCATAATTTATTTAATCTGCGGTGTTAAGCATTTTTCATCTTGGTTGGTTTTAAGCGGCTACATAAATATTCCGGACAAACAAAAAAACAATATTTTGTTTTCATATCGCAGAGAGGTGACTTACAGAAAATTGAAGCACTGATTTCTCGTTGCTGCCTTGACGTTTTCACAGGACCCCTGACTCTGAGCAGCTCCCCAATCTCCACGCGACATCGTCTCTGCTGGGCACGTTGTAATTTCCTCATCTCAGCGACTGGATCAAACCCTCCTTGTGCTCCACTCGTATGTGGTTCGCCTCCTTAGGAGATAAAAATAAAACAGGACAAATGCATAGCAAAGCATATGAGGCAAGGACATCTTTCAATACGAATGAATAGATAGTGGTTAATGTTATGTGCATTTACTGTCTTACAAACAAAAAAGGAGGTAAGTATTATTAAAACCATTTAGAAGACTGTTCTTATACTTTGAGTACCTGCAGCAGAGGCCTCTTTTAGACACTCATTTTTCCAGCAAAGGCAGTTGATCACTCCTGTACTGTCATCCACTATAAAAATCAAGTGTCAATCACACTGTGCATCTGAAATGGATTGATGGAGAAGCTGCTAAAACACTTGCCTCCATAACAAAAGAAGTCATCTCTTTCCCTTTTGTAAACCACCGTTCCAAGTATATCAACTTTGTAGATTGGATGCGAGTTATAAAAGTAAATACCTAAACAAAATGAAAGAAAGATTATTAGTAAGAATAATAATACAAGCAATAAAAAGTATGTGGGACAAAAGAACAGACTAAAGGCAAGTTTTTGATGCACAACCTGGCACTTGTGTGGATTCTGTCATCTGTAAGATATCTCTGATGTACAGTCTAGCAAAAGCAGAGAATACCGGGTCCAGCCCCCATAAAATAAACGGCGTTTCTTCCTTTGGTTCCATTGTAACAAACTACATGTCATTGTGAATTTGTGGGAAATATCCGAAACGGTTTGTTTTTCTCTTCAACCCTTCTTTTATCACTGCACTTCCACACTTGTGTTGGCTAGCTCCAGCAAGTCCAGAAGTGACGCCTCAGAAGAAATCACGTGACTTTTACTTCGATTTATTATTATTTTTTTTTTTTGTATTTATTTTTTAAATTCAACGCCACTGTCACACACCACTGTCACACCGAATAAATAATAATACACAACATTTGTCTTAAAGCGAGTATTTACTGTTTGCGCTTACAACGGCTGGGCCCGTTTTGTGCCGCAATGCATCATGGGACTTGTAGTGTTCTGTACACAAAGAACCCAGACTGCGGTGAAATTTCAAACAATTTCGTCACAAAAAGAAACACAACGCAGCTTTTTATATTTGCCACAGAGCGACGTGACTCGTGTCTTTATTTTGAGGAGAAATCCGTCCGTACACGTTTCCGTCTCCGGTGCGGACGAGGGCAGCAAAATACCAAATTTGCCCCGCGCCAACTGTCAAACACGAGGAACAAGAGAAAGAGACCTGGGAGCGCGCACTCGTGAACGCGCACTGACACTAAATCCGCTACATTACTGGACCTTTACCACGCCAGGGGAATAGAGGGCTGTTTTGGTCCCGTTACACAGTTTACGGCTCGATCATCAAAGAAAACTCGTCGCTTTTATATTTTCCAAGACGGAGTATACTCTCTCGCGGGACTGAGTTGTTTTGAGGACGTTTTCTTTTCTTCCTTTTTGTTGAGGAAAAGCCCCAAAGGGTTTTTTTGTTTTTTTTTTATCGGGCCAGTGGTAGTAGGTCGCCAGGAGTTGGGACAACAGCGAGCTCCCTGCGCTACTTTGCATTTAAATAAAGTCGCTGTGGGACGATTTCACAATGGTTTTGTTACAGCTTGGTTAACCTCTTGCTTTTTTTCTGGGTTCAAAATGACCCGATTTGTGGCAACAGCGTTTTCTCTAAAGTGGTCCGAACCGTGTCAAAGGCTAAGCTAGTTCTTTTTTTTATGTTGTTTTGTCGCACAACGGGGTAGCGCGCCAGCAAACGTTTCAGCGTAGTGAGCATATTTAAGCCAATTTTTATTTTATTTTTCATTTTTATGTGTAAAAGTTGATTTCTTTCGTGACCTCCCTGGTTGCATGGTTCATTTTCCAGGATGTCGTTTTTTAATTTCCGTAAAATATTTAAATTGGGGGCTGACAAGAAGAAGAAACAGTATGAGCACGTCCGCAGGGATGAGAACCCAGAAGAAGCGTGGGACATAATCGGAGAATTGGGAGATGGAGCCTTTGGGAAAGTCTATAAGGTAAGAAGGACCGCCGTGATTTTACTACAAGCCCTTTATTTTCCTCTATTGTGATTGATTGTCTGTTTGGAAATCGATTCGATCCCATCCCATCAATTGTCTGATCACAAAAGCACAGTTTCTTTTCATTGTTGTATTCCCGACCCACCCACCAACATCCTCCAACCCCAAGCTAGAACAAACCCACGTGACACAAGGCATGACAGCTAAAATGTATGTGGTTATGAATTTCCTAGCTTTTCATCTGCTTACTTTGTGCCCATGTGACCCTCTCTCATTTGGAAACTTGCTCCACATCAAATATTGAAACGTATTAAAACGAGCATAAACAAGTGAAAGTCCACGTGACCTGTTTTAAATGTGAATAAAGTCATTTTTCTGAACATTACATCAGTTTCATAGAACTCTGACTCACCCTTCTTTCTTTGGCATAACACAGTAATAAAGACACAAGTCACTTTCTATGCCCAAAAATCAATGATAAACACCAAATAAAATGTCAAATAGGGAAAACCACATCTTTAATGGAGTATGGTTTTATCTTTTATATTTGGCTAGAAGTTGAAGACACGTCTCCCTTGTTTAGCTGCCAACTAACTGCTATTTTGGGCTGGTCTATCCCCCATTGTTGCTTTCCATTGTGCTCGAATTAACCCTAATCTTCTTGCACAATTAATTCAGTCACAAGTTCCCACTCTAGCGTATTAAACCCGCAATCCCCATGTGAAACTGAGCCCGTTTATGTAATAAGACTCCACAAATGCTGGCATTTCAATAATTTGGGGGGGGAAGTGAATGTAATAGCGTATAATGAATTAAGTGTCTTTGGTTTTCCACCACTGAAATGGCTGTAAGGCTCTTGTTTAGCCTTAAGGCTTTCTGGGTTCTCAAATGGTGATTGCGGAGCAGGGTTAGGTCAGCAGGAAGTGGCTACATCCTATATCACCGTCAGTGGTCACTTCGTTGAGCACATCCTGCCCACGAAAAAAAGCCAAAACAAACACTTGAATTTTCCACTCAAACTTGTTGTATGTTGTATGGGCGGCACGGTAGCGCAGCGGTTAGTGCTCTCGCTTCACAGCTAGAAGGTCCGGGTTCGATTCCCACCTGGGACGGGGCCTTTCTGTGTGGAGTTTGCATGTTCTCCCCGTGTCTGCGTAGGTTTCCTCCGGGCACTCCGGTTTCCCCTACCACTAAAAACATGCACAATAGGCCAGGATGAATGATGTGTGTGAGTGAATGTATGGTGATGGTCAGAGGGTCCGTTGGCGCAGACGTGTGTAGTCGCGAAAGCGCTTCTGTCAGTCTCCCCCAGGGGAAACTGAAGCTACAAACGTAGCTTTCCACCACCGAGTATGGAGTGGATGTACAACTGTCTCATGTAAAGCGCTTTGTGACTATATGTCTGTGAAAGGCGCTATATAAATAAAGATCTTCTTCTTCTTCTTCTTCTATGTTTTATCTTCTTCTGACCACTACAAGAAACCCACACACAGGAGCTTTTGGTCACTTATTTTGGCTATAAACTACAAAAGGAGTCAAGACGCAAGCTATGCAAAAGCAGTGACTTATTTACACATCATGTGGTTCCTAATCCTAACAATATTTTTTTTTCTTTGTTTTTAGGCTCAGAATAGGCAGACGGGCATCCTCGCCGCAGCCAAAGTCATCGACACCAAAAGCGAGGAGGAGCTGGAGGACTACATGGTAGAGATCGACATCCTGGCCTCCTGCGACCACGAGAACATCGTCAAACTGCTGGACGCTTTCTACTTCGAGAACAAACTCTGGGTGAGTCGTGCTTCCTTTGTGGCGACAGTGCTTCCTTTGTCCGTGATAAGACGAACCGGCTGAAGAAGAAAGAAGGGGGGGGGAGAAAAACAACACAAAGACGTATTATTTGTGGAAAACCTGCTGGGTAATGCTCAAATTCGACCACTTATTGCAGTTACGATGCGTGGAGGAATCGTGAAGTCCTACGGCAGCGTTAGATAACACATGGTATTTTCTATTTCCCTGTTAGACAATAGTCTGCTTGTTTCCCCATATACCACTGCAAGGTCAGAAACATACAGATTTCATGCCTGCTTTATGTGGACTGTGCTTGTTTATCCCATTTACATTAGGTGACCTCTTTCTGCAGCTTCCCTAACACTCAGTCACACACACCAGTGACGCCACTTTCATACACAGGCGAGGTGGTTGAAGAGTCTCGTCCATGAGTCGGAGCTGGAATCGAAAAACGGACATTTGGGCCCATAAACAGGACGCTCTAACCACTGAGCCACTGTCTAATGCATGTGGCAATGAGTGAGCTGTACTGAGCCAAATACATCAGTACAGGCAATGACATGCTTTTCACTGAAGAAAATAGCACGTTATTGAGCTTTATTGCAGCTTATTAGTGTAAGTTCATTAAGAAAAATAACCCTCCTGCTTGTTATAGCATCGGTAGCAATCATTTTTGCTGTCCTTTCTGCAGAAATGTGTCACACTGCACTTTACTTTGAAAGGAATAGGCCACCGTTCTTACCTGAGCTGAGACGAGTTGATGCGTTCCTGTCTTTGTGCGTGCGCTCAGTTGCGCAAAAATACCGAAGCTGTTGTGATGTTGTGTTAGCATGTAGCCTCTCCTCCTTGCCTCTATGGGGCCAAACGGGGGTGAAGTTAGAAGCGACCAAGCTCTTCCACGTTTCCCCTATTTAAATACGGTTACGTGAGTAGTTACACGATCCAAGTCTAGTAACACAAAATTAAACATGTCAATTGTGTAAGTGGATTAAAAAGGGGTACTATATTGTAAGGCATAATAACACCTTAGGAGTACTTTGACGTCTGTGCAGTAATATCTTCACTTAACTGCTTAGAAAATCATACATTTTCACGTAGCTGTATTTAAATTGGGGAAACATGGCAGAGCTTGGTCACTTCTAACTTCACCCCTGTTTGCCCCATAGAGGAGAGGAGGAGAGGCTAAATGCTAACAACATCTTCAGTCTTTTTGCGTGACTGACCAGACAGCGACGGCACTGTATTACAGTTGTTAGCGGTCGTGCTTCACAGCTCAAAGGTCCCGGATTCGATTCCCACCTGGACGGGGCCTTTCTGTGTGGAGTTTGCATGTTCTCCCTGTGTCTGCAAGGGTTTCCCCTACCACTACAAACATGTACAATAGGCCAGGATGAATGAGAGTGTGTGTTTGAGAGTACACATGGGGGAAAACAGATTTGAAATAAGCCCATGGCTACAATCCAGTGTGGCTTGTTTACATGCATGAGACCCATGTATGTTCATTAACATGCACTGTCCCAACCAAATAGGTAAGAACATATCTCAGTATGTAAAAACGGTGGCCTATTCCTTTAAGCACACACATGTTACCACTGTGTTATAACACTTTTTGTCACTTTGTTATTTCGTTTCTATTAATAACATGCCAAAATTGTCCTGAATTTTGTTAATGACGGATCCAAATTGATGAGTAATTGATTCCTTAACATATGTAAGCTCAAAAAGAAGCTTCCCATAGCAATTTGTCTACGGGAAGCAGCCATAGACCGATGTTTGTTTGTGGTTTGTTACATATGACCAAGTGTTCTGTCCCTGTCATACATTTTTAAATCACTTTCCCTGGTAATACATTGCAGCAATTATTACCTGGGTGTTACAATTCAGTGCATTCCTCTTCCTAAACAATCTCTTCCTCTCCATTGTGCCGGGAACAATAGCCACAGCCTATTGGAGTTTGTCTGTAGATTCTGATCTTGGCCTCTGCGGCACCTGTCTGTATGAGAAAGAAGTTATTCAGGCCATTTCCTATGCGAGATGAAAGGCCTGATTTTCAATAGTATCGCCAATAAGCGCGGCTTTGACAGTGACAAAAATATGTGCTAACTAATAATCTTTTCTTCTGTTCGGAGCTGCTCTCTGAAATGCTGCCTTTTCCACGTCTTGTAGTGTTTCTCACAGTTTTCTCCTGGGACAGGGGTGGTACATGAGATCCTTATTTGAATCATTTGTCTAATTCCTTTCAACCCCAGTCTTCTTGACCAAGACTTTGAGATAGATTCCTGAGCACTGCACTGTTGTTGCCCACCGTGGATGCTGACCTATCTTCATGAAAATCATTTTTTTAATGACAAATCTAAGGCTGTCAGCGCTGCTCTTTCGATGTGTGAGAGAAGGACTGATCTAGATCATTGGAAAGAGCACAGAGGCTCCGAAAACCAGTAAAATACATAGGAAATGACAGGTTGCTCTGTGGTTAAATGCTTAAAAATGTCTCTACTGCATAGACAATTGGATGATTACTAGAAATTATGTGACTTCTTACCTCAAATGTCTTTTTAGTACAGAATCAGCCTACACTATGAAAGCCTTTCTCTTGTCCAGCACATGAAGTAGATGCCCTTTCACTTGTTCAGAGTTTTGTCAGATACTGCAGCAGACAGTGCAGAGGAAGCCCCAGCCCTGAGTTCCTCCTGCCCCACAGCACACAGTACAGACCTCAGTGCGGCCCATTGTACCAGAAGAGGCTAAAACAACAGCGCGCCTACAGAAACACTAGGGCAGCACGTCAATAGGCACGACTGTTCGGGGACTGAAACGCTGAGAAGTCTTGTAAGGGCTTTGTTGCTGGAAGTGGAGCAGATCCGAGCAGCTCTCCTGAACAAAGGGCTGAACTCTTGAGCAAAGATTGAATTTCAATGATTGGCCAACTCTATCGGGAAGTATTTAAAGGGCATAGGACAGGTTTTCATGCTTTCTAATTATTATTTTGTTCGCCTGTGGGTACTATCATAGTTTTAATCCATTAATCCATTGAAGAAAAGGTAGACATTTTTCTTGTAGGGCTTCACACTATATCACCAAATTATTGGTTTTGCAATTGAGTGATGCAATATCCGTATCATTTTAAATATCTCCAGTATTCTACAGACTAACCCTTAAATAATACAATGCTGGCTTAAGAAAAATGTGCAAATGTTTTTTTAGTCATGATTTTCCCCCTTTTGTTAAATTTCAAGCTTGTGTTGGTCTCAGGTCTTTTACTTTTTGTTGAAAAGAAAAGAATTGTTTGCACCTTTGTTTGTTTGTTTGTTCATGTCTGTGAGATAAAATATTTCCTTTTAAATCATGAGTTTGTTCTGGAAAGGCATCAAACATGAGCTCTATTTTAGTCGGCGATACACAACTTTAATAGTTACAGCCATAGTTTACTTGTTCAGATCTAAAGTGTTGCCCACAGGAGAGAGGAATACATGTTTCTGATCACAGCAGACTGGTATCCGATCACCTGAGCGTGAGCCGCTGACAGGTGGCCGTTTTCCCGTCATACACAGGGCCATAGAGCCACTGCAGTTGCCTTTGGGGAGATGCAGTGGCTGATCAAGTCGGGTGGTCTCGTTGGGGTCTCACGATCTTTCCGTGACATCAGAGACTGTCTGGAGCAAGTCGGACAGAAATCTAACCGGCATGCACCGTGTGTCTGCAGTTCGCTGTAAAAACTGCGTCCGTCTGACTCATCTCGAACGGGCCTATTCACACAGGTGCAACCGGCTTTATAAATTGCATGTCATGTGACCAAAGATATCACATGACAGGACATAGTATTTAAAAAAAATATGATAAAAACATGTAGATACCATCATGATTGATCACATACTACGACAATGACATCAGGAGAGTTTGAATTCCATATTTCGGGGATCATTTTTCGATCCTGGTACGTGGTTTACGATACCAATACCTGAACGATTTCTTGATGCTTATACTAAACTATTTCTCATCTAGAACCCGAAAACAGAACAATGATGTTAATATTGATGCAGCATACGACTAATAGTTAGGGTGGACAGTTTCCCCCACCTGAGCTGTAGCTCTCTGCAGTTCATTCAGGGTCATCATAGGCTTCTTGGTAACAGCTGTGGTCAGTGCTGTCCTTGTTAGGTCAGTAAGTTTACGAGGACGGCCGTGTCTTGGTAGGCTTGCCGTGATGCCAAACTCTTTCCATTCCTGGATGGTGTATTTCACAGTTGCTGGAAGTGGAGCATAACCTAACCCAGCTTTATACTTCTCAATAACTGTATCCCGGACCTGTATGGTGTGTTCTTGGACTTCATGATGTTGTCTGCACCCCAATAGTCTCTTAACAGACCACATTAGATTACACACAGGTAGACTCTATTTTTGTCATTGGGTCAACATGTGATCATTCAGAAATCATCAGGCAACTTCTGAAGGCTCTTGGTTGCACTTATCACTTCATGATTGTGTCACTTATTGTGTGTCTTTCACATAAAATTTCAATGAAATATAATTAACTTATGGTCCATAGTGTGGCAAAATGTCAAAAAGTTAAAGGGGGCCCATACATACCACTGTTTACGGTATGCTCACATATATTTGAGCTAAAACAACCAAGTAACTTCTTTTAAATGCTGTCGCTGGACTCAACAGGCATCAACTCTGAGATATAATTCTTTTTTCAGTGCCTGCTTTTCAATACTACCTAAACTTTTAAACCGGGATATTGTTTAACTGCACCCAGCCCTACACTTTAGGCAACAACATATTTCTCAATGACCTCTTCAAAGCAGAACTACTTGTACTTCCTCTTCCCTGCGTGTAACGTTTTACAAATCTCTGCACAGAGGGCTCACATCATTAATACAGTAATCCGGTGTTGTGTCCAGGCTAAATAAAACCACTCTTCCCCAAGATGCTTCACCTTATCTGCCGCTACGACCCAGGCCAAGGTGCTGTGTCCATAGAAACTCTAATCCTATTTACAGTAGAAAAAAAAACCTGAGCTCGCGAGATACGGCTTGCCTGCTGCCTCAGGACTGAGTGTTGAAACCTGTCCACACTGTGTCCCCAACTGGGCCAATCCTCTTACGTCAGCGCCACACACTGCAGCTCCAAACGCCTTGAAGAGCTAAGCGTTCCATTCACAGGCAGGCCATGTTCATTCAGTCACACTTACATCGCCTGACTCAAATGTCCCAGTAACTTGTATATTTCACTTGGAGCTCACTCAGTCTGAGAAATATGTCTCTGGCCTAATCTGGCTAAGTTTGGTCTGCAGCATCATGGTATTTTTGATAAACTCATACTGAAGCATCCTACTCATGCGTCACACTTCTACTTCTCCCACATTAGCTTTTCTCTGGCAGCTAACGCCTAGTGAGGGATTTTTTTCGTACGGGGATAGAGGACAACAACAAGATTTATAGCTTGTTATGTTTGGGGAAATAGAGCTGTCAATAAATTGAGTAGATCACATACTGTGCATTGCATGTTTAACCTCTTCCCACCCGCAAAAAACAAGTGTATTTTCTTTATTTTTATCTCCTTTTTTTGTTTCTTTTTTCTTTTCTTTTTTCTAAAGGGAATAAAATGCACTGTCTGTGTATTTTCTCCAGTTCGGCTTTACCCAAATCTAAACGCTTCTGTACTAGAGAGCTAGCATATAGGCCAGGGTAAACTCCTCATTGGAAAGCTAAGACCTACAAAACTGATCTAAACTGATCTTTTTCCTTGCGTTGTTGCCGTTTTGTTGTCACTTTTTTTCACTTTCTTTTTCATCTAATTTTTGCAACTTTTTCACTTTTCTTTTGCTATTTTTGTTCCTCTTGATAGGGTTTTTTGCACTTTTGTTGATTTTTTGTCTCTTTTTTGCTGCTCTTTTGCCACTTTTTGTTGCTGATTTGTGGCTTTTTTGGGTCACTTTTTATATTTTTTTGATGCGTTTTCATCCTTGCTTTCTCATTTTTGTCACTATTTTGATGCTTTTTTTCAAGAAGCCTTTAGATTTGGGTAAAGGCAAACTGGAGAAAATGTGCCCATACAGCCACTGGGTCACTGAAAAGTCAAATATGCCCAAGTATCAACCTTTTTTTAACGTAAAAAGTTGCATAGTGCCCCTTTTAAAGAGACTAGATGCCCGTTGGAAATGTTGCGCTCACTACTGCCGTCTCAGGTCTTACGTGTAACTGCACCTTGGATATTTAGGTCGTGCATGACGCCGGTGTACAATCGAAACAGACGGCTTGTCGAGTTGCACTGCTTCTCGTTGCTGCGCATGTGCAGAACTATCGAGTCATTTTACATTCAGCCATCGAGTTCCGCTTTTCCAGCAAATAACATGATTTAATACATTTTACTGTCGAATTTGGCAGTCTATTCTACATGTAATTAGTAAATGACGTAGCTGCTAAAACAAAAATCTTTCGGTTGAAAATATAGGCTTTAAAAACAAAAAAAAGTACAAGTTTTGTCAATATCATGAAGCATGACCGTTTAAATGTAATAAAAGTTGCTAAGGAAAGAGTTGTCTGCTCTTTAGTTACGTAATATTATGCAAGACAAAGTTTACCAACTGTTAATAACTCGTTTTTAATGAGAAACAAAGACATGCGCACTGATTCTGTCAGTGCAGCTTGACAAAGAAGTGCATCTCGACGTTACACCGGCAATGAAGCATGTGGGAATACGGGTAAACTATATCAGTTAAAAGAACAAGACACTCATGTACCTGCTTGTAACTTCTAACAACTAATCTTTTATTTTATATCATAGGGCTGGACGATGAGGCAATGATGTATCATAATTTTTTTTCCTCATATTGATTTTGTTTATTCATAATAGAAATGAATACATGATTCATGAACTTAGACATATCTTTTATTCAAACCTGAGCTCAAACATAAACAAATGCTTTCCTCGAGTGTAATTCAACACACAAGAATCTCATTGCCAAAGAAATGGCTGCAAACCTGTCTTATAAAGTCCCATGACGATTATTGAGAAGGACAGAATGAGAGATTGCGATTCATTGCCCAGCTATAGTGTATCAGTGATTTATTTATTTGGTGATGGATTGTGCTGTTTTAATGAGAACAGCTGACCTTCAGGAACAATAAAGCTTTATCTTCGTGTCTATCTATCGGATTTGACATAAAAACATTCAAATCTATTTTTCAGATTTGCAACCCCTCATAAAAACGTTCACACAGCCTGATGATTTAGAGTTTCGCCTTTGTACGAGCACAATAGATGTTTAGCAGGATGGGTAGACGTGTGTAAACACTGGAACCTTCCAGTCCTTCACAATAGAGTCACAGAGTTCAGTGTGTTGGTGCCCGATTGACCTGTAAATACCAACAATGTTTTCTGTTGCAAAACATCCGATATTTGTAATTCACTTGTGCATTTTTTAACAAACTGCAAATATTTTGTGACAGATCCTGATCGAGTTCTGCGCAGGAGGGGCTGTGGATGCTGTCATGCTGGGTGAGTCATCATCATCTTTAGATTAGATAATCAAAGCCTGTTTGTAAAACAAAAAGCAGCTTTTACCAAAACAAAAAAAGTCACAGAGGACACTTCAACCACGCTGACAGTACAAATCTCCTATTTCATGTTGATGTAGTTGTAATTGTGTAGCTTTGTCTGTCCACAGAGCTGGAGAGGCCCCTGACAGAGCCACAGATCCGAGTGGTTTGCAGACAGACGCTGCAGGCGCTGGTTTACCTCCATGAAAGCAAGATCATCCACAGAGACTTGAAGGCGGGCAACATCCTCTTCTCCATGGACGGGCAGGTCAAACTGGGTATGTTTCAGATTCAGGGCAGTAAAGTAAAAAAAAAAACAGGTTCTCAATGCACTACAAGCAAAGTTATATAACAATAAGGCAGGGTAACACTGCCTCTGGAGATAAAGCTGCTATTTTTGCGTAGTGCCATCTTGTCCTGGGGCAAGACACTTCCTACATCTTTCTTAAGTATGTGGCAACTATGAAGCCTAGTAGCCTACAATCACCAAGAGTGGAAAGTGAATGAATAGTGCAATGGATGCACTTTGTATATGTTTAAAGGTGCTTTTGATATCAAAGAGATATTTCAAGATTTTTGACATAGGGCCTCATTTCCTAGTTATCCAGAGTGTTGTTGATTTCTTGAGTTTTTTTTTATTTTTTTATTCATGCAGTCCTTATATTTGAAGAGTTTAGTAGTGCTAGGCTAGTACATGTCTATGGTAATCCAAACGTTGCCATATCTGATTTGCAGAAAGCTCCTTTGTGAATTCCACTTGCAGTAGTGCCGGCCGCAGGTAAACAAACTGCTGTAGATCCGGTAACCTAGCAGATCACTCCGCCGTTGCGTAGCTTACAACCAGGAAGCTAAAGCTGCTCAAATATAAGTTCTTTTAAATGCAAAATGGCTATATTTAAAAAAAATATTCAGTCAACACAGACATTTATATCTCTGGTGTTATAAGATTTGCCTCAGGTGCACTGTGCTTGGGTCAGACTGTTAATGCAGGCTACTAGTTACCATAGACATGCGCCAGCCTAGCACTAGCCTAGCACCACTAAACTCTTGAATTAAAAAAATAAATCTCCAGAAATCACTCTCAGCACTCAGGATAACCAGGAAATGAGGCCCTATGTTAAACATCTTCAAATATCCCTTTAAGGCAGTGATAACTGCCATGTTTAGCAGAGGAAACGGCTATGATCTATAAAAACAGTGTAAGAAGTGCTTTCTCCGCTTGAATTTCTTTGTTCTTTTTGTGTTATTATGGATTCTCTCTTCACTTTCTCACCTCATCTGACCAATATGTTAGAGAATTGGTTATTTTCCATTGCACCAAAGTGTATCCTGACCAGTTGCCACCGACAGTTGCTGGGATAGTTAGTCTTCTGCCTCACACCCTTTACAGTGAGAAGAGTAGATGAATTTAGAGTTGCTCAATTAACACATTATTTTCTACACTATTGCACCATAAGCACCACTGTGTGACAGTCTCTTCAAACCTGTTTTGCACACCGACCTCCGCACTGCGCACTTTATTCCTTTATCCACAGTACAGTTATACTTTCCTCTTGTGGTCTGTGACTGTTGCTACTGGAAAGAGTGTTTCATAGTCAAACTGTTTATATCTCCAAAACCAGCGTTGCCCAGAAGTGCCATAAAATCATGTACTGTACTTAAGAAAACCTGATTATTTTTGCTCAAAGCTCAAAATACTTTTATTGGAACTGCAGCTCAAAGATATCCGTCCTACTCCGTGCTTTCTTTAGTGCTTTAAAGCCAGAAGCTTGCAGTTCCACATGATCCATCTCATGATAGACGCCTAATACATTTTGGTGTGTGAATGCCACAATCCACACGAGAGCGACACACTTGAATTAGCCGGCTTTATTTAAAACCGAGCACAGTCTGCAGCGCTCCGAGCACAAAGATGTTAGACAGTACAGCCACAGCAGTGCGATGAGTCATTCCTGCCTGGACACGGCTTATTGAAATCACACACTGCCAGCTTTTTATTCCAATGACATAACTCGCAATGCAATCTCATGAGCTCTGTGTATAATAACTACTGGGTATCGCATGACAACGCAGTGTTCTAGTCCTGCATTGTGTTTTTGAATGGGGTCAGGTAAGAGTGCTGTTGATAGCTTGATAAATACAGCAGGTGAAAATCATTAATAACGCGCCATAATATGTGAAAAAAATGTGATATCTGGTTTCTGTGGGGCATTAAAAGTCATTAAATGAAACATGGCTAAATTAAAGCTGGAGTACCTGACTTTTTGTTGTTGTAGAGTACATTTACTTCTGTCATATAAGAGTATGTTGTAAACACAGCAAAAGAACAGACCTTGGTGCTATGTCTTCACCTACAGGTTTATAGAGTGATGGAAGATAAAAGAAGAATCTTAATTAGTGTAATTTTTTGGGGGGTTGGTCCTCCCTGCTTCACTTTTCCACTGCTCAAAGCTAAACACAGGCAGGAAACGTGCATATAATTAATTTGCTTGAACAATTTGGATATGCGGGAGAGCTAGAATGAGTTTAGGCCAAAACTAAAAATGTCAAAGATTGAACAGAAAAAATTAGGTACCCCAGCTTTAAAGGAATAGGCCACCGTTTTTACATACTGAGATATGCTCTTACCTCACTTTAGCGGAGTTAATATATCCCCGTCTGGTCTTTGTCCGTGCGCTCTGCCAGGCAAACGGAGCACATACGCAGCCTCTCCCACATGTCACATAGCTCCAAAAAAGCTCACGATAGAAGCTACCAAGCTCTTCCACGTGTTCCCTATTTAAATAAAGTTACATGAAGTGTTTTCATGCGAAGTATATTTACACAGAAATGTAGCATGTCGATTTTATAAGCAAATAAAAAGGGGGACTATATTGTGAGGCGTAATGATACGAGGAGCAAAACGTCCGCGCAGTAACTCCTAAAACTCCTAAAGACTTCCCCCCGCTCACTTCCGTCAATAACCTTTAGGAGTTACTGGGCGGACGTTTTACTCCTCGTATCATTACGCCTCACAATATAGTCCCCCTTTTTATCTGCTTCTAAAATCGACACGTTACATTTCTGTGTAAATATACCTCGCATGAAAACACATCACGTAACATTATTTAAATAGGGAACACGTGGAAGAGCTTGGTAGCTTCTATCGTGAGCTTTTTTGGAGCTATATGACATGTGGGAGAGGCTGCGTATGTGCTCCGTTTGAGTGACAGAGCGCACGGACAAAGACCAGACGGGGATATATTAACTCGACTAAAGTGAGGTAAGAGCATATCTCAGTATGTAAAAACAGTGGCCTATTCCTTTAAAGCAGTACTAAGTAACTCGTGCACCCTAGAGGCCATTAGTGCGTATTGGTGACTCTGACCCGGTGGCAGTCAAGTTGCAAGCATGGTTTTCTGGGGGATCAAAGACCCCGCAATCATCCCAGTAACACTTGTATTACTCCCAAAGGGACTACGGAAAGGATTTATTATGGGAAACAAGTTACTTAGTATTGCTTTAAGGCCTTAAAAGTCTTTTAAAAGCATCGAACCTGATTCAAACTGGCATCAAATCTAAACAGTGACATTGCTCAACTATTTTTACTGCTTACATTTGTGAAAAGCACAAAACCTAAAACAAATTCAGCTGCAGTTTTGACGGAAACTTTACACAATATTTTGCTGCGTTGTGTCCAATTTAGCTTTCAATATCAACATTAATTCCCCTGTTTGATTGAATGTCTTTCGAATAAAGCATTAAGAATATCGTATTTAGGCATTAAAAAGCATTCAGTTTGACTTGCTGTCTCCTGTAGAAACTTGATTTTGCCAAAGCCGTTAAACACAGTACGTTACAATACGATATGTTTCAACTAAATGTGTACGCAAATGTAACTTTAATAAATGGCACCTCAGGATAATAACAAGGCTCTCATGATACTAAATTAGATGAACTATGACTAACACTGAACTTCTGCAAATGTTTAAGTTAAGTTTAACATTTTAGGCTGTTGACGTGTTAGCAAAGTTGTGTAGCCTAAATCTCAGTCAGGTGAAAGTCCTGCAATATATTAACCTACAATATATTATGATTTCATAGTCTCTAATAGCATAATTGATTTGACTGAACAACATGTCCAGATGAATTCATGTTTTGCACCACGTTATGTAAGAATAGTCAATTCCTGCAATCCTAAAGTCACATGCAAACACATCTTAAGAGCATGCTGTATTGAGTGCTATAAATATTCAGCTAATCTCCCTTGGTCGTACTGTTTTGCTCTGATTACTTTGCTTTAGGGAGCAGCCTTTGACCACTTTCAAATGAACGGCTGGATTGTTTGTAATACATGATTTCCCTTGTCCTTATTTGTGCCGCATGTGTTCCAGCTGACTTCGGGGTGTCTGCCAAAAACACCAAAACACTGCAGAGAAGAGACTCCTTCATAGGAACCCCCTACTGGTGAGACAGCACATTGTTGCTGTATAATAACTGATAAAGAGCATCGAGTTAAGCTACATTTAATCAACTGTTGTTTTTTTCTTCAGGATGGCTCCGGAAGTGGTGATGTGTGAAACGTCTAAGGACCGTCCGTACGACTTCAAGGCGGATATCTGGTCTCTGGGGGTGACCCTGATTGAGCTGGCTCAGGTTGAACCGCCCAACCACGAGATGAACCCCATGAGAGTGCTGCTGAAAATCGCCAAAGCGGATCCTCCCACGCTCATGCAGCCGTCCCGCTGGTGTGTGCCCCGACGACAAAGTCTGATTAACTTGTGAACGGCTGGGCGGCGGTGGCTCAGCGGTAGAGCGCTCGGTCACAAATGTAAAGATTGGAGGTTCTTTGTGGGCTAGAAGTACCTTGTCTGTGCATGAATGCGGCGTGTGAGTTAGTGATTAGTTGTGGCTGAATGGGAGAAGACTGTGGCTACAGAATCTACGGAATTGAAGAGTGTATGAAACTGTCCAGTAACTATGAGTGTGTAAAAAGCAGTGTAGACAAAAGCTTATCACCTCAAAAGACTGTGTCAGTTGCTGAGATCTAAAAGTCCCCAGCACCAAAACAACTCAGTACCAATGACAGCTTAATAGCGTTTGTCGACCACTGGAGAGCTTACACAGACATGTATTGAAAACATGGTGAAACATATGTCAACATTGCAGTTCAAGAGAGAAACACTGTTGCTTTTACTCAACATGCAGTAAACGAGTCTATTAAATCATATCTGGTTTTGTTTGACTTTGTTTCTGTCTTTAGGTCTCCAGAGTTCAGCGACTTCCTCAGACGATGTCTAGACAAGAATGTGGACAACAGATGGACCGCTGCACAACTTCTGCAGGTGTGAGAACGCGTCTCCTGAGATAGTATGATTGAAAATGATTAGTGGTGGGATTCAAACTTTTGAATCAAGTTAATTATAGGGTTTGTCATTTATTAATCGTGATCGAAATTATAAAACAATTCAAAAACCCTTTTTTGCGACTAAATTATTGAATAAATCGATGGACACATGAGCTAAACAACAAATGTATTTATGGTTGTTAATCTGCTAAGCCAGTGCTTCCCAAACTGGGGTCCTGGGCCCCCTGGTGGGTCTCAGAGGCACTTCATGGGGGCCCCTAAAGCTTTTACATAAAGCAAGTATGTTGATCAAATTGGATTTTAAAAGCAAATGTATATGTATTTGTTAAAATGTACTACTTAAAGACAGTTTTTGACTTGCATATGTATTCATTCTTATTTAGAATGTAATTTTGGCTGTAAAAAAAAACAACAATTCCTTTAAATAGAGTAAATTATTCATATTAGGGGGGCCCTGAAAGATTTTCAAATGGATAACGGGGCCGTGATGTCCCGGACTTTGGGAATGGCTGTGTTAAAGGGACTCTACGGAGTTTTAAAAAGTATTAATGTTAAAAGTAAGTATTTTCATCTTCTTACAACATGTTCCAGCCATGTCCTAATGTGTAGAATGAGCTCAGACTTGTTCACCACAACTGCCTCTAAAATCCTGCACTGTCACTCAAAAAGGTGTTAATTCGGGTCCGAAGTGCCGTCAGGCACGAGCTTAATATAGAACCTGCAGCTACACGTAAGACCTGAGGTGAAAGTAGTCAGTATAAAAATGACCAACTTGCATCTAGTCCCTTTAAATCTTTGTAATTAATTTATTAATCAAAATTAACGTGTTGAAGTCCGAACATAAACGTTAAGCTTTGTAGCCGTTTGGAATCATACTCTGCAAATGAAATTGTCCTGTTCTGGTTTAATCCTGCTTAGAACAAGTACACTGTATGCAAATGCCATGTTGTTTGCCATTACTGTCGTTTTAATGGCTAAGCATGATCAGACCCTATTGTGTACAGCAGATGCCTATTTAAATCAAGTTAATCCCTGTAATAAATATGGCCCCAGCTGCCACATCAGGGCTTACCTGTGGGACATATGTGTCAGGTGTACTCATCCTGTGCCGCGCTGACGTCAGAGCAGGCTGTGCTTTTTCCATGAGCTCTCTTGTGCTCTGCCAAATCACTGCCAGTCTGCAAACAGTGTCTGTAGGAGACACACGTCGGATACATTGCACATTTTACAATAGGCTTTTGGCGGGAAAGTACGAAGAAAATGGGTTTAAAAATGCTAAATAATGGAGTGCCACCTGTGAAGGTCTTGATATCTAAGAAGCTGCATATTCTGGGGCCAGCGATACACTATGTGCAGCAGATTTCGAAACCAAAAAAGGTATGTTGTATTGAAAATATAGATGGTAGTGTTGTTTTTCATGGAAGTGCAAAGCATTGTAGCCTTAACCATTGATGGCAGTATGTTATCAGAAAAAAAAACACAGCGATTTGAAGCATTTTGTGTACAGTATACACATTTGTTTCTTATCTAGTTGAACACATTAAAAGGATAGGATGCAATTTTTATTCATTGATAGACCTGGGATGAAAAATAGGCCTCAGAAAACCACATGAATTAATGCTGAATATATTTTTCTTGCCCTCAGCACCCGTTTGTGTCGAGTGTCGTGGATAACAAGCCGCTGCGGGAGCTGGTCGCTGAAGCCAAGGCTGAGGTCACGGAAGAGATCGAAGAGCACAAGGAGGAGGAAGAGGAGGAGGAGGCAGAAACACGGGTGAGTAATGTGCACTCGTATATCTTAGCCTCAAGTTGGCCTCAGTATAGCACATGTGGCCTTTACATTGGATTGGATATTATGAAGACCTTGAAGTTTGATCTAAAATATTAACCATTCTTACATGCAGGTTTTAGTCTATTACTGTTTTATCATTTTAAGCAACTGTATAATTTGCTTTATCTTGTAATGTATTCAAACATAGTCCCCACCAATGTGCACTATGTCTAGTTATTGCAGGAAATTGCTTGGTTTATGCTTTCTGGCATCAACAATTATTCGCATGAAGTTATTTCAACACTGTATTTTGTATCATTGTCTTATGCATTTGATATACAGTGGGAAGAAAAAGTAAATGCACCATTTGGAATTTCTCGCGTTTCTGTCTAAATTGGTCATAAAATGTGGTCTGATCTTCATCAAAATCATAAGAATGAGTAAACAGTGTCCACTTAGCCTGATACCACCCAGACATTTACATTTGATCATATTTGTATTGGCCATAACATGTAAACATTCACAGGAGAGCATGGAATAAGTAAGTACACCGACTGAATCTTGCTGAACTGCAGCAGTTTTGTAAAGAGGAATGATCCAAGATTCATCCTGATTGTTGTGAGCATCTAATCTGTTTTTACAGGAAAGCAGGTACTGCTGCAAAAGAAGGATCAGCCAGCTATTTAATACTGGGGTTCACTTACTTATTCCACGCTGTTGTGAATGTCTCAGGTATCTTTGAAACATTTTTTTCCATTGATGATACAGCAAGTTGTCCAGGCTCAATGGAAGAATCAATTCACAAGTTTATCAAGATAATTTGTAGGAAAAACTGACATTCACAACAGCGTGGAATAAGTGAACCCTTGTATTAAATATCTGGTTGATCCTCCTTTTGCAGCAATAACTGCTTTTCTGTTGTTGTAGATTAGACGCTCACAGTGATCAGGATGAATCTTGGACCATTCCTCTTTACAAAACTGTTGCGGTTCAGGGAGATTGAGGGGGTGTACTTACTTATTCCACGCTTTCCTGGGAATGTTTACATGTTATGGCCTTTTTCTTCCCACTGTATATGTAGATGGCAAAAAAGACACTGATTGTAAATACTTTGCACTCTGCAGGGCCACAAACGCGCTCCATCGGACGTCAGCGTTGCCAGCTCGGAAGATGAGAAGATCCTGCTGTCCCCCACCAGTTTAGAGTCCGTCCCAGAGACCATCGAGCCCCTCTCACCCCTCACACCCCTCACCCCGCTCACCCCCCTCGCCCCTCTACCCGGCCCTGGTGCTATCCTGCCCGTAGCCAACCACGTGGAAGAGGAGCAGAAAGAAGAAATTATCGACACTCCCATGGAAGAGATAAAGGGAACGACGGAAGAAAAACCAACAGAGGCTGAGGTTTGCGTCGCACAGACTGAGCCCGACGCGCCGGCTAAGGAGATGGAGCAACTGGAGCTCACTGCGGAGGACGAAAAGGAAGTGGACACAGCAGAGGTCACAGAAGCCACAGCAGAAAGTCCAGAGGTGATTGAAATGCCGCAACAAGACAAGACGGAAGCAGCGGAGGAGCCGACGTCACCGACCGAGGAGGAGGAGGAGGAGAGGTACAAAAATCTGAAAGTGACCGTGACGCTGCCGGACCAAGTCGCCTCAAACAAGGAGAACGGAGAGAAAGAGGCGGAGAAAGAGGTGGTGGCCGCCAAAGAGGAGAAAGAGAAAAACAACAGCGGCGTCGACCTCAACCTGTCCATCTCCAGCTTTCTGTCCAAAACTAAAGAGCCCACTTCAGTTAATATCCAGGTATTCACAATTTATCATGAATAATAATTAAGAGGGTGATAAAATCTATAGGCCTGGGGAAAAAAGTTCTAACAAAAGCATATGAATAAATGGATTAAATCTGGCTGTCAGACTGTATACCAATGTTTTATACGTTCATTGGTTGTAGATTTTTAGCTGGAGGCAAGTTATTACTTTTGTTTTGGTGTCGCTTTTCAAATTCTGCGCCATCAATCATAAATATCTCATCATCTGAAGTGAACAGAGTCTGGCAGTGCTGTTACGTGAATCAAATCTGAAATGTTCGATGCTCTTCCAGGAGACGAGGCGTCAGAGGAAGACACTGAAGAAGACTCGCAAGTTCATGGTGGACGGAGTGGAAGTGAGCGTGACCACTTCAAAGATCGTCACGGACAACGACACCAAGAGCGAGGAGATGAGATTCTTGAGGTATTTCCAGCTTTTTATGCATTCTACCTACTTAGCTTTATGCAAATATTTGTAAATTGAGATGCCGGGAAATGCACCGCACAGCTGTTCTGTGGGAACTTTCAGAATGCTAATTTCACTTCTCATTTGTAGTTGAGTGCACGGTGCTTTTTTTTTTACACTTGGAAACGTATTTATTTTTCTGCTGTGCTAATTAAAGTTCTCCCGGTGATTTGCACATAATAATTGACATGTTGCGTTGTAATTTTTGTTTTTTCAGGCGTCAGGAGCTGAGGGAGTTGCGTTTGCTGCAGAAGGAAGAGCAGAGAGCCCAGCAGCAGCTCAGCAACAAACTCCAGCAGCAGAAAGAGCAAATCTACAGACGATTTGAACAAGAAACTACTGTAAGGAAAGCAACGAATCTGGCCTCAGACTTGTAACTTTACCAACTTTATCATTCTTAGGTCAAATCTGACTTTATAGAGTTTAGCAATATGTTATTATGTACTAACTTTGGCTACATACATACTAGAGGTATGATATATCGGCCGATATTTGGGATTTTACAATAAAGGCTATCGGCCGATCTAGCGCCGAAATAAGCCGATATCTCTGGGAGCCAAAGTGAGAGAGACTTCCCGTTTTTTGCATTGGAAAGAGAGAAGTCAGGGCTTTAAAATGAGCCCTAGGCCTGAGGAGAACAGAGAAATATTGCAATGAAAATTGGTTAGTGACAAGTTAGTTTCAATAAACCTCCGTCAGTATGGACATGCTGCACCTCATTTTGAAGCACAGACCCTGGAGAATTCAATCGCTGTTTAGTTTTAACCTCTGCATGCCGGGGCTAGCAACAGTATGCTAATGCTAACTAATCAAAGCTGGGACAGAAACTATGATTGAATCACCTACAGTAATAATAAAATAAAATAAAATCAGCCAGTGCTGAAGTGGCCAAGTATTTATGTTTTTACAGGATTATAGACATTTGGAAAAAGTGGCCAAAAATATCAGCCGAGCATATCGGCATCGGGCAATTAAAATTCCCAAAAATCAGCATCGACCTGACCATATCGGTTGACCTCTAATACATACATTTTTATTTGCTTTTACGCTCAATATTTCTTTAGAATAAATGTAAATAAACTGGCACACTGCATTTTTCAGTGGATGTTGTGCTATAAAGTGTGATTTTACTGGCACAAATAGTCAAGCATTATTTATTTTTTTAAGTTAATATAGTTTTGACTGATCTCCTGGTATTGATTTTGATCTAAGCTGCAACCTATAAACCAAAAAATAAAGCTTAAAATGATGGCTCGTGAACAGCATCCAGATGTATGAAAGAACGTGTTAGTTTGTTGGTCGCTGGTGTAAAAAAATAAAAAAAATAGGTGTGAATAAATGTGTTGCCGTTTCAATAAACCATCGTCAAAAGCCTCTCTACTGTAGGACCAAAACTTCCATATAGGTTTGATGTACATCGTTTTGCAAAAAGAAAATGCTAAGAGTAGATAAAATGCACATCACTCTCTTTACTTCTTTGTTCTGTTGCACTAAATAAGATTGAATTATGAAATCTAAAACATCAATGCGACACAAAAGCAAGTTTATAACGGCAAAGTGATGTTGGTGTTTTGTTCCTGTTCAGGGTAAGAAGCGCCAGTACGACCAGGAGGTGGAGAACCTGGAGCGGCAGCAGAAGCAGACCATCGAGCGTCTGGAGCAGGATCACACCAACCGGCTCCGGGACGAGGCCAAGCGCATCAAAGCGGAGCAGGACAAGGAGCTGTCCAAGTACCAGAACATGCTCAAGAACCGCAAGAAGGAGGTCAGTGCGCGGGACAGGGCTGTGATCCTTTTCGCATTAATAATAAGGATTTTACATCAGATTTAAAGCTAGCCTATAACCGATGACCGTAACTTCAAATCATAACAACGCTGCCCAAGAACTGACTTCCTGTTTCGATCCAGCACACCAAAATAAAAGCACCATCTTATTCATTCAGCTTTCTTTCTGCCGAACTATTAACAGACAAAACACTTCAAATGTGTGTACTGTATTTCATTTTATTCTTGTAATGTTACAAGTACCTGTTTCACTAATCAATGAGATGAGCTGTGTGCTTTTATTTTGGCGTGCTGGATCGAAAGAGGAAGTCACCTCTTGGGCGGCATTGTTATGATTTGAAGTTATGCACAGAGTCAATTATGAATGACAAGCGCTGCAGAAAGGCAACGCAATTCCCAGACCAAGTGAGGCTTTCCACATGGACTTCGCATGTTGTCCCTCGTCATTAAAGATAAGATAAGATAAGATAGCCTTTATTCACCTTATTCCGCCCACTTTTGCCTCTTTTTGCGTTGTCTCTGCACTTCCGTTGTCCAGACACTTCCGGTCGAGCTCGAAGCCCGTTCATTTTAACGGAGAACGAGGGAAAATATTCTCCGCTCAAATCGGATGTTTAGTCGATTGATTTGTGTAAAATTTTCAATGTTCATTCGCACCGACATGTCAACACTGCAGCGTTTCTCAGCGCGGCCGAAAAACGGCTTTGTTTTCGTGTAGTAACTGACTTTATGTGGACTTCTCTTGTCCCATGTTAACACATAGGAGAAAAGGGGCGCGCACAATTCATGGCGGCGCCCACGCGAGCCTCCGGAATAAGGTGAATTGAACTCACAATGGAGAATTTTACTTGTTACATACAGCTCTTACATTAAAAACATGTAAAGTAGACACAATTCTGAGGCCAAGACTCCCCTGATAAAGAGATTCTGGTTAAATGAATAATTCCAGAAAGTAAAAATATCAAACAAATGATGATACCATAGACAATGTAAATAAATGTTCTTATTATTGTGTCCAAAAAAAATCCTGTTACTTTTACTACAATATGACTGTGTTCAGTTCAGTCTTCGGACCTCACTGCTACTGTTACCGTCCCTCCCAGCTGACCGAGCAGGAGTCCGTGGTTTTGGCCTCCTATTTGAGCCCTGCAGCCGCTATTTATAGAGAGCTTTGTTTGATTGAACCGATATGAGACTCTCAGCTCTGCCTTTGTTTGGGTTTATGGGCAGTGTTTAGACGAGGAGAAGCTAAAATGTAACAACTCACCGTTCCTGTAAAGGGCTAATCCATCCACAGCTCACATTTCCGTTTATTGTGATTTATTGCGCTCGTTGCTGCTCAGACGCCGGGCAGTCAGGACGTGCGACTTTCTCCAAGAATTGTGACAAATGCCATAATGAAACAAATCAGAGAGGACATTATACTGTACACGCCCCACTGGACGAGGTAACCCTGGCTCTTTGTTTGTTTGCTGTGGATTTCATCATGCTTCTTCCGTTTCCCGTCTTCAAATTTAAAATTCAAAACTTGCAAACCGATGTCTGTTTTCTTTTCATCATTGGTTTGACACGTATCGTTTCGTTTGTGTTGACTGGTGCGTTCAATATTAGACATTGTATTGTGATCTACAGGGAGTGGCCCATGTCATGATTCAGTCTTTGCAGTTTTCCTCTTACACGCCGCGCAGCGCTCCCGTTCAGGAAGTAAGTGGCGGCTCGGAGTTTGCAGTGATGGCTTTTGTGTTGAGTCTCGTCTTTTTCCAGCGAGTGAGCCTTCTGTTCAGTTTGCCATGGGGGGAAATTCACTTGCCAAGACAATATGACTTATGAATTATGTAAGGAGGTTCTAAACAGGTTATATTACGGATATTAATGATAGAGCTAAAGTATTAAACAGTAATTCTGTACAGGCTTTTTTCATCCACAAGGTAAAATATGTATTTCTCACAGTGACTCAGACGCACAAATAATATTTATAGAAGCAACAAATACTGTATGTAATATGTATTGTGATCCAGGCTGCACAATATTTGGTGGCCATATCGCAAAATCATTGTGTTTCACTGATAAATGTACACGTTTTTACTTTTACTCGTTTACTCTGCAACAGTTTAGTTTTTTAATTTGGTTTTCTTTCTTATTTTGACAAAACTTCATGTGAAAAAACAAGATTTTGCTTGCGATTTGTACTTAAATCAGGGTTTCCGCAGGGCATTAAAAATCTTGAAATGAATTGTGCCAAAACGAAGGCCTTAAATGTCATCAAAAAGCATTAGATTGGATTTACACTGGCATTAAATCGATTGTTCAACTGTTTTTACTGCAGAAGTTCATCAAAAATACACAAAATTATGGTCCAAAAACACATTGAGCTGCAGATTTGGCTGAAATTGTACACAATGTTTTGCTGCAGACTTTTCCAAAATGTATCCTCATTAAATAAATTAAATTTGCACAGATACATCAGTGGCATTTTAAAATTACATGAAAAAGCATTAAATCTCACTTATTACCTTACCAGTATATGAAACTCTGTGTCGAAATGTTTTACTACGACATTGTCACCCCAGTATTTGAAACAATTTCTCTCATATTGTCTCATTAATGATTTATCAACAAAACTGAAGTGCGAATAAATAGTGGCAAGTAGAGCGATAAAACGTACTCCAGCAGCTCGACAGAAAAGGTGAGCAGGGTTCTCTCGGTCTGTGGTTTGCTGTGAGCCAATTAGGACAGAGGATTGGAGAGGAAACAGCCTTTTGTTGTTGCTGTCTGGTTGATCAGACAGATTAGCCCTAGATACGCCTGGCACTGAGCCTCCTGGACTGTAAGCAAGTAAGTAAGTACTGGAGTATTGTGCACACTCCCACACGTCCGTATATCCAAAATCTAAGAGCTTAATTCAGGAAAAAAGCTACGAATCGCCAAATAGTTTGTGGTGCTGGGTGTAGTGACAATTCTTCTATTCATCAAACGCTTGTGTTTGTAATTTCAGGAGCAGGAGTTCTTACAGAAGCAGCAGCAGGATTTGGACAGTGCCCTGAAGAAGATCATTCAGCAACACAAGCATGAACTGGCCACCATCGAGAAAGACTGCCTCAACCACAAACAGCAGCTGCTCAGAGGTACCAGAGTCAGCAGCGAGGGACTGCGGGAGGGTCGAGATCGGGGCCAGAAGGATACACTCCAATGATCTGTTGCGACAATCACGTATAGGACATTTTTACTACAGCAATTTTCAACCCCTATATTAAAAAAATATAATAACATGATTATTAACGACATTTTATTTAACCTACAAACCTCCCGCCTTAACCGAGCACATTTTCTCCAGTTTGACTCTACCCACATCTAAAAGCTTCATAAAAAAAAGAATATCAGAAGAGCCACAAAAGCCACAAAAGCAACAAAAGTTACGTTACAAAAAACGCAATAAAACAGCCGCCAAAATGGTGTTGAAAAAGCAACAAAACAGCCAACAAAACAGTGTTGAAAAAGCAACAAAACAGCTGACAAAACAGTGTTTAAAAAGCAACGAAAACACAACAAAACAGCCGCCAAAATAGTGTTGAAAAAGCAACAAAACAGCCAACAAAACAGTGTTGAAAAAGCAACAAAACAGCCGACAAAACAGTGTTGAAAAAGCAACAAAAACACAACAAAACAGCCGACAAAATAGTGTTGAAAAAGCAACAAAACAGCCGACAAAACAGTGTTGAAGAAGCAACAAAACCGTGCCATATAAGTGACCAAACGCAATAAAACAGGTGACAAACAAATCTGAAAAAGCAACAAAAAAGTGATGAAAAAGCAACATAACCAGGCGACTAAATAGTGACGATAAAGCAACGAAAGTGCAACAAATAAGCAATGAAAATGCAAAAACAGGAGACAGAAAAGTGTGGAGAAATACGGCGTAAAAGTGACGACAGCGCAGGGAGAAGCTTAAGATTTGGGTAGAGCTGAACTGGAGAAAATTTGCTTGGTTAAGGTGGGGGTGAAGAGGTTTATTGTGTGTCCTGACCAAAGTTTAGGAACAGTAAAAGTAACCCAAACAACTTGCTGTAATTTGGTAATGTTTTAGCTGATTCTGTGCTGCAGCTTTTATTATTATTGCCTTCAGAGCAACAGAATGTAAAGCTCGTGGCCTAATCTCAGACTTGGTGCCTGGAGTTTGACAAACAACAGTTCAGAGCTGGATTCCCGTGACATGGTTCAGAGGGACTTTCTCTGAAGGATCTGATAAAGAGCTTTCACTGCCCAAACTAATGCTCCAGAGCTTAAAGATCGTATTAGGAAAGTGAGGGGAGTATTTTTACTCCGACATGTTTGTGAGGTAGTTTGATTCATAACATGATGATTCTTCAATGTGATAAATACCACCTATAGGGTAAAGCCTGCCTGGCTCCGCCATAATATTACCTGTCCATTCCACGCAGAGAATTAGTCTGGTCATGGAGCAATTGGAGCAGTTTGAACGGGCGGGCCTGACACGCACAGATTGTCAGTGAAATAAACCAATTAGCAATTAGCGGACGTCAACAACTGTGGTCCAATTCACAAAATATGAACTGTATATAAACCACGCGGAGAATGTGGAGGCAAAATCCTCGACGACCTCATCCATGATTAGTTTTGGCTAATGCTAATGTTAATTGAACTAACAACATAGTGGTGCAGCGAGTGATATAGCCGTGTCATTTCTCTGTGACGGTCGTGCTTGTTTCAGTTAGGCCTTAGCCGCCAATCAGAAACTTGTTAACTGTGTATGGCCAGACCAACCTTTTTTCGCGCAGAAAATAAGTGGGTGTGGTTTATCAGGCTAGGGGAAAGCAGTGTTGCCCAACCAGGGTTCCAGGATCACTCGCGATACTTAGCAGGCAATTTCTTGGAAATAAGTCAGGTTAACCTCTTAACCCCCAGTTCAGCTTTACCCAAAGCTAAAAGCTTCTCAACTGCAGGTTGCAGCCTATAGACCGGTGTAACGCTTCATTTGAAAGCTAAGACTTACAAAACTGATCTAAACTGATGTTTTTCCTTGCGTTGTTGCCATTGTAAATTTGCCTCTTTTTTTGTGTCATATTTTTGTTGCTCTTTTGTGGCGTTTTTAATCACTTTTTTCATCACCTTTTTATCACGTTTTTGTCACTTTTCTTGTCACTCTTTTCTTGCTTTTTTGTTTTGTTTTCATCGCGTTTTTCTCTTGAATATTTTTTGTTTGTCACATTTTTGTCACTATTTTGACACTTTTTTTCAAGAAGCTTTTAGATTTGGTTAAAGCCAAACTGGAGAAAATGTGCTTGGTTCAGGCGGGAGTTAAGATTTAAGAGTTAAGAAGGCAAAACTGAAGAGTGCTATTATTTTTCAAAGTAAAGTTTATTTTAATCACGTTTTGTAGTAACAGCTTTGAACCTGCGAGCATTTTAGCTTCATTTTGACCACAACACACACCTAAATACTAATGCATGTGAGTTTAGTTGATTGCAAAATAATTGGCTATACCCTTTAGGGGTTATTCAGAGCATAAATGAAAGACTCAAAACAAAAAAGGGATAAAACGTGTTTTATTGACTAGACCGTGATTATAGCAGGCACATACCAGGGCTGAGCAGTGGTCTACATTTCAAGTTAATTACGTAACCAAGCAAAGGGGAACTATTCATAAAATCGCTGAATCCAGGACAGCAAAGATTCCACTGCAATGAAATACAGCAGTAATGTTGAGCTTAATGCGGTTTGTGGTGTCTTATGAACTGTTTATCTCTGACTTGTTGCAGCAAGAGAAGCTGCCATGTGGGAGCTGGAAGAGCGCCATCTGCAGGAGAAGCACCAGTTGTTCAAGCAGCAGCTCAAAGACCAGTACTTCATGCAGCGACACCAACTGCTCAAGAGGCACGAGAAGGTGGGAAACATTTGCCCTCTCAAAATACAAAACTGTTTCAAACTGAAACCCCTAACCCATCCCTAAACTAAACCCAATTCCTCATAATGATTCTTTTTTTCTATGTTGTTGTTTGGCCGGAGCAGGAGATGGAGCAGATGCAGCGCTACAACCAGCGTCTGATCGAGGAGATGAAGAACAAGCAGACGCAGGAGCGAACCAGACTCCCCAAGATCCAGCGCAGCGAGGCCAAGACACGCATGGCCATGTTCAAGAAGAGCCTGCGCATCACGGCCGCCACCATCACCCAAGAGCAGGAGCGGGAGCGGGTCAAACAGGTGAAATACTAGCGCTGTTTAACCTCTTAACCCCCACCTCAAACTGAGCACATTCTCTCCAGTTTGGTTTTAACTAAATCTGAAAGCTTCTTGGAAAAAGGTGTCAAAATTGCAACAAAAATTAGGATGAAAATGCAACAAAAGACCAACTAAAACATGAGGAAAAATCTATGAAAAAGTGACAAAAATGTGAAAAAATAATGGACTTTTTTTTTTAAAGAGCAACAAAAAAAAGCGTTCAAAATGCATTACAAAAAAGTGACAACAATGCAAGGAAAATGATCCGTTTTGATGAGTTTAATGAGTTAATGAGGCGTTACCCTGGTGTATAGGCTATGTCAAAAATCCTGAAATATCCCTTTAAAGTGGGGGTTAAAAGATTAAAGCATTTAAACTAGAATACGATACGATAAATATTATGAGTCTTATTGTAGTAACATCCAGTGCAATTTGGAACTATGGCCCTGAAAGCACAAAGACCCTGTTCGCATTGTTTTTCTTTTCACACATTGCATTTTGCATTTGTGATTATTTTGCAGCCCTGAATTAAACTCTGTTCTGTGCCTCAGTTTGCAGCACAGGAGGAGAAGCGTCAGAAGAACGAGCGTCTGCACCAGCAACAGAAACACGAGAACCAGATGCGAGACCTGCAGCTCCAGTGTGACGCCAACATCAGAGAGCTACAGCAGCTCCAGGTCAGCAACAAGGCTGGGAACTGGCCATAAATCTGCCGGACCTCCTGTTAAGATTCTTTGGCTTTTACGATACCATAATGAACTCCAATGTAGAAGTAGTAGATATGCGTGAAATTACACAATGAGGCTGCACAGTCTTTTTTTTTTCCACCCACTGTCAAACACAGACATCTGAATATCATGAACACCACACCGTAAATGCTGCCGTCTTTTTTTTGCAGAACGAGAAGTGCCACCTGCTGATCGAACACGAGACTCAGAAGCTCAAAGAGTTGGACGAGGAGCACAGTCTGGAGCTCAAAGAGTGGAGAGAGAAACTACGGCCCAGGAAGAAGGTAAAACTGCACCACCAGACATACTGTGTTTTGACTGAAGTAAAAGTTTTCACAGTCGTCCATTACTCCTCTGTTCAGTCTCTGATAGTCCAGCTCAGAAACTAGCTTAGGGCAAACAAAAACTATGAAGAGCAAGAAGATGCATATTGGACGAGAGGCGAAATGTCCTGAACTCAAACAATAACTGACCTTTTTGAACTGTTTATAACCCTAGCATTTTCAGTAATATATTTTCATCCAATAAAATGTTTAAGTTAATACCGGTGCTATTAATGAAGTTAACCTCTTACTGAGCCTGAACCGAGCGCATTTTATCCAGTTCAACTTTTCCCATATCTAAAACTTCTTGACTGGAGAGCATAAAACCTCTCACCATAAAACCTACGAAACATTTGATCTTGGAGATTTCTAGAGGCCACTGTGAGCGAAAGTACAGGCGGAAAGATATCCACCCATACAACCATTGGGTTCACACAGTTTCAATCCCATCTTTGTTACTGTCAACCATTTCAGAAAACAACCCTCACCATGACACTTGTGTTTTCAGGCGCTGGAGGAGGAGTTTGCGCGGAAGTTGCAGGAGCAGGAGGTGTTCTTCAAAATGACCGGAGAATCCGAGTGCCTTAACCCTTCCACCCAGAGCCGCATCTCCAAATTCTACCCCATCCCCACTGTCCACTCCACGGGGTCATAACTGAGGCCAATACAACACAATGTACAGTTCACAAAGTATTCATGATACTCTCATATTTATTATATTTCAATATGCAGCATTCTGATGCTGATGGTGCACGGATTAGTATTATTATATATCAATTCTTCAATATTCTACAATTTTTCCTTTTTTACAGAAAGAGTGTTTCCAAATCAGTTTCTTAATCAATGACTTTTTATGCAGGTTAATCTGATTGAGCAATGTCATGGGTCTGTAGTTGATCTGCCCAATGTAAATCTTTATTTTTTTTCTGACAGTATTATCCAAAACCTTCTAAATATCAATTTTTAACACATTATGTTGGAGTAATTGTCAATTATCTTTCCCATTAATGAACTCAAACCAACTCAGTGTCATATTGCTGCATAATAAAAAAAAAGAAGTAGTAATTAAAGGTGTACGAATGCTTTGTGAACCCGCTGTGCGCCTCCACAAACTCGCTCTTTGGACTGTAAAGACTGTGCCTGTGCTGCCTTCGTCCATGGACACAAATCCTCGTGTGAAAACTGTTACTTAACCGAAGAGGAAACCCCGTTCATTTTTACATGTATGTGATTTGTAAGATAAATATGTAGAAGATCGAGTCAAGATCACGCCACTGAAGTGAAGGCTCGCGTTTCAAAACTTGTTACATTTTGAATTTCATAAACAGATTAGAGTGCCTGATTTTACCACTAAATTTGAAGGATCATCATCATCATTTACGGCTTAAATCATTTTTGTTTGAGCATTTTTTGCACTACTCATTTTATACCACTTTTTAATTAGGTTTACGACTAACACAAATCTATGAAGGCAACCTTGGATTTATAATTGAATATTGACTTGATTGTAAACACTTTTGAGGAACAAATGCTGGTATTTCTCTGGAAAAGTGCATATCTTGGAGGCTGAAAACAGAAGAGCTAATTTAATGCTTTGTTTTTATCTTTTACTTTATGACGTAATGCTTTTAAAGGTTTCTATAAACTTGTGATACTCTAAGCTCAAGTACGACCTCAAAAAAAGAGTCATTATATCATAGATACAGACGGCATCTCTGGAATCGCCCATATATGGTCATGTTTGAAAGCAGTTAAGGGGGAAAACAATTTGGAGAAAAATGTAAACTTTCTCTAATTATTCTAAAACTACTTTAACAAATGCTGAATTATGAATATAGTTTTCTACTAAATAAAGGTACAAAGACATGGAGAGGAGCAAAGTGGTTCAACAGCCCATAAATACATAAATAACGGAGAATGCTAACTAGATGCTTCACGTTAGCATGCTGCTAATGCTAACGGCTAGCTAGCACTAGCTACGACTGCCGTTTTTTCACTTCTACTGAACAATCTGCTGTGAGAAAATATCCATATGGGCCCGATTTACACTTGACTTTATTTATGTGTGACAAATACGTTCTTATTCCACCAGAAAATGGTTAAAAAGAGTGAAAAATTGTGTTTCTCTGAAGATTCTATTTTCCCCCTCGGCGAAGCCACACACCCTTCTATGATGAGATGCCGTCTGTGTCTATACAATTTCAAACATTGTATTTTTTTTTCTATCTATATTTTGGGGGGCTGAAGTTATAACCATAGCAACAGTTGCTGTACTAGGTGGAGCCTGAAGGAGGTGTTTACATAAAGAGATCACTGTTAATTGGACGCAAAGGAAGATCCTGTGGAGCCAAAATCAATCCTGCCATAGCATTTGACTGAGCATTTATTAGCGTGTTAACTTAAATCCTTGTATGACCTTGTTACTGTTAGACATAGACAGGTATGGTGATAGGATGACACGATGATTCTCCAAATAATTTACAGCAAAATCACTGCAGTCAGTCCGCTGCACTGAGTTGCTGTGTTCAGATGCCTTGTCAGTTTTTGTATCATTGTTTATAAAGAGCTAAGCAGCATGGCTTTATCAGCTGTTTGTGTTGTTTTACTTGAGACTTGTGTTAGTTGGATTACTCTGTTATGTGGGTAGAACCGCCATAATGTTTCTCTGTTTACTGGTACAATGAAGCACAAACTAAGATGACATAAAAGAGAATATTTCTATCAGTCGGTGATAATAATAATAGCAGTCAAAGGCATGGACCTGACTGGCTTAGGCCATGTTCTCACATCTGGATTTCTCCTGTGATTTTAACTTCTATCTTCAGAAGGATTGCAGCATAAACTCACATCTGTGTTGTACAAAAGTCGTCGTGTGAAGGAGTGCTGTGCACCTTTACCAAGTGTTCTTTTCAGTGGTGTTTATTTGAAGTGACCACTGCAGCATCTCTGCTAAAGCCTATACTGTGGGTTTATTAGTTCCTGGTTATTTCAAATGCTAAACGCTGACTGAATGAAAAGTGCACAATATTCATATCAAAACCATTATTGAAATGTATAGTTTTTAGAACTATTGTAAAAGTTAGATTGTCATTTTGATGTAAATAAACGGTTTCTACTACTGCCATGGCTTGTCTCAAATGCTCTTTTCATTGTCACTTATGTTGTAGTTTCTAGAACACTAAAAGGAAAACTTTTTTTTTTGTCATAAAGTTACCACTTCGGGGATATAAAACTATGATGGGAATGTGTGATAAGTGTTCAATCTAATTGATAATTAGAAAAACATGTAATAACACATTAATGTTATGCAATGCCTTTCCAGATGCTCAAAGTTGCTTTATAATTTTATGCATTATTCATTCGGTCCCCACACTCTGGTGGTAAGCTCCAGCTGTAGCCACAGCTGCCCTGGGGTAGACACAGAAGTGTCACCAGCCCACCAACACTCAGATACTTCACTCACCGAGCTACACAGTCTTCCATCCTTAACTTCCAGAATCAAGATCAAGATTCACAAAGTGGTTTGGCTGAAAACCTGTCATACATGCACTTTACATTAGAACAACATGAAGAACAAAAGGGTAATAATTATTAGGATACACTTTTGTCACGATCCGATATGTGTCACGATACTCAGGGGCCGATAAAATACAGATTGCAATAGAGTACGTAATATAGGTAGATAGGTTTAACCTAAACAAAAACAGTCGTGTTCAAAGTTTATAAACAAAATGCCATTTGACATTTATTGAAGTGTTAAGATTGAAAAGTGCATTAACACAAATGTAACAAAGTGCTGTGTAACTGTTACTGGAAAACAAATGAGTCGAGGATAAAAATGCCTCCAAACACAAGAGTTGAAAGTATTGATAATTGGTATTGCAGCAAAAAGTATTGCGCTGCGATCCGATATTCTGTCCCAGCTCTAGTAATTATAACACAAACATTCAAACAAAATTCTATAAAACATTCCCATCTTTAAATTAACACATATCCCCGGTCACATCACAATTCCCACTTTGAAAAAATACATTAGCATCAACATGTTCAACACTTTAAAAGACATTTAAAAAAAAGCTAATTTGAAAAATCTTACAAAACTATACATTCATTTAAATACTTTAAACTCCGCGGAGACTCCGCCTCTTCCTTTTAGACATTAGTGAATACTCCCCTGAAAAGCAAAATGTGTTCATATGTTATTACCAACAATAGTTACAATTCAAGTGTTGTTGTACAGGATTAAAGTGAATCTACCTTTTTGGCCTCTCGTTCCCTCAGGTGCAGGAAAACCCCGATCACCTTTAGAAACATAATCACCAGTAAGTATAATGTTACTATGAAACCACTGTAAGATTTTATCCTTGTACCTCTTTCTCCTTTATGTCCTGGAAATCCCATGTCCCCTTTCGGTCCCGGTCTCCCCGGCGCCCCCACAATGGCGCCATGCGCTGTGAAGCACACACACATTGAAGCTGCGCCATGTACTTTACATTTACTAAAAGGTCAAAGCATTTAGATAAACGTACTTTTGATGTACTCCACTAAATCTCTCATGTTTGTGTCAGACCCAAACAGGCGGCTGTGGCCAGGGGCACCAGGAGGGCCTGGGGGGCCCGGCGGACCATGTTGGAAGCGACTGTGGTATTCTTCCAGTACATCCCTGAAAACACCGCGAGCTACAAGAAACACAGATTCAGCCAAGAGGACAATATACACCCAGTACGGTAAGTATTACAAAGCTTACATCTCATGTAATCAACCAGTTCTGTAGCATTTCCATTGGACGTGAACCATCGGGAGTATCCTGGGGGACCTGGAGGACCGGGGGGTCCTGGACGTCCATGGACCACAGGTTGAGAGCCCACGTCTCGCAGAAGTCCATGAGCTGAAGTGGAGGAAGTTGAATGTTTTACACAGAGTTTATGTAATTATGAGCATGGCTTGTGGCAGTTCTTACATTTGATGTAATCTGTGACTCTGAGGGCCATGCTGGAGTAGTCCCCTCCGTCACCTGGCTCTCCTTTGTGTCCTGGAGGTCCAGGAGGTCCCGGTAAACCGGGGAGTCCAAACATGGCCGAACTGTCAACTATAAACACACAGACATGGACACATAGCTACCAAATGATAATGTAAAAATGTTGAAATATTAAACTGAATGTACTTTTATATTACTAATATATTGTGTTTCATTCTGTATAAACAAAGGATGGGTCTTTTTGTGCTGATGCGTCGTCATGTAAACAATCAATAGACCTACCCTTTGTGTAATCCTGCAGTTGAGCTCTAGGAACGCCTGTGTTAGTATGCCCCGCGTATGAAACCAGACCGTTCAAAGGTCCAGGAGGCCCAACTGGCCCAGGGGGTCCTGGAGGTCCAGGCGGACCTTGAGAACTGCTGTGGGCAACACCTTGTAACGGACAAAGGACAGTGATGTTAAGGTATTGTTCTTTACAGTGGTTAAAAACAAGCGCATAAACCATCACTCACTCTGCAGGTAGTCGCGGATGTCACTGGTGATGTAGTTGGCCTGGCCTGGAAAACCAGGGGGTCCCACGGGTCCCACTGGTCCCACTGGTCCTGGAGCTCCTGGAGTTCCTGGAGTTCCTGGAATCCCAGGAGGCCCCTGAGGACCTACAAGAGCTTGAGAATATATTGAGAAGTCACTAGATTTGGACACTTGAATATTTTTTAATTAAAGTATTTTACCATTAAAGCTTCCAGGAAGACCAGGAGGTCCAGGGGGTCCTGGAGGTCCTTGGACACCTCCCTGACCTGACACACCTCTGTCTGAATATGATGAAGCACGGTCAGTCAGAGCCAGTCTTTGGGTACAAATCAGTTCATGTAAACCTACCATTCATAAGAGCAAGAACTCTTTCTGCTACCTCCCCTGGGTTAAAGGTGTAACTTCCTCCAGAATCTCCGGGCGTTCCCGGAGGTCCAGGCGGGCCTACAAGGAATCTCCTCACATCATCTCCTGCACAAATAATGTAAGCACACACAAAGGTGAGACTCCTATATTTTTTATAAACATATTCTCTAAGCTATAATGGTTAACCTTACTCTGCATGATAGAGATGATGTCATTGGTAGAGACAGTTCCTGGAGCTCCAGGGGGTCCAGGGGGACCAGCACTTTGACCTAAACAACGACCACATCAAGACTTGCCATGGAGATTGGATGAAGCAAAATACAACCTCACATGGCCTTCTACAGTATCGGATGACTTACTCTGAACATAGCCAAGGATTCGATTGGTGATGTCATCAGATGCCTCTCCTGGGTGGCCTGGGGCTCCTGGAGCTCCAGGGGGACCTGGAGTACCTGGAGCACCTGGAGGGCCAGGAACACCTGCACCTGCACCTAGACATAAACATGATACAAGCTCATCTCCAGATGCTGAAGGTCATGTTTGAAGAAAACATCTCTCTGATTGTGGTAGTAATAATGTTGCACCTTGGGCGTAGGCAGGGGCTGGTGGCCCAGGGGCTCCAGGGCCTCCAGGGGCTCCAGGACCTCCAGGGGCTCCAGGGGCTCCAGGGGCCCCTGGGGGTCCCTCGGGTCCAGGAGGTCCAGACAGGTATTGCCTAATACCGTCACCTGCACATCGTCAGGAGGGGTTCATTTAAGGTCAGATGTTACATGTTTCTGAAAAATAGAAAAACTCACTCTGAAGTAACTCTGCCACAGCCTGGCTCACATCAGCAGAATCACTGTTGTCCTGACCGGGAGGTCCAGGGGCCCCAGGGGGGCCTGGTGGGCCTGGCGGGGAGGCAGGACCTGACGTCATAGACAAATATTGAATAATAACAAAACAACTGAAATACTAGTTTTTGAATCTTTTTTGTATTTATATAACTGATCTCTTTGTTGTATTTAAACTTGCGCGTGTAAAATTAAAAGAATATTCACCTGGCGGTCCAGGGGGCCCCTCTTGTCCTGGGGCTCCTGGCTGACCAGGGAAACCTGACAAAATCATGAGGATTAACAAAGGCATAATGTATTAACTAGTGTAATTTATTAGGTCTATTTACAAACCCTGGCCTGGTTCTCCCTCACTCCCAGGAAGTCCAGGTTGTCCTGGTTCCCCTTGAAACAATAAGAACAAGCTTCATTGATTTTACAGATTAATTTAATCTCAAATTAAGAATTCAACAATACCTTGGAACCCTGGTTGTCCAGGTTCACCTATGAAAAGATGTATAATGCATCACTAGTTGAATTGTAAGACTTATTGCCTTTAGATATTGGCCTCTACCTGCTGGACCCTCTGGGCCTGAGGGTCCTGGAGGTCCTGGTGGTCCCGCAAAGAAGGTTCCTATGCAAATCGAAGGGTAAAGCTCCAAACACTATGCACTTAATGTGAACTGAACCACAGTTTGTTTATTTTACCTGATGTCGGCACAAAGCTGCCAGGTTCTCCTTTGTCACCTTTAGGTCCAGGCGTGCCAACCCCTAAGGACCCATTAGACATGTTTTTGTTTTTTTTACATGTTGTTTATATAATGCATAGAAAATGGTTGATCAACTGTGAGACTTGTTTCTTACCTGGAGGACCAGGAGTACCAGGAGTGCCTGGAGTACCTTTGCGTCCCGGGGGACCAGGTTGGCCTTCACCTGTAACATTGATCAAGTTAAACTGGTTCATTGTGAATGGACAGTGCTTGTATTACAGATGGATCTCTACAGAAAGGTATATTGGTGTATAATCCTCACCTGGAGGACCCTGTGGCCCGGCCCCTCCGGGTGGTCCTGGCGGTCCGGGGGGACCAGGTGGACCTGGACGTCCAGCAGCAGAGGCCAATTCTGTAAATAAAATCACACGTAAAAGTAAATGCTCTCTTGGTTTGTGAAGAACGTGATGTCAGAGACTTACTGCTGGAGTCTGTGGCACTGACAGACTCAGAGCTGGTACTGACACCTGGCTCCCCACCATCTCCTTTATCTCCTTTTCCTCCTTTATCACCCTTCTCACCCTTCTCCCCTGACTCTCCCTTCTCTCCTTTGGGACCTAGGTGGTAACACACAATCTTCAGACCTGTTGCACAATTCTTCCAAACTTTTTATTTCAGGTTCTCTTTACCTGGAGCTCCTGGGATTCCAGCCGGACCAATGGGACCAGACAGACCCGGAGCTCCAGCAGGACCTGCGGGTCCAGCGGGACCAGGGGGTCCAGGGATCGCCACAGCATCAGAGCCGGCTGCAGAAACACAGGACGTGCTTTGGTTCAAAGAACTTGTGAAATGACATTGAGAACATGAACAGTATTCTCACCTGCAGCAATGATTTTACCCGGTGAACCCGGTTCACCTGCAATAAACAATAACTTTGATTTGAGCTCACTTCACACTGCAGTTTAGTTTCATCAGTGTGTGACTCTAGGAAACCAATTGCCTGTAGTAAACTGTAAATTACCTGCAGCTCCAGGTTGACCAGGAAGTCCAGCAACACCTGTGAAACCCAGACACGAGTTATTAAAGATTATAAACTAAGACTCAAATATGATTTTAAAAGCTGTTTTTTACCTTGTGGACCTTGGACCCCCTGAACACCTAAAAAGATAATGAAGGTTTTAAGACTGAAAACAAAGACCTGTACACACAGTCAGATTTAGGTTGAATAGTACCTGGAGGTCCAGTGTCTCCAGGAAGTCCGGGTGGTCCTCTGGCACCAGGAAGTCCCATGGGGCCTTGCTCACCTGTTGAAGAGCAGGGTTTTAAATAACACTAGTTTCTCAAGATGAGGTGGTGACCTCAGTGGCCCCCCGTCTTTACCTCCAAGTCCTTTAGTTCCCTTTGGTCCAGCTGGGCCGGGTGCTCCAGACTGACCTGCTTCACCTTAAACAATAACAACAGTCATAAAAGCAGAAAAGTGGACATTTTGGTTTTCTACATAAACACACAGATCTAGAAAATGGCTTGTGAAGTAGTTAATGCAGTAGTTGGTAAGAAATGAACATGATCTGTTTTGTGACCGACCTGATGCTCCTCGTGGGCCCCTCTCTCCTTGGTCTCCTTTGCCTCCTGGGGCACCGGGAGTTCCACGGTCACCTTAAAACAAAAATTAGCATTAAGTTAATATTTTAATGAATACATTTTCTTTGTCTACAATGTGTAAAAGAGTTACCTTTGGCTCCTGGAGTACCGGCTTCACCAGCAAAGCCCTTCACCCCGGGAGCACCTGTAGTCAAGACCCGATCAGTCATTTAAGTTCAGTGACAATAAATGTTCAACTTATTAAGTAAAATGTATAAACATTACCAGGACTGCCAGTCGCTCCGTGCTCTCCAGCTGAGCCTAAACCCAACAAAAGCGGTCAATCCAACAGATCAGAGTAAAACAAGCCCCGGTAATGACAAAATCCTTCATAATATGAGCGGATGGACCTCACCTTTGGGTCCCACAGGCCCAGGAGCACCAGCGGGTCCCTGGCGACCAGGCTCTCCGGCAGATCCTGACAAAAAACATGACCCTTTAATATTTGATTGTATCCACAAAAGTCTCATGTTAATCTCTGCAACTCTGTACCTTTTTCTCCTTTCTCTCCAAAGCCTGGAATACCGTTCTCTCCTCTCGGGCCCATCGGACCCTCTCGACCCCTCTGTCCCTGAGGCCCCTCTGGACCAGGTTCACCTGAACACAATAGGATCCTCAGCTGATGTGTTTGCACATTTAGACTAAAGAGATCATACTGTAGCTCGGTCTTCACCTGCACTGCCCTTTGGCCCTCTCGCCCCCTCCAGTCCTGGGTGACCCATCTGTCCTGGAGGACCTGACATGATGAAATATATATCAATAAAAAAAATATTGAGAGATAAATAATAAATACAGTTGTGTTATTCTTGAGGGTTTTACCTGGCAGGCCCGGGAAGCCATTTTCACCTGAAACACACCAGTTTATAGATTTCACTGTTTTTCTGCTTATAAAAACAGGATGTATATCGTTTTAAACTGTACCTTTATGTCCCATTGGCCCTGTGTCACCTGCAGAGTACAATGATCAGTAAACTATAATTCATTTTATAAAAACAGAGGAGGATGATTAAAGAACACACCTTTGGGTCCAGGACCACCCTTTTCCCCTCTTAGCAATTCTACAAAAACAAATAAAAGTATGAACTTGCGTGCCATATTTGTGTTTTTGTCTGATTTAAAGTAATAGTTGTATTCTTTGAGTTTTTACCCCTCAGTACGTCTGAGCGGAGTTCTGCTCTGATCAGATGCTGCACAGTTCGTTGGAGGGCGGCGCTGTCCTGTCCCACTCCTGTCCCCACGCCTGCCCCTGTCCCGGGACCAGCCGACCCCAGGTTGATGCTGTTGGGGTCAGATCGGGTCAGGGTATTTCCTGCAGAGCTCCTGTCGATATACGTCGGGTCGAGAGGGTCGATGATGTTTACTCCAGACGATGAGGAGAGGCGACTGGTGCGGGCTGAGGACGAGGCAGTACCAATGACGGCCTCCAGGGCATCAACGCGCTCCTGCAGGCGGCTGACCTTTTCACCTGTAAACAATGAATAAAGTTGATTGTTTTTTTTACCATTAGCATTGCATTTTATTGCATTGCATTGGACTATGTTATGCTTTATTGTGGCTTTTTAAACAAGAGACCTTCAATTTCTTGTTAGAGAAATTAGGAAAAATATGTGTGTCCAGAAAAAAGACTGTGAGATCATTGTTACAGCATTACTGCACAGCACACTACGCTGACGATCTGGGGAAGAAGAAAACAACATACCGTATGTGCACATCCACATTCCCATAATCAAACTATATACAAACCCACAGCTTCCCTAAAATTACCATACGAACAAATTGGTACTCCTACTGTATAATGTAGAATGCAACTGGCACTTGTGATAATACCATAAAACAAGACATTCATAATCCGGTTTAATAATACTGTGAGGGCCTGATTTACTAAGTTTGGTGCTAAAATGCAAGTGCAAAATAAGCTCATGTTATTGTACAGTGTGTTGCACCTGATTTTGGAAACTTTTTATATTATTAGTGGCACAAATCGGATATATAAAAGAGTTTGCGCTGAAGATATATTTTAAATTAAGTGACAATATTTCTCTTCTGTTTTACCGGTATAGCTTGAAATCATCCCTCAGTGCCTCGTCACAGACTGGGGGGTCTGGACTCCCACTTTGTCAGGTTAAAGTCTACTGTCCTCTGCATTTGACCCATTCTTCAACACCACTGGGTTCATGGTCAGAAGTACCGAGCTCATGTTTTAGTTTAAAGAAGGTTTGGCCCTATCTACGGATTTGCTTCCTGTCTGTTTTCTTCCTTTACAATTTGTGAGGTTCATCATGAAGTTCAAATCAAACAAACATGTACATTTGGAGGTTTTATGCCAGTCACCTTTCCTCACACAACCAGCTGCATCGGGACCATCACAGAGAGTGCGCTGGATCGTTTTGCTGCTGCTGAATTGCTGAAAGCGCTTTCCACATAGATTGATCTACTTGTACTTTTGCGAGTTTGGCACTGCCTCTTTAACTTCAAATGATTGCATGTGTACACAGTTAACTTGTTTTTTTTCCTTCAGATTATTCTGGACAGGAAAAAAGATGAACTTTTCTAGAACCCACCCAATGCTATGAGTCCAGATATGAGTCCGAGGAGGAGCAACGACAGGAGCAGGAGACCCAGGAGCCACTTCCACCAGCTGCAGCACGAGGAGAACCCCATACCGCCTTTATCTTCACGGATCTCTGTGAAGAAAGTGTACACATTTAAAAACCCTGATCTAGACATTAAGACCAACAGCAATGGGATGACTAATTATGTTTACTTAAAGGGACTATACGGAGTTTAAAAATGTTAAAACTAAGTATTTTCCTCCCCCTGTTTCAACAATGCCCTAATGTGTAGAATGAGCCCAGACCTGTTCACCACAACTGCCTTTAAAATCCTGCACTGTCACTCAAAAAGGTGTTAACTCGGGTCCGAAGTGCCGTCATGCACAAGCTTAATATAGAAGCTGCAGTTACACCTATGACCTGAGGTGGCAGTAATGAGTATAAAATATATAGTATCTGTTTGCTCCTTGACTCACCTGCATACGTGGCTTTATCTTTTGTAGATGTCTTGAGGCCTCCAGCTACAAATAATAAAAAAACAATAAGAACTTTTTATGTCACAATATATAGAGCTGTAGACTTGTGGAATACGTACATTTGGTGTCTGTTCCTTCCTCCATTGTGCTGGCGGACATCTTCTGCTTCTCTCTCTTCAGTGAATCCTCAGAATATCCTTCTACAAACAGCAAATAATAATAAAGAGAGTCACAATCCGGTCAGGCTTCTATGGTAGAACTTTTGCAGATGTTTTGATTGTCCTCTGTAATTACTATGCCAATCCACACGAAGCAAAAACTGGCAATGATTAATGTCTTGCTTGCAATAAAATGTGATAATACTGAAACATATGCACGATTATCGGCTGAACTTCTACCTGCTCCCTATGAACGCATTTGTCTTGTTTTGTTCTTCTGTAAAATAAGTTTGCAATACTATGCGGCTCAAATGAATAAATACATGAAAATGAAAAGACTTTTTACAACAATCAGATTTATATGGAGTGGCATATGGATAAGATTGTGCATTGTCTGTCTGGAGATTTAAACAATATACAAGTGCTCATCATATAATTCGAATATCGTGGAAAAAGTGCATTTATTTATGTTATTCAGCTTAAAATGTGAAACTAATATATGATATAAACTCATTATATGAAAAGTGACATGTCAAGCCTTCATTTGTTATAATTTTGATGATTTTGGCTTACAGTCCAATTTTATGAGATTTTTAATTTGGAGTTTTTACAAGCTGAGCCATAATAATCAGAATGATAACAAAAAAAAGACTATACATATCTCACTTTGCATGTAATGAGTCTATCATATATTAGTTTCACAGTTTAAGTTGACAAACAGAAGTGAATGCACTTTTTCATGATATACTAATTATATTACGAGCACCTGTATAAAAACAAATCGTCCTTCAAATTACATACAGTGGGTTCAAGGCGTTTTCATCTTTAATTCCTTTTGATTTTTACCAAATCTAATAAAGTTCACTTCAATCCCTAATATTCTGCAATGATAGGCTACCATAAAAAATTAAAAACTGAATTAGTTTAGCAAAAATGTGAAAAATTAAACGTACAATTTCACCTCAAAACGTGACACTGACTGCGGGTCAGACGGTAGAGCAAAAATGCAATGTAAAGCGTCTTTGAGCATTAAATCAGAGATGTATTGTGTATGCCCCTCCTGGAACGTGGTGGAGGGGTTTGAGCACCCGAATGTGCTCCTGGTAGGGTCTCCCATGGCACACAGGTCCAAGGTGACGGGTCAGACAAAGAGCGGTTCAGAAGCCCCTCATGAGAAACCAACGGGCCCAGATAGAACCATGAGGCCGTCCTTCTGTGGACCCACCACCTGCAGGAGGAGCCATAAGGGGCTGGTGCAATGTGATTTGGGCAACTCCAACAGCTGCCCCCACGACTCGGCAAGTGGAAGAAAATGGATGGATGGGTGGATGGATGGATGGATGGATGGATGAATGGATGGATGGATGGATGGATGGATGGATGGATGGATGGATGGATGGATGGATGGATGGATGGATGGATGGATGGATGGATGGATGGATGGATGAATGGATGGATGGATGGATGGATGGATGGATGGATGGATGGATGGATGGATTATGTACGTGTTGTAAAATGTCTATTGTTGAAGCTCATATCTGTTGAGTGGTTAAACGTTCCATTGTTTTGTCATGTTTCAACTTCCCTTTTCGATGTTTATAAGAAAATTGCAGAACAATCAAAACAGAAAGTAACCTCCTGCAGGTATGACGTTGTGCTGTACAATTGGAAAACAATATAGTTTTCTGACGGTAAATACCAGTGAGACTTGAGGGAGCGGAGGACATGAAGGTCTTCCCTGTGTCTTTGGCCATGATCAGCCCCTCTGTCTCCTTCTTCACTGGGGCGTTCTCCTTCTCCACGAAAACAAACTTATAGTCTTTGGTGATCGGTTCATCCCTAACGGGACTGCCAGGCCTCACTTTTGAGATAAAACAAAAATCAATCTAATGTGTTTAAGAAATGCCATCACGAGTCTTCGAGGAAATTGTTCCAAACCTGTGGTCGCGGTCAGGCCGCTGCTGGATACATTTTTCTGCACGCCATAAACTGTAAAAATGTGAGTAAACGGTTAGTAGCAACTCTTATTGGCGTTCAGGGTGCCTTTATTTAAAACATATTTTCAAGTTTCAAATGTCATAGTTTCTCCTTTATGCTTTAATATAAATAAATGCAACACTGACATTAACAAAATCAAATAAGTAACACTAGTAGCTTTTTCCTTTACCTATTGGTCCACTGGTGGCCGTGGGAGAAAGGAGTGGCCCGGTCCCAGTCAGGTTATTCTGAACACCATACACCGGCACTGAAGAGACAAAAACATCCACTGTAGCTACAGAATGAACATGCGAGATGTTATTCTATGTTATTTATTCAAGCACAACTATTGGGGGAAAATACTGAAGCAATAACAGGGTTTATGCCGAAGCAAGTCAAATTGCATGCTATTTCATGCCCAGATACAGAGGAAACAGAATAAAACAGCAATTTGTGAGCAATAAAATGTTGAAAATTGCAGCCAAAACTGTGACTGAACATGTTTTAAACCATCATGTATCTATTTAATGTATTATTTATATATTTAATTATGTTGATCATTTATGATATTTGTGATATTTTTATATTTATCTCTAGCTTCCTTAATTGCTTTTACTTCTGGATTTAGTCCTTAGATGGTTCTCCCAGTGGTTCCTCTGAAGAGGCCCTCTGACTCGGGAGCAGTGACAGGCTGTGGCAGCGCTTTCCTGTGGGTGCTCAGGTGGAGGTGTGGTGTCTCTGTCCTGTGGATGATCAGGTGGAGGTGTGGTGTCTGTCCTGTGGATGATCAGGTGGAGGTGTGGTGTCTCTGTCCTGTGGATGATCAGGTGGAGGTGTGGTGTCTGTCCTGTGGATGATCAGGTGGAGGTGTGGTGTCTCTGTCCTGTGGGTGCTCAGGTGGAGGTGTGGTGTCTGTCCTGTGGGTGCTCAGGTGGAGGTGTGGTGTCTCTGTCCTGTGGATGATCAGGTGGAGGTATGGTGTCTCTGTCCTGTGGATGATCAGGTGGAGGTGTGGTGTCTCTGTCCTGTGGGTGCTCAGGTGGAGGTGTGGTGTCTGTCCTGTGGGTGCTCAGGTGGAGGTGTGGTGTCTCTGTCCTGTGGATGATCAGGTGGAGGTATGGTGTCTCTGTCCTGTGGATGATCAGGTGGAGGTGTGGTGTCTCTGTCCTGTGGATGATCAGGTGGAGGTTAGGTGTCTCTGTCCTGTGGATGATCAGGTGGAGGTGTGGTATCTCTGTCCTGTGGGTGCTCAGGTGGAGGTGTGGTGTCTCTGTCCTGTGGATGATCAGGTGGAGGTGTGGTGTCTCTGTCCTGTGGATGATCAGGTGGAGGTGTGGTGTCTCTGTCCTGTGGATGATCAGGTGGAGGTGTGGTGTCTCTGACACGCCTCCTCTGGGATCTCCTGGGTCAGTGTCCTGTAGCTGTGCTGGACTGCTGCTCCCGGCGCAGACAGCTCCTCAAATGGGGTTTCCACACTTCCACACACATCTATGTTATTCTGTATGTGTGAGTTAGTGAGGGGGTGTGTGCGTAGACGGTGGGGTAAAAGTTTGAGTGTGTGTGTGCAACGTTTCTACATCCAGAGGGATGGGAGGGTGTGCCAGGCGTATTGTTTTAAATGTTGTAATCTGTAAAGCACTTTCGGTATGAAAAGTTTGATTGCTAATTTCTGTTATTTGATTAACTTATTCAGTAAAAATGTTGAGCAATGGCATAATCATTTTCCAATAAATTGAATGAATTGAATGAATGCTTTATAATTGCATTCAAGGCCTTGATTTTGGCTAAATTCACTTAATGCCCACTGAAACCCTGAATAGGGAGTAAGACAAAACCTTTGTAAGTCACAGGAGAATCTCACCTGTGCTGCTCAATGATAGTCCACCACCAGCAGAGGGCGCTCCGAGAGCCATATTGTTCTGAACTCCTGCCAAACAATTCAGTTCAAAACTTCATCAGACATGACTAGACTGTGCAACCAAGGATTATTCAGTTTGCACACGAACGCAACACATACTTTAACAAGTCGGTCATGCAACAACGCAACAATAAAGGTCAAATAAAGGTCAAATAAATACAACATGGTTACAAGGATCAGGATCAATTGTTTAGTAGGTTTTCTGGTCCATCAGCAGGGAAAACCAACAAGAAACCCCCAAAACAATTGACCCTGGAGCCACTGTCATGGAAAGTAAAGGCGCCATGCTAACCACTCATACAGCCATTTATTTTATTTTTTTATCATAATGCACCTTCAAGTTCATAATTTACCTGACTGATACATGGCAGAAGTCGCTGACAGGTTGTTGTTGGCCAGGTTGGTGTTGTAGCCATAGCTGCCGCCTCCTGAGCCAGCCCATATGCTGCCATACTGATCTATACAGACAGAAAAGTTTAACATATTAACATATTATTAAAGCAAACTGAAGCTTGTGGCGCAAAGATTTAATGCGCCCTCTGCTGGCAACAGTAAGTTCATTTTGTATTGTTAATTTCAGTGTGGAACAACTCTACCAAATAAGATACATAACATGTGTAAATGTGGCTCGTGTCAGTACTTAACAGACCAACCTCCTCCAGAGCTCTCGGAAAGAGTCCTGGTCTCCACGCTGGCCTTCTTGGGGATGGGGAGGGTGTTGTTGGGGGAGCGAGGGGGGCTGATGCTGGTGGAGCGGTTTCCTCTGAGCAAACGCTTCACATCGTCCAGTTCAGTCCCTGCAGAGTCACAACACAATTACTCAAAATGTAGAAAGATCCATGTAGTGTCTGGGTAATGCAGGCATGTGGAGGCATCAGCGAGACGTAAACATCATGGAAAAACACAGATTATTTTCTTTAGGGCAGGAATCAACATTTTTTCAGGCCAAGGTCCCCGAAATTGAACGGGAGATGGACAGTAGAACCCCAACTTTCATTCTGTGTTTCTACTTCTGCCATATACTGTATAATATTTTTTACACTTTTAATCAAATATCCTAAATATGATCCTGTAGTGTAAGGTATTAACCCCTCAGCATAATACCCAAATACCTATTTTAATGCGGCTTAAACAAATATGAAGAAACAAACATTTGTACTCACAGGTTCCAGTTGGAGAAGAACTCTGAAGCCTTGATCTGATTTCACTTTCTACAAACAAAACATTAGCCAAAATTAACTGCATTTTCTTGACCAATTGAAGCTTTATTCTTATGAGTACATGTGTATTTGGCACTCGGTTCTCCTTGTACCTCTGCTCGTGGTCCTCCCTCTGCTGGCGCTGGTGGTGGTTGTGCTGGTCATTTCTGAAAAGATTAAACAGAGCACTGGTTAGGAAGAGGCTAATTGAAATGTAGCTGTTATTATGTTATAAATTATGTTTAAAACTTACTGTAGTCTTTCCTGTTGTACTCTGGAGAGGAATTTGTGCTTGAACTTTCTGTTAAAGAATTGAAAAAAAGAATTTATTCACTCTGTCGTTCTACAGTCTAAATAGATTCTCATACTGGTCGAGTTAAATATTTATATCAGATTAAAGGGCATAAGGAATATATTGCTCAGAACATGACAACTCAGTACATTATTGTTCATGAATCATGCAATATCAGACTATACAGGAAGTAGATACTGTATGATGCAATAAGAATCACAGACTATATAATGTACTTTTGAATTAGAGTTAGATTGGATATAGATAGGCCTGCCCTATACTATATCTGACAATGCAATATATTTCTATGCCACTCTGAGATAATGATGGAGTTCAGTTCATGTTTTTGACCTCTGACGTGTTACTAACCATCGAACACGTCCGACACAGCTGTGGCCTTAGCACTGAGGCTGTCTTTGGCTGAAGCAGAGTACCCGGCCCCAGCAGAAGTGGAGTACCCGGCCCCAGCAGAAGTGGAGTACCCAGCCCCGGAAGAACTGGAGTACCCAGCCCCGGCAGAACTGGAGTACCCAGCCCCGGCAGAACTGGAGTACCCAGCCCCGGCAGAAGTGGAGTACCCAGTCCCTGCAGAAGTCGAGTACCCGGCCCCGGCAGAAGTCGAGTACCCGGCCCCGGATGTGGACAGTTTCTTGGTCTCCGCTCCTCCTCCTGAGCTGTAGCTTTTGCTGACTGAGGACACAGTCACGGCCCCCAGTCCCCCGAGGCCCTCCCTCCTGCCCTCTGCCGCCTCTCCGCTGCTGCTGCTGCTCACAAACCCAGAGGAGGAATAGGACGAACCCCCCGCAGCCCGCACACCTGCAGAAGCCCCGCCCCCTGCAGCAAATGAAGCCCCGCTCCCTGAGGAGCCCACAGAAGAGACGGTGAGCACTCCTCCACTGGCGCCCCCTGCTGAGCCACTGCTGCTGGTGGAGGAGGACGTGACCAGGACAGAGCTGCCTGTGCTGCTGCCGGAGCCTCCAGCCCCTGAAGAGAGCTCAGCTACAGGAAAAACACAAGGTCATAGACTTCTATCAATACACTCCACCACCTCTGATTAAACTTTACAAATATCCAAATCATAATGACCGAGAACTGGTCCAAGTAGAACTAGGCCACAAATCAGGACTGAATCAAGTCTAAAGGAGGACAACTATAATTTCTAAACCAGGAATAAAATTAGCAACAGACAGTCTGTGATTAAGGTAAGTTCAATACCTGTCCCTCAAAGTAAGAACAAATAAATCCATATTAGAACTTCACCATAAACAAAAAAAATACTCTTAAAACTAAGCACAATAGACTCTCGAGGCTTCTAATTACCACCAGCAGTAATCGCACCGATTTGAGAACCACATATACTGTAAGTCTTCTGTTGTTGGTCCCAGATTGTGGAATGAGGTGGAACAGGGGTTCATTAGACTGACTTCCTTCCTTCCTGTTTTTAAATCATGCTGTAAGACACGCATGTTCTCTTTGGCGTTTAACTAGTTAGGAACTTTTACTGATTTATATTGGCTTATGCGTATAAATAAACTGGATCGAATTCAACCTCTGCTACAAATTGATATGAAGCTGGCAGCGTGTTATCAAAGTAGTAATCAACAGGGAGCTCAAACTGACTGGGTAAAATCACATATTTTCAACAAGACCACACTGGTACAGTCTATTTAACAAATACACACCCTTTTTTTTCATAAATGTGCATTCCCCAAGTGCAGCCCCTGCCTCAACACGCTTTATTAGACCAGCCAATATATTTTGTACAGTATAGGGAGCTGCAGGGTTTGTAAGACAAGAACAAATCATTACAGGCTGTATAAGACTTCCATAATTTACAGATTGGGGGGATGCTCCGCTGGGCATGTGCAGGCAAAGAAGCTTTTAAAAATGGTTAGGATGTGCCTTACTGCAGTGCCAAGGTGATCTGTATTGTCGACTGGCCTGTACAAACCGGTGCAGGATGCAAACTAATAATTTAAGCATTACATGTAATACTGTGTTTAAAAGCTATTAGTCTCATTTAAGGCTGTCATTCAAACAATAATGAACCAGTCTTGCATGAAGAAACAACAAACACTAAAGTCTGTTCTCAGCGATTAAAACATTACACTGCATACATAAAAATACCTTGTAAGTATATGTTTAGAATTTTGGTAATTTTCTTTGAGCTTGTTGAGAAGGCTATGGGCCCAGCAAGCTTCTGTTTGGCTATTTAGGCGACTTGGCATGTAGCCTAGGTATGCTCTCAAAGCCTGTGTTGAAAATTAGCAGAATGTTAATAATCCCGCAAACAGAGCCAACTGTTATCTAACATTGTGTATTTGTTTTTTCTCAGGCATTAGACAACTTTGATTTGAGGCCCAACCAATTAATTGTGTTACTTAACAATCCACATCCATATCTAAATTTACCCACTATTGTTCAGCCTGTCCACTCAAAGTTCAGCATTTTGGTCACATTAAGTTTAAAGCCGATGGATAGTGATGAGTTACAAGTTTTCTTTTATACCCCCGCTGTTAGTTTGAATGTCGAAATGTCTGGGGTTCAGGTAATTAGGGCTGTCATGATAATTACTATACCGTTCAATAAATAACAAACAAACAAACAAACAATGCCGTTTTGGGCTCATTTTCCTGCCCCAATAAATCGAACTTCAAATGTTTTTGTGACAGGGTGAATGATGGTGATGAACTTACTTGTTACTACTTTGGTTGTTTTGACCACTGCAAAGAAAGAAAACAGATAAACATGTATTTGTTGTTGTTTACCTGCACATTTGAAGACTTCATTTGCAAAAACAGACTTACTTAATAAAGTAAAGCTGCAAATATCTGATCAAGCAAGAGTGTAGCAGCCAAATGTATACTGAACAAAAAATTAAATGCAACACTTTTGTTTTTGCTCTAACTTTTCATGGGGTGAACTCAAACACAGACAAGCTATTTCTTTAAACAAAATAGACCCATTGTTCACAAATCTGTGTAAATGTGTGTTGGTGAGCACTTCTCCTTTGTCAGAGAATCCAACCCCATTCACAGGTTTCAAATCAAGATACTGATTAGACGCATGAATATTGCACAGGTGCCTGAGGCTGTCTACAATAGAAGGACATTCTGAGTTTTCTTTATTGGAGGAGCCGCCATTTGCCTCACACAGTGCAGCACATCTCCTACAGAGAGTGGATCAGATTGTTTATTGTGGCCTGGGGAATGTTGGCCCACTCCGACTCTTTGGGATGCTCAGGATCAGCGTTAATTTTGACATATGTTGATTTAGTTTTAGTCTTAGTCTTTTGACAAAAATGTATTTCAATTTTAGTCGAGATTTATTTAAAAAAAAAAAAAAAAGTGTCTAGTTTAAGTCGACTAAAACTGCAAGTAAATTTAGTCGACTAAATTTAAGACAAATTTAGCATTAATAATATTCATTATAATCATATTAAATCATGGTCCTCTGCTTCATAGAGCTTCTCCCACATGAACAAAGTTCAGAGCTGCTCCTTTGGTCGTGAATTTCCATGATCTGAGGCTCTTTCAGACTGTCAATAGAAGTTTGGATGATTTTAGTCTCTCCTTTTCATTTTTATTTAGTCCGATTATAGTCGACAAAAATATCTGGACATTTTAGTCAAAGTTTTAGTCCCATGAAAAACTTTTTAATTTAGTTTTAGTCCAACTTTAGTCAGCAAAGATATCACTTTGACCAAAATTAAGACTAAATATTTTAGTCGACGAAATTAAGACACTGCTCAGGATCAGCGTTTGCAGTTCCTTTGCTCAGCCAAATGGGTGACGTGTCATTCAAAAATGCACAAGTGTTCGTTGTCCATATCAATAATCTGATCAAATCTTAGTAGGAGATGTGCTGCATGTGTGAGGCAAATGGTGGCCCCTCCAATAAAGCAAAATTGAACATTTCAGAATGTCCTTCTGTTGTAGACAGCCCGAGGCACCTGTGCAATATTCATGCGTCTAATAAGCATTTTGATATGAAACCTGTGAGGGGGGCTGCATCTCTGACAAAGTTCACCGACACAGATTTAGACCGATTTGTGAACAATATTTCATACAAATATACTTTGAGTTCACCCCATGAAAAATGGGAGCAAACAGCGAAACTTATCTGTTTTCTGCAAATAAAGGTTTTACACTTTAAATTACATGTCATTTAACGGCAGCAGAAACAACATTCATACCTTTGGTCCCGCCTCCTCCCCCTCCTCCGCTCGAGCTGACCGTCTTGGTAATGACCGTGTTGTCCATTCAGTGCACCTGTGGCACATACAGCACAAAGCGTAAAGGCCATTGTAGTCTGGAATATAGAGCAGCTCAGCCAAGGCAACTATTCACTCTTTTCCCTCTTTACTTTGTCGTGAAAAATCATTTAACCTCAAGGCAAACAAACCACTGAATGCATCGCTTTTTCTTTTTTGTGTGATCGTATTTCTGCTCTTTCAGCTCTGCGTCTCTGGCTCTTTAGAAGTTCCCGTTGATTTAAAGGCCTCCCCTGAAGCTATGTAGGAAAGGCGTATCCCGCTTCACAACAAGAATGTGGCCTTTTCTGTGACAGAGCCCGTCATAAAAAAAATGTATAAGAGTCTCGGGGGGAACAGACGGGGCTACGATAATATAGATTTACAGGTGGCTCTATAGGAACTGTGGCACAGAATATAAAAGGTGGGCTGATGATAAATGACCAGTCGGATAATTTCCAAGTATTGCGATTGTGAATTTCTATGTCCAAGAGCATTCACGTTTGAGGGAAGAGCGAATTATAAATGGATGAATAAATACAATATTTTCATGCATTTCAGAACATAATTGTAGATTTCTGCATTAGTGGTTCTCAAAAGTGGGTCTCAAGACCATTAATAGTGAGTTGCGGGACGTAGAAGTCACTGCAATATATTGAGAACATGCACTTTACATAGAAATATATCCTTCAGCATTGGAAATGAAGAGACAAATCAATGCATAAGATTGTGCACTTGCCAATCTAATTTACAGCTGTTGCGCGATGGAATCCTATGTTGCAGTGTTAGGACATCACACACATAACCTCTATTGTCCTAGATGAAGGTTCTTAATTCATCGTTTGTACGACAGAGAGCATATACACATTCGATTGTTTTGATGGTTTTTGATAGTGCGCCTTATGATTTGAGCTTGAATCAACATAAATCTGTGAGAAAATGCTGTATATTTTGATGTTAATTACACTAAACCAGGACCAAACAGCAAATAGCTTTTAACCTAAATCTATTTGTCTTAATAAAAAAAAGGCTCTGAAACTGCACCATGAGAAACTCTGGTCTAAACCAGTGGTTCTCAAGTGGTCTCGCTTTGGGGCCCACCGTTACCCCAGGTGACAAGCCATGATGACCCAAATAAAAAATGTAACTTGTCATATATATCATATAAAAAATACTATAATTAAAAACAAACACGTTTTTATTGAACACGCAGATGTTTCTCTGTAGATTTGCCTTTAAGACTGAACTCAAACAAAACAACCCAATATCATTAATTGGAACAGATTTAAGTATTTCAAATGGAAGATACTGATTTTTTCACCCCCTGGAATAGGCTGAAAAAGGTTCCGCGACCCACTTTTGGGTCCTGGCCCAGTTGAGAATCCCTGATCTAAACTATCGGGAAAACAGGTTTTACAGATCATAGGAAATCATGCAGACATTCAACGCCATACCAAAATTCATGCAGTCAAAAGTGTATCACATTAAAATATGTCTATCTAAAGACCAGTCCCACAGGGTGTTTATATCTTATGAATTTTCTGTCCATGTCTGATTTAAGAAATGCTCAGTGTGTTCCACTTGCACCAGTATAATGGCAAAAAACCTTTTCATGAATCTATGCAAGTCTATACAATGTGTCACAAATCATACTGTAACATTATGCCGTGCATTGAGCTGGTTATGAACTGGGCTAAAGGGAGGGATATGGAAATGTTTGAATTCTGCTTTAAAATACAGTGGGAGTCATTAACGTTTGCTCATGTGCAAAGCAAGTAGCGCGTGTAATAATGTGGATAAGCAGCAGAGCCATTTACGCATGTTTTGCTCACACATCATTGTCTCACTTACATATCAGATTTGGGGCCCAAATACTGTAATACAGGCAGCATCAAACGGTAAATCAAGTGCAACAAAATGCCAACAAAATAGCATGTGTTATTTTTCAGCTTGCACCCACTATTTAGCACTCGCCTTGATAAAAGACCCCCAGAATGTCAGTAATAGGAATCGTCGTTTAATGTTTTTAAAAAGTAATAAAACATTTGTCTAAAGCTCCAATATTTTCCAGTGTGTTACTCGTCAGCAGAGCGTACATTTTATTTTTCACATAACTCACGCAGCCTAACCTCGCTCTGACACCTGAACATGCACTATCTCCAGATCGTCTCCTCCTGCGGGCCATATATTTTTTGGCGAAAGATGTGCACAAATAGGACAGGTGCTGCGGTCTTCAATTGAGATGCCTGGATTCATCTTTGATTAATCTGAGCTGAAGCGCAGCAGGATGTGGCCTGCAGCGCTCGCACTGATCATGACCCTGGACTCCAAACACACAGACTGCGCTGTCAGCAAATCTCAGCACCGTTTGGACTTGTTATTTTTGCAAAAAGAGAGAACATTTATGATCTATATTTTTGCAGAAGGTTCAGGGAAAATGTGCAGGTGTATGCTGCATTCTATGAAAAATGTGATCAATACTTTTTGTATGATAACTTTCGTTGATTATTAAAATATTGAAAATGAAATTAGATACATTCACTCTTTCAGGAGTCTTTATCAATGCAAATAATCCTGCCCTTTTCCTGTTCTCTGGTGTTACTGTAAAAGCACAAACCATGATGCAAAGATGTCTGGGATTTACAGTAACAGTACTTTTGTGCACAGAGCTCATAAACATGAAGTAAAATCCCTTTCAATCGACAGTATTTCCTGCTCAAAAAACAAGTATTTCCTTACCTTCTAGTTCATTTGCAGGACTAATCCCGTGCGCCTCATTCCCAGAGGAACAAGGCCGTGAATGAGTGACAGCGGCTGCAGACTCACTTTAAGTCTCCGCTTCAGTCTGACTCACCGCTCCGGCGTGTCCCGACAGAGAGGGCTGTGACAGGTACAGCGGAGGAGCGCACGAGAACGACGCCCCCGGGGGACCGTCCCGCACGGGGATAAACCACTGCTGTCAAGATGATAGTAAAAGTGAGCGCACTGGGGCCTGAAACTGTTTACTGAATTTAATGGCTTGTAGCTGCGGTAATTGTAGGCCTGTTTGTGGTTTGGGGAAACGCACACGGAGACAAGTTCAAGACGAGCTAATTGGAGGAGTGTAAACGTGAACATCGGGAGATAAACACAGCCTTGAGTGATGTAATTCGATATCACACAACAACAAGCATATTTGTCTATATCTACAACACTATAAAAGGGCCTATTTTTGATATTTGAAACTTTTTAGTACAGACTGAATATGCATGGATTACTCAAACAACAATATGCTGCCTTCATTGAACTATAGCAATGGTTTAGGATGGTACTCGAAAAGTCTTGTATTTTCCTACTTCAGTGGTTTCCAACCCCTTTTTGCCTCACATACCCCTTGAGTCGTGGATTTATACTCTGAGTACCCCCTACCTTGAGGATTTTGCCAATATTATTACAAAGTGACCAACTAAAATAATATTATACAGTATTTAACAGTTTGTTGTGTTCAAAATTAAGCTACAATACTCTCAAAATCAAACCATTTACTGAAAAACATAATTAAAACTAACTTTCCTTTGAAATTCATATTGAAAAAATTCTTAAGTACCCCCTGCTAAGTGCTCAAGTTCCCCGTACCCCTGGTTGGGAAACACTGTCCTACTTAGTACTACTTACTTGGGAACAACTGATCGGTCTCTTTATGGCACAGATGGATAACTTAACCTCTTAACCCCTGGCTTAAAGGAATAGGCCACCGTTTTTACATACTGAGATATGTTCTTGCCTTAGCTTATACGAGTTCATTTGTACCTGTCTGGTCTTCACGCGTTCCCTCAGTCACGTAAACACAGCACAGACGTTGCACAGGCGTTAGCATTTAGCCTCTCCTCCTCTCCTCTATAGATCCAAACAAGGTGAAGATAGAAGCTACCAAGCTCTTCCACGTTTCCCCTATTTAAATATGGCTACGTGAAGTGTTACACGATAAAGTAAACAGTGTGGATTTTCTAATCAGCTAAAAAGAGGAACTATATTGTAAGGCGTAATAATACCAGGAGTACTTCGGCGTCCGCACAGTAAAGTGAAGATATTACTGCGCGGATTTTGAACTACTTCTAAGCGAAGGTAAGAACATATCTCAGTATGTAAAAACGGTGGCGTATTCCTTTAACCAAGTATATTTTCTCCAGGTTCGCTTTACCCAAATCTAAAAGCTTACAGCCTATAGGCCAGTGTAACGCCTCATTTGAAAGCTAAGACCCACAAAACTCATTTAAACTGATCTTTTCCCTTGTGTTTTTGTCGCATTGTAGTCACTTTTTTGGCCATTTCTTAACATTGCTTTTTTGTCACTTTTCTGTTACTCGTTTCTGTCATTTTGTTGCTTTTTCATCACGTTTTCGTCACATTTTCATCACATTTTTGTTGCATTTTCACCCTTGTTTTTGTCTCATTTTTGTCGCCATTATGTCACCAGTTTTTTCAAGTTTTATGTAATGCCAAAATGGAGAAAATGTGCTCGGTTCAGGCAGGGGGGTAAAATACTGTCCGGATTGGTGAAAAGTGATGCGGTGTTTGTTTACATGCCTGCAGTCTCTATATCGGTAATGAGGCTTGACCTGGGCCTGTCAGACAGATTCCTTTTCATTTTCACTGGCGGTTGACAAATCTAACACACACACGCACACATGCGCACACACCTGCCCCGGCTGTGCAAACACCACAGAAACACACGGACAAAATGTTGTAATGTCTGTGCAATAATAGCAAATCAGCATACAGTGCATATAGCTAAGCACAACAACACAGATATGGAAATGATACGAGTAAATCAGCTGCAAACCGGTAACTGCCATAAGCACCAAGTTCAAACAAAGAGAGAAGGTCGGGGCCTCATCCACACAGTTAACTTGTCACTTTTAACCCTCTGGCTTTTCATATTTTTTTTACTGTGGGCTTGAAATGTCTAGTTTAGGGAGATACGCTCAAGAGACTAATGGCCTGTGTGTTTTTAGCTTCCGCAAACCACAATTGTACAATGGTTCTCATTCTCTGCTAATGGGACATCACACATTTCTCTTTCAACACTTGTTTCTATGAAGTTCTTGTCTACATTTCTCACTCCATCGTAGAAAAAACTAGATTAAAATACCTTCTTGGATGCGAGGCGATGAAGCCCAAAACAGCCCATCCACTTGCCTACTTTGAAAAGCTTCGCTATGATTTCTTGTCTTCTTGAGCCAGTCGATACCATCAGAAAGAAGAATAAGACCCACACCTTGGGTTAAACCAGTTACCAATGATCATAAATTGACAGATAAGGATCCCAATAAACCCTAATTACAACTTGAGAATTCAGGCTAGACGTTCTGAGCTTTCAATTGGCAAACAAATGTTGACAACCTGTCTGTGCTTGTGTCCCCAATATGTAGTTTAAGGAAACCAAAGTAAAATTGCCATTGTAGAGCTTTATTAAACATGTACTACTATACCCTTTAACTTGTCACTTTTGCCCCTGAGGACTAATCTGTGACCTACAGATTTTTAGGCCAGGAGAAGAGGCCTAAAACAGCTAAAGATGAATTCCTTTATTTTAGCTGCTGCTGGCCACATACTTGAATAGCCCCCAGAAAAAAGCATTAGTGTCAAAATGAATTTAATTTAAGATACCTTATCGCATGAGTCACTTCTCATCTTGTTCAGGCGGCAGCGTCCCGCTGAACTTTCTCAAATTGTTTTTTAACAGGTGAATATGTGACTCATGGCGTCTCTGTAAAATGTTAAAATGAGCACATTTTTCTGAGCTGAGTGTAACAGGTTAACTGTAAGTCAGTAAAAATGTTTTTCACACATTATGAAACTAATTCTGTTGTCCTCAAAAAGCCGAGGGTGATCACTTAACACATCATATTGGTTACTGCAAATTTACTTTTTTAAAACAATTAACTGCCAAACAAAGAATGAAGCTGAAAATAATTTGTGTGGTTGTCATGGGTTACGTGGTACAGAAGACTCATGGATCCATTCCTGGTTCAAGGCGGTTTGTTCCGTGACATTTTCTTTTCCTTTTCCCCGTCCTCTTAACAGCAGACTCTGTCTCTCTATAAAACAAGACAAAGGACAGAGAACATGTGTTTAGAAAAGAAATGTTCAAGGTGAGACTTTGCAGGTAAATGAGAAAAGCAAATACATTAGAGATAGAGAAATAAATCTGAATCTTTTACTGTAGATTACTGACTGATTGTTTTAGGGACAAAATATGGATTATGTGAAATGGGTTTTTTATGGGTTTGCTGAGCGAGAAGAACTAGTTATTACTGACAAAGACGTCTGTTGATTTTCAATATTTGTCTTCTCTTAGGGGAGTTAAAGCTGAATAAATCTGAAGGAGGAATTTGACATTTACTTTATTTAAAGGGACAAGATACGTGCATGACGGCACTTCGTACCCAAAGTAACACCTTTTTGAGTGACAGTGCAGGATTAGATTATATATTTTATATATTAGATTAGAGGCAGTTGTGGTGAACAGGTTTGGGCTCATTCTACACATTAGGACATGGCTGGAACACTTAAGGGGAGGAAAAAACTTATTTTTAACATTTTTAAACCCCGTATAGTCCCTTTAAGAGAGAAAGTCCAAATGGCACCGAAATTGATTAATTGAATTGTTGGTAAAGCTCCTCATGATCATATTAAGATGACAAATAAATCTGTGCATTAAATTTCTAAAAAACACACAAAATGATTTGATCCCAGCAGAAACAAATAAGTAGCAGGCACTCTCCAATCGGGGCATTTTCAACAGAATAGAAAAGAAAGAAAGAAAACTTCACTTGTTAGTGCAATTGTGTGTCTTTGGCTTAGACGCTGTCCCTAGACTGTAAGAGAGATAAGTTTTTGATAATGCTTTGAAATTACAAGCATTAAAGCAGTACTAAGTAACTCTTGCCCCTAGAGGCCATAAGCGCAACTGCAGGTGTCGTAGCAAATTGCGATTTTTTTTATTTTTGTCTGTGAGAGTAAATACTACGCTGACAGAAAAGGTGAAGGGAGAGAGGGATATTACAGGGATACGTCCAATTACACAATGGAAATTTTTTTTTCACTTAAACTTGGCTGTAAATACTGTTTAAGTGGCGCTAGCCCACAGTTAGCGTTGCCCGTTAGCCTGTTGGCTTCTTCTTCGTGATTCCATTAGAGTGTATTGGTGGCTCCGACCCGGTGGCAGTCAAGTTGCAATTGTGGTTTTCTAGAGACACCAGGGGGAGATGAAAGACCCCCCAATCATCCCATTAACACTTATACCCCCAGAGGGACTACGGAAAGGATTTATTAAAGTAAACAAGTTACTTAATACCGCTTTAATTCCGCATCAATGTCGATTCAGTAAGGTGAAAGCTTAAATGTTATGCTTTAAATCAAGTTGCCTGCTTTTAGTCCATAAGGCGGTTTAAGGGGTCATAACCATCAGATCCCAATCCTTGCTTATTGGCAATGGGCTCCCTGATATTTAAAATTGATTTTTAAGCTTAAGTGTTTGTCTTTAAAGCCTTTAATGGCCCTGGACCCACAATACATAAACCTCAGTCAAATTTTACGCTCCTGCACGTGCGCCAAGGTCCGAAGGTTAATTCCAGCTCTACCCATGCATGAGTTATGTGACTTTCTGTCTGTCTTTATTCTATTTATTGTTTTATGCACTCATTCAGTGGTGGGGCTAAGTAGTGCATTTGTTTTTGCTTCCCTGATCTTAAGTGAAGCACTTTGGAAACGTTTTTGGCTGTTTAAATGCGCTACATAAATAAAATGGATTGGATGTCATCTCATTATTTGCATACTGTGTCCTGTGATTGGCTAACGTCTACACACGCTTCACCTTTTTGGTAGAAATATGTATTATTATTATTTTAAAAAATGAAATCATGGCACGAGAAGAGATTGACAGATTTGAACATGTTTTTGTTCAGAAGAAAGAAAGTTGCTCGGAGGCTCATCATCTGTCAGTCCTGACCTTTATCTGAGCGAGCGCTGGGCTAATAACTGAGATCTGAGTCACCCGAGAAACACAGCTGCAACAAGACACCGACCCGCCAATATATCTGTACAATAAAGCGATCATGTGAGGAGGGAGGGCTGTGGATGACAGACATCTCCTTTAAAATGGATTTTTATAGCGAGAAATAGCCCCCAGCAACAGCTTTTAAGGGTTTTTATAGAACATTCAAAACGCATTACTACGGGTGAAATTATCTTTGCTAATGTGTAACATTATTATCTATCAAATAATTGTTAATTAATGATTAACTAGTAAACTATTCTGATTGTGATTAATTTAAAATTGCATAGGGCTCAGTAGTACACACAGAGCTATAGGCGAGAGTGGGGTAAGATGAGACACACAATAGATACAAAATTGTTCTATTTACATCCATTTTGTGATGTTTTTTAGTTGTTTGCGTCTTCAAAAGTCGTGTATAGTAGGCTATATCATTTGATGTTGGTCTTAAAAAAAAAAAATGTAAAAAATGTCTTAAAAGTCATGTATTTTGTATGTTTTTTGTGTTGATCGTATTTGTAATCAGGCCAAAAATCCATTTTGAGTCTGGCTCAAATCATGTAAAGATCGAATCTATATTCTTACATCAAAAGAGTTTCCTTCATCATCAGCAAAATTACTCATACTATTATTATTAGTAGTAGTAGTAGTAGTATTATAAGTATAGAACCTGTAAACTATATTTTTACAGAAAATATTTTTAGACCTCAAAAAGTATAAGTTTAAAAATACTCCTTAAGATGTACATCAATGTGGACGGAGTGTTGACTTTAAACAGAAATTGCAAATATAATCAATCATCAAGAACCTTATTATGCATATTCCATTACTCATTGATCTTGGTCTTCACTCTTGTAGCTTATTAAAAAAAAAGTCTTCTATGAGGACGTGCCGACACCATTAATGTATGTTGTTTTCGTCCACGTGAAAGAAAAGTCATAAAGTAAAAACATTAAAAGGTACGCAAAAGTTACCGGATGTTTTATTTTGTTGACTCTGTACTTCCGGGTGACGTGAACTGTCATGGCGGCGCCCTGAAAAACGCTCTGTTTACCACAGATTTATCAAACCTTTGACATTAATTAAGTGGAGAAACTGCAATAAACACTGTCGACGATGGAGCCGAAGAAGATGCTGAGTTGGAACGCCAAGGCGTCCATCTTGTACGCGGTGGGAGTGTGGACGATGGTCGGGTCGTACTTTTTCGTATCCAAATACACGGGGAAAAAGGACCAACCACCAGGTGAGGAAGGACTACTGCGCTTTGAAAAGTCTCATGTCTGTCAGGAGTTGAGGCATAGCAGCTATGTTTCAAGACAGATTGACGTGTATCCTATAATTACTTTAATTTACAATGGTTTGCATTATTGTTCAAGGGCAGTAGTGGCGCATCTGTCACATGTTTGCGGCTTGTCACATTTAAAGCAACACGTTCACATTCCCTCTAACTCGGGGGTGCCCAAACTTTTTGTCTCCGAGGGCCAAAATGAAAAAGTGCCGGCCAATCACGGCGATGTCAGCGTGACACACGTATAACTGCAAATAATAATAGTTACTTTATTTTCTTTTTTGGTATAGATTTGCATTTAATTCTATCTTTGCAAATAGTATGCTACAAAAGCCAAGTTTTAGTGGAACAAAATCAATTATTGTAGCAATATAGAGCAACAACACCGCCTGTACCTGCACTACCTACAGTGACTTTACCTCATTCATTTCTTTAAGTCAAAGAAAATGCCATATTAGACCAATTTGAACGTGTCAATTCAGAATAAATTCTTTTATAAGTCATATATGTCAATGACCTTTGCGATAAAATTTGGAAAAAGTTGGGAAGTTGATGCTACAACGCTCTATGACTGACAAATAACAAGACACCAGAACAGTGTTTCCTTAACTTTGCGAAAGGAGTGAAACAGCGCCCCCAATTTGACGCTGGTGGCCAAAAAGTGTACTGCATCTATATGTGCCATTGAGAATGAATGGGAGAGAGTTAGTATTTATTAACCAGATGCGGCGCCAAGGTTGGTCACTCTCTGGCGGGCCAATCTAATTGTTAAGGGCACCCCTGCTCTAACTAAATGTAAATGTCAGCCTTTAATGGGCGTTGTAGCTTGATTTAGCAACATTTCATTATTTACACCTGCCTTATGAGAGTGCTTTTGTCAGTGCTCTCTTTTTCAGTATGTCCAAATATGTGCACGTGTTTTGTTTTTGTTTTAGCATGCATGCACATTTACCTGCACTAAAAAGTTTCAGAAAATGTACTGAGGCAGCACGTAATGCCATACACTCAGGTACATTTACTCAAGTATATGTACCTGACAGTGTTGGTATTTTATATTAGTGATTACAGCTTTAAAAATGTCATAAGTTTTTATCACATATTACTGTTTCAAAAAGTAGTGAGTAGAGTAGAGTTACACTACTTTGAGTTACTTTTGAGGTACTTTTGAGTTACTTTTGGCAAAATGTAGACTGAAGATAGTAGTAGGTAGGTAGGTAGTATTGCTACCAGGCAAAAGTACAGCAGGAGATTTCTTTTTCCTTTCTTTTTCTTCGTTCAGTTGTGTTTTGTTAATGCAGATCTAATACACCAGTGTCCAACTGGATTTGTTATGCTGTGTTTTATTTGAGGGGAGTTTGGCATTTTTTCGTTAGTGCAATTAAATGCACTTGTAACTCGAGTTACTTTAATTGTAATGACTAATATATTCCCATATTTTTGTAAGTATTATGTTGCGTTCCTTAGCTACTGAAAAAAGCAATATATTTGTGTAATATGTTACCCCCAACACTGGTACCTGAGTTTATCATACTTTTACTTGAGTAAAATTATAATGTAGTATCTTTACTATTACTTGAGTTAAAAAAACAACCTTTTCCACAGTGAGTAAATATATTAGTGGCAAATGGCAAGGCATGTTTATTTATACCACGCATTTCGTACACAAGGCAACTCAATGTGCCTATTAAACGATCTATAAAGTAGATGTAGATCATCTTGTGCACATTGTTCTTTAGAATTGTCTTGTTTTTCTGTATTTGCCATTTTTGGGGAATTTTCTTGGGAAATATCACAATTTCTACATTGTTTTATGTTTTGCTTCATGTAATTTATGGCATTTATTTTTACTTGAGTAATTGTTTGGATCGCTACTTTTTACTTGCACTTTATTATTATTATTTCAAAGTAACGTTACTCTTCTTACTCGAACAAATACTTTGGCCACTCTACCCACCTCTGCTTATTTGTCATGTGCTTTGCTGCAGATTTAAGAACTCTCAAATTACTTTATTTCTTGATGTTTCAGCATCAGCAATCCCAGAAAAGAAAGAAGAGAATCCATATGAAGTGGTTCAATCAACTCCTCACTCCAAATCAATAATCATCTATAAGAAAGACTTTGTCCCGTACAGCGAACGCTTCATGAACTTCATCAACTTCTTCACTGGGGGCGACTCCTCCAGCGGCAGCGACGGCAGCAAATAAATGTGCCCATTATGGACTAAGAGGGTTTTGTTTGCGAGTGCTTTATGAGTTTTCTGAAATGTGGGTTATTATCTAGTCCATCTGTGTGTACAGTTGTTTTTCATTTAAATGTTTTCAATAATGAAACGACAAAAAATTCCCACAACTTCTTCTATGCCATAATAACAACGATTTATTTCAGAAGTTTAACATGCTCAATGCAGTTTCATCCAACAAGTAAAAGCTTTTCCAAAAAAAATATCCATGTATTTTGTGTATTGCATCATACTGCACCACTTACAATTGAAATATACTGGTTGAAATCACTGCCTACAAGGAAAAGAGAATAAAAAACATCTTAAAACAAATATTTTCACTATTACTTGTTTGCACATTACTACAGCCTTAATGATTGCACTTTATCCCCCTGACTTTTTGAACCCAGTAGCTAAACAAGTGAATGTTTCCATTATGAGATCAACAAAGTCCTACCTTATCTTGTGTTTTTAATGAAGACCTTTATCTGTTGTTTAGAAGATACATAGAATATAGATGTTTGAAACAGACGAATAAATACGAGCACAATACAAACAGTATTTTAACCTTACCCCCCGGATCAACCAAGTGCATTTTCTCCAGTTCAGCAAACCCAAATCTTAAAGCTTCTCGACTGGAGCCTATAGGCCAGTGTAATACCTCATTTGAAAGCTAAGACCGACAAAACTGATCTCAATGGATCTTTCTCCTCGCGTTGTTGCCGTGGTTTTTTGTGTTCTGTTTTTTTTTTTTCAATGCTTTTTTTGTTGTGTGGTTTTGCCAAATTCTTGTCACTTTTTCATCGCATTTTTTGTCACTTTTTCATTGCATTTTTGTCACTTTTTCATTGCATTTTTGTCGCTTTTCCATCACATTTTATCACTTTTTTTTACTGCATCCTTTTTATTTTTGTCCCTTTTTTTTAATCAATTTTTTGTCGCTTTTTTGTTGCATTTTCATCCTCATTTTATGTCCCATTTGCGTGGCTATGTGGACATTTTTTTCAATAAGCTTTTAGATTTGAGTAAAGCCAATCTGGAGAATACGGGTGGGGGATAAGAAACAAAAGAGACATAATAATGTGCCACCTTTACCCATGGATCTATTATAAAAACCTTTACCGCACAAATATAATTGTTCAAATAGCCGCAGTACCACTCACCTCCACCAGAGGCCGCCAACGCCCCATGCGCTCACGGAAGTTGTGTGACAGGAGCGTGCTTTTCACAAACACAACACAACTCCACAATGAAAGCCATTATTCAGAGGGTCACCAAGGCTTCGGTGACAGGTAAGTGCTCGTTTATAATAAATACTATCGCCCTGACTTATCCTGTAACTATGCCGAGACGAACTCACTGAAACACACCCGATCGTGCGTGTTTGCTAACTGACCTAGCATGGTTAGCATTAGCCCTCATTCAATTACTATGGACAGTAGGCACTCACGATCTGGTTCATTTAGGCTTTTAAATAAAACAACACGCTAAACTGCATTACTGTAGCTTACACCAGAGCAATGCTTTAGTGTTGAAAGTGAATGTACTATTATGCAAAAGCTGTATTCTCTAATATACTGTTGTCATTCATTGTGGTTGTCACATGCCTGTCCAGTGTGTTTGTTGACATTTTATGACAGTTCCAGTTCAAGGACAGGCTAACCACACTTTCTTTCTTATCTTCCCTGTTTTGTTTCAGTGGGAGAGGAGCAGGTCAGTGCAATAGGACGGGGGCTCTGTGTGCTGCTGGGTATTTCTGTGGACGACACACAGAAGGATGCGGATTACCTGTAAGTTTCTAATATGGATTGTCAAATGTTTTTTGTATCGGTGGCCTTTTCATCCCATCAAGAATTGTTAGATAAATTGACTGTTTACCAAACCTCCTATTATTTAACTATTACATTGATTGACTTTAACAAGGCAAGGTCAGTGCAGATTTAAATTACATTGCGTCCATTTTATTCCAGCTATTTCATATTTGTAGATTAAGAGAAAGACGAGAAAGCTTTATTCTATTTTTGCTTTGCCTGGACTATTTTGATGTCTTCTCTCACCCAAAATAGCATCCCCTTTTTTCATGCGTTTGGAGTTTTAATGACAATGACAACTTGGCAAAAGCAACTCTCCTGATCTATAATAAGTCCTGTCGCATTTCTTTCTTTTCAGCGTTCGAAAGATCCTCAACCTGCGTCTTTTCGAAGATGAAAACGGCAAAATGTGGAGCAAAAGCGTCATGGACAAAGAGTACGAGATTCTGTGCGTGAGCCAGTTCACGCTGCAGTACGTTCTCAAAGGCAACAAGCCGGACTTCCACTTAGCCATGCCCGCGGAGCTCGCGCAGCCCTTCTACGGCAGCATCCTGGAGAACATGAGGAGTTCCTACAAACCCGAACTCGTTAAAGGTGGGTGAACTCCCCAGAGGCTGCGGCAAAAGAACCGACTGATTCCCCACAACTTTCTGTTAAGGAGATAATTGGAAACAGAAGCGTGTGAGTGACCAATCAGCCATCTTCAATTCAGGATGGGGCTGGACATTTTAGTGGAAAGCATCTAATTGCAGACTTTCATAAGCATAGATAAAAGATAAATCACGAATTATATTGACTCCCAACTCTCCTTATCATAATTGCCCCCAGAATTCCAATTCTAATGGTCAAGGTTAGCAGGTTTTATGCATAACAAGACCCCACGGATGCCTCCACTCTTAAATAATTGAATCCTGTGTGATTTGCTAAAACAACCACTATTCCAAGAGTAATTTCCATACGATTGAACCTCATCCTATAGCTTTAACTTGCCAGTTTCTCTTCTATTTAATTGCCTCCGTTTCACTGTAAGGTTAGGGCAGTTTGCAGAGTGGGAGGTGCGAGATGCCTCCACAGTGACACTGTGGTGGTGGCAGTGAATTGGGTCAGGCCACGAGGGAGGCAGTGTGAAGAACACCTAGATCTCGTCTAATTAGCCTTATTCACCCCGTATGAAGAAAATATGATGAAGCAGCGAGTTTCAATTGTTCAGACTGTGACTACTACTACACTTAAGATGAAGCTGCTTGTTTTACGTGTTATCCAATTAGGAGAAGAGGTAGTGTTCGAATTAAGACTCATTAGTTTTGACCTTTGTTCTATGGTTTCCTCACAGATGGGCAGTTTGGCGCTAAGATGCAGGTTCACATTCAGAATGATGGACCTGTTACTATTGAACTGACGTCACCCTGTAAACCCACAGACCCCAAACAGGTACAGGAGAACTTTTATTCTTCCATGTTTGTAGTTTTTATTGATGTGTAGGGCTGGGTACCATTAAACGATGCCGTCTGGTATCCGGTATCGAGAAAAAAAAGCTTTAGGTTTTGCTGGTATTGAAAAAACAAAAATATCGAAAGCAGGTACAGAAAAGAAATATGCATTTTTTGTAAAAGTTTTTATTCTGTTGGTGATCAAAATTTAAAAGAAAAACATTTTAAAAAGGAAAGTTGGGAAAAACAAGTGGAAAAATGTGGGGAAAATTTAGACAAAATTGAGGAAAAATGTGAGAAAAATGTAAAGTTTTGGGAAAATTTGGGCAAAACAGGACCAAAAAAAAGGAGAAAGATTTGGGAAAAATTAGAAAATTTTAGGGATTAAAAAATGGTGAAAATGGGGGAAAAAATAAGAAAAACTTGGAAAGTGAGTGTTTTTTCCGCCCTTTCTTAACCCCTTAACCCCCGCCTTAACCGAGCACATTTTCTCCAGTTCAGTTTTACCCAAATCTAAAAGCTTTGCAACTGGACTTTTTGTCACATTTTCCGCGTGTCGTCTCTTTTTTTTGTCCAGTTTCTGATGATTTTTTTTATTTTTTTGTCGTGTTTGTCATTTTTTCCGTTGCTTTCTTAATCGCTTTTTTTCCCTTGCCTTTTGATGCTTTTTATTTTATGTTTTTATCACGTTTTTGTCACTTTTTATTTGTGTAATTGTTACTTTTCTGTTACGTTTTTGTTGCTTCTATATAGCTTTATTAATTATTTTCGCTCAACTCACCTAGAGTTTTTTTCTTTTTCATCACTTTTTAATCGTGGTTTTGTTGCTTGTTTATTTTCTTTTTGTCGCTCTTATTGTCGCTCTAATACCCCCCCTTTAAGACATTTAACATGCACAATCATTGACCTAACATCAACAACGTACCAAATGAAAATACTGACTAGTAACTGAGTGTTAAAGTCTGATTTATGTACGTAACTTATGTGGCATACAAACTTAAATGACATTCCAGCACAGTGAAAACAAGACTCCACTCTCTGCGAAGCCACCTGTGCTGCCAACAAAACCTGTACCATAGCGTTCGATATTCTTCCTCTGAACCACAAGCTGGTGTCAATAATTGCAGCGTTCCTTTGTAAATAAGTGACAGGATGTAATGTGTGCCTTTTGTATTATGGCGGCGCCTCAGCTGTCGAAACAGGAGAAGCAGCAGCAGAGGAAAGAAAAGACGCGCTCCAAAGGTCCCTCAGAGTCGGGCAGAGAGAAGGGAGCTCTGAGGTCCAGGCAAGACACCAACGCCAGCAGCGGAGCAGAGGGCGACGTGTCGTCTGAGAGGGAGCCGTAGAGAGGAGTGTGGGCACCTGGCAACGCATCAGGTCTGTGTAAACAAGATTAATGTCAGATTGAGCGAAATGTTATGACCACCTGGTTTACGCTCCAAACTTTGATAAAGTCTCGTCTGCATTCTTAAACTCTTCGCAAGTTTGAGCTCAGACAGCTAATTAAACGAGCTCGAGATTTAAGATCCTCTCGGGGAAAATGACCCTATACTTAAATCTCCTCTGTTGGCTCAGATTGCTGATTAATGTCGTTTCAGCCTCGAATCATTTTATACTGACCACTAAGGCTATGCAGTTTAATGGAAACTGCAGTTTGAAATGTTGCAATTTAGCAAATCACAAAAGATACAGTTAGATGTGTTCTTACTCTAGCTTTGACGAGTTCTTTAGGATCTGTCTAGTCTTCTACCCAATGTGGATTTTCTAAGCGAATAAAAGGGGGAACTATATTGTAAGGCGTAATAATACCAGGAGTGGTTCGAATCCGGACAGTACTGTGCGGACGCCGAACTACTCCTGGTATTATTACGCCTTACGATATAGTTCCCCCTTTTATACTTTTATACTTTGTAGTGTAACGCGTCACGTAACCATATTTAAATAGGGAAAACGTGGAAGAGCTTGGTAGCTTCTATCTTAACCTAGTTTGGAGCTATAGTGGAGAGAGGGAGAGGCTAAATGCTAACACCGTCTGTGCTGTGTTTACGTGATTGAAGGCACGGGGGAAAACCATCCTAAAGAACTCGTCAAAGCTAAGGTAAGAATATATCTCAGTATGTAAAAACGGTGGCCTATTCCTTTAAGAAAAATAACCTTTGCAAACAACTTCCCTCATATTTGTGCAGTTATCTAGAAGAAATGTGCGCATCATATCATTACGCTGACAGAACCTGTTTTTAATGTCCATGCCGAGAGTCCACACTGAGCTGGGCAGAAAGGCTTTTAACTTTGCTGCACCATCTGCATGGAATCTGCTTCAGGATGAGCTGCAGCTTAAAGGAACAGGCCACTGTTTTTCCATACTGAGATATGTTCTTACCAGAGCTTAGACGATACAGACCTGTCTGGTCTGTGCATGCCCGTGGAAGAACATAGTAGCTTCCAACTTCACCCCCGTTTGGAGGTATATATAACATAGCTCAGTATGTAAAAATGGTGGCCTGGTGTGTTGTGCTCAATTTAAATATATCTTAATGGACATCGCAAAACAAAAATCGTTTTGTCAGTGTTTTAACTGAAATGGCAATGCTATAATGTCGTGTTGATATGTAAATGTAATTGTTTATTTCTGTGTTGCTGCCTCTTGGCCCAGGACACTCTTGTGAAAGCGATTTTTTTTTTATCTCAATTTTTTTTCCTGGTTAAATAAAGGTTTGTTTGAATGAATGAATGAACTGAATGCCCTTCATGTAACTGAATGTCTCCACTGGATCTTAGTGCTGACTGTCGTTTAGACCTCTGCATTCTGCAAACATGTTCTGCATGTTATGTTTTATGGAAATATTAACGGTTCATATTTTTATCAATGTGCCCCAGGGCAGCTGTGGTGACATACATAGGTAGCAGAAACATAGGGTTGGGAGTAAGTGAAGCATGACGACAGTGTGGCTCTTTCTTGTTTAGCGTAATACAAATCCATGCCATTATTGTTTTGATTGTTATGGTTCATTATAAATAGCAAACTGCAGGCAGCAGTCTAATTCTAACCACAAATGACTGCAGATACAGTCCATGCCTCGGGCTAAAGGATTTTCTCCACTACAAGAAAATTGGATTGGACTGAACCTAATAACAATAATAATGCATTAGACTTTATTTATCCACTCCATGCTTGGTGACGGTAAGCTATGTTTGTACTGTATATATTAAAAAAATGCATCGCATATTCATATTGCTGATGTCCATTAAAACATTTTTCGGTTTAGTGTCACACCCAAAAAAGTCCATGTTTGAAGAGTCTGATTTTGTTCGGATTGATGTATTTAAGTTTCAACAGCTCTTACAAAAAGTCTAATCAGTGTGAACGTCTTGTCTTGTAGGTTTTTTCAGGAAGGCCATATACCTCCATGATGATGACACCTGATCTGGGTCCTCCCTCAGAGACAGCAACAGGACTCTCTCAGTCCAACACAGTCCTCCTTCATCCTGACTGGACTGCTCTGTGGACAAAGTGTGATTGAGCAAAATGAAATGGATGTTTTTGGGGATCTGGCATGAAGCAGGAAATCACTGTGTCCCCGTTCTTCAGAGTCTTTAGCTTATGACACTTTTTGCAATCCCTCTTTTCAATGTAGTTTATTCTGGGGTTTGTGGCTTCATGGTATGTCCTTTAGTGGGTATGGAGTGACTGCTTGGTACTTCATAGCACAATATAAATGACAGCAATGTTTTATGGGGGGTAACATGTTCTTAATTCGCTTCAAGTGGGCACAAATACTGCATGCAATACTACGAATAAAGCGGCACACTATATTTTGAGTCACTTTTCTGTGTTATACAGATTTAGAAGAACCTCATCTTTCCGTTCTGTCTAAATCAGTGGCTTACAAGACGGCAGGTCTGGCAAACTATTTGAACTGTCTTTGTGCAAACAAACTTAACATTATCCAACACTGCACTTCATAAAGATTTGCCAAAGCTTTCTCCTTTTCTCCAAACTTTCACCAGTTCACTCCAATTATAATCAGCTCCTGTTAACCTAAAAGAAGACGGTCTAGCGTTGAAATATTCCTATTGTAATTCAGTGCCTGTCGATACATACTGTAACTCTGTCAGTTCTGTTTGCTGTGTGCCAAGTTTTGTGAAGCAGTACTAAGTAACTTTTGTACCTTAATAAATCCTTTTCGTGGTGCTTCTGGGGGTAATACAAGTGTTAATGGGATGATTGAGTGTCTTTCATCTCCCCCGGTGTCCCTCGCTAGAAAACCACACTTGCAACTTTGCTGCCAACGGGTCCGAGTCACCAATACACACTAATGGAATCATTAAGATGAAGCTAGCAGGCAAAGCTAACTGCGGGCTTGCGCCACTTAAATAGTATTTACAGCTAAGTTTGAGTGAATTTGTTTTTCTCTATTGTGTAATTGGATGAACAATATCCCTCTCTCCCTTTGTCTTTTCTGTCAGTGTAGTATTTACTCTCACGGACAATGAGTACAAAACCGTAACATGCTACGACACCTGCAGTGGCGCTAATGGCCTCTAGGGGCATGAGCTACTTAGTGTTTTTAAAATGTCTTAAAAGCATCATTTGAGGATCTCCTTTAAACGCTTTAACCAAGTCGATACTCTGTGCATTTCTACATTCTGTTGCCATTAAGAGTCCATTTTGGTTGCTATGTTTGCAAAATAATGCATTTGTATCAAGTCACACATCCTTTTTCTTTTTGTGCTCCAAATGATTAACGTTTTGCACCATTTGCAAATCTTTAAGTAAAGGTAAAACCGTGCTTCTCAAACTTTTCACAAATTTTCTCAGCAAATACCACCAGAGCTACACTTGGTTAAAACTCTGGTTGAAACCGGTCTAAACAGATCTTGAAATATGTACTATAAGACGGTTTCTAAATTAAACAAAGAGGGAAACGGCAGAAGACCTTATGTACTACCATTTACCCTCACCACAGTTTCAGGACCACTCGTATTCAAATTATACTGTTTCATTTCCTCCTTGTTGACATATTGTCTTGCCAACTAACTGTACTCCTTTAAGTCAAGTCCTCTAGTTATTCAGGTATCCTCAAAGCGTAAGTAGCTCTGACATTTTTGTTTTGTAAAAGCTGCTCAATTGAGAGAGAAAAATGCTGCTCTGTTATAGAAATCCACCTTTGCTATTATTTCAGATCACACTCTCTTGTTTCCACAGACTGTGGATTGTACAGACTGCTGTTTTATAAAGATGCCATACAGTAAAAAAGCCTTGTTTGTGTCTTTTTCTACCTGTAATGTTATTTATCTCACTGTCAGACTCGACTACCGTCAAAGTCACCAGCCCGTCCCCTCTGAAGGCATCCACAGGACCCTCATCCATCACTCAGCCCAGCTCCTGCTCTCCAAATACCAACAGTTCGCTCACCTGGGAACCCCGGAGCACGCTGCTTTTAGCACCTGCCGCCTGGACCCCATTAACCCTAACCCTCCGCGGGCCAGCCTGTGCGCCCCTCGCCTCCACCTGACAGCTGCGCACATATGCTCCCGATGTGAAGGCTGATGCGACCACCACCCGCAGCATCCAGTGTTTCGAAAAAGCTAAACAGGAACGGAGGTGGCCCAGATAAATGGTGTGTACTGTACATGTGTGCAGCTAAGGGGTTTACAATGGCTGAACTGGTAAAGGCGTCGGGACCCACAAGCACCCTGGGGGGACAAGCTGCGACCCAAGTACAACTTAGACTTCACATGTAATGTAGAATGTTGTCTTTCACTCATTAAAGAAGCCAAAAAAGATGAAAGTATGATAAATACAACCCGTTAACAGTTATTTTATCCTATACTTTTTCTGCACATGAAAAAGTATATGTAACCCACAGTAATAGGGGGGTTAGTCCATGACCTTAAGATACTGTAATATTGTGTAATGCTATTGTTAAAAAATAAAGTGAATATATTCATATACAAAAATAAGCTATTTCCATCCCAAAGTGTAACTAGTCTAATTGGCTCTGTTATGATCAGGGGTCGCTGCATTTGGTCAGTTCAGCAACACCATGTGCCCAAGGATCAGCTGACGACCTGAACATCCTGAATGACCAGGTTATTCCATCAATGATTTCTTCTGCCCTGATGGCACGGGCATATTCCAAGATGGCAGTGCCAGGATTTATCAGGCTCTCGTTGTGAAAGAGTGGGTCAGGGAGCATGAAACATCATTTTCACACATGGATTGGCCGCTACGGTTGGGTTTGGCCGCTAACGTTTTTTTTCCCCCGATGCCGGTACTTTAACGATATACTTGGTTTACGATACCGCTACCTGAACGGAATTTGTAGAAAACAACAGAATAAAAAAATATTCATTTATTTAATAAAACACCATTTCTTTTATATTTGTTTCATTTATTTGAGCTGAAATGCAAGTAACTTCCTCTCGTGCTGTCCCTCGACCAACAGGCATCAAAACGAAAAAGATTTTTTTTTTTTTTCGGTACCTGCTTATGATACTTTTATGTTTTCGATACCTTAACTATATTTTCTATGCCATACTGGTATCATTTAACAGCACCCAGCCCAATTGGCCGCCACAGAGGCCAGATCTGAACCCTATTGAGAATCTTTGGGATGCGCTGGAGAAGGCTTTGCACAGAGGTCACATTCCCCCATCATCAATACAAGGTCTTGGCAAAAAATCGATTAAAAACTGGATCTTTTGACATTGCAGACGTTCATTGATTATTATTATTATTATTATAATCATTATTATTTTCTAGATTTTTTTTTAGAATTTATAGGAATATGCCACCGTTTTTACATACTGAGATATGTTCTTACCTTAGCTTTGACGAGTTCTTTAGGACCTGTCTGGTCTTCACCCGTGCCTTCAGTCATGTAAACACAGCGCAGACGGCGTTAGCATTTAGCCTCTCCCTCTCTCCACTATAGCTCCAAAACAGGTCAAGATAGAAGCTACCAAGCTCTTCAACGTTTTCCCTATTTAAATATGGTGACGTGAAGTGTTACACTACAAAGTATAATTACACAAAATTAAACAATGTGGATTTTCTAAGCGGATAAAAGGGGGAACTATATTGTAAGGCGTAATAATACCAGGAGTAATTTGGCATCCGCACAGTAAAGTGAAGATTACTGCGCGGATTTCAAACTACTCCTGTTATTACTACGCCTTACAATATAGTTCCCCCTTTTATCCGCTTTGAAAATCCACATTATTTAATTTTGTGTATTATACTTTGTAGTGTAACACTTTATGTAACCATATTTAAATAGGGAAAACGTGGAAGAGCTTGGTAGCTTCTATCTTGACCTGTTTTGGAGCTATAGTGGAGAGAGGGAGAGGCTAAATGCTAACGCCGTCTGTGCTGTGTTTACGTGATTGAAGGCACGGGGGAAGACCAGACAGGTCCTAAAGAACTCGTCAAAGCTAAGGTAAGAACATATCTCAGTATGTAAAAACGGTGGCCTATTCCTTTAAAGGATTTTTTAAACCATGCACAATGAAACATGATTTGACTTAATACAGTATTACATTTTTATATAAAAATCTTACATCAAAATGTATTAACTGAAGTCATTATTTACTCCACTGCATATTATTTTGTTTTGTTAACAAAGAGGATTATCATAACAGAGTATTTTGAATAAGAGTGAATTAATACTGTTCACTCTTTTTCCCCTGGGGGATCTTCAGATCAGTGCGGAGGCTGCTCCAGATTATAGGAATTATTGTTGATTGTTTGCATCAGGGAGGGCATCTGGAGTAAAAACCTGCAGAATCATCCTGAACCGACAAAGGGTGAGGCTGAAAAGTCCCACAGGTAAACAGAGCAAAACTGAGATAAACAGTTGGATGAGTTGTGTTTGATCACGGCTCCCCGCCCTGTCTCTGCTGTTTAATTGGCTGTATCCCCCTCAGTGCACAGTGAGGGCAGAGTGGACACTGCGAGAAGGGAGGGGAGGTGCTGTGACGCCATCCCGGTGACAGAGGCGCTGTTCTGGGACGGCCCACCTGGGAGCATCCTGGCCCCAGAACACCCAGTCCCGCTCATAGACAGAGGGCTTTTAATTAGACCCCCAGCCCCCTCGGAGAAATGTGACGATGCAGCGCTTTTGGCTGCGGACACGGGCTCCTCTTTGTGCAGATGGTGTCATTAATCTCATTGACCGGGCACAAGTAAGAACAGCTCCAACTAAACTTCATGCACTTCTTTGTTGGAGTCTTTGGAAAAGCTTTAGTCCCCGAGAGTGCACAATATACAGTAAAGCATCTACTGAAGGATAGGCACCAAAATACAGTAAGTGGACATTTTTAATACTTTGCTTTAAGCCCTATAATCTTTTAACAAATGCACTTCTTACATCCCAAATCTTCAACAACTCGGCTTTTTATCAGTCGTGAAGCACAAACAGGTCTTTTTTCCACAAATGTCTGCTTTTACAATTAATGACAGAGCAACCTTTACCATTATCAAACAAATAATAAGTATAGGGCCTTTCATTTTTCATTTTTCATTATTGTATTAGTGTGTTTATCGAAATCTGGATAACTTTATCGATTCCCAAGAGTAAATTCTTTAATATAGTGAATAAAAGAATGACATACAGATGTAAGTTGTTTATAAATGTGGATTACACTGGACTTTGATCATAGTTCAAGGTCACGTTTCATTGATCATTTGCAAATATTGTCACATTTATATTTCCATTTGCACCACTAGGGGGTAATAGTGACATTGCTTCTGGCTTTTGGTCTTAATTACTGAAAACACTATACATTATAGTTAATTAAATATACAGTTAAAAAAAAATACAGAATCCCATTTTTGTGATGATTGTGGCATATTCCCGGTTGCAGCAACTCTGGATTTATGGCGAGATACAGTTTACAGATTGGCCAATAGCTACGTAAAAGTATTACATTTTGCCTATACATGTTATTAATCTATACATTTTTCAATTTGGTTGTGGAGTGCTTAACTTTTGTTGTTACTAGTTATGGCCCAACATCCAGGATCCATCCTTTTATTTGACCTATAGGGTGAAACCAGGGCCAGCCAATATCTAAGGTTTTATACTTTACACATAGATGCTTGTTTTTAACTATGACAATTTTCTCATATATTTCTTTATGTGTGTGAGACATTTGTATCAATGTGTATCAATGATATTCATAGCATTGACAATCTGTAGAAGAAGAAGATCTTTAGTAATGCACTTTGTGTTGCAGTTTACATTTATTAAATATTAAAGTGGGTAGGCAAGTTTGCGTGATGGAGGGCTGATTTTTATCATGGCCAAAACACCATAGTAACACCAAAGTAAATAACGATTTCCTGCAAATGCCAATACATTACATTAAGTGTGACCAAGTGGGATGTTCTGACAGGAGATGTGATTTTAATGTATTAATAATACATTTTGATTAAACCGTCACTATACAGCCTCAGACCTAACATGCCCCTGTTGCCATGTCCACTGTTGCATCGTCTCATTGTCAAGTTCAAACTTTATGTCTCAGTAAAAGCCCATTTGCATTAATATTCCACCCCATGCCACTTCCTGCTCTGTACTCTCTCTGCCCCCTCGGTTTGTTGTTTCCCCCTGCCCCATGGCATTGGTCACTTCCCTGGACGTCCACCAACCGTCCCCATGCTTTGGCCGCGCTCCCTCTGCTTGGCTTTCCTCTCCACGCGCCCAACGGGAGGGGGATATTAAGCAGCCCTCCGAGTTTTAATCTTGTCTGGTTGAGATGTTTTATTTATTTATTTATTTTTGCTGTGGGGGCTGAGGAGCCAAAGCCAAGGCTGAACATGTCGACTGAAGGGCCGGCCAATGGGCAAAAGCTTGGCACGGCGCGGGCATGAGGCAAGCGCCAACAGACACTGCGCCTTTTCAGGGATTTAGGCCTTTGTGGGGGTCGAGCGGGCCGCAAACAATGGCGTTATCCAAAGCGATGAAAGTGATCCTGTGTGGATGCTCTGTTTGCAAGACTAAACAAATGAGGACACAGCTGACTACATCCACTTGAGATTTGGGGCATTTTGCGGTCAGCCCCGGTCCAAGAGCCGGTATGTGCAGTGCGTTATGTAATGTTTAATCACAAGGACAGTATTTAGGCTGTTCCCTTCCCATTCGAGTCGTTGTAAACTGAAAGGGTCACCGCCAGGTTGGGTTTTAGTTTATTACCAGAACTTAAACCATGGGTGTCCAAACCGCGGCCCAGGGGTCACATGAGGCCTGAATATTCCTGTATCTGGTAGTTTTGTATGGTATGGTATTTGACAAGGACAGTGCACAACACTACATTGACCAAAACAAAGTCAGGAAAGATACTTGGGGCCAGGTTTCTGGGCAGGTTGATAAAAACGTAAAAACGTATACATTTTACAGAATTAATGAAATGTGAACTCCTCTCTCTTGGTACAGCTGCGTTTTTTGTGTGTGCCTTTTTCTGCATTAATGGTTTCTGTTTTCCATGCTTATACGTCTTTGCCATGTTTTCATAGGGTTCTGTAGGTTTTTTTTCCTGAAGAAAAGCAGCTTTATAAAAGTAAACAAACAGCTAGCGTATGAGCTAATTTGAGACCTTCTTCTGAAACTCTGAAGAAGCACAAAGAGCCTCCCACACCTGCAGAACAGTGGAGGCGTCACACTGGAGGCGTCACAGTGGTGCCATGTCATTGGTCCGACAACTCATTAGTCCGACATCTCATTATTCCGAAAATGTATCATTGAGCAGAGGTGCCATTAGTCCGACATCTCTAACCCAATTGTGATGTGGATTAGAGAGCCAAATACAACCATTGGCCCTAACCTTAAGGTCAGTGGACTCTTGCTCAACAGTGGAGGCGTCACAAGAGGCGCTACAGGAAACACAAAAAGGACAAACGAGGAGGTATCCGGGCAAGACTCACAGCTAAACCACACATGCCTTCCATACTAGTTCTGGCTACTGGATGTTCACTAGAGAATATGACGGATTAACTGCTAAGCTCTTCCCAGAAGACGGTGAAAGACTGTTGTGGGGCGGAGGGAGCTGAGCAGGAGGAAGAGGAAGGAGCTGATCAATGCAGACTCTCGCTCTCTCTCACTCTCTCACTCTCTCTCTCTCTCTCTCTCTCTCTCTCTCTCTCTCTCTCTCTGCAAACTATTCCAATATGGTCACAGTGGAGAAGGCCCATTTGGTGAGTGCGGTCCTACATTTGGGAACATTGCACTGTCCTCTGGAGCCTGTGATTAAAGTGATAAAGTAAAAGGTAGAACTATTAATAGAGATTGATTGCCTGAATCAGCTTTTAAATTTAAGATTGCCCCTTGGAGATAAAAGTTTGAACACCTCTGACTTGAAAGATACCAAGACCTGAAGTTTTTTGTTATGAATTGTGAATTGTCAAGTTTCTATAGTGCTATTTCAAGACAGTCCGGACCCACGAGACATGGAATCTTAGCATCTATGGTTTGTGATATACACATTTTTTCCATCAACAGTTGGATCTGACACCACAAAAGTACCATTTGACAGTATCCAGGAAAAACTTGTGGCATACGTTATTTGCCTGTATTACATGTTCTGCTCATTTAATAAATGTTTTAATTTCAATCTTTCAAATTCAGTCTTTATAGATTTCAAACAAACAAAACAAACCTCAGCCTATCAGCGCAGAGCCACACCTTCGTCGCAGCCAATCATCGTCCTCGGTCCTGTGTTTAAGCTCCAGATTCATGGCTCGTCAGCTTCCCAGTTGTGCTGTGTCCCACTTCCACCCCTTCACCGCCTCTTCTGTCCGTGGCTTCACCCTGCTACCCCCTTCACCGGTCTCTCAAACCACCACCAGTGTCCAGTCTAGGGATGTCTCCAAGGGAGGACCTACCCATCCATAATTATAATCCGTATATCGATGTCTACTGCCGGGGTCTGATCGCCAAAATATTTATGTTACTAAATCTTTCTAATCACTGCTCTGAGTATATCCAGATTGAAATGTAGTGTTCATAAAACTGTGTTTGTTCTAAATATAAAAGAAGCATGACTCACTTTTGCAATTACGAAAGCAAAACATTGACTGCACTGTGTAATGTACTTCCTTTGACAACAAGAGCAATTAGACAAACCTAAAAATAGCAGATATGACTGTCCCTATTTCTTTTAACATTTACAAACAGTGACTTTTTGCATCTCCACTTCCTGCTGCTTGAATAATGTAACTTCTTATGTAATGCACTGGCTTTTTTTACTTGGCATTTACTTCATAAATATTTCCCTTGAAGCCGTTAAACTTTCAGCTTGTGTTTACAAACCCTTTCCAGTCAAATTCTGACAATTCAATCACACTGTTTGTGAGCACTGGAGCCATACGTCTACTCCAATGCTGCGCACACATACTGCTGTGATGTATTCGAGACATGAGAGGCGCGTCAATGTCAGTCACAACAACAATAGAGTAATTGAAGTATATGATGGCGCAGAATGGCTCAGACAGAAGTGTGTTTGTTGTGAAGTGAGCTGGCCGTCGGTGATGCTTGGGTATTCATGGTGATCTCTCATGTATTTGGAAACCTTTGCGTGAACACAGTATGTAAAGGTCATCATCTGCAAGTCATCACCAAGTGGAGTCACGACGCGGAGCTCCAACAACATGGCAAATTCTGGCTTTGTCTTACGTTTGAATATTGGAGACAGGGCTGTTCAAAGTTCAGCGTTTTGTTTACTCTCAATTCTGACACATGTACATACAGTATATACAGAGGACCTGAACAAACATTTGGTGCCAACAACAATAAGTAATTCTGTACATATAGAATAGTAATGTTCAGTGTTTTAGTCAAATCACCATTTTAGAATCCAGTTACTCTAAAGCACTCATTGTTCGAGACCCAAAACTTGCTCTGTAGCAAAAACGGGCTCATTTACAGAAATCGTCCACTTAAAATGATATGGTTTAGGGGTGGCCTGAGATGCAAATTCCACGAGAATGAGACACAGAGAAATTTTGACATGATTGTTAGTAATAAATAAAGATAAAATATGTCCTTTTATGAACAGTTTAACTGTAATTAAAATGTATTTAAAAGCGCAAAAAACAATATATTACGTAAATTGGTGGGCAACTGTCAACTAAATATTCCCTTAAAGTACATATGACATATTTGACACACTTTCTGCTAAAACACACTTAACACTATATTTTTCTAAAAACTGTGCCCATCTTTCTTTATTTTGACCATTTTTGTGACGTTTATAGTTTCACTTCCTTATTGGACGTGGACCGTAAGTGACATAGATGCAGACGGCATCTCTGGAATTAGCATCGGGCTAATGCTAATGGCTAGCTAGTGCGAGCTACAACTGCCGTTTTTTCACTTCTACTGAACAATCTGCTGTGAGAAAATATCCATATGGGCCCGACTTACACTTGACTTTATTTATGTGATATATAAGTTTATGTTTCACCAGAAAATGGCTAAAAGGAGTGGAAAATTGTGTTTCTCTAAAGATTCTATTTTCCCCCTCGGCGAAGCCACGCCCCCTTCTATGATGAGATGCCGTCTGTATCTATCTATAGATAGAGGCAAACAATTTTAAACTGTTGCAGTGCCGACCATGATATATCAATGGGAAATGAGTCAAACTGCTGTGGACTTTACCTTTACCTATAAAATTAACTTTTCTGCCCAACATTTCGTCATTAAAACTGCTGCTTCACTGAAATAAAATGATAGTTATTACTTACAACAGATGTTATCCATCTAAATAAGAGTTATTTTCATTAAAACCCGCCAGATGCACTTTTAGTACCTTTAAGCCATCGACAAAGAGTATAATGGATGCAGCGTTGTCAAATTAAGGGAAAAATACACAATATTCATCTACTCGGGGCTGAAAAATCTTGTGGCTTTTTAATCTCACGAGATCTTGGCCCATCTCTAATAAGACTTTACATTGTGACATTGTGTCGAAATTGTGATAGGCCTACAGTATTTACATGTTATTGTTCCCGGACCCAATCTGTACGATATATGGATGTTTTTTTTGCATATTGGCCATTTTCATTAGGGTCTATGATTCATTGACAAATAAATAAACTCTTTCAATGCTGATGGGGCAACCATCCACTGCCTGCGGGCCAAATCATTACTACAGTCGAGTCAAGATTCCTGGAAACTGCTTTGGAAAACAAAATGAGTTTGAAGTACATAACAATAAGTCCAATTCAGGGAACGTCTTTAGAGCAATATCTAAAAACATACTGCATGTTTCATTCATTTCGCAAATCCAAAATCTGACGAGTTGACTTTGGCTGCACCAGGAAGGGCATCTTTGAACATGCTTCCCACACTAACCCAATTAATATTACTAACTATGTCGAAAGGTCTTCACTGACATTTTCTGCCCTAGTATTTTATTCATTGGAGTTATTTAACATGGCAACCAATGTCCTAAATCGTTCTTAATGAACATGTGCGAGCAAATTAGGAGGCAGCAATAATTGATGAGCGCGCATTTCTGCTTGATGTGATTGCTCTGCAGATGAACACGAGATGCCGAGGAGGACGAGAAAAAAGCCACTCTCAGTGAATAAACACATATAACTTGTTCTAAGTGGTATTTTGCATGCCGCAAGCTGGATGGTGCACCCAAGAGAGAAGCCTTTACGGAGCATACTGTGCCTAATACAGAAATGTGCGTCGTCATATTTTTTCCGCACTGTCAACAAATACAGTTGTCCCCAAAATGGAAAGTTACGTTTCTGCCCCTTCAAATGTTTTTAGAAAATGAAAAGATAGGCATATTTAGTTTGCTATATTTATGGTGTAGTGCTACTGCAGAATGTTGTGTGAACAAATTCAATGCTCTTACTAAAAGCCAAACTGGGTGATGTATGTTGCTAACTAAACTCAGATCACAAACATGTAACTTCACTTTATGAAAGACAAAATCTGCATACTATTTATGTTTCATCCGTGTTAATGCAGCATCAAAGCTACTGTTACGTAACACTTCCTTGTTCTTTTATTGTTAGTACCGTAGTTACCGGACTATAAGCTGCTACTTTTTCCCCGCGCGTTGAACCTCGTGGCTAACTTCTATATTGCATCATGTGTCATGATATCGCTGTCTTCCTCCACTTTTGTCTGTGGTGTTTGCTACTCCCACGGTATAGCTAACGTGGCTTCGGGTGCAAAATAAATGTGTTTTATTTTCTCACCGCTGAAATATTATGGAGGGTCCAGCGAAGCGTGGATATCGAAAGCCAACCTCGATCGGTCACCATGGACCCAGCTCAGAGCAGCTTCGAACACCGAGAAACTCCCAAGTTCCCGAGACTGTGTGCACTGACATGCTGAGAAGGGCGGCTCTAAACACGGCCAAAACTCCCAAGGAGGAGTCGCTGTGCGGGCAGTGCTTTGACTTAACTGAACACACGCGCATTTAAAGAATAATATAACTGAAGTTTGCAACACACTTTAATAAAAGTAAACGTGCGTGTAGGCCACTGTTCTCTTCTGAATTTTGTTGGTGCGGCGTATATTCAGGTGTGCTTAATAGTGTGGAATTTAAAGCAGAACTAAGTAACTCATGCCCCTGGAGGCCATAAGTGCCACTGCAGGTGTCGTAGCAAGTTGCAATTTTTTCCTCATTAATTGTCCGTGAGAGTAAATACGCTGGCAGAAAAGTCAAAGGGAGAGAGGGATATTCTACATCCGATTACACAATGGAGATCCATTTTTTGCTCAAACTTGGCTGTAAATATTGCTAAAGTGGCGCTAGCCCGCCGTTAGCCTGTTAGCTTCTTCTTTGTGATTCCAGCACAAGCGTCCAACTAGGGGCTTTGGCTCCGTTTCTAACGGCCGAGAAGCGTGTGGTCTGAACACGGCATAAGTGTGTATTGCACCTCCGATCCGGTGCAGGCAAAGTTGCAATTGTGATTTTCTGGCCAGAGACACCAGGAGATGAAAGAGCCCCCAATCATCCCATTAACACTTGCATTACCAGAGGGACTACGAAAAAGATTTATAAGATAAACAAGTTACTTAGTTCTTCTTTAAATGTCCTCAACTTAATCAACCCAATCCAGTCGACGATTTAGCCTCACTTCGATGAATACTTCCTGGATGAATGAGAGCTTTCACAAACATATTGTCTTAGTTGTGTTGTAATGTATCAGATGGTCTGTCCGTCAGTCTGGTTTTGTCGATATGTTATGTTTTTATTCATCAGTAGCAACACAGTTAAACGAGCTACCAGGCCTACCGTTTTGGCTACACTTTAAATCTTTGAACATGGCTGCCTGCTGTCTACAAGATCTGCTGCTGCACATAAAGGTACATTCATAACATTTGATCGCAGTGTCTATGCAGCAGGTGGAGAACCATGGGCTTGAATGAGGGAAAACACAGATAATAGTTCCACTGTCTTGTAATTATTTGCCAATTTTACTCAGTGCACAGTGCGTTCTCCTCAGTGACTTGTTAGTGTCAGTCCCTCATCACCTCCCGTGGTCTTCCTTCCTTCCTGAGCCCTGCACTGATTTTGATGTAAACAGCTTAAAGGGATCTTTCTGCTAATCAGGCTGTTTTAGTGGGAACCATATTTAACTGGGATGAAAGTGTTGGAGTGTATTTGTGCGTGGTGGTGATGATGATGATGATGTTTCAGAGACAATGGTGCTCCCCTGACTACACTCACTTATTTGCTTCTTGGATTTTCACAAGACATATATAAAAGCGATGTTCTAAAAGTTACTGCTTGACGATTAAATAGAAGCTGTTAGTGCCATTTTACACTCAGATTTTAAAAGATGTCAGAAGAGATTTTGAGATGGTTTGGACCTGCCAGACAGGATATCTATGATGACAACGAAACATAGATGTGTGAAGAGCATGAGTATAGATGTGCAAACCTAAAAGTCACATCTTTAGTTGCATGTAGGAACAGTTAGAAGAAGTGTGAGTATTATATATTTGGTATTGGTGGATAATGTATTGTAAATCCTTCATGTTGATGTACTTTATCTGTGCTATTCATGTCCCACTCTTTTTCAACCATTATGGATGCACTGTATTAAGCTGGTGGCCAACCATCCACTGTATGTTCTTTTTGCATTAGGCCTTAACAGTTGGGGGGATGATTTTCTGACCAATATTGTAATAGGCAAGGCAAGGCAAAATTTCATGCACAACGCAACTCAATGTGCCTCACAGCAACACCATGGACCCAATAAAAACACATTAAAAACACAATAAATAAAACAATAAAACAAATCAATCAATACAACTCATAAAAATATATAACAAATACAAACAAGTATATATTAAAATTATATATTAAAATGAGTTCAAATACAGTCAATTACCATAGGCAGCAGTGAATAGGCATGTTTTCAGCCAGTCAGTTTTGAGGCCTGTCTCACCTCCTCACTGACGCTGTTTCAGACCTTTGCTGCATGAACTTGAAATGCAGCCTCACCGTGTTTAGTCGTGGCTCTGGGAACCACCAGGAGACCCCTCCCTGAAGTTCTCAAGACCCGAGGTGGTTCATATGGCTTTAACATATTAGAGATGTACTTTGGTGCCTGACCATGAAGAGACTTGTACACAAGCAGAGCTTTAAATTATATTCTCTGAGTGACAGGAAGCCAGTGCAGAGACCGGAGCACTGGACTAATATGATTGTATTTCCTGGTTCTGGTCAGGACCGAGCCGCATTATTTTGGATGTGCTAGTTGTCTAACAGCTCGTTTGGAAAGGCCAGTGAGCAGGCTGCTACAATAGTCTAATCGACTACAGACAAACGCATGAATTAATCTCTCCAAATCTGGTTTAGACACTTAGCAATGTTTTTTAGGTGGTAATAGGCTGATGTAATGGGCTTAATATGACTGGTAAAATTCAGATCTGAGTCCCTGATTACCCCTTGATTTCTAACTTGATTTTTTGGTTCTAGTGAAGGAGCCTAAAGATGACCAATGACAAGCTCTCTGTGTTTTCATAATGATAATAATGTATTAATGATAATGCATTTTAGATGCTTTTCTAAATAGCGTTCGCAGCTTTCTCAATGGATATTTGCAGAGGACCTTATATTATCTAAATAATTCCATCTTTATTACCAGTCAGCTATACGTTTCTGTGAATATTTTCTGGGTTTAGCAATCTGTGAGCCTGTTGTGTTATACTTCCTGCTTGTAATTGTGATGTAAAAGTGTGATGCGCGGCCTTATTTCGCCTTTGAGCATCATCACCGCCACCTGGCCCATCTACACTGTCCCAACTTTAACTCTTCACATTTTTTTTTTAGATCATGAAGCTATTCCGGGCCCGACCATAGTCTCCTGCTGTTTTCTGTGTCCCGTGCAGAGCTGGCGGTGCTGAGCTGAGGTTTCTCCAGCATGCGTTGGCGGAGGTGATGGAGGAGGACAGGGAGTGGAGCTGCTCTAAAATCTAGACTTGGGCGCTACGGTGGAGAGGCAAGACGTGACCCAAATATGTCTCCTGCTTTGGCCCTGGTTACGGATACAAACTGGGCTAGAGCTGCATCTTCCCTCCACAACGACTGCAGTGCGAGTGGTGGGGAGGGAGAGTGGAGCGTGTAGTGGATTATTGATGTGCTGGGTCAGATATCAGAGAGAGGTGTCGCCAATCCTAGAAGTTTAGTTCTTGGCTGGATCAATGGGAACATAACAAATACGGCACAAAAGATTAATCAAGACAATAAGCAATATAGAAATAAGTCAAATTCTTTTGACTGAAGTACATTTTCCTCTGATTTGAGTAACTTCAAGAACACTTTAACCTCTTAACCCCCGTCTTAACAAAACAAATTAAAGCAGAACTAAGTAACTCGTGCCCCTAGAGGCCATAAGCACTACTGCAGGTGTCGTAGCATGTTACAGTTTTTTACTCATTAATTGTCTGTGAGAGTAAATACTACGCTGACAGAAAAGACAAAGGGAGAGAGGGATATTGTACATCCAATGTCACTTTGTCACCCAAACTTGGCTGAAAATACTGTTTAAGTGGCTTAGCTTTGCCCTTTTGCCTGCTAGCTTCTTCTTCGTGATTCCATTAGTGTGTACAGGGGCCTCCGACCCGGAGGCAGGGAAGTTGCAAGTGTGGTTTTCTGGACAAAGACACCAGGGGGAGATGAATGACCCTCCAATCATCCCATTAACACTTGTATTATCACCAGAGAGACTACGGAAAGGGTTTATTAAGGTAAACAAGTTACTTAGTACTGCTTTAAGCTTCTTTCTCGTTATAATTGTCACATTTTTGTCCTTTTTGGTTGCGTTTCATTTTTGTTTTCCACAATAAAAAAGACAAAATATAGTCAAAACACTACAAAAAAGCAATGAAATTGTGACAAAATGTGGCAAAAACGCGACACCAAAGCAACAAAAAACGTGACTAAAACAACACAACAAAAACTACTAAATCGTGATACCAAAAACAAGGAAGAAGCTTAGATTAGTTTTTTTTTCTTAGTTTTCAAAAAAGGCCTGACTGGCTGTGAGCTCCAGTCGAGAAGCTGGGTAAAACATTTGGGTAAAACTGGAGAAAATGTTAAGGTGGGGGGTAAGGGGTTAAGAAAACTGATAAAAAAAAATCACATATAAGAAGTTTTTCATCCAAAGAGCTTCCTCAGTTCTGATCGTCCTCTTGTCCCTCAGCCCTAACCTGTTGTTTTGCGCATCATTGAGTAATCTTTGAATCTTCCCCAGAGCCTTTTTATATCACCGCAGTGGCAGTACCAAAAAACCTCCTCCTGGATGAGAGGGGCTTACGATGAGATTGTGTGAAAATCAGGAAGTGAAGCTACTGGATATTTTACGTTAAGTTTGTTTTGGCTGATCAATATTGCTTATTACCTCACCACTCATAGAATGCACCTTATGGGAAAATCTTCATTCACTCATTCTGCACACTGATACAGGAGAGTTTTGGTCGAGGGTCAGGTCAATCTACTTGTTGATCTATACTTGGTGATCTTGTGTCTTCAATCAACATCCCATCAAACATGCAAACCTCCTACCCAGCAGCCCTTACTCTTGGAATTCTATCAAAATGGAAGGAACATATCATTTAATCACTGGATAAACTTCCTACAAGGGCACTCAATCTGAACATATTTGTATGATATATTAGCTGATTCCTCTCATACACAAGGCCGTGGGAACCCAGGGTGCTGAGGGCGCTGCAGCACCCCCTGGTGGATAATTTGCAAACTGCAGGCAATATGAATTAATAGGAAATATATGCACGGATGGGGTAAATTTTTTGGGGGCAATTTTGTCTCTCAGCACCCCCTAGCTATAATATCTTCCCACGGCTCTGCTCATACACCATACGTTACCATGTTAAATACCAATTAATGCTTGTAAATATGAAAACCTCTAGCCCCACAGCTTCTTTGTTTTCCTGCCCCTTGTATGTTTGATGCAACAACCCTCCTTTGATGCCCAACAAAGCTCGATTTGGATCTCTCTCCAGCTCGGTTTGTGTCCCGGCCCTGTTCAGAGCTGGGGGCAGTCAGTCAGTCGGACATGGGAAAATGGGTTAAATTCCTCACATACCCTGACATCAGAAGCACTGTGTTTCTGCTCTGTCTTCTCCACAACTTATCCTACATCTTGTGAGTGTGTGTGTTTGAGAGAGAGAGAGAGAGAGAGAGAGAGAGAGAGAGAGAGTCCCCTGCCAACCCCACTGGCTATGGAAAAACAATTTAACTGCATTTAATTTGCCGCCCCTCCTTCCTCTTCCCTCGCACAGTTTTTTTTCTTCCTTTAGCGTGTGCCTTTTGGAGAGGTTTGGGAATGCGTTTTGTTTAGTAACTTCATGTCCCAGTCCAAGTTTTCTTACCCTGCCCTTGTTTCACTACAGAATGAGGCCTCGTCTTGCAACAAAACCTGCTGCTATGTAATATATCAAAGAGGTTGGGCACGCATCGAGGAAATCATTTGTGTTTATCGTGCCAACGCTCTTACGTAGAAGTGGGGCGAATGTTGTGAGGAGTTTGTGTTAGATCAAGCCTACTGCAAGAAGGTCTTGGGTTCGATTCCCAGGTCAGGTGGGGTATGTCTGTGAGGAGCTTTCATGGTTCTTCCTGTGTCTCCGTAGGTTTCCTGTCAGCACTTTGGTTTCTCCGAAAAACATACAGGAACTGGAGTGTCCTTTCCAAGATCCTCAAGACCTGAAGATGGGTCGCCCGCTGCTCTGGTTGAAGGGCGGGTGCAAATACAAACAACAAAACCTCAAGTAATGGATGAATGGAAGGATAAACAACTGATTTCCAACGTACGGTTTTGAGACAAACACCAAGGATGTGATTTGGAAAAGTTCTCAAGATTTCTACATCAAGCACAATAGGCTCGTTCACATCAGATCGTAGTTTGCTGCTCCTCTTGACATATTGCCACAGCAGCTTTGAAGGATGGATCAAATACAGCTGGTATGCATTACCTTTTGGGGACAGCAAAGTGTACCAGTAAATGGGAACAGTTTCAATAAGCTTACAAGTACAACTTACTGAACTAACTTATCAATTTGTAACTTAAACAAATAAATGTTATATCAAAGCTTGCCATTGGGTAACAATTGATAACAAATCTGGTCCATCTAAATTCTGACAACTTTGAAGATTTTGCCAACTCTCCGTTCTCTGTTCAGCATATTGTAATGTTTATGTGTGCAGTTGACCCGTACTCTGAGAGAAACCTCTCCCTCTGGTTACAAATAAAAGAAACTTGAACCTGGTATGATCCTCTCTGTTCTTGAAAGGGTTAAATCCGAACAATGAAAGCCGTTGCCTCAAGCCCTGACCACTTTTTCCATTCTCATTGGAAAGTTTCCAGAGCTATTTAAATAAAACCTCGGGCCTAGCAATCAAGAAACCCGCTTAGCTGGTAATATTCATTATCTGAAGCTTGTGTTTCACTCTTGTAGACTGACGGGAAATGGCAGGAGGCTGGGTATGGAGACAGACAGGGAAATCTGCTGTGCATCTGTGCCCTGCGCAGATAGAGAGAGGAACATGCACAAACAGGCAGCAGAATGAATCAGGGAAAATGAATGGACTAAAAACAGAGTTTAGTAATGAGATACTGCTTGAGAAATAAGTAACTGCACTACTTTATACTTTTTATTTACAGTTCATTAATGTTTCAAAGAAATGCTTTAACTTGAGTGAAAGTTTTGGCTACTGCATCCTGTAAGGGTTAAGTTGATTTAAATCAAAGTTTGCATCTTGCACCTGACCTTAAATTTTTGATTTATGATGTACTCTTTGGGGAATAACACAATTTACACATTCCTGAAAGATTCCTCTGATGCAAAGGGATTGTGAAACATGAGATATTTTGAAATATCTTATGAATTGAAACCAATGGCTGCAGTGTTCTTCTGCTGACTCCAGTGAGGGGAATCCGCAGGGCATGTTGGATGTGCGCTGAATAGTGCTGTTACTGACACTCGGCAAAGAGACAACTTTTAGGTCATTGTTGCTGAACAACGTATCATCACTTCACCTGAGATGAGTCACTAAAGCTTACACAAACCTAATCGCACAAATGATCAGCAGTTTTGTGATGACAGGGCTGTAGATATGAAGCTGGCATTCCCAGAAGAGGGCAGTGCAAAGCACTTCGGATTAACCAACCTGCAGTATTGATCTGTGGAGCTCCTGTAATTTGGTTTCAACAGAACAATAAAGTCCTTTCTGAATTTATGGCAGAGCTAGTCTTACTTTTAAGACTATAGGTTTCATTGCATCACAGTATGTGGAGGACTACATGGGACCAAAACTCATGCTTCCAGTCCAGAGATGGAATAATCAGCTGCGGACACAGATAGTTTCATGTTATTGAAATATTTACAAAAACAAAACAAAAACATTGCTCCCTATATGGTCCTTCCTTAGTGGTCTCAATAAAAAGAGGCGTAACGTAATGGACAAAACTCTGTTCTGCATTATTGACAATACTTACTTGAACTTGTGCTGTGGACTGGATCCAAAGCAATGATGTCGTTTGAACCACTTGTACAGTTAGTTGCCGCGGGGACCATTCACTCTACCGGTGTCTATGATGTTACCAAGTGCATTACGCTCGCTGTTAGTTCGTCATCATTTGCCTTTTACGTCGACACTGTAAAGCGCGTGCGTGCCCTCGCGCGCCCTCTCCTCACTGCTTCCCCTTCGTCCCTCTCTCTCGCGCGCTCTCTCTCTCACTCAGCTCGTGGCCATGGAGAGCTCATGCAGCAGCGGCACTCCTCCTGCGTCCTGTCACTTCGAGACGCGCGTTTTAACATGACGCACAGAGACGGCACCTTCCCGCTCTCGCCGCACCGTAGTGTTCCCTAACTTTTTGTTTGACATTTCCTTCTACCACCACCTCCCCTCTTTGACTATTTCATCCGCAGAGTAGGCAATAGGCTGCTCAACTCCCTGGGAATTGGCGATTAATTGTTGTTTTACCAGCCCGGATAGGCCTATCTCTATATGGATGTGGCCGCGCTACAAGGAGAAGCGATGTTTGCGCCGGGACATGGGCACGAGCCGACGCAAGTGATGCTGAACCAAAGGAAAGTCAAAGCGAGGCGAAAACGGCGAAAGGAGTTGGTCTTGATCCAAATATGCTTGTTCGGGGGATTGCTTCTGGTCGTGAAGGGCTTTGCATTCTTAGCGGACAATTCAGGTGAGTTTGTTTTTTGTGTGTGGCAGTTTTCTACACACAGTCAGTTTGTGGTGGTTAATGCATTTCCTGCCTGTGCATTGTTGTTGCCACCAAAGCCTGCGCTAAACAGAACCACATTGGCTGAACGCGAGAAACCACATTAACACAAGTTCGAGGACTCGTGTTGTGCAGCTGTGATGTTCTTGTCAAGCCCCTCTGCTAAATATCGCTCATACACGCCAAGCTGCTTGTATTATGATGTTAAGTTGAGTTGATTTAGAATCCCCATGTTCAACCAAACCAGCTATTTTCCCACTAATCTAATTCATGCCACTATAAAACGTTAACTTTTTTTTTTAAATTCACTGAACATGGCATAAACTATTCAAGACTTTTTCCTTGGATGGCAGTATTGGGAGACTATTTCACTTTGAAGTAACAATCGGATAGTTCTCATTGACTCATGTCTAGGAGATATTCTCATTTAAAGGATGCAGAGGCTTCTCAGGTGTTCTAGTGAAATCAGGGCAACGAGCCTCAGGGTATAGATGCTCATACCCTCCTTCTGCAGACTGTATGGAAATGAAGGCCGTGTCATTCACAATGTCATGAAAAAAGGTTGTCCAGCTTATATCGAGTCCTGGATGTGAGTGCAAGTTAACGGGCCGTGACATTTGGACAAGTTTCAAAGTTCATGCCAGATTATCGATCTGTTTTAGGACTTTGACGAATACTGCAGATATTGGCCTGCACTTGTGTTGCACTTTATGAAATTGACAAGCCTCTCAAAGCACCATACTGTACCCGACACATGGTGGTAAGCTATTATAGCCACAGATTGCCCTTGTCAAGCTGTGCCATTGGCTCTTCTCGCATTCACTCGCTCATTTTTCACAAAGGAACAGTGGGTGAGTTGTCTCCTCACAGACACAGTGACAACAAGAGCTGGGATTCGAATCACCAACCTTTTTAATTCCAAGAGATACTGACACTCCTTTAAAGGAACAGGCCACCGTTTTTCCATTCTGAGACATGAGCTTAGACAAGTTGTTGCGTACCTGTCTGGTCTTTGTGTGTGCCGGTGGAAGAACTTGGTCACTTCTAACTTCACCCTTGTTTGGAGCTATAGGAATATACTGGGAGAGGCCAAATGCTAACAACATCTTTGGTCTTTATTCGTGACTGAGGGCACACAGTTCTTCCATACTGTGATATGTTCTTACCTGAGCTTTGAAGAGTTGATATGTACCTGTCTGGTCCTTATGCGTGCCCGTGGAAGAGCGCGGTGGCTTCCAACCTCACCCTCGTTTGGAGCTATAGCAATGTGCTGGGAGAGGCCAAATGCTAACAACATCTTTAGTCTGTTGTGCGTGACTGAGGGCACACATAAAGACCGGTACGTATCAACTCGTCTAAGCTCAGGTAAGAACGTATCTCAGTATGAAAAAATGGTGGCCTGTTCGTTTACGGCAGGGGTCCTCAGACTTTTTTCTCTGGGGGCCACATTATTGTTCCTGACTGTGATGGGGGGCCGGACCGGGTTGGCTATAATATAGAATTGTATGACCCAGACCAACATGGCTTTTTGTGAAGTAGAGATGACTCGCCTGCACAGTCGTCCCCACGACTATATCCACAAGATCAACACTTGATTCAGGCTCATATTTGTTTCACTGTAGTGGTTTGCAAAAATAGTAATCAAGTCTTCACACTTTCTTTTAATTTCCATTTATTTTTATTTTCAAATAAAACATCATTATGTAATGTGACCAAAGTAATAACTTCTTACACTTGTATTGTGCTTTACAAGCCTGTGTCACAAGTTTCTCAAAGTACTGTAGTCATTATTCATTCTCTCCACACTGTGGTGGTAAGCTTCATTTACCACGTGGCTCTAATGTGTTATTCTGATCTCTTATGTAAGTGCCCTCTGCTGGACACCTGTGGAAATACTTTTTATTTATTCAAATTGCCCCCTAGTGGCTGGAATGAGTAAACTGGTTATTTAGTTAAAATATCCTAACTCCGCACAGGAATGGGCTAGAAACTTACTTTTTTTTTTGACATACTCAGGGATTTGTGCTCTACAAGTGGGGGGCCGGATTAAATCACCTCGCGGGCCGGATTTGGCCCGCGGGCCGTAGTTTGAGGACCCCTGCTTTAAGGTTTGACTGGATGTACTTTAGTTTTGATTTACTCCCTTAACAACAGATGAATACGTCTGCATCTGATCTTTTCGACGTAAAAACACCCAGTACATTATGTTTACATTCAGTCAGGAGACCATGACTCCATCCTGAAGACCTAATGCTGGATTGTAAATGCCATGGATTTGTTTCTTGCTTTGTGTCCCTTTTGATCCAAACAAATCAATTGAATTCCCATCATTTGTTTGATTTGTATCTGTGAATAGATTCCTTGCCCACGACTCTCCCTGATGCATTCGCAAAATAAAAGCTCCAAATCAGTTTGCAAACTTTAACATCTGCACCACGTAACCTCGTGTTTACATATTATTATTTTTTTCGCCACATTTTTTTTTCATCATCCCACATGTCTGAGTCAGCGCAGCTTAAGTGGCATGTCTTTATCACTTTCATGGACAGCAGCAGCTCACATGAATATTCATAACTCCGCCACGATTTGTGCATCATCAGTGGGACTCGCCTCTCTCTCTTCTCCCCGCTGTGTTTCCTGGTTACACACGAAAACTGCCTCCCTCCCTCCCTCCCTCTCGCTCCCTGCTACAAATGAAGACACAACACTGGGAGCTTTAATGCGTTTCTCTTGTCCCCTTTGTGTTCTTGTTAACTGTTAATCAGCTCGCACCGGAATATCAATTAACGTCCATTATTTATGTCGCCGCTGCTTATGAAGTTTGTCTAAATAGAGCTCGATGTTTGAAGCCGAGCACTCGATGCCCCCTACACGCGGCGATGCTTCATTTATTGATTTGGATTCACAGCGAAAAGATAAGCGTGAGAGCACGTAAGTTCCCTTTAGAGCAGCGTGTGTAGGGAAGTCAGGTGAGGAGCTCAGACTGTTTCACATTTGAGTGCGTCGACTCTTTGGCCAAACTTGTGGTCGCTCGAGTGGTAAGGGCACAGGAAACTTGCTGGGCTACGCAAAGTATTTTATGGCCCACTCTCTTGGGGTGAATCAAGTGCATCTTCCAATAACAAGACAGATAAAGGAGCAATATTAAGTATCATGAAAATGTCTGCATAAGTAAAAGGATTGCTTGTTGCCACATATATACTTGAAGATTCAAAGAAGGATGAAAAAGGTCATTACTTCATGAACCGTTGTGCTGCTCAGTGTTGTATTGAATTTTTCCAAATCGACTGGACTGGGTTCACTGAGTTGAGGACATACATTTTTTGAGGCTTCTTCTCGCTCTTAGTCAAATATAAAGATGAGTAACAAGAGTGAGACAAAGCCTCTCAACATCCTAAACTCAATCAATCCACGTCCAGTCGAGGATATTTACAAATCTCTAAGGTCATGGACAACTGAGAGCTTAGACAAAGGCTCAGTTTTGCAATAAAGTCACTCAAGTTGTGTTCGAGTCCAAAGTGAGAGCTAAATCCAAGATGAGTCCACAGCTCTTAAGTCCAAGTCAAGAGTTGAATTGGCAAGTCCTAGTCATTAAAGTTGAGTTAAGTTTGAGTTGAGGAAAATAAAGCCCAAATTGCGAGTCCAGTCCATTTAAGAGTGAATACCCCTGTGAAGTTATAAACTTTCTATTAAACTTAAGTTTGAACTGCCATCCATTCATCCATCCATTTTCTTCCGCTTTATTCGGGGCCGGGTCTTGTGGGCAGCAGTCTCAGCAGAGATGCCCAGACTTCCCGATCCACACACACCTCCTCCAGCTGTTCTGTAGGGACCTTGAGGCGACACCAGCTCGGAGACATGGTCCCTCCAGCGTGTCCTGGGTCTTCCATGAGGCCTGGTCCCAGTAGGACATGCCTGGAACACTTTGCGAGGGAGGCGACCTGAGTGCATCTGGAACAGATGCCCTTGCCACCTCATCTGGCTCCTTTCGACGTGAAGGAGCAGCGACTCTACGAGCTCCTCCCGGGTAACTGAGCTCCTCACCCAATCTCGAAGGGTGCGCCCAGCCACCCTGCGAAGGAAACTCATTTTGGCCGCTTGTAACTGTGATCTTGTCCTTTCGGTCATTACCATAGGTGAGGGCAGGAACATAGATCGATCGGTAAATCAAGAGCTTTGCCCCCGACTCAGCTCCCTCTTCACCACAATAGTCCGATACAGCAACTTCATCATTGCTGATGCCGCACCGATCCGTCTGTCGATCTCACGCTCCATCCGTCCCTCACTCCCGAGACTCTTTAACTCCTCCACTTGAGACAAGGACTCTCCACCGACCTGAAGGGGGAAGCAACTTTTTCTGGTGAAGAACCATGACCTCGGAAATGATAATTTTTTTAATAAAATAGATTTTGAAAATAAATTTACATTAGTTGCTGCATTATACTACTTTAAACCAGTATTTAACCACTAACCTCTCATTGCTAGATGTTGCTTTTTATGTAATTTTAGCTGTGAAACAATAACAACTTCTTTTGAATAGGGTAAATATATTTTTATTGGGGGATCGATAAGGTGTATAGAAGAGGTGTCACAGAGCTGTATAAACCGAGCCCATCAAACTGCGTTACACATTATACACTAGACTGTTGCCAACAATCCAAAAACATGCTCCTAATGACCAGCGAGACACAGACATTTTAAAATGTTGTTGTAGTTAATCAAAGAATAGATTAAGTCCTATTTTAGACAGGCCCAATTTAAGCCTAACTTTGGCACTCAAATATTTTCTTTGGTGATTCTCTGGCGTGAAAACTTTGAATTCCCCAGGGCTTGTCTGAATTGTCAGATTACAGTATAAAACATCTGTATTATGTCCCCCATTATGTTTTCTTAACCCACCCAGTTTTAAAACATCACTTTACAAAATAGGGCAAGACAAAAATAACTGGTCCATAACCCAAATTTAAAAATATTGCGGAGTAGAAACTGCATAATAAGCTTGTTCGAGACTGATTCAAATTGATCACTGCATGTACCACTTTATAAAATATTTCACCTGCAAGTACCACCAGGCATCGTTGTACCAAGATCAAATCAGGACTACACTGAGTCTATAAAGAATCAAACATCAGACTAAGTTATTCTCTGATCCATATTTGAATCAGAAAGAACACCTGATTTAAAAGCATTACTAAAGCAAATGAAATGTAATCTAAATGAATAAAGTCTAAAATTGCGGATGACCACAGTTTAAGAATCCCTGTCTTATAGTATTGTGCAAGTAAAGATTGCCCTGGGAAAATGTCTCTGTCAAAATGTTCTGGGTGCAGTATAGCCACAGCAGGAGTCCTCACATAACACTTGTTTTGGAAAATGAAACGAAAAAAAAAAGCCCTAAAATTCCCTTTAATGTTATGAATAAGAGGTGTGTCTGCATCGACACATCTGCGGCGCACTCGGGCAGCTGCTCACTCCGCTCCAGTTATGTAACAAATCACACTTTCCTTTTTTTTTTTTTTTTTGGCAACGCAGGGACAACCCCAGCCGCCCCGTCCCCAAGTGGAGCCCGACTGTGACACGCACCTTGTTACCTGTGCCAGAGTTCACATTACGCAACACCCAAAAAGACAGGAATATTAAATTGAAGGGGATTTAATCCGATGAAGCGTGACACGGCGAAAACGACCGATACTGTTATGACACGGCAGAAATATTAAAAGAGCATTAGGGGGGATTACATGAGGGCTAGACGTTTTGGGACAAGCGTTATCCACATATCTTTGCACTGTGCAAATCAGGCCAATACTGCAACTAAAGCTGAATGGAAATTTTATGATTTTATGAAGGGACGGCCATGACTTATGTTCATGCTATATTTACAACACAGTATAAAATATGTTTCATACAAGCGCAAAGTCAACACAACATTAGGTGGAGGTGAGAAAGCTGATGTTTGTTTTTGCTTCATACCTGGTCCTTGGGAACAGTGGCAGCAGTTTACTTTGTGCCAATGCGTGGCATATTTATGGTGATTTGGCATCAGATACTGCGCTCCCTCTCTCTGCCTCTCCCTGTTGCTTGAAAACGTGAAGCATTAGCAACCTTTTGGAGCTATATGTTTTGTTATTTGCCTACACTCTACGAAATTGTCTCCTGTCCTGTAAAGCTGACCTTTTTTAATGGCTTAACCTACAATTAAAGCCTTTTTTTATACTGACCCACCCCACATACTGTACCATGGTGGCATTCTACCCTTATTTTGCTGCTCTTCGAACTGATTGTTGGTGATATTCTGCATGTTTTTGCTGAAGAAACTCAAGGGGCTTTATCAGTGTGACAGGGTTATAATGTATTTGAAGTGATGCCTTCATTTAATTGGCTTCCTGTTGTCTGCAGCCAATGTTTTTAGACATAGCAACACACCTGGTCACACACGCCCCACTTTTTGAGAACCACTGATTTAACTTTTAAGATAAGATAAAATAATCCTTTATTGATCTCACAACGGAGAAATTCACTTCGGTATTTGATAAGATCACTCAGGGTGTGCAAAACAGACAGGAAATGTGCAAACAGTTAAATAGTAGAAAAAAAGGGTTTTCTTGTGTACAATAAGTAAAAGCAAAAATCCTAGGGGGCGGAATTATAATAATAAGGAAATAAGAATAAATAAAAATAGAATAAATATAAACAGACTATAAAAAGTAGAATATCGAGTGACGCTGGTACAGGGAATAAAGTGGCGCTGATACAGATATTATTGCACGTAGTTATTGCACATTTTACTTTACAGTTTCATTGTACAGTCTGACAGCAGTGGGGATGAAGGCTTTGCGGTAGCGCTCCCTCTTGCACTGAGGGTGCCCAAGTCTTCCACTGAAAGAGCTGCTCCTCAGCTCCCCTACAGTCCCGTGCAGTGGGTGGGAGGTGTTGTCCATGATGGAGGTGAGCTTGGCTGACACCTTCCTGTCCCTCACCTCCTCCACAGAGTCCAGGGGGCAGCCCAGGATGGAGCCTCCTGACCAGCTTGTTCAGTCGGTTCTTGTCCCGCTCTGTGCTGCCCGGGTGGAGTCGACTTTGGCACTTTCACGACATCATTCATCATTAGGAAGCTCAATTTGATCGATTGTTTAGCTGCTTGCTACATGAATAAGCAGTAATATTTTCCTGCCTTACAGTATCTAAATATGTCAATTCTACCAGTGACATTCATGATCAATATAGGTCAACGACACCACCTAAACAAACACACAGTCAAAGGCATATTCCTTGATAACAATGCCAGGATTCATCGGACTCACATTATGAAAGAGTAGTTCAGGGAGCATGAGATGGATTGGCCACGACAGAGACCAGATCTTTACCCCATTGAGAATCTTTGGGCTGTGCTGGATATGGCTTTGCACAGATGTCAATGTCTCCAGTCTGCTGAGGATTTTGTTGTGAGGACATTCTTCTGGAGAGAGTGACGTCACCTGCAAAGAGTCAATAAACAAATTACCATCACAAAATCAGACAAAATTCATTGCAATGCTCAACTATGTGCATATCTCTCATTTTACCACTTGTAAAGATGTTCTATCCAGGTCATATCGTGTCCTTTGTTTTAAAAGTCACTCTGCCTTTCGTAGGTTTGTCCGCGTCTCGTCCCGGGACAGAGGACGCGGCGGAGCGATGGGGCGGCAGGAGGCTACTAGAGGAAGCGGACAACAGCAGCCTGGAGACTCTGGAGAGCGAGGGGTCTAAAAACTGCACCCCCCCAGGTAAGAACCAGGACAGTCACCCCCCCCCCCCTCTCGCTCGCACCTCTCCACCTCCACACTCACTGCCCCCTTGTCCCACATGCTACGCTGGGTGAACATGGAAAGAAACGGCACAAAACCTGTGAACATCCCACGAGTTCCTGTGGCCTTTACAACCCCCTAGTTCATTTCTAACACGCTGTAACCTGGATTGTGTGCAGGTCAGGTGATTTCCCATAATGCAACAGCGGGTCCTGATATTATGGCTGCATCAGCACTCTCACTTTTTAGGTTCTTGCAGTTTTCCTTCTATCGCTTCAGCCCCAAGGTGTAATGACAACCTCCATGATCTTTATCCATGAAGTCCTCACTGATTAGCAAGAGGCCCAGGTTGTAAAAGACAGATATGGGTCTCGTTCACTGCCAACTTGTCCGTGTTCGTGAGTCACTTTTGACCATCTGTGACCATCTGTATATTCTAGAAACTACTGTGACCTGCTAGTTAACACGAGGATGCCTCTTTAGTGTGTGTTTAAGTGTGACATACAATAATAAGCTACTTTCGAGTCCAAACTATGGAGAGTTCCATAAACAAACACAGCAAAAACACAACTTTATCTGATTCTTCTACTGAAACAACAACAGATAAGATGCTAAAGACTGTTTTACACATACTTAGAGTAATATGGCTCACCATTTCCCTGGGCAAAATGAAGATATTTTTATATTTAAGCTCTTAACCCACCTGAACAGAGCACATTTTCTCCAGTTTGGCTTTAACCAAATCGAAAAGCTTAAAAAGAAGCATCAAAAAAGCGACAAAGAAGTGACAAAAAAGTGACGAAGCCGTGACAACAGAGCAATGGAAAAATGTGATGAAAAAGCAACAAAAAAAAAGCCAAAACAAAGTGACAAAACCTTGACAAAAACGCACCCAAAAAATGACAAAAATGTGGAGAAAAAAAGACAAAGAAGCAACAACAAAAATGATCAAAAAAAGCGGCAAATTGTGACCAAAAAATGTGTCACTTTAGCAAGTCTTAGCTTTCAAATGAAGAAGAAGATCTTTATTTATATAGCGCCTTTCACAGACATATAGTCACAAAGCGCTTTACATGAGACAATTGTACATTCACTCCACACTCGGTGGTGGTAAACCACGTTTGTAGCTTCAGTTTCCCCTGGGGGAGACTGTCAGAGGCGCTTTCGCGACTACATACGTCTGCGCCAACGGACCCTCTGACCACCACCTTCACTCACACACATCATTCATCGGTAGGGGGAAACCGGAGTACCCGGGGGAAACCTACGCAGACACAGAAAGGCCCGTCCAGGTGGGAATCGAACCCGGACCTTCTAGCTGTGAAGCGAGAGCACTAACCGCTGCGCTACCGTGCCGCGGAGTGTAATGAGGCATTACACTGTTGCTCTCCAGCTGAGAAGCTTTTAGATTTGGGTAAAGCCTAACTTGAGAAAATGGTTGGCTTGGTTCATGCATCAAGAGGTTGAAATACATGTAAGCATTCATTGTGTATGGAAAACAAATAAAAGACATACTAAAGAAAATCCAGAGTAAATGCGATATTTCTTTGCCCTGATGTTCAAAAAGAACCTTGTTGTCAGCTCTACGGAAGGTTAAAATGAGCCAAATCCCATTATAGTGAATACGGCTAAACTCTGTTGGACCCAGAAGTGGAGCGATGACATCATCACTTAACAAACGTATACCATGGTAACTGGCAACCGGTTTCGTACAACTGCATAATTAGTCCGGCAACAGTTAAATCCCGTTCCATATCACTCCACTGCAGCTGTTTCCATAGTAACGGCAAACAATTGAGCTGGAACTAGCTTCAAGTAAAACAGCTTAAAAAGTGAAATAACTCCTGTCCAGGACTTAAAAAAAAAAAGTTTGTGAGACATGGTATGAACGGATTAAACAACTCAGAGCCGTGCATTACACAGTTTTAATTAGAGCTGCACAATAACAATACGTATCGCGATATTAGGTGATGCAATATCCGCATCGCAAAAGCCACAATATATCACAACTAATCACTAAAGTTTTCATCTGTCTGAGATCGACACAATTTTTTTTTTGCGAACTCAGCCAAAAATATATATATATATACATTTGTAAAAATTCAGGTTAAAGTTTTGTTAAATAAGTCCTAATTTTGTTTAATTTTAGTCTGCTGCTGTAGTCTTTTTGTGTAAAGCTGGGGTACCTGATTTTTCCTGTTCAAACAAGAAATGTTTCTTGTTTTGGCCCAAACTTGTGTCTAGCTCTCACAGTCCCTCCTGTGTATTCAAATTGTTCAAAGAATGTAATTACATGCACATTTCACACCCATACAGCACTGCGTTAAAACTGTATAATGCATGGCTCTTTGTTGTTTAATCCTTACTTATATAACTGTTGCCAATGCAAGAAAATGCTTTGAAAACTCTGACCTTCAGTACACTCTGTTCTGCACAATAGTAGTAAAAGTGGGACAAGTTGTGAGATGCGGCGGCACAGACCTGAGATAATAAAACTTGGATTAGATGGAGACCAGTGTTGGAGCGTTTCATTTTGCAAAATTAGCCCAAAAAGGGTTAGCAATAGGTCACAAAACATTCTAAGCCTAAAAGTTTGAAAGGAAAAGATTCAGAGTATGAAAAAACGCACAGAGATATTTCGCCTTCAGTGTGTGTGTAAAGTGTGGCGTCATTCACTTACGGTCTATAAAACATCTTTGTGCTATTAAAAGTTGTTGGCGCTCAAGAGGACTGCCTATTATTAGAGCAAAAAAGCTGCAGGAATCTTTGACGCTCTTGTTGCTATAAATAAATACTTCTAGGTCAATAGAAGTTATCAAAGTTTTCACTCCGGGATGCTGCCTCCACAGAAAGTATTTGCAATGTGAAGGACTAATTCAGATATTCATATGTGACTCCATTGACGAGCACACGGACTACATTCTTTCTACCTGGGCCTGCCCCTGATTGGCTGCTCCTCTCAATTAGGGGGCGGGACTATTCTCTGGTGAGCTCATTAGGTAAAATGACGAACATCCATCTCCCGCTCCTCCTCCCAAGGTCGTCGCTGTTGCCGTCTATAAAAGGCTCCGGGTTCACAGGTCAACTCCTTCTGCTCCTCTGATGCTTATTATACAGTGACTGCCCCCCTTTTTCTTTTTCTTTTCGGTGGTGGCCAGCTAAATTTAAAGCTCTGACGCTTCTCGCTTGCCCCGGGAAACTAGGGTGATTTGTACCTGAGAGGAATTCCACAATGTCATTTGCATGTTTTAGGATTTATTTAAAAAAAGGAATAGTACATTTTTTTTGGGTTGTTTTAGGACAAAGAGCAGCTGGGTGTAACATGAAATTCTGTGTTATAGAGCAGGGGGTCCCAAACCTTTTTGGCTGGGACCCCACAATTATTGTATGCTACTTAAAGTGATAGTCTGTAAGTTTGCAAAGTGAGGAGAGATAAGAGTGACATTTGAAAGTAAACAGTCAAATTCATCCCTCTTTAACCAGAAAGCCCTTCTTAGTTTGCAAAATGAGGAGAGCAGGAACAGAATTTTCAAAAGTAAATGCTCAAGCTCCTCCCCCTCCCTCCTGATTGGACATGACAGGCTGGTTCACAGGAAAACCTTGCCTCATTGGTCAACGCGGGAGGATGCTAGACTCTGATTAGTTGCTGAGATCCAGGAAGGAGGATATATTTAGGCCCGAGCGCCATACATGGCGGTAGGGACTATTGTTTTTGCTTTTGCAGAAAAGCCCTCCCGGGGGCTTCAGCGGCCAACCGCGCGCTCCACGTACACGCCAGAAAAAAATGACCCACAACTTTTTTGTGCGCCTTAGCCAGAGCTTTCCAATGGTGTACAGCATGTGGTGGTAGCGGCAACGCCTTAGGTTTTTTTTGGCAAAAAACGATTATTTTTCTTTATTCCGCCTCTTAAAACTGCATTTTGACCCCCTGAACGTGCGCGAAAACTCAATTAAAAATCACCGAAAAATCCGGTCTGGTGAAAAATTTACGAAAATGTGAGTGTCCAATGTGGGACGTGCAAAATGGCACAACAGCGCCACCTGCAAAATTGAAAAAAATAATTTAGTGACGGAGAGCCTCCACCAACTTGGACACACACTCGCGCCTTTGGGCACAGACATTGTCCAGGTCGTGACCAGCAAAAAACATTATTATGACCCCGCCCCCTGACAAACAGGAAGTCCCCTATTTTGAGTGGAAAAATGAGTAAAAGTCAAATTGCCTCCACGCTGATGTCGCATTTGAACGAACTCCTCCGTGGGCGTTTGTCCGAATGACCTTCTGATCGCTTCTAACTCATCTACACATGTTGGGGATCAAAAGTTATCCACGGATTTTTGCTATGTTTTGCGGTCTTCCTCCAGTGGAGCCCCAAAGTTGACCTTTATTTTGGCCATTTCTGAGACATCAATAATGGCTCCTGTTCGCACAAACTCACTCGGATTATTACCAAAACTCATACACATGTTGCCCCTTCACCCCCGCATACATGGAATGAGGTTTGGTGGCAGTGGACCCAACAGCGCCCCCTTTAATATGCATGTTAATGCCATCACTCATTCACTGGGTACGTGCCAGAGACTAATGACCCTGACAGTTGCATGCGCCTTGGTCAGAGCTTTCCGAAAATGTATAATATGTGCTATTTCGGGCAACGGAAACCCTTATTAGGCCCGAGCGCCATACATGGCGGTAGGGACTATTGTTTTTGCTTTTGCAGAAAAGCCCTCCCGGGGGCTTCAGCGGCCAACCGCGCGCTCCACGTACACGCCAGAAAAAAATGACCCACAACTTTTTTGTGCGCCTTAGCCAGAGCTTTCCAACGGTGTACAGCATGTGGTGGCAACGGCAACGCCTTAGGTTTTTTTGGCAAAAAACGATTATTTTTCTTTATTCCGCCTCTTAAAACTGCATTTTGACCCCCTGAACGTGCGCGAAAACTCAATTAAAAATCACCGAAAAATCCGGTCTGGTGAAAAATTTACGAAAATGTGAGTGTCCAATGTGGCCACCTGCAAAATTGAAAAAAATAATTTAGTGACGGAGAGCCTCCACCAACTTGGACACACACTCGCGCCTTAAGTGGGTTTTAATTGGTTCTAAGTGGTCCCACCCATCCTCCGTGGAAATGGCCAGAGGTCTTAGCCAGGCAGCACGCTGGCCTCTCTAAGAGTTTTCTCTGAAATTCGTCATTTTTCCAAATGTCCTCCTTTATTCACAACGGCTACAGTTTTAGACTCGTACATGTTTATACTACCCCTCTGTCACAGACAGATGCTTCAATTTTGATGTTTTTGACTCCAAAATCAACTTTTTCTAAAGTTTATAGTGACAGGAAGTTTAGTTTACCCATTTCCTGTCCGTCCCTCTGTGTGTTCCTCGTACTATTTCGCTCTCAACGAAATATTCTTTATATGGAGGGTGCTGCTGGGCTGGTGCACCCTCTCATCAAATCTTTGGGCGGTCAGAGGAATTTACCCTAATTAAAAAGAATGAAATATATTAATGCTTAAGCTGTAATTTCCGTTTTCTGCAAATACACAAGTGCAGTCTTTCATAACATTAATGTTAAATTGGCTGCATTTATTAAGCTTGTGTAGCTCTATTGGTAGAGTGCTGTGTTCCTATACGTTATTTGATTGGTTGATGGATCGATCCCAGCCATAACCTTTTTTTTTTTCCTTTTGGACTCGGTACTTTCTGGTCCCACCCTCATGAAAAATGGGGAAATGATCCCTCTCCTCCAGTGGGGTGCTGTCACCTAATTTTGGCCTGAGAATTGAGAGAACCCTCACCCTCATCAGACCCATGTTTGTATGGAGTTATATCTCAGTAGTAGCAAGGTTGTCTTCAGTGAATGAGCTAGTCCTAACACAGCCTTCACACTTTTCTTATGCTTTCTCATTTTACATGGACCACTGTACACATTGTCTCAGCCTAAGACCATGAGTGCGGGTGTTTCATAAGATATTTTTTTGTTCGACTAATACCTTGTCTGTGCCTGTATAGTGTCATGGGCAGAGCATTGGGTTTATAACCAAGAGGCCCCTGGATCAATTCTGACCTTCATAAGTGTTTTTTGTTTTTTTCTTTCTTTCTTTCTTTTTTTGGCCCTTTCTGGGAAGAACATGATTTACCGCCTATGGTCCCACCCTCATGAAAAATGGGGAAATGTTCCCTCTCCTCCAGTGGGGTGCTGTCCCCTAATTTCGGCCCAGAAATTTAGAGAAGCCTTGCCCTCATCAGGCCCATGTTTGTATGGACTTATATCTCAGTGGTAAAAGGTCGTCTTAGGTGAAGGAGGTAGCTAGTCCTAACATTTCTAATGCACAGGGAGTTTCATAAGACATTCCTTTATTCAGCTAGTATTTTAATTGTGCCTGTATAGTGTCATAGGTAGAGCATTGAGTTCATAACCATGAGGCTGCTGGATCAATTCTGACCTGTACTATTGTTATATTTTTTTTCTTTTCCTCGGCACCTACTGGAAATTACATAATTCAGCACCTATGGTCCCACCCTCATGAAAAAAGTGGGAACAACGCTTACAGAATTTGCATAACTAAAGACATGGCAGGATAGTAGGGAAACTATTGAGGCAACACCAGGGACAATGTCAAAACAATCTAGAAAATGGAGGGGGAAAATTGACCAAAAATGACCTCTCCTCAGGTGCTGGGACCTAATTTTGGAGCGTTATTCTAGAGAATAGTAGCCCACATCAGGCCAATGACAGTATGTAGTTATAGCTCAGTGATAGTGTGCTGGTCTCTGGTATAGGAGGTTGCCAGTTCAAACACTGCCATGACAATTTTTCAATTCTTTGTTTTTTCACATGATTCACATATTTTTGAGCCTGATACAAGTACACAATGAGAACCAAGTAATGTGACACAATTGTGTATTCCCTTCCCCCTCTTCACTCGTGCAGACCATTGCAGAGAGGTGTTCCATTTAAACACCCCTCTGGTTCGTTCCACATTACAGTAAAACGTGTCTTCCTACAACAAGTATGAAAAGTTTGATGCAACGTCTTTTTCTGATTCTCCTGTATCCGTTTGTTATCTTTGATAGACTTACATTACTTATAGGCTTGTGTTACAAGCTTCATATCTGGAACAGCAGCTCAGGCTGAGGCAACAGTGGGCCGGCACCAAAGCTACTTGGGACAAGAGTGAGGCCGGTGTGTGACAAAGGCTCAGGCGAGAGTGGGATGGGTCAGCAGGCGTAAGAGAGTGGTTTGGGTGTGAGACAGAGGCTAAAGCAGGTTTGGGTGACAGCGAACGTGGGCATTCGCAAGGGGGGAGGTCGCCAGGGGCAAGAGCGATCAGAAGGGCTCACAAAGAGCATAGCAATCGGGGGCCTCGCATGGGGCGACAGCGAGCAGGGGCGGTTGCAAGGGGGGGAATGCCAGGGGCGAGGGCCGCACGACGCCGCTTGCGGCTTTAATATTACTTACTTTACATCAAAATGTAAAACCAGGTGGTTCATTTTGCACTTTTTATCAAATTTGTAAAAGATTTAGACTTCCAGACATCACTTTAAAGGAAGAAAACACATTTTAATATCAAGTTAATATGTATTTAGTTAATATGCATTTAATTATTTTGGTTTGTTTTAAGCATGTGAATGTTTTTCACAAATTATATGCTGTTATAGACTCAAAAATACACTCTAAACAGTATCTATTTTCTTTTCATTACATCTTGAAATCATCTGTGGACCCACACCCAAGGCTTCGTGACCCCCCAAGGGGTCCCGACCCCCACTTTGGGAACCACTGTTATAGAGTACGAATACTTCAAGTGTTTTGAATATAATTTCAAGCAATGGACAAGTTTTTTAGGTCTCTTCTCGCTCTGGGCACTTTCAAACCTTGATTTAGACTCCTACTTCAGTGCTACACAAATGTACTATAAAAATCCTGCATTTGCAATATACTCAATGGTGGAAAAAAGTGTAGTTCATTCAGTCATAGTAGTCTGGAATATTTCGATATATTTTTGCGGTGCTGCAGGTGTGACCTAATTTAGAAGAAGATTTTTGATTGATAACTTCCAAAATTGGTACCCCTGGATAGGCAACATGAAGATGAATCCACAAAATCAGTTCATTTTGGCATCCCTTTTATCCGGTAAAACGTGTGTTCCTCTGGCGTTGCTGCAGGAGACGCACAGAAGTAAAAGCTTTGATGATGATTTCGTGACTCACGCTCGTCTGGCCTTTGTGCCATGTTTTAATCAGGTGTGAGAGTGAAGAGACTGTACAGCTGCGCTGCGGGATGCATCTAACTTTAGGCCAATCTGTTTGTCCTATTTATACGAGCGCAGAAGAAGGGGCCGATAGTTCTTCTGTTGTGTCTGACAAACAAAATGTCAAAACCCTCAAGGAGCCAACATATTTACTGCTGCCTGACATTTACTTCCAAATGTTGTGGCTTTAGAACTAACAAAGTATAGCCGTATTTCCTGTTCAGTTTCCGTCTGAAGCCATATAGGCATCCTCGCCTTACACAAACTAATCTCATATCCTCTTTAACTGCATTCAGTCTTCAGTCTGCACAATGATGGCTCAAGGATGTGTTGTGGACTCCTATATTTCCGACTTGTTAACTCAAATGTATTTCATGATTTTTTTTTTCATCTCTAAGACACTGTGAATGTGCCATCAATATCCCTTTGTCTTTTCTGTCAGCGTAGTATTTACTCTCACGGAAAATTAATGAGTAAAAAAACGTAACATGCTACGACACCTGCAGTGGCGCTTATGGCCTCTAGGGGCAATATTTACTGATTATTGAGCATTAAGTCCAGTTAGTTAATAATCCACTAAATCTATAAAGACAGTAATAAAATTGGTCTTACTGTATCAAGCTTATGGAGAAATGTAGAAAGTCTTTGATGAGCAACTTAGAACTGGAAGCTCCCAAGCTTTAAAGATCCCTATTGTTGAAACTACAACAAAATATGCTAGTGCTTCTGTGGCCTGCGTCCTGTCACAGTATATTCAATTATTTATTGGGTGCTGAAAGAATTGTCAGCCTTGCTAATATTAACGCATTAGGATGATGCTCACTTGTGGTCACTGTACAACAATGTGACTATGACAGTAATGTTATATGTGTTAAGAATCTCATCTGCTTTACTGAATGGTGTGAAATGCATGTTAGCATAACAGCTATTCAGCTAAGATTTCAACATTTACTGCATACTTTTGCTGTGCAAACTACACAAAGGGGGTAGCACGTGCAAAAAGGGAGTCATTTGCACTTTTTTTTTTTTTTTTTACCTACGCAGCATTCTCTGGTTACGTATCTGATTTGGGGCCCTGATCAATGGCCGCTTGCTTTTGAACTTTCTACAGCTAGATATTGCTCCTGTGATAACACTGGGTGAGTTACAATTAAAGACACCAGGCTGGTTCTTGTAAGAATTTCTTTTAGAAATCTCGTATACTAATGAGGGCCACCTTTGATTGACAGGCCGTCACCATTAAAGCCAATGGCGTGGGCGCAGCTGTGATTGCACTACGTGCCCCGCGAGGGCCGAGTCCACAGTGAAGATCCCGCCCTTATGCCCTTTTTAGGAGCATGCTCTGTCACAGCAGGGTGGGAGGAGTCTGTAAATCCGCCATGATTTCCCCTTTGAACGTAGTAGGAGGAGTGAGGAGACTGACTATATTAATATTATGTCTATGCCCCTGATGCTGTGATACAAGTAATTTCAAATGGTAAACCTTTTTTAAATTATTATTTTATTTATTTATTTCTAGCATATCAACATACATTTCAACATCAAGAAAGCAAGCTCCAATTTGCCTGAAAGAGAGTGGGAAGAAGGACATAATGAGCTTCACTGTCACATCTTCCATTTTCTTTCAGCAAACTCTGAACTCAAAATTGACCTATCAACCATCATTACAACAGAATTAAATAAATCAGTAGCTGATTAACTAAAGTGTTAAATCATGGTGGCGTTACCATAGGTTACAGGTTATTATCACATTGTAACATTTTATATATATAGACTGAGTATTTACGTCTCTCTATATTGTGACAGTTTAAATCAGAGCATTGTTTGACATTGCTTATACATACAGACACAAGAAAAGACAGTTAACACTTGCCCTGTTCAGTTGGCTTTATTGTAATTTACCACATGTAAAGCACATACAGAGAATTAAAATCACATTAGGGGGCAGCAGAGGGAGGGAAGGGGAGAGTTCAGGTTCCTGACAGGTTCTTCTCATCCATGTACATTTCATTGCATTGTTGACTGTGTGTTGACCTGCATGTGACAAATACATCGAGACTTAGTAACAAAACTTTATATTGTGTCTTTCCAAATAGTTCTCACACTACAGATATATTTTGTAAGTTATTTTGAAGGCCCAAACAGAAGCAATGCATTTGTGGCTTTCCTGCACCCTGTTAGCCAGTACTGTAGCACAAATTATGTAAATGCATGAGTCACTCACAACGATGGGTCAACACTTTCAAGCCATTTTCCTCTTGGTGCATCTCCAAAATGAGCGTTTCAAAATTAATTTAGCAGAAGCCAGCCTGCAACTCTATTTGAAATCATTACTCACTCCCCTTTGGTTTGTTCTATTATTGCTGATTAATTACCTAATCTAATAATCAGATACGTGGCGTTGTGTCTTGCAGAGACAAAGGAGATTGCATGTGTTTTCTCCATATGAAATAAACTATAGTGGTTGATGAGGAGGCGTCCTATTAGTTGCACTGTTGTGAGGGATTGTGGTTTTAAATTAGTCGCCCGCTGATCCACAAGAAGGATGACAACAGGGGAAGAGAAATCGCCTGTTTGCTAATTTCTGCTTGATTGCATAATGCAAAACAAGCAATAACATCTTGATGCAATATTAATTTGAAGGAGCCTGCTGTTTTTGTTGATTTAACAGTTGTTCGGGGAATTTAAGTTTCCGTTTGATCATTTTGTCTATTAGTAATAATCAGTTTAGCTTGTCAATTCTACTCCATGTAAAGCACATTAGTAAGTAAGTAAGTAAGTAAGTAAGGAAGGAAGAAAGGAAGGAAGGAAGGAAGGAAGGAAGGAAGGAAGGTTTATTTATATAGCACCTTTCACAAAGTGCGTTACAAAATCACAATGGAAGTACAAACAAAGCACAGTTTCAGCCACAAAACATGATGGTCATAAAACAACCTTTAATCCACTGGAATTTCAAATTCTTTCTGAAACAAGCAGGTTTTCAGTTTTCTCTGAAAAGCACTAACAGAATCAAGCAAACGTAAGGAAGGCGGAGGATTGTTCCAGAGCGTCGGCGTGAGACCTGGAAGGAGCGATCTCCTCTGGTCCTGAAATGAGTACGAGGAGTCCATGAGAAGGTTCTGATCCAGAGACCTCCTCCGCCTCCGAGAGCAGGTATAAGGACACAAGTCTCTAATGTAGGAGGGAGACTGACCACGCAAGGCTCTGGGGGTCAGCGCCAGGATTTTAAAATGGAAACTTTGGTGCAAAGCAAAACAATTTATGTATCAATGTCAATTTCAACTCATCGCGCTTACCTGGAATAAACTGACCCTGATGCATAGTTCTAACTACTAATGCTAGTATGATTAAAATCTGATTGGTTTATCCTGCACATGCGATATATGATGTGAACCAATCCCGATAAATTAGCTTATTTTTGTGAGTTACGGTTACTAGAGAGTCAAGTTCCCGTTTCCGGTTGGGCAGTAGAGGTTATAAATCATGTACTGGATAAAGACAAAAGCAAGTGAAGCCCATTTTAGGCCAACATGTATTCAGTACTGGCCAATCCTTGTAAATGGGACAGAATCTTGTAATGGATTCTTTCGAATGAGCGTGAGCATAACTGGACAACAAATAATCATTTCTGGCATCATGTATAGTTAGGAAACACTGGCAAAACCCTGCTTTTGGAACTGGAACATGTTGCTGTAGAATTGAAAAGCAATTAATCCCAATTTTGTGTTGAAAATGTACTCCTTACATAGAATAGTGGGTAATTGCAGAAGAACAGTGTCCTAGTAATTATTACACTTAAAGGAACAGGCCACCGTTTTTAAATACTGATATGTTCTTGCCTTAGCTTAGACGAGTTGATGTGTAACTGTCTGGTCTTTACGTGTGCGCTCAGTCACGTGAACAGGAAGAAAAACGTGGAAGAGCTTGGTCGCTTCTAACTTCACCTCCGTTTGGATCCATAGATGAGAATAGGTGAGGCTATATGCTAACGCTGTCTGTGCTCTGTTTACATGACCGAGGGCACGCGTAAAGACCAGACAGCTACACATCAACTCGTCTAAGCTAAGGCAAGAACATATCTCAGTATTTAAAAACGGTCGCCTATTCCTTTAATGTCATGCAACGACCGCAATCAGAATTTACAGTGAAGAGACAACCTGGTGAATGAAGCTGGACATCTAATCTCACCTATGACACCTAATTAGTCGTTATTCTCTCTCCTCTGATCTTTACAAGCCACTGCAAATGTCAAAGACACGGTCGGCTTTTACAGGAAAGTTCACCGCCATCATACAGTATATAGTTAGTTTTTCCCTTGTTGCTGCAGATACTGACTGCAGGCTCACTCGCGCTGTATCCGTCTGCTTTGACATTAAGAGTTGTCAGCTCACGATGTTCCACTATTGTAATGAAAGGAGAAAAACGTTATTATGGGGCAGCCATTTTTTAATCACTTCATATTTCGGGCTTCTCTCAATTGTCAATGCTCCTCCTTTATAATGTGAACAGTGAACCGAATCTTAATGATGCACATCTAATCGCAATTTCAATACCATTCTGTAAATTCGCTATGAGGTATTTTTCCAAGACAACGCAGCCATAGCTCTACACATAATTGTCTATACCTGCAAAGTTGTACATCAAGGAAATCGTTTTAGTTTTCACGCCATGCCAGTTCGTGGAAGCGTGTACTCACCATTGAAACCGTCGTGCTAACTCTCTGAAGGAAGTGATGGTGCAGTGACAAAAAATATGCAGCACAGTGGGCATTTTGCACCCCAAATGTGCTGAGAGGGGCTTTGATCCTGTTTCAGTGGCATCGCTTCAACACAAACCGCACAGTCCTGGAGCGCATTTCTGAGTGCGTTATTGAAACAGCCCCTACACACAGCAAATAGAAAAAAAAAAAAAAAGCAATCACTACCCCATCAGTTAAAAATGCCACAAATGTATGGACCATTTTTGAGGGTTTAGAGTTGGTGAGCAGGTTGAAATTTCAAGGCTTATTTTTTCCTGGCTCGTTAAATGCATTGTTCTCACTTCAGGAGAAACGTTCTTTGATTATATTGAGCCATGTAATTAAATAAACCCCCACTTTGCATTGGATCGTAGCTTTCTATAATGTTCATCAAGGGTTTGGGAGTAATACAATTTTTCCACACATGTGTCCTTTACATGTTGTAGAATTTACTTCATGGTAGAGCGTGTCGTCTTACACCTTTCCCACTTTGGCTTATGTTCGTGAGAGTGTGCTGACAGAGGGAGGGGCAGATGGCACAAATTGGCAGCCTCGCTTCTGTTGATCTACCCCAGGGTAGCTGTGGCAACAATATCCTCACTGCATGAATGAATGCAACGAAGAGCGTATTTGAGTGTCCAGAAATGAGCTAGACAAAAACAGTGAATTCTTGGAGTACTTTCATCACACAAAAGTTAGTAAGAAAGCGCTTTATCTGTTTTACGAAATTACGTTCAGATGTTGGGTTAGTCCTGAGCCAGTGCCGCCATTGTGGGCCAACCTGACTAGCATGGTGTCCTGCACTGGTCAGCTCCTCCACCTCCTCCTTCCTCTTCCTCCTGCGCAGCTCCCTCCGCTCCCCAACAGTCAGACCATAGCAGACGAATATAATCCGTCTTATTCTCCTCCAGTGAACGAACATTAGTCAGAACAACAGTAGGGATCAGGTTCAGGTTCAGGTTTACTTTATTTGTACCTATAGGTAGATTTGTCTTGCAGCATTGGACAGATTTGGTGTCAGGACAAAACAGTATAATACAGTAAAACACATGAACACAGGCACATCCACAAACATTAACATATTGGCTCGCCAGGATACTTGGTAGGAAAACCTATTCAGTGCCACTGTAGCAACAATTGATCTAATACCAGCTAGAATCCCTGCTGAGAGAACAAAATTGTTAGAAGATTTGTGTCTTGCCCGGATACCTCCTCGTTTGTCCCTTATTTGTTTCATTTTGCTCCTCTTGTGACGCCTCACTGTGCAGCAGGTGTGGGGGGCTCTTGGTGTCTCTTCAGTGTTTCAGAAGAAGAAATCTGTTGGGCTCAAAAGTCTTTAGCTCATTAGCTAGCTGTTTGTTTACTTACAAAACCTTACACTGAACCTCATAAAAACACACACATGTACTAAAGTATCCAGTAAAACAATCTGGAGCGCAGAAACTTCAAATGCAGTTTGCAGAAAAAGTAATTCATATTGCTTTGAAGTTCTCTTATACACATAATCATTTTGATATTCCGTCCACCGTGAGTAAATCTATGGTTACAATGAGTATTAATTTACTATACAGAGTTTAAAAATGTTAAAATTAAGTATTTTCCTCCCAAGCAATGTCCTAATGTGTAGAATGAGCCCAGACCTATTCACCACAATTGCCTCTAAAATCCTGCACTGTCACTCAAAAAGTTGTTACTTCGGGCCCGAAGTGCCGTCATGCACGAGTTTAATATAGAAACTGCAGTTACATGTAAGACCTGAGGTGGCAGTAGTGAGTATAACATGACCAACTTGCATTTAGTCTCTTTAACTTCTATCAATTTTCTTGCTCCTCCTGTCAACAACTCATAAATCAGACTTTTATGCTGTAACTGTCACTCAGTACTCAAGTCACTACGTAATTTATTTTATTTAAAAAAACATTTCTTGAGAAATTATTTGGATCACTGTTTTATACTTCTACTCAAACTAAAATCATCGTGTTTTGGCTCCTGCCTCTGCTTACGTACACATAACCCCTTTACGATGCTATGTCTTTTTTAGAGTGCAGATCTCAGTGCTGTACAGTGCAGTGCGTGGGCGTTGCTCTGGGTACCCCCCTGTTCCACGTGCCTCTCTCTCTCCAGGGGCTGCAGTGAATCCGCCCCCGCGATGCTCCCTCCTCCAGCTCAGCCTCGCTCCGACGCAACGCTCCCTTTTTAGGACTGGAGGCTGCTGTGGCTTAATCAGGGCTTGCCTCTGAGCGATAGTGTGTGCGCAGCAAGCAGGGGAGACGCGCTAAAGTCAATGAAAGAATAGAGATGGTTATGGCTTATGGTGAAGATGTACTTTATTTGACTGCAGGCGCAAGATCTAGACCGCTGCGCTGGAGTATGAGTTTAAGCTGGAAAATATTTGCCTTTTTGAAGATGCTGTTGTCGTCCATCACCATAGCACCGTATCTAACAAATGATCTACAAATAAGTAACATGCAAGATATGCCAGTTACTTGGGGGGGTTAGGTTTAGTGTAAGGGGTTATGATTAGAGTTAGGAACGGCAAGTGGGATGCAAATTGTGTTTCAGGCATATTTATCTTTGACATATTTTTTAGAAACTAGCAGGTCTTGGCTTTCCAATGAGGTATTACACTGGCATATAGGCTGTAAGCTCTCCTGTCAATATGCTTTGAGATTCCCCTCTGGGGCCAGGACTCCCCTGAAAAAGAGATTCTTAATCTCAGTTGGACTATCCTGGTTAAATAAAGGTCAATAAAAATAATAAACAATAAAATAATTTGGATATGCATAATTATAGAAAATAACCGATGCTTAATTTGTAAGTTAGTAGTTTCAGGAACACTTTTGGGCTGATGTGATGGATTCAGGGAACAGGTCAGAACAATTGCCGGAACACTCTCATTAAACACCATTATATCAGATCAAAGCCTCCTGAATATTTCTCGGATCCTATACCCTGAAAAACTGACAATTGGGGGAATGTGTTCTCCCAAACGGGGAATCAAATTAAGCACTGAAAATAACTCTAACTTTAAACCTAATCCTAAAATAGCAGTTAAAGCAGTACTAAGTAACGCATGCCCCTAGAGGCCATAAGCGCCACTGCAGGTGTCGTAGCATGTTACATATTTTTGTCATTGTCTGTGAGCGTAAATACTACGCTGAGGATTTATTAAGGTAAACAAATTACTTAGTATTGCTTTAACAGGTTAAAAAAATTATGCTTATTTGACTAAAACGGGCAATGTACAGCACAGTTTTAACCTGTAGTTATCAAACTTGTTGTTCTAGTTGACTAATAGATTTTTAAAAATGGAAACCAGAGTGTCAAAGATTTTGACAGCAATTAGAAAGGTGGTTTAGGTCTAATTTACTTCCACATTTAGTCATTAACACAGCCTTTTGAACAAAGTTTGTCCCATTCAACAAATATCTACACCCCCCTTAGTACAGCTTCAAAGTTGTGTCATCATAAAAAGGAGACCTGTGGTTCTTGGAGGAAAACATTTGTACAGTTGACAACTTGAGAATCTTTTGGAAACTCCTTTATGACTGAGCGCCTGCACAAAATTAGCTCGTCATGAAACACTGTTCTTCATCTGATGTTTCTAACCAGACATATGTGAGTACTAGCGTGTGATCACTGGCCTCCCCTCCTCCACTCACTGATCCTGACAGAATAATTAAATCAGAATAGATCATCACCACTTTAGCGCCTATTGTTTATGAAAAAGACCACGAGCAGAAAGAGTTATTCTGTGAAAATGAGTGGGCCATGACAGGGAGCACAGTTGCAGATGGAGGCAAACTTCTTTCATAAGTGTCTAATGCGCACATCGGCAAAGTCATCTGGCGGTGTTATTGCTGTGGCAGGAGCGCCGTGCCCCCGGGGAACAGGACCAATCCATCACCACAATTAGCCTGAGGTTTCCCTCCGCATCAGCTGCAGAGACTCTCCCTCTCTCTCCTTTGGCGATTTATCAAAAACTACATTCCCTCTGTACTATGTTTTATCTTTCTGACTTTAACTTTGGTTTGCTGTTGTGAAAGGACAGGAGAACTGCTTCGTTGTTCTTTTGAAATATATAGGAGTCGGCAGAAGCACGGTTTGTGGAGACCAATAACCTCAGAAGTCAAGTTCAAGTTTACACCCCTGTCGTTGTGACAGACCCTTAACTCATGGCTGACACTTTCACTTCACAGCAAGAAGGTGCAGGTGTGTGGAGTTTTCATGTTCTCCCTGTGTCTGCGTAGGTTTCCTGTCGGTGCTCCATTTTCTCCCACCAATTCAGCACATCAGGAGTTATCCATCAATGTAGAAATGTTCATGTATCGTCGACTGGACTTGGGTTGATTTAGTTGAGGACGTTTTGCTTCTATCTTTAGAAGCTTCTTCTCGCTCTTGTCGTCTGTGTAAGACTAGAAAAGGCAGAAGCTGGGGATCTATTTTACTCTCGTGCAGGTATCACTGGCCATCTCCTCATTTAACTTGGCTTTAACAAAACATGACAAAAATAGTTGCTTATTTCTGTACTGAATATGATTTGTATTTTTTTTTACTCTATACTGCTTTTACAATTATCATGCAATTGTATTTCAGTGTCATAAAGGTAAAAAAAAAAGGATTTTTTCAATGAAACTCATGGATGGTATTGTGTCTCAGGGCTCTTTGAATCACTGGCATCAATCTCAGACAGCTGTGATAATTAGTTGTCAGGTAAGCCCAGTGAAGGGAAAAACTACTGAGAAAGGACATTCCACATTATTAAAGGGGCTAGATGCAAGTTGGCCATTTTATACTCACTACTGCCACCTCAGGTCATACATGTAACTGCACCTTGTATATTAATCTCATGCATGATGGCAATTCGGACCCGAAGTAACACCTTTTTGAGTGACAGTGCAGAATTTTAGAGGCAGTTCTGGTGAATAGGTCTGAGCTCATTCTACACATTAGGACATTGCTGGAACATGCAGGGGGAGGAAAATACTTGATTTTAACATTTTTAAACTCCATTTGGTCCCTTTAAGTAAAAAAAAAAGTCCCTGTTCAAGCACTAAGGGAAAGAAAAGGGTCCTACATTTTGATGTTAGGGAGACTCCAGAGGCACCAGCAGCTTCAAATACCAGTTGGCTGCTTTGTAGCAGCTGTTCTCTTAATCTGATGTATTTGTCTGGCAGAAACCGTCCTCATTGTGCCTTTATCTGCACAAACCTGTGTGTGCTCTGAATCAGTCATGAATCTCTTAACAGTACGATGATTACGCTGAATTTTTCATGAATTTCATATTGAAGGTTTTCATACCTAGACCAAGACATTCAACTATTTCACGCTTTTCAGCAGAGAGATCCTTTTTCTTTCCCATATTGCTTGAAAATGATGGTCTGCTTAATAAAGTGGAACATCCTTTTTCAGTAGTTTTTCCCTTAACTGGGCTTACCTGACAACTAATTATCACAGGCGTCTGAGCTTGAAAGAGCCTTTAGACATAATACCATCCATGAGTTTCATTTTTTACCTTTATGACACTGAAATACAATTTGCATTATAATTTTTAACGCAGTGTAATACTAAACACATCTGTCAAAACCAAAATCTTCATATTGCTGTAGTTAGTGCATGATTTGTAAATGAGAAGTTACAGAAACACTTTTAAGCTGGTGTGTTGATTAAGGAAACAGGTCAAAAACTATTTCTGTAACACAACCATCACACACTATCATATCATCTGAAATACAGTTGTTCCCGGATCCTTTTCCTTCACTAATTGAGAACTGGGTGAGTGTGTTCCTCCAAACAAGTGGATCAGATTAACAACAGTTAGTTAAAGTGTCTCAAAGTCTGTGCTTTTCAAAGGTGTAATATTGTGAAAATATCTGTTTCATAGTGGCGAGTCTTTATTGCGCAGTTGTTATTATTTCAGAATCTCCCACTAATCCCACTTTAATGCAGCACCGCTCTGAAAAAACTGCAGCAATAAAAGGTCCAGAGATGTCCGTGGGTGGAAATCGAACAGCCTCCTTGCCCACATAGAAAACAATAACAAACGGCGAAGATTTATTACTGATCAAAGTTTATAATACAGGTTTATAATACGGACTGTGTGGAAAGTGAAAAAAGCTTGTAAAACTACTAAGGGATAACACAGATGTAATTCACTACAGTTTTCACTTTAGAGATGTTGTCCTGTTTCTACACTGCGAGACCAAAAAAAAGTTACGACCTGGATTTAACTAACTGTTATGATCTGGGGCTGCAGTTGGTCAGGTCTAGGTTCAGCAACACTATGTGCCCAAAGAATGAGATCAGCTGACACCCTGAACATCCTGAATGACCAGGTTATTCCATCAATTCCCCAGGGATATTCCAAGATGACAATACAAGGATTCATCACAGTGTTTCAGGGAGCACAAGACAGCATTGGTCACTACAGAGTCCAGATCTTAACGCCATTGAGAATCTTTGGGATGTGCTGGAAAAGGCTTTGCTTAGTGGTAGCACTCTCCCATCATCAATACAAGATAGTCCAATTAATGTATTTAATGTATTCCAGACTATAAGTCACACTCTTTTGGTAAAAAAAAAAAAAAAAAAAATGGTATTCAAGCAATAAAAATAATTGTGGAAGTGAGCGAGAAACTTGAGAGGGACTGGCAAAAAGTGGAGGTTACCCTTACTGCAATGAAGAAAACCAAGTTTATTGTGTGCTAGTGGGTGCTTGAACAACGTGCTGCTGGGAGAGGCTTGTCAACAGTGCAGTTTCGCCTCCAGGCCCAGGTAGTTGCTAAGGCTGGTGCGACTTATACTCTGGAGTGACTTATTAGGTCTCCTATTTATGATGCTATTTTGTCCTTATAGCCAGACCTTTATGTTGATTTGCATAAAGAACATCGAACAGAATGTGATAAGGAAACATCAAAAGCTTGTACATGAGCCACCAGACCACAAGCAGAACAAGAACAGCTGAAGTTTGCCATATCAGACCACTACAAGAGGGAGAACATCTCATGGATTGGGATAATGCCCATGTAATCGGCGCAGAAAGCAACAAATACCACTGTTGGATTAGAGAAGCCATCGAGATCCGGAATCGCGCCCACCCCCGACTGTGAATGGGGACGAAGGGGCGTACTAACTTTCCCAGACCTTGGACGCAGTTCTGAAGAAGTCAAACTGCAGATCGCGCTGTCAGCCTGCTATTACAAGCAGGAAAACAGAGCCAAAAACTGTTTAAAATCAGCTGACCAGACACGTCACAGTTGTAGCTGAAACTGTCAGGCATGAAATCAACATAATCAACATAAAGGTCTGGCTATAAGAACCAAAAAGCATCAATACGATTTGGTGAAAAATGTTTGCAACGCTGGTTTGATTCAGTCTTGTAAAATTAAGAGAATATGGTGGGAAAAAGTGGGACATGGAGGAACAGAACTGAGAAAACAACAAATGCTTAAAGGATAAAGGCTGGTATATCAAGCACACCTTATCAACAAGGATTGGAATTAGAAAAGCTGGATCATTTTGAGTCAAGGATAACAAAGGTGCAAGTGTTATCACCTCTTCGTACACTACAACTGTCTACCGTTCGACAGTTGCCGTTTTCTGCTGATTCACTGTTGCTCCCACATGTGGCACAGTTTGAGAGAGAGCGTTGACAGCGATGTGTGTTTATTCAGTTAGATTACCTGCCTGTCTCATCCTCCTAATCCCCTCACACGAGCCATGGGACACTGTGAGGATGATTGACAGCTCTGCTCCTCCCTGACGCCACCGCAGCCCCCCCTCTGGGACCCTGGCGATGGGACGTCCTGACAGTCAGGCAAAAAGTGTACCTGTCACTCTAATTAGGCTCAATGCACAAGACTAACAGGCATGAATGTAATCACAGTGTAGGACAATTATACAGAACATGCTGTGTAGTTAAGAACAAATGGACTGTGCAAAAGTATAAGTTAGAATAAAGTAAGTTGCATGAGATTCAAATAATTTTACAAAAAGATGAAAATGGCAGTGTCATTAAAACTCATTTATTACACTGTGGATTAAATATAGTGGCCATCATAGATCTACACGCTGCATTGAGTGAAAGAGAAATGAACGGCATGAGCTTTTAGTACAAGTATGAATTAACATTAGTTCTCTCAATTACTTTGACACAGTAATGGTATACCAAGAGCATGGCAGAGTGGTTAGCAGCAACACAACACTCATAGAGCGAAGTCTGTTCTGTTTCACTTGCCATTGTGCACACCCCACTCAAGGCCCATAGTTGTGGTAAAAACACTACAACCGCTACAAACAATCCTGAATAAATGAGAACGTTTCTGCAACAGATTCACAACTGTGGCCAGGACTCCTCATTATTGGAGGAGATTTCTTTTGCAAAATTGACCTTTTAGATTTTAACCATGTTATCAGGTTGTTCCCTCTTCAAAAAAATCAAAACATACCTGGAGAAGAATTCCACTTTATTCAAGCAGTTTTAAGGAATCCTTCACTTTGGCCATTTCTTGTTTCACTGCTGAAACACTCGGATCTGTATTTCCTGGATTTTGTCGCGTCATATGGAACAAAAAAGTCCTCCACATTTTTCAAAGCCGATTGGCCCCATCTTATATTTATAAACGCAGACTGTCGATCAGACTTGGGCACTGAAGGGGGCGCTGTGAAATCTTCAGCTTCAGACCTGACGCAGTGAGTGGGCTGGACAGACACCGCATGGCAAGGATGATGTTATGTAGAGAAACCTTTTCCTCCGGGCCAGACTTGAATATTTTTCGTGGGCCGGAGGGGGTTGGAGAGCGTGGAGAGCCCTGCGCTCTATGATACCAGTGCCAGAGCGGGACCATCAGTATATTCTGTTTCTCTCGGGACACGGAACTCACAGTGGTACAAATAAAGTTTGTACTTGGTCTTTTCAGAGCTTAAAGGGACTAGATGCAAGTTGGTCATTTGTATACTCACTACTGCCACCTCGGGTCTTAGGCGAAACTGCATGGTTCTATATTAAGCATGACGGCAATTCGGACCCAAAGTAACACCTTTTTGAGTGACAGTGCAGGATTTTAGAGGTCTGAGCTCATTCTACACATTAGAACATTGCTGGAACATGTAGGGGGAGTAAAATACTTAATTTTTAAAAGGATGTATCCTAAATGCTAAATGAAGTACATGAAGATGAAGAGGCTTTAGTGCTGTTGCAGCCCACCACGCAATAGTCGACTTTTTGTTTTTGTTTTCACCCTATAGAGCCTGGACGCAGACACAGGTGCAGTAGGTGTGTGCATGTAAGATAACATCCTTGTTTGGACCAACGCTGTTGTTGCGCCAGATGGAAGACAGGGCCTATCATCATCAAAGTGTGTTTGTTACAATGTTTATATTACAATTTGGCTTTGCTTGCCATTATCAAAAGTGAAAGCTTCTTTTTTACTATGTCCAACTGCTGCCTGCAGAGAGGGATCTCCAGGACAATTTGAAACCAGCCCAGTCTCTCACAACTTACTGTCTTTGCGTCGATAGATAATATTGCACATTTTAAAACGTCAAATATCAATGTTTCGTTTGGCATTCAATAAACCAAAGAATTTTAAGTCTCAATTTGACATTACAGGATTCAGAATGGGACTCCTGCAACACAATAACACAAATAAAAATGGCCAGATAAATGAATTGAAGCACTGTAAAGGATGTTAGTCTCAATGGGATTTTTGTTTAATTCTCTAAATATGTCTTTGCTAAACACAGTGGGGTGAAGTAAGTAATAGAAATGTGAAAGTAATGACCATTTATGTGGGAAAAGAGAGGTATTCAGGGGCTTCATGTCTTTGATACGGCGCAGATGTGAACTGCTCTCATTCAGCCGGCCTCATGCTGAGATAATCACACTATAATCTATGGCCTCAGTCGCTGCTATGAAAAATGTCAGCACTAGACATTCATTCATTATTGATATTCAAATAATGTGCTGTAAGGTGAACGCCACGTCCCTTTGAAGCAATATTTTACAGGAAGAGAGGCCAAGTGCCCCAGAAAAGCCACGATTATGTATCTCCTTTGTCATAAATCTTACTTAAGAGCAGAGTGAATGTGCAGGTGCTCGGTGGACCCCAGTATAATCAGGTCAGGTTATGAAGAAGTGGGCATCTGGTTATAGTTTGTCCTAAACCCTTGGAGCCACTGGAAGTCCTGTAGGAGAGAGTTCCCTAAATCTGGGAAATTCAGGATATAAATAGAGGAGCTTTTCTCTACTCGTAGTATCTGGGTATCTTCTACAGCTTTTTAGTCCTCTTTTAGTCCTCTCAAACAAATAAAGAGGAAGCGCATACATTGAAAATTGTTGTCAGGGTCCAAATGCATTCCTGACTTTCTTAAAGCATTGCTAGCACCCCAATTCTTCATAGGGATGAGTTTCATAACAATCAGGGAGCAATACTGTCACGGTTAAAAATAACAGCCACCTGCTAGTTTACAATGCTGCAAGGTTTGTAATTACATAGACTGCGCAGGTTTTCACAAATGTCTGCTTTTACAATATTCTGGAAAAAAACTCTAGGAAAACAATTAGGTAAAGGGGCCTCCGTATAGCCGCTAGTCTCCCATTAGAAAGCATTGCACTTTAGACACGTTAAGCACAACTTTAAAGCCTGGTTTCTAATTTTCCTAAACTTTCTACAGCCAGATATTCCTCCTGTAATAACGCTGGGTTAGTTACAATTAAAGAGACCATGCTGGTTTTCGTAAGAAATTGTCGTATACTAATGAGAGCAGGACATTGACTGACAGGACGTTAGCATTAGAGCTAATGGCGCGGCTCTGATTGAATACTACATGTCCCGCAAGGACCGAGTCTACAGTGAAGATATCAACATTATCGCCTTTTTAGGAACATGCTCTGTCACAGCAGGGTAGGAGGAGTCTGTAAATCCACCATGATTTCCCGCCCGAACATAGTTATTATGGCAAACGATGAGTGGGAAGGAGCTGTCTATTAATCTTTACGGTCTATGGTCTCTGCCTCCAGAGAGATGAAGACGAGGCATGTGCTGATTGTAAAAGAGCAAAGAGTCAGTGCAGATCAGTTGGGACCTTCTAGAACCTAAAAGATCGAGGCTTATGTTTGGGAATGTTTTGGATAAAGATTCTAAAACATAATTACATTTACAGGCTCTTTATTTATTTATAACAGTATACAATTATATTTTATTTTATTTATTTGTTTATTTATTTTGGAATCCCCATTAGCTTCCACCATGGTGGTTGCTAGTCTTCCTGGGGTTCCGATTAAAAAAGAAAATTGCCAGTGAGACATTACAATGAATAAATATACATTTTTTTCACAGAAATTTTAGCAGAAAATAAAAATGTACAATCACTAAGACAGTAGTTCATTGATAGAATTATAAAGTGATCGTGTCAATTATGCCATTGAAAACAACAAAAACAATTAGAAATGCATTTCATTCAAGAGCATATTGAAAATGCATTATTTCATTAAGCATTTTACTTTTTTCTTACAAGATTGTGCTGTTGGGAGCTCCCTGAGCTCTTTTGGCAGCTCATTCCATAGTGCATTGGCTCTGTATGAAACAGATTTCTTTAAAAAAATTTGTTCTAGGATGAGGTAGGACCAAGTCCGCTCCACAAACATTGAGGTTGACCAGTCAGAATGGTTTTATTTAGAAATAAATATATAAATGTGGGCTATTTTGAATTACATTTAAAATGATTATTAAGGACTAGGATTAGGATTAGTAAGTAATACTTTAATAAGTCATTTGAGAATATTTCATGAGCAATAACATTGTCTCAGTTTAGGCTATATTTTAGTTTTATGAAACAAAAAGTTATTTTTTTTTTTTTGTTATTTAAGTATTTATTTGATTTTTAACATAATCAAAGCAAAAAAAAACAAAACAAAAACAGCACAGACTGAACAATACAGCAAAAGTATACATCACAAAAATAAATGCAGACTTTAAAGTGTCTGACCTTTCAAATAAGACATAAACACATCCCATACTTGAAAATAAGACTCCTTCCGATTCTGTAGCTTGGCAATTAATAACTCGTATGATGTAGTATCTGTCATGGATTTAACCCATTCCCTATAGAGAGGAGCTTCTGGATTTTTCCATTTGCGGAGAATCACTCTCGCAGCTAAGATGAAACCTGTTAGGACCAGTGCAAGTTTACTCTTAGATATATTCGGTAAACAGGATCTGTCCCCTAACAGGCAAAGTTGAGCAGACTCAGGGATAGGTGTACCTAGCCATCTCTGTATTGTTGAAATAATTGCTCTCCAAAATGGCTGAATCACTGGACAATCCCACATAGCGTGAATAAATGTGCCTTCGTGACGGTTACATTTCCAGCATAGATTATTCTGAAGGATGCCCATTTTAAAAAGTCTTGTGGGTGTGTAATAAAAACGATGGAGTATCTTATAATGAGTGAGCTTTCCTCGAGCCTCTCTAGTAAACCATCCCATAGAGGAAATTATTGTAAGCCACGTGTCTTTATCGATGTCCAAACTCAGATCTCTCTGCCAAACAAGTCTCAGACTCTCACTTTTGTCATGCACTTCTCTAGATGACATTTTATAGAACATAGAGGCTGATTGGCATTTTCGGGGCAGTTTAAAATAAGTCTGTACCACATTGTCCTGTTCTGATAGTTGTTTAATTAATTTGCTCAAAACACTTCTTAATTGTAGATATTTCCAAAATTCTGATTTATCTACCAGGTCAAATTGTGATTTGAGATCTTGGTAAGATTTAAATATTTTATTCTCAACAAGATCTGCTATATTTGTAATGCCCTTCGACTGCCAGGACCCCCAAAAAATAACTTTCCCCCCTACTTTTATTGCTGGGTTATTCCAAAGTGAAGAATACATTTGTTTGTAAGGTGAAATCCTCAATAACTTGTGAAATTTAGTCCAGACGTTTTTAGAGTGCTGTATAATTGGATTAAACTCCTGGCCTCTCTTTGAGAGTCTTTGGGACAGAACCTCAAATGAACTAAACGGGGCAGTAATTTCTTGTTCAATAGTCAACCATCCTAAATCAGAACCCTCACTTTTGCAGTGCTGCGCAAGTTTACTCATTTCAAAGGCCATGTTATACAGTTCAACATTTGGTAATGAGAGCCCGCCATCCCTTCTTGTTATGTACAGCTTCTGCAACTTTATCCTTGGTTTCTTGCCATTCCACAAATAATCTTTCACCATTTGGTTATATTGCTTAAAATACTCTCCAGGTATTGAGATAGGAAGCATCATTGACAGATAGTTGAATTGCGGGGAAATAACCATTTTCACGGTGTTTATCTTTCCCCATAGGGTTAAGTTCAACTTTTTCCACTTTTCCAGGCTATTCTTGATTTTAGTAAGGAGGGGAGTCATATTAGCCTGCATTATATCTGATAAGTTGGCACATAATTTTACCCCTAAATACTTCATACCAGACGAAATCCACTTAAAATGACCAGCACCAACCATTGCAGGATGACATACTTTAGATACAGCCATAGCCTCTGATTTATGCCAATTAACCTTATAGCCAGAAATTTGAGAGAATAAATCAACCTTATCAAGAAGAGCCTGGGTAGAGGATGCCGGGTCAGACACCAAACAAAGAATATCATCGGCATAAAGAAAAAGTTTATGTTCTCTCCCACCTGCTACTACTCCTTTAATACTCTCCTCCTTCCTTATTGCTGCAGCTAATGGCTCGATAACCAGTGTAAATAAGATTGGAGACATTGGATCACCCTGTTTTGTACCTCGAAATAGCCTAAAAAAGGGTGAAATCAGACCATTTGTCACCACAGCTGCACTTGGTTTTTCATAAATAACCTCAATCCAACGCAAAAAATCCTTCCCAAATCCAAATTTTTCCAGAACACATAATAAAAACTTCCACTCGACTCGATCAAAAGCCTTCTCGGCGTCAAGGGAGAAGGCGGCCACGGGTACATCTTTTTCATGGTTTTGCCAAAACAAGTGAAGCAGTCTCCTAAGATTGTCAGAAGAGGACCTCCCTTTAACAAAACCCACCTGATCAGAATGAACAAGCAAAGGTAAAACTTTTTCCAGTCTCACTGATAAAATTTTTGTAAGAATTTTACAATCGACATTCACTAAGCTAACTGGGCGGAAGCTACCAGGATCTAATGGGTCCTTATCTTTCTTAAGAATCAATGAAATGAGGGCTTCATGGAAAGTGTCAGGGAGACATCCAAGCGCTGCCGCCTCACTATAGAGCTCAGTTAAAATAGGTGCCAAAACATCTAAATTATATTTATAATATTCTATCGGGAGTCCATCAATTCCTGGAGACTTTCCCACTTTCATGGCCTGAACTGCTGACCTAACTTCCGCTTCAGTTATTGGTGCATCTATTACCTCAGCTTGCTGTGTAGACAGATGGGGGAGGTCAAGCTGAGCTAAAAAGTCTTGCACTTTTCGAGTGTCGATTTGCGTATCTGAGGAGTAAAGGTTTGAATAGAACTTCTGAAAAGAGTTATTGATTTCACGTGCTTTCGTTACTACTTCCCCTTGTTCATTCCTGATCCCCGGGATAACAAAAGATGCCTCTTGTTGTTTCAATTGTCTTGCCAAAAGCTTACTTGCTTTTTCCCCATTCTCAAAGAAATTTGCTCTTGTCCTAAACAGAGCATATTCTGCTTTCTTGTTATAAATTTCATTCAAATCGATTTTCAATTTACAAACTTCTTTTAATAATGACTCACTATAGTTTAAAGATAAGCGTGTTTCTTTATCTTTCAGCTGAGATTCTAGAAATATCAGTTTTGCTCTTTCAACCTTTTTCTTCCTGCTTGAGTATGCAATAATTTTCCCCCGAATAAAAGCTTTAGATGCATCCCAGACAGTGCTGAATTTCTCGGTGGATCCTGTATTAATCTGGAAAAAGGATTTAATGTTTTCATTTAACATCTCTGTAAATTCTGGGTTTTGAAATAAAGAAGTATTTAGTCTCCATCTACTGCTCTTAGTTGGCTCCTCCCCAATGATCATATCCAGTACCACAGTTGCATGATCTGTAAGCGCAATGGCCCCAATCTTACAATCCACACAGGAATCACTCATACTAGTTGAAATTAAAAAATAGTCAATTCTTGAGGCCGATTTGTGTTTGTGGGAAAAAAAGGTAAATTGTTTTTCCCTGGGGTTAATAAGCCTCCATATATCCACCAAGCCAAGATCTTCAAGTAGCTGATGAATTGCCTGCCTATCCCTAGGGACCCGTTTGATAAAAGTGGATTTATCCAAAACGCCATCTTGAACTTGATTAAAGTCCCCACCCAATAATATTTTCCCCTCACCAAGCGCTCCCAAAATGCTATTAATTTTGTGAAAAAAGTTGGCATCTTCAGAGTTAGGTGCGTAAATATTACATAAATTTACTCTACTTCCGTTAATTTTAGCTTCAACACAAATGATCCTTCCTGCCTCATCCTTATGCTGGTTTAATATTTCAAAATTCAACCTCTTGTGTACCAAGATTACAACGCCTCGTTTTTGGCTATTAAAACAGCTGTAAAACACGTGGCCTACCCACATACATTTGAGCTTAGCCACTTCAGTATCTGTTAAATGCACTTCCTGGAGATACGCTATGTCTGTCTTTTGGGTTTTAAGATAACTGAGACATTTCTTTCTTTTAACAGGGTTTGACAAACCATTTACATTCCAAGTAACCACTCTGAGGTTTTTAGCCATTGTACCTCTTTTTATCAATCCGCTGAGTGTTAAGAAGTGCAAATATCTCAACATAATCATCAATAGAAGTCACAATACAATAGTAGCATGCTGTAATAGAACTTAAGTCTGTGCAAAACAACCAAACAACCCAACATGAACACCTGAACACACACAAATAAAAAATGAACTGTGTGGATAATCTGAGATGGTCAACCCCCCACCCACACACTCCCAAAAAAATAAAAACAACCAACCATCTCATCCACCCCCACTCTCTATGGTCCGTGAGGCGCAACCACGGATAACCTCCACAAATCCCCCCAACCCCCAAATCCCCTAAAACAAAATTTTACTTCCTACTGTCTATATCAACTTTCGATCCCCTTCAAAAAATAAAACCACAAGGTGCTTTGGAATTCAAAACAAAATGTAACAGCTGTAATAATAATAATAATAATAATACTAAGAAGAAAAGGCAATATTCAAAAAAATCAATAATATATAATATATAATAATAATAATACAGAAACGCACCGGGAGTACCTTGCTCCAAAAAAGTACCTTGTGTATCCCCTCTCGTGTTCAGTTCAGAGTCATGTTCAGATCCAATGTTCCTTCAGGAATAACGGAATAAATTCCGCTCCAGTCCGGGCTGTTCCCTATGGAAGAGCGTGTAGGTTTTGCTCGCTTGACCTACAGTCTGTTAACAAACTCCCTCGCCTTACGGGGATCTTCAAAACTTAGCCTTTCTTTTTGCCATGTAAAACGGAGAACAGCAGGGTAAGCCAGCGTAAATCTTACATCCAACTGGTGAAGCTTCTTCCTGACGTCAGTAAACAGTTTCCTCTTCTCCACCACATCCCTGGTAAAGTCAGGGAAAAAGGAGATCCGGCTGCCGTTCCATAGAATTCCCTCTCCGCCTCGAGAAAGTTGTCTTGCGGCCGCAAGAACTCTCTCCTTCTCCAAGTAGTTGTGAAAGCGCATGACGAAAGGCCTCGGTGGTTTGCCCTCATCCGGTAGCGGACCCGAGGTGCGGTGTACACGCTGGAGCTCCGTCTCCGATAAGTCAATGCCAAGTGCCTCTGAAATGATGGTTCGCACAAGCTCCCTCGGTTTACCGTTCTCCAACTGCTCTTTGATCCCCACAAGACGAACATTTACTCGTCTGTCTCTGTTCTCCATATCTTGTACAGTTCTCCTAAGTTCCTCATATTGACGAGTCTGCTCCCTGGAAGCCTTATCCAGCCGCTCGTTATCTCTTTCCAGATCCATGATGCGTGCATCGGCTTGCTCCAAACGGTCAAATAGCATGGAGACATCCGTTCCCATTTTAGCCTGAGTGGCTTTAACAGCTGAAACATCTGCCTGCACATCTTGTAGAATGCTGCTCACCTGAGCCATTTCACGCATAGCCTTTTCCAAAGTAGACTGCAACTCCGCAATTGCATCCATTGCCACGGGTTTAGAGGGACCCGCGTCTGGTCCGCACTCGTCTTCGGTAGCTAGCATGCTACTGCTAGCCGCACTAGCATTAGCAGCCGCCTGCTTTGCTGCATGCCTCGTTGTAGTCGACATTGTGCCGTCTTTCCCACAAAATCCAGTTGCAACGATGCTCTCACCAAGTGAGATGGCTACTGTGTAGTAGAAAGTAAGGTCTCACTCCAAAAACTTAGGGAAAAATGGGTAATTTGTCGGGAGGTCTGCTCAGGCGGCCATCTCGGTCAGCGGTCACACGTGACTCCCGAAACAAAAAGTTATTAACGGTAAATGGGGGAAAACATTTTAATAAAATCGAAATATTGATTGAAAGCCCTTGTCAGCCCTTGTCTGCCACAAACTTGGAAAGCCAGTTTTCACTTGTTCAAACCGTTTCTTGAAACAGCAGAAGCAATCAAAAGTTCAAAAGATTGATTTTCTTTCCACATTTTTTTCTTCCACAGTCAGAGCCACTAAACTAAAGACAACAGTTCTTAAAATGGTGTTGTTTTGAGGTTTTAACTTTAATCGTGAACTAAGCACCCTGAAAACAAATAAGTATGTTATACTGTGAACAGATCCCTTAGACTCTACACTTCACTCCTTTTCCATTTTCTTTTATGCGCTCATGTCTCCCTGTTGTTATATGAGAGAATTCTGAAATAACTCTCTTGCAAATCATATTACCTCAATCAATTCCACTCTGCTTAATAGCCCATATTCTCTCATTTGTTAAAACTGAATGCAGCACTGTCATTTCCGCGCAGTGATCTGAGTTTCTTTTTTTAATCCCTGAATTGAGTGGCCTTAAGTTAACATGCTGCGGACTCAGCGGTGCGGCAGCGTTACTATGGCGATGCGCGCTGGTTAAGAGTGACTCACCGGCCATTTACCGTAAGCCCGGTCTGCTCGGTCTTAGCCTCCTGAGACTGTACCTGACGTGTGATGCGCTGACTGAAGTGTTGTCGGCATGGCAACGTTTATATTTATGGCAGTGCGATTAAGATATGCTTATTTATCTGGGTTATATATAGCCTTTTGATGACACCACAACATTGACAGCTCAATGACATCGCTTGAATGGAAGAAACTTGGATGGATTAAAGTTGAGTTGAGTATGAATGAGATCGTTGCGTAGTTTTGATTTCATTTTCCATGCTTATTTGCGTGATTTTCGTCCACGAATCACAACAACAGCTATTTTAACCGCTTAACCCCCACCTGAACCAAGCACATTTTCTCCAGTTTTGAACAAAATATCAAAACAGTGACCAAAACAAGGATGAAAATACGACACAAAAAGACAAAAAAAGCAACAAAAGAGCGATGAAAACATGATTCAAAATTGATGACCAAAAGCGAAAAAAGAGCTACAAAAACGTGCCAGAAAAGCAACATTGACACAACTAAACAGTGACGAAAACACAATAAAAAAGCATAAAAAAGCAAGGAAAAAAGGGGATGAAGAAAACAAAACAAAAAGAGAAAAAAATATGACAAACGCGGCATCAATACAGCAAAAAAGTCATGGCTGTATTGGATGTAAGCTCCAAGCAAGAAGCTTTTAGATTTGGGTAAAGCTGAACTGGAGAAAATATACTTGGTTAAGGCTAAGAGGTCTTTTAAAAAGATCTTGTATTGATGATGGGAGAGTGTGACTTCTGTGCAAAGCCTTCTCCAGCACATCCCAAAGATTCGCAATGGGGTTAAGATTTGGACTCTGTGGTTGCTTTTCGGAACCCAGAAGAAGAGTTCCAGTAGAGGGACCACCGTTTTTCCATACTGAGATATGTTCTTACCTGAGCTTAGACGAGTTGATACGCACCTGTCTGGTCTTTGTGCGTGCCCATGGAAGAGCTTGGTCGCTTCTAGCTTCACCCCGTTTGGAGCTATAGGAACATACTGGGAAAGGCCAAATGCTAACAACATCAGACAGGTACGCATCAACTCGTCTAAGCTCAGGTAAGAACATATCTCAGTAAAAGCGGTGGCCTGTTCCTTTAATGAACATCCACATTGTCACAAGCCAGCCAGAATACACGCTTATCCTATTCTTTACAAAGACGTGTAGTCTGGTGATTGACAAGCATAACAACTGATCAGAAAGGATATAACGCAGGCAGGATGTGGTGAATCGATATAAAACTTTTCGAGATTTGACTGACTGTTTGCAAAGTTCCAGATGGTCCTGCTTTTGAACACAAAAAGCAGGCAACCAGATTATAGCTACAAGCCTAATTTACATCCGTAGTCCCAGGCAGATACTATAAATAAAGAAAATACAATGTAACATAAGTACAGCAAAAGAAATGTTAAAAGGCATGCTAGACTGGTTTGCTTTAAGCCACACTTTGAATTGAGTTTTGATTATGGAAAAAGTGGGACATTCCCTGATAGTGAGGGGGAGACTTCTTGGTTTTCTTGTTTACATTTTGTTTGGTTCTGTATGGCCAGTTTGGGATCTCGGAAAGCCAAAAATAATGAGTTAGAATTGTTTACCTAATCTCTGTCAAACCTTACAAGCGTCCCCCCTGATCAAATTAAGTGTAGTCTTTGTCTTTGGAACCTCACTTAAGATTCATGAAAGCTATTCTTTTTAATTTCAGTCTAGTGTGAATCGACGAAAAAGTCATGTAAATTTACTGGACTAAATCTAAAATACAGGAGTGGCTATTGATACAGACATTTCATTTACTTTATGTTTTCATGTATTGTTATATGGCCTTTATTTAAACGGGAAAGTCCCACTCCAAATGTACAAGTACAGTATAAGATGAAATGATATGACTGTGGAGTCAGGAACTCCTGAGCAGCTCGTCACCCTCAGAGTTTGCAGCAGGGTGTTGTGCCTTTATGATACATGTTGCGGCGTGTGCGTGCGGTAGTGTCTGTTCGGTGACCCTCGCTGCACACACGCACGCTCACTGCGAGGAGAGCGGAAAAAAACGCAGGAGCCCTTAAATGTCGCATTACTCAGCACGGTAACTATGCGCTCGACATGCGATCTGTCAGAGCGCATCACCGTCGCCTACTGAGCATGTGCAGAGGGGCCTCCAGCTCCGCACGTGCACCCCCACACGCATGAGATCCTGCCAGACCTCCAGGCTGCAAGATGCAACTTTAATCGGCCTTTTCCCCCTATTCTATTCCCTATTCTTCCGCTAGCAAAGTTAAAACTTACATTGACTTGCCGGTGTTGTTTTTGTTATGTACTGTATCTGATACGCTATTCTACAATTTGAGCCTTTATTGTTGTTTGGTGCTTTTCCTGGTTTAGACGCAATGTAGTCCAGTTTATATCAACGCTAGACCCTTTTGAAACCCATTGTAGTTCTGATTTGATCTTGACTGATCTGGTGGTAATTGTGGTCAGATACAACCAAAATCAAAGTGCTGTTCAAAAGTAGACTGTTCAAAATCCTCTGTCTGACTCAAAAAAGAGTCGCCACCTGGATCTAGCTAACTATTGTGATCTGCTGTTGCTGCAGTTGCTCAGGTCTAGGTTCAGCAACACTACGTGCCCAAAGAATGAGATCAGCTGACGACCTGAGCATCCTGAATGACCAGGTTATTCCATCAATGGATTTCTTCTTCCCTGATGGCACTGGCATATTCCAAGATGACAATGCCAGGATTCATCGGGCTCATATTGTGAAAGAGTGGTTCAGGGAGCACGAGACATCCTATTCACATATGGATTCAGAGGTCAGATCTTAACCTCATTGAGAATCTTTGGGACGTGCTGGAGAAGATTGTGCAGTGGTCACACTCTCCCATCAACATAACCTTGTAAATAATTGCAAATCTTTTGTTATTGCAAAAACTTAAAGGGGCTAGATGCAAGTTGGCCATTTTATACTCACTAATGCCACCTCAGGTCATGTGTGTAACTGCAGTCTCTATATTAAGCTTGTGCATGACAACTTTATGCGTGACAGTGCAGGATTTTAGAGGCAGGTGTGATGAAAAATTCTGAGCTCATTCTACACATTAGGACATGGCTGGAACATGTAGGGGGAGGAAAATACTTAGTTTTAACATTTTTAAACTCTGTATAGTCCCTTTAATGGAACAATGCCACAGGGAATGCACACTGTTATCAAACCTAAAGGCATCCCTAACAAATATTAGACCTTTTTTGGTGTTGGGCAATATCTTTAATTGAAAAGATTGAAAACCAGTGAGGTAGACATTATAGTTTAAAGGCACACTTCGTAACATTTTGGACAATACTGTTGCCGTCAACACAAAACATGCTCCCAATGACCAGCTCGACACAGAAAAAGTTTTTTTTTGGGTAATCAAAGAATGGATTTGGATGAGGACCAAACCTGTTTAAATCTCAAATTCTGAAAACATGTTATTAAGTGCCCAGTGTAAAGGCTGGACACACTTCAATTGACAATTTTCTCCACTGTTGAAACTAAATTCTGCATAATTTCTTGGCAATGTTACCAGTGCCCATACTGTCAACACTTTTTATCCATTAGGTCTGCTGCTGCAGCCCAAGTTGGATGGAAAGTTGGATGAAAATTACCCAGGCAAACTTACAAATAAACACACTGAAGTTTGCGTGAAAAGGCTGACAAAGGTTTTCAACGCACATTTAAGTATTGACCGTACATGCTGCACCCCTGAGTTTAACCATGCGTGAAATGCCCGTAGATAAGATTCTAAAAGTCCCATTTGTTATCATCCAGCTTTGAGGAAACCACTATTGCCGAAGAAAACAGAAAAAAAAGCTCTTTTATCATTCAGTGCTGCTTCAGTGGACCTAAAGCTTTACACGCTCTCTGAGTCGGAGATAGCTATGGCACATCTTGGCTTTAACTTTCTCAAGATTTGCTTTCAAACAGTCACGAAACGCTTTGTGCTTGTTGTTAGTTAAAAACAGTATGAAAACTCTGACATCATCTGAGGCGTACCTTACACTTTGAAGTTTCTGATGTATGAATTTAATAAGCCCTTGGCAGACCGTCTGTCAAAACAACCTTCAAATATTGTTTATCCTGCCACTCGAAAGCTCTCTGTAATCACAACTGGGCGCTAATAAGTAGAGTGGCCGTCCTTATCATTTGGGAGTTTTCTGTTGTTTTCAATATGCGTACGCAGAGAAATGATTTCCCATTGCGCATAATTAGGCAGAAGTGTAAGATGCCGAATCATTGTGTTGATAATGAGCTGGATTATGTCCAAATGCTGCCGTCGCTGCTGCTACTGCTGCTTTGACAAGGAGGAGCGAGGGGAGTTGTATTGTAAATCCATAGTGTTTTACCCGATTGTGAGACGGAGAGCAGCTAACAGGGAATACATTAACTATTATCATAAGCAGAGCAAGCAAGGAGCATTGGGGCTGGATCCTGGTACGCCCATGTGTCTTTCTGTATTAAGTTTGACCAGAGCGGTCTCACAGTTGGGAAATGAACCATTGTATGCCTTTATTCATGTATCAGTTGTGATGATTTGAGGTATTGTTGCTTCAAATTAGTCAAGAAGAGGTCAGCATAATAGCTCATTACTCAGCATAATATGAAGCTGGATATAAAGCAAACATTATGTACACCGCCTGAAAAAAAAACAGAGACATTTAACCTTGCTAGGGTTAGGTTTAAGGGTTATGCTAGGGTTAACTAGGGCTGCGTCCGAAACCATCAAATTATAGCCTCTAAGTACTAAAACTAGCAATTAATCCTTAACCTTTCATGTGGTCCACTGTTAGATCTCTATGCAGCTAGTGAACTTTTGCTTCAGCAGCATTTGCCCAATTCGACTGTCCTTACCCAGGGGAAGGGGAAGTGACATCAGCTGCTGTTCTTCTTCTTTAAGGTCATTGGAAGACAAAAGGGCAGGCCGCCACCTACTGTATTGCATATGCAACAACATAGTGTCCAAATAAAGACATTTAAGGAGAAAAAAAAAAAATCCAAATGAGCCATCTATTTCCCTTTAGTGTTATTTTATCTCAACGGCTGGTTCATAAAGCTACAGTATGCAAATTAGCCATGGGAATTTTCTACTAAATGAAAGCAAAAGCACAAACTGCAAACATGTATTTTGTCACTTTTATAAAGTTTGGCTTGTGCAGAATCTCATCCTATGTATATTTTTTGTATTAAATGTGTGCCTGTCAATCAACAGGGGTTGCACATGAATCACTCAGGGTGGGGCCGAGGGGGGTAGGGGGATTGGTGCAGTGGCTTATGGGATGGCACATAGCTCCTAATCACAGGTTAGTTAGCACCAGAGGTCACTATGCTGAAGTGGCTATGATAGTTACCATTGAGGCTCCTTTCCCTAACTCTTTCCTATCTGACAGACCAATTCGGAAGCTTCTTGTCATGGCGGACGCCGGCGCACATCCGGTTTGGCGTAAGACCTCTTACCAGTTTACTGGTTTCGGAAGGGGCCTAGAAGGTCTTGGCTTTCAAATTAGGTATTAGAACTGGCATATAGGCTGTAGCTCGCCTGTGAATATGCTTTGAGATTTGGATATGCATAATTGCTAACTCTAACTGTAAAAACTAACCCTAAAATGGCAGACAACAGGTGGGGTTGATTAGGGCTAGGTTCAGCAACACTGTGTGCATAAAGAATGAGATCCGCTGTTTAACCCAAACATCTTGAATGTCTGTGTAGGCTCTCCGTCCTACAGGCGTTGTCCATCTTCAATGAAGGTTCTTGAATCATCTTCTGTACTCTGTAGTATAAGTGTTGGACGTGTTTCACCTCTCATCCAAAAGGCTTCATCAGCAAACTAAGAACTAGCTCAGCCCACAGCCCAGATAAAGACCACAGGGAAGAGTGGAGCTTGGCCCAGCTCCACCCCTCTATTCCCAGCTACTCTCGCCTGTGAGTAAACAACTTTGAAGTAAAGCGTCTCTAACGACCTGCTCACTCCTGAATGATTAGGTTATTCCATCATATTCCAAGATGACAATGCCAGGATTCAGAGGACTCACATTGTTTGCTTATTGTTTTTTTTGGTTGGGACAGTGCATGTTAATGAACAAGCCACACCGGATTGTATAGGCTAATTTCCATCCGTCGTCCCCCATGCGCACTCTCAAACACACTCTCATTTATCCTGGCCTATTGTACATGTTTTTAGTGGTAGGGGAAACCGGAGTACCCGGAGGAAACCTATGCAGACACGGGGAGAAGATGCAAACTCTACACAGAAGGGCCCCGTCCAGGAGGGAATCAAACCCGGACCTATTTTTTTTGTCAGACAGTGAAGTTATATTAAAGCTCCTACTCTTTCAATACGATTACCAAACACTGTATGTTCCTTATACAAACAAAACATACTGGGAGAAAAAAAAAAAGTAATTATGCTGTCTTGAAGGTACCCTCCTGGCTGCATTGGTGTTTTAATGTTTTGGTGAATTGCTACGAGCAAAATTTGTAGCGTAATCATAACAAAATAATTATATGCACTAGTTTATTTGTTACATAAGTGTATGATTAACAACCCAATTAGTCTAATTAGTGTTTGTGGTCCTCAAGTTTCATGATAACAGCCTCTGAGGAGTAACCATTGTTTCCTGTTATTCCCATTTAAGTCATGTACAGCCTCAGTACGTAAACACACGGGGCATCCATTAATACTGAGAGCATGAGATCAGTCTCCTGTGGCTTTAAGGTTAATCTCACACTGAATTAAGCCGTTCTGTCCTGACATTAGACCCATTGTGTGAATAAATACAGTTCAGTTTTTAGATCAAAGTCCCACTATTTACGCAAGAGTATATACGTTTTGTCCTCTAATGATTTTTGTGAAACCAACCAGGGCTTGAACAAAACAAAATGTTGATAGACACGAGCGATTTGGAGCTAATACAGACTATATAATTATTCTGGATAAATATTTTGGTGAAGAGTTTCCTGGTGCTGCACTATGGTTGCCCACTGCTTCTGACAGACGGGTGAAAATCTGATCCCAGTCTCGCAAAGCTTGAGAACGTCTGAATAGTCTGCTAATGTTGGCCGTTTATACAAGCATCATTCTGTCTGTGCATTTCCCCGTGCTCAATGGAGCTGAAATAAAGCCACTGTGATCTGAGAGAAAAACAGGCAGTCACAAGTCACGCTCCGCCTCAGCTCCGGGTCCTGGGAGGCTCAGTGCGGCTCCTTCAAATCACTGTGTAAATGATGCAGGCTGCCCCCCTACACACACACACACACGCCAGGTTCATGAGCCAAGTGGGGACCCAGATTTACATTCATGTTCTGTTCCATACCTTATCCAGACACACTATTGCCCTAAATGTTTTTACTTCCCAGTGAGAAAAAGCTGTTGTTCCAGTAGGCTGTTTCTTTGATAATAGTAGCATTGACTGGATATTGCCTGTTGATAACATTTAGAATCAGAATCAGAATAGTTTTTAATGCCATTGTTTGTAAACAGGTTCACAAAGTAGGATTTTTTCTAGGTGAGACGTGCAACATTAAACATAAAAACATACAACACAGAGTTTAGATAAAAATAAGCTATAAACTTGAAACTATAAGGCTTTAGAGGCATACATAAGAATACTAAAATAAATAAGATTAAAAACTAAGAGATAGAATATGGTAGACGACAACAATTGACATAGAACAACGGGATTGGATTTACTTTACTTTCATAATTTTAACCAAACTTACTACCACCCGAACTATGATATACTATAATATGGATCATGTGTTCTCACTTGTGTCCTTAATAAAGACTGACTGAATGAATATGAGTCTAACCTGAGGCCTGACTGCTCAAATGAAAAAATAAAAAATCTTTATTGACTTTATTGATCCCCGGGAAATTTGTTCTCTGCTTGTGACCCATCGTCACTGCCGCTTGGACAACCTGTAGGAGCAGTGGGCAGCCAGCGTAGGCCAACGCTTGGGGACCCATCTCCAGATGTGAAGTCAGGCTAATGATCAGAAACACCTGGCTGGAGGATTAATCGTTGATTTCTTAAGTAGATCCCCACATTGGAAACAAGTCTCACATCTTAAGCCGGGGTGGCACAGAACATGCTTGTATCCCGCACACCTCGGTCAAAGTACTCACCTTGTCCCGTATCTACTCTACCCAGTACAGGCTCGGGTTTTCACTACAAGGATCGCATTACTGAAGCAACAACAGAACGGCCTGAGAGGTTTTGCAAGAACATGAGAACAATGTGGACAAATTCTGCCTTTAGGTGGGGTTTATAGAATTATTTAGAGGTGCCAAGGCAAATACTAGAGGAAAGAAGCCGCTAAAAGACAACTATGAAGGTAAGCTACATGCTAATTTGATGCTAACACCGACTAACGTTGTGCTAACAGCGGCTGAATGCTGCCATTGGCAAAATGACCTTCTGATGTTGTGGAAATAAATCTGTATGACCTGTTTGTAGTGAGGTCTGTCCTCTCTATCGTTTGCCAATCAGAGCCCAGTAATCTGTTCACGTCACATTAGCCTCGGTTCAGCGCGCTTTGGCCACAGCCAGAGGTCGGTCCCAAAACTTGTGCCTGGTCAGACCGGTTTGGCCCTGGTCTCGGCACCAGGTTAGACCGGGCAGTGGGCTGGGTATAGGGCCTGCCAGTGGAAACACCCCATTACAGTCTAAACAGGCTTGAGTCCCCACATGACTTGGTAAACATGCGCACACACGCAGACGCCGTACTCCAGCAGCTCCGGTCTGATTAGTGATTGATGCACTGCACACAGCGGCTTGTGCAAAGTGACATGATTGCAGAAAATGGGGAAACTATGGGGTCCTCTGTGAGTCACTCCTCATCTCTTTCTGCTGTTGTTGTTTTTGTCTTCATTGTGATACAGGGGTCATTCAGGGTCATGAGAGCAGCTGTTTTACTCATGTTTTTGAATGGTAATTATTAGGGCAATGATTTTATGAGCATTCCTTTAGCAGATATATTACAAAGTACGTGTTTGCGTAAGCTCTCATTGTCAAATTCAGTATGAATTAAGGAGAGGGGCTTCTGGAGTCTACATTTTGTTCTGGACAAAAACTGAAAAGTTTGCATCATAAATTGGGTACATTTTTATTGCAGAGTTGTGCCAGTCTTGCCTCACAGCAAGGTCTCAGGTTTGATTTTCATACAAAGTGACTGTTGTATTCCTATTGAGCTAATCCTTGAGCTAAAGGTTCCTCTGGACCTTACTCAGGTCTTTGGACATTGTTCTGAAAGATGGGCCAAATACAGACAGAAAATACACTGGTTTCCAAACTGTTACTTTTACATAACAAAAATAGCTACTCAAGAGCTTGCCTCCTTCAAAAACACTTGTGTATGTTTCAACATAATGAAAGAAATACATTATTTTCTAATTACTTATGCTTATTAATACCATATAAATACTTAAAGAGACTATACGGAGTTTTAAAATCCCCCTACATGTTCCAACAATATCCTAAGGTGTAGAATGAGCCCAGATCTATTCACCACAACTGCCTCTAAAATCCTGCACTGTCATCCAAAATGGTGTTAATTTGGGTCCGAAGTGCCGTCATGCATGAGCTTAATATAGAAGGTGCAGTTACACGTATGACCTGAGGTGACAGTAGTGAGTATAAAATGGCTAACTTGCATCTAGCCCCTTTAACGAGAACCCCTTAATATAAAGCGTTACTGAGCTACCTACTCCCAGGCTAACCATGAATGTTAGCCAAAAGTAAAGAAGGCAAAGCAAATGAAGAAAGTGTAATGATTTAAGCCAATTTAACCAAGGTCGAATTTGGGATGACGGTGCTAGATTTGAGCGTCTCCAAAGCTCGCAGCGTGTGCGCCTGTAGCCGCTCTGCAGTGATCCGTGTCTGTCCAAAGTTTCTGAAATTATTAAATCAAGCCTTTCAGATTGGAGCTTTAAAGGAGTCGTACCGTGTCTATTTTGCGGGGTCTTGCCTCCAGTCTTATCTCGGCTGTACATGCTCTGAACAGCTCCCGGAGGAGGTGTTTCTGTCTGAAGAGGATGAACTACTCCACTCTACGCCCTGGCTATCTCCACTATAGGAGTGCTCCCTCTGTTTGGGAATCTCATTTTACAGCTTGTAATTCTGCTTGTCACGACCCACTGTGACTCAGTGCTGGGAGGAGTAGATATATAACACACAGTTGTCAATCTTCTTGTAAAACTGGAGTAAATTGTCATCTCAAAATTGTAATAAAAGTGTGAGTCTTGAACCAAAAAGATTCTTTGACAGTCTTTGTCAGAAAATAACGTTTATTACAATATATCTGACAATAACATTGTGCTGACTCACGGTGGAAAAACCCATCAATGAGCTGTAATGATGGACGAAACTCAACATGGACTGAATATTTCATTCACATTTTTCCATTCAAGGCAGTTCTTTTCAAACATTTAACACTATTGGACTTTGGCTTTCCATCTAAGCAAGACAAGTCTAAAGTAGAACTTAATCATGACTAAAGTCAAATCTAAAACTATATACCAAAGACAAACTGAACTAAACTGAACTACTGTACATGCAGCCCTAAGCTATAAAATGTCCTGCACCAGGGTTTCACAGAGCATTAAAAAGTCTGAAATGTATTCTTCCAAAATTAAGGCCTTAAGGAAAGGAAAAAGCTTTATTTAAAATAAATGTAGTGTAACTTAAATGTCAATCAACAGAGTTAAATTGGGTTTCCGACTTGCATTAAATCAAAATTTCAAGTTTTACTGCTTAAGTTTGTCAAAAACAATATGCAAATCTTAAGTATCTTAAATATTCAAAGTTTGTTTTTCTTTTGCATTTGCAATATTGTGGCTTTAAAAAACATTATATTTACTGCTACATATAAATCCATCGTTGATCTCGAGGCAATGTTAAATTTCAGTTTTCTATTATACACTTTATTATCCCCGTGGGGCATTTTCCCCTCCATATTTGAACCATCCTTCAACCCGTGCATTAGGGCTGTGCAGGCTCCAGAACAAACTGACAGAGGGTCCATCAGTTCCTCATCCTTAAAATACATTGTAATGAAAAAACCGAGGAGGCAAATATTTTAGAATGACGTTTTCCGCACGCTTTTGCTCCCGGTTTGACCCAGGCCTGCCTTAGGGCAGCCCGTCAGAAGCAGTGGGCTCCAAAGCAAATCATAGAGACTTTTCTCTTTTCTCTTAATGGTAAATGCGCCTGTCAATCACATGCATCAGAACTTGGGATCTTAAGAAAAGGTTCCAGAATTAGAAACACATGTAGTGGCCTAGGCTGGACAGTTTTGCTAATGTTTTGGGATAATGGGGGAAACCCATGGAGAAAAGCCAAACATTCATGAGAAAAACAAGCAAGGATTTGCTCCGGTTTTAAACCTGAAACCTCCTTACGTGACAGTAAAGTTCATAATAACATCCATGTCAGAGTTGATATCAGCCCAGCTCTCTTGGTGTATCCTCCTCGTTAAAGTTGAATGTAGTTTTCCAATCTGCAAACATCATGCATAATGCAGTGTACTTTGGCTGAAACAAACATGAGCAAACATGAGCAGAAATGGCAGGTGCAGCGGGAACAGCAGCAGCACTGGAGCTATGTGCTATAGCAGTGTATTACGCGCCGCTCTCCTCTGAGCCACTTAAACACACAGTACTTGCACTCTGTTGCTATGGCGCTGATGTTCAGGAGAGTACAGTGAACAGCTCAGACACATGAAAGGCCTCATATTCCACTAAACTGACTTTTGGAGCTTTTAGTTGTTGTAATTCTGTGCCTTTGTGAAACAGTATCCTGGAGTTATGCTTTATTTTGTTCATGTGCAGCCCTGCACTTTGAATCAGTATCTCAAGAGCTCAAAACCCTTGCCCCCACGTTTCGATGTCATGAGGGAGTGCTTTTCTGTGTTTGCCAGAGTCATCCTGATCATTTCAATGCACAACTTGCCTCTGCTACATAATTGCTGGCAGGAGAGGAGGAATACACATGTTAGTGTTGAATTGTAGACTTTGCCAACATGAAGCAAAATCAAACCTCTCAAGATTTGAAATTGAATTTTTTTAACTTATGTGGACCCTGATATAAGGATGAAATGCATTTTTTTTTTAATCTCACATGATCATAGTTCAAAAACTGTGATTAAGCCAACTATAATTTGAACTGGAGCTGTGACAGACATCAGGCAGTATTTTTAACAGTATGAACAGGCATGACCAGGTCTGCATTTTACTTTCCCTGCACTTCTCCATGGAAATAAACACTGCTAGCACTTGCCTCTGTCAAACACATGCTCTCTGGAGCCTGAAACTCTCTACAACAAACTTTGGTCGCTACAATTCTCTCTTGGAACCACCGCACAGTGGTAGTAGTTGCAGTAGGAGACCGGGTGGTTGGGGACAGTAGTAACACCAGCAATTCCACCATTCAGGGTAAGATATGAGTCAAATGATCATATCAGTGTTTACCCACTTCCTCTCTGACCCCACACAGTGATTGTCAAGGTTGTAAACAGGTTCTATAGAGAATAAATGTATTTTGAGGTAAGAAAGTACATTTTTTGACCAAGACTATATTTTGTTTAGTGCATTTACTAGTGCACATAAAACCATACGACTTGGATTAGATTAAATTGTAGTTTTTCAGGCAAAATGTGATGCACATTTCCCCTGCTAACTTCAAACCATTATGCTGATTCAGCTAGCGAAACAATGACTGAACATCCCCTTACATGATAACACTTACTTGATTTTAATACGTTTACAGAATGCCTAGACAGTGGAGAAGAAAGATTGACAGATTGACAGATAAAAAAAAAAGAAGAAGCATCTGATATGGTCAGAAAGAAGGGCAAGTCAGATCAGTTGCAAAGGCACATGGGATCTGCCATGTAAAACTGAGCAGATACTGCAAAACACAGCAGAAGCTGAGAGACTGGGGTCCAGTGATCACTCTAGTGTAGGGTAGGTTGTAACAAATGACCACCATGTATTTGGCATCAACTCACAAGGTCTGTGACATTCTTGCAGAGGTCTGAATTGATGCCATTTGTAGTAAACAAATGTGGGTACTTTGTATAAAAGTTTGAGAACTCAAAAATTCAGTCTGTTATAGGTGCTGAAGCAAAAAGTGTTACAACCGTACCCGGTCTCCCCTACCAGTCGTGCTACGTGCGTCCAGATTCTGTAACACCATCCTCCACATTCTGCTGTCATTTGAAGTGTTGGTTCACCTTGATAGGTTTAGTCTCTATTTAAAGCTCTTTCTTGATTTGTCTACCTGGTTCAATGCTCTGTGAGTCATCTGTTAAAAGCAACAGTTGCACAAGATAAACCTTATTCAGAAAATGTGTGATTAAAAAGCTTCACGTTGCAAATAAGTTTGCTACAACTCAGGAATATGATCCAAGGTCAACACTTTTATTATTCGCAAAACTTTTCCCACAACAGTTTCTCGTCAAAAAATGTAGGCAAAAAGCCAATAACTTTAATCTGCTCTCAATTACAATAGTTAATCAGATTTTTCTCATACTTTCTTTATTCATTTAGAATATTTGAACAAATGGCAAAAAGCAATTTACAATGTTATTTTTGATGCATGTTTGAATTGGAGTGACTCAAAATCCCTTCTTTCAGTATTTCTCTCTTGGAAACCTCACCAGACTCACCTCAGTGCAGAGGAGTATCATTCTGGTCTCGTCACCAGATTTAGAAAGTCAATTACTTTGGTGTAGTGCTTAATTTGAGTCAAGGATCTTGGAACTATATTGAAGGATCCGGAAAAGATCTGAGATGATACTTATAGAGTTCCCATAACTGCCTTTTGACTCATATCCATCCCCAGTAAAAAAAAACATGTTCTTGTAACTGCTTATTTACAAATGAAGCACTGCTATTAAAATATACATATATACAAATGCTGTATAACTCTCAACCCAGCTTATTGAACATTGCTATTTTAACTGGATTTAATTAGATTTTCTTTATTTTACTATATTTTTTTCTAGTTTTCAGGGCTTCACTGAAACGTATAGGACAATTTCACCAAAAGATGTTTTTTCTCCGGGAAAAGGTGGCTTCCACCTTCAGGTCGGTGGAGAGTTCTTGTCTCAAGTGAAGGAGTTCAAGTATCTCGGGGTCGTGTTCATGAGTGAGGGACAGATGGAGCGTGAGATTTACCGATAAATCTATGTTCCCACACTCATGGTCATGAGATTTGGGTTATGACCAAAAGGACCACATCGCAGATACAAGCGGCCGAAATGAGCTTCCTTCGCAGGGTGGCTGGGCACACCTTTCGAGATCGGGTGAGGAGCTCAGTTATGTGGGAGGAGCTCGGAGTAGAGTCGCTGCTCCTTTAGGTCGAAAGGAGCCAGTGCAGGTGGCTAGGGCATCTGGAGGAGGTGCGTGGATCGGGAAGTCTGGACATCTCTGCTGAGACCGCTGCCTCCGTGACCCGGATAAAGCAGAGGAAGATGGATGGATTTCTATCTCTTGTTTTAGTACTTGGGAATTTCAACTTTTTCCACCACTTTGCTGACGTAAAACTATGATTCATACTTAATGTCTCGCCTCCCATTAAATGAAGTATTATTTAGATCAACCTTATATGTGCACTTGAACACTCCTAGATCAAGCCTGGATCAACAGCACCCCGTTAGTCTTGTTTTTCAGTTACTACCTTTATTGAGTTTACATTTGAGTCTATCCATCCTTCTTCGTAGAACTATTAACCTTTACCAGTTATATGTTGTTGAACCTAATCACGCGGGGAGGGAGGAGGGGATCGGTGCGTGGCACAGCGGCCCCGTTTCTCACAGACTCTTATAAAACACCTTGTTTACCAAAAAAAGTTCAGTGGGTTCCTACATCAATTATGTTCACTTGCGGGAAATCAAACTCAGTGCTTGAAAAATTAACTATTTATGTCTTTCTTTCTGTTTCCAAAATCTGTGGCATTTTGTGTTTTGGTCGGCCCAGTTGTCGAGAATCTAAACCTATCAACTAGAAGTTATGGCTAATGTGTTAACCAAGTGCATTTTCTCGCTGATCGTATCAGCTTTACCTAAATCTAAAAGGTTGCTGCCTATTGGCCAGTGTAACGTTTGAACCTCATTTGAAAGACCTACAAAACTCATCTAAATGGATCTTTTTCCTCGCATTCTCGTCACTTTTTTGTCATTTTTTCATTGCGTTTTCTCACTTTTCTGTTTGTGCCTTCTTTGTTGCGTTTTCTTCACACATTTTTGTCACTTTTTCATCATTTTTTTGCAATTCTCCTGTTGCTCTTTTGTCGCTTTACTGTCACGTTATTTGTCACTTTTCAGCATGGCGTGGGAACCCAGGTTGCTGAGGGCACTGTAGCACCCCCTGGTGGATAGTTGACAAACTGCAGGCAATATTAATAAATGGGGAAATATGCACAGAAAAAGCGTTTTTGGGGGTAAATTTTGTCCCTCAGCACCCCCTAAACAAAACATCTTCCCACGGCTCTGCTTTTCAGTTGCTCTGTCGTCGCTTTTTTGCCATTTTCCTGTTGCTTTTTTGTCAGTCTTCTGTTGCTGTTTTGTCACTTTTTTGTCGCTTTTCTGTTGCTCTTTTGTGGCGTTTTTGTCACTTTTTCATAGTTTTTTTGCCACGTTTCCGTCGCTCCTTTGTTGCATTTTCATCTTATTGTCACTGCCATTTTGACACTTTTTTCAAGAAGCTTTTAGATTTGGGTAAAGCCAAACAGCTGGGGGTAAAGAGGTTAATCTGTCTCCTTTCTGTTACTTTATGACACTTGTTTTGTTGCATTTTTCCCACGTCGTCTGCATCTGTCTGCTCTTTCCTCCCTCATCTGCAGCGTCTTAAACCCTGTCATGAGAGCAGCCTGATCTTTCCCCCGCCCCCCTGCCCCCCCCTCACACACCAGGATCAGGCGCTGGCATTTTGGTGGGATTGCGCTGGAGCTAGCGCTAACACCGGCTTGTAACAGTAAATATTAAACACATCCAGCTGTCGCGCTCACATGGCCACACGCTCTCGCTCTCCCTCTTCCTCCTTTTCCCCTGCTGTTTGTAAACTTTCATCTCTTCTGCAGGCTGTAATGTTTTACACCGATTGTTCTCAAACCGGGGGTTGTTCTTGCTTTACTTTAGCCGTTGTTTGAACATGCTTTTTGCCCAGGGATGGACCTGATTTAGATCAAGTTTTGACCTCGTTTAGTGGTTGTTTTGATCTCGCGGTAATCGGAGAGGTAAATGTTTTTCTCACATGGTTCTTGGTGTGGAACCACTATATTATGTAGTGCACACGTTCTCAAATTAGTAAGTGCTGGACCCATTTGGGACGAACTTACATAAAATCAAGCAAAAGCCAACTAGTGTGATTGTATTTTCTGTTTTATTTATTGCTAAACCAGGTCTAAATAATCTACTTCTAGAAAAGGAGAGGCATTGAGTCCTCACTGGATCATCATCAATGATTGTAGCTGAAAAGCTCACAAAAAATGTACCTACAAATGTTTTAGCTACACAAAATATAATAAAACACAACTTTAACCTCTTAAACCCCCAACTGAACCAAGCTCATTTTCTCCAGTTTGGCTTCACCCAAATCTAAAAGCTTCTTGAAAAAAATGTCATAATAGCAACAAACGACAAGACGAATGAAAATGCAATGGCCTCTGGTTGTTCTGCTTTGTGACCGCGACGCTAGGGGCCGACATTGTCCGCCATTGCTGTAGTACCTCCATATATGGGCAGCAAAGCAAGCTAGTTTTCCGTTTGTTAGCATTGCACTTTCCACACGTTTTAAGCAACTGTAAAGCCTGTTTTTGGAACTTTCTACAGCTAGATATTCTTCCTGTGATAACGCTGGGTTAGTTACAATTAAAGAAACCAGGCTGGTTTTTGTAAAGTACATTTTAGAAATCTCGTATACTAATGAGGGCCAGACTTTGATTGACAGGCCGTCAGCATTAGAGCTAATGGCGCGGCTACGACTGAACTATGCACCCCGCGAGGGCTACAATGAAGATCCCGCCCTTATGCCCCGTTTTAGGAACTTGCTCCGTCACAGCCGGGTAGGAGGAGTCTCTAAATCCGCCATAATTTCCCTTTCGAACGTAGACATTATGGCAAACGAGATGTGTATGTGAAAATGTGAGAAAAAAATCGATGAAAAGTGACACAAATGTGTGACGAAAACGCAATGAACACTCAACTAAGTGACGACATTGTGGCCACAATACGTGCAAAAAAATCAGTTTGATGAGTTTTGTTGGTCTTAGCTTTCAAATGAGGAATGAGGCTTTACACTGGTCTATAGGCTGTAACCAAACTGGAGAAAATTAAGAGGTTAATAACAGCTGAGGTATAAACCAGGAATAAACACAAACTGAACCGGGACAAAACCCAGGTCTAAACAGGTGATCAGTTTGCTCTATAATAAAGCTGCTGAAAGCCTAAAGAGCTCAAAGAATTCACTAATTACCTTCTTACTCACGAATAAGACATGAGCTGATGTTACACCACAACAGAGGTGTAACAGTAAAGAAATGAAGTATGGAGTACTACTGCTACATGAAAATACTACTACCATCTCTGCAATTTGATACACCAATACCTTTAGTGCTGTATAGATATTGCATTACGTTGATGATATATCATACAGCCCTATTTTTGACACAATCATTCTTGCATTAGATTAACTTTAGTTCGTTTCTCAGTTGTAAACAAACTATGAATTGAATCTTGATTTGAAAAACGTATTGACGACTGAAATCACAATCATTGTCAGAGAGATGTAAGTCGATGTACCGCACATATTTTGTCTAGAAGTGTTGAGCCCCTGATGTATCCAGTTACTTTCACCTCTGGCACGGCTTGCATGTCTTTCCCTCTCAACACAATCATGTAATTTACCCAAACATGCCGTAAACAGGAGGCCGCTGCCCACAGAGACACAGGTTGTTCCCAAATCTGGCCCAATTGTTCCCAGATCCGCAGCAGAAGGTTTCCACTGCGTCATGGTGCGGCCCTCTGGAAGTTATGCCTCCCTCAGCAACAGCCAGATCCACTGTTTAATGTGCCCTTTATGGCTGTGTGTCTTCCTGAGGTCAAACATGGGCTTGTAAGTGCACCCACCTGACCTGCTGTTTGCACTCTTTATTAGATTATGGTAAATTACACAGTCCCATAAAGTGTAATAGGGGTAGTGGAAATACAATTTTACAGTTGCTAAAAAAAACAAGCCTGTACAGAGCCGCTGCCTCAATCTGCGTCATTTGTTCAGCAATCTTGGTTTGGGGGTAGGTTTCATGCCAGTATGCAATGATGCCTGGTGTAAGCTTCAAACCAACTTTAAATGTGTTACAACATAAGTCACCGGTTCCCAAATTGTAGCATTTGTACTATGATTTCAGCATGGACTGCTTTTGCTGAAGATTTTGGGCTTGATTTTCCGCCTGGCACAGCAACAGTGTTGGTCAAGGCAAAGCTGGTATCTTGTGTACAAACAACAGTGTGCCAGGGCTTTCGTCAGTAACCTGAGGGCGTTGCTTGGAGAAAAAAAGGGTCAGCTGAGTTGTGGTGTGCTACGAACAGCAATGACCACAACGAGCGCTTTCTCTTAACTCTCCCCGTCTTTATGGCCACATTTCCTGCACATTTACTTTTTACCGCGCGTTTTGACATAGATTCCATTGAAGGTGAATTGGAGCAGCCACACTGAGAGAGAACCAATCCTAGTTTTCCAGGGGTGTGTTAAGCGTTGTGTGACCACAGGTAAGTGCATATACTTTTGTTATTCAACTTACAGTGTGAAACTAATATATGATGTAGACTCATTACATGCAAAGTGACATATGTGTTGTTATCATTTTGATGATTATGGCTTACATTTTTCTGAGATTTTTAATTTGGGGTTTTTACAAGCTGTGAGCCAAAATAAACCAAATGATAACAAATAAAGGCTACATATCTCACTTTGCATGTAATGAGTCTATATCATATATTAGTTTCACAGTTTAAGTTGAATAACAGAAGTAAATGCACTTTTTCATGATATTCTAATTATATGGCGAGCACCTGTATTTCTCCTACTGTGAGTTAAACACTGTCCAGCTCCCAAATATATAAATGGGTCCCGCTCTAGCACCAGAATTAAAGAGCGCGCGAGCCCCCCCCCCATCCCTTTTCCATCCACAGTAGCGAAAAATATTCCAGTCTGGTACGGTCTGTAGGAGGTAAAGCTTGTGGAGGGACCATTACTGTGCATAACATCATCATGGGCGTCTGTCCATCCCCTGTCCAGCCAACTTACTGCGGCAGGTTTGAAGCTTAAGATTTCACACTGCGCTAAAGTGTAGTCTACAGATCGGGACCCTTATCTTTGTGTAATTTCAAGTTTATAGGGATGGCGATACCGATACCAGTATCGGGCCGATACCACATGCTTGTACTCATACTCGTACTCATTCATGAGGTCCCAATACCAGAAACCGATACCATTTGACGTGCGGCCAGCGCACCTACGAGGCACACCTCTCAGCGCACCTCTCAGCGCACCTCTCAGCGCACCTCTCAGCGCACCTCTCAGCTGAGAGAAGATAGCAACAAACTGGAGAATTCTTTAGTGGAAATACAATAATCCACATAGATCTGACTTTATTACAGACTGCGCTCTCTAAATCAGAGTCTGTGCTGGATTTAACCAGAGCTTAATGTTGTTAGTGCTGCAGCGTGGAGTCTGCAGGGTTTGCAAACAGGCTAATGTTGCTAATGTTGCTAACTCGCGGCTAGCAGTTTTGGCCATTGTGACGCCGTTTTAAGCCCAGGGGTTTATTCATCTGAAAAACTAACCCAGCGTCTAAGAAGTCCTCAGAGAGAAAATCCAAAATAAAGAGATACAGCATGTTTATATTGAGCGAAAATGAGAAGCAGAACAATGAAAACGCTGTAGCTACTTGCTAAGTTGCTACAAAACACACGAGAAAATCTACACGGAGCTGAAGTAAAGACGAAAAGAGACCATTTAAGTAACATCTCAATACTATTGTTAAATAAAAATACATACATGAATAAAGCGCAGGCATTGAGGAGCTTTTGGACATGGGCTTTTCTGTCTATGATGGACAGTGCAAATAAAAATAAAAAAATATATTGAATGAAAATAAAATAAATAAATAAATGGCATCAGCACAATTCTAATATAACTGCTCTTAAATGTGTAGCCTACTTTACTTAAGGAAATGTACATGAGTAAATTAACTAATTACAAACCAATCTGCTGTGAAAAAAGTAAGAATGTTGAAGAAAATGCCTTGTACTCGTATCGGTATTCAGTATCGGCGAGTACTTAAATCAAAGTTCTCGTACTCGTATCGGTTTTTGAAAAAGTGGTATCGGTGCATCCCTAAAAGTTTACTATATGAATGTTTTTGACCTGCTTGGCAACAAAATGTAATGTAATAGTGGCTAGTTTAGAATCACGTGTTATTTATGTGTTTTCTGGTCTGGTTGAGTTTTATTTGTCTTATGATTACTTGTAAGATTGCAGATTAAGCAGCACATATTCTCATGTCTATACACACTCTCCCATCAGTCTTTTAAAACCATTTCTATGTTGAAATCTCCATCTTTTCACCCATACAGTCCTGTCCTTTTATGTTTAATTTCCTCCTCTCCGTATGAACTGAAGGGGCAGAGCTCATAGAGGCACAGATGGGCTGAGGATCTTCAGGAGCAGAAAGCCACCAGTTCAGTAACTCAGATGTTCATTTGCTCCACAGAGAACGGCCCCCCGCCTCTCGCTGTAATGTAGTTTATATTAGACGCTCTAACTTTCATATCTCTCTGTTTGTTGTTGCAGCTCTGCACGAGTTCCCCACAGACCTGTTCACGAATGTAGAGAGAACGGAGGGGGCTGTGGCACTGCACGTCCTCTGCGTAAGTTTACTCTGATGTGTCTAATGTACAGTCACGGTAATTCAGTGGTATAGGAAATAGAAAGAAACGACCATACAGACATTTGTAAACGTTGTCTTTTAAATCAGACCAGTGTGGTTTGTTCATACCGGACAGTTTCGATTGCATTGAAGGTGTGTGGTCGAAACTGTCAGGTATGAAAAAGACACACTGGTCTGATTTAAAAGGAAACGTTTACAAGTCAACACAGATGAACTTTGTTTGGATGGTTATACAGACATTTTATAACATTGTCCATTGGCACAAAAAAGCTTTTACGACTTTGCAAGTTGCTTTAGTGAGTTTGGTGTGATTCGATTGCTCTCTTTTAATTCTCCATTAACCTCTTAACGCCATAATCGAGTGCATTTTCTCCAGTTTGGCTTGACCCAAAGCTAAAAGCTTCTGGAAGATAGTGTCAAAATAGTGTTGAAAACGAGGATGAAAACGCAGCAAAAACGTGACCCATAAGCAACAAAAAAAGCAGCAAACAAAATAACAAAATCACAACAAAAATTGCAATAAAGCGATGAAACAATTACACTTTTTTTTTTAGAAGAAACATAAAAGTGCCAAGAACATGACCAAAATATGACCAAAATGCAACAAAAAAAGCAATGAAATAGCAACGGGTCTGGTTCCCCCCATCAACATTCATATTTTTATAAAACATGCACAATAGTCCTCCAGCTCGGCACTTCGCCTAACCGTGAATATAAGTTTGAAGATGATTCCAAGAGCGCTGCACTTTCGTGGCTGCCTTGTGGTTGAGGCGTTGAAGGGATGGGTCAGAGGCAGGGGACAAATTACCTTTTTGTTCAGAGGAAGGAAGAGAAAAACTAAAATAACTGATTACTTTTTTGAGAATGGAAGCTCAATCTTCTAACTTAAAATGAACCAGCAGGACCAACATTTAAGTGAAAAGACAACGTTTCATTCCTTCATAGACAGACAGACAGACAGACAGACAGACAGACAGACAGACAGACAGACAAAAAGTTTATTTGGCATATATAATGTTCAAACAAAGTTAATAACATGTATTGAAATGGCAAGGAACCACATTCATTGTCATTCACATGTCATTGCTAGACAATTTTAAGCAGCAAAAATAAACATATAAACATGACAAGAAAACCTTCAGCTGAATTATTGTTTATGAAGCGTATCATCTGGGGAAGGAGCTCTAGAGCAGTTCTGACGGCGTCTGGTCTCAGCCGCACCATCTTAAACTCTGTGGTTTAAAGGGATATTTCAGGATTTTTGACATAGGGCCTCATTTCCTAGTTATCCAGAGTGTTGTTGATTTCTGGAGATTTTTTTTTTTTTAATTCATGCAGTCCTTATATTTGAAGAGTTTAGTGGTGCTAGGCTAGTGCTAGGCTAGTGCATGTCTATGGTAGCTAGTAGCCTGCATTAAAACAGTCTGACCCACGCACATTGCACCTGAGGCAAATCACATATAACACCAGACTACCCATAAATGTCTGTGTTGACTGAATGATTTTTGAAATATAACCATTTTGCATTTAAAAGAACTTATACGCAGCATCAGCTTCCTGGTTGTAAGCTATGCAGTGGTGGAGTGATCTGCTCGTGCTCGGTTACCGGATCTACAGTAGTTTGTTTACCTGCGGCCGGCATTACTACACGTGGAATTCACAAAGGAGCTTTCTACAAATCAGATATGGCAACGTTTGGAGGACGACCCCATGATTTAGAAGAGGTTTTTAATGCAGGCTACTAGTTACCATGGACATGCACTAGCCTAGCACTAGCCTAGAACCTCTAAACTCTTCAAATACAGTATAAGGCCTGCATGAATTAAAAATATATATATATCCAGACATCAACAACACTCTGGATAACAAGGAAATGAGGCCCTATGTCAAAAAGCCTGAAATATCCGTTTAAGAGGTCAAGTTATGACATGACAGTCTTCCCCTGTCTATAACTTTTCTAAAAATGTAATGTGTTTTCAGAAAAGTAATTGTTTTGACTCCAACTTTAAAGAAAGGATAAAAGATCCTATTAGGATTCCAGAATTCCAAATACAGATTGAGCAAGGTCTTGCACAACCCTCTTTGTTTGTGTTTTCACGTCCTGGACATATCATTAAAGACGAGGCCAAACCATTTGCAACTCCCACGACCATAGAGCTAACCACACTTATCATCCACGCATCGCCACCCTCCACCAGCAGGGGTCACCGCGAGGAGTCAAGCGTGTTCTGGGACCCCCTTTAAAGCAGACCCGATGTTCAGTACATGTCATGATGACCCTTTTCCCTATAGCGCTTCATGCCTTTTCCATGGGTCTCTATGGACGGCCCAGTAATGGCCCATACCAGCGCTGCAGCATCCTTCGGGACTGAACATAGACAGAACACCCGAGCACATGTATTATTTTAACGGCAAAGTGACTTCTAACTGTACATTGGCCACCCTCTGAGCCTATCCCTACCGCAGGGACGATCAAATGAAAGCAACCTTTTCAACAATACTAGAGAGAGGCAAAAATAGAAGCATGTCTATCATCCCCAGTCCATTTGCGAGTGTTGTTTGGCCTCCGATAGAACATTCTGTTATAGCTCACAACAGGGGTCAGCGTGCCACGTGTTATTGCAGAGAAAATGTCGTGCTGTGCTTTTTTTTTTTCATACAAGACAGAAGACCAATTGGACATGCTATTTTAACCTCCCGCTGAAAACAAAGGCATTAGTCACGGGGAGAAAAAAAATCTAAAGCCGGAGCGATTTGCCGCTGTAAAGAACTAATATCTGACACCAATTTTAAGAATCGTAATGACTTTCAACTTTCGGTGCTTGGTGTTCTGGCGGTAATTCATGCTTTGACCTTGTGTGCTACAGCAATATTAATCTGCGGGTCTCATAATTTTTCATTTCACGCAATTTTGCCGTGCAGCCAAATGATAAAAAGTCACCTCTTACAGGGATTCAAAGCACATGACCAACAAGAAACTATTTCCTCATTCACACTAACAGGGAATTGGAAGTGTCTTGCTTTAGGGTGCACTTTATTCATCAGTGGGAGCAGGATTTAACCACCAGTTTCCTGCAAAGCTCAACTTAATCTGATAGTGACAGCAATGTAAGCACAAAATCACACAATAGAAAAACCTTTATTTGGCTTACTTGACGATTATTATTCAAAAAAATGTTTCCACGAACTTCTAGGTGAAGGAGTGTGATAGGGTTTTTTGTTTAGTTTAGTTTATTTATTTATTTGAACAGGGACAGTGGACAATATACATTAACCTCAAAGGGAGAGATGCATTGTACCAGGTTATAGCACTTGTGCTAATTTCCACCTGCAGTCCCTGGGCAGACTGATGTCAACAAAGTCATAAAAATACTAATACAGAATAATACATTTCCCCAAAAACAGCATTGAAATCAACACACACTTCATTTATTTCAAAGCATTAAATTGCACACTGTTGCACACACACCAATTACAGGACATTATGGGAACAATAATTGTTGAAGCGTGATAATGTGTGGAGGTACAATGTGCAACAAGAAAATCTGCAATTGTAATAGTAAACTTTCTCAAACCAATTATTTCTTAATTCAAAAGGCAGCTCATCATGAACAGCCAAGAGTAAAAATGTGTTGGTTCTTAAAGGGATATTTAAGGATTTTTGACATTAGTCCTTATATTTGAAGAGTTTAGCGGCGCTAGGCTAGTGCTAGACTAGTGCATGTCTATGGTAACTAGTAGCCTGCATTAAAAACAGTCTGACCCAAGCACAGTGCACCTGAGGCAAATCACTTATAACACCAGACTACCCATATAAATGTCTGTGCTGACTGAATCATTTTTTAAATATAACCATTTTGCATTTAAAAGAACTTATATTTGAGCAGCATCAGCTTCCTGGTTGTAAGTTACGCAGCGGCAGAGTGATCTGCTAGTTTCCGGATCTACAGTAGTTTGTTTACCAGTTGCTGGCATTACTACACGTGGAATTCACAAAGGAGCTTTCTACAAATCAGATATGACAACGTTTGGAGGACTACTCGATGATTTTGAAGAGGTTTTTAAAGCAGGCTACTAGTTACCATAGACATGCACTAGCCAAGCACTAGCCTAGCACATAGCCACTAAACTCTTCAAATATTAGGAATAAAATAAAATGAATAAAAAACAAATATATCTCCACAAATCAACAACACTCTAGATAACTAGGAAATGAGGCCATATGTCAAAACATTGCGTAACATTTTGGATTGTACTGTTTCCAATACAACATGCGCCTAATGACCAGCGCAACACAGAAAATGCTAATTTTGCCGTGGGTAATCTAAGAATGGATTTGGGTGAGGATCTAACTCATTTTAAATCTCATATTTGGCTGCCTTTAGTCAACATCTCCATGGAGACGAGCTGGAGACGCTCCCAGTAAAGTTACAGTCAGGTCTTAGGAGAGATGTTTGTTCATTTTCTATGTATTGTTGAACATTAAAATATATATGTATCAAAATGCAGCCTTATATAGTATTCTATTTACTGGGCGAAATATGCGGTTTTAATATTAGCTGATTGAAATAGCAAAACATTTTCAGCGTGAAGTTATTTAAAAGTTTGTCTTGTGCAGATGTGAGTTGAACTTGTTCTTACTGTCCTTCTCAATGACCTGGCTGTTTTTACCCACAATGCCTGCCCTTTTGGAGGTTGCGCTGGCTATTTTTTGTCAGGTCATCAAAATCAGATAAATCCATATTTAAGAATAGAAAAGTCCTTATAGTTCAGACTAATGTCCTCCAAATGTAATCACAAGCACTCACTGTGCCCTTTATGGATGTGCTGCAGGTGTAATTCACTCGTCCTTGTCTGGGGTCTGACTTTTCCCTTCAGTGTCACAACATTGGTGCAGGGTTTTGCATAATGTAGCCACACTGACCTTTGAATCAGCTGTACAAGCATAATATGTGATTCAGTCTACTTCATAAGTCGACAGTGTCACCTAAAATTTGATGCAGGCCAATATCGGGAAAAAGAAAAAAGTGTTTTCTTTTTTTGTTCCAAACAACATTACAAAGTCAAAGTACAACTACTGTATGTAACACTGCTACATTTGGTAAGTTATGAATAGGTTGGCTTCACTTTATGGATTTTAATAATGTCAAAAGTCTTAGATGGTGGCACGGTGGTTAGCATTCTTGCTACACATCAAGAAGGTCCTGGGTTAGATTCCTGGGCTGTGGGGCCTTTCTGTGTGGAGTTTGCATGTTCTCCCCATGCCTGTGTGGGTTCCCTCTGGGTACTCCAGGTTCCTGTGCCACTTAAAACATGTACAATAGGCCAGAGTGTTTGAGTGACTAATGTAGGTGATGCACACATTGAGGCTATTGCAAGAGTAGGATGATGGATGGATCAATCCAACGTAGCATAATTCCTGTGTGTATGTTCATAACATGTGCTGTCCGTGAAACATACACATCTATATCTAAACCAGTGTTCATTTCGTAGATTATAATATTTCAAAACTTTAGTCAAAGTCATTTTTTTCTCTTGCTTAACTGAGATTAAAGCAAACTAAAATGTGTTAATGAGACTAAAACTATGACTAAAATGTTAAATATGATGATTTTAAAGGGGCTAGGTAGATGTAAGTTTGTCATTTTGTGCACACTACTGCCACCTCAGGTCGTATGCGTAACTGCAGATTCTATGTTAAGCTCGTGCATGACGGCACTTCGGACCCGAATTAACACCTACACATTAGGACATGGCTTGAACATGCAGGGGGATGAAAATACTTAACACTTTTAAACTCCTTATGGTCCCTATCAAAACTAACACCGATCGAAACAAATGCTTTAAGCCTCTACTCTATTGCAACGAAGTAATAGAGGAAGTATTCACAGTGTTGTGGTAAGAAGTACTTGAAATCAACCAATCAATCAAAGTTTATTTCTATTAGACAAGGCAACTCAATGTGCCTCACAGCAACACCAAAACACACAAACACAATAAAAAATCCAATAAAAAGCATTAAGAAAAAAAAAAATCCATATAATTACATAAAAAATATATATAACACTTTACAACAACACTTGGTAGACCAAAGCTTTGCAAGAATTGGCTGCAGCAATAGTAGTTTAATCATTTAAGTGATTATTGCATTAACAGTATGGTATAGTAATAGAATAGTCAAGTAGCCTCATTGTTATATAAGCAGTGTTACCTGGAATGGCCTCAATGTAATAGTGCGATGACACATTAGTGCACATATGTTGAGACCCATGTTTCTGTCACAGAGAGCCCTGTGTTTACAGATGTTGACACACACACACACACATAGGATTAGTGTCACACTGCATTTTATTGCTGCCTTTTATCATCCCATAGGAGCACTGCAGAGGGGGATTACACTGTGTCAACCACTTAAATCTATTATTTAACATACAAAAGAACATGTACATGGAGATTTGCTACAAAATGGATATTCAATGATGCAATATTTAATTTTTCTTTCAGATAATTTCACGCATTTCCTTTGTCTTGGTTTCATTTCTATTAAAGATTAAGCAGGTATTAAACTGGTTTAAAACCCTTGCCCTTTCTCCTGCCCTCGATTACTACTGTTTCCCTCCAGTGATGTTATAGGCTCAATGTTAAGCTTTTTGATACACACTCCTTTTGGTTTGCTATCACGAAGGACATCAATTGTGCTGTAAAACAGTGACTCATATCTTTGACTTGAAGTGCATGAGACACATTAGACACATTTTTTGCTAAAACATAGTTAACACAATTATATTTAAGATTTTGTAAAACATTTTTCCATTTTTGTGATGTTTGTATTTTCTCTTCCTTATTGGACACGGACAGGAAGTGACATGGATAGATACAGATGGCATCTCTGGAACCGCCCACATATGGTCATGTTTCAAGCAGTTGAAGGGGAAAACAAAGAGGAGAAAAAACAAAATTTTCTCCAATTATTCAAAAACTATTTTCACAAATGCTGAATTATGATATAGTTTTCTTCTAAGTAAAGATACAAAGACAAAGGGGCTGCCCACAATTACATAAATAACGAAGAATGCTAACACGCTGCTTCATGTTAGCATCATGCTACATGCTAATGCGAGTAAACGCTAGCTACGACTGCCGTTTTTTTCCGCTTCTACTGAACAATCTGCTGTGAAAAACATCCATATGGACCGGATTCAGTCTTGACATTATTTGTGTGTGACAAATGTGTTTATATTCCGCCAGAAAATGGCTAAAAAGAGTGAAATAATGTGTTTTCCAAAATATACCCTCCTTCCCCTTCAGCAAGACCACGCCCCCTTGTATAACACGACGCAAACAATTTTAAACTGTTGCCGTGCCAACCATGTTATGTCAATGGTAAATGAGTGAGTCAAGCTGCTATGGAACTTTACCTTTATCCTTCCTATCAGTAGCTTAAAAAATCCTAACTTTTCTGCCCAACATTTCTTCATAAAAACTGCTGCTTCACTGAAATGAATTTCGATTTATTACTTACAACAAATGTTATCCATCTAAATAAGTCATATTTTCAAAAGCATTAAAACCTATCACATGCACTTTAAGTATACGGTTGCTTGTCACAAAGATTTTCCCATATTATTTTCAAGTTGAAGATGCTGCCAGTGATTTTAAGGTCAAAGATACCATTTCCTCCCAAGCCGTGGAAACTGCTCACACAATACCTCCTGTACATTCCGATTCTTCAGGGCCATCCCGCCTCATGAACATCCTCGTCAGGTGTCGGAAGCTAAACAGGAATGGGCCTTGTGAGTACCTGCAGACTATTCACCTTATTCCGGACGTTCGCGTGGGCGCCGCCATGAATTGTGCCCGCCCATTTTCTCCTATCTGTTAACATGGGGCTGGAGAAGTCCACATAAAATCAGTCACTACACGAAAACAAAGCCGTTTTTCGGCCGCGCAGAAAACCGGTGCAGTGTCGACTTGTTGGTGCAAATGAACATTGGACATTTTACACAAATCAATCTACTAAACATCAGATTTGAGCGGAGAATATTTTCCCTCGTTCTCTGTTTAAATGAACGGGCTGCACGCTCGACCGGAAGTGTCAGGACAACGGAAGTGCCGAGACAACGCAAAAAGTGGCAAAAGTGGGCGGGGCGGAATAAGGTGAATAGGGGAATGGGTTTAGCTGATCTCCATGGTAACGTAGGACAGCTGGTGCCATACAGGGGATAACAGACAGCTTTCCGTGGACTTTAAGTAGGCAGAAACTGATCATTATCAATCAAGAAAAGAATTAAATAACATATTTAAACCAAATAGCCTTTTTGACCAACGGTATACGCGAAGAAAATCAGTCGCCAGAAGCTCTTTTTACCATAGAAGTCACAGAAATGCCAGCTATCTGAGCCTGCACCTTCAATAGATTGCAGACATTTTGTTAGCCGTCGAATCCAGGACCCGATTTAAATAGAAAGTTTTATCCCCATACAAATGAATAGGGAAGGCAGGCACAATATTAACATGTGGTGGTGTTTGTTTTGTTCTTTTCATGGCATTTATATCATTTATGTGGTTTCTTTATCATTAACATCAAGATGAAGTGACTGTAACTCACCACTGCAGGTGTATCCGACTCCACACAAAGCAAATACCTAACTGACTTTGCATTTAGCTTAAAGGGACTGTACAGAGTTTAAAAATGTCAAAATTATGCATCTTCCTCCCCCTAAATGTTCCAACCATGTCCTAATGTGCAGAATGACCTCAGACCTGTTTACCACAACTGCCTCTAAAATCCTGCACTCAAAAATGTGTTACTTCGGACCGAAGTGCCGTCATGCACGAGCTTAACATAGAGATTGCAGTTACACGTATGACCTGAGGTGGCAGTAGTGAGTATAAAATGGCCAACTTACCATAAGCCCCTTTAATGGACACTTTTTGATGCCAATTTGTAAAGTAAAATCTCAAATGGTGGAGTTGTTCCACGGCTTTTTCGTTTTTAGCTAATGTTAGTCTATGGAAACAGCTGCAAACATGGCGGATCTCCATGGTAACTGTGGATTTTCCCCAACTCTATATGTGGTTGATGGGTTGACAACAGCTGAAAACATCTGGATCGTTCATTATTTGCTATGATTGATGGCTAATGCTAACGGCTATTGGAAAAATACATTGACCAGGCTAATGGATGAAATGATAAAAAGTTTAGCCTACTTGCTAGCTGTCCGTATACATTAGGATCGTCACTTGTTCTTTTTATTTCCATGATTTTTAGGCTGTGGTTGTAGTAATTTCTGTTGCTTCTCTGTGTCAGAAGAAAAAAGCGCGAAAAGCCGGATAGATGAGATTTCAATTTCAATTTCATTTCGACATTATTTGCATTAGAAACATAATCCAAAATGGCTGCGGATGCCGTTTTTGTCCCGTGACTCTCTTGTGTTAATCTTGTGCGGTTCATTGGCTTCTGCTTCTGTCAGTGTATCGCAAGCAGCTGTGCGTATACCTAACCACCACTGTGTGTGGAGTTAATGAAAAACAAAGACGTTGAGAAGTTGTGTTCACTGTAGCACTGTAGCAAAGTCAAAGTTCATGCCGGTTCTTTTATTTCATCCACTCTTAAAGCTAATCCCATGAGTTGAAGCACAAGTGAAACCACTCCAGGCCTTTGGAAAATGCCAGTTTATTTTAAAACTGATATTTACAAAGGTTTTCCTTTCAAAGTTATGCCAAGTATGAATATTTAATGTCTGAAATGTACAACAGCGCATATGTATGAGATTAGATCTGTAAGAAGCACTGCGTCTTAATTACCGAGCTAGCATTTAATTTTTCATGGTAATTTCCATATAAATTTAATGAAGAACTAAAACCCGAGAGGTGTATTAAATTTATTTGAATGTCACGCCAGCAAACAAACCCCTTACAAGCCCCTAAAGTTCATATTTTTCATAAACTTATTGTCCTCAGCTACACTTTCCCTACCGTTTTCTCACATGTATAAATCATCCTTGTCCATATGCTAAATTCTGCTGTCATCTTTAATATTAATGGTGGTTCTCATTGCAGACCATTTACATGTTCTGTGCGCTGGCTCTGGTCTGTGATGACTACTTTGTGCCGTCCCTGGAGAAGGTCTGTGAGGTAAGGACATGCTAATGCACCTTCATTATGAATAAAATATTGTCATCTATATCATTTGGTGACATTGGTAGAGACTTTTTAAGTCTTGCAGGACTTTCAAATGGCATAGTTAACTTATAAGGCCTGATCTTCGCCAACAGCGTTGCTTAAGACAAAGTTGGATGTTCCGTGCAAACAACGGTGCGTCAGTGCTTTTGCCACTAACCTGAGGGCGTCGCTTAGTGAATAAAGGAGTCTGTGCTGAGGCGTGGTGTGCTACAAGCAGTGCTTACAATAAGCTCTTGCTGCTTCCTCTTTGCTCTCCTCTTAACATCGTGCGCAGCCTCAGGTGTCTTATTAAAGGGATATTTCAGGATTTTTGACATAGGGCCTCATTTCCTAGTTATCCAGGGTGTTGCTGGTACTTGGAGATATTTTTTTGTGATTCATGCAGTTCTTTTGTTTGAAGAGTTTCGTGGCGCTAGGCTAATGCAAGGCTAACGCATTTCTACGATGTCAGCTAGCCTGCATTACAGTCTGACCCGCTCCACAGTGCACCTGAGGCAAATCACTTATAACGCCAGACTAACCATATAAATGTTTGTGTCGATTTATATCTTTAGTTTGGCGTTATAAGTGATTTGCCTCAGGTGCACTGTGGAGTGCGTAAGACTGTTTTTAATGCAGGCTAGCTGACATTGTAGAAATGCGCTAGCCTTGCATGAGCCTAGTGCCACGTACTCTCCAGGTACCAGCAACACTCTGGATAACTAGGACATGAGGCCCTATGTCAAAAATCCTGAAAAATCCCTTTAAGTTCTCACAGGACAAACGTTTCCCACTGTGAGTGAAACACTGTCCATGTCCCGAGAGAGAGAGAATATACAGCATAGATGGGCACTGGTGCTTGGGCCAAGGGGCAAACTCCAGCACTTGCGCCCCCCAAACCCCCACACCCACCACCACCCATAGCAGCACAAAATATTCCTGTCTAGTACGGTTTCTGGCCGGAAAAGCTTGTGGAGGGACCACTGCTGTGCAAAGCAGACACGGGGTCTGTCCAGCCAACTATTCCATGTAGCTCCACCGTCATCGCGCAAAGGTCCACAGTCCACATTTAGAAACACAAGAATGGGCCCATGATGTGGTAATACAAAGATGATTTTTGATCTAGTCATGCTTTCTTTTACTAAAGACTCTGAAATACTAGTAAAACGTTTGTTTCTTTTTTCAGGCTTTGGGCTAGTCTCTCAGCTTTCACCTAGAAAAAAAACAGTCGAATCTATGTACAATATGTTTTATTATTTGCTATTTATACATTACCGAACCATCTCTAACTAAAAATAAAAGTTAAAAAAGAAAACATGAATATTATTATCAAGGGTTTGAATATTAACAGTATATCTAACATAAGAAACCCTTTTGAAAAAATGTATTTGGAGGCTAATTGTCTTTACTGAGACATTTATGCCACATTCTTCCAACACGTCAACAGTTTTTGTTTCTTTCGAAGCCAAATATCGGGACATGACTCTTTGTTTATCAGGTCTATGTTCTCTCACTTTTTCAGCGTCTCGATCTGAGTGAGGACGTGGCGGGGGCAACGTTCATGGCGGCCGGCAGCTCTGCGCCCGAACTCTTCACATCAGTTATCGGTAACAATCCCAGAACACACAGTCTCTACGTGAAGAAAAAGTTTATCTGCGTCAGGAGTTTTTTGGTTGCACTTATTGTAGCAACTTGTGGAGACGCAATTACTGTAACCTGTGCATTTCCTGAGCAGTGATATTTGTAAAGTTTAGGAACTCTCAAAGCATCCTCCTGAATGTCCTGAGAAAAGGTTATTTCCTGAAAAGTATTACCCATGAGAATTGATGAATGATTCATTTTCTGTTTCCTATCTGTCATGTGCAGGACATGAAAGAAAAAAACATGCAACAGACATTAAAAAAGGCCAATTATTGTGATACAAATGTTATGTCTTAATTTAAAGTCAAGAGAATACATTTTTCTTGTTGTCTTTGTCTTTATGAATTTCTTTTGTTTCTGTGATGGAGAGCTTTATGTTTGTCATGTTTAATGCAGCCTCTAAAGCCCATATCCCACAGTGAGACAACACATGTGACTTTTAACATGAGTTACATTGGAATCACATTAAACCATCTCAGCGGGTGCCCTAGTTTCCTTGCAGTGCATCTAGAAACATGTGCAGTATACTTCTGAAGTATTAAGGTTAAATATTTGCTGTGGCATAAATATATTCCCGTGCGTGGGATTTTAAAATGTTAATTTCTGAAGCTTTGTGCTATATGCCTTTCTTTGTATATTGGCCTCAAAGCAGAGATTTTAAACTACTGGGTTACTGCTCATATACTGCAAGCAAAGAGTCCTGCTAGACATGGTGACAATATGGTGTGTTAATTCTCTTTCCTCATTAGGCCAACTGAGCTTTAGTGACCAATTCCTCAGTTTGTCTATGTAAGCTCAGTTTCTCAAACATTCAGAGCCCCGAATCTTCACATGCATGAATTCAAGCACCTTTTACGGCAACACTTTATAATGACTACATCTTATTTAGCGTTAATAAATGATGACTTAATGCTTAATTTATCATGAACAATTCATTAGTTAACACTACTACTAAGTCTTCATCACTTAGTAACTACTTAACTACTACATTACTAACTCATAATGAATCGTTTTTCATACTTGACTTATTCCTTTGTTAAGTAGTTATTAAGTGATAATCACACTTAACTAATGCATTGTTCATGATTAATTAAGTGTTAACTCATCATTTATAAAGGATACATAATGTGTAGTTATTATAAAGTGTTACCCAGCATTGATTAAGTGGACTCTTGTATTTACTATCCTGGATGTTTGAGAACTCTAAATAACACATTGAATGGAGAGTTTTGTCCTGCCGGGTCTCAAAGAATAAAATCAGGGGTTCATTTGTAAATTAAAAATTTAGGCGCTCACAAACTATAATACAGCTAATTCATGTACATATACATTTCTTTCTGTTTAGAAAGTGTTTTTTGCATCTGACGCAGCAGGCTGTGCATTCATGGTCATCCCTGACTCAGAGACAAAATGCAGCTCTTCAGGATAAGAGAGTTGCCGGAACCTGTTACGATTAAAATCAGGCACACAGCAGTTTTACTAGTAATTGCTGCTTTTCGATATACTTAACGAAAGTGACAGTATTTTCCATAATGCTGAAATACAGAGGCAGCCAAAATCTCTATGACCAACAGCCATAGCAGCCGAGATGCGTAGTGACAGATGTGACTTGATGATCCCGTCTCAGTCTCCTCATCCGTCCCACTTAAAGTGTCATCACTCGCTCCCTCCCCTGTATTTTCAGGTGTCTTCATCACTAAAGGAGACGTGGGAGTGGGCACCATTGTTGGATCGGCTGTCTTCAACATTCTCTGCATCATTGGAGTGTGTGGCTTCTTCGCTGGACAGGTACGGTTTCTTTATCAGGAAAAAGCCGGAAGAGAATTCATGAGTGTCAAGTCTATATGAAAAACTACTTACTTTGGTTATTTTGTGGAGAAAAGTTGAACGGATGATTTGCAGCAGCGAGAACCAAGGGGAATGCTGAAAAGTGAATACATTTAAATGGAAACAATAGCCATGAGCGTGAAGAGCATTTTTTATGCACAAAGATGCCCACACAGCGTCAGCTCCTACACAATGTATCGCATCAACAATCAAAACAAAGGCATGTCCTCCCTCAGCCGTGTGTGGCAATTCAAGTAACACAAGCAGTTGTGTAATAGGGCAAAGAGGGCTCTTCATTGAATGTCCGTGAGGCCACGAGGGACAGAGCTTTTTCCATCCTCAAAATCAACTGACGTCAATTAAGTTGCAAATACTTGGCACACTTTTCCTGTAAAAATAGGCTATTACTGTGTTTTCGAAGTGCATAATGTGGTAGTTACAAGTTACTGTAAAGAAAACTAGTTCTCCAGCGATGTAGATCTGTTGTACTAGCCCTGAAGATTTTATTATCAAAAGGATTTGTCTTAAAGGACATGTTGTGTAGTCTATGGTATGTCAAATCAATATGGACCATCATCACACTTTAGGAGGCTTGTTGCTGCTTGGTAAAAGGCAGAAAGATAGCTGAGTTGAAAGCGGTAATATCGCATTAGTTCGATCTCAATGCCCCTTGTTTCCTTGTATTTACTCCCCAATCCATTATTCATGAGATTCATTGATACCGTCAGAGCTGAGCATCTTCCCTGTGCATGACGTGAGAGGCCAGGCCACATGGAAATGAGCTCAGTACAAGGATAAGCTCCGCTCTGAAAAAATGTATGATCTGGACTCCAAACCGTGATGCAATCCCAGATTGTGGATTATGTAATCATAAGAGATAATGAGGGCTGGAGGGCAGGGTGCAGCAAAACCATCTTCAGATCCAGCTGCTAAAAGACTGCACTGGGCTATGGTATAATTCATCATTTAACGTATAATAAAACAACGTGGATTGAGATGTGGCTTTGTGACCCGCCTTCAACCTAAAGTGATATTATGTTTGTGCTGGGTCTCAGTTGCTCAGGAAGTTTTCATTGTAGTGAAGCTTGAATCATCTACACTCTTGTGGTCTGAAATTGTGACTTCACAGTTTGTGACCACAACAAGGAATAAGGAGCTTCTGTAAATAGAAGCGGAACATCCTCAACCCAGTCAAATCAGTCCAGTTCATAAGAATAGATGTTGTTGTAGGATATGTCATCAAAATACAATATTTTATCACAGAGTTCTAATGGCTCAAGCATTGATAATCATCAAAGTGTCAAAATCTGTTCTTAAAGGGGCTAGATGCAAGTTAGTCATTTAATGCTCCCTACTGCCACCTCTGGTCTTATGCGTAACTGCACCTTCTATATTAAACTCGTGCATGACGGCACTTCGGACACAAATTAACACCTTTTTGAGTGACAGTGCAGGATTTTAGAGGCAGTTGTGGTGAACAGGTCTGAGCTCATTCTACACTTTAGGACATGGCTGGAACATGTAGGGGGAGGAAAATACTTAGTTGCAATAAAATAATCCCTGCCTTAATTTATAAATTAATCAATCTAGTTAGACTTGCCAGGTTATTTTCTACGCCCATACAGTACTGAATCCTTAGCCAATGTACATTGTGCCCGTTCCAAGCCTGGATAAATGAATAGGTAAAAATGTCTTGCCCAAAGTAACTTAATTACTGTAATAATGGTAATTAAAGTCTTAAAGAAACCATACTGAACTCTGTACCACTTTCTGTCCCATGGAATTGCCTGAGCTGTTTCTGTTGTATTATAGTCTTTAAATAAATAACAAAACATAATATGATACATTTTTAAACACTCATTTAAAAGTAAGTGTTTCGGATAATGTCCTGTGTTGTTATATCTTAGCTGATATTTTTGGCCAAGGTTGCAATATTGCATCCAAGCTCACACGATCCTTGTTCAGAAACGTGCTGAAAGCCTTGCCCTCTGCCTCTGTCTAATATAGCAGTTCCTCTTGTGGGATGATCGGTCCTTCCTTGAAGCAGATCCTTCCTCCTGACCCGTGCTCCTGTGTGTATGTGTGTACACTGGAGCGGTTGTGTGGGAGAAAGTGAATAAAACTCGCCGTTAGTCACCGCATCGTGGGCTTCTCCGCTGCTCTCCCTTTACATACACTCACCTTGTCGACGTAGGAAGATGCCACACAATTGGCTTTTTTACGGAGCGCTCTTCACAAGGTCAAAGCGGGCGCGGGTGTGTTTACATCAGTATGGTAATGATGTCAGAGGCGTTTGTGTACAGAGAGTGGGCTGATTCTCTGCTCTATTATCTGCAGGCCGTGAAGCTCTCGCACTGGGCGCTTCTGCGAGATTCGATCTACTACACTTTCTCCATTGTGGCCCTGATTGCTGTAAGACAAGTGCACACCCACAGTACAGTACACTCACACATACACTCTCACATATTGATCCAGCTTAGAATTTAAAATCATGCTTTAGACACATCTCATATACAATACACTGAAGACAAATCCATTTACTAGTTCATTTTGACTTCTATCATGTTAAAGCTGCTTTGAGTCGTTGAAGTTGACAAAGTTGACATTCTTTGTTGTAATTACCAAGTATTTTCAGTGGCATTTGCACAAATATAGTGGTTGTGTCCTTGGGCAAGATACCTCAACCAGCTAGTTTCTGTAGAAAATAGGAATGTTTCTGTCATCAAACTTAGGGCAGAGGTAGTTTATCACAACCATGTGTGGAAAGTGAATGAATTGTGTAATGTAAAGTGATCAAATCAGCAATTGAGTCCTTTTAGCTTCTAATGCCTGACTAAAAAAGTAAAATGACCAATGGCAGATTTTTCCAAATGTCTTGCCTATAAACCTATGTATGATGCTTCTCAACTGTATAGCAGGGATCTCCAACCACTAGCTCTGGAACCCATCATAGGTAGCTCGCCAAACTCTTTCTACATCTCTACATACGCTTGATGACTTAAATTTTAAGTGCATTTTCTGTTTGTTCTGAACATGGTTAGCTCAATATTGTTAAGTGTAAGGGCTAAATTCAAGTTAATTTCTTTGAAATGCCATCTTGGCTACTAATTCTTCGAGGTGAACAACACCTAAGTTACCTTTTTTTGACAACTGTCTTTGAAGCATAGAGTAAGTAGCTCTCCGACCTCCTCGCCAGGTATAAAAGGTGTAGACCCCTGTGTATCAGTGTTGAACTGTGACAGCAGGGGGCACTATTACGGGCAAAGAGCTGATTTATTCAGGACATTCATGTTTAGTACTTCAGAGGGAGCTCCTTTGAAAGACAGACATCAGCAGATTCCAAAACAAATCTCTTGTGAGATAAGCAAAAGTCTGCAACATAAAATACTGTAAATAAAATACAATCTAAGGTGTATAAACTTGTAATCATTTTTTATCGCAATGGGAAGGCTCTATCATAATCACCTTTCGGAGATATCGCCTTTTATCGTCAATAGATTAATTACATTGTAAAATACCCAAATATTGCTCGACCTCTAATCTGGGACCAGTTGGTCAGGTCTAGGTTCAGCAACACTAAATGCCCAAAGAACTAGATCAACTGATGACCTGAACATCCTAAATGACCAGATTATCCCATCAATTAATTTCTTCTTCCCTAATGGCATATTCCAAGATGACAACGCCAGGATTCAAGGGGCTCACATTGTGAAAGAGTGGTTCAGGGAGCATAAGACATCATATTCATATTTAAACATGGATTCCAGATCTTAGCCCCTTTGATAATCTCCCCCATCATCAATACAAACATCTTGGTGTAAAGTGAATGCCACACTGGATGGAAATACATCTTTTGACATTTCAGAAGCTTGAAGCAATGCTGAAATAAAAGCTAAGACCTTTATTAGGGGCTGAGCTAATTTTAACATTTGCAAAATCATCACTGTATTATTTCATTCTCCAGCTGGTTTTAAAGGGTTTATGGCGCCTGCTTTACACAGTACAGTATGTGACCTTCTGCTCTCCATGCTGTGGGTCACTTATGCCCTCTAGTGCCATGCCATGTCAGTTGCAGAGTCTTCCTACAGAGGCGGCTGCTTTTCTAATCCTGCCTTTTTGTTGTTGTGTTTTTTACAGTTTATCTATGACGAGAATGTGTGCTGGTAGGTCTTACTTTCTATATACTGCATTTTAAGTCATTTTACAACATCCACTGTACTGTTTACTTTTACTGGATTTAAAGTAACTGTATATATTTTTGCATTGACCTCATTCTACATGCACAGTAGGTGAATTAGTCAGTTAGATCTGAAGTAACATCAGAAATGCGTTTGCAAATGGATGCTTTTAGTTCTTCTTCCACTCATCAACTTCTGCTTGTCTTTTTATAGGTGGGAGTCGCTGGTTTTAGTATTAATGTATGCTGTCTACATCCTTATTATGAAGTAGGTTTCCCCATCTCGTCTTATCATTGTTTATTAAGTGGATGGCTTGACAATGTCTTGTTTCCTAATGATCTGTGTCAGGTTCAACGGAAGGGCACAGCGCTACTTCGACCGCAGGAAGAAGGGCTCGGTAAACCTGGCCAACGGTCTGACGGGGAGCACGGATCTGGACGACGCTGTCTCGTGCGATGCCACTGCGGTGCTGCTAAAGAAAGGTAATGAGGACTCTGCTGTTTTCTAAGCACCCGCCCTCCAAAGGCCCTCAATGTTTTATCCGCTCGTCTCCTCCGTGCACATTTACATAACACAAAGACAGCTGGACACCGCGGACTCGCTATTTTTAATCATTGGCGCTGGTAACACCTCAGAAGATACGGAGCCGTCCGGGATACGAAAGAGTCTTCCGGTTTTGAATAAACTAAATTTAGCAGGAAGCAGTGAGTTCTGGTCAAGACTAAAGTGAAACAGGTATAAGCCACAGGCAAACAATGTCAAAACATGTCTCTGCCTACCTACATTGGAAGAAAAACTGATTAAAAGGAACTTGCCTTAGATTTTGAATTGGAAAAGATACTTGAGCACGACTGAATTCTATCTACTCTACATCTTGAGAACCACTGCCCCTAAACATGAATTAACTGAGCCGTTATGAGGAGACCCCACACAAACTTACAGTTCCCAGTGCCTAAGAGTCAGTCCTAACAGTCCTCACAGTGTCATGAACTGGGACTATATAGCAGGGACCACCATCCTTTTTAGAGCTGTGGGCTACTTCAAGAGAATTAGAAAAAATAAATAATGTATTCATACAGGTGGTCTATTGTGGCCTCATTTGCAAGAGAGACCTGTTTAACAGATTCATTAAATCATGCAGTATAGTCAACATAAATTATCATTCTATTAAAACAGTTATAACAACATTAATATAAAAACCCAAACAAACTTAGAAACAAGAACATTCACATGGAAGATATTCTTTCATAAGGGATTTGAACTATTCAAGGGTTATAAGTTCACAAAGCCTTCTGTGCCTCATTCCAATCATGAGTGCAAAGCAAAACAAGCATTCTTACCCCATTCTGTCTTTACACAAAATGACCTCACTGGTAAACATTTGACCCAATACAGTTATGCTCAAAAGTTAACACACCCAGCCAGATTTTTTTTTAACCATTTTTGGACCATTTTTATCCTGAAAGACAACACACCAATGCCCCCTTTAGCATCAATGACAGTATTTTGTGGTGGTTGTGGTGAAGGTTCTGTACATACCATACACGGCTTCACACAACCACTAACTATGAGTGAAAAAAAGCGTTTTGTGTTATCTTTCATATTCTTTGAAAAATAGTCAAAAAATTTGGCCAGGGTATGTAAACCTTTGAGCACAACTGTATTTATTGAATTGAACAAATATTCATTCAGGACACCCAGAAGAGCTTTGTGGATCACAGTGGTGGTTCCTATACCCATCTCAGTTGATGAATCGTAATTGCTGAAGGGAAAACTGCATTCAGAGGCTTTGGCACAGATGCAGAGGAATGCATGTGGAGTATATGTTGTCACCATATCCAAAATAGAAAGCAACTTGACCTAAATTGGGATACAATTTTTGCTTCTATAGAAAAGAGCCGGTGCCAGTTAAAAAGGATGTCCCCAGGAGTTTAAGTTACACTGTTTAATTATAGAGCATTAGCCATTTCATGTTATAAATTCATGCTGTTAAACATGCTGAATCACAAGAAAAGAAATAACTGCATTTTTGCTGAATTTTACATGGCACAACCTGCAGCAGCAAAAAAAATGGCTTTCAACATTTATATCCCAGTGTATTTCCTGATGTGTGTCGACAGCAAACTTCCACTGTGCTCCGTCGGTGCTGATGGTGGACGAGCTGCTGTCCGCGTACCCACACCAGCTGTCCTTCTCTGAGGCCGGGATGAGGATCATGATCACCAGCCACTTCTCCCCCCGGACCCGCCTCACCATGGCCTCACGCATGCTCATCAACGAGGTCAGTAAATGTAAATGAATGAAGGGCCTACAGGATGATGGAGGGGTGGGTTCAAAATGCTTTAATGTTTCTTGAATCTCCCGCAGAGGCAGAGACTGATCAACACCAGTGAGACCAGGGTGACCCGCTTCACCAACGGGGACTCGGAGCCAGCCCCCAGGTCCCAGGGCAGGTGGGGTCTGGAGAACGGGATCAGTGCTTTAGAGCAGGGTCTGAACGGGAGGTGCAGGCTGCAGAGGCTCCAGTCCGGCAACGAGACGGAGAACGAGACCGACGACAACGACAACAATGAGAACGAGGGAGAGGGAGAGGAGGACAGCGACGGGCCAGTCGTGCCTTTCAAAGTGCCAGGTACAACAAATTCATCATGCACTGGCTAGAGTTTGTTATTGTTACTGTTGGAAGTAATACGATAACTTTTGGTTAGTATTTGTTTGTTTATTTATTTTATCATGTGTAGAACTTCGGGAACTGCTAATAACATCTCACTGACTTATTTGCCATGTACTTTCTTTACAATTTTGTTGTCATTTGTGCACTTTTTTTTCTATGTTATGGCGTGAAATGCTAACTTTTGTGTTTTGTTTTTTTTCCTTTATGGGACAATATTAAAGACTTGCCTATATGTAATACAAATAAAGTGGATTGGATAAGAAATGGGGATAAACTAAAAATTAACAATAAATTACATGAGATGAATCTCTTAGCCGATAAACGGATCGATGCGGTGTCATCAGTGATGCGGTCGCTGTATCAGACTGTTGTGGTGAAGAGGGAGCTGAATCCAGGGGCAAAGCTCTCGATTTACCGATCGATCTACGTTCCCACCCTCACCTATGGTCATGAGATCTGGGTAATGACCAAAAGGACAAGATCGCGAAAACAAGCGGCCGAAATGAGTTTCCTTCGCAGGATGGCTGGGCGAACCCTTCGAGATAGGATAAGGAGCTCAGTTACCCAGGAGGAGCTCAGAGTAGAGTAGAGGCATCTGTTCCGGATGCCTCCTAGCCACCTCCCTCGGGAGGTGTTCCAGGCATGACAAGGCTTCGTGGAAGGCCCAGGACACACTGGTGGGACTATGTCTCTGAGCTGGCCTGGGATCGCCGTAGAGTCCCCCTTCAGAACATCAGGAGGAGGTGTGCGTGGATCGGGATGTCTGGGCATCTCTGCTGCCTCCACGACCCGGCACCGGATAAAGCGGAAGAAAATGGATGGATGGATGGATGGATGGATGGATGGATGGAATAACCTCTTAACCCTCACCTTAACCAAGCAAATTTTCTCAAGTTTGGCATTATCCAAATGTAAACGTTTCTCACCTCATCAAAACTGATCAAAACCGTGTTGTCGTCGCTTTTTTCACGTGCCTTTTCCTTTCATTTTTGTCACTTTTTTGTTGCACTTTTCTGGCTTTTGTGTGGCTTTTTATTGCCTCGTCACATTTATGTCACTCTTTTGCTGCTCTTTTGTTAGTTTTTCTTTGCTCTTGCTCACTTGCTCATTTGTGGCTTCACTCTTTTTTTGCATTTTTGTCACATTTTTGTTTTGCTTTTTTGTCACTTGCTCTTTTTTTTGGCAGTTTTTTTGTGGATCTTCGGTGATGCCTCCTGTTTATTGAAGCTCAAGGTGATGATTGCTCGATTGTGGTGGAAAACAAACCTGACTGTTGCGTGTGATCCATCTTTGAGTCATTTCGTTAGACACTTAGCCCTGCAGACCGGGAACACTCCACAAGAGCTGCAACTGAGCAGATCCTCTGACATACCGCTTGTACTCTCACTTCGTTTAACACATCATCATCCACAAACACAGCGAGGAGACAGTCTGTTTTATTTTTGCCTTATCGCCGCGTTTCTCTCCTCTCCTCCAGCCGGCTGTTGTAATAAGCTGAAGTGGCTGTTCATGTGGCCCCTGTCTCTGCTGCTGTTCTTCACGGTGCCGAACTGTGCCAAGCGGCGCTGGGAGCGGTGGTTCATGGTGTCCTTCTTCACCGCCACCATCTGGATCGCTGGCCTGTCCTACATCATGGTGTGGATGGTGAGTGGGTGTTATTATTTCAGCTTACATGTTGGGATGTAAGCGCAAGGGATGGATCCAAGCTTACATCTCAGGTGAAGACTTGAACTGGACAACTGGCCATTTGTATCTGTAGCGTGGGCAAGGTTACAAAGCCGAGGCATTCTGCGGTTATATAAAAGTCCTCTATTATAAAATGGTCTGGAGGTGGTCTTCTTTAGGGCATACAAGATACACTGTTATGTATGAATATCCAGCCTGAAATCCACTGCACTGAAATAAAACTCACTGTAGGCCTTTTAAGATTTTCTTCAGGTTTTCTACATACCTGGAGTTGTGTTTTGTTTTATTTTATGTTTTTCTTAAAGTGCATATGACACATTAGACACATTTTTTGCTAAAACATAGTTAACACAGTTATATTTAAGATTTTGCTAAAGTTTGTACCCAGCTTTCTTTAGTTTTGCCCTTTTTGTGATGTTTATAGTTTACACTTATAGACAGGAAGTGACATAGATGAAGGCAAACAATTTTAAACTGTTGCCGTGCCAACCATGTTAAAGGAACAGGCCACCGTTTTTCCATACTGAGATATGTTCTTACCTGAGCTTAGACGAGTTGATATGTACCTGTCTGGTCTTTGTGCGTGCCCTCAATCATGCAAAACGACCAAAGATGTTGTTAGCATTTGGCCTCTCCCAATGTATTCCTATGGTCCCAAACTGGGTGAAGTTAGAAGCGACCACGCTATTCCACGGGCACACACAAAGACCAGACAGGTATGTATCAACTCGTCTAAGCTTGGGTAAGAACATATCTCAGTATGGAAAAATGGTGGCCTGTTCCTTTAAGGTAATGGGAAATGAGTCAAACTGCTATGTAACTTTACCTATAACTATGTCACTTCCTGTCCGTAGCTTAAAAATTTGAATAAAAATAACTTTTCTGCCCGACAATTTCTTCATTCAATTCGCTGCTTCACTGAAATAAAGTGATAATTATGCAACTGATGGTCCATCTAAATAAGTCATATTTTCAAAAGCATTAAAACCTGTCATATGTCCTTTAACCAGCATATTGTCATCCATCCTTGCGTCATCCATTTGAATGTTTTTGGAAAAATCGCTGACTTGGGAAGAAGATGCTTTTTTTTTGGAACAAGTCTTCTCGTTGGCAGAGGAAAGATGCAGCAGTGACACAAAAACCTAAATTTGGCCCAAAACGTCTTGGGCACAGTTTTATATTTCAGCAGCTTTAAGGCGAGACACTGCAGGTGGATAGGAAATGTTAAGTTTAAAGATTGAAAAAATAGAAATTTAAAGATATCATTTTTAAACTTTTGCTGTAGATTATTGGCATGAATGTGAGAAAATATATATATATTTTTTTTATATATTAAGTTTTCAGTCATTCTTTGTTTTCATATACAAATAAGGTGTTTATGCATTTTCAGCGACAAAACCGAACGCTTTCAAAAGTCAATAAATCAGGCTAAGAACTAGATATTAAAAAATCCCTCTGAATCTGAAAAAGTGAAAGTGAAGTCTGTAGGAGCTACTGACGTGGAGATATTGTTGCACCAATGTGAGAAAAATGCATTTTGAGAAAATGGCCCTTTAAATTACAATGTCCTGTTTAAATCTATGGAGAAACATTGAATCAGTGCAATATTAGGTATATTTTTTTTTGTTTCCAGGTGAAGGCTTATATATTCAGAGACAATTTGGCCCAAAACCTGAAAACTAAAAATGAAATATGACTTGTTTTAGGTGACCGTGATTGGATTTACACTGGGCATCCCTGACGTCATCATGGGCATTACCTTCCTGGCAGCTGGCACCAGTGTCCCGGACTGTATGGCCAGTGTCATTGTGGCACGACAAGGTATGAACTCAATCACAGTGCACTCAAACTTCAAACAGAATTTAATTAAACATGCATTCTCTAAAGTTGTCTTTCAAACAACCACCATCTTGTCATGGAGAAATCCAAAGAATAAACTCCATCTCACAAGGGAAATAATTTGATAGTTGTTCAGTCATATAAACAAAAGAGAAAATCTCAAAAGCACCAGAAAATGCAAAAAATATTGATAAAAGTAAGATTAGGCGTAAAAAATATGTTGGAATCTGGGTATGTACTACCAATATCAAGCTAAAATCGTGAGTAAAATATAATATGTCCTTGCCGCAGGTTTGGGAGACATGGCCATCTCTAACTCCATTGGCAGCAATGTGTTTGACATCCTGGTGGGGCTGGGGCTGCCCTGGGCCGTGCAAACTCTCTGCATCGACTACGGCTCAACCGTGAGTACTGCACGAAACAACAGTATAAAATGGAATAAGATTGTGTGAATGGTGGTTGAGGATTTCTCAAACCAAACCGTCACCATTAATCTCAGGAGTAAATGAGTAATGCACCTAATGCTGAAACATGGCTGTGGAACATGTTCTAATGATCGATTATGTTAATATGGTGAATATTTGTTGTGTTTCCTCAGGTTCATCTAAACAGCAAAGGACTCATCTTCTCCGTGGGGCTCTTATTAGCGTCAGTGTTCTTCACAGTAAGTCTCCAAACCAACAGGACGGGGGTCATTGAGCTTATTTTGGAATTTTTTATTTAAGATAAGATAAGATTTCTGGATGTTACATTGCAAGACTTGGAGGATGTAAAATTATAAGATAGCGTTGGTTTGAAGGAAGGAATATTTCATAACCTGAACAAACGCATTTTCTCCAGTTCGGCTTTACACAAATGTAAAAGCTTTTCGACTGGAGAGCAACAGTGTAATGCCTCATTCGAAAGCTAAGACCTACAAAAGTTTTTGTCACTTTTTTGAAGAGTTTTTGTCAGGTTTTTGTCTCTTTTTTTGTCGCATTTTTGTCATGTATTTTTCGGCTTTCATTGTTTTTTTTTGGTAGTTCTGTTTTTGTCACTTTTTTGACAAGTTTTTACCTCGTTTTTTGTTGCTTTTTTTTGAGTTGTCTTTGTTTTTGTTGCTTTTTCACTGCTTTTTTGTCATGTTTGTAGCTCGTTTCGCGTTTTCGTTTTTTTGACGCTTTTTTGTCATGTAATTGTCCGTTTTTATTGCTATTTTATCACTTTTTTGTTGTGTTTTTGTCACTTTTTTGTTGCTTTTTCATTGCTTTTTTATCGTATTTTTGTTGCGTTTTAGTCACATATTTGAAGCGTTTTTGCTACGTTTTCGTCTCTTTTTATTGCTATTTTGTCACTTTTTTGATGTTTTTTCATTGCTTTTCTCATTGCTTTTTTGTTGTGTTTTTACCTCGTTTTTGTTGCATTTTTGTCCAATTTTTTTGCGTTTTCGTCTCTTTTTTGTCCGTTTTTATTGCTTTCTTTTATTGCTTTTTTATTGTATTTTTTCCATGTTTTTGTTGCATTTTCTTCAAATATTTGAGGCGTTTTTGTCCCGTTTTCGTCTCTTTTTTTGTCCCGTTTTCGTCTCTTTTTTTGTCACGTTTTCGTCTCTTTTTTTGTCACGTTTGCGTCCGTTTTTGTTGCTTTTTCATCACTTTTTAAAAATCTTTTTTTTTTGTCGTGTTTTTCTCACCATTTCGTTTCCTTTTTCACCCTAGTTTTTGTCACTATTTTGACGCCTTTTATTTAAGCTTGTGGACTTAGGTAAAGCCAACCTGGAGAAAATGTGCTCGGTTCAGCCGGGGGTTAAGAGGTTAAGCTCAAGAGACAATAATGTGACTCTCATTGTAGTTTCGCCTGAAGTATTTGTTACTTTTTTCTCTGGAAATGCACCAGGAGCAATAGATTGGCCATTCTGTGACCCTCTCATCCGTCTTACAGGTTGTGGGCGTCCATTTCAACAAGTGGACCCTGGACAAGCGGCTGGGCCTGGTCTGCCTGCTCCTGTACGCCGTGTTCCTGTGCATCTCCATCCTCATCGAATTCAACGTCTTCATTTTCGTCAACCTCCCGATGTGCCTCGACATCCACTGACCTCCGCACAGCTTCTTCCATTGGAGAGAAACAAAGGAGCACCGTGTGTGGCTTTCCAATTTACTGGCGCCTCAAAACCCTAACTTAAACAAAAAAAAAAAAGAAAAAAAAAAATGAACAGAGGAGCTCGGCGTGATTTATCTGGTGCAATACACACAGCGAGAGAGAGCTTCGTTACTGCTTCTTGAGGCACCTGAAAAGGGTCCCAGCAGTGGAGCGCGGGCCCTTGTCATTGCTGATGAATGGAAAAAGGTGGACTATAGTCACTTGAATTGAATCGAAAACCAACAATTTACAGGTCGGTCTTTGGGGACCCCGCCGCAGCTTTGGTCTTGTGGTCCGGTCCGATGGAGGAAGTGAAATCCTGTGCTACGGCAGCGATTTAGTTTTTTTTTCCCCCAGCTGGATTGTTTCTTACTCTTTGTACAAGTTTGGAAATAAGCACACACACAATATTTAAAGTTATATTTGTATATATGGGAAGAGAATACACAGTAAGTATTGGTCTCACGCATCGCTGGATCAGTTTTGCTAATTGCAATGGTCCAAATGTGTACAGTCGTGCGGTTTCTCAGTCGGAATATCGGTAGGTAACACTGCAGAGCGACTCATTCTATTAAGCATTAGCTAAGGTTTTGTCTATAATGTCTTACAATCTCATGTTGTTAAAGTCGAGATACAGTGACCTCTAGTGGTGTGTGGGAAATTGACAGACAGCTTTTCATGTTGGACTTTCGAAACACAAATGGCAATTACGCTTAAAGTGAATCTGTGGCTATTGAGATTATAATCAGTGTTGGGGGTGAAGTATTACAAAAGTAACGAGCTACATATTACTTTTATTCAGTATAACATATTACTTACTCATATACAGTAATACATTAGTCATTACAGTGCATTTAAGTGGCTTGTATTGATGTACGAACGAAGAAAAGCCAGACTTCCCCCAAATAAAATGCAGCACCAAATCAACTTGGACACTGGTGGATAAGATCTGCATTTGCATTTAGCTAATGTAATCAAAACAAAACTAAAAATTAAAGGCCACTGTTTTTCCATACTGAGATAATGTTCTTGCCTTAGCTTAGACGAGTTAATTTGTACCTGTCTGGTCTTCACGCGTGCCCTCAGTCACATAAACACAGCACACACGGCGTTAGCATTTAGCCTCTCCTCTATAGCTCCAAACTAGGTGAAGATAATAATACCAGTAGTTCGGCGGCCGTCCTCACAGTAAAGTGAAGATATTACTGCGCGGATGTCGAACTACTCCCGGTATTATTACGCCTTACAATATAGTTCCCCTTTTTATCCACTTAGAAAATCCACAATTTCATTCTGTGTTATTATACTTTATAGTGTAACACTTCACGTAACCATGTTTGAATAGGGAAACCATGGAATAGCTTGGTATTTTCTATCTTCACCTCGTCTGGAGCTATAGAGGAGTTTACCCGGGACAGTCCCAGATTAGATTTCTCCCAAACCATTGATTTGTCCCAGTCTTCCTCAGTCTCTGTCCCAGTCGTCCCGGTTTTTGGCCAATATAGTCCCCAAAATAACACACCTCACATGAAAAACAATGCTTTTAGCCCATGTGAATATCAATTACCAAGTATAAACCTATCGAAAATAAATCTCAATTCTAGCATCTCCTCAATGCGGATTGGTGCATGTCATGGGACAATTTTACCATATATCGTGGGAAAAGACAGTCAAGATTTGGAACCCCTGCGGCATATTCCCAGATAGTGTCCCAGGTTTTAATCTGGTCACCCTATTAAGGAAAGGAGGAGAGGCTAAACTTTAATGCTAATGCCGTCTGTTACGTGACTGAGGGCACGCATGAAGACCAGACAGGTACAACTGAACTCGTCTAAGCTAAGGTAAGAACATATCTCAGTATGTAAAAACAGTGGCCTGTTCCTTTAAAGAAAAGGAAATCTTTGCTCAGTGGCATTATTGCTTTTTTCAGTTTATATTTTGACAAAAGTAACTCAAAGTAGTATAACTCAGCTCTTTCTTAAACAGTAATATGCAATACAAACATACTACATTTTTAAAGCTGCATCTACTAATATAGACTATATTACAATTTTAAAGCAACTTGCCCAACACTGGTTATAATTGTGCAGACTTATTACATTTGGGAAAAGTAACACCCCTGGCGATGGTGCTGACTCTGCAACAGAACAAAAATTGGTCTAAGCTGTGACTCTAAAATTTGCAGAACAGGTTCAGAGCCGGGTGCACTACAGGGAAGCTCATCCCCCCCATCTTTTGACTCGGAAACAAAATGAGTCTGTCTCAAATGAAAACTCACCTATCGCTGTTCTAGCGGGTTCAGAAACTAGTCTATTATTGCTATATTACAAGTTTGTGCTCCTTGATGAAAGCTGTGGGTTTTGCAGGACTGAAACAAAACAAAGTAGGTTGTAAAACAGCGCCCTCATGCTACGTTTTTACTGCCTAATAGCAATGAGCTATTCTGAAGTGTTACCGATGTTTCCTTTCCTCACAATCCAACCCTACTCAGCATGTTATGAATATCACTAGCTTTGCACTGACTGTAATCTAGATACTCGATACTATCTCAGTATATTCCTCTATAGTCCATATCTGGCTGTTTGAAACCCATGCATTTTTAACCAATGTATTTTCCATCTGGATTTTTTGGATGGAAACGACACCCGGCACTGTCACTTTATCGATGAAATATTAACTTCAACATCGCAGTTCATCTAAACATGTAACTACTGACTTATAAGACCTCTGTAATATATTTGAAAGCTAGCTTGTAGTTTCTAAATATTGTACAGTATATAAAGCCAAAAGTATTTTTTAGATTAGGGATAAGACTGCACAATTTGTTAAGTGTGTGTGTGTGTGTGTGTGGGTTTGTACGTTTGCGTGACTGTGAATGCGTTTTTTGTCACAATCTTGAAGGGAAAGCCAAGGTTGGATTATCATTAGAGCCTGTCACTGGGGGAAGACATGATCGTGATTTATTTATGAATTAATTTATTCAAAGATTGTGTCTTCTTAACGCCCGGTTTTCAGCCCGTCGGACCATTTTGTGCGGTGATTTTTTTTTTTTCCAGCTGTAACATGTACTGTACCATGTCATACTCTATAGAGGTACTGGAGACTTGACTTGATGTTGTGTATATTTAAGAGTAGACATTTCTAATTTATAAGTTTTGTATAGTTTGAAGAGAAACTGCTACATTTGTATATGTAAAAAAAAGAAAAAAGAAAAAAAGGAAATGTTTTAATGATTTCTAACAGTGACGCACAGCATGTTAAGTTGCAATTGAGATTTTGTGTTTTAGCAGGAAGATGGTACATTATTGATAAAGATAGCAAAGTTAAGTGTGTTGTGTTGATGCAAAAATCGATCGCTCGTGGCTAATTAACTTGCTTGTTCTTGAGCCGAGAAAACCACCTTTGTCAGCAGTATTGCCACTCTGTTTCAGCATGTGTTAAATATTGAGTTTTATTTATTTTTTATTGTACAGTGGTTTTATTTTTCTAAGAGCTTGGGACCTAAAACGGTGGCGTTTCGGCTGTAGACACAAGAGGGCGCTGCGGGGCTGTGTCTGGTATTCCTTTAACACGACTATATTTTCATGTAGAGGTGACGGAATTTCTGGTCAGTTTGCATGTATTTTCGTATTCAAATTGTTTTCTGTGTGAAATTGAAGAGAAAAAAAATAGACAATGTATTGATTTTTGCTGTACATATCAAAGGGATCATTTTGGATACAGACATTGGGCTAACTCAGCGTTTAGTATTTAGCGTTAGTTTCCGAGTATTACATGTTGTTTTACTGCTTGTTTATGTCTTTAAAAAGTATTTGTAAATTCTAATTTTAACAAAGAAAAATGAAGGGTCAAAATGCATCAGATTGACTTCCAGCTTTTCTTCTTTTGCTGTTTGCCTGATGAATGGCCTCACACAGAAAACGACCTATTTAAAATTATTATGAAAAAAATAAATAAAGTGAGCCCATGTAGTCGGCTTATATAGCATCTCTGTTTCTGTCTTTTGTATAAGGCCAATATATACTGCCTTGGAAACTCTTTAAAGGAACAGGCCAGGGTTTTTCCATACTGAGATATGTTCTTACCTGAGCTTACCTGTCTGGTCTTTGTGCGTGCCCAAGAGCGTCACTTCCAACTTCACCCCATTTGGAGCTATAGGAACATACTGGGAGAGGCCAAATGCTAACAACATCTTTGGTCATTGTGCGTGACAGACAGGTACGTATCAACTTGTCTAAGCTCAGGTAAGAACATATCTTAACGGTGGCCTATTCTTTTCAATGGAGTTGTATGAATGTGACACAGACTTCACTGTAGTAATAGTATTAGTAATAGTTACTGGATATGCTGTGATAGCAAGTCGTAATTGCCTCAGCTTTTCACTTTAACAAGGCTTTCTCAAATATTACTTGCTACAATGTGGCCACAATTTAACTACTTTTAATGTTTTTCTTATTTTAAATAGCCTTTACGGTAATAGTACTAACTATCGCTTACATTTGTATTGTGCTTCAAAGAAGTGGTTCTCAACTGGTGGGTCAGGACACAAAAGTGGGTCGCAGAAACCTTTTCAGTGGGTTGTGAGCAGAACTGGGTAGTAACTGAATATTTAGAATATGTATTTTGAGTAACTGTGTTCTGGTCAAGTTACTCTTTACTTTGAGGGTATTTAGAATACAGTTACTTTCTGAAAATCAGAGGAATACATTGCATTTACTCAATCGTTAAATCTCAGTTTCGTATTTATGATAATATTAAGACAGAAAAGATCAAAACAGCCAGGAAAAAGTTTAGTTCTCTCATTCTGGGCTGTGGATATTTGCAGAGTGCTTTTTTTGTTCCCAACAGGTGGTGTTAAGCAGCATGTTATTAAAAAATATTACGCATTTATGCATGAATATAATGTGGATTAATGCTGAAGTATTCGAAGTATTCAGAATACCCTACTCTGATACATGCCTCCTCATTGACTACAAGGAAAGTTGAACACACAAAATTTCACACACACAAAAATAATGCCAAATGAAATATATCTTATTTTGCCAATGTAGTTATTAACTCTCATTATATATCGACTAAGGCAAGTATTCAGTTTTCTGTAACAAAATAAAATTTCATGTATTAGTATTCTCCCCTGGTTGTGAGCCTCTCCCAAAAGTAATTTTGTTCAATATTTATCAACTGAAAAAGTATTGAAACACTACCTGAGAGTTACTGAAAGCTTATTCAGCAGAAATGTGTAGGAAAATACAGTGTTTTTCATTGAATATAACAAATTAAATTCTGTTTTGAGTCACAGCTTGTCGTTCTATGCCCAGACCAGTTGAGAACCGCTGCTTTACAAGTTTGAATTGATACGTTTCTCAAAGAGCAAATTGTTCATGCGCTACATACTTGTTGGCGGTAAGCTACTTTTTTAGCCACAGCTGCCCTGGAGTGGACTGACTGGAGTGAGGTTGCCAATCTGTGCCATCAGCCCTTTCAACCACCACCAACCAAGCACAGACGCAGGCAATGTAAGTTAAGTGGCTTGTCCAAAAGTCCACAGGGCTCAGGGGACATGAAGAAAGTTTGGGGGAAATAAATGATTAGCTATTCCAAAATAAATATGTATATATATATTTGAATATTTTCTGTATTTGAAAAGATAATTTATTTGTTGGTGCTTCTAAACAGGCCTGTTTAAAAAGTGACTTTTAAACTAATAAGATAAAAATAAAGGACGTGTGATGGTGGTGACAGGCTACTTCAGAAATCTTTTTACCTATAAACTTTGATGAATTATGTATTTGTTTTAATAAAGACAGAATCTACCATAAAGCAAAACAACAAACCCTATAATCTTTCTAAATCCAGGAAACACTAACACTCATCAGTTTACTGCACTAATGTAAACAAAATACTCCCAGCTGCTGAGGTGCGAAGCGCAGCCAATCAGCGCGCAGCGTCCTGCGTCAGGTCCCGCCCCCTTCTCATCTTCCCACTTTTCTTCCTCAGCTCAGCCGGGTTTTGTTGTACAGCTCCGGGTCGTTTTGTAAAAATGTAACTTCTAAAAACGAAGGTCCAGGGAAAACTTCGGACGCATCAACACGGACCAGACCACGATGAAGTCATGAAGTCCAAAATAAAAGCGGAAAGGGACAAACCGAGGCTCTGAGGTGAGTCGCTTTGCAACTTTCAGTAATTAACAACAAGGTAATTACGCGGAATCTCTTTGCAAGGCTTGACTTTTAAGACGATTTTCGCAGAGCATCGGGTGAACGTAGGGAGCGTGGCCCAAAGTATTCTGCACTTTCTTGCTGCGTGTTTTGTTGCGAGGGGCTCGGTGGACAGATTTTGCGCATCAAACTTTTTTAGGTATTCTTTCTTAGGGCACTGTGTCAGCTATTCCTGAAAAGCGAGAGAATGTGTCCCGATTGTCCACAGCTGCAAAACCTAACCACACGTTTACCAAATGAGCAAAAATAAACACAACACACTTATTATTCCGAACTAGTCATCATAAACCAAGGAAAGTACAAAGACGTGGTCGTGTTTTCTACTGTTGCGCAGGAAGACTTCTACTTTTGTCAACCACGGCTTTCCTTGTATTTTACCTGCACGCGCTGTTTCTTTTTTTTTTTTACGCATTAGGTTAATAAAGTTTCCAAATCTCCTCTTTGAGCTGCTCTGGGATCTGCGCATGAGGTTTTCCCTGATAGTACTTCTTTAGCTTTTGCCCACAGACAGTTACAGCGTAGACAGATTTATAGGTTGCGTGAATCACCTGAGAGGTATGTGAACGCAGCTTTCTCCTGTAGATACTTGAAGCTCCTAAAGCAAAGCAGTGTCTCACCTGTTGGCAGGTATTGTGGAAATCGATGTAGTATGGAAAGCTTTGATTTATTGGCAGTAGGCAATTATAGTTAGCCAATCATGAGCTGTGTTTTTTTCTTTTTTTTATGTGGTGGGTAGGCTATATTATTACTGAAGCCTTAAAGGTGCATTCTGCAACTTTTTATGCGGGAAAAAAAAAGTTGCTATTTGTGTGTATTTGACCTTGTGGAAATTTACAGACGAGAAATATTGAGCCCAAAGATGTATTTCTTATTCATAATTTATTGAACAATAGGTCCATGTAGTAATGATCATGACACCCGTTCTTGCAAAAAATCCTAAATACAGCTTTAAAGGATTATGCAACTTTTTATGTGGAAAAAAAAGTAGATATTTGTGTGTATTTGACCTTGTAGAGACCCAGTGGCTGTATGAGTGGTCAACATGGCGCCTTTACTTTCCATCACGGTGGCCTCTACAACGCTCCAGGAGCAATTGTTTGGTAGGTTTTCTGGTGGGAGGTTCAGTCAGCGGTGAAAACCTTCCAAATAATTGATCCTGGAGCGTCATAGAGACCACTGTGATGGAAAGTAAAGGCGCGATGATGACCACTCATACAGTTGCTGGCCTACTACAAGGTCAAATACGCACAAATATTTTTCACATAAAAAGTTGCATAATCCACCTTTAAAGCTGTATTTAGGATTTTTTGGCACATTTTTCTCATGTAATGCTATAGGGAAGGTGTGGATGTTGTGGCTAACAAAAATGCTAAGAAAAATGCTAAAAGCAAAGTAGTTCTTAGAGCCTTTATTAGCACAAGAGGACAGCGTGAAGACAGTCGCAGAGAGTCTGCAGGTTTAACCAAGCAGCCAGCTTTTATACCACAGAGAGTGGTTTACAACAAAGCATTCTTTACCAGGACACTAAAATAGATGTCTTTAATACAACTGTAACAATAATTGAACAACTGCAATCTAACTTATTGCATGGTCAGCAGATAGGCCAACTTAGGTCAACAGGAGGGCACAGGAGATAGCAGAGAAACAACTGTTATCTCACTTTAAGCTAAGAACATATTATATTATTTAGAAAACTGAAAACAAGAAGACACATATTTCCACAAAGGTTGTATTTCATGTTTGTAGTGGGATATTTTAAGATGAAGTACTTTTCAAACAAAGCTTTACTGTCTTTGAGGTAAAAGCTTTTGCTTTTACCTGGCATTTCAATGGCATTAGTTTTTAGTTTCTATGGCATTTCAAGGTCTTCAATAATAATAATAATAATAATAATTATAATAATAATAATAATAATAATAATGTCAAGTTCCGTTATCGTGACATATTTATGAAGAAACAAAGGAGGCTTAAATATATATATATATATATATATATGAATTATTTGGGAACAAATAAAAGAGTGAGCTCATCGATTTTTAATTGTTTTTTGTAGTCCGATCCCAAATAATTCCCAATTCTTCAAGTTTATAAGCTTTCAGGGAGCAATACTAAACATCAACAACTGGAATTTTCCTCCAATACAAGGGGAAAAGGCACTATAGAGCCATAAATGTGACCTCTTACTATCAAACCCCTTTGTTTCAGAGTTAATATCAGATTCAAAGCTTTTGTATTTCTTACAGACTAGACAATTGCCAGGAGGTTTAGAGATTGGCAAAAGTGAGGTCATCTTTGGACAAGAACAGAGACACTCAAGTTACGGGTACAGCACCAAATACTGTTGCTCTGGTCAATGGGGACACTGGCTTCTTTCACCACTGTCTGGTCTTCTGCTGAAGGCAATGTAACCAAACACTGCTAAAACCTCTTGTCTACAAGTATGGATTTTTTGACACTGTCGAAGACCCCAAACTAAATCCTTTGCAACATCTGTTATGTCCATCACGAGTAAGGTTTCTTTAGTGGTCACCAGTGTCTTGGTTTGAGCTGGTTGTGGTAATGAAAGGCTACATTTGTGGGCCTACGTTTCTATTGAAAGCTTGAAGAGATTTGGATAATACGAGATGTAATGTACTTGGGTAACTTTACGAAAAGCTATATGAGTACTTGCATAATTGTTGCATCTTTTATTTGTGTTGTTCAATTTCAAAGGAGAATAAAGTGCTCACAAATTGGGATAACTGATCTAGTCTCTGAGAAAATCATGATATGATTTTTTTTGGCATATTGCCCGCACCTTAGTTTGTCAGTAACAAAATTTCCCTGTGGTATTTTGAAACACGGGGGATTTTTCAGTTAGTTTTTCACCTTTTTGTGTCAGGGAAACCTTTATCTTGTTTCACATCCTTTTCCTATTTAGCCTATGCCTCTCGTCCATATCTCCTCTATGACCCCAAAATAGAATGACTGCTTTATCTTCATGTTTACTCATTCTTTTGTCACCTTGATCTAAAGCTACCATCTCGACCCACTATTGGTGCTTTCAAAGGGTATCATGTTGACGGGTGGAGGCAGCAGACGAAGAGTTCATACAGTTATATGGAAAATTATATAGGCGTTGACACACTTTCTGCTAATGCAGGGCTATTCCAAAGGTTTACACCCAAGAAAGCAGAGTGTCATTTTTAGCTTTTGTAACTTGCTATTATGGCTTGTAGAGCTGTGATTTGTGGTTAGGGTCTCAGCCAGAGTAGTGTTTGACTGATGGACATTTTTCTAAACATTTTGCGGAAAATTTTGAATGGTTGCATTCCTGAGAGTCCAAAGGCTTTGACAACATGGGCCACGGGGCTAAGCTCCACAGCCAGTGACCCATATTTGAAGATAGGAGAAGCTTTGAGTTAGCATTCACTTTCATAAATATGCAAAGCTTTTTAACCATACTGTTTCCTGTACAACACCTGTAGTGCTAGTAATTTGTGTCATTCTTATTTTTAACTATAGTGAGACGAGTCCATCTGGTTTAACTTTGTTATCCCCATAGGGAAATGTGTCCTCTTAATTAACCTGTTGCACATGTTTTGGGTTGATGGTGGAAGCCGGAGAACCTCATCCAGACACGAGGAGAGAAACATGCAAACCACAGGGAATCTGAACCCGGGAGCTTCTAGCTGTGAAGCAAGATGGTAACCAATGTGCCTGAGCGGATGAGAAGTGAAGGGAAGAGCCTTAAATCGCAGACACTAGTTCTTTTCCCTACTGCTGGTATACTCCCCATATATAAAGACTACATCAAAATTAAAATTCTCAAAACCAAGCGTCGTCTGACTAGCCCCTATTTCTTGTTGTGTGTGGACACTTGGATAACATCTGGTTTGCCTCTGGGGCTAGTATCTGTGTGGGAGTGTTATCAGCAGTGCGTTTGTGCAGCTGGAGCAGACCCCAGCAGTACATATTTGTTGTTTTGACCGGCTACACTAAATACTAGAGTTGTTGGATTTAAAAAAGGTCAGACTTGTTTGCTTTCCTGCTGCGCGTGATGGAGGATTTAAGACGGAAGTCTTTGCTCTAATTAGCCTGCATTAGGACCAACACAGAAGGCAATTAAGAGGAATGTTTTTCCCCGGATAAGTCAAAATGTGTCACTGTTAATCCAAATATTGTAGTCAGAATTAGGGCTGCTCGATTATTGAAAAAATAATTGAAATCACGATTATTTGTTGCCTTTAAAAAAAGTCTCTCTTTATTTGATTTATTCATTTATCATAAAACTATGCTGAATATTTTCTGTTTTCTGAACAGTCATAAAAGTACAAAGGATTTCAAGTCTGCCTCGATTGAGGAGAGGTCTCTGTTTCACACCTGTGCAAGTAAACTGAGTAGCGCGGCCTGATGACATCATCACACAACGCTGTTTGTTTTTATGTCAGGCAAAAGCATGAGCCATGGCACGTGAAATGTGAAGGGAAAATAATCCAAGTGGCCTGAAATAATGCAAGTCTGCTGTAGGAGCCATACAGAGGTTTTGGTGGTTTCTTCTATGAATGAACGGCGCGTGGGTGGATATGTGCACGCGCTTAGTGTCACGTGCTTCTGCACCACGGTGATTGGTGGCACCGTGGGAGTGGTTTACTTTTAGTGCGCGCGCTCACCTGGGCTGTGTGTTTGTGCTGGGCCTGCATCATGGCGGTGGGGTGAGCTTGGGGAGAAACTTTCTGTTGACCGCAGCGCTTCGCACCTTATCGTATTTTCACGTAAAGAAAGATTTGCACTGTCTTATTGAGGTTTGGCATTTCAATTTCAACATCGTCATAAGTAAGTGCCTGTTTTACTGCTTCGATCACAAATAAACCCTCGTAAGCTGTGCAATTGTTCTGACTGCGCGTCATCAGTGTTCAAACCCCCTTGCCTTAGCCTACCGTGGCGTTTTGGATACGTTTGGAGTCATACGCCACAACATCTGCTTTGCAAAAAAACTGAAATTTATAATATGAATTTATATAATATATTTATTTAATCAATTATGCCTTTTTGTTATCGTTTAGTGTAATAATCAAAATCGTAACCGAATTTCGATGAATTGCACAGCCCTAGTCAGAATAGAGATGTTCTATCAAAAAATATGTGGCACTTTTTAGATTTCATAACCATTATAGGCCCATAAAATCGATAATCATCACATAATATAACATTGAGTTTGTGGTTGGACTGTCAACTAAATGATAAACAGTCTATGCATCTCAGATGATCTATTAAAACAAATATTCAGCCTTTTGAATGGTCAAAGGTTTTCAAAATGTCATGTGAATGTTTTTCCTGTTGCTATGGTTTCAGCTGCTCACATATAGGTTGGCTATGCACTAAAAATAACCCAGTATTTACTGGGAAATAGGAAACCGGGGTCACTAAACCAAATATTTGGTTACCATGGGTGTAATTAAAGGTTTGGTGCAGTTAGTCTAAAACGTCCAAGAACACCCATATACACACAGTAAGGAATGACACCACCTCGAGCTAAATATTATGATCAGGACTCGCTGCCACACTGGATTTGTATCACACACAGTGGAGAGCTAGGTGAAGACTGAATGACCCTGATTTCCTTGTTATTTCTTCATCATGTGTGGAAATGAAACCACTCGTCTAGACACCACTTAAGGCGTACTCAGCTTCACCGAAAATAGCCCATGCCAGTGTTTTGTATCTACTATCAAGAGTAAGAGAGTTGTTTTAATTAACACATTTCTATTTTCAATTATTATTAAGATAATAGACACTGTACCTGTTTTTGTTTTCTCTAGTAGTGGAATGACATTTTGCTTTGTGATTCAGTATATTGTATATTGATCGTGAAGTAGCAGGCTTGTTGTTTCATTTTCAGGACTCTGGAGCTCTGTTTTGCTCTACAAAAGTTGTGAAATATCCTTCTAACTGGGATGTTAGAAATGTGTTAGGAAAGAGTTAGGAATGAATTTGGACCACAACAAGCAGCTTAAAATGTACAGGCTCCCTCTTTCATACTTTGAAAATCAGGCACAAACCTTTTATATTATTATTATTATTAGTAGTAGTAGTAGTAGTATTTTGGCTGGATCATTTCATCAACGAAGACGAACGACTTTTTTTAAACAACGATAACATAACAGTGACGAGCTAAAATAGCGTTGAGTTTTCATTGACGAGATGAAAATGGGTGAAAGTAGTTTGTCAGACCAATGTAGCCCCGAGCTTGTGCGTGGAACTGGAGAACACACCCGCTATATAGCTTAGCTTTTAGCTGATTTCTAGCTTTTAGCTGATTTCTACTTACTTATTTATTCAGTTATTTTTATTATTATTTATGTTTATAATTATCTTATTATACTAGTTTTTAGTTAGTTTTATATATATGTTTATTTTATTTTATTTATTATTATTATTATTTTTATTTATTTTATGTATATATTTGTATATTGCATTTTTGCATTTTTAGAATTTCCAGTGTTTCCTCTGAGGGAGCCCTCTGCCCCGGGAGCGGTGGTCGGCTGTGGCTGTGTGGGCACTGTACTCTGGGTGCCCGGATGGAGGTGTGGTGCTTCTGCTGCACCTCCGCTGGGTGTCCGGTGGTGGTGCCCTGTGGCTGTAGCTGATGTACCGCTCCTGGTGCAGACGGCTCCTCTGATGGCATTTCCTTACCTGGTTCATCTGTACCCAGACTCAGCATTACGTCCATTATTTCATCGTGTATGTGTGTGTGTGTGGCTGCGTGTGTGTGTGTGTGGCTGTGTGTGTGCGTGTGGCTGTGTGTGTGTGCCTGCGTGTGTGTATGTGGCTATGGGGAGGGGGTGGGGTGAGCAGTGTTGTTGTCTGTTTGGAAGAGTGGGTGGTTGGGTGGGCGGGAACTGCTTTTAATCTGTAAAGCACTTTGTGTTACAACTTTGTATGAAAAGCGCTTTATAAATAAAGTTTTGATTTGATTTGATTTATATGTGACGTAAAGCGGCGGCATCAGGTCACATGGCCTCACATGCTGCAAGCTGCGCCTTTTTATTTATTCGATATAATTGACAACGGACAAAATACTTCAATTCAAAGATATTTTAGTCTTTAACTTTTCAGTGCCATGCTAATTTCCTCGGATATATGATCTACTCCGACAGTGGCGCCAATGGGACAGCTGGTAGAGCGGGTCGTCTCATGATCGGAAGGTCGGGGGTTCGAATCCCGCCTCCTGAAGGTGCACATTGTCGTTGTGTCCTTGGGCAAGACACTTCACCCAACTTGCCTCCAGGGTCAGCGTACATTGGTGTATGAATTGGGTGAGTGGGTCCTTGCTGTAAAGTGCTTTGGGCCTGATGAAGGTAGAAAAGAGCAATATAAGTTGAGTCCATTTACTCCAGCAGTTTACATCCTTCATTTTATTTTACTTTGTAAGCACCTGCTCCTGTGTCCTATAAAGTCAGCGTTTCTGCAATATAAGCTGCAATCTCCATCTGCGCCTGGTCCTGAATTCAGTCAAAATCAGCTGGACTGCACATGCAAATTATATCGTGTCCATAACAACATAAAAAATTCCGATATCCAAAAATTATACCAGTATAATGATATTTGATACGATATGGCCCATCCCTAACTGGGACTTTTTCTTTTCTCAGGACAGTTTCTTAAAGGGACTATACAGAGTTTAAAAATGTTCAAATTATGTATTCCTTCCCCCTACATGTTCCAACAATGTCCTAATGTGTAGAATGAGCCCAGACCTGTTCACCACAGCTGCCTCTAAAATCCTGCACTGTCACTCAAAACAGTGTTACTTCGGATCCGAAGTGCCGTCATGCACAGGCTTTAATATAGAAGGTGCAGTTACATGTATGACCTGAGGTGGCAGTAGTGAGTATAAAATGGCCAACTTGCATCTAGCCCCTTTAACTTCTATAGCGCTTTGCCACCTACATTAGGCGCTTTTTAGGCTACAAAGATAGATTAAGCTGCTGAATACTAATGTTTTTCTTAAATGAACCTGTCTAAAACTACTTTTCGTCCAAAAGACTATAAGACTAAGACTAAAACTAAAACAAACTAAAACTAGGAGGCCTGCCAAAAACACTGTTTGGAACCAAGAAAGATTAAAAAAAGAATAAAAACGATGCAGCCATTCAAATGTGTGTCTTTTTTTCTTTTCTGATTTGTAGTTTTGAATTCATTTGATACAATTCCCACAGAGAACAAAAAACACCTATTTAAAGAAAAAAAAAAAGACAGAAAATGAGGTCATTGTTTGGGTTCACAGATGCATCCGCCACCTCTGTCTCTGTTGTCGGGGGCAACAGGCGTCCTTCCTGTCTAGGATAAAAGCTGAGCTCAGGCGGGATGACCCCACAGGACTAAACTGGGACTAACCCAGGACTGGGCTAATGTTTTCAGCCTGGACTGCATAGAACTGGGCCTGAGAGGAAGGGTGGGGCAATGGGCAAATTACTCCCAGATAACCAAAGATAGAAAGACCAAAGATATCCTACAAGCTTGAAGGACACTTGGAAGGAGAAACTTACATTTGAAACATCAGTTCGCAATGGGAAAAGTCTTTATAAAAAAGAGATGTAAGAGGTTGTGGTACTTTGGGGCCAGGACTCCACTGAAAAAGAGATTCTTTATCTTCGTGAAACTTCCCCAGTTCAAAAAAGATTCGAAGATTTTACCAAAAAGGTCCCAAAAGAAATCATCCCAAAAGAAAGACTTTAGTGTGTAATTATTGTATTGGTCTTGTCTATGTTCAAAATATACTAAAATATGATTCAACATTTTCATTGGTGCCATTTTAAACAGATCAGCAGCTGTGAAAGTCTGTATGGAAAATGAGTTATGCTTATTATACAAGTTTAAAGAGTGTTTGAGACTGAGCACATGTCTTGAAAACTAATGAATGGACAGTTTTTCCAGCTCAAGAATGCAGAGCTGGAGTGACATTAAAAGAAGGGCCAAAGTAATGAGTGCGAAATGAGAAAAGAAGAGAGTGAGAGGTGAGCCAGGGCTGGACAGAGCAGGCATTTCCTTGTGCGCACCACAGCTCTGGTCTCTGGTCTGGCCACGGGATACTCGTTTTGTTTTTCATATTAATTTCTCATGATTATGACCTGAATTAATTTAGTTCATGAACATAGATGAGAGGCTTTTGCTAAAACCGTGTTGTGTTTAATTGCAAAGGCCATGTTTGGTCTCTCGGGACTCCGATCTGGTGTCTGTGTTTGACCTCGATTCCTGTCCCACAGACGCTGATCCACAACAGTGAGGGGAGAGTGAGGCAGGAGGACAATATGGCCGACAGCCCAGACACAGAGGAGCCCCCTAGAGGACTGACTGACCGCAGCGGCAGCTTCTTCAAGGTCAGAAAATGATAAGAACTTTCTGGGAAGCGACTTTTATCTGTGTTTTTGCAGGTCATTTAGTTTCTCAGAAAAATTGCCCCACAATTGTCCTTTTTTCTTATGAGGTTTTTACATTTCAGATACAAGCAGGCCAAATATAAAGTTTCATTTCAAACTCGGTTGTACTGAGAGACATAGAATTAGCCTCTGTTGTACATTACAGATTTAACTAACAAAACATGCAAAACCTATACAAATGACCTACCGACACTCTTCTTTGCTGTGATCTTAAACCAGAACTAAGTAACTCATGCCCCCGAGAGGCCATAAGCACCACTGCAAGTGTCGTGGCATGTTGCGTTTTTTTTGTCACCCATTAATCATCCATGAGAGTAAATATTACACTGACAGAAAAGACAAAGGGAGAGAGGGATATTGTACATTGTGCAACAACCCAATTACACAATGGAGCTAATTTTTTTCACCCAAACTTGGCTGTAAATACTGCTAAAGTGGCGCTAGCCTGCTGTTAAGCTTTGCCCGTTAGCCTGTTAGCTTCTTCTTCGTGATTCTATTTGTGTGTATTGTGCCTCCGACCCGGTGCAAGGAAAGTTACTTACAAGGGTGGTTTTCTGGCCAGAGACACCAGGGGAGATGAAAGACCCCCAATCATCCCATTAACACTTGTATTGCCCCCAGAGGGACTACGAAAAGGATTCTTCTTTGAGGCTAATATTTACAAGTAACCCATTTCCTACATGCATTCTTGCCTGCAAAGTAAAAACCACTTACTCCCAGCTGTACTAGCTTAAAGTGATAGTCTGTAAGTTTGCAAAGTAAGGGGAGATTGTGTGAAATTTCAAAGTAAACTATCAAATCCCTCCCCTCTTTGACCAGAAAGCCCTTCTTAGTTTGCAAAATGAGGAGAGATGGGACAGAATTTTCAAAACGATCAGGCTCCTCCCCCTCCCTCCTGATTGGACCTGACAGGCTGGATCACAGGAAAAGCTTGTCTCATTGGTCAGCACAGGAGGATACTAGACTCTGATAAGTTGCCGAGATCTGGGAAGGAGGGACTTTACAAAAAAATTATCTTTATATAATTACTTACTTTACATCAAAATGTAAGACCAGGTGGTTGATTTGGCACATTTTATAAAATGTGTAAAACATTTCCACTTCCAGATTATCACTTTAAATGCTATTTTCTGTGCATGTTTAATTTTTTCAAGAATGGGCACAATTTGCCTGATTTCAGCTTGTTCAAAGTTACCCAGAATGCCACACTACTCTCACTCTCACAGGTGCACAGCTCTAGCCCATAATGAATGCTGCAGTTTTTTCCATTCTCACTTTGACTGTGAAAGCACTTTGTTTAAGCCCCTGTGTAAAACCCAAACACATAGTTTCCTTTTGACACCATGGTTCAGTGGCAGCTCAGTCACTTTCAAATCTGCAGACTGCGGACTGGTATTAGGGCCAGTTCTCCTATTTTGCAATAAGAAGTTATTCGCTGTTTCTATATCAAAAGGTCCACCGATGCATAGACTCGTGTTGGTTTCACAGTCATGAGTGTGCTGCAGCTGAAATACTCCACATGCTTCTGTGCCCAGAGCTAAACAACACTGTGTTCACTGACCTTCACTTTATCTGCAAGAGTTTCCCATGTCTCTTCTCTGGGTTTGATTTCCTACTAAACTACTCTCTTTCTCGGCACATGCAACAATCGGTGCACTGTTTTAGGTCTAATTTCACCTTGTATAACCGGGAGTATAAGTCATCCACTGCCATCCTGTTTAAAGATAGCATAGATTAATTTACTGTACTGTGCCTCAGACTGTAGTTCTGGTGTCAGAGTTTCACTTCAGTAAATGCAGTTTGCTTTGCAGTCATTTCTTAAAGCAGTTCTAAGTAACTTGTTTACCTTAATAAATCCTTTTCGTAGTCCCTCTGGAGGTAATACAAGTGTTAATGGGATGAGTGGGGGGTCTTTTATCTCCCCCTGGTGTCTCTGGCCAGAAAACCACACCTGCTCCGATCCGGAGACCCCAATACACACTAGTGGAATCACGACGAAGAAGCTAACAGGCTAACAGGCAAAGCTAGCTGCGGGCTAGCGCCACTTAGGCGGTATTTACAGCAGTTTGAGTGAATAAAATTGTCTCCATTGTGTAATTGTGTAATATCCCTCTCTCCCTTTGTCCCTTTCCTGTCAGTGTAGTATTTACTCTCACGGACAAATAATAAGTTAAAAAAACGTAACATGCTACGACACCTGCAGTGGTGCTTACTTAGTACTGCTTTAAACATGTACAGCACAGACTTACTCTTAAACACTTTATATCACACGATTTATATGTACACAACAGGTGGCAGCAGAGAGCTCAGCTTCATGTCAGCCATGTGGATGAATCTCCTTCAGTCAGTTGGATCTGGAATGAAATGAGACTATTAGCCTATCGAATGGGCACTGTCCATATTATATTTGTTGATCCACAAGGCAGTCCACTTAGAAGAGTGTAGACCTGCTCCCGTTTGCACACAGAATAGACTAGAGCTGGTGCGTCGGGCCCCAAAAGATGGTTTCAATTGAAAAGGTTTTAAAACACCACAAGAGTATGTTTACTTTTTGTGCTTATTGAATTCTTTTTCATCAATAGTTTGTGGGGGGAGATTATTATGTTACATTACAACTTCAAGAGAACCACTGGACTAGAGCATGTTTTTTTCCACGGTTTGGTCTTGATTAAGTAGTCATTTTGCTTCATTTTGCTTTAGCAGGAGCAGATCTGTTTTAGTCTAAACATTGTGCTCCCTGCTTAGGCCTTGCAATCGTTATTAATGCTATTTTTGTGGTGTAAACAAGATTTAAACAAGACTTGATTCATGGCATTTGTGTTTTTACTTTCAGAATTTGATCATCATATAGCTGTAGATTTTAATTATGTAATTAAGTTCAAAAAGTAGCCTACTACGTGTACCAAATGATGTTCCTCCCTAAATATCTCCACAATGGCTGAGTGACATTACTCTGGGTTCACAACAATTAGGTTCTGGGTCCGATTAATGGTCCAGGTGGGGCCTGAGTGTGCAGTTTCCAACATATACACAAACAGTATACAAATGCAATAGGTCTTCAACAATTTCTTAAAACAATGGACAACAATGCTTACCTAGCAAAAAATCAAACAAACTGAGGCACTCCAAAAGTAGAAGTAGTAGGCGCATCTGTGACATTGATTCGAATTTTGAAATAAATGCTCGGGATATGAGTCGGAGATTTAAAGAGAGAGGATATTCCAACCATACTGTGTCTTCGGCTTACAACAGAGCTAAAAACTCCAATAGAGAAGACTTACTTATTCAAAAAACAAAACAAAAAGAGAACTCAAACCAAGTGTTTTTTGTGACAGAATACAGTACAGAAGCTAATAAAATTAAACAGATAATCAAACAAAACTGGAGTATTTTAAGAAGTGATAGCACACTGAGAGATGCTCTCCCAGAGACCCCAACCATTAGTTTTAGGAAAGCCCCCACTCTTGGTCATCAACTGGTTCACAGTCATCTTTCACCAATAAAACAAAAGACATGGCTCAGCACTAAAGCTGGTTGCTATAGATGTGGTAATTGTTCTTTTTGTGAAAATATGCAAAGAACTAACATCTTCAAGGATGCAACATCAGGTCAGACTTACAACATGAAAACCATCATCAACTGCAACACTACCTATGTTGTATATAGACTTGAATGTCCCTGCAGTCGACTTTATGTTGGCAGAACAAAACGCAAACTGAAAAACAGACTAGCAGAACACAAACAAGCAATAAGAACTAGCAACCCCCTGTATCGTATGGCCATGCATTATAAAGATGTTCACCATGGGAATTGCAAAAGACTTAAAATTTGTGGCTTAGAACAAATACAAGAGACTATCAGAGGAGGGGACAGATTAAAAAAGCTCCTTCAAAGGGAATCCTTTTGGATTTACACCCTCAAAGCTATGGAGTACCCTAGCCTCAATGGAGAATTAGATTTGTCTGTATTTTTGTAAAATGTATGGATTTTATTATTATTTGCATTTCTCTTTATGGTTTTGTAAAGAATAGTGTATTGTACATATTTTTTTTTTTTCCTCTCATCTTTTTATTTCACATAAGTTGCAAACAAGACAGTCTATGTGGTTTTTCCTCTTATGTCCCACCCACTTCCCACAAAACACACAAATAAAGTCAAATAATAATGACAAGAAAATTAATTAAAAATAAATAAATAAAATAAATAAAATAAAAATAAAAAACCTTGTTACACTTAGCACTATGAATAGCAGTAATAATGAATAGCAGTACTAATCATAGGGATGTCATGACCGTTTTTTGGGGGGGGGGAGGGTTTCCCCCTTTCCTTTCCCTTCCCCTTTTCTTCTTTACTCCATTGTTATTATCATTTTATTATTATTATGTATAATAATATTAATAATGACTGTTTTATTGTTTTCTCTCCAGTTTCATTCCATTATTTTACTCGACTTTCTTTCTTGATTTCTTTCTTTTTGTTTATTTATTTTCTTTTCAATTGAGTTGAAATTTTTTCATCCTAATTGAAATTTAATTTAAGGGAGATCAACTTAGAGAGTTTTGGTCATCACAACATCGATATGAAACGTGTACTGCAACAGGACTAATACAGGTATAAAGCAGCAACCATCATTTTATGCCATCCAATTCCTACTTAAACAACATCCAAAGGTACATTTACACATATGATTCCTGAACAGATGACACAATTTTGTTACAAATGATAAATAATAAGGGTCTTAGCCCATAGTCACTTTTCTAAAGGAATCGTCCATGCTTGAAAGTAATGGGTCCCATAGTTCATGAAAGGTTTGGGTCTGGTTATATTTTTCAAAAGTCAGCTTTTCCAGTGGTAAAAATTCTGACAACTGAGACAAAAATGTTTTGAAATTGTACATATTTTAATGTCTTGTATTCTACAAACCAGGTGACTATGAACACACCCACCGTGGACCAACGCACTTGGGACATGTGACCAATGCTGTAAGCTTATAGCTGTACAGAGGCAGCCAGCTCGAGCTTGCCCTGAGGAAGGCCTAGAGCCGAAACGCGTTGGCAATTTTACCTACTCTAGCCATGTTTGAATAAAGGCTTTTTAATATTTCTACTTTTGGAGTGCCTCAGTTTGTTTGATTTTTTGCTGAAACGGATCCCTGCACTGAAGAGCACCCAAAAGACTAAACTTATACAACTTTTTACATCCGAGTAGCACTCCAGCCTCCCAATTTTTTCAACAATGCTGTCCTATTTTAGCTTCATACCTGGGTTTGTTTAGGAAGTTCAAAGCGAGCATAACATTTGTTTTGTCCAGATTTCATTCTTCGCAGTAAAAGCACAGCTTTCAGAGTAACGCAGCTGTGACCTGACTGAAAGCTCAGTTGTTGTTTTTAAAGCACTGGCTCCACTTAGCCAAAGAAGGGATTCAGAGGAGGAGGCTGTGGGCTGTGGTCTGCTCTGGAAGCTAATTGAAGAAGTCTGTCAAAGAGGTCCCCCTAGTGGCTGAAAAATATAACAACAACAGCAATATTTGTATCTGGATTTATGAATAACTTCGTTTTAGCAAAGATTTCATATACGTTGATTCGGCTATAACATTTCAATTCAGCTAAATGCTGTCTTAAAGGCGTCATGCATTGTTTGTAGGGCGAGGTTTTAGCGTGCGTGCTAGCCCCAGCCAATCACAGGAAAGTAACCCCATTTCAACATCTGTGCAGCCCCTGGAGTGCTGTAAACTGCAGATTCAGAGAATGCGGATAATGCAGAAAAACCTCAACAAATGAAAGTAATTAGTTTCAATGTGTTTGCAGAGGAGGGTATTTTCGGGCATGTGTTTGGGCAAACTTTATAGTTATTCCGAACTGGGGTCGTCTTGGGATCCAAAGTGTTCCCATGTGTGGGGGCGGGTCACAGTGTTTACCTGTTTACCTCAAACATGTGAAACAAAACATTCACATATTATTTCCAGAGGGATTTTAGCCATAAAACAAACAAAAATAACTCAAGCAAACAGAAAACTATGCTTACCACAATCCGAATAATTTAACTTGCAAGTGGTCTCTCATCACAAGCAAGTTAAATTACAGGCAAGAACTAGGGCTGCACAATGTGAGAAAAAGTTGCTAATAACCAATGTGAATCTCGCGATAACTATAGGTATCGATAGGTAACTATAGATAACTAGATATCAGTGATTTTGTGATATAGTGTTGGCTTCTTGTAACCATAATTTGTACTGTATTGCACAGCCCTGGCAAGAATTTGAACTGTATATTAAACAACCATCAGAGTCTTTCTTGCAGTGTACTTATTACAACACTTATTAGCAGTGCTATATTTAAACGCTTCTTAGTCTCTATTTCATTAGTTCCCTTTTCAGGGGTCGTCATACCCGGTCATCTCTGATCATCTTTTCTCCGCTTTCTCTTCTCTAAAAGCAAAAGTGTCTCAACATGGCCTCTGTGACGTTACTTCCAAAAAATCCCAATACCCACAGTATGAACTGTGTCAAATGTGTTTCCAGCAGCATGCATTAGAAGTACTGTGCATGAATTGGTTCATGGTGTGAGGATGCCATTATCTTGCAGTAATGTATGTGCTTGAAAATGCAGTAGAAGTGACAAACTAACAAAGCCTCCCCAGTGTTCACAGTTTTCTTGTTTGATTCAATACTGGAAGTAAAAGTCGTTAAGTACAAATCTGAGGTACATTTACTTTACTTTTTAGCCTCTTAACCCCTTAACACCATAACCAGCCTTCTACAGCCTATAGGCCAGAGTAACATCACATTTGAAAGCTAAGACCTACAAAACTGATCTTTTTCCTTGCCTTGTTGGCACGTTGTTTTTTCATTTCTTTTCCATTTCTTTTTTGTTGTGTTTTCGTCACATTTTTTGCCACTTTCTCATCACTTTTTTGTCACTTGTCTGTTACTCTTTTGTTGCTTTTTTGTTACATTAGTCGTCACTTTTTGGTCACATCTTTGGCACTTTTTCATCACAATGTAGTAAATTTTATGTCTCTTTTTTGTCACATTTTTGTCTTTTTTCCATCACTTTTTCGTCACATTTTAGATTCTTTTTTGACAAATATTTCGTCAGATCTTTGTTACTTTTTCATCACATTTCCATTTTTTGTCACTTTTTTGTCATTTTTTTGTCACTCCTCTATTGCTCCTTCTTGGCTTTTTTTGTGTTTTGTGGCTTTTTCATCCTGGTTTTCTCTCATTTTTCTCTGTTTGTTTTGGCGCTTTTTCCAAGATGCTTTTAGTTTGGGTTAAAGCCAAACAGGACAAAACGTGATCGGTTCAGGTGGGGTTTAATAGATTTTAAATAGATTTTAAATAAGAATATGAAAAGTATCAGTGATAGTGGATACTTTTTACTTTTTTTTTTTTTTTTTGTCATTCCCCATTTCGGTTTGTTCGTTATGCTTTTGTTGGTTAATATTAGGAGGAAAAATATCATCATAGGTGAAAAAAGGACAACAGACTGGTTTTGTTTCTCACATAAAGGAAGTGATTACGACACAATATACAGCGAAGTGTGACTAATCATTTTACTGTTCATTCTTTGCGTCCGCTGAACATGTCTCCACTTCTGTTTCTTAAGAACAGACATGTTGTTAGTTTCATTTATTTGTTCGCTTCTTATCCTACGCCTTTTCCTGCGTTTATCCGACTTCATCTTCCCTCCGTGTGTGCAGCTGATCGACACTTTTGCTCTGGAGCTGGGGGAACTCGAGAAAGAAATGGTCGTCAAAATCCCGACGTCGGACCAAGAGACACTGGACATTCAGGGGTGAGTTGTTGCACAAGTTTCAAGCTTCTTTAAAGTTTTTTTTTTTCTCCTGAGTGCTTTAGACATGACCGAATATGGGGGGGATTAAAGCCTTATGCCAGTCCAAGCATGATTAAAGCAGCTCCAGAGAGATAGCAGGGATCTGTTGAAGCAGACTGGAGTTTGCTAATGTTGTAAATTATGTTGCACAAACACAATAATGCTGTTGATGCATAAATCTGCTGGTCGTGTCTGTCGTGTTATGAGCCTAAAAGCTTAAAAAAAGTTGCTTCAACACATTTAGTCTCATTGTAATACAAGTCTTTATGGACTCAAGGAAGGCAATAAGTCATTTCTCTAACCCAGCAGAGGGCGTTAAACTGCTGTAAGAGCTCCAGTGTTTAAAATAGCAATAGAAAACAGACAAATGGCTTCACCTCTTATACCCAGCCTGAACCGAGCACAATTTGAAAAAAGCTTACAAAACAAAAATAGTGACAAAACTGAGACGAAAACAAGGATAAAAAGCAACAAAAACGTGACAAAAAAAGCGATAAAAATGTGACAAAAATGTGTGACGAAAACGCAACAATACTGCCAGAAAAGAGCAACAGAAAAGTGACAAGAAGCAGTGAAAATGTGGCAAAAATTAGACGAAAACAAGAAGGAAAATGCAGCAAAAGAGCAACAAAAACGTAGCAAAAAAAGCGCCGAAAATGCAACAAAAAAGACACAAAAGCGCAAAAACGAAAATTACCCAAAGTGACAAAAAAGTGACGAAGAAGCATTAAAGAAGCAATAAAATAAAGTAGTTTAGTTTATTTGAGCATTTCCAAGATCCAAGTTATTAGACAACAAAGAAAGAAACACAAGCATGCCCAAAAAAGAGTAGGCTGATGCAAACAATGCTTATTTATGTATTTAAAAAAAATATATAACATATATAATAATATAGCATGTTTACAGTTTTCTTTTATTGCAAGATTATTTACATTGTAGATTCTCACTGAAGGCACTCATGAATGAACACATATGGAATTATGTTTTAAACCACATAAAAAAGAGATTATGCTTTGATTACTGCTTTGCGCACTTTTGACATTTTCTCTATGGGCTTCACAATGTAGTCACCAGAAATGGTTTTGACTTCACGGACCGTTTCCAAATGCCACGAATAAATTGTGGCAATTTTTGAATAATTTAAAATAATAATCCCACGTGATCATTCATAGTTTAATGTCCTCAATGAGAATCACACAGTATATATGGTGTTGAAAATAAAGAAAATCCAATACATAAAAGTATTTCCAAACTTTTGTATATCCAGATCATTCTGCCTCACAGCTGTTCACAATACTACCACTAGACGGCGCTATGGTTCTTAACAAATAATCTAAATCTACATTATTTTTCCATCATTGTTGCCAAGTTGTATCATTGTTGCTCATCTTTCAAATCCCACATACCCCATTGCAGTAACTATGAAGTAATTATGTATGTTTTTTCTTATGTTTTCCCTCCCCCCCCCCCCCCGGATACTCGTAAGTTTTTTGGAATTCTAATAACCAGGTTTATATTTTCTATTTTATGCTTTATTGTTTTGTGTAACTGATTTGTGAGTTAAGTGGAGAGTCGGGCTGTTCTTTCCTATTTCTTTTTCGCTCTGTCACCAGAACAAGGATTAAAGTATTTTCTGTAATGTTGTCTTATGCTTAATTCACATTACTACTCCGTGCTGCCTCCTCCTTGTTTGCCTCCCTGGTATGCCCTGGTCTTGGTCATGACTTGATAAAAGGTGTGGTCCTCTTCACAACAGCTCATCAACTATGCACTCCTCTGTGCCCCTCTATCCGCCCTGTGCGCCTGTGTTTCAGTTTGGACAAAGACATGAGCGGCCTGGACCTGGAGCCTGGCGTCTGCGGCGGGACGGGGGGTGAAAGGGACTCCGGGTATGACTCTCTGAGGAGGAGGATGAGTGTTCTGGACAGACTGACCCAGACACACACGGTTTGGCTGCTGCTGTCCCTGAGCGAGGAGGAGGCGGGACATATCCTGATCAAACAACCTCCGGGGGTAAGTGGAGCATAAGTTTGTTTAAATATCTGTGACAGTTGTTTTATTGTGGTGCTATAGTGGTAAGATACACCGTAATACGCTCAAAATATCACAAATTGAATAGTTGCAATAGGTTACGTTCATGGAAAAGTAACGATCCAGCCTTTTTGCTTCCGATACCGATACTGGGGTTTGAGTATCTGCCGATATCCGATATTAACCGGTACCAAGAGACTTTCTTAAAAGTAGTGCTCTGAGTGAAAAAGTGAAAGGTCCTCTTTACTTAATTTTAAGATCGATAAAGTCTTAACTTTTCTTGTCATGATGTAACAGATCAAATATCAATTATAGCCTATATGGAACTAATGGAAAAAAACATTTAACCAGGATCTCTGGACTTATTTATATACTTGGCTACATGACAGGTTTTTAGGTACAACTCACATTAAGTAATCTAATCATTACAACTTTTGCATTACAATTGTGTTTTATTCATTATTATTTAACAGCATTTCATAAACTAAAATAAATCTCCAGCAGTGGTTCTTTGGGTATTTCTATCTTAGTTTCTGTCCCAGCCTAGCCTGGCTAACACCAGACTAAAATCACAAGTGATATTTAGTCTGGGGACCACCAATTCATTTTCTCGTAGGAGAGGTGTGGTTTCCGATCGTCCATACTCGTTTATTGGGCGATACGAAAAAAAAAAAAAAAGTCTCATGCGTCTGCACGTAGCCACAGCCAATCGTATCATCGTATGAGATGCCGTATGACATACCCGCTGTAAACTTTTGAGCTAAATTATTTAGAACCAGGTCTAAAGCTTGATCAAAAAATACCATCGTGTCTGCTGCTGTCACGTTGGATCCGTAAATAAACTTTTTTTTTATTATCCGTAAATAAACTACAAGCTTCCATATATCGAATAGCGCATCATCGTCTTGCCGTCCCTCCTCGCTCTGTGATTGGTTCCCAAATCCACCGGAGATTTCGGCCATGGTCCCCAGGCTGTTGTGCAGTTCGAAATAATTCGAGCCCACACAGCAGCCTGGTGTTAGCCAGGTTAGTCCCAGCCTTGATTAATTCTGATTAGCATTGAAATGTTGCCGCTAGCTTTAACATGCTGCTGCCAGCCGCTGCATTTTGCACGGGGATCCAAAATACATTTGTACTGGTCAGAACTAACTCGGTGATTGAATTCCTGCGGTTCTTAGCTTCAAAATGACATCAGCATGTCCATATTCACTAAGATTTAGTCTGTGAAAGTTGTGCTTTTAAAGCGGTGAGAGCCAACACTGGTATCGGTTCAGTAACGGATTTGTAGCTGATTCCTGATATCATATTTATTCCCAGTATCGGCTCTGATATCTGACACCAGTATTGGATCGGTGCATCCCTTGTCAAAATGCAGATTTCAAGCATATTGCTAATTTCTCTGTAATTTCTGGGCCAATTCACATTAAACAAAAACAGTCACAGAGTTCAAAGTCGTCTCTTTCAGCTCATGCGAACGATGGTCTAATTATTTCCGCATAAAGGCGGTGACAATATTCAAAAGCATGAGTGTGATGTAGGTCAGTAGAAAGGACTTTCAGCCATAAGGACAATGTGGCAGGTTTGTGAATCCAATCACTATCAAATAAAAATAGTAACATTCTCTTTTTGGAAATTTCTTTCAAAAACTGTTTCTTTCCCATAGTTGTTTATTAGCACCTGCCCTCCACCTGAAATACAATTATACAACATAAACGCAACCTATTAGTAAAGTTTACAGTACAACATGTTTTGCCATTAATAAAATATCTTGTCCCGTTATTTTTTCATAGAAGGATTCCCAAACAGTCTTGTATGTCCATAGACAGATTACAAATAAAACAGATTTAAATAATTAAAAAAAAGACACAGGGGACCACACTTGCATGGTGATGAAAGCCAAAGAATAAAAGTGAGTCTTAAAACAAGATTTAAAACACTCCGTACGGACGCGGAGGGGCAGAGCGTTCCCCAGCTTAGGGCCGACAACAGAGAACGCTCTGTCCCCTTGCATTTTACGGTTCGTCTATGCTGTTTTCAATTAAGAATTCTATTAATAAACTGTCAACATTACTCCCAGCTTTACAAAAGTACATAGCAAGTACATAGCAAGGAATGTACATAGAAAGGAGTGATGATTGCTTAATTTGAAATCAAAGTGAACACAAAATTGCCTGGTGAAGTGATCAATAATAGGGCTCATTTTGAGATGGTCTGGCATATCAGTGCTAGGCTATTACTGGAGCACGAATAACCCATGTGAACACAGGGAGAGAATGTGAACTCACAGAGAAGGGCCCTAAAGTATGCTTTCTATGTTACTGATTTTGTTTCAGGTGTTTTTAGTCTGCAAGTCTCCAGCTCTGCAGAGGAAAGTGCTGTCTGTGCGTTTAAAGGAGGACCAGTCCGAGAACCCCATCAGCCACTTTCCAGTCAGAGAGAGCCAGTACAGTAAGTTCAGACCATTTGCCATAATAAGAAACTACCTCAGCTGCAGAACAGTGTTGTGAAATGCAAAGCCTCTGGGTGTGATAATCCACATAAGCTTCAGGGAGGCTTTAGATCAGCCGGTAACAAAAACTACATGGCCACATACAGTATATTTACAGTTTCAGAATTCATCAAGAGTTTATAGTATATCGTATATCTTCTTATGCCCATACAATAAGAAAAACATTGTGTATCTCATGAAGACACAGAGACCGTGTGATGACATGCCGCAGCTGTGGGCTCTTCCTCATCGCACTGGCAGCACATTCACTCAGGAGGGAGGGACTGCAGCCTGATCTAAACCCTGAATGTGGGTCATTTGGCAACAGTTGGTCTTCCTCCTCTGTCTAGTGAATGACAAGAAAAACAGAATTGCGTTTTGATAGAGCTAAGATAAAAGCATGCAGGTGAACTGGAATAGTAGGTATAGGTGGAGTTCATGTTCTGGAAGGTACTGTGTGTTTTACAGCACAGTAAGAGCCTCAGTCTATATCTGGTGTAGCTAAAAGAATTAAAAGCAGGTTCCGAAAAACATATTCTACAGGGTTTCCGTGAAGCATACATTGGATTCATATTGGTATTAAATCTGAATTTATTGGAAAATGATGTCATGCTCAACCATTTTTACAGTATAAGTTCATCGAAAATACCAAAGTTATGATCTAAAACAGTGGTTCCCACCCTTTTTGTGTCTCTGTGGACCCCCTCCCTCAAGACCTGTTGCAGTTCCTTTAGACAATAGTCACTTAAAAGGACTATTTGTAAGTAAAACAAAACAAAATAAACCTAAAATACGCCCAAAAACTCTACATTTTACTCCAAAAAAATATAGCTTTTCCTATCAAAATAATGTTCAGATTCACTTTCTTTGTAAATCTGAAATAGCTTCAAGTACCCCAACGGGTTCCTGTACCCCTGGTTGGGAACCACTGGTCTAAAACATATGCAGTTGCCGTTTTGACTGAAATTTACCAAGTTTCCATTGTCCAAATCTCTTTCCTGTGTTCAACCTTGAAATGTGCACTGTTTCTTTCTGTGTTTGTGGCATCAAGATATAGTATTTGGGTATTAAAAGTGTTAAATAGGCCAGCATAAACCCTGTTATACTGTATCTATAAGAGGCCAAGTTTTGTAGTGGTAGGCATTAAATAAGTTACTTTGATGTTTCAGATCAAATAAATGATACAAATTTGAAAGAAATAGTATTTTTTGGTATAAATTTACATTATTGTTCTGTTTTCTGGTTTTAGTGCAGGTATCGGAAAAAGTATTGTTCAGGTATCTGTAAGGTAAACCAAGTATTGTTAAAGTACCAGTATAAAACAAACGGTGCACTGCCCTAAACTAGACACACATATGATTCATTCCACAGTAATATAGACATAATTCTTAACTAATCTCAGTCCAGTATTAAAACTGTAAATTACCAGGAAATATGGCAATTATTTTCTTATTAATAATATGGAAACTTGGCTACAAAATACATTCTAACATGCTCCATCTTGTTAACATAATTAATTTGCTGTAAAGTGCAACACGATGTTCTCAATTTCTGAAAGGAATCTCTGAGCAGAAATTCCACAAATATTGAACCGTATTATTGTCTGCAAACCAAGTGCTTTCGTGACCATGTGTTGGAACAATGTCACTCCTTTTTAACAATAATGTGTGGGAAACAAATTCCACCTAAGGTCATTTGTTTTGACAGAAAGAGACATCAAACGTTGTGCCTGTTTTTGTTTCATATGAATAGGTTCATTAAATACTCCCCATAAATCTGCATGTTGACGGTAAACTTTGAATTCTGACCTGCCCTGAACTGCAACAGCAAACATTAGACTCTTGTAGATTCTTGTATGATATATAGTCTAATGTATGTTTGTCTTTTTCCTTCCACAGCTTTTTCCCTTGAGGGCTCGGCAATTAGTTTTGCTGATCTGTTCCGCTTGGTGGCTTTCTATTGTATCAGCAGGTAAGGTCCTCTTTACCGTGAGAAGGATTTTGCTTCATTCATGCAGCTTTTTGAGTAATCTTGTTCACTATTTGGTCGCATTTCCTGGATTTCATTGTGTCCTAGAGGGAACACTGAAAACAACCCTTTCTATGCTTAAAGTTGCAACATGTTATTACCACTGCTGCCTGTAGAGGGCGTTCCTGGCAAATTCAAACCACTGTCTTTTCTTTACATAGACTTTTTAGGTCTTGTTTTTAAGCCAAAATCATGCATTTTACAAGTCTAGTTCTTTACAGTCATTCCCAGTGTTGAACAGAATCCTTTAGTTGCTGAATACTTGCCTAAAAACGTATTTTGTAATGTATTGGGTTACTTTGTCCAATCAGAGTACTGTATTCTGAATACTTAGAATACTTTCGCATTGATTTGCTTTATATTATGCACAAATGTGGCAGATATATGATGAAAAACATTTTGCATTATATAGAGCAGGGCGATTTTTTCCTCATTGCATCCTCATTTCCTAGTTATCCAGAGTGTTGCTGATTACTAGATATTTTTTTTGTAATTCATGCAGTTCTTATATTTGAAGAGTTTCGTGGCGCTAGGCTAGTGCAAGGCTAGCGCATTTCTTCGATATCAGCTAGCCTGCATTAAAAACAGTCTGACCAGCTCCACAGTGCACCTGAGACAAATCACTTATAACACCAGACTAACCATATAAATGTCTGTGTTGATAGAATAATTTTTGGAATATAACTGACCTCGCATCACATGAATGATCACATTTTGAGGGACTATTTTCTAGCAGATCACTCCGCCGCTGGGTCAGACTGTTTTTAATGCAGGCTTGCTGATACCATAGACATGCGCTAGCCTTGCACTAGCCTAGCGCCGCAAAACTCTTCAAATATGAGAACTGCTTGAATTACGAAAAAAATATCTCCAGAAATCAGCAACACTCTGGATAACTAGGAAATGAGGCCCTATGTCAAAAATCCTGAAATATCTCTTTAATGTGCATCGACATAAACAAAATGGCAAACACTTTCTCTAACTGAAAAGTCACTGTGCAACAAAGATTGTTAAACATTCAGATTATTAATACTGTATTTGGATTGTGCAATAAAACAACCAAAAATCCTCTGTTCTTCTTGGTACATTTGTACAGCAGGCCCTTCTTCCTCTGAGCAGAGGGCAGAGAACTAAAAAAAATATACAGTATATATATATTAAATGAATCGATTTCACCTACCAACTCGCTTTTTAAATCTTTTTTTTTTTTTCCCAGCCCTAGTATTATATTTATGTATAAACAGTGTGTGCTTACGCTTGTTGTGCCTGTTATGAACTTAATGCCACTAATTAGGAACACAATGAAACACTTTGCAAAAGCACACAGAGAAAGCAGCAACAATCACTTAACGTTTCCCCAGTCATTTTGATCTTTTCCCTCTCGACATCATGGAATATGAAGCTAAAATGTAAAGATGAGTACCGTGGTGTAGGAACTGACTACTAAACACTCTCAAATGAAAGAGTATCTGTACCTGAATACTATTATTTATCCATGTATTCCGTCACTACACAACACTGGTCTCCCTGCCTCGTGTTGTTTTGGTTGCTTTTGATGGAAACTCTAGGACACACATTGCGCAAGGACTTTGGCTCTCACTTCTTGTTTTATTTCGTGCCAAAGACTCGGACATAAACAGACGCAGCACTTCAAACATCACACACAGGAAACAGAGGGAGCCGCCATTTTGTTCTGCCCCTCAAACCTGAGGCATCATCACTTTAGTTCGAGGAATCACGGGCGAATGCTGAAGTGCCCACTGTGTTATTGCACAGATCAAAGATGGCAAATCTGTGTCAGCAGCCGTGCAGTTTCATAAGAGCTGTTGTGTATGATTTATTACTTCCTTCTCCATTCATATTGTTTTGTTTTAGTGAAACATAGAGACCTGTTCATTACAGCCTTTGTCCAGTTGTGCGAATCACAGTGGGGTCTATGAGATATTACATTATTATTATATTGATTACTGGGTCTTGAAACAATAGTCAAGATGGCTGATTGTTTATTTTATTCTCATGTCATGTCCTCCTACTCTTTGATGAAGAATAATTGTAAATTCTTTAACATCTTATTCCCCGCCTTAACTGAGTGCATTTCCTCCAGTTCAGCTTTACCCAAAGCCATAAGGTCACAGCATATAGGCCAGAGTAATGCCTCATTTGAAAGCTAAGACCTACTAATCTAAAGGGAGCCTTTTCCTCGCATTGTTGCACTATTGTCATCACTTTTTGACATTTTTTCCATTGCTTATATGTTGGGTTTTTGTCAAATTTTTGTCAATTTTTCATCACTTTTTCATCAGTTTTTTGTCACTTTTTTGTCACATTTTTGTCACTTTTTTGTCACTTTTCGTCACTTTTCCGTCACTTTTTCATCACCTTTTCATCACATTTTCATAACTTTTTCATCACATTTTCATTACTTTTTCATTACTTTTTCATCACATTTTCGTCACTTTTTCATCACTTTTTTGTCACTTTTTCATCACTTTTTCATCACTTTTTCATCACATTTTCATTACTTTTTCATTACTTTTTCATTACTTTTTCGTCACTCTTTCATCACTTTTTCGTCACTTTTTCATCACTTTTTCATCACTTTTTCATCACATTTTCATTACTTTTTCATTACTTTTTCATCACTTTTTCATCACATTTTCATTACTTTTTCGTCACTTTTTCATCACATTTTCATCACATTTTCATTACTTTTTCATTACTTTTCCATCACTTTTTCGTGGCTTTTTTGTCACTGTTTCGTCACTTGTTTTGTCACTTCTTCATCACTTTTTTGTTGCTCTTTTGTTGCCTTTTCATCCTTGTTTTACTTGTTTTGTTGCCATTTTGACACTTTTTTTTTACAAGAAACTTTTAGATTTGGGTAAAGCCAAACTGATGAAAATGTGCTCGGTTCAGGTTGGGGTTAAGAGTTTAAAACCCAGATGTCACAATGCTCCTGCTTTCGTTTCCTCTTTGTCCTATTGAATAACAACTATTTCTGTTGAATATAACAGAATGTAACATGATTTATTTAAATAATTCGTTTACCCTAAGTGAGGATTATCACGTTGTGTGGCTTTTCCAACTGCATCTCTCTAATGCACTTATGGATTATTTATTTACAGGGATGTCCTGCCCTTTACTCTCAAACTCCCAGAAGCCATTGCGTCGGCCAAGACTCAGACAGAGCTGGAGGAGGCGGCTCAGCTCGGGGCAGGTAAAGCCTGATTTGTCCCTGTTTGTTTTTGAAAATATACAAACGAGTGACCGTTACTGTTGCGTCTTATCTCAGTGCACCGAGGACCAAGTTTATCAGAACAGACAGTGATTTACGGCGTTGTACTATGGTCATGACACTTTAATCAATCCTTCAGGGTTTGTTTTATATTATGACTATGTTTTCTTTGTTTGATTGACAGTGGGAAAAAAAGGGTTTATACAATGCACTAAAACAAGAGTAAGCCTGTCACAATAACAAATTTGAAGTTCGATCTATTGAGGCAGGAAAGTATCACGATAAACGATAATATTAGATACTGTCAACTCTCAGGCATAATAATGACAGTAAACCTTTGTTCTAAAAGTGCATAATCATATCCTAAAATACCACACAAGCTGCGATAAACATGAAATATAATGTAACTCAATTTGCTTCAGTTTGATTTCAAAGTTTTACAAAGAAAACATAGGGGCGAAATGCAAATAAATGTACAGACGATAAATTTCGATCGAAATGTATAATTTATCTGTTATTTACTGAACAATAAGTCGATATGTAGTAATTATCGTGAAAGCCCTACATAAAAGGCTTTAGGACGTGGAAATTGTCATTCTATTTTTTGTTCAATGTCCATAATACACAAAATATACTGTTTATAGTAATGTGGTTGTGCGGAGGGCACATTCACACAATAAAGTGGTGCTTCAATTACTTGAATTGAGGAAATGTATCTTTAGACATTTAGACTTTTTTCCTGATCTGACTAAATGTACTTGACGTTTCACTAGTCTGACATTTCAGACTAGTTCTAAGGAAATCTCACTTAAAATAATAAAGCACAACTGACAATGGGATAACATCAATTTTCCCACCCCACTTGCAAAGATAATTACCTGAAATAAAGACGATATGTACTGAAACAAGTCAGAAACATCTCAGAACAAATGAAATGATCTCGGTCAAATGCTCAAAAAAATCTTCACTAATCGAAACAACTCAAATTGAGATATTTAAAAGGACTAAACAGAGTTTAAAAATGTTAAAATTATGTATTTTCCTCCCCCTACATGTTCCAGCCATGTCCTAATGTGCAAAATGAGTCCAGACCTATTCACCACAACTGCCTCTAAAATTCTGCGCTGTCACTCAAAAAGGTGTTAATTCGGGTCCGAAATGCCGTCATGCACGAGCTTAATATAGAAGCTGCAGTTACGAATAAGACCTGAGGTGGCAGTAGTGAGCATAAAATGACGAACTTGCATCTAGCTCCTTTAACGTCTTACCCCCACCTTACCCGAGCACATTTTCTCCAGTTTGCCCTTCTCTCAAAGCTTGTTGAAAAAAAAACATCAAAAGAGTGACAAAAACTACAAGAAAAGGAGGATGAAAATGCAACAAAAAAGCATCAAAAAAGTTCCAAAAACTGAAAAAAAGAAAAGTGGCAAAAACACAACAAAAACTAAAAAAAAAAAAGCGATAGAAAAGTGACAAAAATGCAGCAAAAAAGTGGCAAAAATGGGATGCAAAAGAACGTGAAAAAAGTGACACGGCAACAACACAAGGAAAAAGATTAGTTTAGGTCAGTTTTGTAGGTCTTAGCTTTCAAATGAGGCACTACACTGGCCTTATTAAGCTCTCCAGTCAAGAAGCTGTTAGATTTGAGTAAACATAAACTCTAGAAAATACACTTGGTCAAGGCAGGATCTAGTTAATTACTTTTTTGCAGTGTAGATTTTTGTAGTTTTCTCAAGAACTAAATATAAATCTATTTAAATGATGTCGCTCGGGAGCAAGCTTATGTTGACCAAACTTTAAATCAATCCCAAATTAGTAGGCTCGGATGTTTTACGCTGAACCCCTTAATTTATAGTTCAATCACAAACTCAAATGGGCTCTTTGTAGTTACTCTGAGCCCATTTGAAGCTGCAGTGACTCATCTCCCTCCAATAGAAGCCTTTAATGCACTGTAGCTTAGCACTCAGAGGCAGCAGGGAGTGGTCAGTGGAAAGCCACAGCAGGCGGAGAGTGCCGTCTAAACACTCACATACCATAACAGCAGCCACTTTGAAAACGCACATCCACATACAAATGAACTGTGTCACAGCTCCTGTCCAGCGGAAGGAGTGCCTATTGTGATTTCATGGTTGTATTTCCCTCAATGGCTTCAGGAAGAGTCATTCATTCCCCCCATTCAGTGAAGATTCCTCACTTAAAGAAGAGAGTGCATAACGTTTTAGCTTTAAACTCTGACAAGATAAAATACAATTAATTCAAAGAGGTCGGAAATCTTCCTTAAGCCGCTATAGGTAGGTGTGCTCTTCTGGCATCTCTCATTACAAGGCTAAAAATGTCACTGAGCATTTAGCCTCTTAGCAACAGTCAAACAGGGGAACTCCCATCGGGCTTCAGTAGCTTCAGCTATTTAAAGCAACCTCAGTCAGTGCTTTGAATGTTAGAGAGTCCGCTCCCACACGAGCGAAACACAAACAAATTCTGCAGCTTTTGAGCCAGGCAGGAGTGTCAGGGCGACGGCACAGATTCCCAACGTCACTCGAGCATTCATGTCAGTTTTAAGAGCCCAAAGATGCTTATGTTTACTTGGTCCTTTCCGTTTTGTGTTGCCATATTTGCACCCACGCTTTTGACTCTTGAATCCCCCCCATTTTTCAATTAACAGCAGCATTTCAATTAAATTATTTGATTTCACATAAGGTCTGGAACTGTTTATCTATCTCTATACCTTTAACCCGGGGGTACTTCCTTCCTTTGTCTCACCACTACAGGACTTCCCACGTAGCTCCCGAAAATCTTTCTACACGTCTATATCCGCTTGATAAGCCAAATCCTTGAACACAATCTGCAAACATTCTGATACATACTCATTGGTACATATTGAAAAGGAAAAAACAAGATTGTAATTTTCTCTTTGCTACTAACTTTCCATGGGGTGAACTCCGCCCAAGTCCCATAATAGGAAGTGTTTCCCAACGCAGGCAACTTTAGCATTTCTTGGTATTCCTCAAGTACAAGTATCTTCCCAGAGCAAGTAGACGGTTGCCCTTTTAATTCAGCAGAAGTACAGCACGTGGATGGAAAAATTGTTCTTCTTTGTAATAGTCAGTTATCGGCAGTGTTTTTCATTGGAAAGAGCTCAGTCAGAGCCGCGAAATGTGCCCTCCCAAAATTCCTAGGCCTCAGGGAAGCTGAGGAACATGACAAGTTTGTACATCTCAGAGGCTCACATCGTATTCTGTATATTTTATGTAGCAGATTTTTGGCTATAATTTTGGAACCATAAGAGATGGAGACTTGACATTTTTTGTTTTGGAATTGACTGATTTTTGTCTTTCAAGCGAGCACCTAGTAAATGTGAATGTCTTGAATAAATCAGCCGTATGCCTCTAATAAAGCGCCCTCTGCTGTCACAGTTCAGCACTTACACATTTTTCAGTTCAGAGCAGGGGTCACAAATTAAATTTCACCGAGATCCAAATTGAAAAAAAAAAAATTGTCAGGCAAAGGTCCGGAACATGCAGGGTTAATTCACATATATATGAGAATTTCTAAGCTTTTAGTCGGTCTATTTCTGTGATTTGAGAATGATGCAATCAATTGAATCCTGTTATTATTGTTATGTTTTTTTTTTACATGTAAAATGAATTTTGGCTCCTAAATAGCAGAATGCATATAACCTCTATTAAATGTGCACATATGACAGTGATGTGCTTCTCCTCTTTGCTCAGTTCAACACCCTGCGCCCGGCTTAATACAGGTTTAGTCCAGGTTTAGTCCTTGTTCAGACCTGGTTTAGTCCTGGTTTTAGTCCTTGTTCAGACCTGGTTTAGTCCTGGTTTAGTCCTTGTTCAGACCTGGTTTAGTCCTGGTTTAGTCTTGGTTCAGACCAGCTCACTGCCGATTGGGAAACAGTGGTTTGCGCATTATGATCACACATGCACATTTAATTAGGGCATCTTCTGTTTTGAATTAGCGAGCTGTATTTCAGTCAATCCGCAGACTTTTTTAAAAATATAAAAAGTGTCATGGAGCTCAGAAGTAGTATATAATAGGGAGAGGGAGGGAGACAGAGAGCACACGCACCCTCTCGTGTGAGGGGATTCACGGTCGGGTCCAAAGTTTTGATTCATGGTTGGTGCGTGGGTCCAGATCCAGACCGAGGTCCGCCGTTTAGTGACTTCTGCTTTAGATGCATCATACACAGCATTAGAGACAAAACACTCGGCATTGGCCAATCAAAATCCCCTATCGGTCACCTCTAATTTGGACATGAAGAAGCAACATGGGAGTGAGGTGTTACAGATGTGTATATGAATGCGCTGCTTTCACTCAAGAGGTAAAATCATTGTTTATTGTGCCCCTTCATATTCATATCCTGTCTAGTAAACACAAAACAAGTACGGTATTGCATAGCCCTGAATGTTGCAGTATTTGTATCTCCATTTAGAGCTGCAGTGTCAGGTGGTCTGTGCTCACATGGACCAAATACCACACTGTCCACTCACAAGACACTCGATCCCCTCCTCTGTGTCGCCAAAGCTATTTTTAGTCTCAGGAGATTATCTATCTATCTATCTTTTTACTTTGTTAACTTTATAATGTTGCTTTCTGAACATACAGTATCAAAAGCTTTATCAATCCCTGTGTCAAGACTTTGGTACACACTGCCATCCATTCAACTAAAGCCACAACAACATAGTGTCAGTACTTGACTTTTGAAAAACTACAGGAAATGTTTAGGGAAAAGGAGTGGAGAGGAAACTGCACATGGGCACGTTTTAGCCGCCGCCTCCCGCTCAGCTTTTGTCCCTCCCCCTGCGTGTCTGCGCTGTGTGTCAGCCACAGTGATTCAGAGCCACAGACCGGGCTCAACACGCCACTTTTACAGGAAAGAAACAAGAAAGCCCGCACTCAGAAAGTAACTGGGGACTTAAGAACTCACTAAGGACGCTTTTCTGATGTTGGTGAGAACATTGATAGTATGTGCTTGCTTGGGTGTTCCATGTCTATGTCTTACGGCTTTTGTTTAAGTTTGTGTTAAAGAATGATAGAGACATACAAGCTGTTGCATAGAAAGGGGTGGATGATTTACTCAGGAAAGAACACGAATGGTGAGAGAGTAATTAGTCCTGTAACTTATTGTTTCTATGTTTCTTTACTAAGAAACTAGAAAAGGGATGACATTGAAAGAGCTGAAGGAGTTTGTGCCATGTTTGTGTGTGTGTTTTGTTTTGGAAGAATGATGCAATACAAACAAAAAAAGCAGTCGCATAAGACATATTTTACTACTCTTTCCGATCTATTTTTAAGTTCTGTGTTGCCATACTTATTATAACTTGCGCCTGTGGCTTTAAGGGGATATCCTCTTTCCTGCTCTCGGTTGTTCCAGGACTTGTAAAGGTTAGTTAATATTTGCCTTGTGACTGTTTGTCTTTGCTCGTCTATTGCAGGCTTTTGGGACTCCGCTCTGTGCAGCCCGCGTGGCCTCGCCTCCTCCCCGCAAGGCACCTGCCGCCCCGTGAGCCGGACCCTCAGCCCCCCGCGCCCCAGCAAAACCAAGGATCGGGACCACCAGTCGCCGCAGAGGCAGAACTACAGCAGCGAAAGCGCGCCGCCGACTCTGAGATCGCAGAGTTTATCCGCGGCGTTTCAGGAAAGGGGGCACTCGAGTGGGCCGCTGTGTTTCGTGAACCCGCTCTTCCTCCAGACGCGTCAGAGGAATCCTGGGAAATCCTTGATGAGAGTAAATGAAAAGGAGGTCAAGCTGAACAGCCAATCGCGCTCCCCTCCTCCACGCCCCCCTCCACCCCGCTCCATGCCCCGCCGGCGACCCGCCCCGCTTCCTCCTGTCAATCTCAAAAGCGCCACCAGGCCAAAGAGCATGCCCGCCGTCCACGGCAACGCCAGCGCTAAGAAAACTCAACCCTCCACCAAGCGTCCCGCGCCCGCTCCCCCGACCACAACCAACAGGAATGTCATCAGCCCATCCAAGAGCTCCAAAACCCCCCCTCCGAGGCCTAAAAAACCCGATTTGGAATCCCACCGCTGCCACATCGCGCTAGATGACGAGACTATTGCCAAAGCGCTGTCCCGTGCCAAGATGCCAGCCAGCCCACCCACTACGGACGCGCCATTGGACAACTCGGACACCAATGACAGAGGAGGCGAGCGCTTAAGTGACGTTAGCATGTCCACTTCTTCCTCAGACTCGCTTGAATACGCTCCAAGATTCACGCTAGGACACGGGCCAGATCTAGCTTCAAGTCCCTCGCAAGATCAGGACATTGTGGAGGACAGCAGCGATGAGGACGAGGAGGGAGAGTACGAAGAGGAGGAAGACTACGGGGTCGGACTGGAGGCGGATTTGGAAATGCGCCTCCGTCCCTCTTTCATATCTCGGCGGCGCAGGATGGCTGTGAGGTTGAGCGGAGGATCTTTCATCCTGCCCCGCGCTTTAAAAGGACGATTTCGTAAAGTTAGCGGCATGTTGACCTCGCTGATGACCCCCGAGAGGCGAGCGGTGAAGAGGATCGCAGAGCTGTCCCGGGATAAAAGATCCTATTTTGGATCACTGGTGCAGGATTATTTAAGTTTTGTGCAGGAGAACAAAGGATGCCACACGTCAGGCGTAGACTTTTTGCAGACGCTGAGGCAGTTTTTGACGCAGATGAAGGCCTATTTGAAGCAGAGCTCTGAGCTGGACCCCCCACTGGAGTCGCTCATACCAGAGGACCAGATCGGTAAGGGCAACAAGATCATGTTTCACATCACATTTAGTTGGAAGGCGTGGGATTGTTTTCATGGTTAACCATATGAGAAGTGAAATCTAGTGCGTATGTCAGGGATCACAAATGAAATTTCCGAATAGAAAAAAAATTGTCAAGCAAAGGTCCAGATACAGGGTTAATTCACAGTTATGTGAGGATTTTGAAATCTATTGCTGTGATTTGAAAATAATGCCATTAATAAAATCCTGTTGTTTTTTGCTCTAAAAATAGATTTTGGCTCCTAAATAGCAGAATGCAAAGAGCCTCTATTATACACAATGTGCACATGATATATGACAGAGATGAGTTTCTCCTCGATGCTCAGTTCAACACACTGAGCCCTGCTTAATCCTGTTTAGTCCTGGTTCAGACCTGGTTTAGTCCTGGTTCAGACCTGGTTTAGTCCAGGTTCAGACCTGGTTTAGTCCTGGTTCAGACCTGGTTTACTCCTGGTTCTGACCTGCTCGCTGCCCAGAACAGCCGTGCAAATTAGCTCACTACAAACGCACATGCATATTTAATTAGGGTGTCCTCTTTTTTTAACGAGCCATATTTCATTCATTCCGCAGCCGTTTCTAAAAAAAAATATAAGTATATATATATAAGTGTCATGGATCTCAGAGGGTGGACTTTCTCTTTGGGATCATCTGGGAATTATACTGCTTTGCAGTTAGAGAGTGAGAGGGAGGGACATGCAGCCGCTCGTCTGAGGGGATTCACGGTCAGATCCAAGGCATGGGTCCAGATCCGGACTGAGGTCCGCCGTTTAGTGACCTCTGATGTATGTAATCTTGGCTACCGTTAATAGACACTCACTGGCCAGTTTATTAGATATAGCTTTTATTATGAATAGCCGTTTATACCTATGAAATAAATAGTGAATACTAGGCTTTGAGGGCATCTTTATATCCTTAAGATAAGATAAGATTTTTATAGAAAAAACTAAAAAATAAGAAAAAACTAAATATTCCTCAACTATTTGAAATGTAGTTTGGCAATAAACGGAGGAGCTAAAAGTGTAAAGTGACCACCAGTTAATGCACATTTTCATCTTAGACCATTACGTATTTATCTAATATGCATCATTTGGTTACTTTATCTATTTGTTTATTTATTTATTGTTTATCATTCTCCCAACAAACCACCATAGGCTGACAGTAGGTACAGACTAGAGCAGAGTTTTGAAATAAGCCCATTGTTCCCGTAATGTAGTTTCATGAATATGTAAATGTGGTTTTGCCTCATGCCACCCCAGTGCTTTGTAAAGAACAACAGCAAGGCCTTGTTCCCAGAGACAGAGAAGTGATCCATTCTCGCTGTGTAAGCAGACCACAGCTATGCCCATAAACATTATACTTCTAAATGTCCTCATGGGAAGGGGGGACATAAATAAAAAAACGATTTCAAGTTGTCCTCCTACTGTCTCCTCCAAGCGCACGCTGAATTTCCCTTAAATTGAAAACAAACTGAACTTGCGTCATGATACTACTGCGGCAATGTTTACAGAAAGCACGAGTCTGTTTGCTCACATCGTCACTGAGAGCTGCTCTCACTGCCCTCCTCAGGTTTAAAACATGTTCACGTCACGCTTTCATCACACTACATTTTGGAAGATTTGATTAATTTACACAATTTAATTTCTCTAATGTAATACTTAATTTTTTACCCAAAGTAAGTTGTGTCACTTTGTATTTCATGTTCATTGTGGAATATTTTACGGCAAGGCAAGTTTATTTGTAGAGCATAATTCAACATCAACATGAAAATTAATTAATAACAGTAAAAAGCAAGAGTGCAGATAAAATACTTTCAGTTCAGTAATATCCAATCCACTTTATTTATATAGCACATTTAAACAACAAAAAGCATATATGCACGGATAAAAAGAACTGTTTTCAGCCTGGAGTTGAACATTGTTAGAGTTGAGGCCTGTCTCACATCCTCATGAAGACTGTTCCAGATTTTAGCTGAAACTGAAACGCAGCCTCAGCCTGTTTAGTCCTGACTCTGGGAACCACCAGGAGACCCCTCCCTGAAGCTCTCAGGACCTGAGATGGTTCACATGGCTCTAACATGTCAGAGATGGACTTTGGTGCTAAACCTTGAGCAGTTTTAAATTCTATTCTCTGAGCGACAGGAAGCCAGTGCAGAGACCAGAGCACTGGACTAATATGGTCGTATTTCCTGGTTCTCGAGCAGCAGAGCACACATGTTTCGAACAGAGCTTAACTTAACATTTTTAGCTCGAGAGTTGGTTTCTGTGGCATGAAAAGGTCTTCAATAACATCCTGTATCGCGATATTATCGAACTTACGATTCTGTTATCGTGACAGCCCTATTACACAAGTGGTTTTCTTCTGGAGGGTCCGGTCTTAAAAGTGGGACCATTTTCAGTAGTTCACCAAATATTACTGTTGATAAATTGTATGGTAGTTATTTATATTCAGCTTTACAATATACTGCATTTGGATTATTGATGTATTACAGGGCCAAACTACAAACACGTTTTATAAAAGTTTGAAGTCATATTTTTATTTGGAAAGTCTGTATGTGAATATGTTGACACCAATAACGTTGTCATAGGAATGTAGTACTTGCAGGAATTGGGAAGTACCAGTAATCCTGTACTTTATTTGCAATAGGCATTTTGTCTTGTTTTAAGGAAAAAATTCGTCCAATGGGGTAAGCATTTTTTTCTTGCTAAGAATTCTAATTTCTAGAATATTTTTCTTATCATAAAACAAGAAATAAACACTAAATTTAAGCAAATAAATAGCTAGAATTAAGCAAAATGTCCTCAGAAAATTGAATAATTTAAGGAAAACATTCTTATTTAGTGAAAAATTGTGGGGTATTTTACCTAAATGTTGCTTGATTTAAGTAAAATGTTATAAATTATGCTTAATAAATACTAATATTTAAGGATAATATTGCCCGCGCCCGGGGACCCATCTCCATGATGTGGAGCCAGGCTGATGGTCAGAATCACCTGGCTGGAGGATTCACCTATTGCACATGTTTTTAGTGGTAGGGGAAACGTACACGGACACGGGGAGAACATGCTCCACACAGAAAGGCCCTGTCCAGGAGGGAATTGAACCCAGTACCTTTGAGCTGTGAAGCTGAGGCTCTAACCGCTGCGCTACCGTACCGCCCACTTTAAAGAATGGAATATATTATCTATCTGTGATAATCAGTTCTTAAATTAAGAGTTGTGATCTTATTTTTTCTTAAAATAAGAAACAATATTCTTTGTCTAATGCAGTTTTTCTTTCTTGTTACAAGAAAAATTAGCATGTTTTTTTTAGCAAATATATCTGAACAAGAAATGGCTAGATTTTATTTCCTAAAATAAGATTTTTTTTCTCAAGAAAACTTTGCTAGGCAAGACATTATTACTTTTTAGGGAAAAAATAAGAACTTATTTCTTAAAGTAAGACATTTTTTACTTGCTTAGAATCCACTTTTTGTAGTGTACTACTTTAATCTTCTCGCTTTCTTATGAACATTTGTAGAGCTTGATTATTTCGTTGGAACCTTGTTGTGGTTTTACTTTTGATTCCTTAGACAATACTAGTACGCACATTTGTCGTAATACTCCATTGTCAGCATTCGTCCTGAAAACTTCCCGCTCGTGGATTCTTGTCTCAGCTTGATCACTTGTTGACACTCTTTCTTGCTAAACGATACTTACGGTCTACACTGCCACATATTCCTGCTTATCCTGAAACAGTGAGACTCTATTGTGTTAGAGTGACATGCTGGGCATTGCTGAGGTGGGCAGCAGTTATTTGAAGCATATGGACGTAGGTGGTCTGAGGTACAGAGTGAGCCATTGTACATAGAAAACGCTTTATGATCTGGCAACTCAATGGGTCTTAATGAAAGCAGGGATTTCAGTTCTCTACTGAGGCTGGCTCTACTGGAGTAAAGTAGGGTTGACATTTTTATTGAGATTTAGCAGCTAACGGTCAAAATGTGTAATTGTATTGTTCAAGGTTTATTTGTCTTGGCAACTCCAGGGAAAAAAGAAAAATTAAAGGGAAACAAAAGATCCTTCAAGTTATTTGTAATGAGGGAAGAAAATTGCACTCGTATTGGCAGCTTTATTTTTGTATATAATCTATAATACCTTAAAACCGGTGAAAACTGTCAGGAAACAAGCTAAATAATCTAGTCCATGTCAGTAAATACTTAACTAGACAAATCTACTGAAAACAAGATGCATCCTCTCAATTCTGTAAAGTAATGCAGATATTCACACACTATCGCTTGTATCTCCTGCTTGACTTTACCCAAATCTAAAAGCTTCTTGAAAAAAGTGTCAAAAATGAAAAGAAAATGAGAATGAAAGCACAACAAAAACACCACAAGAGAAAGAGAAGAGAAAAGCGGCAAAAACGCATCAAAAAAGTGATGAAAATGCGATGAAAATGCAACCAAAACACCACAAAAAGAGCAACAAAAGAGTAACAAAAAAAATTACAAAAAAGTAAGGAAAAAGTCACAAAAATGTGTTGGAAAAACGCAAGAGCAAAAGAAAATGGATAAAAATATGACGAAAATATGACGAAAATGTGACAAAAACGAACAAAAAAGCAATGAAGTGAAATGTTCATATCATTTTTATCGGATTAGCTTTCAAATGAGGCGTTACTCTGGCCTAAAGGCTTCAAACTTTTAGATTTGGGTAAACTGGAGATGAACTGCAGAAAATGTGTTCACGTCCGGTGGGGGTTACGAGTTTAATCTCAGTGGTGCGTTCCTGGGGCAGACTGAAAATGTGTAAGAGCATCATAAAGGTTGATACAAATAGGTTTGTGCACAAATCAAGAGCCACTCATACTGACTGTTCAATAATATCATCAGATACTGATCGTGTAACGCCTTATCTGTTGTTACAGATCAGGTGCTGGAGAAGGCCATGCACAAGTGTGTGTTAAAGCCACTGAAGAGCATCATAGAAGTGATTCTCCATGACTTCCAGGTAAATATAAAACTGAAAATGATTTTATTTGTTCTGTGTCCTCTGTTTATTTAACGACACTCTCTTCCAACAAAATGGTTTGGGGGGTCCATAGTACAAAAAACAAACATCTGGACTCATTTTAAACGTCTTTTTTATTTTTATAGTTCATCAGGTTTATTAACATTTAATTCACGATTCAAATGGTGTGACATTCTTGTGTATGATTGACACCTAATTAATTACTTGTATCACTTAGCTCAACTTGTTTAACAGCTAAAACATCAGAAACAAGCCTGGACTGATGAATACTTGTTGGTAATTGTCGTACTATGATCTTTTAATTTTTTGTCCCATGCAGGTCAGAAGTGGCGCTTGGCAGCAGCTGAAGGAAAACTTGGCTCTGGCAAAGTCCAAACGTCCTCAGGAGCTGGGAGTGGACAGCACTGCAGTTCCTCCCGACGCTGTGGCCATTGAAAAGATCAGACACAAGTTTCTAAACATGAGGAAGATGTACTCGCCGGAGAAAAAGGTCGCTCTGCTGCTGAGGATATGCAAACTCATCTACACAATCATGCAAGACAACTCAGGTAAAAGACTTTGTACCGGGACGAGAAATATTCATGGTTAATCAGCAAATAGGAACATAAAAAACCAAAACACTCTTCTGTTCAGTGAAGTAAAAACAGCACATCAGTATTAATGAACATAATATTATAACCTGCTAAATCAACTTTTTTTTAGCTTTTAACCATCGTTATTATTTTGTAATCTCATCAAAAATGTATCTGGAGTTGTGCTTTTATTCATGCAATTGTGTAATCCTGCACAAGCTGGTCAAAAAACTACTGTTGGTGTCATTTCTTACATCTTATGCCTGTGTCAGCATAAGATGTTGTATGCTCAGAAATCAGGATTGAATTCTACGGAGCCCGAATCACGAGATAATGCATTATTGCGTTGCTTCGCAATAAAACACAATAATTATTGTGAAATAACATCATATCAATTGGTGGGGAAATGAAACTGCCTACAGCGTCTACGCTTAGACTCTACGCTGTCATCATCACACACGATGGAGCATGAATGGGGGAATTTTATTGACATTTATTTAGAATTGTGTTTAAAATACAGAGAATTAAGATTAGTGCTGGCCAACAGACATGGTATTAATGTAAGTGAAAGACATCTCATTACGTATTACGTGGAAGCTGCACGGGGTCTTGGAGGGTCTCCTAGAGTCATGAGAGGTGATCTTGAGACACAGAATTGTTATGTTAGAGGATTTCTGCCAGGCCCGAGATCAGAGCACCGCTCCAGGAGAGAGGGCCACTCCCCGACCGCTGTCTAGCTGTGAAGGTGTCAGACCCATGGACTTCATACATAGCATGTACATATTCAGCACCTGCAACTTTCAGTCCGTCTCTCCACAAAACTGGCCTGAATTTATGATCATCTATCCACAAACCCCGGGGTGTTTTCTTGCTTGTTCCCAAACAGGTGTGTGCAGATAAAGTTAGGTCCTCTGATAAAGTTGTTTCTTTGAAGTCCTCCTGGCTTGCCTTCTGGACACACCTTTTAGATCCAATTGAGGATAATGCACACATCTTCCATTTTCTGTGAGTAGTACCCAAAAGAGCAGCATGATGACAGTTGCAGGAAGAGTCTGTAGAATTCACAGAGCACCCGGTTTATATACCACAGAGGCTGGTTTTATTAGCCTTACAACAAAGTATTTTTAAGAGAAGGACACCAATTGGATGGCCTGCACAAATGATATGGCTACAATTTAAGTTTACGACTGCAATTGTCTGGTTAGCTCATTTGACACTCAGGCCAGCAGGAGGTCACATGACATTGTAAACCAGGCAACTACTATTTCACTTTAAGCAAAAGAGCATATTATATTATTTCATAAACGCATGCATAAAAAGACATATTTCTGCACATCCACCGGTATCCCTGAAGCTGTTATTATGCAATACTAATGCGTTAATATAATAACGCAATAACACATTTTCTTGTGATATCCCCTGGCGGGCTCCATAGAATTCTACTGTTTTCCATATAAGAGTTTTATATGTCTGTACATGTTTTAATGTAACAAAGGAAATGTTTGATCTTTACCCATCCATAACCACTGACTAGTACCAAATTTAGACTGGGGCTATCTCTCATTCTGACCAGGGCTGTATCTGTTTCCTTGCAGGGAGGATGTACGGAGCCGATGACTTCCTGCCCATGCTGACCTACGTGCTGGCCCAGTGCGACATGCCTCAACTGGACACAGACATCCAGTACATGATGGAGCTGCTGGACCCCTCTCTCCTGCAAGGGGAAGGTAAACAGAGATGCCAAAGATTAGTATTGCCTAATGACTGTTGCTGCTATAGTTTGACTGTAAACTGAAATTCAAAAACAAAACCAAAAATAATCAAACTTGTATTGGTGTTTTTGTACATCACCCTGTACAGCCAGTCAATACCAATAACCAATGTCTGTTTGTGAGAATAAACCAGACTCTAGAAGCAAATTTCAAACCTCTCAGTGCAGATTTATGACCTCAAACTCAGGTGACTAATACGCTGTATGGATTTTCCTGGAATATCAGCAACATGGTAGAAGTGTAATCGTCCATCTCACGACTGGTGCCTAAAACGTCATGGGATCTCAGCTAGGTAGAGCTTTTTCCATTATATAACTGTGGACATTTCTCATTTCTCCATGAGATCACAAATCGAGGTGAGGTGTTACTTTCCGGTCTGCACTTGGGCACAACCTGGTGAAAGGAAGGTCTGTCCGAGATATACTTACAGGAAATGACTGAGTGTGAAGTTATTATAGCAGATAGGACACCGGGGCTGCTCTGGCTCTGGGCCTGTGTTCTGAACGGCAAAAACTAAACTCACAGGTAACCAATGTGTTCAGAAAAGTGGTAATGGGCTTTGCAACAATCTGTAATCATAACTAGTACCTATGTAGTACATACACAATGGAATAATGTGTATTAGTACATAATAAGACTTACAGTTACTGTCTTATGTCTTATACAGTATGTACCTCTAAACTACAAATACATAATATTCTATTGTGTATGTAACCCATAGGTACAAGTTATTACACACTGTTACAGCACATTACATAAAGTGTTACCCAAAACTGTTAGTAAAGATTTACATACATAGCACGTCTTTCTGTTTTGATAAATATTGTAATCTTAGCTTGCTTGTCTGAACGTTACTTAGTATAGATACAGTATGTACCCAAAGAAAATGTTTTTTGTTGCCTTGTTAGGTCTGACCTGAGGCTTTTTCCTGAATCTGAAATAATTGGAATTCCTAATAAGTTCCGTGCGCCACCTCCTATTGTAGATGAATAGATTACTTGGGAAAGTGCTGGGAGCAATGAATAGGTGGGAAGTTTTAATGTGATAAGGAAATACCAGTGAGCAGGTTCAGTGGAAATCAAGCCCAACCCTTCCAGAATATTTTCCAATCAGCGTCAACCCGTCTGCCTTTGTACCACAGCCAAGTGCATTTTGTTATTATGACCTCATTGAGTGGCATGGTAGTAGTCGTCTCTCAAATGATCTGAGCATTTTCTGTGTCTGTCTGAGTATTATGTGACATAGCAACAGCTACAACAGGCCTTTGAAGAGCAGTTTTGAAGTTGTTCTTCCACTCTTATTTGTTTCCCACAGGAGGCTACTACCTGACCAGTGCATACGGAGCCATGTCTCTGATCAAACACTTCCAGGAGGAGCAGGCAGCCCGCGTGCTGAGCTCCGAGACCCGCAACACCCTGCACCAGTGGCACCGGCGGCGCACTACCCAGCGGACAGCGCCATCTGTGGACGACTTCCAGGTATCACGCCTGACCTGAACCCACCATGAACAACCAGGCAGTGAGTTACAGTCGCGCCAGTTCATAATCCATCCCCCGAAAGCAACCCGCGATTGGGCAACCGGCATGCATGGCGAATGACGAAATAATTAACTTAAAAAAATCTGTTTTCACTAACTTTTCACATTCCCAGCATGTGATTTCATTTGGTTTCTATGGTTTCAAGCTCCCTCTAGTGGAAGCTTGTGGTCGTTGCATGCTCTTGCCTCACAAAATAGAAATGGAAATGATTAGATATCTTTAATATATAGCTTTAATTAAAGACCTTAACTGTTCATACATTCAGTTGCAGAAAATATTGCATGGTTATTGTACACAGTTGTACACTGTACTGCATGGTTGTCACACATACAGGAAGCATACAGTGCATGGGTTCTTTCCATCCATGCACTGTACAAATACTGTACACTATTTCTCAAATAATCTCAGTAGTTTTAATGTTGGACGATTCACATGGATTAATGGCACAAATGAAAAAACCTTGAAACACTGCCATAAATGTACTTGTTGAGATGAATGATTTGTTTCTTTAACTCTTCATGTCCTGGCTTGTGGCAACTTAGTCATCAGCTCACACTGAGCAATAGACACTGTACAAAGTGGCAGGAACCCCCTATTGCTAACTTAACCTCTTAAGAGCGTATTTTCTCCAGTTCGGCATTACCCAAATCTAAAAGCCTGTTGCTGTAGCTGTGTTGCCATCACTTTGTTGCATTTTCATCACATTTTTGTTGGCCTTATGTGGCTATTTTGTTGCTCTTTTGTCACTCTTTCATTGGTTTTTTTTGTCGCTTTTTTGCCACATTTTTCATGACTTTTTTTTGTTGCATTTTCTCTACATTTTTGTAATATTTTTGTTGCATTTTCGTCACATTTTTTGTTGGTCATATGCAGCTTTTTTGTAGCTATTTTGTTGCTCTTTTGTCACTTTTTCCTAACTTTTTTTGCTTTTTCGTCACATTTTTTATCATGTTTTTGTCACTCTTTTGTTGTTTTTTGTGGCTCTTTTGTTGCATTTTCATCACATTTTTGTTGGCCTCATGTGGCTTTTTTGTTGCTCTTTTGTCACTCTTTCATTGTTTTTTTGTCGCTTTTTTGCCACATTTTTCATGACTTTTTTTTTTTTTTGCATTTTCGCTACATTTTTGTTGGTCTTATTTGCTCTTGCTGTGTTGCAATCACATTTATTTAAACTTTATGTCATTTTTTGTTGCATTTTCGTCACATTTATTGTTGGTCATATGCAGCTTTGCTCTTTTGTCACTTTTTCATAACTTTTTTAGCTTTTTCGTCATTTTTTTCATCATGTTTTTGGTTGAGTTTTTGTCACTTTTTTGTTGTTTTTTGTGGCTCTTTTGTTGCATTTGCATCACATTTTTGGCTTGTTTTTGTCGCTGTTTTGACATTTTCTTCAAGAAGCTTTTAGATTTGGGTAAAGCCAAACTGGAGAAAATGTGCTCGGTTCAGGTGGGGGTTAAGAGATCATATGTTCAGGAAGACATTATACCAGTTGTTTGTTGACTTTGCTCCCTTCTCTGCTCCTCATCCAGCTTCATTAGCGCCAGGACCCTTTGACTCAAATATCAAGCATGTTGTTAAAACCGCAGCGTATGAAACCCTTAGTTTTTCAAATTCCATTCCTTGACTCCATTTTGCATGCCTAGCACTAAACCCCATTTTATTTTAATTTCCAAACTGTCCACAATCAATCGTCTTACCTTGAACTTACTCATTGTTTTTGCAGAACTATCTCCGCGTGGCCTTCCAGGGAGTCAACGCGGGATGCACAGCCAAAACATTGATCGTCCAGCCTTACAGCACGACAGAAGAGGTGTGCTCCCTCTGTGCTTACAAGTTCAAGATTCCAGACCCTGAGCGCTACGCGTTGTTTTTGGTGACGGAGGACACGAGCCAGCAGCTTGCGCCGGACACTCACCCCCAGAAAATCAAATCAGAGCTGCACAGCCGGCCACGGACACATATTTTCCATTTTGTCTACAGGAGAATACCCAATCTCAACCTCTGCATCCCTGCGATTAATCACAATGACAATGACTTTGAATAGCAAACGTATAGGAGGAAGCACTTAGTAAGTTTGGTAGTGGTATTTTTGAAAAGTTAGTTTTGTTGAAACTTGAGATGCATTTTATTCAAGTGTCAGAGAAAGTGTATGGCTAGATACAGTATGTCTAAGGCAGGTAAAGGTTTCAATCAGTCAATTTGTTTTTGAACAGCCCATAAAGATCACAACAGTCGCCTCGCAGGGCTTTGGAGATGGAAATACTCAGATCATTGAAGTCTGGCTGTGCTTCCATTGTGTCCGTTATGATAACTGAATACAGCGCAGTTCATAGATAAATGTTACAAGAGATGTGGCCTTGCCATGTGGCGGAAATGGAGAACTCCCGATAAAGATGTGCACACTATTAGGGCTGGGACGATCCGTATCATGATACTTAGGGGCCGATCCAATACGTATTGCTATACAGTAAGTAATTATGACAAGTAATATCCATCCATCCATCCATCCATTCATCCATCCATTTTCTTCCATTTTTCCGTTGCCGGGTCGTGGGGGCAGCTGTTGGAGTTGCACAAATCACATTGCACCAGCCCCTATGGCTCCTCCTGCAGGTGGTGGGTCCACAGAAGGACGGCCTCACGATTCTCGGGCCTGTTGGTCTCTCATAAGAGGCTTCTGAACCGCTCTTTGTCTGACCCGTCACCTAGGAGCTGTTTGCCATGGGCGACCCTACCAGGGGCACAAAGCCCCTGACAACAGAGCCCACAGGATTATTCAGGTGCTCAAACCCCTCCACCACGTTAAGGTGGCGGTTCCAGGAGGGGATGATAAATAATACCTTTAACCTTTAAATGTGTCAAAAGAAAACAAGTATTGTGTGATGTCTTCTGGCATTAATTGAAGTGTTAAGATTGAAAAGTGCATTAACACAAACGTTCTGTGTGCCTGTTACTGGAAAGGGAAGGAGTGCATAATAAAAATGCCTCCAAACACAAGTATTGAAAGTATTGCGATGCTTGATAAAGTATCGATTCTTGGTATTGGGATCCAAGTCCGATCCGATATTTTGTCCCAGCCCTACACATTATATCAACGGCTTTTCAAGATATATAAAGTAAACCACACTGCATTGTTCATTCACTGCCCAGTCACACTCTTTGATGATGAGCCACTTCAGTTGTCAAAGCTGCCCTGGTGCTGACTGACGGAAACGTGGCTGCTAATCCGTGCCAATGACCTTTCCAACTGTAACTCTAAACTCACACGCCAAGGTCACACAGGGACGTTGCATGGAGTGGGGATTGACCCTCCAAGAAATCTAACCTTCGTATTAGCAACACATTAAGTATAGTTTGATTTTGTCTGGGTAATTTAAGACTCTGTAACCACATGATGAACCACATGGTGCTCATTTCAATTTATTTATTTAATAAAAACGAAAATTCAAAGTAGTGAATCATGAAGACAATAGAAATTGAGGAAGTCAACCGTTAATTTGTATAAATGTTTTTTTGTTGCTTCTGGTGGTCTTTTGATCTATGCAAATTTTTATTTTTGATGATAAAAGCACATTTATGGATGAATTAGTAAAGGGGCTTTTTCGTACATCTGAAGAAAAAAAGATATCCCAACATTATGAGCAACATTGTAGTTAGAAGAAAAAGAAAAGTCAATGACCTAAATATGACCTTTTGGCTTGTAATTGCACCTTAACACAAGAAGATCACATCAAACTTTACTTGTGGGTGACTCTTTTATTTGACTTTTATTTACCCAATTAATTATTAACAAGAATTTCTGATTCCTATTGACTCTAATCTTCAAGCCTTAATGATTGAAGTTCCTTGTTTTTAGAGAGTTTGTAGTTATGAACAGCTTCATACAATCCTACTAATAAAATGGTGTTGCGGCTGCTCCACTGTGCCTTAAGACAAACTACTATACCTACTTATACATAGTTTTGGGATAAATAATACAGGGCTGAGTGGTTAAAGATGGACAACATTGTAAATTATTATGATTATCGTCAATACGTTCTTGCAATTGCTGGACAATTGTAACATGTTTCTAAAAAGATGTATTTTTTATATTGAAATGTTCTGGTTATGTTCTTATTTTATTGCTCTGCTCAAAGTACAATGGGTAAAGATGTTATGTACCATGGTTTAATTTCTATCTGTTGTGTGAAAGAGGACTTGGCCTCAGAAATCAACAAATTGAGGTCACACGTTACAAACGAAATGTCGTTATACTGTTTTACAGTTATGATGAATTATATCTGCACCAAACTGGATATGTACTGTCCTGATGTTCACATGTATTTAAATGGTAACAATAAACAAAGACAGACAATAGGCAGCTGTGTGTTTTGCCTTTGTCAGGTGATTCTGTGTACATTAAAAAGAATAGCCTAAGAAATGCTCACATGTATTTCACTTTGCTGTTAGCTCCCTCTGGAGGAGTAACATGGACTGTACTGAAACACTGTACCAGCACCAAAAACACATTTTGTAGGTTTAGCACTGACAGAGTAGGGGATTCAACCCCCGCTTAGGGTTAGGGTGACCCTCCCCCACCCATGATATGGATTCTAGTTAACTTATCTAGAGGTGGATGACATGTTATCTGTACTGTTTATCTTGAATCTGTGTTTGCCCCAGAAGAATGTTTTCACAGCTGATGATTTACTCCCCCCACATACACACAAACAATTGCCTTGACAAAAACACAGAACTCCACTCTTCTACAACTTTCTTTAGACATTAGGTTATATTCTTTCCTTTTTTTAAAACCTAAAAGTAAAGTATTTATTTTCAACAAACACAAATATATCCAAAAACACCACAAAATAGATAACAGGTCCATTGGTGGTCACTGGGTCACATGTTTGTTTTGACCACGCCCAGTGGCCGCTCATCAGATCACTGCACAACGCGCATGTCTTTAGATCTCCGACTGTTCGCCAGCTGTGAGCACACTCTCCTCAGTCATTTTGGGCTCAGATATTTGAAGATTTACTCCTGCGCTTTTCTGTAAAGATCGGCGCATCTTTTTGGAGGTAAGTTTGCAAAGCAGTGATTGAAATCAGTGCTGAATGAAGGGCGTCTTTTTCCATAAACTGTTCTTTTCGATACTGCTGTAGGCTTCCGCTGCGTCTTAACTTTGTATATTTGACTGCTTTCGCTTTTGGATCATCATGGTCTTCACATTTTCTTGCAGCCCAGATACCCAAGCAGCCCTGACACTTGGACCAATTTCATTGCAGCCATGTGGCACTACTAAGAATGCCTCTAGTTTGTAAGGAGGGACACCTGATCTTTTTTGTTTGTTTGTATGGGACTCGTTCACGTTTGTTGATACCCGGTGGAATGACTGTCAGCGAGCCAGAGTTAAGGTTTGTGCATTAATATGGAAGGAAGTACAAGGACTCACGGCGCGTGAGCTCATCCTGTCCTACAAGTGAAGCAACAAAGCTTGACCTATCCAAGGAGTAGGAAGGGCTAAAACCACCCGACAAAGATGGGATTGTTTTTTGGCTCAGGGTCATGAGGAATGTTGTGAGGAATGTAAACTGGAACACTTTCACAAATCAACTTTAACACAGAGATTATATTTATTTTGTGCAATGTTTGGTTTCCCTGCCATATTATTATTGCATTCACCCTTTTCACCCATTCCCCATTGTGTAGGATGTGCATTGGTGAACATATTTTAACATTAACTGTTTTGAAAGTTAACCTCCATATTAGATTATTTATGAATATTTATAAATTATAAATAATATAAGTTGATCTATATATTGTGGCCTTTACATTTAGACTTCCAAATCAGACATATCCCTGATGTCAGCATGTTGACACAAAAGTCTCTCCGATCCATCTGGGTCATAGTCCAGATTTTGGTCTATGATGGTCAATGATTACTTTGTTGCACTTTTTAAATCATTTTAAATGTCATTGTTTTTTAAAGTTTAGCAGATCTTTAGTATTTAGTCTCTAGTGGTGAGATGTGCTCATGAGTTACTTTTAGTTGTGTACTTGTGTAGCTTTTGAAAACAATTGTACTTCTTGATTTTTTCAAAGTACATTTAACCTCTTAACCACCACCAGGGCCACCTTAACCACTGTGTTTGCCTGGGCTGGATCCCTGGGGCCTACAGTAGTCAAGGGCCTATCAGAATTCAATAATTAACAAAAACAAAATCCAATTTGTTGATCTTTCTGTTGATCACTTTACATTTGTGGTGCAAGTTTACCAACCCCACTCTAGAGGGCCGAGCTAATGTGTAAGGGCCCATCAGAACTTAAGTAGCCTGATAAAAAGCCATTTGTTTATTTATCTGTCACTCACATCATTGCGGCATCAGTTGACCAACTGCACGGCCATATAATAGACTATGACAATTTACAGCCAGTCCCGCTGCAGAGAAAGTTCACATTATCAGGTGTTTTGTTCGTATTAGTTGTTGTAGTGGATGGCGATGAAGAGAAGGGTTAGGGGGGGCCTCTGTTTCATGGATTGCCCAGGGGCCTATGGGTAGGTTAAGGTGGCCCTGACCACCAGATGAATTGACCACATTTTCTTCAGTTTGGCATTGCCCAGATGTAAAAGCTTCTTGGACATAAAAAAAAAGAAGTAACTATTAAGTGGCAAAAAGTGATGAAAACGCAACCAAAATGGCGTTAAAATTTGACCAAAAAAAAGTGAGACAAATGGCACACAAGATCAACAATAAAGAGAAAAAAGAAATATATAAATCAACAAAAGTGTGACAAAAATACAACAGCAATGCAGCAAGAAAAAAGATCTGTTTAGATCAATTTTGCAGCTTTTAAATGAGGTGTTCTGGCCTATAGACTGTAAGATCCAGTCGAGAAGCTTTTAGATTTGGGTGCATGGTTAAGGCGGGGGTTAAGAGGTTAAAGGAACCGTAAAGCCACCGTTTTTCCATTCGGAGATTTGTTCTTACCTGTGCGAAACTGTCTGGTCTTTGCGCGTGCGCTCAGTCACGCAAAAAGATCAAAGATGTTGTTAGCATTTAGCCTCTCCTCCTCTCCTCTATGGGGCCAAACGGGGGTGAAGATAGATGCGACCAAGCCCTTTCACGTTTTCCCTATTTAAATACAGTCACGTGAGTCGTTACACGATCCAAATATAGTTACACAAAATTAAACATGTTGATTTTCTAAGCGGATAAAACGGGTACTATATTGTAAGGCGTAACAACACCTTAGGAGCACTTCGACATCCGCACAGTAATATCGCTCTTTGTCACTCTTTTGCCACTGTTTGGTTTGACTCATTCCTAAAGTTGATTTGTTTTTTTTTCTAGATGGATCTCCAAACTCATCTTAAGGACATTCTGAAAAACAAATATCGCAAGCTGAATGACATCCTGCTTCCCATCAACGTGATCCATACAAATACTGGAGACTTTTATCCTGATTACGATAAACATTATAACTGGCATATCGATTTCTCTCACCTCGATAATGTTGAAGAAAATCACCCGTTTCCATTTGAAGATCTCCTTAAATGTGATTGCAAACACAGCAGAAGTCAGAAAACCGTCATCACTCTTGGAGCGTGTGGCATTGGGAAGACCACAGCCGTGCAGCGATGTGCTCTGGACTGGGCAGAAGGCCGAGCATATAAAGACATAGACCTGCTGTTCATTCTTTCATGTTGGGAATTAAGCCTGTTGGAGAATGAAGAGCTTAGCCTCATTCAACTACTTCAAACGTTTTACCCGGACCTGAAGGAACTTAGCGCCAGCAGCCTGTCCAGTAAGAAAGTGTGGTTTGTGTTTGACGAGTTGGAAGATTTAACTGGAGTGGTAAACTTTTCTTCTCCAAAAGTGTGCGATGTAACCAAAGTTACCCCCGTGCACACTCTTTTACCAAATCTAATAAAAGGGAACCTGCTTCCTAATGTCCATATCTGGATAACCACCCGATTTGCTGCTGCAAAATTCATCCGGGATTGTTATAAACTGAAAGAAACAGAAATCCGAGGATTTGATGATGACCAGAAAGAACTCCACATCAGGAACTTAGTTGGAGATGACGATCTTGCAAACAGAGTTATTGACCACATCAAAGTATCCAGGAGTCTTTACCACTTGTGCAGAATTCCATACATGTGCACAGTAATGGCTACTGTTCTCAAAAGACACGTCAAAACAGATGAATATAAAATCCGGCCGATGACTCTGACACAGATTTACAGCAGTCTGACTGAAGAATTCCGATCAAAATCTTCTCCTAAACTAAACAATTATGCATGGTTTAGAGATCTAGACATGAGCCGGTACATTTGCTGGATCAATGAGGAAGAATTTAAAGATGAGGTCACGGTGGATGAGGTTTCCTCATTTTCTCGAGAGCACCCACTAGTGTTCTGGGAGGAGAAAAGTGTGCGTGGTGTCTCCATGTTTCGCTTTGCTCACATAAGTGTGCTGGAGTTCTTTGTTGCTTTGGCCAAGCTCAGTGATGAAACTACAAATAATGTCTTTTATAAACTGGTTGATGATGCAATATATTCTTACAATAATGGACAGTATGACATCTGCCTTCGCTTTTTCTTTGGCCTCCTCAAGGAGAGGGGCATACTCCAACCGACAGACCCTTTCTTTGACACCATCAAGAGAATGATTGTGAATAACCCTTTTGACGACGCCAACGTCATGTTGTTCCACTGCCTGAGAGAGTTTGAAAGCCAGGCCTTACTGGGGGATGTGTCAAGTTATGTTGACATGAGCTGCTTGCCGCTGTCAAACGGTGCTCTCAACAGGTATGCAGAAGTCATGCTGATGATTGTTAATGTGGATGGGGAGTGTGACAAGTTTGAGATGGAACTGTCCACGAGGTGCGACGAAAGAGTCGTCAGAAGTCTCCCTGCACTGCTGAAATCCAAAAAGGCCATGTAAGTGTGTTGTTTTGTCTTCATCAGCAAAATGACTAAAGATTAACTGAAAAGCACCCATTATTGAGTACCATTTTAAATATCATAAAAGTTGCATGAAATGGACTAAGCCCCTAGCCTTGCTCTATTTTTGTTTGTGTTTTTAGTGTTTTAAGACAATTGAATTAGTTTATTCAAGCTGCTAAATGCATCTGATAATAAATTGTTAATAGTTGCTGTTGGTGTTTCCTTTAGGCTGCGATTCTCAAACCTGTCCGACAGCTGTTGTCCCGCTCTGGTCTCGGTCCTGTCCACCAAAGAGTCCTTTTTGACCGAGCTGGATCTGGGCTTCAACAGCATCACTGACACAGGGGTGCGGAGTCTGGTCCAGGGGCTGAAGGAGCAGGACTGCAGGCTGAAATCCCTCAGTCTCCAGGGCTGTGAGCTGACGTCCTCTGCCTGCAAACACCTGGCGACAGCTTTAAAACAGTCTCCAGAGCTGAAGGAACTGGATCTCAGCTGTAACGATATCGGCGACGTGGGGCTGCAGCATCTGGCGAGTGGTTTGGAGTCTTCCAGGTGCCAACTTGAAACACTTAAGTATGTTTGAATTCTATGAGATCAAAACTAACAAATACAGGCTTAATGGTCCACATGGGTGTTTCAGCACGACCGGTCCATATTGTCTTGATAGTCATTTTGGTTCCGTTCAGTTCGCTTCATTGTCAATTCGACCCCCCAACTTATTATTATAGTTCTAATAGATATATAGAATCACATCAAAATGTAGTTGACCTTCATTTAGTCTTCAGTCCTCTGAGGTAAAGTCCCTCCCTCAAATCACCTGTGCATTCCTTTGTAATAGGCAGATCACATGTCATTCGTCCTGCAGCCTCAGGTACTGTTGTGCTCTGGCAGTGATGTGTGTGCTTGATCTAAGGATGCAGTTTGTTGTGTTTTATGAAGCAGAAATCAAATGCATGGTTTTATTCCTTTTATTAACCAAGAGATAAAAGTTAATTAACGCAATAGTTTTGCTGATGCATGCCATCTTGTCTTGCTTGAGTGCTTGAATGAAGATGTTTGATGCTGATTTTGAGCAGGTTTGCATTGTCTTGAAATAAGATCACCAATGGAACAAGCGTTAAGTTGGCTAAAATAAAACAAATGAACTTGAACACTTAAACTATGACAAAGATACTTGAAATTAGCAAAAAAAAGGTCAAGTAAGAAGAATCATTCTGGTTCCATTGGCGATAAAATAGTCCAAAATGAGCACAAATTCAAATTATTCAAGCACCGTTCAAGATAAGATTGCATTTTTTACCAGTGCAATCTGCACATTTTTTGGATATCTCTAAAACTGCAAACCTTAAATTAGACGCGGGAGGCAGTATTTGTGGTGGGAACAAATTGTCTGTCTTCAACTCAAGCAGCAGCATACGATCACTTTCCTATGATGTACAACAAGCATTTTCTTTATTTACAGACTGTCCCAATGCAACTTTAGAAACAAGGGCGGCTCCTATTTGGCCTCAGCTCTGGAGAAAAACCCCAACCACCTAAGATGGCTGGATCTGAGCATCAATATGATCGGAAACAGAGCGGCCAATGAGCTCTTTACCAAGTTTGACATATCAAAGCTGACTAAACTGGAGTAAGCAATCCATACTAGAACAGTGCCACCAAATCAGAATACAATTCCATTTTTCTCGTATTGTAATACTGTAGCTGTTTTTTTTTTTTTTTTACAGGATGTACTACTGCGGCCTCACAGAAAAATGTTGTGAAAAAATTGCGGAGGCTTTGAAACATGAAGATGGTAAGCTGGTAGAAGTAAACCTAAGCAGCAATAACCTGAAAGATAAAGGAGCTTATTGGATCACTGACGGCCTGTTTGCCTGGTCTAGACTGGAAAAACTCAAGTAAGGACTTTCTAATAAGTTTGAGTAATAAAAATGAGGAATCAATAATTTATTCTGCTTTTGTTCTCGTTCATCAGTCTTTCAAGATGTGGGATCACCGCGCTCGGCTGTTATTACCTGTCCAAGGTGCTGTCTTGCATCTCAGCATTGTACAGTAATGATATGTCTATGAAAATTGGCTGGCAGGCGACTGAACTGAGAGTGCTGGATCTGAGCATGAACAAATTTGGAGACCAGGGGGCCATTTACATCTCCACTGGGTTCAGAAATCCTTACAGTCACCTCCGAAAGCTCAAGTAAGTCCATTAGGATATTGATTCATTCGACTCTTTTGGTTTCGACAGACTGTGGTCGTCAGTTTTCCTTTCCTTGTGTCTGCATAGTTTTCCTCTGGGTGTTCCGGTTTATCCTACCCTACCAAATAAAACAATAGATTCCCTTTGGGCCAAATACTTATACGATCTTTCTTATTAAAAAGATATTAAGTATAATACAATTACCCTATTTTCCGGACGATAAGTTGCTCTGGACTATAAGACACACCAGCTAAAAATTTTCTAATGAAGAAAAAAAAAACAGGCTAAAAGGCGTACGATATGCTAACATAACACATTAATGGTTAGCTACATGAAGCATAAATAACAAACTAAATGCCAAACTCTTGATCTCACTCCAAATCACAAAATCCATTGAAATCTTCACCCCCGGTGTCACTTAACAATCGCCTGAGCACCTGAACACCTGAGGCATAACTGCACTGTTGACAAGCCTCTCCCGACAGCACGTTTTTCACGCTCTCATTTGGGAACTCGTTCCTCTAGCTGTGGCCATTGAGCTTTTAGCCCGTGATGAGCTTTTTTTGTTTTCTTCATTGCAATAAGAGTAACCTCAGCTTTTCGCAAGTTTGCTCACTCCAAACTTCTGTTGTGGCAAGTCGTCAGCTAAGCTGGTCGCCTGCTGGGCCTCTGACTAAACCAGGTAGAAAGACCGGTTTCTTCCTGTACTCCAGACGAGGCCCTCGCACCTTTAGACAATAGGCCCCAAATGGCCCATCTTCTCAACACAAAGATCTCCTTCTGCCTCCAAACCCCACCCTGATGCATTACCATGCAAAGCACCTTTTGGTTACCTGCATTGACATCTCTGTATTACCATTTCTCTGTGTTTCTGTGCTTCCCTTTGTTGTGTGACCTACTGTATGACCCCTGTCATGCTGCTCTGTCGTTTGTGTGCTCACCTTTATGGTGATGCCCAAGCTGACTTGGGCAGAGCTTACAATGAACTCGCGTTATGGGTAACCCTCTCCGCAATACACAAGCCTGTAGTGCCCTCTAGCGGCATGTGAAACTATGGTCATAATGTAGATCCAAAACTTCTAGCACTTTGGGTCAGGCCTCTATCTAACCAATAAAGTTTAATTCCCTGTGCTTGCAGCTTAAGTGAATGCAGCCTGACCTCTGAATGCTGCTCGGATTTGGCAACTCAGCTCTCGTCAAGCCAATGCCTCATCACTGAGCTCGACCTCTCCAGTAACGCTATCCAGGACCTGGGGGTCAAGAAACTATGTGTGGCACTCAAGAGCCCCGTGTGTGCGCTTCAGAAATTATTGTAAGTTCTATGCATCTCATTAATATGTCATATCTCTTGTACAGACTCAAACCTGTGAACATACATATTTTTTTTAAGTTTATTCGCCTTTTTCTAAGCCAAATGTACAATTGTATAAATATATTTCCAATTGTTGACTCCGCAAAAGTAGCAAATGTAATCCTTGATAACCTAGTCCTGAATCCTGATTATGGCTTTATTCATTTCTTAACCCTCTCCTGAACCCTGCACATTTTCTCCAGTTTGGTATTACCCAAATCTAAAAGCTTGAAATAAAGCAAGAATGGAAACGCAACAAAAAAAGCGACAACAACGTGCCAGAAAAGACACAATAAGCAAGCAATAAAAACACGACTAAAAAGTTGCAAGTTTGCAGATCTTAGCTTAAAGCAGTACTAAGTAACGTGTTTACCTTAATAATTCCTTTTCGTAGTCCCTGTGGGGGTAGTACAAGTGTTTATGGGATGATTGGAGGGTCTTTCATCTCCCCCTGGTGTCTCTGGCCAGAAAACCATGTTTGAAACTTGACTGCCACCGGTCCGGAGAAAGCAATACACACTAATGTAATCACGAAGAAGAAGCTAACATGCTAACGGGCAAAGCTAACTGCGGGCTAACGTCACTTTAAACAGTATTTACAGCCAAGTTTGAGTGAAAAAAAATATTTCCATTGTATAATTGGATGCACAGTAACCCTCTCTCCCTTCGCCTTTCCTGTCGGCGTAGTATTTACTCTCCAAGACAATTAAAAAGTAAAAAAATTGTAACTTGCTACTACACCTGCAGTTGCGCTTATGGCCTCTAGGGGGAAGAGTTACTTAGTACTGCTTTAAAGGAGCTAGATGCAAGTTAGCCATGTTATACTCACTACTGCCACCTCGGGTCATACGTGTAGCTGCACCTTTTATATTAAGCTCGTACATGGCGGCACTAGGACATTGCTGGAACATGTAGGGGGAGGAAAATGCTAAATTTTAACATTTTTAAACTCCGTAAAGTCCCTTTAATGAAGCCTTACACCACCTGCCTATACGCTGTAAGCCCCAGTTGAGTTGAGTAGCTTTTAGATTTGGGTAAAGCCGAGCTGGAGAATATGCGCTCGGTAAGAAGTGAAATTTACCCCATGAATTTTGGAAAGGAATTTGTTTATAACATTCATTAATTTAATTTTTTTTACTCAGCTAAAAATTTCCTAATGAAGAAAAAAAAAACAGGCTAAAAGGCATACGATATGCTAACATAGCACATTGATGGTTAGCTACATGAAGCATAAATAACGAACTAAATGCCAAACTCTTGATCTCTCTCCAAATCACAAAATCCATTGAAATCGTCACCTTCGGTGTCACTTCTTAAGGCTTCATGAATTTTGGAAAGGAATTTGTTTATAAAATTCATTATTTTATTTTTTTTACTCACTGATCTTGATCTGATTTTTTTTTATTTAGTTTTAGTCCTTTTCATTTTAGTCCCTTTAATTTTCTTAAATTTTAGTCTAGTTTCAACTAAAATTGCATGTAAATTTAAGACAAATTTGGTTGACTTTACATTTATAATATGTGATATAATCAAGGTCCTCCCACATGGACAGAGCACAGACCTCTTCCTTTGGCAAGTGAATTTAACTGATCTGAGGCTCTTTCAAACCATCATTGGAAGTTTGGATGATTTTAGTCTCTTCTTTTCATTATTATTTAATCATGTTTTAGTCGAAAATATCTGTACATTTTAGTCATAGTTTCAGTCACATAAAATAACACTGATTTTAGTTTTGGTCCAATTTTAGTTGACGAAATTAACACTGTACCTTATAAACGTTATCTTTTATTAAAGATTTTCATTTTATTCCCCCAAAGTCCAAATAAACCCCAATCCTATTCCTGTTACTTCCACAATATTGTGACCTGTTGGTTAAAAGTCTTCTAGAATAGACAAGGCGTGGCTTCATTAGCAATATTAAACTAAAAATACAACAGGATACATTTTTGTGATGTAGATCCCAGTATATGTAAAAAAGAAAGAAAACAAATACTTAATTCACATGTATTTCTGTCTGTACAGTCTGAGAAACTGTGGCCTGAGCACCACATCTGTCCCCTTCCTCAGCCATTCCTTGAAAACCAACCTGCACCTGACAGAGTTGTTTATAATGGGCAACAGACTGGATGATCGCTTCATAAGAGTGTTGGTGGGGATGACCAAGAATGATGCATACAAGTTGCACAGTGTTGAGTAAGAAATGAGCGACTTATTTTATATACATTTATTTCTCATAATGTATGTTGTAGTGTTAATCGGTTGTACGTGTCTTCTTTAGTGTCTCGGCTGACCCAGATAAATGAAGATGAACACATTCTTTGACTGCAACTACTCCTGATGTGAAAGCGTCAATTTATTTTTGGAAAAGCATGTTTAGGGACCACATGGTTAACCTTTAAACATGCTACTTGTGTTATCAAATCCAGTCTGCAACAAATAGGCTATGATTTCTTAAAGTAATACATTAGTTATGTATAGTTTGTTTGCAATGTTATGTTTTAATTTGTTGTAAAATAAATGATTTACTTCATGGTGACAATAATGTCTGTTTATGACCCATAACACAACATGCAGTTAAATCAAGTCAACAATAGCCTAAAATTTATTGGGAAAAAAGTAGTAGGAGTAGTGGCTCATCAATATATGTTGCTGTGCTTTTTGTATTCTACACAATAGAATAGGATAGAATGCTTTTTTTGTCATTACACACAAGCATAATGAAACAAAGTCTTAATAATTATAATACAAACATGATCGCAGACAAAAATTCTACTCTATTCTACTACAAATGTGTCCTTCAGCTTATTTATTCTGATCGCGTATTGTTTTTTATGTATTTGTTTAGATTTATTTTTGATTGTATTTATTTTATTTTTTATTTCATTTTATCATTTTATTATTATTTTTATTTATTTAGATTTTTTTATTATTTTTTTTATTCACCATACTCTGCCCCGCCCACTTTTTCCTCTCTTTGCCACGATTTTCTCTTGACTGGCGGGGAAAATGTGACCTCGCTCCTCTTTCGCCCTCGATCCACCTGACGGCATTTCCCTCCTCACGGATGCAGCATATATGTATATTATATTCACATGTATATAATTCTATGATGCCTCCACCATAGATCCACGAGCCTCCATCATCGCTCTCCCGTGTCAGATGAAATTCTTGATCTTTTTCCCCTCGTGCGTTTTGATTTCCCCTCTCCGCGGTAAGTCTGCACTAGCTAACAACATCAATATCAAAGTTGGTGAAAGTTTGCCATGCATCGATCAATCTCTGTGTTATGAAGATAAGATTGGATTTTTATAAAGTAGGAAAGACACTGCCAAGTTACTAAAGCTAAAATATTTAAAGTGTACATAAAGATTATTCACTTTGATATAGCCTTGTGTTTCAGTAAAAAAACAAAAATATGAAGGTTAATTTGTGTTTTTATTATCAAGGTGTTTTTTATACACTGCAGCGAAAAAAAATACACTGAATTTTTTTTCACAGATTTTTTTTTCAGCAGCGAAAAAAAATACACTGATTTTTTTTTTCCACTGAATTTTTTTTCAGCGGTGAAATACGGATGCAAAAAATTCAGATACATAAATTCAGTGTATAAAAAACACCTTGATAATAAAAACACAAATTAACCTTCATACAAAAACGCATATGGTCACACTGTCCATAGCAGTTTCTACAATTGTTTATTCGGTGCAAGGAAATGTTCACTGATATATTTATAGTTGTGATGATGAAAGCTATGGAGGACCGTGGCTGCCAAAACTATAAATATATACATAAATAAATAAATAAATTTAAAAAAGATAAAATTTGCAAAGAAATGCGTGCAATTATGAGAATAAGTGCATTTATTTCTGTATTTATTTATTTATATATTTATTTATTTCTGTATTTATTTATTTATTTACATATTTATTTATTTTTGTATTTATTTATACATTTATTTCTGTATTTCTCTATTTATTTCTCTATTTCTGTATTTATTTTTGTATTTATTTATTTATTTATATATTTATTTATTTCTCTATTTATTTATTTATTTCTCTATTTATTTATTTATTTTTGTATGTATTTATTTATTTCTCTATTTATTTATTTATTTCTCTATTTATTTTTTTATTTATGCATTTATTTATTTATTTCTGTATTTATTTATTTATTTCTGTATTTATTTATTTATTTCTGTATTTATTTCTGTATTTATTTCTGTATTTCTCTTAATGAGATGCAAATCATGGGGTGGGTCGGGATGCCTCTGCTGTAAGCTCATTGGTCAATCTTTGTCCTTGCTCCAGAGCTTGTCCAGCATAGACGGCCATGTTGAGATCACTGTGTTCTCGCTATAGCCATGTCAGAACGAAAAAAAAAAAAAAGCATTCTTCCATATGCAGCAATTGCATTGTGTGTGTGTTTTTTAAACAAATAAGTAAATTATCCTTTGCTCTGGGTCGCTGAACAGCCTCCATTTTGGAGTGGTGAACGGTTGCATGTTGGACCTCAAGCATATCTAGTTGGGGACTGCTGTGCTATGTTCTAATGAGCTGAGAAGACTGGCGGACAGGAGAATCTGTAGTGTTGACTATATTATTTTCCGTTTGGATCAGTTACGTAAAGTCCCGTCGCCAGACGTCAGTCTTAAGGCGGCATTATTAGCCTACTACTATAAAGAACATATTTTTCGGTATTCGCGTAGCCCTGGCGCACACTGATCATTACATTAAACATAATCAACAGCAAATATGACCAGACCAACTACAGCTGTAACATCAGTCCTCGTGGCGGAAACGTCAGTAGGCCTACATGCGTTTCTCCGAGCTGAGCCTCCTCATCAACACATCCTTCTACTCAAACTTGAACTTATGAGTGAGGTCCTTTTCAAAAGCAGCTGAATGAGCTGGGCCTTGCGTCTGTGCAGAATACTGCGCCGATGCAACGAAAACACGTTTCCGAGCGTGGAAAACGACCGGACTCTGGGGCTGTAGAACGAGCGCCTGCACCCCCACACTCCCCTCCACACTCCCCCCACACACACCCCCACACTCGCGCCACCGTTTGTACCATGAATATGGCTCGGTCAGTGCTGTGGCCGCGTCCACTTTTCAGTCTCTCTCAGCCTTCACTAAAGCTCCAGTGTCTGAGTGTAAAACGCACACTTCGAACGCGGGGACTTTTCGGCGGACTTCAGCGCTTTGTAGTAAAACACACACGAGCACCTGTCACTGCCTTTGCCTCTCACGAGCATCGTGGACTCTCGGGGCGGAGGATGATCGTTGATGCCCCTCTATCATATCACCTATATTTTATTTTGTGCCCAGACAACACGGGAGCCGTGCGCAATTGCGCACGAGCGCAGCTTGGAAGGAACCGTGCCAGAGAAAGAGAGAGAGGGATGAAATGCCGCCTCCGTGCTAGAGGAGGAAATAGTTAGGCTACTTGTTGTGGAGTTTGGGCTGGTCTAATCGGGCAGAAAGCGCGAAAGTAACACTGTGCAAATGAGTGATCTTTGCCCAATTTGTAGTGGTTTGTAGTGGGCACACGCATCTTGACAGCATGGCGCTTCTCAGCGCACGCCTGTAATGTACATGTACGCACTTTGCGCGAGAGCTCGTCGCGTGCGGTGTATTAAACCGATTGAAAGCGCAAAGTAACACTTCGCACATGAGTGATACGTATCTTGGCCCGGTTTGTCGTGGTTATCCGGCCATCCTGCATGTTTTCTAGTGGTTATACCCGTCGCTATGGGCTGGCCATACGGGGCCATGCCCGCCCCCCCTGACACAGATGTGGTGTAGTAGACTACGTGATACGCAGACATACGCCGTATAACCACGAGAAGGCCTGCAGAACTGCTGTACAACCACTACAAATTGGGCAAAGATCACTCATTTGCACAGTGTTACTTTCGCACTTTCTGCCCGATTAGACCAGCCCAAACTCCACAAGTAACCTAACTATTTCCTCCTCACGGAGAGAGAGGACCGGCGGCATTTAATGCATGTAGGCCTACTGACCTTTCCGCCACGAGGACTGATGTTACAGCTGTAGTTGGTCTGGTCATATTTGCTGTTGATTATGTTTAATGTAATGATCAGTGTGCGCCAGGGCTACGCGAATACCGAAAAATATGTTCTTTATAGTAGTAGGCTACTAATGCCGCCTTAAGACTGACGTCTGGCGACGGGACTTTACGTAACTGATCCAAACGGAAAATAATATAGTCAACACTACAGATTCTCCTGTCCACCAGTCTTCTCAGCTCATTAGAACATAGCACAGCAGTCCCCAACTAGATATGCTTGAGGTCCAACATGCAACCGTTCACCACTCCAAAATGGAGGCTGTTCAGCGACCCAGAGCAAAGGATAATTTACTTATTTGTTTAAAAAACACACACACAATGCAATTGCTGCATATGGAAGAATGCTTTTTTTTTTTTTTCGTTCTGACATGGCTATAGCGAGAACACAGTGATCTCAACATGGCCGTCTATGCTGGACAAGCTCTGGAGCAAGGAAAAAGATTGACCAATGAGCTTACAGCAGAGGCATCCCGACCCACCCCATGATTTGCATCTCATTAAGAGAAATACAGAAATAAATACAGAAATAAATACAGAAATAAATAAATAAATACAGAAATAAATAAATAAATACAGAAATAAATAAATAAATAGAGAAATAAATAAATAAATACAGAAATAAATAAATAAATGCATAAATAAAAAAATAAATAGAGAAATAAATAAATAAATAGAGAAATAAATAAATACATACAAAAATAAATAAATAAATAGAGAAATAAATAAATAAATAGAGAAATAAATAAATATATAAATAAATAAATAAATACAAAAATAAATACAGAAATAGAGAAATAAATAGAGAAATACAGAAATAAATGTATAAATAAATACAAAAATAAATAAATATGTAAATAAATAAATAAATACAGAAATAAATAAATATATAAATAAATAAATACAGAAATAAATGCACTTATTCTCATAATTGCACGCATTTCTTTGCAAATTTTATCTTTTTTAAATTTATTTATTTATTTATTTATTTATGTATATATTTATAGTTTTGGCAGCCACGGTCCTCCATAGAAAGCAGTCGTTTCAGGATTTTGATGTTCAACTGCCTTAGTAAGCAATTAAAGGTGCATTATGTAACTTTTTATGTGGGGGAAAAAAGTTGATATTTGTGTGCATTTGACCTTGTGGTTACCTAGCAGCTGTGTGAGTGGTCAGTATGGTGCCTATACTTTCGATCACAGTGGTCTATTCACCTTATTCCGGAGGCTCGCGTGGGCGCCGCCATGAATTGTGCCCGCCCCTTTTCTCCTATGTGTTAACATGGGACTGGAGAAATCCACATAAAATCAGTCCCTACACGAAAACAACGCAGTTTTCAGGCCGCACAGAGAAATGGTGCAGAGTTGACATGTTGGTGCAAATGAACATTGGCCATTTTACACAAATCAATTGACTAAACATCAGATTTGAACGGAGAATATTCTCCCTCGTTCTCCGTTAAAATGAACGGGCTTCGCGCTCGACCGGAAGTGTCAGGACAACGGAAGTGCCGAGGCAACGCTAAAAGTGGCAAAAGTGGGCGGGGCGGAATAAAATGAATAGGATCAGTTGTTTGGAAGGTTTTTGTTGCTGATGGACCCTCTCCACAGAAAATCTACAAAACAATTGAACCTGGAATGTTGTAGAGTCCACTGTGAAAGAAAGTAAAGGTACCATACTGACCACTCAGACAGCCACTGGGTCACTACAAGGTAAAATACGCACAAATAGAAACTTTTTTCCTTTTTCTTTTTTAAAAAAGATGCATAATGAACCTTTAACAATTAGGAATGCACAATGAGGAGACTTCCTTTTGTCACTAGCCAAACAACCATGAAATTCTTGACATTGCCTTACCTTTTTTAAATAAACCAACTGTTAATGATCATAAAGTGTTTACCTAAAAGGGTTGTGGAAAGGTGCTGCTTTGGCAGCCACAGCTGGCCTGGGGCAAACCGACTGATCCAGATAGCCAGATCGTGCCAAAGGCCTCTCGTAGCCACCACCAGTCACTAACACATACATACCACATAGTTTAGTTAAAGTTGGGGTACCTGATTTTTCCTGTTCAATCACATTTGACATTTTTTGTTTTGGCCCAAACTTGTTTCTAGCTCTCACAGTCCCTCCTGTGTATTCAAATTGTTCAAAGAATGTAATTACATGCACATTTCAGACCCGTATACAGCACTGAGTGATGACAAAGTGAAGCAGGGGCAGCCACCCCCAGGATAAATTCCACTAATTTGCATTAGACTTCTATCATCCATTGCTCAATAAAACTTTAGGTGAGGACAATACAACAAGTTCTGTGTTTTGCTGTGTTTACAACATACTCTGAGGTGGTAAAAAATAAATGTATTCTACAACACCAAAAAATCAGGTACCCAGCTTTAAGTTTATTCATTCATTTCAACATGGATAATGTGCAAAAACTTAAATTAAAGATACGTTGCACTAGATTTAGCTGGAGCTAGTTTCCGTCTGCAGTCCCTACTCAGGTGAGTTACAATACAAGATGTACAATATGTATTTAGATAAGTTAAGATAATCCATTATTGATCTCACAATGGAGAAATTCACTTTTTACATTCGGCACTCAATCCGGGTGTGCAAAATAGACACTCAATTTAGCCACTTAAACGCAAATATTCATTCAGTCAATCATTCACCCATTTCAACCAATCAGTCCACACAGAATCATGTTCAACTCACTACAATAAAACATCACTAAAGGTCATGATTACAATGAGGGTTTTCAGTGACTGGTTTTCCAAGAGTACTTTCCTTGTGTTGAGAGAGAAATCCTTTCATACTGAGACATACTGTATGAAAGATCTTGCTCAAAGACCCTGCTGTCCCCTTAAAGGCTCTATAACTTTTTTTCCCTTGTTTTTTGTTTACAACAATGAAATAGGAAGCAAAAGTTTAAACTGTTATTTGTGGTCCAAACTCATTCCAAAACTCGTTTCGAACATTTCAATTCTGAATAAGCATTCCTGTGAAGCTCTATATGTTTCACCACCATATTTCTTATTCCTTCTTAACAGATGGATCTTAAAAAATGTCTAAAGGCTGTTCTGAAAAATAAATATCAAAACGTTGATGATATCCTCCTTCCCATCAATGTGTGCCATCAGAGTGTCGTCACCTTGTCTCCATATTATGAAGAATATTATAACCGGCATGTCGATTTCTCTCATCTTGATAATGTGAAAGAGAATGCTCCTTTTCCATTTGAAGATCTTCTTAAGTGTGACTGTAAACATGACCAAAGTCGGAAAACTATCCTCACTTTTGGAGCGTGTGGCATCGGGAAAACCACAGCTGTCCAACGATGTGCTCTGGACTGGGCAGAAGGCAAAGCGCATCAACACATCGATTTATTGTTCCCTCTTGCGTGTTGGGAGCTAACTCAGCTGCGTGATGACGGGCGTAGCCTCAGCCTGATTCAACTGCTTCAGCTGTTTTACCCGGATTTGAAGGGACTTACTGCCTGTAGCCTGTCCAATAAGACAGTGTGGTTTGTCTTTGACGGGCTTGAAGATTTTGAGATTGTTTTAAAGTTTCCAATAGTGTATGATGTGACCCAAGTTACCCCCGTGGAAACTCTTTTGCAAAATCTAATAAAGGGGAATCTCATTCCTGATGCGCACATTTGGATTACTACCGGATACGCTGCCGTGGGTTATATCCATGATAGCTTCCTTCTGAAAGAAACAGAAATGCGAGGATTTAATGATGAGCAGAAACAACTCCACATCAGGAACTTAGTTGGTGATGACAATCTTGCAAACAGAGTTATTGACCATATCAAAGTATCCAGGAGTCTTTACCACTTGTGCAGAATTCCATACATGTGCACAGTAATGGCTACTGTTCTCAAAAGACACGTCAAAACAGATGAATTTAAAATCCGGCCGATGACTCTGACACAGATTTACAGCAGTCTGACTGAAGAATTACAAAGTAATTTTTTTCCAAAACTCAAAGCTGTTGCCAGCCTTTCAGTCGGGGAACTGTCCTATTATTCATGTTGGATTAAAGAAGATACTCTTGAGTATATTCAACTCCCTGTTGCTGAAGCATCTGCATTTGCCCGGGAGCACCCTCTGGTGCTCAGAGAGGAGAATGGCGTGCGTGGTGTCCCTCTGTTTCGCTTGGCTCATGCAAGTGTCTGGGAGTACTTCAATGCTGTACTTCTATTGGAGGAAGAGACCCAAGATAATCCCTATGAACAATATTCAGCCGCTTTTATGAAAGTTGTTGATGATGCTGTTCGGGACTACGCACATGGACAGTATGACATCTGCCTTCGCTTCTTCTTCGGCCTCCTCAAGGAGCGGGGCACACTCCAACCTTCAGATCCTTTCTTTGACAACATCAAGAAAAAGATATTGGAGCTGGAAGACGAACTGTACGACACTAAGGTGATGTTGTTCCACTGCCTGAGGGAGTTTGACAGCCAGGCCTTTCTGGGATATTTTGATGATTTTTGGAATACGGGGCGTCTGCCTCTTCCAGACCTCGCTCTAGAGGCCTGGGTGGATGTCATGCAGCTCATCATGAATGTTGAAGATATGTGTACAAACTTTGCGATGGAGCTGTCCTCAAGGTGTGATGAAAGAGTCCTCCGAAGTCTCCCTGCGCTGCTGAAAGCTAGAAAGGCGATGTAAGTGTTATGCACTGTTTTGTCTTCAGCAACATATAAATGTTAACAAACCCTAAACTAGATATGATTTATCTTTTCAAATTAGCAGTGTGACATAAAAACAAAGCTGAGTGTCTGAGTGCAAACATTTGGGGTTGTTTATCAGGTGGTCTGCTGGAGTTTAGGTCTGACATAGTTGATTTTCCAAATTCTAGAAACACAGTTATTGCCTTAATTTTACAATGTAACTAACAGGTGTAGAAAATAGTAACTCTATGCAAATACAGCTAATTTTCCTAATGTATTTGTTAATCATATTCTTCACCAGGAGTTTATAAACATGTTTCACATCTGGCTATTTCTTTAACACTAATCAATGAATGTATCTTCACAACATCACAAAAGCAGTTGCCTCACAAGAATTAATGATAGGATCAAACAGAACAATGAGACGGTTAACCTACAGTGAAACAAATACTGTAAATTCTGCATGTGAATTGGAGATTGGTTGTGCCGGGACTGTCATGCTCTTTCTGTCCTTCTTTTTAGGCTGCAATTCTCAAACCTGTCGGACACCTGTTGTCCCGCTCTGGCCTCGGTCCTGTCCACCAAAGAGTCCTATTTGACCGAGCTGGACCTGGGCTTCAACAGCATCACTGACACAGGGGTGCAGAGTCTGGTCCAGGGGCTGAAGGAGCAGGACTGCAGGCTGAAATCCCTCAGTCTCCAGGGCTGTGAGCTGACGTCCTCTGCCTGCGAACACCTGGCGACAGCTTTAAAACACTCTCCAGAGCTGAAGGAACTGGATCTCAGCTGTAATGATATCGGCGATGTGGGGCTGCAGCATCTGGCGAGTGGTTTGGAGTCTCCCAACTGCCAACTAGAAACACTCAGGTACGTGTACGTTTTTAATGTCAGTAATTGAAACCCTAACCCTATTTTATATATTTACAGAATGTCCCAATGCAACATTAAAAAGGAGGGCGGCTTCCATTTGGCCTCTGCTCTGGAGAAAAACCCCAACTACCTGAAATGGCTGGATTTGAGCATCAACAAGATTGGAAATAAAGCAGCCAATGAGCTCTTCACCAAGTTAAACGTCTCAAAGCTGAGAAAACTTGAGTGAGCACTGCTTATAAATCCCAAATCAAGGTGTCATTTTACATTTTTGCTGAAATGGCTTTTATTTTTGACAGGATGTACTACTGCGGCCTCACAAAAAGATCGTGTGCCAAAATTACAGATCTGTTGAAAGTTGAAGAAAACAATCTGGTTGATCTGAACCTAAGCAGTAACAGGCTGAAAGATTCTGGAGTTTATTTGATCAGCGCAGGCCTGTTTGCCTGGTCTACAGTGAAAAGGCTCAAGTAAGGACGTTTACTTAGATAATTTGACGTAATAAACATGATAAACTTGTTGACCTTTTGAATTTGTTGACCATTAGTCTTTCGAGATGTGGAATAACCCAGTTGGGTTGTTTCTACCTGTCCAAAGTGCTGTGCTGCACCTCAGCGGTGTATCAGGAAGGTAAGCCTCAAGAAGTCACCTGGCAGGCGGTGGAACTGACTGAGCTGGATCTGAGCATGAACAAGCTCACAGACACTGGTGCCATTCACATTTCCACTGGGCTCAGGAATTCTTACAGCCGCCTCCGAAAACTCAAGTAAGGCCACAGTTCAACGTGTCTTTTTGTCTGTCTTGACTTGGACCTGGGAGCTGGTTGTGTAACTTGTCCCCATTACATAGACAATATGGTTTGGTATGGTTTATGCAGGGGTGTCAAACTCATTTTGGGTCGCGAGCCGAAATTCAGCTCCCACATCGGGTCGCTGCATATAATAGAGAACATTTTTCAAATAAAACCACAGCCACCCTGGGGCAGACTGTCAATTTACCACGTGGCTATATAATGTGTTGTTCATATCCTGAGCTCTTATTATGTCAGTGCCCTCTGCTGGACACATGTGGAACTCTTTCTTTTTATATATATATATATATATATATATATATATATATATATATATATATATATATATATATATTATATATTATATATATATATATTATATATATAATGCCTCCCAGTGGCTAGAATGAGCATTCTGGTTATTCTTTAAAAATTCATAACTCTGCACAGGAATGGGCTAGAGGCTTACTTTTTTCTACGTACTCTGGAATGTATGCTCTACAGGGCAGGGGCCGGATTAAATCATCTTGCAGGCCGGATCAGGATGTTTGACACCCCTGGTTTAACGAATACCGGGAACTCTTTACATTACTGCAAGGAGAGGCTGTTCTCTAACTTTTTGGGGCAGAGGAGGCCTTACTAAAGCACCATTGAAGCAGAGTTCATTGTTATTGTTGATTTTTTACATTCATGTTATTGTTTTCGTCAACCCTGGACAGATATTTCAGGATTTTTGACATAGGGCCTCATTTCCTAGTTATCCATTTTTTTGTAATTCATGCAGTTCTTATATTTGAAGAGTTTCGTGGCGCTAGGCTAGCGCATTTCTACGATATCAGCTAGCCTGCATTAAAAACAGTCTGACACACTCCACAGAGCACCTGAGGCAAATCACTTATAACGGCAGATAATATAACAATATAAATGACTGTGTCGATAGAATAATTTAAACCATTTTGCATTTAAAAGAACTTATATTTGAGCAGCATCAGCTTTATGGTTGTAAGCGACGCAGCGGCGGAGTGATCTGCTAGAAAATAGTCCCTCAAAATGTGATCATTCATGTGATGTATCGACACAGACATTTATATGGTTAGTCTGGCGTTATTAGTGATTTGCCTCAGGTACACTGTGGAGCGGGTCAGACTGTTTTTAATGCAGGCTAGCTGATACCGTGGAAATGTGCTAGCCTTGCACTAGCCTAGCGCCACGAAACTCCTCAAATATAAGAACTGCATGAATTACAAAAAAAACATCTCCGGAAATCAGCAACACTCTGGATAACTAGGAAATGAGGCCCTATGTAAAAAATCCTGAAATATCCCTTGAAGTTATATTAATGCTCAGTAAACAACTAATTGTCAAATGATAACATAGCTGTTATTGTTGCTCTTTCAGCCTAAGTGAATGCGGCCTCACCTTTGTCTGCTGCTCTAAATTGGCGACTCGGCTCTCGTCCAGTGAATGCCTTGTCACTGAGTTGAACCTCTCCAGTAACTTCATACAGGACAGGGGGTTCAGGAAACTCTGCGGCGCGCTCAAGAGCCCTGAATGTGCCCTCCAGAAGTTCTTGTAAGTTGCGCATTTGTCATTTGGTAATGTCAACGTCATGACCGAATACTTTTGGCAGTATTGTGTCCTTTTCACCTGTTCTTCTTTCTGTGTAGTCTCAGAAACTGTGGCCTGAGCTCCAAATCTGTGCCCTTCCTCAACGCTGCCCTCAAAACCAACCAGCACTTAAAAGAGTTGTTTCTAATGGGCAATAAACTGAGTGACAGCTCCATTGAAGTCTTACTGGGGATGACCGAGAATGATGCGTACAAGTTACAAACCGTAGAGTAAGTAAAAAAAATCCTCCGCATTATTTTATACCGTTTGATAACCTTATTGGTTGTCTTGTTTTTAAGCGTCTCAAACTGAACAAGCAATGAGTGAGTTCTCCTGTTCCTTCACTGAAACTGGTTTGGACCTGATTTGAATGTTCTTTTAAAGCTTTTTTAATAGCTAATTTTATTCAACTTAAAAAAGTGTGTTTTATTGTTCTAAGTATTAACACACTACTTTTATTTGTTGGAAGTTTGAAAAGAATGTAACCGACAGGACGTGTGCTGTTTTTTTTTTGTATCCGAGGTTTGGAATTTAAATAGTTAAAATTGGAAAGGATTTGTCGATGTGATACTGTATTGTTCTGTACAGTTTGGTATTTCCATTGACATCTGTTGTATTAAAAAAAAAGTCTTTGCTTTTGGGAATGTTACTTACACCACCGATCCACTGGTTTTTCAAGCCCTGTGTAATAAAGGTAATTCCAATTTGAGCTCACGCTAAGCGTTTGTAATTCATCATCAAATTGTGGATCTTTCTTCAGTGTAGTATTTTACAAATTGAAAAAACATCAGTTTGCTCAGGCGTTTATTTGATGTAAGTTCACATCTATGCATCCATTTCTGTAAATACAAATCTGCTTTCAAGTTTTTGTGATGGGGATGAATGGATGAATGTAGAGGCGCAGACAGTGCAGCAGATCAACACAGCATCATGTGATCCATGTGCTGTGTTTGTATGAACAGTGGCATAAGGTGTTTCACATTTTATTTTATTTTAGGAGAGGTAAAACAGGTCACATTAAAAATTCTTAATAATATTGTGCAATATGGAGCTACAATTTAATGATTGAGTACTGGGATGTATTCCCTAGATTTTTGGAAAGTGACTATTCTAAATACTCTCAAATGGAAGTGTAACTTTACCAAAATACAGTTACTCAAAATTAGTATTCTAAATACATGTATTTAATTACTCCCCAACATTGTATGTACTCTCAAGATGTAATGTATGTGCGAATTCATGCTTCTCTTAACTCAATCTGCATCGTGTGCATGTGGATTCATGGGTCGGCCTTAATGAGAAAATAAGTTCTCTTTGTGTCATAGTTCTCATGCTTCAGATACAATTTAAATATAACGACTGCATAGAGTATAATGTACATGCAAATGACAGATTACGCATCTATGCCTCATGCTTGGCTTAATTTGCTTGTTTTATGTTTCATGATGTTTGTTAACTATTTTTGGTTGTAGGTATTTTAAAATAATAATAATAATACCGCCCTCTGGTGGTGAATCCGCGTAAGTTAACGCCTTTGACTGCTGCGCGGTGCTGCGTCTGTCAGTGCCCACTTCAGCATCACTGTTTCGCAGCTGAGAACTCGCCTTGGGAGCTGAAGGTAGGACAGGAGTCACACATGAGGGAAACCGTCATCGTAAACTATGCATTTCGTGCCTTCACTGTATCTTCAGATAAACGCATGATGCGCGCGCCTTCTGCACTCGATGTTATGTAATTGCAAGAGCCGTCATGTGCGTAGCTTTATATGTAGCAATCTGCCGTGTAGCTTTCATATCAGTGTGATGTGATGAAGGCGGTCGGTGCCAGTGAAGTGAAGCTGGGTGTGGATGCCAGTGCGTATTGGTAGGCCGGATGGCGCAGTTTGAGCGCACCCATAACATTTTGTGCGTGCATCTTCTCTGCCCTGATGATGTCGCAGTATGTTGAAATTAGGAAGGAGGCTTAAAGTTGTGCACAGTGGAGATCATCGGAACGCATTGTTGTTGCTTGCATATTGCACTATCTTTCGCCCCTGACCGGTAAACAATTCATCGATGCATTCATTGATTGCGTTCAGAATCAGCCGCTTTCAAAATAAAGATTTCCAATTAAGCCTGGACTTCAATCCAATCCGAGGTGCGAGCTCGTGGCCTATTGCAGAGTCACGGAAAAGTTAGTGTGACGCCATCACTGAAGTAGTAATCTGGATGCCAACCATGTCGCCCGTCAGTGTCTCGAGTTGCATCTGTCTCAGACACATTTTATTTTATTATAGCCTATATGTTTGTAATTTATTTCTATTTTAGAATACAGTTGTGACTTAGGCCAGAGGTTCTCAAACTTTTCACCTCATAAAACATTTGACCTTCCAAAGCCTTGATCAAGATCAAATCAGGACAAAATGTCAATAAATAACCTCTACTTACACTGCAAAATAATATAAATAATATAAATATCAAGCATTGGCTTAAATGACTTGAATTGACTTGTTTTGAGCGGATTTCACTTATTTAGAAAATTTTTCTGTTTGGACCAAGTTTACTTTGCTTGTTTGAGGACATTTCAGACTAGTTCTAGGATAAATCTCACTTGAAATAAGAAAGTAAAATTGCCAATGAGATGATAAGGCCAATTTTCTTACCCCATTGGCAAAGAAAATTACCTGAAATAAGGACGAAATGTTTTGAAACTAGTCAGAAACATCTCAGAGCAAGTGAAATAATAATCTAGGACAAATGCCCAACAACCTCTTAATTAGTCAAAACAACTCAAAGTTGGATTATTATGGTCAAATTTAGATGTTCATACTAATCTAGTTAATTACTTTTTGCAGTGTAATATTTTATTTTACTATCTTTTTAAGTTTAAAATTGAGGATGGATGGACCAAATAGCCTTCAGTCAGGTTTAAAGGTATATATATTTGAACAGTGTTATATAATTTGATAAGAGGATATGTTGTGAGTTATCCTTTCAAACAGATGTTGGCTTTTTTGTGCTTTCCCTTCACGATGTTCATAGAAATGATAGTAGCGTTCAGTATTGTGCTGTGGTTGTTGAAGTAGATGCAGTTCCATGTCTAACCCCTCTTTCTTCAATTTAAGTGGCACCAAAGTGAGCGAGAATGGGGAAGGAGAAGCTGCACATCAACATAGTGGTGATTGGACATGTGGACTCGGGGAAGTCCACCACCACGGGACACCTCATCTACAAGTGCGGCGGCATCGACAAGAGGACCATCGAGAAGTTTGAGAAGGAAGCTGCAGAGGTATGACTCATTCCCCCTGGTCCAGTGAGGCTAAGTTGATCAGAAAAATAAATGATACGGGCATAAATGTAGTTGGGTAGTGCTCCAGATGGCATTCCGGCTGAGATGAGAGCAGGTGCTTTTGCAAATATGCTCAGCTGATATTCTTCTGAGAAATATTTAAGAGGAAAATACTCTTGGTCTTTTATACAGTCTTAATGATTGTGTCCATGTTCACACATTATTAATAAAATCATTACCTTTATTAATACAGCATTGGACATTTTGCTTGCCCACATTTCATGTCACCTTTACTTATCCAGGAAAGCCCCGCCCCCAGATGGGAACCCTATTGTACATGTTTGTTGGGGGAGACCAGAACACCGAGGAGCTCCTTGGACTACACCTACAGACTATACGCCTTAACCGAGCACATTTTCTCCAGTTCAGCTTTACCCAAATCTAAAAGCGTCTGAACTGGAGCTCACAGGCTAAAAGCCAGTGTAGCGGCTCATTTCTAAGCTAAGACCCACAAAACTGATCTTAACTTTTTGTTGATTTTTTGTTGATTTTTTTTATTGTTGCTTTAACGTCACATTGCTTTTTCAGCATGTTTTTGTCATTTTTACTGTTGCTTTTTTGTAATGTTTTTGTCACATTTTCTTCACTTTTTTGACACATTTTTGTCACTTTTTTGTAGTGTTTTCGATAACTTTTAGTCATTTCTTTGTAACTTTTTTGGACTGTTTTCGTCACTTTTTGTCACATTTTTGTTGCTTTTTTGTTGAGTTTTCGTCACATTTTTGTTGCTTTTTTGTTGAGCTTTCGTCATTTTTTTGGTCAAGTTTTTGCCATTTCTTTGTTGGTTTTTTGTTATGTTTTTGTCACATTTTTGTTGCTTTTTTGTTGAGCTTTCGTCATTTTTTTGGTCAAGTTTTTGTCATTTCTTTGTTGGTTTTTTGTTTTGTTTTTGTCACATTTTTGTTGCTTTTTTTGTTGAGCTTTCGTCATTTTTTTGGTCAAGTTTTTGTCATTTCTTTGTTGGTTTGTTGTTATGTTTTCGTCACTTTTTTGTTGCTTTTTGGTTGAGCTTTCGTCATTTTTTTGGTCAAGTTTTTGTCATTTCTTTGTTGGTTTGTTGTTATGTTTTTGTCACATTTTTGTTGCTTTTTTGTTGAGCTTTCGTCATTTTTTTGGTCAAGTTTTTGTCATTTCTTTGTTGGTTTGTTGTTATTTTTTTTCACATTTTTGTTGCTTTTTTGTTGAGCTTTCGTCATTTTTTTTGTCAAGTTTTTGTCATTTTTTGGTCACGTTTTTGCCATTTTTTTGTTGCTTTTTTCATCACTTTTTAGTCGCTCATCTGTGGCATTTTGTTGCTTTTTCATTACTCTTTTGACATATTTTTTGACGCTTGCCCATTGTGTTTTTGTCGAACTTTTGCCACTCTTTTTGGGTTACTTTTTTGTTGTGTTTTCATCCTCCTTTTTGTTGCTATATTGACACTTTTTTAGATTTTGGTGAAGCCAAACTTGAGAAAATGTGCTCAGTTCAGGTGTTAAGAGGTTAAATAATCTTTTAAGCACAGTAGAATTATAGATTTTTTTCTGAAATCTTTTGTTTAGTGATTTTCAGACGGTTGAAGCGCTCATTACACACTACTACGGTACTAGAGCAATTGTCTTTTTCATAACTGCGATGGCATGTTGTTACTTCTCTCCTGTAGATGGGCAAAGGTTCGTTTAAATACGCCTGGGTTTTGGACAAGCTGAAAGCCGAGCGGGAGCGCGGCATCACCATTGACATTTCCCTGTGGAAGTTTGAGACCAGCAAATATTACGTGACTATCATCGATGCCCCGGGACACAGGGACTTCATCAAGAACATGATCACGGGAACCTCGCAGGTAAAAGCCAAATCCACTCAATGATGAATGGTCTTTTTCGTTTTAATTTTTGACACATGAGCCACCGAGTTTTGAATTAACACCAAAATTGTCAGACCTCTAAGAAGCTTGGAGTAGAAACGCTGCTCCTTCACGTTGATAGGATGTCCCATTTGAACCCCAAGGAAACCGGGGACAACCTGGAGGATGTTTTGCTAATCTTGTGTAACTTTAAAGGCCCTATACCACTTTTTTTTTTAATCACAAACAAAGAGTAAGCCACTAATTTAAAATGTTAATTGTGGTCCAAGCTCATTCCTAGCTTTCCTAACATATATTAGTAGCATCCCAATTCTTCACGGGATGAGTTTATGGGCGCATTTCACAACTTGCAGGGTCACTTTTCAGGGTCACACTCACAGAAATGCCAGCTTGAAAACGTCATGAAATTTATGCAAATGCTTTATAATTAGATTCACAGTGTTTTTTCCGCAAATGTATGAGTTTACAACATACTAAAGGAGGACAAAACAAATTGAATTCCACTACTAGAAAAAAAAATCAGGTTTGGGGGCTTTTAAATAGCGTGTCGTGACAAAGGATTGAATTCCCTCTGTGTGTGTGACATATGCTGCGACACAGAGCCTCCCTCATTAGCTGGAGGAAGTGTGCGTGGAAAGGGATGTCTGAGCGTCTCTGTCTGCTGCCTCCGTGGATGAAACAGAAGAAGCTGGATGGATAATTCTGTTAACTATATGTTCTGGTTAAAAGGCTAGTCTAACCCAGTGATTCTGGAATGGCTTCGGGACCCACAATTGCCCTGGGATGACAAGCCCTGACCCCAAAACGACTTAGACTTGTAACATATATTGTAAAATATTGTCTTTTCCTCAAAAAATGTTTTGGAATAAGCATTAATTAAAGGAATAGGCCACCGTTTTTATATACTAAGATATGTTCTTACCTCACTTTAGTCGAGTTAATATATCCCCGTCTGGTCATTGTCCGCGCGCCATAGACTGTAGAAAATAATGGACGTCTTATGCTCACTCCTCCCCGTTTACCAGAATGACCACGGCCGTGGGGCAATTCATGGCGGATTTACAGGCTCCCCCTCCCCAGCTCTGACGAAGCATTTTCCTAAAAAGGACATACGGGCGGGATTTTCACCGTAGACTCGGCCCTTGCGTGACGTGTAGCTCGCGCTGCTCCAATGCTAACAGTCCGAGCCTCGTTAAATACGAGATTTCAAAAAATCATATTACGAAAACCAGCCTGGTTTCATATATTGTTATTAACCCAGCGTTATCTCAGGAGGAAGATCTAGCCTAGTCTAGCGTTGAAACAATTGAAACCAGGCTTTAAAGTAGTTTTTAACGTGTCTAAAGTCCAATGCTTTTCAATGGGGGCCTAGCGGCGATATGGAGGTACTGCAGCAACGGCGGAGCAATGGCGGCCCCCACGTTTGTGGTCAAAAAGCAGGGCAGCCAGCGGCCATTGCCGCGCGCTCTGTCACGCAAACGGAGCACATACGCAGCCTCTCCCATATGTGACATAGCTCCGAAAAAGCTCACGATAGAAGCTACCAAGCTCTTCCACGTGTTCCCTATTTAAATAAAGTTACGTGAAGTGTTTTCATGCGAAGTATATTTACACAAAAATGTAACGTGTCGATTTTATAAGCAAATAAAAAGGGGGACTATATTGTGAGGCGTAATGATACGAGGAGCACAGCGTCCGCGTAGTAACTCCTAAAGACTTCCCCCGCTCACTTCCGTCAATAACCTTTAGGAGTTACTGCGCGGACGTTTTACTCCTCGTATCATTACGCCTCACAATATAGTCCCCCTTTTTATTTGCTTATAAAATCGACACGTTACATTTCTGTGTAAATATACTTCGCATGAAAACACTTCACGTAACTTTATTTAAATAGGGAACACGTGGAAGAGCTTGGTAGCTTCTATCGTGAGCTTTTTCGGAGCTATGTCACATATGGGAGAGGCTGCGTATGTGCTCCGTTTGCGTGACAGAGCGCGCGGACAATGACCAGACGGGGATATATTAACTCGACTAAAGTGAGGTAAGAACATATCTTAGTATATAAAAACGGTGGCCTATTCCTTTAAGTCAAAAGGACTGAAATTCTGATCAAAACAAACCCAGTAATTTACCACCCACCTTAACCAAGTGCGTTTTCTCCACTTTGGCTTTACCCAAATCTAAAAGCTTCTTGACTAGAGCTCACAGCCTCATTTGAAAGCTAATACCTACAAAACTGATCTAAACAGATTGCGTATTTGCCGTGTTGTCGTCACTTTTTTCACGTTCTTTTTCTATCTATTTTTTGGCGCTTTTTTGTTGAGTTTTTGCCACTTTTTTGTTGAGTTTTTGCCACCTTTTTACTGCACTTTCATCGCTTTTTCGTTGCCTTTTTGTGGCTTCCTTATTGCGTTTTCGTCACATTTTTGCCACTTTTCTGTTGAGTGTTTGTCACTTTTTCACTGCACTTTAAAGGAACAGGCCACCGTTTTTCCATACTGTTCTTGCCTGAGCTTAGACGAGTTGATGCGTACCTGTCTGGTCTTTGTGCGTGCCCTCAGTCACGCAAAACAACCAAAGATGTTGTTAGCATTTGGCCTCTCCCAATGTATTCCTATAGCTCCAAACGGGGGTGAAGTTGGAAGCGGCCACGCTCTTCCACGGGCACACACAAAGACCAGACAGGTACGTATCAACTCGTCTAAGCTCAGGTAAGAACATATCTCAGTATGGAAAAACCGTGGCCTGTTCCTTTAATCGCTTTTTTTTGGCTTTTAGATTTGGGTGAAGCCTGGAGAAAATTAGATGGGGGTTAAGAGGTTATCAGACTCAAATAGTGATTCTTCTATTGCTTATTGTCTGCATTGATATAGTGACATAAAGTGACAGTTCCTTCTCCTCTTTTTCAGGCTGACTGCGCCGTGCTCATTGTGGCCGCCGGCGTGGGGGAGTTCGAAGCTGGCATCTCCAAAAATGGTCAAACTCGCGAACACGCCCTCCTGGCCTACACTTTGGGAGTGAAGCAGCTCATCGTGGGCATCAATAAAATGGACTCCACCGAACCCAACTACAGCCAGAAACGCTACGAGGAGATCGTCAAGGAAGTCAGCACTTACATCAAGAAGATTGGCTACAACCCCGACACTGTGGCCTTTGTGCCCATCTCCGGCTGGAACGGGGACAACATGCTGGAGCCGAGCCCAAATGTGAGTTCAAAGTACAACAGATAAATCAGCATTCAATCATTGCTTTGTACAGCTGCAAAAATATGTACAACAGTAAATCACAGGAATGCATTTCTTTATATTGTGTCTTAAAAACTCTCCTCTAAAAAATAGGATGAAACTTTATTTGGTATAAGCTTCAAGGTTATATATTACAACCTGCTATATGCATTACATTATTTTTTTCCACAAATGTCTGCTTTTACGATATACAATATCTATGTAATTTCCTTACAAGAAAGAAACAAGTCTAGGGCTTTTAGCTTTTAACATTTTCTCCCGTTTGGCTTTACCCAAATCTAAAAGTGTCTTGAAAAAAAAAAAAAAAACAAGGAGAAAAAAGCATGAAAATGCAACACAAAAGAGGGACAAAAAAAGTGCCCATAAAGGCGATGAAAGTGCAGCAAAAAAGTGACAAAAACTCAACAAAAAAGGAGCAAAACCTCAACAAAATAGTGAAAAAAGGGACAACAACACAGCAACAACGCAAGGAAAAAGATCAGTTTAGATCAGTTTTGTAGGTCCTAGCTTAGCATTGTAACTCCAATCAAGGAGCTTTTAGATCTGGGTAAACCGAACTGGAGAAACTGTGCTTGGTTAAGGCGGGTGGTCAGAGGTTAAGAAGAAAGTTTCTCAATAGTTAGGATAATAATAAAAATGAATTGCTGATGACAGAACTTTATTATCATCAAAGTATAATTTAAATGTAATCCCTTTTGCAGTAAATGTATTTGTGTGCTAAATCATGTCAAACAATGTACATCACATCTTTGCAGTTTTGTTAGCCGCGTTGCTAACCCTGCTGCTGTCACCTGCAGATGACCTGGTTCAAGGGCTGGAAAATCAGCCGTAAAGATGGGAACGCATCGGGCACCACTCTCCTCGAGGCTCTGGACGCAATCCAGCCGCCCACACGCCCTACCGACAAGGCCCTGCGCCTGCCACTACAGGACGTCTACAAGATCGGAGGTCAAGAGACTATCACTGTATATTCTCCTTTTTATGCCCATTTCCCCATGTATTTATTATATGTAAATAAACTTATGTAAGACTTTCACTATCGTAACAGCTAATCCCATTACAAGTCCTGTAACCTCGCTGACTTAGACATTTTTTAATCAGATCATTTGTTTTAAGAATTATAATTCAGAATATGATCTGTGTGAATGTTGATTGCAGGTATCGGGACAGTCCCCGTTGGCCGTGTGGAGACGGGGCTCCTCAAACCGGGCATGGTGGTGACCTTTGCCCCCGTGAACGTTACCACGGAGGTGAAGTCTGTGGAGATGCATCACGAGGCTCTGAACGAGGCACTGCCCGGGGACAATGTTGGCTTCAACGTCAAAAATGTGTCTGTCAAAGACATTCGCCGTGGCAACGTGGCCGGGGACAGCAGGAATGACCCGCCACAAGAGGCCGCCAGCTTCACCTCGCAGGTCAGGGTAGAATTATACAGCAAGAGAACAGAATGGACGAGAATAGAAGAGCTTATTTTAAATCTATTGGTCGACATGTTATTATGATACACAAACAAATAGGAGAGATATATAGCATAAAAGAAATGTCAAATCTTTGTGCTGTTCTGCAGGTGATCATCCTGAATCACCCCGGTCAGATCAGTGCAGGTTATGCCCCCGTGCTGGACTGCCACACGGCTCACATCGCCTGTAAGTTCGCTGAGCTCAAAGAGAAAATCGACCGTCGCTCTGGTAAAAAGCTTGAAGACAATCCCAAGTCTCTGAAGTCTGGAGACGCTGCTATTGTGGACATGGTCCCCGGCAAGCCCATGTGTGTGGAGAGCTTCTCTGAGTACCCGCCACTGGGTAAGTCATTCTTAGACTGTTTTAGAACTCCACTAAAATTGGCAAGTATAAGCAAGAAAGCTGTAAAAAGTTTCATTATTATAATGTTTTGACCTTAAGCTCCAGTGTGAGAACCATCACGTGAAAATGGCAACAAACACGTGGTCATAGAAAAAAAACTAAAACTGAAAAAACAAGTGTGAAGTTTGACATATATTCCATGTGATATTTTTAATCATTTTTTGCTTGAATAAAATGTTTCTTGGCTAAATTTAGTGAAATTGCGTTCAGTTGTTGAGTTAGTCCTGAGTAGCTGCAACTCTGGACGCCGTCATTGTGGGCCAACCTGACACTGGTCAGCTCCTTCAGCTCCTCTTCCTCCTGCACAGCTCTCTCCGCTCCCTCCGCTCCACATCAGTCTTTCACCATCGCCTGGGAAGCACTTAGCAGACGAGTATAATCCATCTTATTCTCCAGTGATCGAACATTAGCCAGAAGAAGAGTAGGGATAGAAGATTTGTGTGGCTTAGCTGCGAGTCTTGCCCGGATACCTCCTCATTTGTCCCTTTTTTGTTTCCTGTAGCGCCTCTTGTGACGCCTCCACTGTACTGCAGGTGTGGAGGGCTCTTAGTATCTCTAGTGTTTCAGGAGAAGACATTTTGTAGGTTTCACATGTCTTTAGCTCATAATCTTGCTGTTGGTTTAGAAAATCTCAGTTCTTCATGGCTAGTACAGACTCTCTGCAGTAAAAATTTGACTGAAAAAACACAGCAAAGATGTACAATAGGTGGGCCTATTCATTTTGGGGTTGGCTGAACCGTCCTTGATGACGTGAATAGAGGCTTCGTCAGCAACTAATTCCCTCTTGCATCATGCTTTACTCTTTTAACATGGGTTTAACATGTCATCGGCTCAACTACAGCACCATACACTTTGTTAAACTTGCATCAAGATGGTTTCGCGAATTTTCTCAAACCCTGTCTCTGCCCAGGTCGTTTTGCTGTGCGCGACATGCGTCAGACCGTGGCGGTGGGCGTCATCAAAGGGGTCGAGAAGAAAGCTCCGACCACCGGTAAGATCACCAAATCTGCACAGAAGGCGCAGAAGGTCAAATGAATGTTGTGCTGGGCTGCTGCCCCAGACAACCACGACCGGCGACACTCCAGCGCTCTGCCCCTCTTAGCCACCATCATCAGTGTCTGGTCTATTATCACAATGCATCGCAAAAGCCGAAGAAGGAAAAAACAAAGACATCCATACCTCACCGCTAGCAACAAACACAGTGTCGAGTACCGTATACGTTTCATTGGCACTCAATGCTAAGACGCTAAATGGCTTCCTTGCAGTGTTCTGTATTTAGAGTCAGTCAGTGCAGATAAATCTCGCTTCTACAGTTGTTGTTCGTAGTGCGTGCCAGTGATGATGCCGAGGTGTTTCTTTTTCGAGGCGTTTGTTGAAATAATGCTCCGTGTCGTAGCTTTAACCAGGTAAATGTGAACTAGGCCCAGGTGAACCGGCTGCATGTTCCCTCCGCACTTTAGAGAAGCTTCAGAGTAGTGAGTATCTGAGCTCTTCATGCATACAGCACTTTGCTTGACCGAAGCCCCCCCCCCGCAGTAGCAATGTTAAATGTTGGATACTGTTCCGTTCATGCACCTTAAATCGTTGTTCTTGTGTAAACATGTTGAAAGTAAAGATGTTGAAACATGATTCATTTGTTCTGGTGGATTTAATGAATTGAATTAATTGCCTATTTGTGAGTGTTTTCCAGCTAGGGGTAAACTAAGTAATGTAGCGTATTTACTTCAGTACAAATTTGACGTGCTTTACTTTAGAAAAATGTACAATGTTTATCCTATACCTTTGCTTCAATACTCATTAGAGCAGGTGTCAGTACATTCCACTCTAGTAAATTGTTTAAACTCAATAAAAAGGGAAAAAAATGGTTTCAAAGCAGTTGTTTTTGCAGTGACCTGCCGGAGGGGAATCTAAAAGCGGCAGAAAATGAGTTGTAATTAAGAGTTTGCAAACTGTTATAAAACGACAGCAGATTCAGTCTCTTCGGTTTGACCTGAGCTGATAACAGATCAGTTTGACTTTACCCAAATATAAAAGTTACTTGAAGAAAGTGTCAAAATAGTGACAAAAAGAAGACCAAACAGGGATGAAAATGAAACGAAAGAGGTACAAAAACGTGACCAAAAATGTGAAGCGATAGAAAAGGGATGAAAAATGCTACAAAAAAGCCACAAAAGAACAACAATAAAAGTGACCACAAAGTGATGAAAATGTGGGAAAAAATGAACAAAAAAAGAAATGGGGAAAAAATGTCCAAAACGTGGGGGAATAGATGAGTTTTGTAGATCTTAGCTTTCAAATGAGGTGTTACACTGGCCTATAGGCTGTAACCTTTTAGATTTGGGTACAGCTGAACTGGAGAAACACACCCTTGAGGCGGGGGTTATCAGCAGCTATGGGAACGTGGAGTCCTGCAATTCACTCTGTCCCTCCCTCCATCCCTCTTCATCCACTTTTACCTTGAGTTGTCCTGTTGAATGAAACCTGTGGCCGAAAAATCCTATATTCTTTTGTAAGTTAACTGGACACATAAAAATGTACTTTTTTGGTTGTAATGATGCTTTGAATGTGAGCAACCAAAATAAAACATTTCATTCATTCAAATATAATTGTCACTAAGCTGTTAATTAAATGGTCACATTTACAGGTGAATAGAATATCGTTTAAAAAGTGCATTCATTTCTGTTATTCAACTTAAACTGTGAAACTAGTATATGATAGACTCAATACATGCAAAGTGAGATATGTGGCCTTTATTTGTTATCATTTTGATTATTATGGCTCAGCTTGTAAAAACCCCAAATTATAAATCTCATAAAATTAGAATATTTTGAAAATGAACTGTAAGCCATAATCATCAAAATTATAACAAACACAGACTTGACATGTCACTTGCATGTAATGAGTCTATCATGTGAAAATTAGTTTCACATTTTAGATTGAATTACAGAAATAAATGAACTTTTGAATGATATTCGAATTTTCCGAGTTTCACTTGTATATCGTGCTTTTCTCCTTACATTAAGCACTCAAAGCGCTTTACATCAAAGAAACACTCACTCATTCACACTCTCAATCACCCACTTGTGTCACACACTGGGGGCAAGGTGGGTGAAGTGTCTTGCTCAAGAACACAACCACAGTGTGCACCTGCGGGACTCGAACCGTCGACCCTCCGGTCACAAGACGACCCACTCTACTATCTGATTCTGCACCACTGTTGCCCTGGATAGAATTACTGCTGACAAAAAGTCACCATCTCTTGAGGTAAGTATGACTCAAAACTTATATTCTACCAAAACCACTGACCTCAGTTATCACAAAATGAGCATTTGTTTCATAATTTTCTTTATTTGAAGAGAAAACTTGCATTTTTTTTTTCATTACATTACAGGCTTTGTCAATCTAAATGAGATCATTGTGTAAATATGTGCGCATAATTTAAATAAATTAACAGAAATGTATCAGATTGGTACACATATCGAAGGCCCACTTAATGCCCAGTAGCAAAAATCATCTGAATAATAAAACTGTAAAATGACTCCAAGGTTTAAAAGAAAAATTAAACCAAGTCGGTGAATGCACTTCTCCAGATGCTGCGCGAAAGGCACCGATGTTTTAAGTCCTGTGTGATCTTCGAAACTGAAGCTGGCGTCTTTTACTTGCCGATCATTCTCACCTGCAACGAACGCAGACTTCCATGCAAATCGAAAGACAGGATTATTGTGTGGTTTGCAGCTAGTACCAACTTTTCACACACACCAATCAGGCAAAACATTACGACCACTGACAGGTATGAGCAGATTACCTCTTCACAATTGCATTCGATACAGCCTATAGTTTTATTCTTGAGGTGGGGGTCATGCCAGAACTCTATATATTTTGCAGAAGTTTCCACCTGCTGTACAGTTATCTCGTCCGTTACAGGCCCTAGTCATACAGTATGAAAACAAAATAAAACACTGGGATAAAGTTCAGTGTCTGCTCCATCAGCACAAATAAACAAAGGTGATTTTTGTTCCATCATAGTGTTCAAAAAAGTTATGTCAGTATTCAATCACAGGTGCGATTGTTGAAGGCTATAAACTTTATCGACTAAATCACAGACATAAAAAAAATGACAGAGTGCAACCTTTTCTGTTTAAAAATGCATCTGTAGAGTTACTGTAAGGAGGCGCCCGCCCTCCGTCTGAAATCATGACATCAAGTTCTAGAAAGTCATGAACGCAACGAATGAGTGGCAACATTTTGCTATCCAAGAAGATACAGTATGGAACTTGTTATGATGACTATACAACCAAATATGCAATCTGTCTTGTATATGTGATGATATACTGCTGGAAAGGAACCGTCATGAAACGTGTCAAACTCCAGTGAGCATCACATTTTTGTACACTGCCTGGTCAATGAAGACACCAGCCTGAGAGTTATCAGACCTTGTTCAATGATTTGTATTTCAGTACCCTGACACTAGGACTAGATCTTTAGGTATTTGGGTTTAATTTTGAGTGCTTCAACAGATGTTTAGTGTGACTATCCTTCTCAAAATTAATGAATAAATGGTTGAAGGTCTGATTTAGGGCTTGGTGTTGTCGACCACTGCCCTACAAAAGTACAAAAGCCTGACAAAAAGAACATTTGTGCTATTGCCTATAGCTATATTGCCAATCTAAGGTCTGTGGTTTAACCTCTTAGCCCCCGCCTGAATCGAGCGCATTTTCTCCAGTTCAGCTTTACCCAAATCTAAAAGCTTCTCACCTGGAGACCTTATAGGCCAGTGTAAGGCCTCATTCGAAAGCTAAGCCCTTCAAAATTGATTTTTGCTTGTGTCGTTGCACTGTTGTCGTCACATTTTGACCTTTTTTGTTTCGTTTTTGGGTGAGGAGCTCAGTTACCCGGGAGGAGCTCGGAGTAGAGTCGCTGACCCTTCACATCGAAAGGAGCCAGCTGAGGTGGCTCGGGCATCTGTTCCAGATGCCTCCTGGTCGCCTCTCTCGGGGGGTGTTCCAGGCATGTCCTAGTGGGACAAGGCCTCGTGGAAGACCCAGGACACGCTGGTGGGACTATGTCTCCGAGCTGGCCTGGTGTCGCCTCGGGGTCCCCCCAGAACAGCTGGAGGAGGTGTGCGTGGGTCTGGAAGTCTGGGCATCTCTGCTGAGACTGCTGCCCCCGCGACCTGGCCCCGGATAAAGCGGAAGAAAATGGATGGAAGGTTTTTGAAACTTTTTTTGTTGCTTTTGTGTAACATTTTTGTTGCATTTTCATCCTCGTTTAGATCTGTTTTTATCACTATTTTGAAACTTTTAGATTTGGGCAATGCCAAACTGGAGGAAATGTACTCTGTTCAGGTGGGGGTCAAGAGGTTAATATCAATATTTCCACTTCAACACAGGGATGATTACTTAACCCACTGTATGAATATGTCCATGTCATCACATTAGTAAAACATGTAAAAGGAATAACCTCGTCATTTTGCGACTTCAGACTTATTGCATATTATATTACAGAACGTGGGAGACTCTTTGTTTCGTTTCAGGCGGTGTCTTCTTTTCGGCAGGTACTCAGATGCTTTATATGACTGGTCTCTCTTTGCTTCAAACTTTACTTCAGCTGAGCATCGCCCACAAACCTACTGCACTGATGATATTACATTATTCTCTGTCAGTCCCGTCTCTCAGTCTGACTTTGTACCGTTCAAAAAGTGGTCATTTCTTTGTCACTGGCCAGCAGTTTTAAGTCGTGGTGATCCTGCTTCAGTGTAAAAATAAGCAATACATTCTGCTGAAAGTCTACTTAAAGGAAATGTACAAAAGCCCAGCATTACACAAAAGGCAAAAACAATATTTTTCAAGCGGAAAAAGATATAGATTTGAATTGTCATTTTGTAGGTTATACTGAATTACTGGAGGGCCATAGTCCGAGTAATAATCTTCAAATGTCTGATTTGATTCGTCAGTAGTGTATTTTCTATTAATAATGTGTTGTTAATCATTACAATAATTTAATGATTTGACTCAACGCATAATTACAATAATGATAATACTTGAAACTTGAAATTGGGCAAATAAATAAACCAGAGACTGAGACGGGTTACATTCATTTGGCAGAAGGGGGTCAGACTCAGCACATGCGTCACACGCGAGTGACCATGTGTGTCTCGACACACGAACTGCACAGTTATGAGGCCCTTCATGTTGTAAAAATGGCTCTAAGTTTAGGTGTTCAAGCCGTCCTTCATCACATGTAAACTGTTGTTCCACAAACTGAACACATGCAAGGCTCATGCTGCATCTCCAGGTTACATTGTCTCTCTGCACAACAGCACTACATTATCAAGGGCTTTGTGTCAAGACTTTCCATAGTTCCTTCATTTACTCTTTTACATATACTTTATTAAAAAATAAAGAACTCGTGCAATGATATATCCTAAGTGATCAGCCTGTATGAAAATACTGTGATTCTTGTCAAAGATTAAACAAAAATAGTCCCCTTATTATATCCTATTTCATCCAAAAAGCGTCTCTGTGAGGTGACGAGTGCACACAGGCCGTGCCCGGTCTATTTTAGCCGCACGTGGGGCGTGTTGAGTAATTCGGTGCTGCCGGTGGAGGGGGAGGACGTGTTCCCGCTGGTCAAGCTCTGGTTGGAGCCCAGGGTTCTGGCCCCTGTCCTGAGCAGCTCTGAGGTGAACTTGGGCTCAGCGGTGCCCTGCGAAGAGAGAAAGTCAAAGCCTTGTCCTTCAGTGTCTCTGTCGCTGATGAAGAGGTCCTCCTCACCCCACCCCCCTCCACTGTTCCGGGACGTCCCGCCCCTGCCTCCGCCCGAGTCCTGGCTGGAGTGGAAGCCGATGGGAGAGTCGCTGCTGCTGCTGGGAGTGGGTGAGGACAGACAGAAGTCCTGACTGTTCTGGCGTCTCTGGATCAGGTCCTGGACTGACATGGACTTCCCCAGGCTTCGGTCCAGTGGGACAGTCCCAGAGCAGCAGCTGTGCACCGGCGCTACCAGGGGCTCCAGCTCTAGGCTCATGTGCCTCCTCCAGGACCCCTCCTCCTTGGCGTTGAGCTTGGTATTGTTTGTTCCCCTCTGGAGCTGGAAGCCCAGTCTGTTCAGTCCCAAACCCACTCCGAGGTGCTCTGCGGGGACACTGTCCTCCACATCTCCTTGGTTCCCCAGGCCTCCAACAAAGTCCGTTATTTCTGGCGGTACTTCAATGGAGGTGGCCCGCATTAGCTTGTTAGCCCCTGTGCTCCTGCTGGGAGGGGGCGGAGGAGGAAGCCTGGCCAGAAGAGGGAAGCCCGCGTCCCCCATGCCTCCACTAGACACACTGTTGGGGGTGAGCAGGGGCGGGGAACTACCCATGGCCTCGTCTGCACTCTCGGGCGTGGTGGGCTGGCGGTGGCGGCGATGGTGGGGGTAATGGTGGTGGTGGTTGTGATGGGGCAGCGGGGACGGGCTGAAGGAGGAGGAGGGGTGTGTGGATGGAGGGGTCGAGGATGTGGCATTCAGGTTGAGGTTGAGCTCGTTGGGAGGGGCCAGGATGAGGTGCAGCCCGCCCTGCGACAGATGAGAGTTGGTGGAGGAGCGAGTGACGCAGCCCCCAGAGGGCGCTGTCCCACTGCTGACCTGAGTGGAGCAGGACACGTCTTTACTGAAGACAGAGGAGTGGTAGTCCGAGGTCTGCTCCAGCTCGAACAGCGGCAGAGAGGACAAAGTGAGGGCCGACGACGAGCCTTTTCTCAAAACCTGACGATAAATGTCCAGGAGAGAGTCCAGCTTGGACTCAATGGACTGCACCTGGAACACAGGGGGGAGGGCAGATCGTTAGTGAGGTGCTTCTGAAATAAACAGGAACTGATTACGCTACTGCAAGTTGGACAACCTTGTAATATTTTTATGCAAAGAACTTCTTAGTTCTCATTTGATGTGGGACTTTTGTCTCTTTTCATTCATTTCAGACAATCGGCACATCTAAAACATATTTATAAAATGATTCTATCTGGTATTGCCTGAAGGATGTGGAGGAGGATATAATGCCTTTAAACTCATATAATTTCCCCATTATGATTTACAGAAAATTGCTACTTTCACAATTAACAAAAAATATTTGTAAAAGCTTGCACACTGTCATATACTGTACAGTACAAATTGCACTATAATTATACAATGAACATTATAATAAATACATACATAACTATACATGTAATTGTTTTCTCTGTTCAAGCTTAACTCTCTATTTTGATCATAGTTTTGCATCCTATATATTAGATGTTTTTTAACACACATATATGGTTTCCTTATCTAGGGACACTGATAAAAACCAGCATGCAGCTAAAAGGGCTCGTCTAAATTGGTTTTTATATGTGAAAATAATAAAAATAAAGTAATTATATCACATCTAACAATAAGAGTGAACAGACCTGTCTCTCCACTTTGCAGACGCGGCCCAGCATGCTCATGTCCTCCAGGAGGTCTCCTTCAGAGAGCAGCTTCTCGCGGATCTTCTTGTCCAGAGGGATCTGACCTTTGCCCAGGATCTGGTCCACTCTGAACAAACGGTGCATCGTTAGATGTGTTCACAAAAGTTTTGATTTTACACTGGCAAAGCAGAAGTCCAAGAGGCAGCCCACAGAGGGAAAGCATTATTATTCACAACAACATAAAGTCCTCGCTGGATTTTAATCAGACAGCACATTTTATGGGCAGAGTTTTTTCACAATACCACTACAGAAAACTTTGGAAAAACATTGTGCAAATACATCTATTTTAAATTTAAATTAATCACCAAATGGTAATGTCTGTTTTCAATCCAAAGAAGTCTTTAAAATATTTTATCAATCAACAAACAAAGTTGCAAGCAAAATCATGCACTGGACTTCTGTTAACTGCAGTCATTAATCATTAACATTTGAAAAAGACACGTTACATTAGTAGCATTCAAAGTTAATTCTTCTGAATCAAGTAATTATGCTTTTGTCTAAAGTTCACTGAGCACATGTTAAGTCACTGTTACAATTTGAGAAACAAAATTAACAAACAAAGTAAGTCACATAACAGACAAACAAGATTTGTTAGAGTTACACATTTACAAAAGAGGGAAAGAGTAATACAAAACTTCAGTTCAGTCAATTCACTAGGAATATGCAATGGTGCTGCTTTCTGAATTAGAATTGTTTTGTGTGTGTGAAATCTGACTTTCACATTGAAGTGAATCTCTCACAATGTCTAAAATATTGTGGAACAAAACTTTCAGAAGCTTCAAGCAGATCTTTCTGAATAAAGTTTTCTAATCTATTCGTTTTTAGAATAAAGATCAGATATTATTCAAAACCTTTGCTTGTAAATTGACAATCACTGAGACCATATTTAGTTGATTATGTACGAACTAAAAGTGAATTGATTGACGTTTGCACAGTGACCCATGGGTGGGCTGAGGGGCGGGTGCTGACCCCTGGGTGGAGTTCTTTCGGCCCTGGCTGTAATACACAGGCAGAGACGGGGAGGTAACGATCCGGGCTCGACTACCCAGGGACTGGGGACCTACTATCATGTCCAGCCTGTGGAGGAGACACACACATGCTCACACACAGTACAGTATAAAGCTCTTCAAACAAGAGACCACTGTCAAATGATAATTACTATAATGCAAATATAAGATTGTAGTTACATTACTATCCACATATGGGCATTTATTTGGCCCATTCGTCTTTCCCACTGAGGCAACCTGTCATCTGTTCCCAAAAATTAGGGGATCAAATAAAGCCAAGAACTTTACAAACTAACTAGGTGTGAAGTAGTTTAAACGACAATGCTGCAGTGGTCTCTTTTTGCAGAGCTGTAAAATGTGGTGCATGGGACAAACCAATGTCCATCTATAGTGAACAAAACCATGCAGACAAATGTGCCTTTGTGTGGTACAGCACTTCTAAATGACAATAATCCTACCGGGTCTGCAGGCTCTTGATGCGGCAGAGCATGTCCAAGTGACCGGCCGAGTACTGCTCAATCACATCCTTCACATCGTACGGACGCAGCGTCTCCTTGAACTTCTTCTTGGCCACATGAAACTTCATTATCCTGAGAACATCAGAGCACTTCATCAACAAAACCACATGGGGGAGCTGTGGTGCAACCTACGCACTTACTACTAGCGTTGCTATATTTCATGCAAGTGCGGGTTCTGAGTTTTACCCAAATACTCCAGTTATCCAAATCCTTAAACATGTTGCGAAAGTAATGTCAATAAGTGGATCATGAGCAAAGAATTAACTGAAGATGCACTGTAGTGAGGTATGGTCTGCATTTGTGGTATTGCGTTTAAATACTTTTCTTTCTTTATTTCAATATATTTAATACATGAAAAATGCAAAGTTTGAGAGCCTGACAAACTATTGATGTATTCCAGTGACATGACTTTCTACTGTTATGGCCTCCAGTTTGAAGATTTTTCCCCATTCAAAACACACACAAAAATGCTCTGAATTCTTAACTGAACTGATATCACGAATGACATAATGGAACTGGGGAAATAGAAACAAATAGAAAAAAATATTGTGGCATATGTATATCGAGCTCCTGATTAAACCTTTACAGAGAGAATAGAGGAAGAAAATCATTTCAATGACAGAAAACATACATGTGTGTAGACTATATTGACCGTTTCAAATCAACATCAGATTTAGATTTATAGAAGAAGACTCCGCCCACTTTTTTACTAGGTCCACACTAGGGCTGAAAGATATGTCGTTATCGTATTGATATCGAGATACGAACATTCAAAAATCTTAAAATCGAAAAACCAATATATAAGTCATATAGATTTTCATTTGTATTATGACTTTATTTTTCTGAAAAATGCCTAGTTTTCGCCTAACCCATACTTATATTGTAACGACATCAAGACATCTGGCATGAATATCGAGACATGAATTTTTATCCATATCGTTTAGCCCTAGTCCACACAAACCAGGAACTTGTAAGACACATTAAGAAATACATTTAGAAATATGAGAGAGGGTATAGTTTAAAGTGGCATTCTGATAAATGATATATCAGACCATTTACCAATATTCATTATTTTCCATCACGGTCATATGAAAAATTAAGATTGTTTATGATTGTTATGCTAACAGCTTGTTATGTTTTGTATACGTGTATCTGCTTGCTGTGTAATGTGACTGACTTCACACAATCTTTAATCAGTTTAATTTGTTTTCTGTTAGTTTTGGAGAAAGGGTGATCTGTGAACTCAATTATCAATTATGTCAGGATTCTTTCTTCTCATCAATATCGTTTAATGTAAAAAAAAATATATATATATAATAATAATAATAATGAAATATCCTCATACTGTATTTCATCACTTTAGACCACGGGGTTTGAACTCGTTTTTGGTTGTGGGTCGAAATTCAGGGCCCATGGCGGGTCGCGGGCCGCATATTATAAAGGACTGTGGCCCAATAACAACGGATTATTGCCCTTTATCAGCCTGTGTTACACGTTTCTCAAAGTGCTACATAAAGTTGTTGTTCAGTCACTTCACACTCGATGGTGGTAAGTTACCATTGTAGCCACAGCCGCCCTGGGGCACACATGGCTATAATATGCTTCTTTATATCCTAATCTCTAATTATGTCCTAATTATGTCTCTGCTGGACACATATGGGCTGGAGTGAGCATTCTGGTTATTCTTTAAAAAATCATAACTCCGCACAGGAAGAGACATGTGCTTTAGACCCATAAAAAGGTTATATGTAGAATGTTATGATGTGGATATAACCAATAACATGCATTCTCCAGTCAGAAACATCTATCAGAGACCTGTTGTATTATTCATAAACCCCAGTAAACCTTGTAAATATTGTGTTAGGCTCACCTGACAGCTCTGATGACGGTTTTGACGGAGGGCAGCAGGTCCTCCACTGAGATCTCACAGTGGCAGCCCTTCTCATCAAAGGCGTCGTCGGTGGCCATGTTGGAGTCGGCTGCACGGACAAAAAAAAAAAAAGGATTATCTCCACCTCCTTCAATAGGACACTTCACAGCAACGACGTGAAAACAGATTACTGCAAAAGGATTATTCAAAACAAGTGTGACTGTGCTTGCATCCCACACATCCTCTTCCTGCTCCTCACTTTCACAAAGAGTTTTCCTCATATAAAAGCTCTACTTGTGATCTGTGAATTTGGTGAAAGGCTCTGTATTAGGGCAGCAAACAGACAGATTATATATCTATAAATAAGATTGAAATCAATAGGGATTTCTGTGAAACTGCAGACAGGGAGAACAAAGCTGCCGTAAGGAAAAGCATAGGTTGTTTGTCTTACATTTCTGCAGAGTCTGTAAACTGAGGTCCTTTATCATGCTTTGCTAAAACTTGTTATGTTCTCAAGGACACATTGGCCTCAGTATTTAATTATAAATGCCTGTATGTTAAATAAAGCTGAGAACAAATGATCATAATATGTTCATGACATCAATAGATGGGAGCAAGTAAACTGAACCTTCCCCTATTGTATAATCCAGTGTTTTTTAACCTTTTATGAGCCAAGGCACTTTTTTTCATTGAAAAAAATCACGAGGCACACCACCAGCAGAAAATGTTCTCATCAAAGTGTCTTGACTAGGAACACCGTATAGTCTCACGAGCCACAATGCCTCACTAATTCTCTTGTCTCAAAGAAATCAACTACCTGATATGGAAGAGTATTATATGGTTACTCTGCCGATCACTAGACAGCATAGACGCTTGAAAACAGTACATTATTTGTGGATAATAATGCATTTGTTTTAAAAAACCAACCAGGTGAAATTGGATAATTTCCCAAGGCACACCAGACAATATCTCACGGCACACAAGTGTGCCACAGCACAGGGGTTGAAAAACACTGGTATAATCTAAATAGGATCATCAGACCTTCTGATTCTATCTTGAGATTTTGAAAACACGGTGGTCCAAACAAATGCATTAAAGTAATAAAATAATAACATTTATGAGACCAGAGTCAGATCAGGCCTGTGCACTCATAACTTAAAGTGGACAAATAATGGATATAGGACTTAAAAATAGACTTAAAACATAATTTTGGGTGCCTCAGCATTGGTATTTAACCTTTTATAATTCGAAATTATGCAAGAATGTAAGAATTACATAGTAACAATGAAATACAGGCGCTAGGGCTGGTGAAGACTTTGCTTATTAAAAAACAAGTACCGGTACTTGTTTCAGTTTATATACACTTTGAGCAGAACAGCTCAAAACCAATATCATGTCGGATTAAGGGCTTTAAAAGTGTGACAGACATTTTTTTTTAAAGTATTATTATTCAGGATTAGCCCAGAATTACTCAAAACTGCTTAAATGGTGTAAAATGCTACGTTGACAAGGGAACAACATTATAACAAGTACATTTTGCATGATATGTCCACATGTTTCGGCTACACTTTGCCTCAGACCATTAGCAAAAGTGTCCCGTGATGTTGCTGAGACTCATCAGCACATTTAAATGTTGGTGAACGTTGGTTTGTACGGAAACGCACTCTTCAGACTGTAAAAAGGGTCGACTGCTTGTGTCTACTTTACCACAATCAGGAGACAGTTCTGAAGAAGTTGGACTCCATCTAAAGATAATGTCAATTTAGCATAATATGGGTCATTTTTTGAATAATTTGTACATCTGCTAATAGGAATGCATATATAATTTAATATGTATAGGCAAAAAGTATTAAACAGAACTAAAGTCATTCATATTTTCATATTTTTAGTCGCACATCTGTACTATCTGTGTAAATGTAGTTTTCTGAAGTCCACTGAAACCCAGTGAACTCACGTTTCTGCAGATGAATCACCACTGATTAGGCCATATTGAAGACAAGTCCATTTGAATAAGCCAGTTTGTCAGTGATGAGCAGACAGTGCGCGGCTAACCACGATCTGACCAGGTTGGTTTTGGCTTGCACACTTATTGATTTGCCTGAGCCAGCTGGAGCATTCAACAGCCCATATGGCTCAGCACTCCCACCTTCCATCAATCCATCAGTCCACCCACCAACACCCACTGGCAGCTGCCCAGCTCGGCCCGCCAGGCTCTCAATGGTGGTCCAGGGCACGCTAATGCTACAATTAGCGTTCCTCCATTCAGGGGCATGAATATTTGCGGCAAGATTCACAGTAAGTGGACAAATAATTTCTCCTTTTTTCCCTTTTACGTCACATTTCAGCTTTCTAGACTTGAAAGGTATAGGTCACGTAAAATTGTGTGTAAATATTTCATAGTCATTATCCATCCGAATTGTCAGATATGACTATTCGGATTGTCATATCTGAGCAGCACAAAACCACCATGTTAAAAAAAGCAATACAATACAACACAATAAAAAAGCAACAAAAACACTACTGTAGAGTGATGGAAAAGCAACATAAAAGTCACAAAAAGCAAGACAAAAATGCGTAAAAAAAAAAAACGATGAGAAAGCAACAAAAACACAATAAAAACACGACATGAAAACTAAAAAAACACAACAAAAAAAGAGATAACAAAGAGACAAAAACACGCTTCAAAATTGGCATAAAAATGGAGGTCTTAGCTTTCAAATGAGCCGTTATATTGAGCAGAAGCTTTTAGGTTTGGGTAAAGCCGAGCTAGAGAAAAAATGTGCTCGGTTGAGGTAGAGGTTAAGAGGCAAAAGAGATATTCACCAAAAACCGAACCGATATTCAGCATTTTGACGGTTACCATAGTTACCAGTGCAATAGAATTCTTAGCTTCCCACCAAATCGGCTTGAAATTATAGACTGTCGTTATGCCGTGAACGCAACCAATTGTAGAGAATCTGAGCTTGATATAACAATATACAATATACAAAAAAAAAAAAAAAACAGAGTCGACTTAGTAAAAAAGCGTCTCCCCGACTGACCGTCTGTGGTGGAGCGCGACTGGCTCTTGAGGCGCAGCGAGGGTCTGAAGCGCGTGCGGTCGTTGAAGCTCCAGCTCTTCTGGACTTTGGCCGGACTCGTGCCCTCAGTGCCGGCGTCGGCCACCGGGGAGCGCCGGTCGTTCATCGAAGAGGTCTGTCGATTTTTGATGCTCTGGCCGCGGGGGCTGGCCATCCGAACCCGCTCCTTGAAACTCAATTTTTGGCTGAGAGTGTGAGATAAAAACAGAGCGGAAATGAACACCGGTGTCAACCCTGAAATGTCCCTTTTTTTACATTATCAAATTGATCATACATTAGTTGTTTTTTTGTTTTTTTTAATGATGAGGTTTAAGTATTGTGGCAGGATACAAAAAGCAACATGCACAGCAGCAGATCCCTTGTGTTAGAAATGTGTTAGGATATTTTTAGACCTAGTACAGTGTGGCCATGACGTTCTTTTGAAACTCCTATTACTGATCAATAGCCTGGCCAAAGACATGCTGCTCTCTTATCTGAGATGATGAGGCGCTAACTGACCTCATCCGATTACATGGCCTGTTTGAAACGACGCCATACAGTGCCTTCTGGAGTGAAAAGCAGTGTTATTATAGTGGAATGATAGATCAATACCATGCAGGATGAAATATAGGTTTATCGATGCAGCTGTATGTAAGTCTCCATGCAAAGGAACACTCAGCCCGGCTCCAACAGGCATGGCCTCCTCACATGCAGTCAATAACTAGAAACTGGAATGCATGAGGGTTATTCGCCTATGCATATATGTATTGTGTATGGTATTACAATCGCGAGATCAATCACCAATGAATTGTAATTTGGGTAACGCTTTAAAATACAGCCCGCGGTCTGGGTGTTCGTACGGGTAACAAGAAAGTAATTACACATGTAAATACAGATACTCTTGCATGTGTATCAAGGGGGAACAATATGTAACAAGGCAGTACAAAGTGTAACAAGGGGGAACAATGTGTAATAAGGCAGTACAACGTGTAGCTACGTGTCAAGGTGTAGTAAAGATATTCAAAGAGCAATTAATGGTGCTGAGCTAACACATAGTTGTGGCAAAAGGGAATGTGGTATTATAAATTGTGCATTAATTTTAATGTTGCAGGACAACAGTATTACTGTTGTGAAAGTGAAGACATGACTCCAGGCATCTTTATTGATTGTTGTTTATTTTTTTATAGTGAGTTGCCTGTAACAAGCAGACACAAGACTGAACAGAGAAAAATAAAGCAAAACAAGTAAAAGTACCATGTTATCAATGTGCATGTGTACTGTAGCTAATGTGTGTACAGGAGAGCACGGGCTGTAAACTGAAGTGAGACTGTAACAAGAAACAAGAGTGAACAGAGAAAAAATAAGCTGAACAAGTCTCCAAAAATTATCACACTATCAAAGTGCATGTACACCATAAGTACATGTGATATGATGATGCAGTGGTTAGCGCTTTAACTTCATAGCTAGAAGGTCCCAGGTTCAATTCCCACGTCAGAAGGAGCCTTTCCTGCAACATTAAAATGTATGCACATAATACCACATTCCCTTTTGCCACAACTATCTGATAGCTTAGCACCATTAATTGCTCCATTTCTTTCATATTGTATTGGCCTGGCGGTTTTGTTATGATTGTATGATGTCACTTTTGAATGAAATAAATAAAAAAATGAAAATGGGTACCTTTACTACATCTTGTAACGTTGTTACATGTTGTACTTCCTTGTTACACATTGTTCTCCCTTGTGACACATTGTACTGCCTTGTTTCACTTTGTACTGCCTTGTTACACATTGTTTTCCCTTGTTACACATGTGGAGTACCTGTACTTACATGTGTAATTACTTTCTTGCTACCCGTACTTACACCTGGAACGCGGGCCGTATTCTAAAGCGTTACCGTAATTTGAAATGACGCTTTCCACAAATCGCAAAGGTGCAAATAGTTACTTCTCCAAACATATTCTGAAATGCAAAAATCCGCACTTAACCTTGATTGCCAGGCATAAATTGCAAATCTAATCACGAACGCAAAACAATACAATTATTATGCGTCTTTCCAAAATGATGCTGCAATAAAGTGAAAGGATTGTGACCTAATTAAGGCGAGACACTGCAGGTGAATAAGGAAACTTTTTGAAAAAAGAGATATCAATTTGAAACGTGCTGCTGCAGATTACTGGCATAAATATAATGGCAAATGTATTGTAAGTTTTCTGTTGCTTTAGGTTTTCATATAAAATAAGATTTTTTATGTGTAAATGCCTGAAACAAAATCTGATCGAGCCAGGTTTATGGGTGTAGTTTGTAACAAAGACTTTTTTCCAAGGGGGACTTTGAATATCTTGTTTAGTTTTCAAATAAGCTGATACGAAAAAAATGTGAAAATTGAAATTTTGCCTTGGTTTTCTAAATAAATCGGGCTAGGAATAGGTTGCGTTCATGTTATAGATTTTATTTCAGTAGGAGGGCAGTTTTTGATGTCCAAATGTTTCCCTGATCATTATTTGACAGTGATTGGATTCACAAACTGTCATAAGTCCTTTCTACTGACCAACATCAATCACATGTTTTTGGAAACTGTCACCACTTTTGGAGGCCTTTATGAAGAAATAATTTGACCATAGTTCATGCGACGGTTTTTGTTTCATGTGAATTGGCCCAAGAATTACAGAGAAATTAGCAATTAAAATAAGATCTGCATTTCGTCAGTTACCATAGTTACCGCCATGGGATTTTCAGCTGCCCTCCGCCTCAATGTTCAACTATAGGCACTTTAGAATGCTGTGATGTCTGGTGAACGCTACCTATTGGATATTTAAAATAATGAATTAATTAAAAATACTGTCCAAGTCCAAGGCTGGAGAATTTGGAGTCTGTAGGTGCTACTTACGCGGAGATAGTGCTGCACCAATGTGAGAAAACTGCATTTTGAGAAAATGTCCCTTGAAATTACAACTATAAATCTATGGTGAAACACTGAGAAACATGTTTCTGTGAAGATGTGGTATATTATTGTTTCCAGGTGAAAGTTTATATAAGAGAAAAGGCGGAAAAAAAGTTGCTTTGCCTGCAGTGTCTCCCCTTAAATACTCTTAAAAAACCTCCTAACCTCTGAACCGAACACATTTTCTCCAGTTTGGATTCACCAAAATCTAAAAGCTTAAAAAAAGCATCAAAATAGGGACGAAAATGAGGATGAAAATGCAAAAAAAAAAAGTGATGAAGATGTGCCGGAAAAGCAACAAAAAATGACAAAAACAATAAAGTGACCCAAAAATGCTTTAAAAAAAGTAACAAAAACGTGAAAAATTATCAAAAAAAAGTTAAAGCAGTACTAAGTAACTCATGCCCCTAGAGGCCATACGCGCCACTGCAGGTGTCGTCGAATGTTACGTTTTTTTGCTCATTAATTTTCCGTGAGAGTAAATAATACGCTGACAGAAAAGACAAAGGGAGAGAGGGATATTGTACATCCAATTACACAATGGAAATCATTTTTTTCTCTCAAACTTGTAAATACGGCTAAAGCAGTTAGCTTTGCCTGTTAGCCTGTTAGTTTCTTCCATTAGTGTGTATAGGGGCCTCCGGGTCGGAGCAGGGAAAGTTGCAATTGTGGTTTTCTGGCCAGAACCACCAGGGTGAGATTAAATCATCCCATTAACACTTGTATTACCCCTAGAGGGACTACGAAAAGGATTTATTAAGGTAAACAAGTTACTTAGTACTGCTTTAAAAACGCGGCGACAATGTGACTACAAAATTCCGATTTTGTAGGTCTCAGCTTTCAAATGAGACACTACACTGTTGCTCTCCGGTTGAGAAGCTTTAAGATTTGGGTAAAGCCAAACTGGAGAACATGTGCTCGGTTAAGGTGGGGGATAAAAGGTTAATAAAATAAATAAATCATGTATTTTTGGAGAAAGTGAATCATTCAAGGTCAGACATTATGGTGATTAGGAAAATGGGAAAAATAATAATTGAAAATACTTAAGCCGCAAATCTTGGCATTCTGGGAGCAGTCGATTTGCCAAAAGGAAAGGACAATGATTTGCTTTGTTTGCGAAGGGGCGTTTTACTGTAGTGAAAATGAGGAAGGAAAAATAAAGAGATCTCTCCAGCATGCTACACTCCATGGATGAGTTTCCAAAGGCAGGCACATGAGAAGGACGGCTAACGAGGTAAGACTCGAGCACAAGATGTTAAAAGGGTTTCCTATTATTATGTGTGTAGCGTGTGGTTGCAACACAATACAGATAAACCCATTATCCCTTCGCTCCCTGCGGCAACAGGAACAACTTAAAACAATTACTTCACGTCGTCGCCTTTTATTGAATGCGCCTCACAGGGTTAAAAAGGAAAATTATATCAGGCAAAAGTAGCATCGCTCAGGCACAGAGTAGATCACATCAAGCTGATTGAAGTCCACCTGGTTTACACAAAACGGGCTGACTAACGGCTTCCTACAGATCTCCATGCACCAAGAATTAGTCAGCATTCCCAAACAAATCGTCACGTAAGGCAGTGCTGGGTACCTATGTTTCCGAGTGGTACATCTCCTCAGTAGCTTCTGCTTATTATTATGATTGTGACTAAAAATCAAGGGGAGATAGACATGATGGTATTACATAGAGCGCATTGGACTTTCTAAGCACTTTGTTACAGTGTAGCTGAACTGTGCAAGACCTTTTCAATCAGGGAAGCCTCTAAGCATCAGGAATGTAAAAATAAATACTAACTGGTGTTTTGTAGCATGTTAGAAAAATAAAAGCTTGGATAAGAAACACCAGCGTAATTGTTTTGTAATATTATTTAATATCATAAATAGTGCATGGATTAGCATATCATCAAAAATGTGCTGCCAAATGAGGCATATGCTATTTAGAGGTCTTTATTGCTGAGACAAGGCGTGTAGTGTATTCACAATCAAGAGAAGATTTTATTTTATCATTTGAAATGGATAGAATTAAAAAAAAAAGGACAGTTTCAGTCAAGTGACTTTTGTTGTTATGGCGGCCATTTTGAATACCGAAGTAGAATTATGCAGTACTACAACATGTAACAATATCTCTACTAGGATATAAAAGAAAGAGAACTGATTGACAGTGGCATTTTAATGTTCTCGTAATCATTGCTCAAGAAAAAAGTAAAAACGGGGCCCCAGAGAGCACACGCCGCACGTGTATGTGAAGAAACCAGTGAGTCAGTGTTTAAGCTGCTCAAGACGTTAGCAAGCTACCGGTTAGCATTTAGCTTCAACAGCTCAGCTCTGACCTCTCCAAGAGAAAGCCCTGAACCACTCTCCAAACATCTAGCCTAGGAAACAACATGTGACAGAGGTCAGTGTTGAAGCCATTGACAGTTGGATGACAGTTGCTAACCGGTAGCATGCTAACGTCTTGAGCAGCTTAAGCAATGACTCAGACTGAGACTGTTGACATGACAAACTGTAAAAATCACAGAGGAAGGTTTTCTGTTTCTCTTCGATGTGTTAATTTAGTCTGATGAGTGAAGCAGATCTTAAGTAAATCCTGCTGTAGCTCGACAGACAGAGCTGCTACATCTGCCACATTTGCTGCTTATATCATATAAACGTGCACCTCTGCGGTCATGTTTTAACTGTTTTCTTCTTGAGCAATGATTACGAATACATGAAAATTCCAGTGTCAATCAGTTCTCCTTCTTTTATATCCTGAATAGAGATATTGTTGCATGCTGTCGTACTGCATAATGCTACTTTGATATTCAAAATGGCCACCGGAACTATGCGTGAGGTCATTGGAAACGCCTGTATAACACAATAAAAAAGCAACAAAAACACTACAAAAATGTGACATAAACGCTGCGACAAAAAAAGTTTCGATCAGTTTTGTAGGTCTTCGCTTTAAGGCTATAAGCTCTTGTTGAGAAGCTTTTCAATTTGGGTAAAGCTGAACTAGAGAAAATGATTCAGGCGGGGGGTTAGAGGATGACAACTCTTTGGTCCAGAGCAACAGATTAATGTTTCTAATGTTAGCTTTAAAAGTAAATGGGATAAAATGCTCTTGTCTCTGAACGGTGTCCACAGCAAAATACGTCACTCATGAAAAGAGTCGTCATAGTCTTGAAGGTGCACGATTAAAGTATAGATAATGTCAAAAATACATTATTGCTACTGTTGTTGACCAGTGACATTTGGAAGAGGCCCTGTGGAGGCAATTGAGCTTAGCAGAGCAAAATGAACATGTGCAGCGCCATTTGCAAAGGGCTGCAATTTGGTGACTCACTCACTTCATGTCGATATCCCTCATTTAACTATGTGCGTACAGCTGGGCCCTGGGAACAAGTGCCTTAGTCACTGCGGCGGGTGTGGGACCTTTAGACACATGTGGGGGCTTTGAGATCTCTGTGTTGTTTAGGCTCACTGTAAAGCCACTGCATCCGCTAAAGGGTTATGCCGGATTCGATTTATCTATTGCAACCAGCCACGCATGGTAGGACTGGAGTGGTTAAAGTGTCTTGCTCAAGGACATCACAACGACAAACGTGTACCAGAGATGCATCACCAAATATGAGGAAATTGTCATATATAATGCTGCCTTCATGTGCTCTGGTAGAGACGATCCTTTCCAGTTGTGAAGTGGAAATTACGAGTGCGTTTGTGTTGTAGCAAAGTGAAACATCTGTAAACACACACCAATGCACTATTAACAAATAAATTCACGTGAGAAAGTCGTCTACAAACCGCTGAACTGCTGCTTCTTTGTATCTGCTTTGATCAAAAAAGAACAGAGCCTAATCGTGAGTGTTGAGTTAGATATATATAGATATTTTATATTTGAAGAGTTTAGTGGTGCTAGGCTAGTGCATGTCTATGGTAACTAGTAGCCTGCATTAAAAACAGTCTGACCCAAGCACAGTGCACCTGAGGGAAATCACTTATAACACCAGACTACTGATATAAATGTTTGTCTTGACTGAATAATGTTTCAAATATAACCATTTTGCATTTAAAATAGTTATATTTGAGCAGCATCAGCTTCCCGGTTGTAAGCTACGCAGCGGCGGATCTGCTAGGTTACCGGATCTACCGGATTCAAAAAGGAGCTTTCTACAAATCAGATATGGCAACGTTTGGAGGACTACCCGATGAATTTGAAGAGGTTTTTAATGCAGGCTACTAGTTACCATAGACATGCGCTAGCCTAGCATTAGCCCAGCACCACTAAAGTCTTAAAATATAAGGACTGCAATTTTTTTTTTTTTTTTTTAAATCTCCAGTAATCAACAACAAAATGAGGCCCTATGTCAAAAATCCTGAATTATCCCTTAAAAATTGAGTAGCTAAATGCATGGCTTCATCAGCTAAAGGAATTCAAATATTTTTTCACTGCTCTTTTGTGTTGAAAGGTCAAAGGTCATCTCATCTCTGGAACTCGGGCATCAAAATTATCTCCCAGTTTCCCAGTGGAAAATACGAGATGAGGAGGCGTTCATGCGTAATTTTTCTACTCGGCAAGTGGTATAACCATAATTTACGAGAGCACATGAAAGCAGCATTGGCCATTGAATTCTCATTCAGTATCTTTTGTTAAAAACCTTACAGACTCGAGCGCTCGTGTCACCTTGGTGGACAAAAGTGGGCAACATTGTTGAAAAGAGAACAACAGGCTGACTGTAGAAGTACTTGACGTAGAGCTACATACAGTCACAAATGTGTACAGTCCAAATACCAATTTTAATTCACGCACGATTGTGAAAACTCCACTATAACATTAAAACCACCTGACGAACATCAAATGCTTCCTAAGCATAATCTAGTGTATTATTGGATTTAAAAGCGAATTGTCACAAAATGAAAAAGAATAGCTGAAAAAACATAGCCACATACCTTGTGTTTGACTCTCCCTGCTCCTTCCTTTGGTTTGAATACGTCACGAGAGAAAAAAGAAATAAATAGAAAAGACAGGGTTACAAAACATTTACTGTAATAGCATGTGTGTGATTAATAGCTCCGTGCATAAAGGACCAGACCTGTGGCTTTGCATGACTGGGTTTCCATTTGGTCGACGGCGCTGAGACTGAATAGGTCATTTTGAGACCATTTCTTGGATATAATTTACTTCTGCCAAATGTGATTTTTTTTTTTTTTTCACAGGATACAGAGACCGACGTGTTTTTCTTGTATCCATTTGTGTTACACAGTTGAATTAGACCGCATGGGAAGACAAATCTATGTGTAATCTAAAGCAGCTGATTCTCAACAGGTATGACGTCTATAATGCTGCGACCCAAATAAGAACATTTAATTCAACCCACAAAACACTTGCCGTCTGAATCTGTTATAATACTGTATTTTCCTACATTGTTTTGTTCTTTTAAGCACTGAATCAAACCTAAAAAGCTGATGAAACGCTACACACAAGATGAGAACCACTGACCTATACATGTGTCATAGTGGTGCAACAAAAATATATCTAAGTTTTGATGCTTGCTGGGTCCAGGGAAAGCATTAAAGGAAGTTACTTGGCTGTTTCACCTCAATAAATGATACAGATTTAAAAGAAATAGTATTTTAAGAAATAAATTAACACTATTGTTCTGTTCAATGGTTCTATATGATAAATATAGAGTGCGAGCTGAAAAATAAAACATGTTGTGGGGACGTGCTGCTCCTGATTCTACATTAGAGATGATGTGGATAACATTAATATGGACACAATGTACAAATGCACTTGGTAAATGACCCCCTTTGCTTCTTTATTTGCAACTGTAAACAGCAAAATCTGGCACAAATGGTCCAAACCAAAAAGACAAATAAATGAAATAAAACATGTATTAGGATGAGGTTAGCTTCTTCTCAAGCTTACAGCCTGTAGGCCAGTGTAGCTCCTAACTTGAAAGCTAAGACCACTACATCCTCATTGTTACCGTGTTGTCACTTGGCCTCGTTGCTTTGTCGTCACTTTTTTTTTTCGGTTTTTGTAAAATTTTTGTGACATATTTGTAATTTTTTTGCTGCTTTTTTGTCATTTTTTTGTCACTTTTTTGTTGCTTTTTCTTTTTGTTGCATTTTTGTCACTTCTTCATCACTTTTTTGTTGAATTTTTGTCACTTTTTTGTCACTTTTTTGTTGCATTTTTGTCACTTTTTTGTCACTTAATTGTTGCATTTTTGTCGCTTTTTTTCATTTTTTTGTTGAATTTTTGTCACTTTTTTGTCATTTTTTTATCACTTTTTTGTCGCTTTTTCATCACTTTTTCGTCGCTTTTTCATCACTTTTTCGTCCCTTTTTTGTCGCTTTTTCATCGCTTTTTCATCACTTTTTTGTCACTTTTTCATCACTTTTTTGTTGCTTTTTTATCACTTTTTTGTCACTTTTTCATCACTTTTTTGTCGCTTTTTTTATCACTTTTTTGTCACTTTTTTGTCGCTTTTTCATCACTTAATTGTTGCATTTTGGTTGCTTTTCATCACTTTTCTGCTACATTTTTGTCACTTTTTTGTGACGTTTGACACTTTTTTCAAGGAGCTTTCAGATTTGGGTAAAGCCAAACTGGAGAAAATGGGCTCGGTTCAGGTGGGGATTAAGAAGTTAAATTAAAATGTTTTGTTTCTGACCATTTTTAAAGCTTTCTCTATGTTCATAAAAATCTCTATAAGCACAAATAATAAAACGACTGTTGAAACACAGTGCGTGTGTCGATACTGGGAAAACAAACAACAGTGTTATTTGTAGTTAACTCCCAACGCTCTATCCCATATTTAGACTCGCTTTTAAGCACAGCAGCCATTACGTAACACCAGTCTGGTCCTTTCAAGGCGTTAGTAGAAGTTACATTTGCATAGCTTCCTTTTTAAATGAGGCAATACAAAAGTCAAAACAGATCGATGCAAAGTTAATAGCAGGCTCACCACACACACACACACACACACATGCAGGTCAATACGCTCAAACCAAACACTCACTCGCAATAACAGAAGCCACTGACTCATCTCATTACTTTTATAGATCCAACTGTATTTCGAGCACAGCGATCATAGCAGTAGTGGAGTGCTTATGTCCGCATCACAGTGGAATGCTTTACCAATATTTCCAGGCTCTAATCTGATTTATACAAATTTTAAAAAGGTCTCAGCCAAGAGGAAATGCGTTGGGGCAGCAGTTTTAGGCGCTGCAAATTCAGGAAGTCCTGATTGAGCCCATTGAGCTCGACCCCGCTGTCATAAATAAAATACACTCGCGCATAGAGCTGAGTCAGGAGAGAGTGACGGTCTCTGGATCATTGAGCACTCAAGAGACTTTGCTCTGATTCTTCCTGACTTTCTGCAGAGAGTGGACTTGATGTTGCTCTTAATAAATGGTGTCCAAAATTCAAAAGGTCTGCGGTTCAAACCTTGTCTGATGCATACTGGTGCCCATGTACATACAGTGCTTCAATGAGTAATGGGTGAACTAGGAGATGCCAGTGATGCAGATTGGCCGTTGTAATTATATCCATCTAACCCAGGGTAGCCAGCCTAGACCAGTGGTTACCAATCTCTTTTACTTGAAGCCCCCCTTTCCTGTGCTGGAGTCAATGCAGCAAAAATAAAATGAACGTCCAATAAGCTTTTCATTCAGATATTTGTTTTTCTGCACCTGCATTCCTCTCAGTCATAGGGCTGGGACTTTTTGCGATTAATTCAGATTATTTAATTCCGAAAGGTCAAGTGTGATTAAAAATGTTAATTGAAATTAATCACGCTTTACTTTAGCGGCTCAGACACTTTATCAGTTTCCTTTTTCCTGCAAGACAAGTAAGGCCAACAACAATTTCACTCATTCAACTCATTTATTTAGATCATTCTCCAAAATAAATCAAACTGCTGATTGTGATTAGGGGTGGGAACCTCTGGGTAGCTCACGATTCGATACGATACGCGATACTTGGCTTATGATAACAATTATCTCACGATGCTGCGATAATCGATATATTGCACAAAAATAACTTATGATACATCACGATAAAAATAAAAACATGCTACTTTTAACCTTTATTTTAACATACTACATATTATTCATCATTCACTTTTCTTTTCATGTGCTTTGTACCACTTTTATAAATGATCCCGGACTAACACACTGAAAATGGGTCTATAGATCTGTCAGTGACTTCTTTTACATTTAAATTAACAAGAAACCACAGTCCTATTTAAAAAGTAATAAATAAACCCCAAATAAATCTTTATAATTATAAAAAGCTATCATTAAAAGTAATTTATTTGTGTGTCAGTGTTTGGTCCAAGTGCTTAAAACTGTAGTGCTGCCCCCTGCTGTCCTGACTGAATTCTTTATCATTGTTGGCTTCTATTGACAGTAAAAGCAGTGGAGCACTGCTGCCTCATTAATATGCATGACGTTGCTCATTAATATGAATGATGTCATCAAGAGCATCGATATCGGAATAAAAAGGTATCGCATCGTCCCGCAAAATATCGGAAAATTGATATATTGTCACACCCCTACTTGTGATTGTATCTAAAATAAGAGGAAATTGTAGGAAAATACAAAGAAGCATCTAAAATATACCCGAAAAATAAATACAACCCCTAAATAAATTATGCTCAAATGTGATTCATTGTGATTAATTAATTACAAAGGGTATAATTAACTTGATAAAAAATTCTAACCGAGTCCCACCACTAATTTTTACTATTTAGTTATCTCGTCCAAACTCCAAAATAAGACATGGCTGTAAAACCTGTTGAATATAAAGTCCTGTGACGATTATTGAGATTGACCAAAGTAGGTAAATAAATTGCCCAGCCCTACCCCCTGCAATCCCTGGCATCACCCCCATTGAGGAACCACTGAGCTGGAGACCATCACAGAGTGTGTACTTTTATGCTCGTAATTTAAGCCTGTAAAGCTCAATATATATACTGTAAACTGTATATCTGCATTGTGACATAGAGCCTGGAAATGATTAGTATATTTCAATAGAGTAGAGTAATTGACTTATCCAGTATTTTAAAAGAGGTGAAATAAAACAGTGTAAAACAAAACAATTGTAAAGGATGAAAACAAATACAGTGATTTGACTTAAACAGATGTGAGGGTAAAACATGGCACAGACGCCACATTGAGCTGCCAGAGTTGTACCTACTTTGTGGGACTGCAGGTATGCAGCGCCTTCAAGTGAGGCTTCCAGGTAGCAATGGAAACTGAGTGTTCATCAGCCGCATAACTACGCCAAACACACTGCATGCAGAGTCCACAAAACCAGAAGAGAAGAGGAAATCCAATCAATTTCAAATCAAAAAACCGGGCCAGACATGAGAGAGAAAGCCGTTAAGGAAGAAAAACACATTAGGGGCTGATTAGTGCCACACGTTCAGGCGGCTGGCGTGGCTGGCTGCACTACATGCCTTTGCACCGGCAGGAGGCTCTCGTAGTGGCGCCAGGTGGCGTCCATGTATGGCCTGGCACCGTCCGTGGAGTAATAACGCCACGCGGCCTGAGTCGACATGTCAGGTCAGGTCCATGTGCGGAGGGAGGGAGACGTGTACAGGAGCATGATGATGAAGTTATACATTAGAAACGGAAGTCTCAGTAACTCAAGGTAAATGCATGTCGATCAAGCACGGCATTAAAGGGATATTTCAGGATTTCTGACATAGGGCCTCATTTCCCAGTTATCCAGAGTGTTGTTGCAGCATGCAGCCAATATATTTGAACAGTTTAGTGGCGCTAGGCTAGTGCTAGGCTAGCGCATGTCTATGGTAGCTAGTACCCTGCATTAAAAACCTCTTCTAAATCATCGGGTAGTCCTTCAAACGTTGCCATATCTGATTTGTAGAAAGCTCCTTTGTGAATGGCACGTGTAGTAGAGTAGTAAGAAACTACTGTAGGTCCGATAACCTAGCAGGTCACCACGTCACTGCGTAGCTTACAACCAGGAAGCTAGTGCTGCTCAAATATAAGCTATTTTAAATGCAAAGTGGTTATATTAAAAAAATGATTCAGTCAACACAGAAATTTGAATCGGTAGTCTGGTGTTACAAGTGATTTGCCTCAGATGCACTGTGCTTGGGTCAGACTGTTTTTAATGCAGGCGAATAGTTACCATAGACATGCATTAGCCTAGCGTTAGCATTGCACCACTAAACTCTTCAAATATAAGGACTGCATGAATTAAAAAAAAAAGTAAAATCTCCAGAAATCAACAACACTCTGGAAAACTAGGAAATGAGGCCTTTTGTCAAAAATCCTGAAATATCCCTTTAAGAGAACTACTATAAAGTGGATAACATTTTGTAACTATTCGTAGGTGGGGTGTAATAGAGCGGTGAGTCACACATTCTTTACACCAGGTAGAGCCAGATCAAGATCCAATTAGGATTTAAGAAGGCCCAAAATAGAACAAAATTGGACTGAATTATGTGTAAAGCTTGATCTTAGCCACCAAATAACGATAGCAGGGGGACTTGGTTAGAGCCACTCCAAAATTGCGGCTCTGAAGGGCTGTTCAACGCCTGCAGGGTCAATCCAACATGACGCTGCAAATCAAGAGTGGAGGAGTGGATTTGGATAAAGTTGATGGAGTTGGACTTCGATTGAAATGGTGTCACTTGATACTTTTGAATCACTTCTGGCAGATCTTCCTCTTTTTTTTTTACTTGAGTGTATTATCTTGATTCAGTGTAAGAACTCATGACATTTTGCCATTATAAAAACATTACCTAAACGGTTCCAATTTCTCATCATCATATATAAAATGAGCGGTTGTTTGTGAGGAACAAAACAAGGAACAAAAGGGAGCTCCGGGCTGTTGTCCTAAAACGGAGGCTGACAGAGTGAGCGAATCAATACAAATAACACACTTTAATACAGTACTTGTTTGAATCGAAAAGACATTCTCAGACATAAAAAAATAATAATAAGATTCTCTTGTATACAGTTCATAAATAAGGATTTGAATAGTACCTGAATGAGGTAGGCGGCCGGGTTTCTCCTCTTTTCAAAGTGCTTCTGCCGGTGCTGCTCCTGGACCTTTAGAGCGAAGCCTGAGCCCAGAATCCCCTGAAACATGACAGTAATACGAAACAATGAGGAGGCTGCCGAGGAAGTGCGGTGGGCTTTAGCTTAGCATTCATTTGCATGAAGCAGACCCACAGCTGGCACAGATACTGTAGGATTCAAATGTTAAACTTGTCTCTCTTTATTCGACTGCAAAACATCTCCCATAATGTCGGAAAGTCGATTAAGTGGGGCACAGTGGATGGGACACACTAATTAACCAGCAAGTATCAATTATAGTGTAATTTTCATATGAAGGCTGGTTATGCACTGCTCACTGTTAGCCTCATATCCTGATGTTTTTGAGAAAATGGGGCGGAAAAACAACTTCCAATTCAGACCCTCATAAAGATGACGGTGATTGGAGAGAGGAATGAATCAATTGTGCAATCTTATTGGTCCTCGTCCTTTAGTTGTTGTGGACATAAAGTTATCAAGTGACACCAATTCATGAATAAATACATCTGTAAATATGCCTTTTTTAGTCAAAATCCTGAAGCTCACCGCTGGCAAGGCAAAGAAGGAGATTCCCAGGAGGGCGAAGCCTGCAGACAGCATCCGCCCCGTCCAGGTCTTTGGTGTCTTGTCTCCGTAACCGATGGTGGTCAGTGTGATCTGTGAGCACATGTAACATAAGTCAATCATCGTTCAAAAGAGGTTAGAGTATGTCGCAAAAGTACAGTACTGTATGTTAGTTCTAATTTGTCCTTTACATTCGACATATCTTTCATTTTCGCAAAGGGCAGTAACATCTAGCGGGGACATCCAGATCTAGCTGAAAGATTAGACAATAAATACCAGAATCCCAGTTAGTGTCATATCAAAGGCCCTGTACATTATATTTTCCAGAAAGAACAATTAGCTTTGTTTTCCAGTATGTAGTAAAGGCATACTGTGAAAAAAGGACCTTTGTGCCACTGTGCATCTAATAAAGCCTTTTTATCAATGGTGAATATAACGGCTGTTGTTTACATTACAACATTACTACTGTAGTGATGATGTCATGGTGGGAGCTACAATATAGAGTTCAGGATGGTGATGTCATATCACTAAGCATCATGGGAACTGCTGTAATGATAAACTGATTTTAAAAAGTAAAATACTGGAGTTATTGTTCACATCAAAACACTACAGTGTGTTAGATGGATATACCGGAAGTGACTCGGCAGCTAATGGAGTTGTTCCACGGCTTTTTTCTCCACTTTTTATATTGTTTTTAGCTAATGTTAGTCTATGGGAAATGTTTGCTAGTATCCACAAACATCCCGAGTCTTTTCACTGGGACGCTATAGCTACATTACAACATGATATTGGCCCTAAACAAAACAAAAACTAATGGATAGGGCCTATAAAGAGATAAGATAAGATAATACTTTATTGATCTCACAATAGAGAAATTCACTTGTTACATTCGGCTTTCAAGATCTCTCAGAGTGTGCAAAATAGAAAAGGAGGTATCTTATGTACAATGAGTAGGAGTAAAAATCTTAAGGGGCAGGAATATAAACAATAAGAAAATAAAAATTGAAAATAAAGAAAGACAAGAACCCAGTTCTTTATTGAAAGTAAGCAAACAGCTAGCTTATGAGATAAAGACATTTGAGATCTACACAAAAAAGCACTTACTTACAGCACCTTTCCACCTACATTAGGCACTCAAAGAAAAAACAAATAAATAAATAAAGTGCATGGCTTTTAAGTAAGTCGGAAAAAACTAATAACTCAGGTGCACTTTATAAGGCCAAGTTGTCACCTTTTTGTGTTTAATTTTGGTTACGCAACTGCTTTATCAGAAATGTGGGTGGTCTAAAACCTGCTGCTTACTCACCAAACAGAGTAGCTGTAAATTGCAAGTATTAAATAGTTATTTTATACATGATCATTTATCATGTCCATTATGTGTGTGAGTCATAAGATGCATTCAGGGCTCTGCTGGTTAGAACCGCACTGATGCCGACACTGGACATGTGCTATCTCAACCACAAAGACGGCTATTGTCGTGTGTGGGTCTAAACGTGCTTTTTCATGGAAGTGCATTTGAAGAGCGTTCCCCACTGTAAATCATTTTAGTGAGAGCAGAGCGTATGACGGTATTTTCCCACAGACTGGGAATTTTATAACTAATGGCTATTTTTGCCAAAGATGTAAAATCAAGTGTCAGCTGAGATTGTGGCTTTAAAGATATGAGATGCAAGTTGGTCATTTTATGCTCACTACTGCCTCCTCAGGTCTTACACTTAACTGCAGCTTCTATATCAAACTTGTGCATGACGACACTTCAGATCCGAATTAACACCCTTTTGAGTGACAGTGCAGGATATGGGCATTGCTGGAACATGTAGGGGGAGGAAAATGCATAATTTCAACAGTTTTAAACTCTGTATAGTCCCTTTAAAAATAATCTGAAACATAACAATTACTTTGCTTTAATTTTTATTGAAGGGACGATGTACAGAGACATTAAGCTCACCAGATTGTGGCTAAATAGCTAGTTTCCATCCGTAGTCCCCGGTAACGTCAAAATAAATAACACTATTCAGCATGACCATTCATTCTTCTAACAGTCAATCACATAGTCAATCACATACACTTTACCAATCACACTACATATCATTCTGCATCAGGCCAATTGCTATTCCTATTTACAGGCATATTGAAATACATTAAAGTTACTCAGTGCTGCCCCTAGTGGTTCACAATGAATAAGCAAAAGCTACATTATGCCAAAGAATAATGAAGGGCCTAAAACCAGCCCCTGTCAGTGCTGGAAGGTTTGGCCTCTCAGCCACTTTTTCAATCCCCGGGTAAAAGCACTATAACTTTTTTAATTCATTTGGGAGATTATTCCATTCTTTGATTGCATTATGTGAAAACGCTGATTGTGCAAATGAAGTTTTGCGTACTGGGACACTACACTGCCCTCTAGAGGAGGAGCGTGTACTCTATTTGTCAGTTGAGATGTTAATTGTACACATTTCTGAAGAGGAGCAGGAGTTATGTGTGATTCTGTACACCAATCTGAGACTAGCCAGCTTTTGTATACCTTCAAAACTTAACAGATTGTATTTTTCCAGAACATGACAGTGGTGATGCTGCCTTGTTCTCCTGTCTAAGATTTTTAAAGCTTGTGGATGGAAATGCACAATTACTACTATACAACTATTGGCCATATTTTCACTGATGCAAACCAGTAATATTGCTTTACCATATCAATAAATCTTCTCGCCTAAAAAGTGTCTATTATTGCAATCTCTTCACTATTGTGTGGCCACTAAACCAGAACTGGCTGCAGGGCGTCACAAAGCCTCGTTTTTACGTTTGTCTAATCACGTCGTATTTATCTGTCTGCGGTTTTGGCCACATTTGTCACAGAAAATTCTCCCATTCTGATTTTTATTGTGACGCTCAACAAAGACAGCCATTAGGACCCATTATGATTTTGGAGCCAGTTGGAAAGTGGCTGTTAATGCATGCAGCCACCGAGCCACATAAGGACAATATTTGAGGAAGAGAGAAAACAACAAATCAATGGATAGAAAGCGACATATACACAGCTATTTTACCGGGATTACAAACCAGGGCGAGGCCGCTCACGATTACAAATGTTAGGATTTCACAATTCACAGCAGTTAAGGCTCTTGTCTCATTGCAAGAACGGGAAGGGCGTAAGGAAATGTCTTCAGTGTGTTCTTGCCGCTGAAGTGGACAACGCAAGGGACAAATGTAATGCGAAACTGTAGCAAGAAAGACTATTTGGAAATTTTCCTACAATTGAGGAGTGGTACACAGAGGTTTTGAGGACACTCCCACTGACTGTACTCTCTACATGATAACACTGACGGATTTCTGGACATCTGGCAACCGGTTCTTAGCAAAATTAACCTTACATAGACTTACTTGACCATGTATTTGCTCATAATGGGTCAGTGATTGTGGAGATCTTTTTCACATCAATGACTTCAATGGATCTGGTGGTGATAGCACTTGTGTATGTGTTCTTTTGTTCTTCATTTTTGCCTCTCTGCTTTGTTTTGTTTTTTAAAGTAAGAGGGGAAAGGGTTCAAACGTACTATTGTTGAATGTAATATGCACTACAATCCCTAATTTGAAAATAAAAGTGTAATACCAGGTTCAAACCATATATTGTAAACAAGACTAAGCCAGCACGGTAACTACTCTAAACAAGGACTTATCTTGGGTTAATCTTGGTCCAAACCAGGTCCACAACATTTCCATATTCACCAAAGATAAATAAAGAAACCTTCGAGTTCATATTATTCTAAATTAACATTTTGAAATATCCATCAATGTTATGATCTTCCCTCAAGGCAAATCACTGAAGTAGGAATTTCAAGTGTATGTCTAGACGTACACTTGAAATTCTTACTGTTTTTGATCAGGCCATGATTTGTGCCATAACAAGAGGCAAACTGCTGTCACGCCTCACACTGAGTAAATATCCCTCAAAGGCTCTGGACTGTATGAATGCGCTTTCTATATGCGTGATACAGTCAGTGAGTGAGAGAGAGAAGCAACAGTGACTCAGCCAAGTTGACCTCGGAGAAAACTAGGACCACTGAGGGACTAAACTAGGAGTAAAGAAGGTCTAAGCAGAGCCGCAGCCAACGGTGAAGGTCTAAACCAGGTCTAAAGCGAGAATAACCTTAACCAGATTCAAACCAATCCTTAAAGCAGAGGTATTACACTTTTTTACATGATATTTGGTAATAATTCAAACACATCTTGATCAATTCCTACATTCAACGCTACAAGAAAATCACATGTGTCCCTTCAATCTTAGTCTGTCCTTTCATCACACCAGATCTTAAACCTCTCGCTTCTCTGTGACGGAGACATACGCCGTGCAGTCCATGGGTAGCATTGTTGGGAGATCGAGAGAGCTTCCTGGTCACATAAGGCCGCAGGAGGAGCTCAGGGGTGAATGTCGGGACCAATGTTTAAAACAAACAAAGCCAGTTCCACTTAACTTCAAATCGTTACTTAGTACGGAATATTCAAAGATTACTCAAACAAAAAGAATGACTCAGAACAGAAGTATATTTTTGGTGAGGCAACAGCATCTTTGGGAGAAGGTGTATGTGTAATGTGTTTGCATTTTACCCCCCTCAACTGAAAGCAGGCCCTAATATGAAGCCTAGAGTGTAAATTCAACCTGGGAGACTAATTTCAGCATCACCTCCAGCCAATGCTCGCGTCTACGAGAGTAACACTTCCACCTCAGCCTATCAGCGCAGAGCCACAACTTCGTAGCAGCCAATCATCGCCCTCAGTTCTGCTTTTAGGCCTCAAGCGTTCCTGGTTCGTTCGCTTCCCTGCTGTGCTGTGACCCACCTCCACCCCATCTCCGCCTCTTCTATCCACAGCTTCTCCCTGCTTCATCCTTCATCGGTCTCCCATACCACCACCAGTGTCCAGGCTCCAGGGGGAAGACATCCCTAACGCTAACCTACCCATCCATACTAAATTTAATTCATATATCAATGTCTACTGCCGGGGTCTGATTGCCAAAAATATAAACATGTCAATAAATCTTTCTAATCACTGCTTTTGTCTGTTTGAGTCTATCTAGGTTGAAATGACTTACCGTGCCCCACCACAGGGCGTCAGCGTAGGTAGCAAACTCTTTGTTAAACTTGTTCTCCACCAGATACACAAGGAACGAGGAAAAGATGAGGACCAGGAAACCGATGTACCAGGCCGTCACCAGCTCCTGCAAAGACAGGGGAGGTCAAAAGGGCAACACTTCACCACTTTGGAGGATGAAAAAGCCAAGCCTTTGTAAGACTTACAAATCCACAGCTGAAATATGCCAGGGGTGAACCTATAATTTAATATGTTCACGTAAGCATACGCGTTAAGCTTTTTATATTGGAGTAACAGATTTTCACTGAAACAATACGGTAAAGTGGACAACGGGCGAAGTGCGTGGGCTATTGAGGTCAACAGCCTGTGCAAACATCTACAACAACAGTTTTCAATAAACTGTTCATGCTTTTTCTCTAGGGTAAACATGCAAACACTCATAATAATATAAAAGAAAGCAGTCGATGAACATAATCGATCCACAAAACAGTCCATATCCTGTTCTTACCATGTTGCACTACTGCTGAATCAAACTATAATTTATTACATTGTGGTCTCCGGTGGCTTTACAGGGACCAACGGAGAACAAATTGATGTTTATTGATCATTTATCTGTCCTTCTTATTAACACTCAGCTGTTTTGTATATGGTTGGAATCTCTTTATTATCTCTGAAGCGCCTCTTGCCTGGAGGAAATCCACGGAGACATGGGGGAGAACATACCAACCTTTCATACAGAAGGTCCCACAAATCAAAATACATCTATTTGTGTGATGGCCATCTTCTTTTTCAGCATCACAATCAAATGTTCCTTATGCTAAGATATGATACATTTAGAAAAGCATTGTATAATTCCTACTGAGAGATTTAAAAGGCTAGATAAAGGAATTCACTTTTTTGTGAGCAGATATTTAATTTAGCTGCACCATGGACCTTAATTACATTGTGATGACCATAATTATGCTTAAAGTGAACCCTAACATCCCCACTTCTGCTTTGCAAAAAGACGACACTGAGACTGTGTTTTCGTGTGAGAGCATAGTGTTTGGAAGTGTGTGTTTGCTGCACCTTGCTGTGAGCGTAGACCACTGATCCCAGCAGTTTCCAGGTGCCTCCTCTGCGGTCCATGCGCACCATCCTCAGGATCTGCAGAAAACGCAGGCTCCTCAGGACAGATGTGGCGAAGATGTTCCCCTGACTCCCCGCCGACACCACAGCCACCGAGGCGATCAGCACGATGATGTCTGGAGAGGAGAACGGGACAGAAACTTACTTCACTTAACTCATAGCAAAGAAGGTAGAACGTAAGACTCCTTAAACAGTTCAAGTCAAAAGTTTAGCTCAATACAAACATTAACCTTTTACTCAAATGTAAAACAATATAGGCCTAAATGATGTTGTCTTAAAAAGTTGTTAGTCGGTGAAACTATTAAAAGGTTAAGGTTTGTCGCAGAACCTAGAAAACCACAGTCTAATAGTGGGAAAGCAAGTCAAATGAGTTCAGAGTGTGCGTTGTTGTTTTTTGTGCGGTTTCGACACTCTTTGACGTCGACTTTGAGGGTTCTTGTTTGATGAAAAGGATATAGGTGCACACTGTCTTTACTGTCTACTTTGCATCGATGACTCTGAGGTAAGACTGACTGCGTTTTTGTCTGCTGTGCCGTCTCTGTCACCCTTCACTGTGAGTAATTATCCCTCAAAGGCCCCGTATAAACGCAGCTCGAGGCATCAGCTGCTCACAATGTGCTTCCTGTGAGCTTTAATACTGTGTGTGCATGAGAAGCTAAGGTGACTCAGCTTAGAGACAATGTAGGGATGGGTATCGTGAAGGATTTATCGATACCACAACTCTTATCGATGCTCCTTATCGATCCGGTATTTTAACAGTAATCTTATCGGTACTTTAAAAGAAACAAAAAAGAAAAATAGTTGGCTACTGTATACGCATTAATCCTTGGCCTATATTTATTTTTTATTACTCTACATTTGGATCTAATTTATTTCCACTTTGCCACAGTTAATATATGGGAGTTAAAATACTTCACTTACTTTACTACTTTACTACTTTTTCATTATTATTATTATTATCTAGTAAATCAAGGATTACCAGGCGGTTAGATTTGGCTGTAACTCTGGGGACTGAGTCAAAATGAGAACTTGGTGCAGTAAAATAATGAACGAGACTCGACAGCCTGTTTTCTGTTTTCTGTTACTCAGCTGTCGACATTTGTGGAAAAATAGACTCCACCTGAAACTCTTAAGTTTGGGTATTTATGAAAGAAGAAGGTGCGAGTGGCTCGTCTGTTTGTTCAATACGAAGTCGTTACGTTTCGCTTTTCACAGCGGGTTAGCGGCAGCAGTTCGTGGAGTTTCTGAGAATAAGCACGTTTTTAATGTTTTACACTGCGTGTCTTTCCCGCGGGCACCTGTCTCGCTGCGCGCACGGCTGGAGAGGGAGGAGGAACGCGGAGATGGGCCAACACCCTGATGGGGATGAACCACTAGGAAGAACAGATCAGATGCAGAGAACTCATCCATGAGAGCGGAGAGCCTGTTTTTTAGTGATCATTTGATTAGCGCAGCAACACAGGGCCCCGTTAAGAACACCGATCGGGCTGGAGCTTATCAGTCTGGGTGGACCGGCACACGTGGCCCCTGGCACACGTGGCCCCCGGGGCCGCTATGATACCAGGTTCCCTACTCATAACTGTTTTTGAATGTCACTGTCCACAATTTTTTAAATTTATTTTATTTTTGATTCAGAATCTCTTTTTCAGGGGAGTCCTGGCCCCAGAGGGGAGTCAATTGAACATGTTTTTAGCGGTAGGGGAAACCTACGCAGACACGGGGAGAGCATGCAAACTCCAGACAGATAGGCCCCATCCAGGTGGGAATCGAACCCGACTTCGACTCTGAATAACGATTCAGTCTATGAACAATGTGTTGTGACTGTTTATTGCTGTTTTAACTAGCTATGTAAACCTTTATCATTTCTCTATTATATAAATGCATAGGTTCAGAATCTGCAAAATTTTCAGCAATCTACATTTTTTATGAGTATACCTACAACACCTATAATATTGCACACAAAAAAAATGAGTTAGTACAATTTTGCCAAAAACAAAATGTCTTGCCCTGTATAACCATGTTTATAAATGCATCCGATTCTTGTATTAGTTTAGAAATGTACATTTCAGTCTTCTTTCAAATGTTAATGCTCCTGGTCATGTTTATAATGGACACAGCCAAGTGATAATGATTTTTAAAACCATTATCACAAACATAGACAGCAATAGCAATCACAAAATACAGTATCACAAATATGTTTCCGACATTGTGCAACGCTCTAATATAAATTTTCACAGCAAACAGCAGGACCTGACGTCGCCAAGTTAAGATACTAGGATGAAGCCATGTGATTCCCTGTGAAAGAAACCAAGAGGGATTAAAGTGGCTTTGATGACTTTGGTTGTGGTTAGTGCAGTCACAAGTAGGCATGAAGAAACATCCTTCACAAGACACTTCTCCAGCTTTCATATAGTGAAAGTCCCTGGTGAAATGAAATCCTTTCTTTGTGTTATTTATCACAGCTCGCTCTCATAAAGTCGTCCTCCCACTGAACCTGATTCCTGACAGAAAGTGCTGACCGAGGCGTGGATCTTTGGCCCGTGATACAAACCATTCACGCTCGGAGAGAAAATGAGTAGATAGCATGGCAAAAACTGGCCCTATTTTTGAAGAGGTGAGGAAATCGAGAGAGCCAGGTTGGTCGATTTAGCTCATGATTATTGATCACATTTGATATAAACATCACAATTTCTTCCAGTAAAATCATGAACCACAATTTAAAAGTGTCTAAAGAACCATTTAGACTTGCAGAGCCTAAAATTCATCGAGTTTTTTTTCATTTGCCCCTTAATTCTCAGATGCCACCATGAAATCTATTGTATGATTTTCCTTTAATTGATTAAGCCTATGATAGTGATTGACCAATTTACCCATTACTTTTTTAACACCCCAACGAATTTCTCAGCTAAAAAACATCCAAATTGTGTTAATTACGAGATAAAATTGGTTGAAAGGTTGGTAGGAAAAGTGGGGAGCAGAGAGGGGAAAGGGAAAAGAGAAAGCTGCGGGGAAACAAGCTATGAAAAATAGATAAATGTCTCTGTGGGCTGAGAGTGTGGTCCTGCTGAGCCACCATTTATTTCCTTTGAAGGTGCTCCCTGGAGACCTGGACAGAGGAGTCACATGCTCGAGCAAAGGCAGCGGAAAATAAACACAGTGGTCAGATTCAAAAAGAATAGCATGCATTACAATAATAGAAGAAGATGCATCTTTTAAGAGGGTGAGCTGAAATGCTTTTCCAGCTCAGATCAGTTGCTTTGTTTTTTCCGAGGTCCTTTAGATGCCAACGCGGTGCTTTGTGCATTCGCTATAAAGGCTGGAATTATAATTTTATGTTAAGCTATTGAAAATGAGTCTTATTAAAGCCAGACCAGAGGCTACATGGTCAACACCAGCCGCTGTGAAAATGAGGCGTTGTGGAATCAATTTTCTGCTACACAAGGCTGAAACAAACGCAAGAGACTGCTTCAAAATGTCTAAGTGCATGACTTGACTTTTCAGATAAACACTGGACAAAAGACTAATAATTTCTAGCTAAAAAACAAATACAAATATCCATGATGAAGGTCAGCACAATATCGCCAAATTATTGTTATCGCAATGGCAAGTTAGAAGCCATACCTCACAAAATCACTGGAATCTTCCATCTGACTGAGATTTACACATGTTTTTGCAAACACAGCATAAAATAAAAAAAAGCATGGTAACTTAAAAATGTGCTAAAAGATCATTTTTGGCTTTTTAACATTGTTTTGGTCCTGATGTTTTTGTTTTTTTTATGTTTTAAAGGTGCATTGTGCAACTTTTTAGATGGAATTTTTTTCTATATTTGTGCGTATTTGACCTTGTAGTGTATGAATGATCAGCATGGCAGCTTTACTTTCCATATCAGTGGTCTCTACAACACTCCAGGATCAATTGTTTGAAGGGTTGTCCAAAACAATTCATCCAGGAGCATTGTAGAGACCACCGTGATTGAAAGTAAAGGCGCCATGCGGACCACTCATACAGCTGCTGGGTCACTACAAGGTCAAATACACACTTTTAATCTCTTAACCCCCACCTGAACCACGCACATTTTTCTCCATTTTGGTTTTACCCAAATCTAAAAGCTTCTTGAATGAGACGAAAACGTGACAATAATGTGTGACGAAAACGCAATGAAAGCAATGAAAATGTGGCAAAAATGTGATGAAAACCCAACAAAAAAGCGATGGAAAAAAAATGTCCAAAGAGTTACGACAGCGCGAGGAAAAATATCAATTTAGATGAGTTCTGTTAGCTTTCAAATTAGGCGTTTCATTGGCCTTATGGATTTGGGTAAAGCTGAACTGGAGAAAATGCACTTGGTTAAAGGAACTAGACGGAGTTTAAAATGTTAATATTATGTATTTTCCTCCCCCTACATGTTCCAGCCATGTCCTAATGAGTAGAATGATTCTCTAGACTTATTCACCACAACTGCCTCTAAAATCCTGCACTGTCACTCAAAAAGTCGTCATGCACGAGCTTAATATAGAAGCCGCAGTTACGCCTAAGACCTGAGGTGGCAGTAGTGAGTATAAAATGACCAACTTGCATGGTGAGGGTTAAGGGGTTAAGTTTTGTTTTGACACAACATCATGAAAAGCACATTTCGGTTACCCTTTATTTTACACTACATTTGATGCATAGTACCTAACAAAATTTTGTACAATATAATCTGCTTTGTAACAATCTGTAATAACTTGTACATACACAATGGAATAATATGTATTGGTTTTTTGGAGGTACATAATAAGGTGTAAGGGTTAGAGTTAGGGTCTTGACATGAATATGAACAAAAATGTATTTGCTTCTGGCAAAAACAAATCTACAGAAAAGTCTTTTTAAATAGATATTAGGAATAGATATTCAAAATGCAGGTTGTTGTACATCAATCAAGTAGGTTTTGGTAAGAATTCTGTTTATCATCACTGACATTTTCTATATAAACTTTGAAGAAAGTACAAAAACAGTCACCCATGCTGCAATTGTATAAATGTGTGTAGAAAAGCACAGGCACTTTTTGTTGTTCTTCCAGCTACAATGGTCACTCTTTTCACGTGTCACATCTTTGTTGACGATAATGGCCCCTGACCAAGGCCAGACACACAGTTCTGTCAGATATGGAGGAGAATTGGAGCGACAACAAGATTACGAGGCTTTGAAAAGCTGTAAAAATCACCTGCTTTATCTTACAGTGGGTATAGTTTGCGCAGACAGTGATATAGATCAAAGGATTATCTTGATGTTTGTAACTACTGTGCTTTAAGTTAACATCTTTCTGCACTAGTATTACTCAATGTTTATCATGTGGAGACCAGGTTGAGCAAGAAAGTTATGGGAAGAGCTGGAGTGATTGAAATAGAATTAGCAATTAGTACATACAAAGCCACAGAGTATAATATGTCAACCAATGAATAGATAAAAAGTGCCTTCATTTAAAAATAAAGTGCTTTAGATTAGTTTTACTCCGTACAGTAAGTCCTGGTTAAGCCTTTTGTTTGCCTTAAGCTTACTGCACTCTTTCCCCTACTCTTTCCCCTATCTATCCTTTAAACCAGGCTTCAGGTGAGCGAGGCCAATAGGGAAATTACAGCTGCATTAGGAAGATTGACTTATTGCCTCTTGTATGTCACACCATTTTAAGACATTTACCCAGAGCATTTACAGACTCCCAGCTCCAGGGAGGAACACACAATCTGCGCCTATTTGTTTTGAAGAGGTTTTCTTTTCTAGTGAGAATGACAGACACATCGCTGAATGATGCAAATGGCCTTTAAAAGAACCCCTTGTTCTATGTCGGGATTATTTTAAACATTTAGTAGCATAGCCAGCCAAAACCTTTCCTATTCCTTACAAAGAGTCTTGATGCTTATCTCATTCCCTTGAGATCCATTGGGCAGGGTTAGCAATCAAAGAAATGCACGGTCTGTCTGTATCAAAACAAATATGGCGGCTCACAGGAGTATGAGGTAATGCTTGAAAGAAGATTATACAATCCCTGTGAAAGAGATTTCTTTGCAAAGCTTTTCTCTGTGTGATCCTATTTGTCCTACCACTAAAAACATGTATGGTAGGGTCTCCCCTGGCAAGAGAGCTACACTGACAAAGAGACACTGAAATCTCAATAGTGCTCTGCTCTCAGAAACACTGAAGCCTGAAGTCCACCCAAGAAAGTGTAAGTGTGATTATAGGAGAAAAGTATAGATCATGCATTTTTACTGTCTTTTTTTAATAGGTCTACATAAAGAAATGACCTGATTTTGAGAGAACTTTATTCATGTTCACTTTCTTTTTTAACGAAACATTCCCTGGAGATTAGGGAGTCTCCAGGCAGACTTGGTCAGGGCCTGGGGCGCCATCTGCTGAAGAAGGTGCCGAATTGCGCGTTGATTTTTGAACCTCGTGAGGTCCATGCAGTGCTTTCAGGGTAATGGAAATATTTAGGAGGATCAGGCAAAAAAAATTGATCTGATATAATGGTGTTTAATGAGAGTGTTCCAGCAACTGTTTTGACCTGTTCCCGGAATCCATCACATCAGAACAAAAGTGTTCCTGAACCTACAAATTTACACCAGCAACTTACTACAACCTTCATTTTTCAGGTGTGAGCCTTTATTTAGAAATCCATGTCAAAATAATGTATGTATATTGCTCTTCAATAGCTTCTACAGTTTTCAATGTAGTGACACTAAATTTACTACAACCTTTACTTTTAAGGTCTGGATCTTTCAGAATAAAATATTTAGCCAGATGCACAATAGTTATAATATATAGTTATTTTGAAAAAGCAGTTGTTCACGTAGCACGCAACGCAATGATATTTGGTGGCTAAAAAAGGGGTGCTTATGAATTAACAATTATTTGCAATTGCATTCAATGATAAGTGAAAGTTCAGTGACAGCAGTAGTAAATACAACCAATAATTTCAGTAGCTCAGACAGTTAGAGCAGGTAGTCCTTTAACCAAGAGGTTGTCAGTTTGAAGCCCGGCTCCCTTTAGTCAGTTCATCCACTTTGTTTCCAGTGTCTGTGTACATTGGTTTATGAATGAGCGTGTGAATGGGTGAGTGGTTAATGTGTGCTTAATGTAGGTGAAAAAGTGCTATATACTTTAAATAGAAGCATTAAAGGAACTAAAGGAAAATTAATGTGTAGAATGAGCTCACACCTATTCACCACAACTGCCTCTAAAATCCTGCACTGTCACTCAAAAAGGTGTTACTTCGGGTCTGAAGTGCCGTCATGCACGAGCTTAATATAGAAGCTGCAGTTACACGTATGACCTGGGGTGGCAGTAGTGAGTATAAAATGGCTAACTTGCATCTAGCCCCTTGAAGCACTGATTGGCGTCAGGGTGTGAGGGTCACCAAAACCTGCCATGAGGAGTTTTTCTGGATAGAGAGTGAAATATTGGCATCTGTCAGTGGACTTGTTTAACTGCACAAGAACAGAAAGAAAACAACATTTTGTAAACATGGCAAATCATTGTAAATGAAATGTCTATAATTAAAACAACGGAGTAAAACTGCAGTGAACAATTTTATTTTGCCTCCTAACAGTATTTGGATTCGCCAATATCGGCCTACACATGGGGTTGCTTCTAATTAGCAACACGATTTGGCGTCTATTTTTTTTTTTTCTGGCAGTAGAAGAGGCTTCACAGTGAACATTTATTGAGCTGGTTGCAATTTATTTCTGCCCAAGGATTCCCACTTCACAGCAAATATCTCGGCGGGGCTAGTGAGTCATTCGGATATTAATATTTTACACAGATTTTTGAGACAGTGGAACAGGATAACCTCAGATTTCTAAAGCGTATGGCTAGATAGCAATTTATCCAATGCTTCGTGAAAAGATAGACTTGCAGCGACCTTGGTAATCGCTGTTATCTGTCCCACACCTTGCTCAAGTTGATCGATGGCTACTTATCAGAAAAAGTCAAGGCTGGCTGCTAATGATAACTGGGCACTTCAAAGCTAAAAGTGCAAGTCTGTGCCTTCTACAGATAATAATGCTTCTTTACAGGAGCAAAGTCGGTCTGAAAACTGTATTCATGGGCCCTTTGGAAATGTGTTATGCGAGCTATTTTAAGCAAAAGAGTGGTTTCAAAAGTGACGTTACAGGTCTAGCGCCTTCGTAATGTGCTAATTTGTTTGTCACACTTGGATCGCAGCATCGCGTAAGCAGACTAATGAGAGGCAAGAGACCAGTTGTGGAGCTTTATGAATGGGGAATAACAGAAAGGAAATGGGGCAACACTCTCATATACAGAAAACACTGAATTTAACTCATTCGCGTGCTCAAAAAGATCGGTCTTTCAGTATGCAGGTTTGTGAGCACTGTGAAAAGATTTTATAACATCTATAAAACATTTACTCTGAAAGCTCATTCATTTGTTTTGACAACATTTCAAAAACATTTATATCATTTCTGAGTAAGATTCAGCATAAATTCAATGAGGAACAAAATGTCATACTGCGCGACCACACACATAATACGTGAAAATATCTTTATCAATTGTATAAGCTTTTGTGTGATATCTGCAGAATAGAAGCACTAATCCTGTTAAAGGGACGAGATGGAAGTTGACCATTTTTATACTCGCTACTGCCACCTTAGGTTTTATAAGTAACTGCAGTCTCTATATTAAAGCAGTACTAAGTAACTCTTGCCCCTAGAGGCCATAAGCGCAACTGCAGGTGTCGTAGCAAGTTGCGATTTTTTTTAACTTATTAATTGTCTTGGAGAGTAAATGCTACGCTCACAGAAAAGACGAAGGGAGAGAGGGATATTGTACATCCAAGTATACAATGGAAATCATTTTTTTCACTCAAACTTGGCGCTAGCCCGCAGTTAGCTTTGCCCATTAGCATGTTAGTTTCTTCTTTGTGATTCCATTAGTGTGTATTGGTTGCTCCGGTCCGGTGGCAGTCAAGTTGCAAGCATGGTTTTCTGGCCAGAGACACCAGGGGGAGATGAAAGACCCTCCAATCATCCCATAAACACTTGTATTACCCCCACAGGGACTACGAAAAGGATTTATTAAGGTAAACAAGTTACTTAGTACTGCTTTAAGCTTGTGCATGACGGCACTTCAGACCTGAATTAACATCTTTTTGAGTGACAGCGCAGGATTTTAGAGGCCGTTGTGGTGAACAGGTCTGGGCTAATTCTACACCTTATGTTAACATTTTTAAACTGTGTCTAGTCCCTTTCGGCCAAATTTAACCATCAGCTGACGAACCTGAACATCCTGAATGACCAGGATATTCCATCAATGGATTTCTTCTTCCCTCATGACACGGGCATAATTCCAAGATGACAAAGCCAGGATTCATCGGGCTCACATTGTGAAAGAGTGGTTCAGGGAGCATGACACATTGTCTTCCCCTTTGATAATCTTTGGGATGTGCTGGAGAAGCCTTTGCTCAGTGGTCACACTCTCCCATCATCAATACAAGATCTTGGTGAAAAGCTAATGGATCTGGATCTTTTTACATTGCAGAAGCTCATTTAAACAATGCCACCGTGAATGTGCTGTAATCAAAGCTAAAGACGGTGATCCTATGCTCGCGGTAACCCCTGACACTTTTTCTGAAAGATATAACAGTTAAATTATTTGCATCTTAATGTTACAGTTAAATACAGTTATTTGTGTTCTTAAGCCTCAGTATTTGTTTAAAAGCATCATATAAAATGCTTAATAGTTTAACAGTAAGTCTTCATTGTATTAACTGGTAACCCTTGAACAACTTAATGCCCTGAGAGTCGCCCTCGTCTCGCTCTAAAAAGGTTGGCGACCCCTGTATTAAAATGTGTGACCTTTTCTTTTTGTGGTAACTTTTTTTCGTCAGGCAGAGCACAGTACTCTATTATCACAGCAGGTGGTTTTACTTATGTTTTTTCCCCCGCTGGTCTACTATGTGTGCACAGCATCAAGGAGCAGAACTGTGCCAGTAAATAGATAATGAAAACACAACTTTTAAATCACACCTTTCCATAACCTTCATAAACATTTCTTTAAAGCCGTGTTATGTTGTTATTTTATCACAATCCTTTTTTATGCATTATTATGTATTTATTTAAAGGTCCTATGCAAAATCGACTTTTTGGAGCTTTTAGCCATGTTGTAAATCTATTTCCTTATCAAAAACATCCCCAGCGTGTTTTTTGGCTTCATTCACGCAGTTCTAAGCAATCCTCCTGAATCCTGCACCGCCCTCTCCTCACTCTGACGTTTTTAATGTCATAGTGTCAAACAGGAAGTGCCCGACGTCTGTAATGTAATGCCTGCGGAGAAAACAAACGCACCCCCTGAGCGTCTGAACAGATGTCATGTTTGCACTGAAAGTTGTGAAGAAGGAGCTCTTTCTAACCTACTCTGGACGCCTATTCTTTTTTCTTACCTAATGATTATGTCACGGAGAAAAGCGCATTTGGCTACGAGAGGTACAGGACTTTATTCAGCCTTCCTGAAGAAGAGGCCACTCGCCAGAAGTTGGAATTTCTCTCCGGGATTCGGCGACTATCAGCCAAAATAATGCTTTTCTGTGACTGTCTCTTGATGGATGCTTCGTGAACCTTCGCCAGAATCAAAGTGGATTCACTTTTATAACCAAGCGTGTGTGTGTTAGCCATTTACGAAGCTGTGTTGCAAATGTTAACTCCTTTTAACTGCATTGTGAAGTAACTTCACTTATTGCTGTGATATTTATATTTATTTTACTGCTAATTTTGCATGGGCAGATTAGCTCGGAGAAAGGGGGCGGAGTTAACTGAATCGAACTGTCACGTCTTCCGGGTTTGCAAAATACCTCCAAAAAATACTTCTATTTCTCACACAAAATAGTACACCATAGTGGTAGAGGTACAATATATCATATAAATGCCTATAGTTTACTTTAGGATGGCTAAAATAGCATGATACAGATCCTATAATAGGGACACTGCATATTGATGAACATTTGCAACGTTTGCGATGTGAACATGGTGGATTATAGAAGTCTGTAGTCCCTTGGCAGGTGTCAACACAATACAGTTGGATCTTTATTTTAATTATGCCTTTTCCTTATACTGCGTCATGCGTCCATCTTGACTCGATCATCTAAAAGCCACCGCGCAGAAATGTTTTGAATATAACTGACCTCACACAAGTCGGAAACATCCAATCTACTCAAAAGCTTTGGGTTGATTTTTTTTCCTCCTTCACCTTTTTCTTTTCAAACAGTCTCCTGACGGGGATTGATGTGGGAGTGCGTGGGACTGAACATGACCGTTTTCCTTCATAAAAACACACGGCTGCATTTTCCACAAAGGAACAGACAAGATCCATGTCTAAACAGTGGAAAAGAAATCAAAGGCCGCTAAAACAACTTTATTATGAAAATGCTCTGTGTTCTTATGAGTTCTGACCACAAGGCTTAGTGGAAACGGCAGCGGCAGACTCAGACCGCGCTTACGTCCAACATCAAATTGCATTGAGTGAGAGGACAACCATGCGCAGGCGGAGGGCAACCAGAGTGCACTGGGCATAAGGGCTTCAAACCAAGCTGAGGAATGTATGCGTTATATGAGGAAAAACAGTATGTGTGCAACATTTGAATAAAGCCTCATGTATACATATATACAGTATGCTTTCTCCCTATTTCACAATACATGTGACAGTGATCTTCTGCTATACAGGAGTCTTTACGGTTGACTATTATTTTTATTTATTCATTTTGCCAACAGGCTTTGTATTCATTTCTATTAGACATTATTGCGTGAAAGATGTAAATTTCCCCAACAAAATTAGCACATTTGTTTCTACCGTATTTTCCGGAATATAAGTCGCTCTGGAATCGCCCATATGGTCATGTTGGAAAACAGTTAAGGGGGAAAGCAATTTTGAGAAAATCTAAACTTTCTCTAGTTATTCAAAAACTACTTTAACAAATGCTGAATTTTGAATATAGTTTTCTACTAAATAAAGATAAAAAGATATGGAGAAGAGCAAAGTGGTTCAACAGCCCATAAATACACAAAAAAACATGATGCTACATGTTAGCAGCGTGCTAATGCTAACGCTAGCTATTTACGCTAGCTGATTTACACTTGACTTTATTTGATAAATAAGTTTATAATTCGCCAGAAAATGGCTAAAAGGAGTTAAACACTGTGTTTCCCAAACGATTCTATTTTCCCCCTTGGCGAGGCCACGCCCCCTTCTATGACGAGATGCCGTCTGTGTCTATAAGTCGCACCAGCCCAAAAATTCCAAATGAAGAAGGTAAAAACATATAAGTCGCTCCGGAGTCGCAACTTCCTGGGCATGGACGCGTAACTGCACTGTTGACAAGCCTCTCCCGGCAGCACCTTTGCGGACTTGTTCCTCTAGCTGTGGCCACGATTAGCTTTTTTTGTTTTCTTGATTGCAGTAAGAGAAACCTCCACTTTTCGCCAGTCCCTCACAAGTGTCTCGCTCACTCCAAACTTTCTTTCTGCAACTCGATTACCGCTTTTTAAAATGTTCAGTGGTACAAGAGTAGCAGATACTTGTACACAAGCCTATTTTGATATATAAGTCGCACCTCAGTATAAGTCGCACCCCCAGCCAAACTATGAAAAAAAGTGCGACTTATAGCCCGGAAAATACGGTGTATGTAAAAAGGTAACTCTAATGATTAAGGTTAATGTATATGGTGCACTGTCCCTGTTTCAAATAAATTCATAAATGGAATAAAACATAGGGAGGGAAGAGTGGAAAGAGACATTAAAGGAGAGTGCTGCAACATAAACCTTTCAAAGCCTTCAGTTGAACTCATTTACATACCGCATGTATATTCAGACCCATATCTTCCTTTCTTTAGTTGGGGCTCGACTTGTGTATTATGTATGTAGTTTACTCCTGCTCTGGTTCTGATGCTTTCTTTCATCTGGCAGAGTTTTTTGTTTTTCAATTTTTTTTTATCAGCATTTGAAATGAAAAGAATTTGAAAAGTTAATGCCAAGAGTCTAGTGGTTAAGGAACACAGTCTCGGCTCCGACAATTTATCTCTCCTTACTTTCCAGCTCCTTATTTTTAAGATGTTAATTTTGAAGCATGTTTGTGTAATCTCTGTGTAACGTCGGTACTTGGTAGGGAGTAGATAGACTTTCCAATGGCCCCACCTTGTATACACTAAAAACCTGTTTTACCTTATTAAATGACCCAGGGTTAAAATTGGCCTCGCCCTTTATCTGCATGGGTTTAAATGGCTTTAATTCCGAATATTAATCTGATTTTGTGTAGTTTATTCACTAATGACTTACATTATTCACTCACTTCGCTTTATGACATTTCATAATGGTTCTAAAGGTAAATTTGCTGTAACTAAGAAAATAAAACTGGCATTACACTGGAAAAATAACCATGTTAAATGAGATAAATGACTTATAATCCCTTGAATAAAGGTTCTTTGTGTTGAATTAGAGTCGGTGTGAGCAAGTTTAAGATGAGATCAAACAGCTCATGCCAATTGAACAAGCATGAAACCCATTTGAAATCAGACAAATTCACTTTTACATTTAAAAATATTTCTTGAAATCTTCACTTGAGACAATACAAACAAAATGTGCTTGTTCCATTGGCAAGTGCTGGGTTGCAGGTGACATCACAGCATTCTAAAGGCCTATATACTATTATATAGAGGAATTATTTAGTTTTTGAGGAAATTTTTGGTCTTGTACAGAGAGATCATGGACCCAGTGACTGATTATATTAATAATAATTTCTAAAATTCATATATTTTCTTTTTAGCTACGACTTGTGAAAGTGTAATGCTGTGAATAAGAAAAACTGGCTCTTCTTGCCTCCCGTTGGGTCCGATGACATCATCACATACTAGAACCTGCAACCCAGCAATAAGAGGTTTTATCTGATCTAAGACCAGACCAGATCTACTCAAACTTTAATTATTTAATTTAATTTAAGTAATTTTAGGTCATTTCTTCTTTGAGAGGATTTTTCTTTTTCCAGTGTAGGACATGTGCAATTTTCTAACCCCATTGGCAAAGAAGTTAACTAGAAACAATGTGTTGAAAAACAAGTCAGAAACATCCCGGGAAAAGTCAAATAAATCCCAGTCAATGCTCAACTAAGTGAACTGAACAAAACAATCCAAATTCAGAATAATATTCTGAATTTAAACTGATTTGTTTTTTTGCGGTGTAACTGGTTATTGTCCTAACCTTGGGGGAGTATCTTGCCATTGTGCCCATGTCGTCGTGGTTTCCAAATCTCTTGGAAGCTGGTATTGCATTTTTTTGAATATAAAATCCTCACCTATGACGCAGAAAGGCTTCCTGGCGAATCGCAGCCTGCCCTGCCATCCTCTGTAGCGGCAGCAGCATCCGGCCGACCAAATCCGGATTATGTACTCCAAACCAAACACCACGATCATCACAAACTCCTGCATAAAACACAAACAAAGGCAATGAAATACATTAGTAGTTACTGCTATGGTTTCATTTTAATGGACCCACTCTGCCCTCATTAGTATTCAAATTCTGTGATGAGCAAAGAAAATACGTATATGTCACTTGTTTGCAATAATAAAGCCCTGTTTAAAGCTACAGGACTCTTACAGACTTTTACAGATGCCACTCAAGTCTAATGACACAATGAGTAATAGTTTTTATAATGGCTGATGTGTTCAATAGTGAAGTGCAAGAGTGACAGCTAATCTACTAATGAGTAGTCAGTAATTACAGCTAAGTGGTCCTATTTTTGATGTGATATAGATGGACTTTCACCAGAGCAGGCGTTATCGTGTCAGGTTTCCAATAAAGTCCAGAGTCAAACAGTTTATTAACAGATAGTATTGGCTTATTGTGTTTTTAACTGCGATTTTCAGCATTTCATCAAATAACCAAATAAGGATTGGGTCCACAAAGTCCTTTCAACTGGCAACAATTGTGCCTTTGTGACATAAAAGCTGTATATTTTCCCTATAGTGGAATACGTTTTGCTTTGTCCTTCAAGATATTGCCAAAAGCGGACCTTTGTGTGCCGTGCCTCTAATCATACTGCCCTTTTATCGATTGTGAACTAGCAGCGAGTTAGTGTTTTTTTTTTTACTGTGCTCCAGGAAAGTTGTGAAACATGCTCATAAACTGATTCCTGTGAAGAATTTAGAATTTGGCTTTAGGAAAGTTAGGAATGAGTTTGGACGACAACTAGTGAATTTTTAAATGACTCATTCCCTCTTTCATTGTTGGAAAACAAAACAAAAATGTGGTCTTAAATAACACACCTTTTTCAGTTCTATTGTTTTCCTCTGTTTCCTCTGACAGCAAAGATAGTGAAGAGAGAGTGAAGAGAGTGATTAGACATTAACCAAAGTCTCAGTTTACCATCTGCATTTTGGCAGTTAACCTGAACCCAGCACATTTTCTCCAGTTTGGCTTTATCCAACGATAAAAACAAGAAGAAAACAAGGATGAAAACGCAACAAAAAAACGCCAATAAGTGTTGAACAGGTGACAAAAAAGTGACTAAAAAGCCACAAAATGCAGCCAAAAAGTGAAAAAAAAATAAAAATAAAAAATAAAAAAAAAGTGCCAAAAATGAGATGAAATAGAAAGTGGAAAAAATAATGACAACACGGTAACAACGCGAGGAAAATGATAAGTTTTGTGGGTCTTAGCTTTCAAATGAGGCGTCGCACTGGCCTATAGCCAAAGTGGAGAAAGTGGATTCGGTTCAGGTGGGTATAAGAGGTTAAAGGGACCAACACTATGTGTCCAAAGAATGAGATAGGGCTGATGACCTGAACCTCCTGAATGACCAGGTTATCCCATCAATGGATTTCTTCTTCCCTGATGGCATAGGCATATTCCAAGATGACGATGCCAGGATTCATGTGGGTCACATTGTGAAAGAGCGGTTCAGGGAGCATGAGATCATTTTCATTGGATTGGCCACAGAGTTCAGATCTTAACCCCATTGAGAATCTTTGGGATGTGCTGGAGAAGGCTTTACGCAGTGGTCACACTCTCCCATCATGAAATATAAGCTCTCCCTGGATATTTTGACATGGCAGAACCTTACTGAAACAATGCCACAGCGGATGTGCTGTAATTAAGCTTCTGCGCAAATTCAACCTGGAAGACCTACCTGCACCTCATCACCAGCAGCTAGGCCTGTTATGATAACAAATTTGAAGTTTGATATGGCTATGGATATAGGCAGGAAAATATGGTGATAAACAATATTATTGACTAATGATGCTAGATACTGTAAACTCCCAGGCATAAAAATGACAGTGAACCTTTGATCATCATATCCTAAAATACCACACAAGCTGCAATATACATGAAATGTTAGGAAACTTGATTTGGTTCAGTTAAAAATCCAAGTTTTACGAAGAAAGAATAGGGGGTAAATGCTCAAAAGTTTTTTATTGAACAAAGTCGATATAGAATTTATCGTGACAGCCCTACCGGCAGCCCTTCACCAATCATCCAATCACAGTCCCATCTGAAGCCGCACCTTCACTACAGCCAATCACCTATCAATTATTCATCATCTCCATATATTTCATATCGTTAATGTCATCTTCCGCCGGAGTCGGAGCTCCAACTACGATTCATGTCCAATAAAACTGTCCTAATGCCACTCTGTTTCTGTGAGTCCTTTCAGGTTGGGAATCAATCAAATGAAATATCAGAGCTGAATTTTTTTTTTCCCCCTGGTCAGGCAGTGTTTTTGTACACGGGCTCTTAAGAATGTTACGCTGGCAACCGATAGCCATTTACCTGATCATTTATTAGAGAAATATACACTTTAAAACAGAGAAAAGTATAACTTTCCCAGGACCTTTAGGACATTTGTTTGGCTTTGTTCGAGTAGTTTCCACCACTTATCCTGGGCGTGCGCTCTGGACAGTGGTTGAGCTATGACAGATTCACACTCACATTAATTCCTATTGTGTATTTAGTCTTACATTTTGGCCTCTGAAAATCCCGGGTTTGACATTTCGGCTAATGACCTACAATGATGTAAAACAACGTAGCTGAGAAACGTCTTAAATGCTTGGTTTGGAAACATGGGCCCGGGTTTGTATAGGAAGTGGTTTTGGCCGCGCTGCCGTCCAGTTTCTTACCAGAATGAGCAGGCTGTAGGAGGAGCTGTCCTGGTGGGCCGGGATAGTGGAGAACACGGACAGGACCAGGCAGCTGAACACCAGGATAAACCTACAACAAGCAAAGGAAAGAAAAAGGGAATAATGTCACAAAAACAGCAGATCCAAAGCTCCTCAAAACAACCTTAGCAGCAGAGGCTTTTGTGCCAGTTTCAAGCCTTCATTAACGGGGTGGTTTTTCCTGAAATCTTGGATCAAATACTCAAATGTGGGACAAATCCAAACAATTTTCCATTTGGTTGCACACACATTATCCATGGGGTCTCAGGCAATGATAAATAAGGATATGTTGCCTTATTCAAACCAAATATCACTAAACAGTACCTCTTGAATGATCTGACAAGTTGTGGACAAAACAGGAAAAGGTCACGTAATATCCATTAATAGAAAGTCATTGATTTGATCATTTTGTACAATTTGTAGCAGCCTCAAGCCTAAAATTTGCAAAGTTACAGAGGACGTCTATCTCTGTGCAGTAAACACATTCTGGCAACTGCAAAGGGAAAAGCTTGGAAAGAAGGTGACTTAAAGCAGAACTAAGTAACTAAGTAAATACGGCGCTGATAGAAAAGACAAAGGGAGAGAGGGATATTGTACATCCAATTACACAATGGAGATATTTTTTTTCACTCAAACTTGGGTGTAACTACTGTTGAAGTGGCGCTAGCCCGCAGCTAGCTTTGCCCGTTAGCCTGTTAGCTTCTTCTTCGTGATTCCATTAGTGTGTATTGGGGCTGCTCAGTTGCAAGTGTGGTTTTCTGCCAGAGACACCATGAAAGACCCCCCAATCATCCCATTAACACTTGTATTACGGATTTTTAATATTAAGGATTTATTCAGGTAAACAAGTTACTTAGTACTGCTTTAAATCATGCAAAATCGACTTTCTTGAGGTTTAAACCATGCTTTAATGTTTGACAAAGATGGACCTGGACTAGTATTTCACAACATTCATGTAGTTTTGAGTAATCCTTGGACAAAGCTGTTAAATTTAGCTGTTTCTTCTTCTACGGTGTCAGCACTTCGTTCTGTACTTCCTGATTACAATTGTGTCATTGTTCAAACCCAAAAACTGTCTTCCACATTTACAAAGCCTGACATGATTGATTTTGAGACGTTCCATTCTCAAAGTGTTTATCACGCACTGCTGGAGCTGCTAGCCACACCGTACGTCCAACCTGGAAGTCATGTCTTCAGAAAATGATTCCTATAGCTGCCAGCAGGAGGAGCCCCAGTCAAGATTTTCACCAGCTCTTGCCTGCATTTCATTGTTGCCATTTAATTCTTACAGAGATGCATTTTCAAATTATAAAGCATAAAATATCAACACTGAGGCACTCAAAATCATGTCTATTTTTAAGCTCCATAAGCATGACAAGTCCACTTTAAAGCCTGGGGGACAGACTTTCTGCCTCACTCACTGTACTGTACAATAACGAAAAATCAAGATGTGCAGAAATGAGCTGAGGCAGTTCACGGTTTAAACTACCTTTCATGGTTTGAAAACAGGAAAAATCAGGTAACCACAGCTTTAAACAAAAGGTCAGCAGTACATCTGTTGGTCTTTTAACTAAGGCCCTGACCTATAAGAAACTATATTCCATAACATCACAATGAATCCGTTCTTCTTCCAAACATGGTGTAACAGTGATTTTTCCCTTGTCACAATCTCTTGAATCCACCGAAGGAAAAGTATAGAGGACAAACAAGCTGGCAGCCCCATCACACAACTTATTTCCTCTTCGCAGTGAACCAGAACTGTGGACTATTATCCCATTTCCTCAGATATCAATGTAATCATACTTATTTGTGCAACATGATTTGTATGAAACAGGCAGTCAAACAGCAGCGATTGGAAAACACGCAGCATACAAGCATTTCCATATCGGGAGCAGGGCCGTCTCGAGCCAGGAAAGATCGGAGCTTGTCTTTTCCGCAACTGTTTTTTCCATCATTTAAATCTTCCCAAAACAGATCTAAGTCTAAAACACGCAGGGTTTTCGGGGTTATGATGACGGCTGACGCTTAATGGTAAAAAAAGGCATCTGTGTTTTATTATCTCAGATCGCTCTTAAACCCTGTGAAGAAACGGCGTGTGGAGCATTTCACTGCTGTCCAAGGAAACGCACTGTGGGCTGACAGGGATTTCCGATTCATGTTTGGCATTATTTTCATCTACTCTAGGTTTTTTTTTGTCACTAAAAGGAGATCTGTGCTCTGCCTTTATTTTATCTTTATATATTATGAACATTAAAGGGCTATTTCAGGATTTGACATAGGGCCTCATTTCCTAGTTATCCAGAGTGTTGCTGATTTCTGGAGATATTTTCTTTGTTATTCATGCAGTTCTTATATTTGAAGAGTTAAGTGGCGCTAGGCTAGTGCTAGGCTAGCACATTTCTATGGTATCAGCTAGCCTGCATTAAAAACAGTCTGACCCGCTCCACAGTGCACCTGAGGCCAGATTAACCATATAAATGTCTGTGTCCATAAAATAATTTTTGGAATATAACTGACCTTGCATGACATGAATGATCGCATTTTGAGGGACTATTTTCTTGCAGAACACTCCGCCGCTGCATAGCTTATACGACCACAAAGCTGATGCTGCTCAAATATAAGTTCTTTTAAATGCAAACTGGTTAAAATGACTCTATTCACACATACATTTACATATGGTTAGTCTGGTGTTATCAGTGATTTGCCTCAGGTGCACTGTGGAGCGTGTCAGACTGTTTTTAATGCGGGCTAGCTGATACCATAGAAATGTATTAGCCTGGTACAAGCCTAGCGCCACGTAACTCTCCAAACAGAAGAACTGCATAAAAATGACACACAAAAAAATATCTCCAGAAACTAGCAACACTCTGGATAACTAGGAAATTAAATTGCTTTAATGCAATACCCGCTCATATTGTCGGATCAAGCGATGTAATGAATGAAAAAAACAGATGCACTTTAAGCACAATCAACATGTAGAATCCTGAACTACTCTTTCACTTCACCATCATATTCATGGCATTTTTAATAAACCTGATGGCTGTCAACAAACATTAATCAAAGCTCTTTAGCTGGAACACAAATCCTTCCATTTCAATAAGAGCCTTATCTAACAAACATACTCATGGCATTTGCATCAAAGAAAGGTGACGCAGCTCTAATTACACCATTAAGCTGACAAATTCAACAATAAGGCCAGCACCATCAAGTATACTTCCACTGTGAATGAGTGACATTTAATATGCAAAACAGGCATCATTTGGCAAAGAGTCCTCCAATGAGATCCCTGTTTGAGGACGACAATATGCTACAAGCTAACAGCTAGGCACTCAAATTCAAATCACTGTACTTCTCCTACCACTTTATAATCTTTGAGTATTGTGTTCGTTTGTGAAGTTCTGGCTCCACACAATGCAGGCCTCGCATGCACAGCTGCACTGACAGCAGAGCCCCGGTGCCAGACTGCCCCAACCTTTGTGACCCTCTGCCCTGTCTCAAAGGAAGTCCCGCAGCGTGACAACTGCGCTCTGTGATGGTTAGCTGTAGCCTCCGAGCGTCTCTGTGTGAAACTGGTGGGTGTGCGGATTGGATTAGTGTCCCGCTGCCCGCATTACAGCACAGTACAGTGTATAAGGGCTAAAGAGGCACGACCCCGGCATGACCCGTCCTAACGTCAGAGGGGCAAATCATGGGGTCACCGTTTTCCACGGCCTGGTTATGTCATCATCGCTGGGCCTGTGTGTCCCGCTGCTGCTGCTCTCAGTAAAGCAAAGAGGATCCAAGTGAAAAAATAAGTTGGAGGCTTGCTCTGTGTTGACGCAACTGAAGATTTGGCTAATGCGAGTTTGATTTGACAGTTTTACTGAAGTCCAAAAGAAAAGTGGTTTTGTATTTCTGTGTTTTTCCACAGAGAGATCTCAATGCTGCAGATAAAGGCCGCAAACATAGACCACACAAATAGTTTATATATTTTTTTAAGGTGATTTAGGCAGGAAAACTTTTTAAGGCAACTACAGAGAAGGGCTTTGTTTGACATGACAGCAGTCTCTACATTTGATGAACCCATTATGCCAACACAGCATGCACTGGTCTCTCTTTGTTCACAAAACAATACCGATTATTATTTTCACAGCACTTTTCAAAACAAAGTTACAAAGTGCTTTCTATCAGGTGAAGACAGAATGAAAAGCTCTACTTACAATTAAGCTCTACTTACAATCACATCTGTCAAAGAGAGACAAATATCATTCATCAACTTTACACAACACCAGTCAATTTCGGACTATGTACAACACATATTAAATTCATTTAAAAGCGCTGCCCCCTAAAGGCCATCATTATACACCTCAAAAATCCCCAGTACATAATAGACTTCACGGGAACAGGAGAAGAGCACAGTGCCAGTGCTGACAGGTTTGACTGCTCAACAATCACTCTTTTATTTAGTTCACAGGTAAAAGCAGCCTAGTCTGTAAGGAGATAAAACAACCACACTGAAATATGAATATGCAGATATCAGTGAGATTTTATAAACTGGCAGAAGTTTTAGGTTTCCTCTGTTGACAAAGATTTCAATACGGCTCGCTTGATCGGAGGGAAACATCTCGTGACAGGCATTGTGGAACCGTCAAGCTCCTTGTCAGTGGCGCACACCTACGCCTCTCGCACTTACAAGGTTGTCAGGCCCAAAATTATTATGACAATCAATTTCCTTCATCCATAGAGTAAGTCTGGAATGCATTTCCTTTCAAGGGGGCCGAGAAAAGGCAGCGAGAAGCCTGTGACAGAAACGTCCATTTGGCAATCAAATAAGTCGGCTAATTAATGTGCAACTGGGCTCGGTCTATGTCCATAGAGCTCACAGGAGGTGGGACTGATTATATTAGAACAATCACTCTTAACCAAGACTGAGCGATCTGGGAGAATATCAAATTATGTAATTATGTCGACTGCCGTTTTAAAATCAGAGTTAATGTGCTGCTGGAGATAGATATAGAAAGCTTAACGGACGGACAGATGGAGTTTGGACCAAAACAAAAATTACAAATTCACATGCTCACTCACACACTTTGTGGTTTTTACCCTCTTAACCCCCACATAAACCGAGCAAAAACGTGCCACTAAAAGCTACATTTAAAAAAACACACGACAAAAACACACGACTAAAGAGTGGTGAAAAACCGACAAAAAAGAGAGACAAAAAATTCACAAAAATGCAAAATTGCGATGAAAAAGTGACCAAAGCACGACAAAAAAAAAACTACGAAAACACAACAAAAATGCTTAAAGGAGCTACCCTAGATTTTTTTAATTTTCTGTATTGGAATAAAAATTTGTTTTGTCCTTATATGGTAAAAGCAGATATTTATCCAAAAAACACTGGTTTTAAAGCCTTTTAAACAGTCATACAATGTCAGGCTAGTAGGCATTTTTTACAGTGAAGTGGCAGTTTTCCTGAAAGTTGAGAAACCTGGTTTAAACTCAGTCCCTGTGACAAATGTTGATGTTGTAAATGACAAGAAGGAAAGTTTGAGATGAGTTTGGACCAGAAAATAGCAATTTGAAATTTGAGCGACCCTGTTTCTTTGTACAATCAGGTATAGCTCCTTTAAAATACAATATAGGTACATATTTGTGTTCTGAAACTAGTATAGAATACTCAGAAAGGATTGTACTTTGTTTATTTAATGTAAATGTAAAAGAAATATATAACTGTAGCATCAGGAATTGCAAATGTAATGTACATGAACAAGGGGTCGGCACTTATAAGCTTTTGCTTCAGTCGACTCCCTTTGAGCTTCCATTAACTGTATGATTGTGAAACTCTGGAGAAAGAGAAAATGTTAATTGCTCAAATAAACTACACAAACTCAAACAAACTCAAACTCAAAAGATGCGACAAAAAAGTTCAGATCAATTTTGAAGGCCTTAGCTTTCAAATAAGGCGTGACACTGGCCTAGAGGCTGAAAGATTTGGGTAAACTGGAGAAAATACACTTGCTTAAGGCAGGTGGTAAAAGGTTAAACAGAAAAATAATAATAAATAAGGTAAATGTTTTAGATAAATGTCATCAAACACATCAGCGTCTTAAAATACATCACCACATCAAGGTGGCTCGATTTCAGGCACACATGCTTTCAGCCTCGGCATTGTGAGAGGAACTCCCAGCCCTAATCATTTAGAAATCAATAAACAATAAATACAGTTGAAGAACACGTGGGGAAGCTGCTCGACAAACAAGGACTCACTCGCCTTTCTCCGCAGACCACATGAAGACGGAATGTTTTGAAAGAAGAGGTTCAGTTTTACCCAAATCTAAAAGCTCCTTGACTGGAGAACTGGAGCTTTTCTAATCAAATTCTTTAAGCGTTTTCGTCATGTTTTTGTCTCTTTTTCAATCTCTTATTTTGTCATGTTTTTTCATAGGGTTTTTTGTCATGTTTTTCTTGCTTTTTCTTTTTTTTTTTCCCATTTCTTTTTTGCCGCTTTTTTGTTGTGTTTATGTCAGTTTTTCATCGCATTTTTGTTTCTCTTTTGTGGCTTTTTCATCACTCTTTAATCATGTTTTTGTCGCTTTTTTTATTGTTGTCATTGTTGCTTTTTTTATTTTTTTGACGCTTTTCGCAAGAAACATTTAGATTTGGTTAAAGCGAGAGAGAAAATGTGTTCGGTTCAGGTGGGGGTAGTACTACAATCCTTCTTCACCTTCCTAACTGCTTCTGCATTAGCACTTACACTACACACTTCAATAAAGAGACATATGTCCTTCTGGCTGCTGCTTACCTCCTATATCTGCATAATTTGATCGATTTGTTTGAAAAATGATGCTGCGACGCTAATCGCCAACACCAGCGCACTGTACTGCTCCACTGTAAATCAGCATCTGTCATTATTGCCTGCCTCTCTTCCAGCGCTGATGTAGACAGATGTAGGCAGTTGTGGGAGGCCGGCCTCACATTACCCCATAAAAGCACAGCATTTGTGTAAACATTACTCTGGTCATGACGGTAATTAAATCACAATCCGCAGACGGGCCAACGCTGCCGTAATGATGCTGATCTGATGCTGATCTGATTGACTTGCCTCGCGTCAAAGGAAGTGTTCATTCATGACGTGCGGGAGATGCTGTCCATGGTCCTGAAAGCTAAATCTGTTTTGAGCCTTTTGATGAGAGACCGGCGTCGTCTCCGATCATTAACACTTCCCCGCAGAGAAAACCCCGAGGGGACAGGCAGAAGGTTGTGAGTAAGTAATTAGATATTCAATTTGAGACGCTTGTACAAAACCTGCTGAGCTGAGCGGCCGTAAATGCGCAACAGCATTAGATTCCCACTGGATTGTGTGGGGTTTTAAGTTATGCAGGTTATTAGCCAGGCCTTATGCTACGTGTGCGTCAAAATCAACACCTGGCAATCTGTCTTTCTCCGCACATCTGGTGAGGCCTACGTGGATTAGCAAGAACGTAAATCTTAGCTCATTTTTGTTATTGGAAATCCAGAAAACAACACAACCATTAAGGATACTTGTGTGACAAAAGTAAAGGAAATCAAAGTCAAAAGAAGTCCGAGGCACCCGGTAATGGACAGCCTACGCGTTTAGACGCAGCCAGCAATTAATCATGTTTGCTGTCTTTTAGCAATTGCGTAATAATAACCATTCTGAAAGGTTACAGTAAGTATATTGCACAGTTTTCATGTAAAGTCAGGAATAAGTTTGGACCAAAAGTAACAATTCAAAACTGAAACGCAGTGGATGCACTTTATATTTCTCAAACGTATAAAAATCTGACCTTTGTTCCATCCTTCAGTGCCACTGCGGCAACCTGCAGTGGGCAATAGGGATGTGCGGATCGATTCCATAGTATTGGTCTGTGTCAAAACACCCCCAAAGCAGGATAGGAGCTGCAAGATTATGTTCTGTTTGGATTTAAAGCAGTACTAAGCAACTTGTGCCCCTAGAGGCCATAAGCGCCACTGCAGGTGTCTTCGCATGCGACGGTTTTTTACTCATTCAATAAATACTACGCTGACAGACGAAGGGAGAGAGGGATATTGTACATCTAATTACACAATGGAGATAATTTTTTTCACTCAAACTTTGCTGTAGCCCACAGTTAACTTTGCCCGTTAGCCTGTTAGCTTCTTCTTCTTGATTCTATTAGTGTGTATTGGGTCTCCGGGTCGGAGCAGGGGAAGTTGCAAGTGTGATTTTCTGGCCAGAGACACCAGGGGGAGATGAAAGACCCCCCAATCATCCCTTTAACACTTGTATTTCCCACAGAGGGACTACGCAAAGGATTTATTAAAGAGGGGGTATTATGCTTTTTTCAGCCACATAGCACCAGTCTATATCACACTACAATGATGACGAAACCTTCTGTTGGTCTGTCAATGCAGTAAATTAGAATAACTGCCTTGTATAAAATTGCTCTTTCAAAATGGCGTAGCAAATGGCTTGAAATAGGCCTCTGTCTCTTTAAGAACCTCTGACCCTTTCCGACACGCCCCCTCCACACGCTGTCTGTGGCATCACAACAACACTGCGGTCGTGTCTCAACAGTATTGAAACTACGATCGGTGCATTTAATTTTTATTGTTGGAAAGGAGCTACTGTTTATCACTTTGTGAACAATGGCCACACAGGATATGATTTGGAAACGAACCTTCCACACCGGACGCTTGGAAGAGGCTCTTGCCTGAAAAATAACTGCTGTTTGGAGGCTCTCTCTTTGCATCTGCCATGCCCTATGGATCTCTAACTATACCCCCATGGACGACACCAGGATCTGCACGAGCCCATACGATTCAAAAGACGGACATTATCTGTGCAAGTGGACAATGTTTTTTCGAGGTTACCCCGTTAGCTTGTTATAATCGACTACAGCTCATTGTTGATGAAAAGTCTGCAATAAACCACAAATGTGTAAAGCCAGGCTCATTGTGTGATCATCGTAAAGGCTGCTTCGAGTAGTTGCTGCTTTATTGACATTATTTGTGCATAATATGCTGCCTGTTTTCAATGAATGTTGTGAAGGTGAAGGTTGTTAGCTTGGCGCGGCTAATAGTGCCTTAGCTCCGGGAGAAAACCACTCGGCTACGACTCACTGTAGATGAAATGTGAGCAATAAACTACAAAATCAACAAGCCAGGCTCCGTGTGTGATCGTCATATAGGCTGCTTCAAGCAGTTGCCTGTTTTAGTGACGTTTTCAATGCATAATATGCTGCTTGTATTCAGTGAATTTTCCCGTTAGCTTATCGCGGCTAGCTTGTTAGCTCCGGGAGAAAACCACTCGGCTACGACTCACTGTAGATGAAATGTGAGCAATAAACTACGAAATCAACAAGCCCGGCTCAGTGTGTGATCATCATAAAGGCTGCTTCAAGCAGTTGCCTGTTTTAGTGACGTTTTCAATGCATAATATGCTGCTTGTATTCAGTGAATTTTCCCGTTAGCTTGACGTGGCTAGCTTGTTAGCTCCGGGAGAAAGCCACTCGGCTATGACCCATTGTAGATGAAATGTGAGCAATAAACGTCCAAATCAACAAGCCAGGCTCCGTGTGTGATCATTGTTAAACGGTTCTTTATGTGTGTGGTGGTTATATTGACTTTATGTGTGCATATCTCTCGTTTTCACGTGATGACTCGAGGTTTAGCTTAGCATTAGCTTTCTCCGGAGGCTCTGTGCATCATCAAGGCCCTATATTCCCAGCGCAGAACCAGCCGCTGAAATAAGCGTTCTTGTCACCGGTTTTAATCCTAGGTGTTTCGGTAACAGAAACACTGATGTGTGTCTTTGTAAAGTCTGCTGTGGCTCCGTTTCACAACACATGAAGCTAAACCTCCATGATGACTCTGTTTACGTCTTAGGGCTGGACACTGCAGGGAGGGGGTTCTGCTGAGGGGCAGTGGTTGGTTACTCGGCTGGTGACGAAAGGTTGGAGGCGTATCCTGGAGGTCGAGGGCGTTTCCTGAAGGAATCAGGCGTTTTATCCCTAAAATGGCCGCCATCAGAGTTTTTACAGATTACTCGAAAATACGTGAATGTGCCAAGGCAACACTTCAGGCATGGTTTTAATGAGGGAATGACTTAATAACATGATGTAAAGCTTGAAAAAGTCGATTTTGCATAATACCCCCCCTTTAAGGTAAACAAGTTACTTATAGTACTGTTTTAAATGATCAGTTTTAACTTTGTTTGTGTGATTAAAATGACATTGATATAGTTAATAAACCACTTAAATTGACTTTTAATGTAACTCAAAGCACTTTACAGCAAGGAGCCATCCCCATTCACATTCAAGACAAGAGGGGGGGAAGTGTCTTGCCCAAGGACACAAGGGTGCACCTGCAGTAGCCAGGATTCAAACCCCGAAACTTCTGATCATGAGACGACCTGCTCTACCATCTGCGCACACTGTCCCCAAAATGATTATGATATGACGACTTTATTGCAAACATTGGAAACAAGTGGCAGGTTCGATCAGGTTTGATGATGAACATGTGAGCTGCCTTGAGAAACATCATAAAAGTGACTCTCCTCAAACACAACCAGGCCGGGTTCGCAGGAAGTTTGTGTCTGTTAATGTCACCTCCGTGTTCCTCCCGGTAACTTTACAAGGACACGAGTTGAAAGCAGAACTCCAATAAAAACTTCTGCAGAACTGTAAAAGTGACGCTGACTGTCATTCTGCAAGGTACCCGTTTCCTGTGAAAACTAACAAACCATGAATTTTTTATCATGCATTTGCTTAAAATCTGCCAAACCTTTTGTTATGAAAGCCCTTGCGATTGCACAGGAGCAAAGAAATTTCCTTAGTAGCTGTAAACACAATTAAATCATGAAGTGTCATCGCAGTTGTACAATGACAAGCTGCAAGTCGATCACGTGGTTGTTTCATAATGCTGATTGTGACCTAACGTATTATCTGTATAGACTTCACAGGGAAATATGTCCCGCATTTGACCCATCCCTAAAAGACCCATCTCCAATCCCAGACAATATCTTGGTTAGTGCCTATAGCGAGAGGATCACCCTACTATGCATGTTTTCGGTTGATTTGGAGGAAACCTGAGAGTCCAGAGGAATAGGAGAGTCCAGAGGGGTTGCAGATAGCTAGAGATAAGCTCTAGTAGTAACTATGAACCAGAGACGGGGCATGGCCAAGTTGAGATTAACCCAAAGTTCGGGATTCCTGGTTCCAAATAGTTTCCTGCAGCAAACAAATCACATTATACAAGTATTTAAAGGGCCTATATCATCAAAAAAACATCTTTTTTGGAGCTTTTAACCATGTTGCAATGTTCTTTCCTTATCATAAACCACCCCCAAAGTGTTTTTTGGCTTCATTCATGCATGTCTGAGTAATCCCCATGATTACCGCTCTACCCTCTACCCTCTCATGGTAAAGGACTGGCTTTGACCATCTTAACTAAGATTGCCAAACCAGCTCCATTCAGGAAGTGCCTGACGTCTGTAATGTAATGCAGAATGCAAGCTACTTTTCAGCATGTGTGTCTTAGGGCCTGATTTTAATATCTAAAACAGCTTTTTCTGTTGTGTGAAATGAATAAAAAAAACCTGCCCCTTCAGAGTAAACAAAAATCTTAACACAATCATATTTGCGCCAAAGTTGAGAAAAAAGTGGCTCCTCTGGACACCACCTGTTTTGTTTCCCCCCCTTACCTAAAGATTATGTCTCAGCTGCGAGAGGTGCAGGACTTTATTCAACCTTCCTAACAAGACAAGAACCAGGAAATACGACCATATTAGTCCAGTGCTCCGGTCTTTGCACTGGCTTCCTGTCACTCAGAGAATAGACTTTAAAACAGCTCTGCTTGTGTACAAGTCTTTTCATGGTTTAGCTCCAAAGTACATCTCTGACATGTTAGAGCCGTATGAACCATCTCGGGCCCTGAGAGCTTCAGGGAGGGGTCTCCTGGTGGTTCCCAGAGTCAATAATAAACACGGTGAGGCTGCATTTCAGTTTCATGCTACTAAAATCTGGAACAGTCTTCATGAGGATGTGAGACAGGCCTCAACTCTGACAATGTTCAAATCCAGGCTGAAAACAGTTCTTTTTACCAATGCATATGACTGAAAGTATTTTATCTGCACTCTCGCCTTTTACTGTAATTGATTAATTTTATGTTGATGTTTTTATTGATTCTATTTGTTTTCTTGTATCTATGCAACTGTGAAGCACTTTGAATTGCCTTGTGTATGAATTGTGCTCTACAAATAAACTTGCCTTGCCTTGCCTTGCCTAAAGAAGAGTCCACTCGCCAATAATGGTTGTAAATTCTGTCCGTGATTCAGTGACTAACCAGCCAGAATATGTTTGTATGTGACCGTCAGTTCACCACTGCTTGGTGAACCTTGGTCAGACCAAAGCGGATTGTACGAGTGATTGATTCTTATTACCAGCGCGATTCCCACAATAAAACCACCTGATGGAGAGGCCAGAGCAGTAAGTAAATCAAAACGTGTGCTAAATGATAATGATATTGTGTGCTAGCCATTTATGAGGGCCAACTCCTTATAACTGCATTGTGAAGTATCTTCCTTTATTGCTGTGATAATTTTATTTCTGCTACTGCTAATGTTGCATCAACTCGGAGAGAGGCGGAGTTAACTGAAACCAAGAAAATACTTAAATTTCCTTAAAAAATGAGTACTCCATAGTGGTAGAGTTACAATATATCATATAAATGCCCTTAGTTTACTTTCGAATGGCTAAAATAGCATGATGTAGGCCCTTTAAGTGCTTATGTCACTTTTTACACATTCACAATCAACAGCAGGTTTTACTGGTCTGCATTTGTTGCTTTACACTCACCGCAGTGGCCTTGCAGCATTTTTCAGGTCCAGGCTGCCGCACACGTGTTGCTTCAAAGGCTCTACATGTTAAAAGCCCCTGCACTGTCAGAAAGCCAAAGATAAACCATGTCACTCCCCCTCTAAATCTCTGAAAATGCACAGAACCGTGTGTATCCTAAGCCTCCTTTCCCCTTTCTTTATTGTGCCAGGCTCTGGTGGAGGGTTAAAACTGCCTCTGCTCCTCTCTTACTCTGATTTTATGCACGTTTCCCTGGAGATGGTGGATGAATAAGCCGAACAGGCAAAGTGAGAGGGGGATTACAGCGGGGTAAATGATGCAGCGATGGAAGCCGTGAACTGGATGGATGTAAAGATTTTCATGACGTCTGAATTTTTGATGCTGCGCCGTGTTTGAGATATTCTGCTGGAAGAAAGAGGATGCTGTTAAGGATGCTGGAACATGTAGGGGGAGGAAAATACTTACATTTTTAAACTCCGTACAGTCCCTTTAAATACAGTATGATGCAGTATTTCACCCAAGATCAATTTTCAGTCAAAGTCAAAAGATATTGGGCTGCATAATCTAGCCTTTTCCCAACAGCCATTTCTAAGCTAAATAGTCACATGGCCTTATGACTAATTACAAATATGTATTACTGTACTTTTTGAATCAGTTTGTATTTTTATATTTTGTGTTTTAAAGCAGAACTAAGTAACTCATGCTCCTAGAGGCCATCAGCGCCACAGCAGGTGTCGTAGCATGTTACGGTTTTTAACTCATTAATTGTCCGTGAGAGTAAATACTACACTGACAGAAAAGACAAAGGGAGAGAGGGATATTGTACATACAATTACACAATAGGGAGATTTTTTTCCCCCCTCAAACGTGGCTGTATATACTGCTTAAGTGACGCTAGCCCGAAGTTAGCTTTACCCGTTAGCCTGTTAGCTTCTTCTTCGTGATTCCACTAGTGTGCATTGGGACCTCCAACCCAATGTAGGGAAAGTTGCAAATTGTGTTTTTTATGGCCAGAGACACCAGGGGGAGATGAAAGACCCCGCAATCATCCCATCAGCACTTGTATCACCCCCAGAGGGACTACGAAAAGGATTTATTAAGGTAAACAAGTTGCTTAGTTCTGCTTTAAAGCATCTATACCTCATGCCTCAAACTAACTTTCTGAGAGAGTTATAAAGTTGATTCTGATTCTAATAATAAAGCTAATGAGACAACAAGGACACCCAGGTTAGTGTTGTCATAATTCTTAAATAAAGAATTTAAAGGACAACCCTTGATACTCGATACCAAAAGGCTAGAACAATAAACATTTGATCATTGTAACTCATTTACTGGACGCTGAAAACAGGGCAGTTGCTTCACATTGTGGCTGTTCAATGATTGTCCTTCGTCTGGGATCAACTTGAAACCTGTGTCCAGTTCCCGCGTTCAGTCCGGATGGGAAAAACCGAAATCCTGAACGAAAAGTCGAACTGCTCAGTGGAGAGGAGGTAGGGGCTGCTCTGCACTTGTCAAACAGGCGGGAGGAAACACGAAAAGTATTGATGCCTTCCTAAAAAACCTGCGAGATTCTATACTATTCTTTGGCATTGTTTAGTATCAGAGTCTCGATTTGCTTGGACTAACCCTGGTCTATTCACATCAAAAACACTCCCACACCAGACGTCTGCTCGTCTGAAAGCTCCATACAACGTCACTCTTCTCAGCGGAGTGGCCATAGCCAAAGCCTATCTCCTCTTTAAAAACATCCGCAGACATTTTTGCCGTAATAAAGAACAGATGCCTCTGAGCAGAACCCGAGTGTGGTGCGTGCTGTCCACTTTTATGCTGTTTACATTGGGTTTGACCAGCCTCAGTCTGGATGTTGTACGGTGGTTTTTGGGGGGATGTTTTGTGGACAGCCTGAATCCGTTTTGCGTCAGTGCGTCTTGTTTTCCTTGTAGGTCAGCAGCACGTGCCTCTGTCTGCGATTTGATTGTAATTCGGTGCAATTGGCGTAGCAGGCATAGGTTTTAATTCAGATGAGCTTAGTTCATTATTAGGGATACAGGTTGCTTTCCAGTTGGTCGTCATGCACTCCATATTTTTCATACTATATAAAAAAATATAGACAATACCTGAAATTAGGGAAGCACTAAACAACAACATATGACAGCATCTTGTAGAGAGATGTAAAACAGAAATATCATTATACATTATAGAATCAGTTGCCCGAAGTGAACATGTATTTTTAAGAGGCTGTGCATGTTGCAACATCGCAATGTAAATATGCAAGAATTAGCCCAGTTAGTTTCATCTGTCCTGGGCAGATCAGAAAAACAACAAATCAGTGAATGAGAAACTCATGTGCTATTCACATGACACAAGTCACCCAGTCAAAAATGCACTGCACAGTTTCTAGTCCACGTCTCTCCAACCCTTTTTTCCCCATGAGCTACTTTCATGAAACAAAATAATCAGAGAGCCACTTATCCATCTGCCTTTGGTGGATTCACTTCATTATTATTCAGTTTTCTTATACTGTATTTACCCAAATGTCTTCAGATTGTGTTCAAAATATTCAGAACAAAAATAAATTTCATCAAAATGGGACCTATTAAACATATTTGGGAATATAGAAAGTGGAGGTACTTGGAAAGCGATGGGAGCAGCTCCTGAGCTACTGGTTGGAAATCCATGCTCTTGTCTCTAGTCAACCAATTTATGCCAAACATTGACTTTCTTGATGTTCCCGTTAAGCAGCTTCGGGGCTAAACAACATTATATGTAGCAAACTCAGTATGAACAGTATAATTTAAAAGATTATACACCATACAAAATACACCATTATACCATACCATAAAATTTGACTGCATGTATTGAACGTTTGTGTTTCACTTACAGATAAATTACTGAAATATGCAATATATAACATGTTCACAAGACGCAACAGTACTTTTAGTCGAGGTCCAAGCCGTTTCTAACTAACACACATAATTTTAAAATTCTAGGCGGAACTGTACCCATCCCTTAAACAACTGCTACAACTTCCAGGTTTACAAACTGAGAATAGTTCACAACGCACAGCATACTCTTTATTCCCAAACAGGTTTCTGCTAAAAGAGTGATGCTGAAATGTATTTCAATTGAGCAAAGGACCTTTAATGATATTGACATTTATCAATCCTTTGGCCCTGCTGAGCCGCCTATTCTCCACATGTTGCTACATATAGTAATGTCATAAATAATATTCTTTTTAGCATGATAATCACTGTCATGAACACTAAAGTCTTGTCTTTTAAACAGCGGTAGGCAAATTGCATTAAGATGAACAAACCTTATTCTTAGTGCAGGAACAGCTTGTTCTCGCCCTGCTCACATTATGTCTCTTTGTCAAACAGTATTTTCCTAATCGCAGTATTTTGCGTCTATTTTTTAAAACCCAGTCAGCACCATTTATGTTTTTCTCCCACCTTTTCTCCATCTGTGCCCAGCAGATAATGACTGTGTAAAGCTGACTGACAGAAGACACTTCCACCTCCACACGAGGCAGAACAAAAAAAACCTAAAAGTTCTTCAACACAAACATGTTATTTTTTTGTTACTTTTACTTTAGTAACTAATAGGCTATAGGCTAAATGAAAACTATCCCTATGGAGAGAGTATTCATTTAATTCAATGGTTCTCAAACCTTTAGTGGCACCTCATAAGATAAAAAAAAGAGTCCAGATCTGAACCCCATTGAGAATCTTTGAGATGGGCTGGAGAAGGCTTTGCACAGTGGTCACACTCTCCCATCTTCAACACAAGATCTTGGTGAAAAATCAATGCAACACTGGATCATTTGACATTACAGAAGCTTATCGAAACGCTGTCGAAGACAAAATGTTAGAGCGTGTGACCTTTATTCTGTGTAGACTGTTTTTCCAGACCACCAGGCCAAGATCAAGATCAAATCAGGACTAGAGTGGATCTGAATTATGTTTAAACTAGGTGTAAACCATGTCTAAACTAGAAAACACAAAATTAAACCCAAATTAGATCATGTCTATTAAATTGATCACTGATTTACAGCAGATAATTGGCCTACTTAACAATTTAAGATAAGAATGTTTTGTAGTTTAGTCTATACATTATTTTACGGGGTGCAGTGGTCAAGCAAGGGGCCCCAAGCAAGAATATCGGTAGGGGGCCCTCAAGTGGCCGCTCGGTGTACTGCACACTGGGAAAGAGGACGTAGTTTGGGCAGGAGTGGGTCACCTGACAACTCCCATAATGCAGTTCAGAGGAGAACAGAAGGCTGAGGTTCACTAGGTCTTGAAGAGTGTTACAATAAACTGGTTTCACAATTAGAAATATAATCTGGTGGAGCCATGAGTAAGTAGTCTGTCCACTTCTCATTATAAGTTAACATTAGGGAACCATGACTCACTAAACAGGGATAAACAGCGCTATGGAGAATCGGTGGAGAGGTGATGCAACTGCATCACCAAAATCATTAGGAAGACTGCGTATATTAAGCGTTTACAGCAGGTTTCTGAATAACAGGTTGGCCCAGGTATTGCCTTTCCTTTTGGCAAGCTACGCCTCTGTAGACAGATTTGTTTTATTGGAGAGTTGAAGGTAGAGACGACTGTACTGACTCGAAAGTTGGTCACTCAAACATTACTCACGCAAGTTCATACTTTTGTCAGCGGGAAATGCAAATGGCTGACGAACAAATTTGACATCAAATCCAAAATGCAATTTTCAATAACACAACTTTGCCATAGGTGTCATGAACTGCCTTGAGTTACCCTGTTTTTGTTTGGTTTGGTTTCTGTTTATGTCCTGGGTGTTTTATTTTGACATGTCTTTTTGGTCTTGTGTGTCTAACTTCCTTCAGGTTAATTACCTGCCCCGCCCTAATGTTTAACCCTTCACCTGTGCCACATTCCCTCATTTATTTCTACCCCTGTGTTTGAGCCCTGTCCTGGGGTTTTTGGTAGTTCTGGTGCTCCTGCTTTATTTTGAGTTTTTTATCAGCGGCTTGTTTGAATGTTTTGATTCTTTATAAAATCAATTTGTTGCAGTCAGCATTTTGAGCCCTTCTTTCCTCATTTACATCTCAACCATGACAGTAGGGCGGCAGTTTTTAGCAAAATGGGTGCCCTCTGAAATGAACACAACATCAAGTCTCCATGGGGTCTTATAAATCAGCATTATGAATAAATTAGCATTATAATTGTTATCACTAAAACAAATATTTGATTTAAGCACGTCTGTCTTTTATCCGGGCATGCAAAATCAGGTCATGTTGATGAAATATTTACAAAACATCTTACAGAGGGACAGGCACACCGGGGCATGAACATAATCCACTACAGTGTGAAATGATGTGCTAATACAAAACGCCAATGCAGGGCGGCAGACAGAGGGAGAGGGCCCACCCACAGAGCACAAGACTTTTCAATTGAGCACATCCAAGAGCGCATAATGAAAACCGAGACTATAGACGCATATTAAAAAACACTTTATAATGCAGTGGGAGATGATGCCGGAGAAATTCGCAACTTCGCCGGCCCATAAAGGCACCGTGGTGAGTTTACTGCCTTCGGTGTCTTATGTGGAGGCATGTAAAGAGGCAGCGCAAATTAAAAGACCATCAGCAGAGCGGCAGGAGCACGTGTAATGGAAAGTTAAAGGGGAAAAACGCAACAATCGTAACTTCGTAAAGGAATCAAATCGCAGTGAGGGGACGCCCGCTGGTAATGAAGTCATTTGAGAGGCGCAATCGGCTGTATTTACTTTGTTTGTACTGCAAATTGGTACTACAAACGCTATCTGCGAGTTAACGGGGATGCAGTACTCCTTCATAAGCAGATGTTTGTAATTACATATTCTAGTTTGATACATTTTGCAATTAGTCGGAATGTAGATGCTGAACTGTATCTTCATTCATGTCTAATTATCGGTTTAGAAATTCTTCATATGTGGTACAGTACAAAGAACTTCTGTAAGATTTGTAATTATTAGTTAGTGTGATGTGATGATGCCTGTGATCATAGTTTTACACCAGTGAAGTGGCAATTTTATGAAGAAAAGTAGAAAAAAGATGACGTTTTTATTTTGTGAAACATATGTGACGGAGGCAGAACTGCATAATATATTAGTCCGGTTCACTGTGTTTAGATTTTTTTTTTTGTGGTATCGAGTATATAGAAACTATATATTTTTGGAAACCTTGTGGTATAAGCAATGAGAAAAACAAAGTTTCCATTTGCCTTTGTAATTTTGTAAAATTGTGCAATTATACAACTTTTTTTATTAGAGTAAATGGGGAGTTCTGGTCATTGCTACGGTAACTCCATGAAACATATGACAAGAGTTTCATTGACTTTTTCTATTGGAACGACCAAATGGAATTTCCCGCCAAATTTTGTAAATTTCCGCCAAACTACGTTTTTTACTCCCCATGTAAATGTTGTTATCGCTATTGTCACACCTTTTTTTTTGTTACATATCAAAGCAAATGGAAACATTGTTTTTCTGATTGCTTATTTAATAAAGTTTTCAAAAATCTATAGTTCATACTCTCCACAAAAATCCAGCGAAATTAAATAGTGAACCGGCCAATTTAGTAAAATTGTGCAATATGCCATTTTCCCATTAGAATAAATGGGGAGTTCTGGTCATCGCTACGGTAACGCCATGAAACATATGACAAGGGTTTCATTGACTTTTTTGATTGGAACGACCAAATGGAATTTTCTGCCAATTTTTTTTTTTTTTTTAATTTACAGAGCAAATGAAAACATTGTTTATCTGATTGCTTATTCAATAAAGTTTAAAAAAAAATGTATAGCTTTGATACTGTCCACAAAAATCCAGCAAAATTACATAGTGAACCGGACAATTATACCAAGGATAGAACTGGGACTGGCCCATCTTAAAGACGGAGGTGTTAGTTAGTAGTTTTTTGCATGGTTTTAGCCATAATCTCAAGCACTTCTGAATCACTGTCTCACACTTTGTTGGCTAGAAAATGCAATGTTGATCTAAAGCAGCTAAATTAAATATTCCGTAGTTTCACTCAAAGATTTTGACGCGATCTCTCCGTAAGCTTTAATCTTATCTTAGACAAAAAATACTTTAGAGTTCTTGAAATATTGGAAGTTGTCGTGATTTTGAGTAGGTCTGGACTATCATCAATTCAAACAAATTTCACGTCATTTATTTAGGATCCTCTTTCTCCTTCAAACAGAGCAATGAAGAGAAAAAAGGGAGTGGAGTCTGTACAGCACAAAAAAATCAAGCCACAGAAAATTGAGTTAACTCTGTGAAACTGGAAGTCAAAGCTCCAGTCCGAGCTCATACAATCATTTTACACATTTCCTTCACATGTACAAGAAACATCTGTTCAATCACGCTCTCACGCGGCCAACAGGGTGAAGCTAATTTAACTGTAAGGCTCTCAGCTCCAGTGCGTGTGATTCTATAAATGACTGAAGTGGGCATTGACTTAAATCACATCCACCTACAAAGACAGGCACCCGTTTCGGAGTAATATTTCGAGGGCTCTTAAGGATACGGCTGACAGGATGATCTATTGCAACATTATTTTTTTGGGGGGGACACATATTAAAGAACATTATCCCTGTTGCAAGCCATCAACTCGATTAGGGCTGACCCCATGCTTGCAAAGAACCATCCATCCATCCATCCATTGAAACTGTTATTTCTATTTGATTGCAGTTATATCTAAATCTAAAACCTAAAATGAACTGTAGTTTGATCTTATAGTATATACCCAGAAGCTTCAGGAATGCCCCACTTTCCAAAATCTCCTTCCTCCTGGTTAATCTCCAGCCAGTGCCCGGTCAATACTTGGTCCTGCCCTACTTTGAGTTCCAATCTCACTCAAGTCAAACAAGTATTAATGGATCCAGGTGAGGTCGTAATAAGACACCCAGACGTGAAAAATAGGCGACTGCTGCAGTTTATTTGGAGCCTGTCGTCTGACAACCGTCCAAGGCCAGTGTCGGACAGTTTCTCACCGCGCTCTTTGCTACAGCAAAGTCAAACTCAAATCTAAAAGAGTCAAAATAAAAATGAAAACGCACTCGAAAAGCAACAATAGCGATAAAAAAGTGACAATGAGACGACAAAAAATTGACACCAAAGCAAAGATAAAAACACAACAACAAAAAGCAGTGATTAAATGACAAAATATGTCAAAAACACAGCAAAAAAAACTTATGAAAACACAGCAAAAAAAACTATGAAAACACAACAAAAAAGCGTCAATAGGGCAACGGAGAAAAAACAAGTAAAAAAGCCAAAAAAAGCTTAACAAAAACAACAAAAAAAGCAGTGATAAAGCGACAAATAAGGTTTAAAACACGGCATAAAAACCTAAGAAAACACAACAAAAAGTGACAAAAAAGCATTAAAAAAAAACTGTGGAAAAAGAAAAGAAACTTCAAACACATAACAAAAAAGCTGAAAAAAAGCAACAAAAAAGCAGTAATAAAGCAACAAAAACATGACAAAATAACTGAAAAAGCAACAAAAAAACTCCATCAACAATATGGCAAAAAAGTTCTGTAGGTCTTAGCTTTCAACCGAGGCTGTAAACTCCAGTCAAGAAGCTTTCATATTTGGGTAATGCTGAACTGGAGATACTATGCTGGATTAAAGTGGGGGATAAGACGTTGAATTGCAATTACTATCAATCATAATAAAACAAATTATCTGATATGTGACTTTATCTAAATGTCTAATATTCAGATACTCACTAATTAATGAATCTTTGTCAGACATGTGCTTGATAAAATGCGTAAAACAGCGCGTAATATTACTAATTAAACCACACCATAGCGACAGAGAACACCAACCACTGTAGGGCATGTGTCCCGGGTTAACCCCATCTAAAACTCACATTTGGGAGAGCGAATACCTTTTGAATAAAGTAACATGTGTCCAGATGGCGTCCCGAGCAGCGCCCTGCACTTGTGAGGGACATGGGTAAACACTGTATATGCAGCAGAAACATCGGCGGAAAGAGAAGGTATGAGGCTTCAGCTCATCGGGTCCACGGGGGCCAAATCACAAAGGTCAGCGCCGGACTGAGAACAAGACGTCCGCAAAACTAAACACTGAATCCAAAAAAGCATTCAGTAGCAAAAGTCTATTTGATGAGGCTGTGAGAGCAGGGAGTGTCACTTTCAAAAGACCAAATACAATTGACAAAATAAATGGAAAGACACGCCAAGGCAGTGTTTAACCCTTATGTCATCCTGTGTACATTTTTGTTAGTTGTTACTTCGGGTCTGAAGTCTGAATGTTGAAGGTGCAGCTACACATATGACCTGAGGTGGCAGTAGTGAGTATAAAATGGCCAACTTGTATCTAGGACATAACAGAAAACATATTTTTTGCCCCAATTTTTTTCTTGTTTTCCCAATTCTTCCCCCATCATTTTTTACAAATATGTTCCCTATTTCCCCCCAACTTCCCCCTTTTTTCACACACACACATTGGAGATGAACCCAATATTGTAAAGTTGCAGATCTTTCAAAAATTATTGCTCTGTTTTCTGGTTCTAGATGACAAATATAGGTAGGTATCGGAATAAGTATCGTTCAGGTATCAGTATCGACAACCATGTATCATTAAAGCAGAACAAGTAACTCATGCCCTAAGCGCCACAATGTGATAGCATGTTGCAGTTTTTTACTCATTAATTGTCTGTGAGAGTAAATACTACACTGACAGAAAAGACAAAGGAAGAAATTGATATTGAACATCCAATTACACAATGTAAATCCTTTTTTTCCCCACCCAATCGTGGCTATAAATACTGTGTAAGTAGTTTGTTAGCTTCTTCTTCATGATTCCATTAGTGTGTATTGGGGCCTCCGACCCAGTGCAGGCAGTTGCAATTGTGGTTTTCTGGCCAGAGACACCAGAGGGAGATGAAAGACCCAACAATCATCCCATTAACACTTGTATTAGCCCCAGAGGAACTATGAAAAGGGTTTTTATTAAGGTAAACAAGTTACTTAGTCCTGCTTTAAAGTACTGGTATGGAAAAAAAAGTAGCGGTACCAAGTCATAGCCATAATCAGTACATTCAGTTCCCTCCTCTTTACGTTCACATCATCTCAGTTTGATAATTCAGGCATTATTTTCCAAAAGTAAACGGTTCCTTCCTTAATTTGATCGATGTTTCTCAACGATTTTAACAGTGGATTCGTACTTGAAAACTAAACCACTATATCATTATATTTTACAAGTGACAAATTTATCACCATCATCATCATCAATAGAAAAACAAATGACTATGTTTATTTCTCTTATTGATCCACCTTGATTTTTGATTAAATTTTACTTCATCATATCATAAAATATGGCTTTTGCTATAACGATTCATGAACACTGACAAGGAACAACTTTTTATATAAACCTGAGCTCAGACTAAAAATAAATGCTTTCCCCTCCGGTATCATTTAACGTTAGCCAAAACGCTCCCATTGTGCCGCTCCAAACTCCAAACCAAGAGCTGTTATTTGCGACAGAATTGGCTGTAGACCTGACGATGAAAAAGCCACATGTCAATAATTGAATAAGACCAAAGTTGAGAAAGCAATTCTGAGTATATTTCAAATAATTGCACAGCTCTAGTAAAAAATCGGCCATCCTACTGTCTTATAGCTTTTATTTTTCAACTTGCTGTAAAGTAACATTCTCCATCTCAATATAAAAATAAAAATCCAACTTGTTATTTATGACTAGACGAGCAACAAGTTTTGTGAATATCATAAAAAAAAACACACACATACTGTAGCTCAATACATACAGTGCCTGTGACTATGTTTTTTTTACTTTGTTCCTTTCTACAAAACAGCCTATCTGGAGAGGTAGGACTCTGGCTATTTACTGTGAAAATGTAAATATCTCCAATCCGTCTCAGCTCTTCAGACGTAAGCGGGTCCCAGGAGGAGCCCGATGCCCATAGCAAGGCCGCACCAGCGCAATGAACACGCAACCAGCTCGGCTTATGAATCGAGAAGGAGAGCGATTGCAACAAGATGATTTACATTTTCCATGCAAGATTCAAGAGAAAATCATAAATCTTTTCAACTATGAGCAGCCGCGCTTTGCAATGCCGTGATTTACAGCACTAGGGCTAATGAGTTAATCACGACTAAATCACACCTTGAAGGTTGCTATGAGCAAATTGTGAAGATTACCATAGCTATACCTATATTGTCAAAACAATACAGACAACATATGGACTTTATTTGATCTAATGATCAATAGAGACATGCTGTGAAAGGAATCAGTTATACTTTATCAAATTGTCTCAAATGCCCTTGCACATCTTTGAAAAAATTGTCTTATAGCTACACTTGTCATAAAAAAAACTGTCAATTGCACTTGTGAAATTGTAATCAAGGTTGATTTTTCTCTAATAATTATATTCAGCATTAATACTTACTAAAACACTCAAACACTCAATTTCTATGGGAAAAGCCCAACAGCTTATAATGGGGATCTCGCTCACCCAAGGCTTTCAACATTTCTCCACGTTCTTGATAAGTCACATATTAGATGCATGTTCTTTGGTGCTGAACATTTTGAACAGAATTGGCAAACTTTTAGGTTGATAAAGTTTGAGGACATAATTAAAGTAGTACTAAGTAACTTGTTTACCTTAATGAATCCTTTTCGTGGTCCATGTGGAGGTAATACAAACGTTAATGGGATGATTGGGGGGTCTTTCATCTCCCCCTGGTGTCTCTGGCTGGAAAACCACAATTGCAACTTTCCCTGCTCCGAACCTGAGCCACCAATACAAACTAATGGAATCATGAAGAAGAAGCTAACAGGCTAGATGGTTAAGCTAACTGTGGACTCGCGCCACTTAAACAGTATTTACAGCCAAGTTTGAGTGAAAAGAATGATCTCCATTGTGTAATTGGATGTACAATATCCCTCTGTCCCTTTGTCTTTTCTATCAGTGTAGTAATTACTCTCACGGACAATTAATGAGTAAAAAACTGCAACATGCTACGACACCTGCAGTGGCTCTGAGTTACTTAGTGCTGCTTTAAAGTCATTTTCATTGCAATTGCATAATTGGACAAGCCTCTTTAGTAGCTCTCTTTTGCTTTTGTCAAAAGTACCTCATCATGTAAAAAGGTTGGAGACCCCTGGCTAACAATATGTAAAATTCAAGTGCTTTGTCATTCAGGTGATGTATGTGTTTTGGTCAAGCGATTAATTATGATTAATTGTTAATTGCGATTAATTGTTTGTCTGTGATTAATCGTGAATTAAAGCTTTCACTGTGAGAGCCCTAAATAAACACAATTAGGCATGTCCTCCCAAATCATTCAACCCCACCCAGGATCAAATCAGAATACTTTTTGATAAATGCTGTATTCCCTGCTTCAGGAAAAGAAGTTAATAAGCAGAAATGGTTTTACTCAAAATATCAAGGGAGCGGCAGGATTTTATGCAAACATGATGTTGGGGAAACAGTGAAACACATCAATACTTGGTTCACATTTTGCCCAAACAAATACTGCTGTTTGTTGTGGCAATATTGACGGCATAAAGGACTGAAAAGAGGCTAACACAGGCAGGATTCACGAAGAAGTAGATATAGACCATTTTTATGTTGATAGTTTGGCTCGGGCGTAGCCTAGAACTTGCAACAAAAAGCGCATTACGATGATCCAAACACCCAATAATGGAACAAAGCCTCTCAGACCAAACCGTAAAAATGTGCCCTGTTCCGAATTTATGATGGAATACGTTATAACCTGTGCATCTGTGCCATAGATCTCACCGCCCTCAAAGCCTGCATTAGCACGACTTGACTCCCTCGCGCTTCTTTGGGGCTATAATTATCGGAAAAGTGATAAAGGCGTGATAGATGAGCTCTTGTTGATATGATGAATGGCCATCGGGGAGGGGGGGGGGAACTCTAAAGACTTTTCACAGACTCCATATCTCCAAAGTGACAGGGACCCATAAAGAATACACAAAGTAGCAAGAGATAGGCTTGTAATGAGTCTCTGAAGATTCAGCTCCAGCCGCTGATAATGGCAAAACGCATAAAGCAAGCGGTCTTCAATCACCTGCCTTTGCTCAAACTGTTTCTATCTTTGGCACCTGTGTGGGACAAAAATAGCTCCATGTCTTTTTTCAATATGTATTTATTTATTTATTTATCTGCATATAGCTGCTTTCCTTTGGGTTTAGAGATTATACTTATTTGTGCCAATAGCAGGTTTGAATGCAGAACTCTCTCAGACGACTTGCAACCCTCTCTGCGCTTTCACAACAAATGACAAAGACCCCCCCCAAAAAAAGCCATTTACAGCTGTCTATCCGAGCATATTGACTCCACCTGACAGTTCTATTACGCTTTCCATATCACTCAATCCCCGGTGTGAGATGAGTAGACCATTGAAAACTAACAGCGAACTGCAGCGGGGAAGACATCACCCATTTTGAACTCTTTGAAATCTACCGTAAGACGTAGTAAACCTCAAGCTTCACACACAATATTGTGAATAATCATAGTCATTTTTTTTTTTTACACATGCGGCGAATCAGGACGCCCTTGTTTCTCTGAGCGGCCTGAAAATACAGATAGGCCCTGCTGCGATCGAGATGATGAAACACTAGCGCTGTGAGTTTGGACGTTTTGTTCCCATACGCTGCGTTTTGCTCATGATTTCATTACACCGTCTGGGCTTTTGTACGAGCGCGGGCCCTTTCATTGCGGCACAATGAGGTAGAAGAAAGAAAAACGTACACATTGGTTCTCAGGAGCACAATCAGCGCTGCGCTGTAATATCTGGAGATTTACTTGATTAAGCTCCATAACGAGGAGAAGAGATCCAGTCAGCGGGTTCACGGCACGGCGGTGGTATAGCTGATGAATCCAGGCAAAGGAAAGCCATAAGAGCAAATGGATTGTAATGAAAATGAAGGAGCAAAGGACGACGAGGCGCCATGAGAGGCTCGTTGAAAAGATGGCACCGGATTTCAAAAAGAGACGCTCAATATTCTTGCATAAACACATATCAACCAAGCAAACCTCCCTTACTCAGCCAAAACCTAGAGCGCCCTGAAGAAGCCCCATGGAGGACGGTGAAACATTACGCACTGCATTGTTTTTATTCAATCATTTGTCAGCGTAATGGATTTCCAGCTGATTTCAAGATAGGGCCGCACAATTTGCTGCAAACGAACCTAAATTGCAGTTTGAATTTGAAAGCATGCGGCTCATTTGAGGCAAGCAGTCGTCAATCGCCTGCCCGTTGTTTGAATTTTAGTCAGAGGTTTCATATTAAATGGAAGCCCTTCTCAAACAGTACAGTCTATCCGTATAGATACAGACGGCATCATGTCGCCAAGGGGGAAACACATTTTTTTACTCTTTCTAGCCATTTTCTGGTGAAATATAAATATAAATATTTATCACATACAAATAAAGTCAAGTGTAAATCGGGTCCATATGGATATTTTCTCACAGCAGATTGTTCAGTAGAAGAGAAAAATCGGCAGTCATAGCAAGCGCTAGCTAGCGTTAGCATTAGCACGGTGCTAACACGTAGCATCATGTTAACATACTCAGTTTTTTTTATGCATTTATGGGTTGTTGAACCACTTTGCTTCTCCCCATGTCTTTGTATTTTTATTTAGTAGAAAACTATATTCATAATTTAGCATTTGTTAAAGTAGTTTTAGATTAAGTTTAGATTTTTCTCAAAATTGTTTTCCCCCTAAACTGTTTTCAAACATGACCATATATGGCCGATTTCAGAGATGCCATCTGTATCCAGTGTTGGGGGTAACATATTACAAAAGGAAGGAGTTACAAAAATAAATGACTAAGTAATATAACATATTACTGAGACAAAATACGGGAATATATTACTCATTACAATTAAAGTAACTCAAGTTACAAGTGCATTTTAATGTACGAATGAAAAAACTCCCCCAAATAACATGCATCATGCCAAATCAAGCTGGACACTGGTGTAGTATAAGATCTGCATTTACAAAACACAAGAGAAAAGAAATCTCCTACTGCACTTTTGCTTTGTGACATTTTTGCAATTTTTAGTTTACATTTTGCCAAAAGTCACTGAAACTAGTGTAACTCAGCTACATTTCTGTAGCAGTAATACTTAATACAAACTTATTACATTTTTAAAGCTGTAATCACTAATATATATTAACACTTTTAAGTAACTTGCCCAACACTGTCTGCATTTCAGCTCAGAGATGCTATAGATGCAAAGCCATCGATCTCATGGGAGACACTGGTTAAGGTTGTCCTGACATCCCTCTTTGCTCGTACACTATGGTGCACCTGATTGCTCATGAGAAAGCCATTTTCCGTCAGCCCATGGCGCGGCTCTTCCTGCAGGGCCCCGAGTCTGCGGCGAACAGCACATTCTTTGGCTGCCCGCGGTGTCTCTGCTAAAGGGATTTGTTCAGCTGTTTTCACAGAGTGGCTGCGCTGCAGACCGATGCGTGCGACCAACGGATCTGCACGCTTTTTGTGGTAATTCAAGAGCCAGATAATCACGCTCACTGTTCCCTTCCCCGCGCGACAAGGCCAGTGTGGGCGTTCAGCAATCAAAAACAGAAATCAACAAGAGCACCTTCCAATATTTCACGGCCAAACAATTCATTGTGTTTTTTTAGTAATGATTATAAAGGGCCTTTGAGAGTTTCTCAGACTGTGGCACTGGTGCTCAATATGGTGATTTAACACTGTGAAATTCTTGTTAGGTCCTACTTGCTTTTGTCACAACTTTGTCCTTGGAAAGAGTAAATGATGATTTTATACAATTGTCCTCGTTTGTAAAATGTAAATTGAGTTTCAGGACCAATTTAGTGCTTTTATTCAACAACTGTTCAGGTTCTTGTAGAACAGGGGCGGATCTAGAAAAAAAAAATGGGGTGGGAGGTGGAAAGCGGGGCCAAGGATGATTTCTGGGGTGGCAACACATTTTACAATGTTGAATGTTTATAGCACGTTTTGATTGATCGCAAGGCAATTTTTCCGTTAGATGCAGGCTGAGCCCCCTCAAAATTATACAAAAAAGAAAAAACATTTTGGAGCCACGGGAGTTGGCACCTGGCTCCTTATTAAGCTATAAGTCAATACAATACTTGTCCTACCAGTCTGGCTGACATCAATGGGGTGGCAGCTGGGGTGGCAAGACCTTTACTAGCCACCCCAGTAGATCCGCCCCTGTTGTGGAAGCACATTGCTTAAACTTAGAATGAAATGGAAATGTTTTGTTTTGTTTTAAGGGACTATACGGAGCTTATAAATGGTAAAATCATGTATTTTCCTCCCCCTATATGTTCCAGCAATGTCCTACATTACGCAGCAGCCAGAAATAACAGGACAGACTAGAGATGATCAGCGCTATGTTCATATTGTCGGATGTGCACCATGTCCCAGACACATATCCCTTATAAAAGAGTTACTCCATTTTTCAGATAAAACACACACACACACAAAAAAAACAGGAGTAATGGCTGTTTTTGTTACAGTAACGATAATAATCTTGGTGTAAATTACCACCGCGCCGAAGCCGAGGCCGCGATGAGAGACGGAGAAGACGGAGGGCCCGATGGAAACTTGATATAAATCTGCTACGTTAAAACCTACTCACTTAAAACGCATACATTGGAAATTATGAGGAGTTTTTCGGTGAAGGGTGTGGGGAGGCTGAGGTCGGAGACGGAGCTTCTTTCCATCCATTAGAGGCGAAGCATGAGATCCGCACATAATTCGCTTTCCACATCTTCACCCAATTAAGCGACGCATCCTCATCTTGATCATCATCGGCTGCATGTGTCACGGAGAAGATGGAGGGGGGGAAAAAAGCTCCATTATGCTCTATTGCTGTAAATGACTTGCTCTGAAGAGGGACTGTTTTGTGCATTGTGTTTGGAACTCTAATACAGCAGCTTTCTGTGCATGCAGCAAAACCAAGTCCTTTCACGGTCATGTGTTTGGGGCGGGCATCTGTTATAATTTGATTATTGACCCTTTTTATCGGGAAAGCGCATGTCACTCAACATAAACATTCATGTAAACACGCCATGAGCCAATTTCCATTTGCTGTGCGCTCACAAACTTCACTCACACGCTTATATGTAGCATGTAGTGTGCATAAATGGAGGATTGGATGTGACCCTGAGCAATAAGATTTTTTTTTAAAAAAAATACACATACTATATTTTGGGATGTGTTGCCCAATCTTTATCTTTTACACTAACTTCACCCCAAATCCCCCCGAAAGCTTAATCCTCCAAAATGCTGTTATTTCAAGTCCCCCATTCAACCAAATGTGCAGAAGCCTGTGGGAGTGAAGAAGCAGCGCTGGATATTCTAACTTTAGAGAGATTTAAGTCAAAGATTAATGGAACATTTGGAGATGCAGCATTTGCCGAGAGAGATGGCGCTTCGTGTCGCCGAGTGTTTTAATCGCTCGCTACAAATGAACTCGGAAAAGGTCAGGAGCCGCTCGACGCAAACTTTGCTACTGTCGCCTTAAGTGGGTCTGAAGGAGATTTATACAGCTCAAGAGTCTAAAAGAGGAGCTCGGAGCAGAGACTGTTTATAGATAAAGGTTAGAAATATGGCGCTGAAAAACACAGACGCGTAGGACCGACGGAACGGCAGGAAAATAATGATGCAGCAAAAGGGTATGCATTAAAAGAAAAAAAGTCTAAGCACTCAACATCAACATTTTCTAAACTATTTTGTAGCACCAAGATTTGTTTTATAATAATACATGGCAAAGTGATGGTTGACACATGACTACAGGACAAAGCACAATGCACTTTTTCTTTTTTACCATTATTATTGCCAAAACATTAGTAATTAGTAATTAATGTACAAATTAAAGGTGTACTATGCAACTTTTTACGTAAAAATAAATAAATAAATGTGTGTGTATTAGACCTTTCAGTGAACCAGCTGTTGTATGTGTGGTTATCTTGGTGCCTTCGTTTTCAATCCCGGTGGCTCCTATCAGGATTTATTCTACTTCTACGCTTTTTTAGGGTGTCTGGTATTTTCAGAATGGAATGTACACGTAACCATGGATACAGTTCAATCATTAGTGAACACCTAAAAAATAAACAATTGATCCCGGAGCGTCCTACAGGCCACCGGGATGGCGGGTAAAGGCGCTGTGCTAACCACACAAGCATCCTCTGGGTCACTGAAATGTCAAATATGTATTAATATCAACTCTTCTTTTACTGCACCTTTAAGAAATGTGTATTTTCAATGAATCGTGTTTAAAGGCTTGTGTGAAAATTATGTTATACTGGAGTGGTTTGGAAAGTTACTGTATGTCACTAAGTATGTACATACCAAAATATTGTCAAATATATTACTGTTGTCACTAGGGGCGGGCCATCTTGTATCACATATCGTCATTGCAATAAAACAATATATATATCGGTGTAATGTTTTATATCATAGTGGACGCGATATAATTTATGTTACGCTCAGCTCCATCAGAGCAGCGTAAACACTGACTGTAGAACACGGGGACAGATGCTTAAAAAGTAAAATGTAAAGAAGAATGTAAACTGCTTGAGTAGATCATATTTGAGATTAAATTTGTATTTCTCTTATTTTCTAATTATGATTATGATCGTGAATGATTTTGAAGTAATTTGTCCATTGTCAATTATATCATCATATATATTGTTATCGTGATATTTCTTTTTTATATTGTGATATAGATTTTAGGTCATAGATACAGACGGCACCTTGTCATAGAAGGGGGCGTGGCCTCGCCGAGGGGGAAAATAGAATCTCCCCTCGGCTAACACAATTTTTCACTCCTTTTAGTAATTTTCGGGTGGAATATGAACTTATTCATCACAATAAGGGCAAGTGTAATTCGGGCCCATATGTAGGCTATATTTTCTCACAGCAGATTGTTCTGTAGAACGGCAGAAAAACGGAAAAAAAAATTGCAGTCATAGCAAGCTCTAGCTAGCGTTAGCATTAGCACGATACTAACATGTAGCATCATGTTAGCATTGTCCGTATTTATGTATTTATGGGCTGTTGAAACACTTTTCTCCTCTCCATGTCTTTGTATCTTTATTTTGTAGAAAAATATATTCATAATTCAGCGTTTGTTTAAGTAGTTTTTGAATAATTAAAGAAAGTTTAGATTTTCTAAAAATTGTTTTCCCCCTTAACTGTTTTCAAACATGACCATATATGGTCAGATGTCGTCTGTATCTATATCGCCCTGCCCTTGCTATCAAATTAACCTTGACCTTTACAGCAATACATTTATACATAAGTCATCAAAACTTATTGAGCCGGTATTATTTTATAATCACTTTCCCAAGTACCACAGAATGCACTCCATTTTCATACTATCTTTACACTGTTAAGCCAGGACTGTGGACACTGCATATATAGCAGTGTGTATATATATATATATGCAGGGAAAATGAAGCCAAAATTGCACAAGGTGACACCATTTGAAATAGACTTCTTAGAAAGGAAGAGCCAGGCTTTGTTCATACTAATGAGACCTAAGTAGGTGGTGGAAGTAAATTCGTGGATCTATAGTAGTTCTGACCCTCTCTCAGGAAGAACCAGATTTCAGATAAACCTCCAGCCCGTAAACTAGTCTCTTTGTTTGACTTATGAGCAGAAGCGTCTGATAGGAGATCCTTTACTCCGATGGAAAACTCTTGGACAACTGAGGCCCGGTTACACGGGCGTAAAACGGTGAATTGGAACCTCATTTCAAAATGTTTGCCTCAGTTTCGGTGGCATCACAATGTATTTTAATGACAAGAATCTATCTGCACCCCCTTGAACACACACACCCTCGGTCAGTTTGTTCTGCAGCCGGCGCAACATTTTGACAAATCTTGTATGAAGAAGTGCTTCTCCGATGGAAACAAAAAAAAACACGCAATTGTTCCTCACATCAGTCGTTCGTTGGTGAATTCGTTTTGATCAAAGAAAAGAGCAGAGCCTCAAATCAGTGGCCTTTAGTGTTATTGCCCTAAAGTGCGGAGCGTGGGCGGTGGAGAGCTCACACACAAAAGCAGAGACACATGAAGGTTTTGTCGAGCTACATTTGAAAAACAGTATTCATTTCAGTACAGTGCGATTATTTCTGTCTTTTATCCCGGTGACAATGACATTTATGTCCCCATCTCATGTGTCATTGCCCTTGAACAAGGAATTATAAAGGCATTCATTGCAAAGCGCTAAACATGCAGACAGCCAACAACAATCTTTGCTAATAATAACATATTTCTTTAAAGGGATATTTCAGGATTTTTGACATGGCCTCATTACGTTATCCAGAGTGTTGTTGATTTCTGGAGCTATATATATTTTTAATTCATGCAGTCCTTATGTGAAGACTTAAGTGATGCTAGGCTAGTGCTAGGCTAGCGCATGTCTATGGTAACTAGTAGCCTGCACTGAAAAAACCTCTTCAAAATCATGGGGTAGTCCTCCAAACGTTGCCATATCTGATTTGTAGAAAGCTCCTTTGTGAATTCCAGGTGTAGTAATGTTGTCGGCTGCAGGTAAACAAATTACTGTAGATCCGGTAACTTAGCAGATCACTCCGCCGCTGCGTAGCTTACAACCAGGATGCTGATCCTGCTCAAATATAAGTTTTTTTCAATGCAAAATGGTTATATTAAAACAATTATTCAGTCAACACAGACATTTATATCAGTAGTCTGGTGCTATAAGTGATTTGCCTCAGGTGCACTGACTGTTTTTAATGCAAGCTACTAGTTACCATAGACATGCGCTAGCCTAGCACTAGCCTAGCACCACTAAACTCTTCAAATATAAGGACTGCATGACTTAAAAAAAAAAAAAAAAATCTCCAGAAATCAACAGCACTCTGGATGACTTGGAAATGAAAATGTTCTGAAAAGTCCTGAACTATCCTTTAATAACTTCACAAGTTCAAATAACAATAACAGATGCCACATACAGCGAATACCATAGACACAGGACCTGACTTTGCAAAATCATCACTATTATCAGAAGCTGAAAACCATTACCTATAACTTTATGTTACACCCCATGCTTAACCTGTGCACCTTCCTCTTTACCTTCTGAAAATCATTTATTCATTATAACTTGAGTACAACTGACGTGATCGTGTAAGGATAAAAGAAACGAAAAAACAGGGCAAGTTGTTGCAAGTTGTCTGTAATTCTGATAGTCTTGGAAAACCATGCCAGTATTTCAACAATTTGCTTATGAGTTGTAAGTTTTTTGTTTTAATCTGTTTTATTCTTATTTATGGTAACACTTTACAATACGGGCCGGTAAGTCCTTGGTACTTATGGTGGCACTTACAGTGGTAATTCTAGGTACATATTGTGGTACTTAAAGGATACTATAGTGAGAATTACAAGTTATGTACCACTGTAAGTACCACTGTCATTACTAGTTATTACCACTATAAGTACCACAAACTTACCGGCCCGTAATGTACAATGTTACCGGATTGGATTTTACCTTTATCAAGAGCCTTGTACTGACGGAGAGCCAGTCGGGTAGAACCGTACAGGTAACCCTAAGTGCCCTTTTAGCTGAAACTTCTCCACTTTCCTTGTCAGCAATCTGTGAGCAAACTTCCAGTGGCGTGACGTGCATGTGTGTGTGTGTGTGTCAAATAAAAGTGTCCTTCTCCCTGCATTGGGAGGCTTACTGCTGAAGAGGCAGCCGAGGCTCCTCCGTCCCGCTAACCTCTGCTGATTTCTCCGTTGTAAAGTGCTGCTGACAAACTGCGCTCCCATGAGAGTGCGCACTTGCCCTCACTCTGCCCTGTCGGCTGTTTATCAAACTAACAATGCGGCCATTAAAACGTGACAAATGCCCCGCTACTGTCGGGCCGCAGAAGTCCAACATAATTAAGGGAAAAGGCAGTTTGTTGGGGCTAAAGAACCACAAGTGTCCAATTAAGACGAGAATTTAGTGCAGTATGTCTGAGGTAAAGTGTGAAATGTTTCTTTGAAATGTGCACTGCTAAAACAGCAACGCCGACTCAGTAGCAAAAAGCAAATCTAGAGGGTTTTTTTTAACTATTGATGATACAAACATTTGAACAACAGCAATTTCTCATCTTTATTTATCAAGCAACTACAACTACAAATACAAAGTCATGCAAACTACACTCAAAAGTAGATTCACCAATTGCATTACAAGAAGTGTTGTGCAACATTAGATGAAAGTCTTTCAAAGTTATTGTTATTAACTGCCAATTAACACTGACGGGAAGTCTATATATTTATATTATTATTATTTATAAGATTAGTACAAGCTCCTCATTATTTTTCATCATTTAAATTGCAGAGACAGTTAGAAATACTCTCTATTTGCATACTTTACTGTTGATAATCGAGGATGTTGGGGCGATTCCTCAGTGGGAGACCGTTCATTTATAGGTTGGCAGTTCAATCCTTGACCTTGGGCAAGACACTTCCACTGCCTTGCCTGCAGCGTGTGAACACTGGTGTGTGAATGAGAGTGCGAGTGTAAGGGCAAATGTGGCATGGCGGATTACATGCATGTGTCTCATAATAGACTAGAGCAGTGGTTCCCAAAGTGAGGGTCGTGGGGCACTGAGTAAATACTATGCTGAGAGAAAAGACAAAGGGAGAGAGGGATATTGTACATTCAATTACACAATGGAGATACATTTTTTCACTCAAACTTGGCTGTATATACTGTTTAAGTGGCGCTAGCCCGCAGCTAGCTTTGCCCGTTAGCCTGTTAGCTTCTTCTTCATGATTCTACTAGTGTGTATTGGTGGCTCCGGTTCGGTGGCAGTGAAGTTGCAAGTGTGGTTATCTGGCCAGAGACACCAGGGGGAGATGAAAGACCCTCCAATCATCCCAATAACACTGGCATTGCCCCCAGAGGGACTAGGAAAAGGGATTTACTAAGGTAAACAAGTTACTTAGTATTGCTTTAAGCCGCATTTTGTAATAACACCAAATTATATAATAACATAATATTAAAATAATATTCAAAATGTAATAAAATCTATAATTCATTGTCTAATAAAAACACATTTTTTTTATAAACTCCCTCAACTCATTTTATAACAAAATAGATCATTGTACACTATCAAGCAGTTAGTAATGTATTGTTAAATACTTCCTTCATCCTTTATAAGACAGTTTACTAACCATTGTAAACAGGAATAAGCATCTGAACAGAGAGTTCAGTGATAATGTGCATCATCGTGAGTGTGTTTAAGGTCAGAAATGGTTCAGTTTAGGGAAACAGTTTGGGCATGTTTATAATTGACTCTAAACTAAATCATTGACTGAACAATAAAGGTGATCACTGTTAAGCTGCTTATAAATGAGTAACAAATGTGTAGATGTTTTAGAAATGACAAAATAAGTGTTTACAAATGCAGTCATCATAAAGTGTTGCCGCACATTTCATCACATTATATAATATGTTCAAGCAAAATTTGAAAATGATTACAAAATGTGGTTTTAGCACACAAAGAATTGAAAATTGTATTACATTTTGAGCTGTTATTACATAATTGCAGTATCCAAATTAACATCATTAAACCAGATTTAAAATGTTTTGAATGTTAAATTATCATAAATAGTGATTACATTTTACAGAAGGGTTGTTGGTTGAGTGATTTTTGGGGATCGCAGTCTGAAAGGTTTTGGGAATCTCTGGACTTTTAAAAATCTAGAAATAAAACCTTCAACATTGTGATTTGAGTGACAAATCAGTGAATAACATTGCAGACTTTCCACTGAATTAGCTGCTTTTGCCGTGATGGAAAGCTAGCTGTCACATGTTACGACCTCACACGCATAACCTCTATAATAATAGTAATAATAATAATAATGCATTGGTCTTCAAGCTTTTCCACACACATGCTTTACAATTCGACCAGCATGAACAGTCCTCACCAAGTATGAAAATAATAACACACACTGAACTATGAGCTACAATGAATAGCTTTACTCCCTCTACTGAAAGCCAATGCCGTGACTTTGAACAACTTAGGGCTTAGGACCAAAGCAGTAACATGTCAGAATACGTTCAGTGACAGAAGAGGCCGCGCTCCAGCGGTTCAGACACTGACAGGATCTGTGAAGGATAAAGAGGAGACACTCGAGATGCAAACGCGAGTGAACGTGAGTGTCAAACCATGTCGAATGCACGAAAACCTCCAGGAAAACTCGGGTCAAACATCCATTTCCAAGAAAGACACTGCAGAATAATGTGATTCAAACACACATTGGGGCAAAAAATGTTGAATTGAATTGATGTCTAACTGCTGTTTATAAAAAAGTTCACTATTGTACGTAAAAACATAAGTCTGCTTATTATGCTCTCCCTAGATTTTTTCCCCCCAGACTAAATAAAATACAATATATGTATCACTGTCTGTGCAGCACCATGCATATTTGATTGTTGTTGTTTATTTTCCTCTATCATCCTTCTAGTCTATCGCTAGACTTTTTTCTGATCGAATAGAAAAAATACAAGGTTAAACTACTTTTGCCACAAATAATGTATAAAGCTGAGTTTCTGAACTGCGTTTGAACATCAAACATCTTTCAGCAACTTGGAGCAACTTTCTCCAACTAAACTCAGACAAAACTGAGATCATAGTTTCTGGCCCACAAACACAGAGAGAAAGTTTTATCAGTCAACTTGAGTCTGAACCAAAAAAATCAGGTTAGAAATCTAGGAGTGATCATGGACTCTGACCTGAACTTAAACAGCCACATCAAAGCAATAACATCAGCAGCTTTTTACCATTTGAAAAACATTGCTAAGATCAGAGGAATAGTGTCAAAACCAGACTTGGAGAGACTTATCCATGCATTTCTCAAGCAGGTTAGACTAATGTAACGGCTGCTCACTGTTAAAGCTGCAGTACATCCAGAGCGCTGCGGCTGGAGTCCTGACAAAAACCAGGAAGTACGACCATATTAGTCCAGTGCTCCGGTCTCTGCACTGGCTTCCTGTCACTCATAGACTACAATTTAAAACAGCTCTGCTTGTGTACAAGTCTTTTCATGGTTTAGCACCAAAGCACATCTCTGACATTTTGGGGCGTATGAAGAACCATCTTGGGCCCTGAGAGCTTCAGGGAGGGGTCACCTGGTGGTTCCCAGAGTCAGGACTAAACACGGTGAGGCTTTCAGTTTCATGCAGCAAATATCTGGAACAGTCTTCACGAGGATGTGACAGGCCTCAACTCTGACAATGTTCATATCCAGGCAAACAGTTATTTTTACCCGTACATATGACAACTGAAAGTATTTTATCTGCACTCTTGCCTTTTACTGTAATTGACACATTTTTATGTTGATGTTCGATTGATTGCATCTGCTTTTTTGTAATTTTATGCAACTGTGAAGCCTTGTGTATGAATTGTGCTCTACAAATAAACATGCCCATTGCCTATTATTACCAACGGATACTTTATTCATATCAGCTGTTACCTTCCAATGGGAAAGCACACAAGCCCTGTTTTACGGGCACTTAAAGCCAAATGTTACAAATGCTACAATTGGGAAAAAAAAAAAGTAAAAACACTGTCATTGATAAGTAGAGACATTATAATCCTAAGTGTATCCGCAGTGGCTAAAAGCATTACCCCCAGACCAGGAAATAACATTGCGCTATTTGCCTTATTACCAATGACCATTCAGGCTATAGGGCTGACATATAGTGCCCCTTGGAGAACAAACACTTTAAATAATGCACAAGGAGGAGAGATGCTTGCTAATATCTATTGTTTCGAATGTCTTAAATGGCGCTGAACTTTCTTTCCAGTGCGCGGATGAGGGAGGAAAGGGCTGTATGAAACTGTAGGAGTGCTAAATCTTTAATGAGTGTCTGTCATGATGACGGGGGAGTAGACAAAAGGCGGCCGTACGTAACAACTAAAGCGCAGGGGGAAGCATTAGTATTGTTTTAATGTAATCGTGTCGGCAGGAACAAGGCTGATGGGCCAAAGTACTAAGTGCCGTGAGACAATTGTTGCTGTCACTCGTCAAGACAGGACGGCCACACCGCTTTTGTTTAAGGAAATTGGTTTAGCGGAAAATGTGAAAAACACATACAGCAGTCAGACAAGCGTTACATATGTCGACAATAATGTGAGTAAGTAAATACAATGTAAGGAATAACAGGAAGTAGCGGTGAATAAAATAATCACTGCCATTATTTAAGTATGAAACAAAATGTCCCAACTCCACTGGGTTTTATTAAGTCTAAAACCTCCACAAACATGTTGGTTCTTCTGTTAGTCTGAGGTTAATCTTTTCTCTATGTTAAAGAGGCGTATTATTCTTTTATGCAGGTATCATCATATAATAATAATCTCAAACACATCTTTATCACCATCTTACACTTTGTTGGTAAGAAAATGATCGATCTAAAACAGCCAAAACAAAATATCCAGTCGTTGCACTTCCTGATTTTCCGACCCGCCTCGTCTTGCTCCCCTTTGCTGCACAGCTGTTTCAATAAAGAAAAAACGGGAGAGAAAAAAGATTGTGCGGCTGAAGTGAAGCTCTGGCGAGTGATTTTGCTTTGTGATGAATATTAAGCTCAGAGAGAGATAGCATTTTCCTGGATAATAAGACTTCAGTGCTAAGTACAGCCACTGGAGAAGAGCCAAAGATTACTCAATGATGCGCCAGTGCCTCAAAATACAACTGCAGGTATGCTTTTTATCAGACAACAAAACATGGTAACATGGTAACAAAAAAAAATATATATATATATAACTTATGTGTAATTTTGGGAGCTCTGTGATGAACAGAACTGAAATAAATGACCATCAAAAACATGTGAAAAGTCACAATCTTAGTTTTTAAATGGTTAAAATCAGTCCAAGGACGACTGAGAAACATCCTGTTAAAAACCGTTTCAAAACGTGTCAACAATGTTGTCCTTGAAAATTGACTTGAAACAGAGATATTTAGGCATTTGCCTCTTTCCATAACATTAGTGTCCATCCAGAGAAGAGAGAGGAGGAGAGAGGAGTTAATCAGAAAGAAGAGTGTTTCATAGAACTCGCAACATCTCCGAATCTAGATAAAAATCTGTGATTTTGATCAAAATTAGCCTCCGTTTAGCTTTGATTTCTCAGTATTTCATCTACAGAGCTTAGAGTCTCGCCTTTCAAACGAGCCATAGCGTGTGTCTGTAAACAAAACATGGAATACGCTGTGGTGCTACAAATATCATGAAAAATGGTCTTGATTGAACTTAAAATCCCCAAAACAGTGCGGCACTCAATGTGTTTAAATGCCACTATACATGATTTGTTTTGTCCTCCTTCAGTATATTGTAAGCTGACACGTTTGTGGGGAAAAACACTGAGCATCTAATTATAAAACATTTGTATCAATTTCAAAAAAGTGACTCTGCAAGTTGTGGAATTTGCCTATAAAGTTGCCCCTGTACAGTATGATAAGGAAAGTTAGGAATGAGTTTGGACCACGAGTAACATTTCAATTTAGTGGCTTCCTCTTTCATTGTTTACAATCAAAAACAATGTATGTAGTATATATAACTTGATATTTCCCAGGATTGTTCAGTCCAAGTGTGGGTGGAAGGAACATAATGGACATATATACAAAACAAGCAAAAAAACAACAACAAAAAGACAGAAAAGGTATAATTTAAGTGTTGTAGTAGGCAGTCTTTAAAAAAAAAAAGGCCTTGGCTTGAACACAGTCAGTCACATGCCCGTGCTTGGTGCAGTGTGGCTCTGCAAACTGCACTCACCAGAACTGCATGGTAAGCTCATGAGACGGCGCGGGTCAAAATGGCTTTGGAAAACCTATCCCCGACATTTTCCATTCATAAAATTCCCGGAATGTAGATGAAGGAAATCGGGAAAATAAATCAAGCCGCCTCATGTCTGTGTTTCTTCACGCACACATTTTTTCTTACATCCTCCACGCTGTGATTGGCAGAGAGGTGATCGAGCCATATGTTCCTCTATAACCTGCTACCACTCTCTCCGTAGCCTCTTGTTTTTTTCCTATTGACATAAATAGACAGATTTGCTGAATGTGCCGTCTAAGTGAAGTGGTTAAAATCGAGAGCCTTTTTACGACATGGAAAAATATTCATTACGCTGTATAATACCGACCTCTTGATGGAAATTTCCGCTCACTTTCCCCCTTCAAAAGCAATGACATGACTGTAATTTCAGAAATGCTTTTTTAATCTCGTCCCTAGAAGTGCTTTGTTGGATGAAATGAGAAGCTTTATCATGTACAGTAGCATTGCAGCAGTGACAGGTTTTTCATATCACCTCAGACGATACACAGGCTTTGGAAGAACTGTTTTGGTAGAGAAATAGCCTCAGACACTTTAAATTATCACAAATGAAGGGGCAGTGGAGCAGGACTAAACTAGGACTAAACTACACTTCCTGACCCAAACAAAAAGGTCACACGCCTTTAGCTTTGATTTAGCCTGTATTCGCTGTGGCATTGTTTCAATAAGCTTCTGTAATGTCAAGAGGTTCAGAGTTATATTCATTTTTCACCAAGATCTGTATTGATGGGTTAGGTTTAGGATTAGGGGTTAGGGTTAGGTTTAGGGTTAGGGGTTAGAGTTAGGGGCTAGAGTTAGGGGCTAGAGTTAGGGGCTAGAGTTAGGGGCAAGGGTTGGGGTTAGAGTTGGGGCTAGGGTTAGGGTTAGGGGTTAGTGTTAGGGGTTTGGGGTTAGGGGTTAGAGTTAGGGGCTAGGGGTTAGAGTTAGGGGCTATGGTTAGGGGTTAGTGTTAGGGGTTAGAGTTAGGGGCTAGGGTTGGGGTTAGAGTTGGGGCTAGGGTTAGGGGTTAGAGTTAAGGGTTTGGGGTTAGGGATTAGAGTTAGGGTTAGGGGTTCGAGTTAGGGGTTGGGGTTAGAGTTAGGGGTTAGAGTTAGGGGCTAGGGTTAGGGTTAGGGGTTAGAGTTAAGGGTTTGGGGTTAGGGATTAGAGTTAGGGTTAGGGGTTCGAGTTAGGGGTTAGAGTTAGGGTTTAGGGATTAGAGTTAGGGGTTAGAGTTAGGGGTTAGGTCTAGGGTTAGGGGTTAGAGTTAGGTTTAGGGGTTAGAGCTAGGTTTAGGGTTAGGGTTAGGGGTTCGGGTTTGGGGTAGGGGTTAGGGTTAGTTAGGGTTTGGCTCTACCCAAATCTAAAAGCTTCAACAGAAAAAGCATAAAAATATCAACAAAAACCTGGATGAAAACGCAATAAAAATGTGACAAAAAAGCAATAAAAACGTGACAGAAACGGAACCACAAAGCAATTAAAAATAGCGATGAAAACGCAATAAAAAATGACAAAAACATGACAAAAAGGAGGCAAGAAATCGAAACCTGACTCAAAAACGCTTCAATAATGTGACTGAAAACGCTGCGACAACTTGACAAAACAGTTACGATCACCTTTGTTAAGAGGGTAAAATCTGGACTCTGTGTCGGCCAATCCATGTGTGAAAATGATGTCTCATGCTCCACAACCACTCTTTCATAATGTGAATACTGCCATTGTCATCTTGAACCATCAAGGAAGAAGAAATCCTTTGATGGAATAACCCGGTCATTCAGGAAGTTCAGGTAGGTGAATAAACAGGGACAAATCAAAAGCTACCTGGTCAATTACACTGCAAACAAGGAATAAGGCAGGCTCAAACCTTAAGGGATTGGAGAGCAGCCATCCTGTCCAATTTGGGATCTTTACTGCGGTTAGACTTTCACTTGTTATTCTATACACACCCTGTTGAGCAAATTGTATCACGCGGCAAAGATTTTGAGAATATCTTTGAAGTGCATCTAAAAGAATCAGGCTATTCTCTCTTGTGATTCCTAAAAGATTTGACTGAAGTAGACTTTTCAAGCATCAACGTTAAGAAAAGCACTTTATATTTAGGTTTTCCTTGGTCTTGCTGTTTGGTCAGGATTATCTTACACTACAATTGACCTAATGCACACATTTTTCGTCGAGGAGCAATCAGAAACATTGGGAGAACATGCAAATCTATGAAATACCAAATGAAATAACTTTTATATTTGTATTGTTTGTAATGAATGTGTCTGGAACAGGCCTCTCTTGCAAATGAAACCTTGAGTCTCAGAGGACAAACCTGTATAAATAAAAGATAAAGAAAGACAAAATAAAAAGCTATTTTGCGAAACACCTGTAAACATGGATTTCTACAGAAAGGATCGTCCGTGAGAAATTAATGAGACATATTTTATCCAACAGGAATTTTTGTTACATACAAATTTATGCAGGTTTTATGATGCCAGTACCTGACTGTGACTATCTTCGATACCTGTACAGCAATATTCAGATTCTAGATCGACAAAATAATAAGATACTCTTCATTCATTCCATAAAAGACAGTTTATTTATTGAACTCAAGTGGAGGAGTTCCAGTATCTCGGTCTTTCTTCACGAGTGAGGGACGGATGGAGCGTGAGATCGACAGACGGATCGGTGCGGCGTCAGCAGTGATGCGGTCGCTGTATCGGTCTGTCGTGGTGAAGAGGGAGCTGAGTCGGGGCAAAGCCCTCGATTTACCGATCGATTTACGTTCCCACTCTCACCTATGGTCATGAGATTTGGGTAGTGACCGAAAGGACAAGATCGCGAATACAAGCGGCCAAAATGAGTTTCCTTCGCAGGGTGGCTGGGCGCACCCTCCGAGATCGGGTGAGGAGCTCAGTTACCCGAGAGGAGCTCAGAGTAGAGTCGCTGCTCCTCACGTCGAAAGGAGCCAGCAGAGTTGGCTCGGGCATCTGTTCCGGATGCCTCCTGGTCGCCTCCCGCGGGAGGTGTTCCAGGCATGTCCTAGTGGGACAAGGCCTCGTGGAAGGCCCAGGACACGCTGGTGGGACTACGTCTCCGAGCTGGCCTGGTGTCGCCTCGGGGTCCCCCCAGAACAGCTGGAGGAGGTGTGCGTGGATCGGGAAGTTTGGGCATCTCTGCTGAGACTGCTGCCCCGTGACCCGGCCCCGGATAAAGCGGAAGAAAATGGATGGATGGATGGACTGTTTATTTTAGGTTTCCTCCGGGTACTGCGGTTTCCCCTACCATGAAAAACATGTACAATAGGTCAGGATGAACAAGAGTGAGTTTGAGAGTGCAAGTGTGGGACAAGCTAGTTTTCCATTAGATAGCACTGCACTTTACACACGTTTTAAGCAACTGTAAAGCCTGGTTTCTAATTGTTTTTAACTTTTTATAGCTAGATGTTGCTCCTGTGATAACGCTGGGTTAGTTACAATAAAAGTAACAAGGCTGGTACATTTGAGAAATCTCGTTTACTAATGCGGGCCGGGCTTTGATTGACAGGCCGTTAGCATTAGAGCTAATGGCGCAGCTACGACCGAACTACACCCCCCACGAGGGCCAAGTCCACAGTGAAGATCCCGCCCTTATGCCCTTTTTAGGAACATGCCCCGTCAGAGCTGGGTAGGAGGAGTCTGTAAATCCGCCATGGATTCATGGGTCATTATGATAAAAGGGGAGGAGTGAGAAGACGGAGGCCCTGTCCACACGTACTTAGATATTTTTATAAACACAGATATTTGTCTGCGTTTCGGTCATCCAGATAAATGGCATCATAACTTCGGATACTTTTGTGAATGCTGTATAAATGGAGAGGTGTGGACAGAACATCTGGATAATTAATTGTCTAAACTGCACGTATCCATGGCAACGTCATTAGTTTGACCAATAAATTAGCCCAAGGAGATAGAACGTTGCGTCATCAGTTCTGCAAAAAATCTGTCTTCATACGGTGGTAGAAAAGTCTATGTTTGTGGAGATACGTGCGGACATGGCCGGAATCTATTATTTATTATGCCTATGGTGTCCCATGTGTGTTCATTAACATGCGCTGCACCAAACAAATGAACAAACAAAATACTTTCAGCACCGTAATCGCTCAGTATTAACCACTAAGTGAACAAAGTGGTCTTGCATTAAAAAACAACATGTGCACTGTCAGTACCTGATAAGGAATTACTGTATTAGTGCATCCGCCTTTAATTTTATGTACCAATATAAGCATGCATAAATTAGCATATTGGCTGAAAGGTAAATTGCATAATGGTACTTAGCCTATGCCATTAATTTTTGAATCCATCTTTAATTAGTTTTACGTTGTTGGATTATGTTAGTAGCCGTGTCTAGCAGGCTTTTATAGACACCCACCACACCCAACCTCTGCTATCTTCCCACTTTACATAAATATAACAAAACAAGACAGCGGCAGACACAAAGCAAATGCGTATAAAACATCCTTTCATCATTCATTTTAACACATTAACCGCCGCAGAGCTGAAGGTGGCCACCTCAAAGCAGGAAACGCAAATAGAGAAACCATAATGGAAGCAGCATGCCCACACAGTCACACTGGAGACAGGCTTCAGTGTTGAGTCAAATGTGAGCGACAGACCAGAGCATTTGTGGAAAACTATAATTAAAGCAATATGAATCACAAGCTAACTATGCTACCACAAAGTCAACATGCTCTCTCTATCCAAGTTCAACCGGAGTTAAAATTATATTAGAACCAGCGAGATGTATCCTAAATTATTTTCAATGATGTCTTAATATGTGTTTGACGGAGCAAGAATCAAAAATCATACAATGAATATTAAAACAAAGGGGGCAATGGGCATGGTGCTTTATACATGTCATTCTTCTGGCCACATGAGTGAAATGTAATCTTTATGTGTCCTTTCATTGTCATTTGTGCTATGGCGTGCACTGCTTTACACGAGTGTCGGGCTTTACATGCATTGACTCATAGCTAAGGGTGGGAACCTCTGGGTACTTCACAATTCGATACACATGGCTCACGATAACCTTATGATATGCCAATACTGCTATATTCGATATATTGCACAAAAATAACCTATACGATATTTCACATTTGTTTGCATGTCCATTGTTCCACTTTTTTTTATACATAAGTGAATAAATGATCCCTTACTTATCACTTGATTGGCCTTTTGATTTGTCAGAGGCAGAAAGGGGCTAGATGCAAGTTAGCCATTTCATACTCACTACTGCCACCTCAGGTCATACGTGTAACTGCACCTTCTATATTTAGCTCGTGCATGACGGCACTTCGGACCCGAATTAACACCCTTTTGAGTGACAGTGCAGGATTTTAGAGGCAGTTGTGGTGAACAGGTGTGGGCTCATTCTACACATTTGGACATTGTTGGAACATGTAGGGGGAGGAAAATACTTAATTTTAACATTTTTAAACTCTGTATAGTCCCTTTAAATAAACAAAAAAAACACAGTCCTGTTTCCAACGGGAACAAATTAACCGCTAATTAATCTTTCTCATAATTATAAACACTACCATTAAAGGTTATGTATTTGTGTGATAGTGTTTGGTCCAAGGGCTTAATAGTAGTGCTGCCCTCTACTGTTCTGACAGAATTCTGGACCATTGTTGGCCTCTATTGACTGAAAGCAGTGGAGCACTTCTTCCTCATTAATATCCATGAGGGCAGTAATTAATGTGCATGACACTATCAAAAGCATTGATATCGGGATTAAAAGCATCGGTATTGTATCGCGCCGCAAAGAATTGTGATATATCGCAAAATCAATATAGTGTCACACTCCTACTCATAGCACCAATCAATGAATACAGGAAAAAAAAAAGTTTTATATAAAAGTAAAGATTAAAAATAAACAGATATTTTTTATAACAAGATAAGCACATTTATTACATATTACGAGATTCTGAACTCATGCTTCGTTTCAGAAATAGGCCAATGGTTTGTTATAGAAATATTTTCTGACCATACAGTAGCTTATCAGTGTGTAAGCTTAATATTACCGTCGGCTTGCTGCTGTTGCTGCTAAACCCTAATTTGCTTTCTTATGGGCATTACTGTTTCAATTGAGATAACAGAAGCAGAAAAGCATTTATACACAGCTTTTGCAGCCTTAATTTTCAAAAGGCTTATTTGAACTGAAGGTATGTGGCGCACCGCTAATTGGGGTTTACCTTGTATCACACCAAAACAGGGCCACTGTGATACGAGTCAGTTGGGTCCAGTGGCCTTTATTCACCACATCCCCCTTAATCCCTCAGTCTCGGGAGGCAAAGCTCACTAAATCTGAGTCCATTATGAGCGGTCGCCGGCTCTGAACCTTCACTAAATCCTGTTGTGGCACACATTACTGGGAACTGTGGCTATAGCAAACTCAAAGCTAATCACAATGGCGGTGTTTAGACTGGCCCGATTAGCCCTACACTCCCTGACCCAGACAAACTCATGCGAGCGACTTAGCAACACGTTTTCTTCCGGATTTATTTCAGGCAATTGAGAAACAAAACACACACTTTAGCTCAAATGCCAGGGGCTAGAACAAGTACATAGTGGCCTATTACAAATCTATGTAAACATGTTATTAAATGAATTTAGTTTCATTCATGCATGTCTGGCTGATGTGAAGTGGGCGTGGTCAGTTGGACAAAATGGACTTAAAAGGAATAGGCCACTGTTTTTAAATACTGAGATATGTTCTTACCTTACCTAAACAGAGCACAGACGGCGTTAGCATGTAGCCTCTCCTGAAATTAGTGAAGTTAGAAGTGACCAAGCTCTTCCACGTTTTCCCTATTTTAATATGATGACAAGAGCCTTTACACGATCCAAGTATAGTTACACACTTGGAAGAGCTTGGTCGCTTCTAACTTCCCTCCCGTTTGGGGCCATAGAGGAGAGGAGGAGAGGCTATATGCTAACACCGTCTGTGCCTGTTCCACCGTTTTTCCATACTGAGATATGTTCTTACCCAAGCTTAGACGAGTTGATATGTACCTGCCTGGTCTTTGTGCGTGCCCTCTGTCACGCAAAACGACAATAATGGTTTGCCCCATTATTTATTTTGGTCATTTTGCTTTGTTTGTTTAATTTGCAATATCCCTCAGCTAACAACAACTCACCAGATTCATTAATTTGTTTTAAGTCAATGATTACACTTCAAATTGTCCGTTTATTTATTCATTTACTCAGTATACAAACTTGCCTGCGCCACATGGTGGGAACAAAGGGAAGGCGTGGCCTTTGTTGACCATTTTAAAATCTCAGGCTGAACCGTGTGGCAGGGGGAAACTAGTTTAAACTTTGCTTTGAGTTTCCTTTTGTATATGATTTTGGTTTGTATCTTTGTCGTTGTTATTGATTTAATTGGACACTTATCATGTTGGGACTAAACTACTTAAGTAAAATGTTAAAACTTACTAGCTGAACGTATTAATTGAAGTTACCCATCGAGCAATGGTACTCACCTGTCCTTTCCCATTAGGGGGGGATATAAAAGCTGACTGCTGTACTCACTACATGGAGCCATTTTGTTCATGCCTCTGACATGTATGTGTCAGTGAGAAGTTATTTTGCTTGGAGAGTAAATTTCGTCTGGTAAGAGTTATAATGTTTGTCGAGTCTGCCTGCCCATTTCAACCACTCGTGGCCAGCTTCCTCACAATGTTGTTAGCATTTGGCCTCTCCCAATGTATTCCTATAGCTCCAAACGGGGTGAAGTTAGAAGCGACCCTGCTCTTATACACAGGCCTGTCTGGTCACAACTCATCATCAACTCGTCTAAGCTCAGGTAAGAACATATCTCAGTATGGAAAAACGGTGGCCTGTTCCTTTAAAGGCCTATATGAAGAATGTTATTCTGGTGTATCTTTATCAGAAACAAATCTCGAGTATGGTCTTGTTTCAGTAATCCCTCGTATTCTGTCCAAATCTTCAGAACTCAAAACCCTGAATCTGCCTTTTAAAGTAGACACCTTCACCAAACTTATTCTGATCCAAACTCTACACCGTGCAGATTTGCTTGTTTGCTGGTACATATCTTATTGAGTTTTGTTTTTTTACTCTTCTACCCAGGTCATCAAGCACAGAAGAGGAAGAGGCGTGTCCACTCCTCATGAGTTGTCTCATGAGGAGTGGACACTTACAAACAACCATATCCCAAGAGTTCTTTTCTAGACACATACAAAACATGCTCTTGTGTCACACTACAGACATGTAGTCTTCAAGAATTACAGTTATAGTCTATGAGTTTAAATAAATAATGTAATAGATTACCTATAATTGTCCGCCTGAGCCTGCAATTTGACATAGTGTAAGTATAATTAAATAATGACATGTTTTTCTAAAGTTCCTCCCTTTGCTGATTTCAGCAACTAATCAAAACCACCGGTGCCATAACTTTGACCATTTGGCAAATTTACATACTGTCACTCTAAGAAATGCTTCTATACAGATGTGTCCAAAAATATTGGACAACAAATTACACGTTCAGATGATCAGAAACAAGATACTAGAAATACTAAATACCCTATTAAGTTTTTTGTTCTTGATACTAAGTCTATTTCATGTTTGTTTTTTTCAATCTGTGCAGCTTTAATGGCTCTCCAGCAGCTTGCACCACCCTTGGCTGTTTACGCCATGTGTTATCTCGTCACCCACATCTTTTAAGCCACAGTAATTTGCCACGAATCATGATTTTATCCAGTGGTGTTTTATGGCGCTTTATTTTGCGTTTTATGAAGCATTTTATGGCAAAGTGGCTCCAGAACAAATTTTGTTACAGAACAGTAAAGTTCAAATTAGCAAAGGAATTTGGGATTTGTGAACCACCTTTTTAAAACGTGCATCCAATGGGGAACAGCTTCCTTGAACATTGTTGTAAACAGACTACACCTATTTAAGTTTATACGCATTTGGTTAAGAGCTTATTTGGATTTTGTTTTCAGCTCACCACAAAACATGCAACTTAGCCAGAGCGCCTCATTGCTCAAAACGACCAAAATGTGAATGGTCAGAATGTCACGTGAGGAAAAGTATTGTAACATGAACAGTATTGCTGAAGTGAAGATTTGAGGAAGAAAATTTAAAACAAAGGATTTCGAAAGTGGCACCCTAACAAATTATGCAGCATCCTGTGACTCAGCACTTCCTTTATAGAACTTTTCTTAATTGTTTTAGCTAATGTAACTATATAGATGTTACTTACTTACAACATAGAAACATGATTCATCCAACAACCATCGTTTTATGACGTATGATCTGGTATAAACAAATGACCCCAATTCATGCAGATGTTTTAGTTCGTATCTTGTCATTGATAATGGGTGTAAATCTTTAAAGGGATATATTTATAACCATATAAATGTCTGTGTCGATAGAATAATTTTTGGAATATAACTTACCTTGCATCACATGAATGATCGCATTTTGAGAGACTATTTTCTAGCAGATCACTCCGCCGCTGCGTAGCTTATACAACCACGAAGCTGATGCTGCTCAAATATAAGGTAGTTTAAATGCAAAATGGTTAAAATGACTCTATGGACACAGACATTTATATGGTTAGTCTGGCGTTATAAGTGATTTGCCTCAGGTGCACTGTGGAGTGGGTCAGACTGTTTTTAATGCAGGCTAGCTGATATCGTAGAAATGCACTAGCCTTGCACTAGCCTAGCACCACGTAACTCTTCAAATATAAGAACTGCATGAATTACAAAAGAAATATCTCCAGAAATCAGCAACACTCTGGATAACTAGGAAATGAGGCCCTATGTCAAAAATCCTGAAATATCCCTTTAACTTTGGATTCCTTCAATCATGAATTAAAATAGTCTACATTGTCAGAAAACAGTCACCAGCCGGATTTAGGCTTGATGCAGTTGGTCAGGTCTGTGTTCAGCAACATTAAGAATGAGGTCAGCTGAATACCTGTACTGTATATACTGAATTATCAGGTTATTCCATTAAAGGATTATTTTTCTTAGTGGCACAGGGCATACTCCAAGGTGATGTTTTCTCACATGGCCTGTCCACCACACACTCCTGAAGATCTGTGCTTGCCAAGGCTTTGTGCTGTGGTCCTCTCTCATTATCAATACAAGAGGGTAAAAAAAAAATAATGCAACACTGGGTGGAAATAAACCTTGCAACTTTGCCGAAGCTTGTCAAAACAATGCCACAGCTCAAAGAAACATGTAGATCAACGTAATATCAGTGTGTGCCAGGTAGTGTACAGTATGTCCACCTCTACACCCACCAATCCATCTACTACAGTCTATTAACACAGTAGAAAATGCACTAAACCTGCATCTGATTTCTCCAACATATATCAAATGCTGCTAGAGTTGTAGGATATTTTTGAGCTCCTCTTAATAGGCATTGAAGGAGCATGAGCAGAAGCCAAAGCACCAGAGGCTACAGCTGAGGCCCCAGATGGAGGGAAGACATCACATGTTCTACATATTCACAGCCCATATATCTGTTACTCTGTGGGAACAGCACAGATTCACCCTGTTTGTAGATAGTGCCCCATGTGCTGTCTGCTACTGGAAAAGGATACAAACAGGCAACACGAGTATTCAAGGTGTTGAATATTTATTGTTGGTATTTATGCTTAGCCTAAGATCTGATGGGATTGGGCATAGCATCATCTTGTGGGACACAGTCATGGGCCCAGTTTGTGGCAAAACATTAGTTTGATAGTTGAAGAAAAACGATGGTTTGCAATTTGTTGAGCCAAATCTTTCTTTATAACAGACAACAGGCTTATATATTCACATTTCTTGATCAGTGCATTCAGAATTGCCAACCTACAAAATGTCCAAATGTATGACTGGATGAAAAAAGTAAAAATGCCTAGATTTGAAGCAAAGAGCAACATCAGCTACCAATGTGATGTAGATGGGGAGTTATTGAAAGAGTCTACATTAAAGGGATATTTCAGGATTTTTGACATAGGGCCTCATTTCCTAGTTATCCAGAGTGTTGCTGATTTCTGGAGATATATATATTTTTGTAATTCATGCAGTTCTTATATTTGAAGAGTTTCGTGGTGCTAGGCTTGTACAAGGCTAGCACATTTCTATGGTATCAGCTAGCCTGCATTAAAAACAGTCTGACCCACTCCACAGTGCACCTGAGGAAAATCACTTATAATGCCAGACTAACCATATAATTGAATATAACTGACCTTGCATCACATGAATGATCGTATCTTGAGGGACTATTTTCTAGCAGATCACTCCGCCGCTGCGTAGCTTATACAACCACGAAGCTGATGCTGCTCAAATATAAGTTATTTTAAATACAAAATGGTTAAAATTACTCTATCGACACAGACATTTATATGGTTAGTCTGGCATAAGTGATTTTCCTCAGGTGCTCTGTGGAGCGGGTCAGACTGTTTTTAATGCAGGCTAGCTGAAATCGTAGAAATGCGCTAGCCTTGCACTAGCCAAGCACCACGAAACTCTTCAAATATAAGAACTGCATGAATTATAAAAAAAAATATCTCCAGAAATCAGCAACACTCTGGATAACTAGGAAATGAGGCCCTATGTAAAAAATCCTGAAATATCCCTTTAAGGTTGGATATAGATATACGCCTCTGTATAAGGCGTAACATCTGAACCTCAAAAGCATCACAAACATCAGCTCCATCAAACTTTAGACATCAACACTTTAAAGGGCAGAAGCCTAGAAGGATCAGAAAACGCAAACACAATGGCCGCTTCCTGACAGCCCGGCTTATTGCAACAGGAGCAAAAAGTTCAGCACAGACGTGTATAGATAGGTTTGTGCGGTAAGCTGTTGAGTCACAAGTCAGAGGGATGCTGGGTATGTATTTCTAGAGGCAGGGACACATTCATCATGGGTCATTTTCAACAGTTCCATACTCGGAGGAGGCCAAGGTCGTACCCTACAGCACATTGCGTGGTTTTCACTTCAACACTGCCAACACTATGGACTGCTTAGCACACTTGTTGACATTCAGTACGACGGAGCAGTTCTGGAAAAGTGTCTGATTATGATTTTTTAATTTGTTCACTGCAGAGAAATATGGCATGTCCAGACATTGTTCTTTGCAACTATAAATCACACTTTCTGCATATTGCTCTTTAGTTGCTTTTGAAGAACAAAATGTCAGTGCCTCTTGTCGCCTACATCAACAAAACCCCCTCTCTTTCTGTTTGACTTTCTGAATGAGTCAAATATGGTCTTGCATTACGTCTGCTTCCTGCCGTGCGTCCAGAATAGCCTCACACACACCACACAGAATGATGAAGGAGGAAGTATCAGAGGAAATGAGAGCTATTTCCCGCGGGCCCCTGTGACCTGCGCAAGTCCAAGTGCCCCAGTCATTAGTGTGCGGCTTAATGACACCAGGACACACCCATTTCCTGAAAGGTGTCCCTCAAGGCTGCGTCTCTGGACTCATGGGTTTCCTCAATTTGAAAGATTTGTGTTTGTGCTGAAAGTTTGATTATTTCTGAGCAGATATTTAGATAGGTTTGAGTGTTAGTTCAAAATGAAGTGGACATGTGATGCTTACTTGTGGCTCATAAAACTGGTTTTGGGCCCCTCACCATTGATATTTTAGAATGCAAATTTATGTGTGTGCATGGAAAATAGGCTTGATGAGTAAAGGGTGCTCTTTTTGGGTTCTTGTATGTTGCTCGGAGACTGCCACTAGAAGACAAAATATCAAGACGTATCAGCATAATTTATTGGTACTTATGCTTGTATTGTATTGTATTGAGTGCTTGTGTATATGGATGGCACACATTCTATCTTCTCCTTCTTTCTTTTTTATTTGAGCAGCTGAGTATTCAGCAGATAACATGACAAAAAAAACAGAAAAAAACAGATAACAGGTAGGATGCCCAAAAGGAGTAGGAAAAGCAAGGCGCTCGTACACGCCTACCCCCTTCCAAATAATTGAAATTAAACGTTTTACGGTTAGTTACCATAGTAACGTTTCAAAAGCATGTGCAACCAGTATGAACATATGACGTCATACATAGTTTTGACATATGGAGAACATAGACAATACCATTACCATGCCAGTTGATGTCCATAAATCTAAATGTATTAAATGTCGCCAGTAAAGAATAACATTTTTTTTTAATCTTTTTTTTTTCTATACTATATATTATATACTCATATATACATGCATGTAGTCCATTTAAGCACATATTGTATATATACATACGTTTATATACATGTACAGCAATATAAATATCATTAGTGTGCATAGATAGCCCTTCAGAGAACAAAACAAGAATTTACTTTGCATTTCATTTAATTTTTTGTCTGTCTGTCTGTCTGTCTTTGCCTGTAGAAGTATTACATTTTATTTTCTCATAAAAATGCAAAATCTTCAACACATGAAATGCAACAACTCAACATTCAATTTTATTTATCTGTTGCATAATTTGATTATGTGACCATTGCATGTAATATGTATGTAATGATGTTTCCAGAATAAGAGAGGCACTTGCGCTTCTCCGCAGTGGTCAGCCGTGCGTGTCTAAAATGAAGACATCAGAGCGAGCTGACACACAATGATTGCCTCAGCTGTAATTTTGATCAGAGGCAAAGCTGTTATTAGGGTTTGATTGAGCGTGGTCGCTGCATGATTTCCACAGTCATGTAGGACAGTGCAGCTGAATATGTCAAGTGCCAGTACTGTCTGCTCTGTCTGGTGCACACTTGTTGAGGCGCAGATCATAAAAACATAGATATTTCCTGCAAAATGGTGCGGTTTGGATGACTAACTTTAACTTTACTCTTGTGGAAAAACAGAGAGCTGTATTCTCTGGCTGACACTTCACGCTCCTCATTTTATGCGCTCAATTCTTTTTTACATTCTTCAACTTCCAGTCTGCAAAACCTGGTGGTGCTTAGTCCCGCTGACATTTATTGGCCCTGGAAACAAAGCGAGACGACTTTAGAGGCCTCTCACGTGGCTGAAGCATCCTCGGTTCATAAACTGGCTTAATCTTATTTTGGTGCTTTTTTTTTATTGTAAGAAAACATTGGTTATAAAAATGCCCCAGCAATTTACAGAGGCCTATTGTGTTGATATCAATATTGGTTGGAGCTATATCAAAAGCACTTTCATTACAAAGCTCGCTGGGAAAAGGCTTCTTGTTTGAGTAATGATATTTGTTGGGGTAGCAGTGGCCATGTCCTAAGATGCTCTTTTCAAACCAAGGCAACACACTGAGGTCATTTAAAGCCACAATGTGAAGTGTTCCAGCTTGTGTGTTGAGATCTTTGAGAGTCAGAGGGTCAGGTTATAAATGCTATTATTTGAGCAAAATAATTGGGTACAAAGGAGTCCACTAAAGAGCCCATAGTTTAAAATTGAGGTAGAGGGCAGTTGAAAATTCCAAGACAGTAACCATGGTAACTGTGGTAACTGCATGGCGAATTGCAGATTTTTTTGTCTCAGCTTTCTAACTGGCACGGTTGGCGTTCACACCACTTTTTTGTCAATCGAACCAACATTTTAGATGCAAAGCACCTGCACGCCTGTGGGGGCGCTGTATGAAAACCATCAACAGGAAAAAACAGTGAACAAGAAACATGCTTCTCTGATTATCTCTGTCGAATAAACTCCACTTCCTGTTCCGTCATTTGTTTACAAAATGGAGCAACACAATTTTCCACTGAATCCATACGAAAAAGGCGGCTTAAACTTAGTCGATATGGCATCGTTAAATAATACATTCAAAATTAACTGGATCGGCCAGCACCTCCAGAACCCTACCTCCATTTGGAACTTTATTCCTCATTTTGTATTCACTCAATTGGGGGGTCTAAAATTTGTTTTACTCTGCGACTACAGCATTCAGAAAATTCCGACTAAACTGTCTATATTCCACCAGCAGGCTCTGCTTTCTTAGGCATTGATCTACAAACATAATTTCTCGCCACATTCGTGTTATATTTGGAATAATAGGCACATTGTTATTAAAAACAAATCCCTATTTTTTGAACACTGGTTCAGAAATGGTATTACTCTAATTAGTCAACTCTTTAACAACAACGGTGCCTTATATGGGTATACAGAATTTCTGTAAAGGTTCAAAATACTAGTTCCCCCACAAGAATTAGCTATTGTGTTCGATGCAATCCCTCCGGTTTGCAGATGTTATGTAAAAGCTCAAATGTTCAGGGCCCAGTATCAGTGCCACCCACGAACCCTACCCAAACATATGTCGGCAAAATCTGTTTCTCATCCGTAGAAAATGGCAGAAATGGCGGAATAAGAGCTCTGTTCCAGGAAAACATCTCAACTTCCCCAGCAGCGATTTCGTACTGGGCCTGGTTTGCCCCTGATGCTGAATGCCGCTATGTGTGGACCTTGCCACAGAATTGTTTTTTAACCAATAAAGTCAAGGAGATCTCTTACAAACTGCTACATTGATTCTACCCAGTGAACCAATTCTTCACAAAATTTAAAAAAGATATCGATGTAAATTGCACATTCTGTAAGAGCTGCCCTGAAACAGTGTCACACTTATTCTGGTCCTGCTCTGTCACCAAGGCTTTCTGGAAGGATGTTAAGGCGCTTGTCTCCACTCACGTTATCCCCTCGTTTGTGCTGTATTACTAATATGTTATATTTGGCTACCAAACGGATAAGCGGTGTTCATAATAATAATAATGCATCGGTTTTATATAGCGCTTTTCTGGACACTCAAAGACGCTTTACATTGCACTATTCATTCACTCCATACTCGGTGGTGGTAAGCTACTATTGTAGCCACAGCTGCCCTGGGGTAGACTGACGGAAGCGAGGCAACCAGTCTGCGCCATCGGCCCCTCCGACCACCACCACTCACTCACTCACGCATTACATTCGCTAGGCTTCCTGGTGTTCCCAAACGGTCTCCCATCCAAGTACCGACCAGGCCCTTCCCTGCTTAGCTTCCAAGGTCTGACGGGATTGGGCATCGCATAGGCGGTATGGCCTGATCAATCTCATCATTATTCTTGCGAAATTTCATATTCATAGGGCTAAATACTCCAACTCAAAACCTCTGTTTCTTGTGTTTAAAAAGGAGATGGAAGAATATATTAGTACTGCTAAGTACTCTGAGCATAAAAAAGCAGTGAAAGCAATGACTGTCTGCCAAAAGTATGGTATCACAGAGTGAACCAGAACTGTGTAAAAGGACTGTCCCTTCTTTTATCGTTCTGTCGCTTTGTCTTTTTTGTCCTTCTTTCTGATCTGTAGTTTCATTCATAATATCCTCCCTGTATGTCAGTGAACAGTAGGCTATCAGACTCATACGGGCACGGTAGTTGAATATTGCGTGAAGATTATGACGTTATCCAATACTATACGGAGTGGGAAGGTATTAAAACTAGGTGTCTTCATCCCCCTGCATGCTCCGCCGGTGTCCCAGTGTGTGGACTGGGTCCAGTCCTGTTCGCCGAGGCTGGCGTGGAATAACCGGCTTGCATATGGTCTCTAAGGTATAGCTATAGCACTGGCTGAAACTTGCCACCTCGTGGTTGTCATGTCTCCTATTGCTCTATTATTTTGTTTCGTTTCGTTCTTCATCTTTTTGCTGTTATCCCTTTGTGGCTACGTTTTATCTGTCTCCTCTGTATGCTTTCCTCGGTTTTCTGTTACCCTCTTTTAATTGTGTGTGTTTTTGTTGTTGTTTTTGTCTGTATCTTATTTTTGTACCAAAGTGCGTCTATTTTCTTGTGTTGTTAATGCCCCCACGGCATGATATTGTCTACATACAGTTACTAAATAAAAATAATAATAAATAAATAAGCACCATTTTCTGGTGGAATATGAACTTATTTATCACACATAAATAAAGTCAAGTGTAAATCGAGCCCATGTGGATATTTTCTCACAGCAGATTGTTCAGTAGAAGTGAAAAAACGGCAGTCGTAGCTAGCGTAGCTAACCGCTAGCATTAGCCCGATGCTAACATGTAGCATCAAGTTAGCATTCTCCGTTATTTATGTATCAATGGGCTGTTGTGTCACTTTGTATCTTTATTTAGTAGAAAACTATATTCATAATTCAGCATTTGTTACAGTCGTTTTCTGAATAATTAGAGAAAGTTTAGATTTTTCACAAAACTGTTTTCCCCCTGAACTGTTTTCAAACATGACCATATATGGGCGATTCCAGAGATGCCGTCGGTATAGACTGTGGCTGTGTTGGTTTTTCTTTTCGTGATTTTTAATATGATAGTAGTAACAGTCTACACTCAGAACGCACAGATCATTTTACAGATGAAATGCGAGCAGAAATGAGCCGATACTCATTATGAGCAGCAGATGAGGCAAAACCCAAAAAACAGGACTAAAGCGGGGCTAAAGCAGGACTGGCGGACCCTGGAGGTATTTTTTGTTCACATGACAACAGCGAAGGCTCCGGACAGAGACATCGAAAACTACAGGACGACTGTCCGAGGGAAAGAGACGCGGAACAAGGTACAAAAAAGGATCTGATCAGGGCTTTGCTCACTGGCCTCTGTAGCTGCTTATTGCAACGGTTTCTGCCTTATGTTTACGTGTCATGGCTGTCTTTTGGTGTGAATTTCGTATCAACTATTAGTTCTAACTTTAGAAGGTCTGCACATGCGTTTTCATTTCAAATAGAACCAACAGTTCCTTAACGAATGTTGTGATGATAATAATAATAATGCATTGGTTTTATATAGCGCTTTTCTGGACACTCAAAGATGCTTTACATTGCACTATTCATTCACTCCATACTTGGTGTTGGTAATCTACTATTGTAGCCACGACTGCCCTGGGGTAGACTGACGGAAGCGAGGCAACCCGTCAGCGCCATCGGCCCCTCCGACCACCACCAACCACTCACTTACTCACTCAGTACATTCCCATCCAAGTACCGGCCAGGCCCTTCCCTGCTTAGCTTCCAAGGTCTGACGGGATTGGGCAGAGCAAAGGCGGTATGGCCACAATTGATTGTTGATTGATTGTTCGCTCTGTTCTGTCTTTGCGATACTCGATTGTGTTGGTTGTAGCAGACGGTTGTGAATGCGACCTTAGTATTTGGTTAATATCTCAATCATTACTGGAAGAATCCACATGAAACAAAAAAATGTATCAAAGTTCATTGTCTCCTCTGTCTGCACATACGAACTAATGTCCAATTATTTTCTCTGAAAGGCGTTCGATAGAAGTGACAATATACATACATAAACATAATATGGTAGGTTTGTGAATCCAATCACTACCAAATACTGATGAGGAAAAACCTTTTCGTTTTGGAGATTTGAAAACTGTATTTCTCCCATAGAGTTGTGTTGGCCCCTGCCCTCCACCTGACATTTTGGCATCATCACAATGTAATCGTGAACACATCCTGTTATGTTTTTGGGGCCACGGTTTTGGTCTGGTGGGGGTGTGGCCTGACTCCAGTATAAGCAGGGGGGGTTTCACGGGAAAAAAAAGGTTTGGGAATCTATGATCTAGAACCATAAAACAGAACAATGATAATTTACTCCAAAAAAAGACTATTACTTTTAACCGCTTAACCCCCGCCTTACCGAGTGCATTTTCTGACACCTCATTTGAAAGCTGAGACCTACAAAACTAATCTTAATGGACATTTTTCCTTGCGTTGTTGTAATTTTTTGGAATTTTTTTTTTATTGTTGGGTTTCCATCACATTTTTGTCTCTTTATTGTCATTGCTTTTTTTGCTCTTGTTTGTTTGCTTTGTTGTCACTTTTACGTCACTCTTTTGTTACGCGTGTCACTTTTTCATTATGTTTTCGTCACATTTTCGTCACTTTTCTTTTGCTATTTTTTTTTACCATTTTGTTGCTTTTTCATCCTCTTGTTCGTCTCACTTTTGTCGCTATTTTGACACTTTGTCCAAGAAGCTTTTACATTTGGGAAACTGGAGAAAACGTGCTTGGTTCAGGTGTGCGTTAAGAGGTTACATTTGTATTTATATTTCAGCAAAAACAACTAAGCAATTTCAGTTTTTTTGTAGTTTTATTTTTACTTTTTTTTTTTTACCTGTTTTCGATACCCTTTTAGTAGAAGCTATACTCCTAATGCTGCATTTGTTACGGGTTGTCAAAACAAGAGGGGAGAGGCGAGGGTGCTTACAGTAATGATACATGTTTTAAGGTACTTTCATCAATAAAAACACCCATAATAAAAAGTGTTGACTGCATTTTACTCTGTTCATTGGGTGAACCGTTTACGCACATGTTTTGTTATATGTTGTTGCCCTGTCCCAGACATAATGCCTCTCTCCGAAATGAGTCCACACCCGAAATGTTCACATTAGACCACGACACTTTCCGAATAATAAATATTTGTCACTAAAATGCCTTCGTAAAAGCTCACGCACAGTCGGCGGCAAACACCATTATCCATCTGTCCTTACTACCTTTTAACCTCGCCACTCTGCTTTTAGGTGGTCTGGATCGCTGACATTTTCCACTAAAACCGGCAACAAAACATCGCCAGCAGATTTTTGTTTTTTTTATCGCATGTCTCTCTCTGTCTCTCGTTTCAAGCCACAGTGTTAGCTCATGGAAACTGCGTAGGCAAAAAAAAAAAAGAAAAAAAGAAAAAATCACTTTACCGTCCACCAACAGATGCTAAAGTACTGTATAAAATACACTGGTGTCAGGAGCAATGTGTCAATGCAATTTATGCCGAAAAATCTGACACTACTTGAATGAATTCCTCCCTGGCACGGGATATTGGTGATAATGAAGGCCATGCCGCGCTATATTTAGCCCTTGGATATTATTTCCAGATGAGTTTTGGGTGTTAAGGACTTGGTGGAAACATGTGCTCTGACCTGGCAACATATTCCCAGCTTCCCAAAATCCAAAGCATTATTAATGGCAACATTTACTTAATATTTTCCATCTCAAGTCAGTCTGTGTTGTCTGCTCCAGCTGGCTGCAACAGTGAGTGAATATCTCTTTAAAAACACCTTTCACTTTAATGAGTTAGACTTAAATCATTATTTTTTCACTCAATAAAACCTGGTATGTCTAGGCCGCGATTCGAAAACGGTTCATGCCAAGTACCACGGAGGAAAATGGCCCGACTTTTGACAACTGAACAGGATCTTTGCATCGATTAACCTAGTTTAGACTCTTTTAGTTTATTTGTTTGTTCATTTATCTGTGATTTCCAGAGAGCATAGCTTTAACTAATGACAGAAAAGGACTTTATGAGCGGCTTTTATGTCGTTACGTTGACACAAATAAATAAATCTATCAGTCGATGACTAACAGAACTAAACACCCGTTTGTGGATATTGCTGTTTGCTCAAGGCCAAGAATAAAAACAATACATCTTTGAATCTGTGGGGACGGCTTCCAAGGAAAGCAATTTCATTGTGTTCAGTCGTACACGGTAAAGAGGGGTGCTTTAGAGTTTTTCATCTTGTAAATGGACGACAAAAACAAAGCAGTTTCTCATTTTTAGCATTTCACTTCCACCATTGTTTTCAATTATACTTCTGTAAAACCGTGATTGAAATTAGAATACCAAACCTATCAGTCATGTTTTTTCAGACATTTTCAACATTCTTGGCGTTGTCTTTTGCAGTTAGGGCATGAGTCATGTGGTTTGGTTGTCAAGAAATAAAGCTAGTATTTTGGTAGGGAACTGACCGCCGTCCCTTAAACAATGCTTTTTATATAAATGGAGTAAAAGTAGCACCGCGCCATATTGTTAATAATAGAAAAATTAGGCCTGAACAATATATCGCAAAATATATCGTATCGCGATATTACTGTAGGTGATGCAATATCCATATCATGAGAAGCCACAATATATCACAACATCACTAAAGTCTTCATCGGACTGAGATCCACACATTTCTTTACAAACTCATCCAAAAACAAACTACCATTGTTCACCATACGTTCAACTATGTATTGAACTGAAAAATGGGCAACAGTTGAGTTTTAGTTAACCTCAAAACCCCCACCTTAACCTAACGATTCTGCTTCTGCTTTTGACATAGACCGTAAAAAGGAAAAGACAGCTCCTCCTTACTCCCTGTATGCCATAATAACTATGTTCGAGGGGGAAATCATGACGGAATTACAGACTCCTCCTCCCTGCTGTGACGGAGCATGTCCCTAAAAAGGGCATAAGGGCGGGATCTTCACTGTGGACTCGGCCCTCGAGGGGCGCGTAGTTCGATCGTAGCCGCGCCATTAGCTCTAATGCTAACGGCCTGTCGATCAAAGTCTGGCCCTCATTAGTATTCACCTTATTCCGGAGGCTCGCATGTGCGCCGCCATTAATTGTGCCCTGCCCTTTTCTCCTATCTGTTAACATGGGACTGGAGAAGTCCACATGAAATCAGTCACTACACGAAAACAAAGCCGTTTTTTTGGCCGTGCAGAGAAACGGTGCAGTGTTGTCATGTTGGTGCAAATGAACATTGGCCATTTTACACAAATCAATCGACTAAATATCAGATTTGAGCGGAGAATATTTTCCCTCGTTCTCCGTTTAAATGAACGGGCTTCGCGCTCGACTGGAAGTGTCTGTACAACGGAAGTGGCAAAAGTGGGCGGGGCGGAGTAAGGTGAATACGAGATTTCTAAAATGTTTCTTACGACAACCAGCCTGGTTTCTTGAATTGTATCCAACCCAGCGTTATCACATGAGGAATATCTGGCTGTGAAATGTGTAGGAAAATTAGAAACCAGGCGTTGTAGTTTTTTCAACGTGTCTAAAGTGCAATGGTTTCTAATGGCCAAGTTGAGGTACTACAGCAATGGGGGACCAATGGTGACCCCTAGTGTCACGGTAACGAAGCAGAGCAGCCAGCGGCCATTGGATTCTGATGTAAAAACGTCTTGAAAAAAAGCGTCAACAAAGACCACAAAAAAGCAATGAAAAAGTGACACCAATGCAGCAACAACAAATGTAAACACAACGAGGAGAAATCTTAGCTTTCAAATGAGGCATTACACTGGCCTGTTCTACCTTTGCTCGACTCAGAGACCGAGCAGTAGCAAACGAGCGAGGTCAAGAGGAAATGAAGGTTTCCTCATTTGGTGTCTGTCGTTGCAGCCGTAGACGCTCAGACAAACATTTAAAATGAGGAAGAAGACAGACAGACAGACAGACAGGAAGCGAGTTTGAGGTCATGACGGGGTGGACATTGAAAACCCGCGCATGTAAAGGCACAGCCGCGTGCAGACGACCAGAGTGGAAACGTGCTGGTGGTCTCCGGCAGCGACGCCAAACAACCCTGTAACTCAGACGGAAAATCAGGGACGTTAGAAAGAGAAACACAGACCCTCGGCCCGCTGCCCCCTCCGCGGCTGTCTACTATTTGGCTCCTGGACTAATGTTTGCCTTAGCCGATTCCTTGATGACTGGAATAGGATGCTGAATGAATTACAATTTGATCAAAAACCTCATTTGAATGGTTACAAAAATCATACGTCTTAAAAACCTGGTAGATCTGTGGTTTATACGGGCCTGAATCCTCAACTATTTCAATTGTCTCTCAAAGGATAGTGCTGCCAATAATCATAACAATGCTGGCCAAGAAGTGACTTCCTGTTTCGATCCAAAAGCACACAGCTCATCTCATTGATTAATTCAGCAGGTGTTTGCAACTTTACAAGAATATAATCAAAGACACACATTTTAAGTGTTTTGTCTGTTAATAGATAGGCTAGCCTGGCCTTAGCCATCCATAAACTCCGGCCATTATCATTTTCCTACATGTACGTCTGGGTCTGATGTCAGTGGCCGCATTACATCGGTTGACTTTCTACCCACCATTCAGCGAGCGGGGGAGGCGGGTGTTGTAGGTGACGTCAAGCATTTACGGCAATTTGAGGGTTGTAGTTTGGCAATGGCGGTGGATACGAAAGACATGGAAGCTCTTCAATCCGTCCTGGCTCGGCTCCCAAATATCCAGCAATTAAAATTGAGGCCTTGGAATGTGCAAGGAATGCTCCCAAGAGTTGTGATTGAGCACGACCAAACACTAGCGAAAATCAGATTCAGTCGTTTCAAAGGAGTTAACCCCTCCCACCTGAAAACGGAGCTCAATTGTGAAGATCCAGACCCTTGTACGAAACCTTGTACAAAGCAAGTACGAGGGTGTGGTTAAACCAGGCTATAGTGAGGCAGAAAGAAAGTTGAACTAATGAACTGCTGAACTAATGAATAAGACTGACTTTTATTTTGGTGTGCTGGATCAACACAGGAAGCCTCTTCTTGAGCGGAGTTGTTATGATTTGAAGTTATGCACAGTCAATTGTTTTCATAAAATAATTGCAAATTCAAACACTATCAACAGGTCGTGCAAACCCCTTCAATTAAAGCGCCACAGAAGATGTTTGTCTTTTCAGTGTTTTTGATAATACAAGGTTCTCCACCAGTTGCCAAGGAGCTACGGCCTTTTCTTGGTAGCTCGCCACAGATTTTTTTTTATTTTCTGTGCTTGATAAGTCGCATTTTAGAGGCATTTATCTATTTAGGTAAATTAAGTCAATTCAATTCTCTGTATGTTTAATTATGATCTGGGCTTCTAACCCTCCAGGGTGAACTCCGCCTAAGTCACATAGTTGCACAAGTAACAGTCTGTAAGTAGCTCCCTGATGTTTTTGTTATGTAAAAGTTGGATGCTCTAATAGAAATGAGCCAAGATTTGTATGAAAAGGCCAATGACCAGACTTCTGTTGGCTCTATTAATCTCAAAACCAAAATTTGCAAGGTATTAGAAAGGGATGATCGATATACGGGAGGCTTTTTGCGTGCTGAAATGTTCATAACAAGTCGGCTGAAGCTCTCTTGGCTTTAGAGCTAAAAAGAAAAGGGAAATTTAGTGAGCATGGGCCTTTTAACCTGCTCTTAAACTGTTTGATTTCCTCTTATGAATGAGCTGCTTCACTCTCCCTTTGCCCTCATCTGCCACCACCTCTTCAACTTTCCTCTCCGTTTCCTTGTTGAGCTCATTTTAAAGCCTCCCACCTGTCTGCCCCGGCGGTGTCTAAAGGCAGGCGAAGGCGAGTGAGGCGTGATAATAAGAGCCTGCAGACTTGGACACACTCATATTCTTATTGCAGACGGCTGGAATGAAAACCCACCGCCCAGACCAGGTTATTTTTGGCCCGCTGAAAATGCCCTCTCATTAGTGGTCATATTAGCACGACTAATAGAATCAGGAACTTGGTGACGCACTTGAATGAGAGCTGTACTATGTCTCCAGTCATGAAGGCAAACAGGAATGAACCGCCCCCCAAAATGAGTTGCACTAACTTACATTCTACTTCTGACGTCTTCCATCGCTCAATAAAACTTTAGGTGAATACAATGCAACAAGGTCTGTTTTTTCTTCTGTGTTTACAACAGACTCTTCGGTGGCAAAAAATACATTTACTCTTCAACAGGGGTCTCAAACTAGCAGACCTGGGTCCAGATACGGACCTCCAGAGGCTATAGTCCAGACCCCAAAGCCTTTCATCTTCTCAATATACTTTCTAAGGCTGAATCTAAACAGTTTGAATAACACTGAAATAAAATGGCAAAATTATTGATGCATTGATCAGCTCTGCAATGTACATAGACAACCAGTGCTCATGTTTTAACATATGTCCGGACCCTGGACATATATCGAAATTGCTGAAAGAAAATTTTGCGGACCTCAAATTGATTTAGTTGGGGACCCCTGCTCTACAACAACAAATAGTCAGGTATTTCAGCTTTAAAGGAATAAGCCACCGTTTTTACATTCTGAGATATGTTCTTACCTTAGCTTTGACAAGTTCTTTAGGACCTGTCTGGTCATCACGCACGTAAACACAGCACAGACGGCGTCAGCACTTAGCAAGGCACACAGGTACAAAAGAACTCGTCTAAGCTAAGGTAAGAACATATCTCAGCATGTAAAAACGGTGGCTTATTCCTTTAAGTGAAAACACCAGAATAAACTAAACAGTTTCTCCCTGAAATTAGTGGCATCTACATTTGAATTACACGCATTAGGGCGGGGCGATATGGCCTCTGTCTCACGATATAAAAAAAAGAAATATCACGATAACGATATATTTGACGATATAATTGACAACGGACAAATTACTTCAAAACCCAGCCTTAAGCTTAATTTTTTTTAGCGCCATGCTAATTTCCTTGCAAATATGATCAAGCAGTTTACATCCTTCATTTCATTTTATTTTTTAAGCACCTGTCCCCGTGTCCTACAGTCAGTGTTTGTGCTGCTCTGATGATGCGTAACATAAATGATATCGTGTGCAAAACAATATAAAAAAATCACAATGACATCAAAAAATTATATTGCGATATGGATATGCGATACGATATGGCCCACCCGTAACACGCACAGCTACTTTTTAACCTCTTAACTCCCACCTGAACTGAGCACATTTTCTCCAGTTTGGCTTCTTCTACAAACTTCTTGAAAATAAGCGGCAATACCAATGAAAACGAGGCTTAAACAAGGGTGAAAATGCAACAAAAGCGTAAAAAATGTAACAAAAATGCGATCAAAAAAGTGACAAAAAAAGTGACAAAAAGTGACAACGCGGTACAACGTGGTCTTAGCTTTCAAATGAGGCGTATAGGCCCATAGGCTGTGAACTCTCCGGTCGAGAAGCTTTTAGAATTGGGTGAAGCTGAACATGGAGAGAATGTGCTCGGTTCGGCAGGGGTCAGACAGTCAGGATGAAAATTGTTTTGCGAAACAAAGTCTAAACATGTCAGGCTGTTTGTTTAAGATAAGACACTTTCTCCCACGTGAGGCTTAGTTCTACGGATTTATTTTTTTAATGTATGTTTTGTGTGGGTGAGTGGAAAGTGCATTCCTGAATTAGAAGACATTCTGGCAGCTTCATTTATCCAGGATCAAGTTCAGTTAATTCTGCAATTATTTTTAATTTCTGCCTCAATTCAGCGTTTTCATGTAATAATAGACCTGCTAACAAAGACCTCTACAATATGTTCTGGAATTCATGTCAATCCTGTATCAAATTAGCAGTTCAAAGTATTTCACTTTTCTCTCATTTGTTCATACTCTTGGACTTGAACTGCGATACTTGTTATTTTGTTTTATGTTAAACCTTGCTGCAGCCCTAGAACAAAAAATCTCCACATGAGAAAATAATATGACTAATATAATGTATATGCACCTCTCTTTGTCCTATAGAACCTATAGAAACTACGCTTTTATTGGAACCTGACTTTCCATTCTCCTTTGTAATATCTCCGCGGTGCACTTTATCAATTTGCTGTTCTATTTCCGTGCTCCACCTCTAAAAGCTCATGTAGGCGGATGGAGAGCGGGTAATATGGAGAAATAGCGGCATACGTGACAGAGTTGACAGTGAAGGCAGCAGGCAGCGGTTAGAGTCGTTTCACTGCGACGTTTAGGTTTGGACAGCTCAACGCTCCACACCGTCTCCACACATCGTCTCAGGCTTCGCTGCTCAGACGACGGCTGCAGAGGTGGGCCATTTCTGGGTGTGTAGATTAAGGGTATCGCTGAAGTATTAGCAACAGCCTATACTTTACCCTACACAATTTCTTTTATATTTTAGCAACACAGCATGCAAGCAGTAGTTTATGATCCCAGAAGTTTATGATGTTCAGGGCCTTCAACAGGTCAGTTGTCAAGGACTAGAGGGCCCCATAAAGGAGTCAATCAAAAACAGTACAAAATGGGAAACCTTCTTGCCTCAGGCCCCAGCAAGTCTGTCGACGGCCCTGTACGAAATACATTAGACCCGGGAGGAACCACAACGGCAATTAAAAATGTATGCGATCCATCTTTCATTGTCATTTAATTTGACAGGCTCTTAGGCAAAGAAGCTTTTAGATTTGAGGTAAAGCTGCTCTGGAGAAAGTACTCGGTTAAGGCGGGGGTTAAGAGGCTAAATTAAACACGTACTTACAGTATATGAGTTTAACACAAACTCACAACTTTAGTTTGACAGTTTCAACTAAAGTTCAACTGTGAAAAACAGAAAAAAGTGAGTGCATCAGCAGGTCCAAAAAAGTAGGTGCAGGTGCTCTTCAGAGATCAGGTATAAAACTTGATGAACAGAGGGGAAAAAAGGATCTGAGGCACTCTGACTTAGTTAAAAGTCCTTTATTGAATGGACATGCTGATGTGTTTCGACCTAGAGATGGTTTTCCTCAGGGCATAAGTTTAAAAGAGGCACTAGGGGCCTTAAGTACTAGTAGGGTGGTCATATGACCAAATGTTCAACTGTCTTTCACTTAGGAGAGGAACAGTCAACTCTAAATTTTATAAATTACATGTATAGACCTGAGTCACAGCTTTGAATGGTAATGGTAAGTTAAAATTAGGTCTTGGAGCACATTTCTCCAGTTCGGCTTTACCCAAATCTACAAACTTCTCAACTGGAGCTCACAGCCTACAGAGTAACGCCTCATTTGAAAGCAACAAAATTGATCTAAACTAATCTTTTTTCCATGCATTGTTGTTGTGACTACTCTGTTGTGTTTTTGTCACTTTTCCATTGCCGTTATGACTTCTTGACTTTTGTCAAGAAGCTTTTATATTTGGGAAATGCCAAACTAGAGAAGATGTGGTCGGCTCAGGCGGGTTAACTAAATTTAGTACAATGTATTGAGCTCTGTAACAGTGTGTAATAACTTGTACCTATGGATTAGATACACAATGGAATAATATGTATTTGTAGTTTGTAGGTACATCATGTAATAACATGCAACTCTAACCCTATCCTTAAGCCCCATCCCTAAGGGTCTCGTGTCCTATTACATTATGTACCTACAAAGTACTAATACAATATATTCCATTGTGTATCTAACCCATAGGTACAACTTATTACAGATTGTTACAAAGCTCATTACATTGTACTAAATTTAGGTAAGTACAATGTATCAAGGTAGAGTAAAATAAAGTGTTATCAAATCATCTTTTACCAATCGAATATATTAAACCGCCTGAGCCGACCACATCTTGTGATACCGATGATTTTCTAGGCACTAGAAGGTGGTCAATAATTTGCATCAATATATATAAAAAGATGCTTTCTAAACTTTAATGGATATGTTCATCCACGATAATTGGGAAATTTGTGAAGATAAAACAGCAAATTATCATCCAATCAAACTTTATGTCTGTAGCACATTTTTACAAACCATAGTTTCCAAAGCAACAATTATTCACATCCTACTGTTAAAATAAAAATCCAATCAAGTGGGTCTGCGCTGCTTTGGGATGCTTCTCCATGTACCAGCCGTCCTGAGCAGCCTGTGTTAATTGTGTGTGAAGTGAACAGCTGGACTTGAGCGCGGCACAGACACGGTCGATCAAATCCCCGACAAAACACGCTCTGATTTTTGTTCATTTTATCCAACAATTATTTACCTAACCAGTTCTTATTCACTGAAGTTTGACATCTAGAGAGTTTGACTTCCATGCTTTACATTCAATCATTCAGTCATTCATCATGTTGAATCAAAAACCAAGTTCTCAACCAGGGAAGTCACTGGGAATCGAACCTGGAACTTTTAGTACAATACAACAATAACCCCGCCCTCACATCTCAATTGCTCCCATTACGCAGCTAAAAAAAAAGATGATAATTTCAGGGGCAAAATATCTCAAATTGAGTTCATTCCAATCACAGACAAAGACATAAAACTTCAAGTATAAATGAGCGAAAGCCAGAGCGGCGTGATCGCTTTGGGAACCCTCCAAAGTAAGCAGCTAAACTCATTTCCCGCAGCCCTGTTTACGGAGCTAATTTTCTGGTTGCTTTCCCCTGCACTGCGACACAACCGCAGGCAGCCACTCCACGAGAGGTAACTGTTTAAAAAATGATCCTTAATTAAGAGTCTCTAAACACGGTTAGCAGAGAGTTGGACCTGCTTCAGCTTCTGTAGTGAAAAACAAACCCCCTGAGTGCATTGGGCGGCCACGCTAAACAGAATACTTACAGTTAAATCTCATTTGTGGTGGTATTATACAGTTAATAAATGGTGTGGACCTCATCATAGGTGAAATAATTTAAAAAAAAGACACCAAAAGTATTTTCAACTCTCAACCCTCACTGCAAATAAAACGAGGCTGTATAGAGCGAAATATACACAACTTCGATTTTATGAATGACATTTTGAGCTGTCTCTCGTCTCTTTCCTTACGTCTAAAATGTTTGTGAACTCATTCGTCCAGGAAGTATTCATCGACAGAAAGAAGGTACAATATGGATATCGAAGAAGATTCAGATTATGGATATATGGATATGACAGGTTTTAATGCTTTTGAAAAATATGACTTATTTAGATGGATAAGATCTGTTGTAAGTAATAATAAGGATTATATTAAGAAATGTTGGGCAGAAAAGTTATTTGACGTTTTGAGCTACTGACAGGAAGTGACATAGATAGAGGTAAATTTAGATCGCGGACTAGGTAAAGACCACTGGGAGGAGTTTAGCTTGGCTCAGTCCCTCCCCTCTAAATGGACTCAACTCATATAGCACTTTTCTACCTTTGTCAGGCCCAAAGCGCTTTACAGTCACCCATTCACACTCTCATTCATACACCACTATCAAAGGCTACTCTCAACTGTAGGCAAACATCGTTGTAGTTCTAAGTCCTAACGACCTAACTCACAGTTGAGTTTCAGTCTAAACGACCCTACTCTCAGCTGATCACTGCTAACTACCTGCCTATTGATCTGTCCTGGGCTGAGTTGCGGCCTCATTAGCATGGCAGAGTCCTCCAGGCAAAGAATTGTGACTCATTCCTTTTTTCTGTTTTTTATTTAATAAACACTAAATATATTAACAAGTTTTACTCACCCATTTCCCGTTGACATAACATGGTCGGCACGGCAACAGTTTAACATTATTTTCTCTATCTATAAACATATAAAAAATGTCAAACTAAAGAAAGCTGATTCCATTTTAAAAAAATCAAAATCTATATATAACTGTGTTAACTATATTTCAGCAACATTTTTGCCCTTTAAGTAAAGGTCAGATTTAAAATGTCTGTATAGCTAAGGTCTGTTTCAGCTCATTTTATTGCAAAGGACCCACGCATCTAGCTGACCTGCAGATTTGTAACGTTAACATGTGCCACTTTTACCTTTGACATAGGAGTTTTAGCACAGCATTTGATTCTGAACCTAAAAAAAATGCAAAAATGCATGTAAAAAGCCAATTTACCAAACAAATACCTCATAACCACATTGTTTCATTCCTCAGCGCTACTTTCTATGCAGCTGAAATCTGACTGAAGTGCCTTTATTATCTGCAGCAGTGCACACTGGGTAAGTGCATAGTGCCAGGGCCCATCCTTTCTATTGGTTTGAATGTGAAGTTCATATCTCAATCAAATGGCCTTCTCCTGCACAGGGAAAACAGAGAAGCTGCTGGAGACCCATCAGGCCGGAGATAAAGAAGTGCTTTTTATTAAACTGTCACAGGCACTATTGATGAAGCCCTCTGTGAACAGGGGGAGGGCTGTCACTGACTTCATACATGTAGCAAAGGCAACGGAAGCAGCAAAGGACAGAACAATGATGGATTTGTGCCTTGGCGCGCGAGTCTTTGTGTCATTGTCCCTGAATATCAGAGCAAAAGGCATGTATTAAAGAAATTAAAATTCAAAAGAAACATTAGTCATTCTAAAACTTGAAAAGAAAGTGTTTTCAAAGATGATTTTTTCCCCCAAAGCTTTTTCTTCGTGATAAGAGCACATTTAATAGAGCAAGTTATGTCCTTGGGCAGCTGAGTACTTTGCTGTTGGACAGAGCTAAATGTACGATAATAGAGCTGCACGAGTGGATAATGCTTGTTGTCTAACTTCTGCATCTTGACCTGAATGTAGACGTGAACCCTGATGAGGCCACGATGATGTTATTAACCTGTTACAGAATGCCCCATTAGCAGCATCTTGTGTAGCTTTTATCTTAAAGGGATGTTTCAGGCTTTTTGACATAGGGTCTCATTTCCTAGTTATCCAGAGTGTTGTTGATTTCTGGAGTTTTTGTTTTATTTTTTAAATTCATGCAGTCCTGAAATTTGAAGAGTTTAGTAGTGCTAGGCTAGTGCTAGGCTAGCGCATGTCTATGGTATCTAGTAGCCTGCATCAAAAACCTCTTCAAAATCATTGGGTCGTCCTCCATACATTACCATATCTAAACTACAGTGTGAACGCTGTAGTTTGTGAAAAGGGAAGGCAAAAGCAAAGCCTCAGCCTGAAGCTTAACAAAATGAACTAAACCAAACTTGAATTACCCGGCTGTTGTTGCTGCTGTTACCAGTTGTGTCATTGCCATCTCTACAAAACAAGAAATAAGTAAACAAGGGAAGTCGAGACGCTGAGCTGTTGGTCAGAGGGACCCTGATGATTGTATCTGTATCTGTTTAGCTTAGGAAAGACTTGCATCAAAAGTCAATGTGTTCCAGACCTAATAATTGATTATGTTATCTAAATGTACATTGAATTGAACATGGGGTCAGCACTTATTACCTTATTGCTTCAGCCGACTCCATTTTGAGCATCCACACAGTATGAATTTTGGAATGAATGTAAAATTGCTCAAATATCTGATTTGTTGAAAGCTCCTTTGTGAATTCCACGTGTAGTTATGCCGGCCGCAGGTAAACAAACTACTGTAGATCCGGTAACCTCGCAGATCACTCGGCCGCTGCATACAACCAGGAAGCTGATGCGGCTCAAATATATGTTCTTTTAAATGCAAAGTGGTTATATTTCAAAATGTATTCAGTCAACACAGACATTTATATGGGTAGTCTGGTGTTATAAGTGATTTGCCTCAGGTGCACTGTGCTTGGGTCAGACTGTTTTTAATGCAGGCTACTAGTTACCATAGACATGCACTAGCCTAGCACTAGCCTAGCACCACTAAACTCTTCAAATATAAGGACTGCATGAATTAAAAATATATATATCTCCAGAAATCAACAACACTCTGGATAACTATGAGGACCTATGTACAAAATCCTGAAATATCCTTTTAAATTATGCCTGATTTTCAAAATGTACAAAAACAAAATGGTAAGAATTTGTACTTCTTTTCTTTCTGCCAGTAAAATGTTTCTGACTTGGAAAATAGTAAATTGGGTTAAAAGAAAAAGACTAAAGCTGAACCTTAAAGTTACACTGTATTTTTGCTTGTAAATGTGCTTGCAAAAAATGTGTAAATCTCTAAAGACTCGTGTGATTTTGTGATATATTGTGGCTTAAACAAATCCCATTCTCTCTAAAAGACAGAATACGTGCAAAAGGTGTTGAAAATGCCCAAAGCCAAGCGATGTCGCCAGGGCAATGATACGGATTTGTCTTTTAAAAGCCACTGTGGTTGTCCAGCGGCCAAGTCGACATTGAATTTGTTTGTAGTTACTTAGAACTGAAGAGATATTGCAGTCGGAAGACCCCCCCGATCCCCAGGCATGAATGTTTAAATAGGACTCTCCATTTGTGTAGCGAAGATTATTGGAAAGCAACAGCAGGGCTCTCCCTAAAGCAGGAGAGAAATTGTGTAACGCGTCAAACTCCATGACTTAGCGAGAGAGCGAGGCTGGAAATTAAAGTGGGATCTCCTCTCTCCACTAAAGGAGGAGGCCTGTGGCAAAATCCAATAGGTCTGCTGAGCGTAAGACTGTTGAATTATGCTCACCGTGACACAAATCCCAAGTTGGTGGGAAAAATCTACAACAAACTGAGGCGTGAAAAAGGTAAAAGTATTGATTAAATTATCCGAAGAAGCTGGGGGGAAGAGATACATAGAACAGGACTAAATGATCAAATTGGTACATGAAAGTGAAATCTTGGTAGTGGGTGGTGTGATTTATGTAGTTCTATGACATGTTTATTAAAATAGTAATAGTACTTAATAGGCCAGATCTTACACCTGGTGCAAGGACAGGAGGCATCTTGCTGTTGTGCCATTTGACTGCTCCACTGGCGAGAGGGCGTCGCTTATTTAAAAAAAAAAAATGGTACAAGCAGCACTGAACGATGCTCTCCTGTAGCAGCCGTCACAGTCTTTTCCTACTACTACTTGAGGTAAAGGGACTATACGGAGTTTAAAAATGTTAAAATTAAGTATTTTCCTCCCCCTACATGTTCCGAACAATGTCCTAATGTGTAGAATGAGCTCAGACCTATTCACCACAACTGCCTCTAAAATCCTGCACTGCCACTCAAAAAGGTGTTAATTCGGGTCCGAAGTGCCGTCATGCACGAGCTTAATATAGAAGCTGCAGTTACGCAAAAGGCCTGAGGTGGCAGTAGTGAGTATAAAATGGCTAGCTTGCATCTAGCCCCTTTAAACACTGTCCGTGTCCCGAGAGAAAGAGAGAAAGAGATGTACAGCCCTTCCCGCTGCGGTGCCCCTCTGCACGTGTTCACCCCCACTTCCCCACCACCCCTCTCCCTTGCCCTCGCCCCCTTCCCAGCCACAGAGTCTGGTTGGAGGAAAAAGGTTTGTAGGAACCGATAACGTATAAAAACGACCCATAACGAAATCAATTTGAGCAGTTTCAAATGTAATAAGCCGATGATGTAATAACGATTGACCGATAACGTATTAAGGTATTATGTTATTGGCCTTGCAATGAGAAAAGCCTTTGATAATGTATCAACTACAGCCAATAATGCAATAACAACATTAATCAAGTTATTTGATGTATCAACACAATGTAGCTTCTTCGTCATATCTTCTTTTGGGTTTGTGCAATACGCTAACAAGGAAGACAACTTTTTTTCTTTAAAAGCATTTAATTATAAAATCATGCAAGGATTGTAAAAAAAAAATGGCTATATAGAACTTGCCCATTTATGTCAGTGTTATTGAGTGGTTAGGCTGAACAATTTTAAAACACACCTCCAGTGAGCAATAATATACACTATATATATATATATATATGTATATAAAATGTATATAGGGTAGGGTAGGGTCTCCCATGGCAAACAGGTCCTAGGTGACGGATCAGACAAAGAGCGGTTCAGAAGCTCCTTATGAGAGACCAACAGCACTATCGGCATATTACATTTGATGAAAATCAGTACGTTATGGGCCATTATTACGTTATCGGTTCCCTCAGGGTTGTTCAACATAACATCACCATTGGCCATGGGAGTCTGTCCTGCCCACTTACAGCCCATTTAATGCGCTAGGTCTGGATCAGCAAGAATATCACTGTGCTACTAAGCACAAAAAGTTATGCGACTGCGTTTATACACACAAGCTCAGGCCCCATGTGTCTAACTTATCCACATGTAAATGAGTCACATAGAGGACTGCTTTATGGGAACATTAAAATATACAGCTCTATATATCCACAAATGAAGCAAGTTTTAAATGGTTTAATTTGAATGCTTTTTCCCCCCACATATTTACAATGATGGTGCCGCTGCCTCTTATGTAAGAGTGCAATCACCGGCAGTAGTGGGTGCTTGATTTCTGAGGGTCCACATCTGTTCGACCTGATTAAACTGTACAGTAATAAAGGCCCGAGGTGCTCACTGCTGTAAATCTCAGACAAGGACACACACAGGGATATTAGAAGAAACTTAGAAATTCAAGGTCATCTCAAGGTTTGCGTGACTTATTTATGCCAACATAAAAAATTCACACATTATCACTCAATTATATATATCCCAAACATATGGAAAATATTGTAATAATTCATGGCTTTTAAGATGTTTTTAAGACTTTGTGCCATGCCAAACCAAATGCCCGTCTGTATTGCTGAAATCTCCGAAACCGAGAAGCAGAGAAACATCGCGGTGAAAATCGGTCACAAGCTTGGACCTATTATATACATTTTATATTGTAGACTTTTGTGTATAATTCCGGAACGAAAACAGAATTTCCGTTTTTTGTTTTGGATTTTTGTCTTTCAAATAAGCTTCCTCTAAAGTACCAACTAAACATGAATATACAGGGCCCCCTGCTGTCACAGTTCAACACTGACACATTTAGAAGCTTCATACACGGGGTTATAGACCAGACATTTTCCAAAAATATCAGCGATGAATATTAGCATCGGCTAATCAAAATCCCCAATAATTGGTATCGGCCTCTGCTAGATATACTTCTATATATTTCTATTACTGGAACCTTTACTATATCAATAAATGGTTAGCTATAGGCTATTTGAGAGATTAAAAAAACACATCAAATTCAATTACTTAAAATACTTATATATCGGCTATCGGCCAGGCCAACCCCCTTCATATCGGTATTGAACCCCTAAAATCCATATTGGTCGGGCCATACTGTAGGAACTGACAGTATGTTTACATTTCTGGAGTACTTTAACAGGCATTTGATCCCTGATTTGCAAAATAATTTTGCCAACAACTGTTTTAGATATTAGACAGCAAGTGAATTTTATATATTTATTTTTAGTTTATTTATAAAGATTGTAGATAAAGGTTCTTAATCTGTCATCTGAACTTGAACTGCATTTTGCTTCTCACTTCAAGAGGCTTTGTCAGCAACTAGGGTAGCACGGTGGTACAACGCATAGTGGGTTAATTTCCCAAATAGATGGGGCCTTTCTGTGTGGAGTTTGCATGTTCTCCCATGTCCGCGTAGGTTTCCTCCAGGTACTCCGGTTTCCCCTGCCACTAAAAAAAAGCCCCTCAACCTTTGTGATCTCTTAGCAGAAGGGTGGACTCATACTGTTCTAGTGGGGAGGGTATAAAACAGCCTGCTGCTACAACCTATTTGAGACGATATATTGCCAACCTGCAGCGCTGTAGAGAAACGTAATCTTAGAAACCATTACCTCGACCACTTAATGTACTTCAAGTGTGGCGTCTGAAAATGTCACGTCAAACACAGGCTTTTCATGTGTCAGGCGTCTAAACAGTGGCACATCTACATGAAGTTCCCACAGTTTGATTCAGAGCAGGTCAGTCAAACAGAAGCGCTGCACTGAGCGTGACTCACCACCCCACAGACTGTATTTTAATATGGGACTCCATTAAGAAGGCTCACCGCAGCCTCAGCGCCGACCTGTGATTTATTATATTCCAGCACTGCCTACCTGTGTGTGGGAGTGTGTCTGAAAGGGACTGCTCTGAGCCCGCAGCATGGGACAAAACACATAAGTTGGATGTAACCACTACTCGGCTGTCGTAGTACACGCATTCCTTCAGTTTTGTCATTTCTATACATAGCAAATTTATGTTATTGACCTTTATTGATGCAGAAGGGACCCTTTGTGTTTTCAGTGCAGGGAAACCAGTGTACCGGAGGAAACCAAGGCAAACACAGAAAACATTCCTAAAGTCACAATAAGCTTTGAGACGTAATTTGCTGACTTAAAGGGACTATGCAGAGTTTAAAAATGTTAAAATGAAGTATTTTCCTCCCCCTACATGTTCCAACAATGTCCTAATGTGTAGAATGAGCTCAGACCTGTTCACCACAACTGCCTCTAAAATCCTGCACTGTCACTCAAAAAGGTGTCACTTTGGGTCCGAAGTGCCGTCATACACGAGCTTAATATAGAAGCTGCAGTTACACATATGACCTGATGTGGCAGTAGTGAGTATAAAATGGCTAACTTGCATCTAGCCCCTTTAAGGCGAGACGCTGAAGGTGAATAGGGACATTTTTTAAATGTAGAGATATCAATTTGAACCTTTTGCTGTAGATTATTGACATAAATATGAGAAAATAATGTATTGCAAGTTTTTTGTCATTTTATGTGTTATTTGTAAATAAGATGACAAAACCTGAATAATGAGTAAGAGCAAGGTTTAAATTATGGTTTTATTTTGTTGACACATTTTTCTTTCAAAGACCAGAGGGGATTTTGGATGATTTTAAAACAAGCTGTTTTTTAGTGGAAAAAATCTGTGATTTTTTATTTATTTATTTCGCCTTGTTGTTGAAATTCAAAACTCAATAAATCAGGCCAGGAAATAGATATGAAGAAAAAAAGACTGACTGACTCCAAGACTGAAGTCTGTTGGAGCTACTGACGTGGAGAGATTGTCGCACCAATGTGATAAAGCTCTTGAAATTACAATTTTCCATATAAATCTATGGAGAAACATTCAGTCAAGCACTATTTAAACATGTTTTTTTTTAGGTGAAAGTTTATATGCTAAGAGAGCCTGAAAATTTAGTTTTGACCATAAAGTCTCCCCTTAAAGCATTACTAAGTAACTCATGCCCCAAGAGGCCACAAGCGCCACTGCAGGTGTCGTAGCATGTTGCGTTTTTTACTCATTAATTGTCCGTGAAAGTAAATACTACACTGACAGAAAAGACAAAGTGAGAGAGGGATATTGTACATCCAATTACACAATAGAGATTATTTTTTCACTCAAACGTGGCTGTAAATACTGTTTAAGTGGCACTAGCTCGCAGTTAGCGTTGCCTGTTAGCCTGTTAGCTTCTTCTTCGTGATTCCATTAGTGTGCATTGGTGCGAAGTTGCGATTGCGGTTTTCTGACCAAAGACACCAGGGGGAGATGAAAGACCAACCAATCATCCCATTAACACTTGTATTACCCCCAGAGGGACTACGAATAAGATTTATTAAGCTAAACAAGTAACTTAGTACTGCTTTAAGTCAGCAAATATAAGACAAAGTGCCTTTCAAATGCATCATGTAAGTCTTTCAACTCTTCATGTGTCCATACTAGACTGTTCTGACATATTGTATAAGGTTTTTTGGTAATATGACCTATAGCTGCCATGTAAACACTTTTAGCCTAAATAACAATACATAAAATATATATACAGTAAGCAGTTAGTGACTTCAAGCATTGAACTCTGTTATTGTAAACTGACTGACTATACACTGGACACATTGCTGTACATGGCCCTCCTCACTTAGGTCTGTCCACGCTGCTTTTTGCTTTGCCTGGAGACATCAAATCACAGCAGCACACAGTGACTCAATGCACTCCAGGCCAAAGAAACGGCTCTTCTGTATTTATTACGACTTGTACCGTCCGCCTACACCGTGACTGAGTGAGAGGCAGGGGAAGAATAGACAAGATGAAAGGCAATATGTCGCGAAAAAAAATAAAGAAAAAAAATAAATGAAGGACTTGAGAGCAGAGGCGGCCACAAATACCAGAAAATAGCTGTCTTTCATTGTAAAAAAACACATACCAGCGCCAAAAAGAATGAGTGTTAAAGTTCCCGTGCACTTGTGCCACTTCAGCCGAGGTAAATTCGTTCAAAGGAGAGAGGGATGGAGAGAAAAGCGGGAGAAGAGAGGTTCAGAGCGGCTCACACTGGGGAGGCGAGCGCGGGCGAAGGCTGAAAAGCTCATTTAGTGCTGGGATGAAGAGACGCCCCGCAGATACGACCTGAACAATGCAGCTGTGTATGAAGCAGGAAGGAAAAAAGGACCAAGTTCATCTGCAAAAACATTTTCAGAAAAACAGACTATAAAACGCGTCAAAATGGAGAAATGTAGGATGCCCCGAGAAACACTTTAGTTCAGATGCTCTTCCTGCTCCAAGGCTTTTATCTCGTCTTGTTGCCTGCATATTATGCATTAGTTTTGAAAATTAACAGCCTTAACCAAGTGCATTTTCTTCTGTTCAGCTTTACCCAAATCTAAAAGCTTCTCGACTGGAGCTTACAGTCTATATAATAATAATAATATAGATTAATAGGCCAGAGTGAGACCTCATTTGAAAGCTAAGACCTACAAAACTGATGTTTGTTGTGCTTTCGTAGTTTTTTTTACTTGCATTTTTTTTATGCTTTCTTTCTCGCTCTTTGTCACTTTTTAGTTGTGTTTTCGTCACGTTTTTATTTTGTTATTGTTGCTCTCCCGGCATGTTTTTGTTACTTTTTTGTGGCTCTTTTTTGGCTTTGTCATCTGTTTTGGTATCACTTTATTATACATTGTACCTAACAAAATGTAGTGCAATGTAATCTGCTTTGTAACAATCTGTAATAGCTTGTATCTATGTAGTACATACACAATGGAATAATGTGTATTAGTACTTTGCAGGTACATAATGTAATAGGATATATGACCTTGGGTTAGGGTTAGAGCTTGGGTCTTATCTCTTATTACATTAAAGTGCAAAGTACTAATACACATTATTCCATTGTGTATGTAACCCTTAGGTACATATTGTTGCAAAGTACATTACATTGTACTACATTTAACAAGTACAATATATCAAAAGGTAAAATAAAGTGTTACCTCAGTTGGTAATCGTGTTTTTGTCACTTTTTTGTTGCTTTTTTCACCACTTTTTTGTTGCATTTTCATCCTCATTTTGACACTTTTTTTTTTTTTTTTTTCAAGAAGCTTTCAGATTTGGGTAAAGCCAAACTGGAGAATAATGTGCTTGGTTCAGGCGGGAGTTAAGAGGTTCAGGGTGAATTAACAAAGTGCAAGGAATGAAAGACGGGGCAGCTTAGAATATCAAATGCTATCTAAAAGTATGAACATCCTCTCGATATTGTAACTGCTACTCACAACAAATAATATTGAAATAATAAGGAAGAACTGATCTGTGTTTCCTATAGTCGGTCACACTCTCCTCTCATCAATACAAGATGAACACTCGATCTTTTGCAGAAGACAGACCAAACAGCATATTAGGAGCGTGTGACCTTTCTCTTGTTTTGTGGCGACTTTATTTTGGTTATTGTTAACATACACATACCGCGGTTCACATGGAAATACAGTGAATGTAAATGAGGCATATGCCGGGGATGTAAGACGTGTGAGTGCAGTGGCAGACGCGTGGGAGGCGGCCGCGCTCTTCTGACCTGAAAGTGATTACAGAAAATCAGCACGCGCTCCAAACTCAATGTACAATCACCGCATTCCCGCCGTAAGTGCACGCACCTGATTACAGGGGAAACACACCGAGCTGCGGCTTCGTTTTAGTAAGTTGTTAAAATAATGCCGACTAATCTGTTTTAAAACGGGCCTACGTTAATTATCTTGTTCAGTTTCACATTATTTTTTATCACTTTGAGATGAAAGCCAAAGCTTTGAACTGCACTCAATAAAGACTTAAATGTTGATGAAACTATAAATAGAAGATCTTTGAGTCCCTATCTCTTTGTGCCATAGATACAGACGGCATCTCCTCATAGAAGGGGGCGTGGCTTCGCCGAGGGGGAAACTTTCCACTCTTTTTAGCCATTTTCTGGTGGAATATGAACTTATTGACCACACATAAATAAAGTGAAGTGTAAATCGGGCCCATATGGATATTTTCTCACAGCAGATTGTTCAGTAAAAGTGAAAAGACGGCAGTTGTAGCAAGCGCTAGCTAGCCGTCAGCATTAGCACGATGCTAACATGTAGCATGATGCGAGCATTCTCCATTATTTATGTATTTATGGGCTATTGAACCACTTTGGTCCTCCCCATGTCTTTGTGTCTTTATGTAGTTGAAAACTATATTCATAATTCAGTATTTGTTAAAGTAGTTTTTGAAAAATTAGAGCAAGTTTTGATTTTTCTCCAAATTCCAGAGAACAGACGGCATCTCTGGAATCGCCCATATATGGGCATGTTTGAAAACAGTTAAGGAGGAAAACAATTTTTGAAAAATGTAAACTTTCTTTAATTATTCAAAAAACTTCTTTAACAAAAGCTTAATTATGAATATAGTTTTCTACTAAAAAAAAGATACAAAGACATGGAGAGAAGCAAAGTGCAGCCCAAAAATACATAAATAATGGAGAATGCTTCACTTCTACTGAACAATCTGCTGTGAGAAAATATCCATATGGGCCCGATTTACATTTGACTTTCTTTATGTGTGATAAATAAGTTCATATTCCAGCAAAAGATGGCTAAAAAGAGTGAAACAATGTGTTTCCCAAAAGATTCTATTTTCCCCCTCGGCGAAGCCACGCCCCCTTCTATGAGATGCTGTCTGTATCTATCTATTGCAAGACCATTGGTTGAGATGAACACTCCCGTTTTCCTTTTCCATTCAAACAAAAGCAACCAAAACAAGACTTTTTCACAGTAGAATAGTTTAGAAGAACAAACTTCATAAAGACAATGACAAGATTTTCCACCAGAAAAAGGCTTGAAATGTAATGATGTTTTGTTTTCATCATTAATAAAACGCAGCTTTCGCAGAGTAAGGAAAGTTTGTGAACTGCCATGAGAGTGTTCTGTTTTATTGCAGCTTTTTGGTCGTGCTGCAAAAAATATGAAGAAAATCCATACATGGTACATTTGAGCTGAGTTGAACTTTGATTGGATTGGATTTGCATGGATGAAATTGCAGAAAAGAATGTTCAATGGAAATATGAAATATGAAATATTTAAGGTGCAGTGTTTGTACAAGACTGGTTTAGGTCGATGGGGTCACAGCTTGTCAAAGGAAACTGTCTGACAAATCATTTTTAGTGCATTTAGCTTTGACTTTAGTGCAAAAATCTTTCACTTGTGTCGCCAGCTCCAGTGTTGGGCTGATTCTTGTGTTCGTTCGGGGGAGTTCTGGGTAAAATTGACCAAAAAAAAGATCCGGCTCTTTTCACAATTGAGATCCGGTTCGAACCATTCAAAAGAGCCGGTCGGTTATGAACGTCACATCACTCGGCCTTAAATGGATATTTCAGAATTTTTGACAAAGGGCCTCATTTCCTAGTTATCTATTGTTGCTAATTTATGGAGATATAATTGTTTTAATTCATACAGGCCTTATATTTGAAGAGTTTAGTGATACTAGGCTAATGCTAGGCTAGTGCATGTCTATGGTAACTAGTAGCCTGCATCAAAAACCTCTTCAAAATCATGGGGTAGTCCTCCAAACGTTGCCATATCTGATTTGTAGAAAGCTCCTTTGTGTATTAATGCCGGCCGCAGGTAAACAAACTACTGTAGATCCGGCGACCTAGCAGATCACTCCGCTGCTGCGTAGCTTACAACCAGGAAGCTGACGCTGCTCAAAAATAAGTTCTTTTAAATGCAAAATGGTTATATTTCAAAATTATTCAGCCAACACAGGCATTTATATGGGTAGTCTGGTGTTATAAGTGATTTGCCTCAGGTGCACTGTGCTTGGGTCAGACTGTTTTTAATGCAGGCTACTAGTTACCATAGACATGCGCTAGCCTAGCACCTCTAAACTCTTCAAATATAAGGACTGCATGAATTTAAAAAAATAAAATATCTCCAGAAATCAACAACACTCTGGATAACTAGGAAATGAGGCCTTATGTCAAAAATCATGAAATATCCCTTTAAGAATCATCACATTTGTTAATACATGTTTAACTTCCTGTTGCAATCGGCCAAATTACTTGGTTATGGCTGGGCTAGATAGCAATTAAAACTTTGACTTCTGCTTTTTGTTGGTGTTTTGCTGTGTAATAACAAATGACAGAAGTATTTTTTCATCCTCAATCCCTTGTGCAGAAGCAAACATGAGGCAACAGTTCTCATCCACACTGCCACAGACATTTCTTTTTAAATATATATATACACCCAGTATCCCAGAACAAACTTGTGCAACAAATAGCGCCACAATAATTCCCCTCAAAAGAATGCGACAGGTTCAAAAGAGGACACCGTAGCCAAGACAAAACATGTCGCATCATTAATATTTGCACACGACACAGGTAGGTCTGCTGCAGCCCGTTAGCGATTACATGAGGCTATTTTTTCCATTGTGAATGTGCTGCTGTTATGACATCTCATGGTCATTTGTCCCATTGTGTCTGGATTATGTTCCTTTGGCCACTCACTCCGGCTCACTGCAGACGCACAACACACAATCCCAACAAAGACACCGGTATGTTCTAAAAGCACGCATTGTACATGGATTTAAAACATGGTCGTTCTCCAGTTTACCTAACCATTAAAGACACAACAACAAAACACACCCACTTTTCTTTATACATTTGCAAATAGGCTGAAACAATTCAACTGGGATGTCTTTTTTTAAGGCAGTAGCTCAGTGTACAATTACAGATTAATTCATACAGAGAGATGCCCAGTCTGGTGCGCCAACTACTCAGAAACGGCGCCACCTCAAGTGCAAACCCAGAAGCAGAAGCAACTGCGAACAACGTCAAATAACGCACGTCAAATCATTTCTCCCACACGTTTGGTGGCAATCAAGTCACAGACGCTTCATGAGATTTTTTCATATATAGTTGTGCTCAAAGGTTTACACACCCTGGCCTAATTTTTTGACAATTTTTCAAAAAATAGGAAAGATAACACAAAAATGTTTTTTTTTTCACTCATAGTTACCGCGTTCCAAATTATTATGCAAATGACAATTTTCTTTGATTTTCTAAATTGTCAACTCAAATGAGAGTCAGCATAATTTTCAAGTCTTTAACTGGTAGAGGATCATTTGAATGTGGTTGAAAAAATCTCCCAGTGATAACAGTAATTTTTCAAAAATAAATATAGTAAAAAAAACTACTCAAATCTACTGTTCCAAATTATTATGCAACTCATCGTTTCAATACATTTTAAAGCTTGTAATTAACTGAAAATGAGGCTTGCATTTCTGAGCCACTGCAGCCGTTTCTGTTCATGAGCATTAAATTAACCGTTTAGGGGAGGCCCGGATAGAAGGTTTATGCACAACTGCAGCCTCTGGAGGGTCCTACACCTTGATGTTCGGGAGACTCCAGAGGCAAAAGCGGCTTCAAATACCTATCTGCTGCTTTGTAGAATCTGTTCTCTTAATCTGATGTGTTTGTCTGGCTGAAACCGTCCTTGTTGTGCCGTTTATCTGCACAAACCCGTGTGTGCTCTGAATCAGATACAAATCTCTTATCAGTACAATGATTACGCTTAATTTTTCATTAAATATCGAAGGTTTTTCATACCTAGACCAAGGCATTCAACTATTTCACGCTTCAGCAGAAAGACCCTTTTTCTTTCCCATATTGCTTTAAAATGATGGTCTGCTTAAGTTTTTCCCTTAACTGGCCTTAACAACTAATTATCACAGGTCTCTGAGATTGATGTCGATGATTCATAGAGCCCTGAGACACAATACCATCAATTAGTTTCATTGAATTTTTTTTTTCTTTTTGACACTGAAATACAATTTGCATAATTATTTGGAACACAGTGTAGTGCTTGTGTGAAGCCATGTATGGTGAAACGACTGAGTTTAAATACCCCCGTCCTGTGCATCCTTTAGCATCAATGACAGCTTGGAGTCTTTTGTGTAGTGGTGGAGAAGGTTCTGTATAATCTAATGGTAAAGCGGCCCATTCCTCATGATCATAAACTTTTGATCAGGGTCATTTTTGGTACTTTCTTTTTTCATTATGACTTAAAAAGAGCAAACCCTGTTTTTGTCAGCACAAACGGCTTCACACAAACACTAACTATGAGTGAAAAAAACCTTGTTGTGTTTGCTTTCATATTCTTTGAAAAGTACTCAAACAATCAAAAGTTCAGCATGACTGTATCTTGTATCAGTCAGAGCCAACTTGGTAACTTCTCTCAGCACTGATTCACCATGTTTAGTTCTTTGCCTGTTTATTTGGCAGTTATCACACTGTTTCTTGGTACTCAGTGATTTTTAGCCAATCTTAAAAATAAATAAATGTATACTTGTGTAAGCCACCATATTTGCTCTGATGCAGATGGACACTGCCTTATTCACGGCCATTGAAATGATGTGCTCCTTGACCACACATCTCTGTATTGTTTGTGTGGCTGGGTTGCAGGTGACATTTTCATTTCATTTCATTTCATTTTATTTATTTATTTCATTCAAAAGTGATGTTCACAATCACAATAAAACCGCCAAGCCAACACAGTATGAATGAAACGGAGCAGAGGAGAAGAACAAGTCTTATAATATCTGCCCCTTTTGTTACTTCACACTTTACACTTCACATTGTTGTGGTATGTCTACATACATATATTTACAGTCTTATGTATATACATATGTATATTTACAGTATTAACAGATGTTTTTATATTCTATATTCAGTTTTTCAATATATAAAATACAGAACCTTCGTATTCTTGAATGTTTACAAATGGTCAAAAAGAAACATCACAGCATTCTAAAGGCCTATACTATTATATAGATGAAAAATTATTTTGTCTTTGAGAACATTTTTGGTCTTGCACAGAGAGATCATGGACCCAGTGACTGATATTAATGATCATTTTTGTAATCCATACATTTTCTATGACTTGTGAAAGTGTAATGCTGTTAATAGGAAAAACTGGCTCCTGCCCCACACTGGGTCCGGTGACATCATCATCACCGCTGCACTACCATGGTGCCCATTGAATAAGAAAAGCATGTAACATTTGCAATATGGCTGGGCTACATAAGTGCCATTTCACAACAAGGAAGGTTTTGTTTTTGCATGTGCAGAAGTCAGATGGGTTTCTTAGAGCGAGAAATGAGTTGGGGACTGTTTAAAATAAACAGAAGAGATTGCGTTCAGGAACATTATTTTAAAATGCAAATGCCCGTTTCGCCTTGTCATAATGTCAGTTTTAAAAGCGTGTGACTCATTTATGGGTGTCATTTCATGAGATTGGCAAACTCTCTGAATTATATACTGTAATAAAAGCTGAACGCTGAAAATTGCAATGTTTTGAATCACCACAAACCATCAGATCTGCCTTCGCTATTAGCATTAATGCATTTAGCAGCAGCTGTTTGAGAGCTCTGACTCCAATGTGGCATCGTTCTGCACTCATATGTTTACAGCAACACTCTAATTCCCTTTTCCTTGTTGTGTTCTGCTCCATTTAACTTGCTAATCAGCTGGCTAGACGGGGAACTAAACCAGTTTTTTTCTTCTTCTTCGCTAAATAAAACATGAATGAGCGAGGGATTTGGAGGGCACGCATTTACTGCGCGGATCAAAAAACCTAAGCTAAAAAACAGCCACCATCCACGCTCAATGGGAAAAGCCATTTTAGCGCTTCAAATGGTGTGTGACAGAGAGCATCTATCCTTATACAGATCGGTAATAGGCGAATATCGGAGAGTGCCGTTCATTCAGGTTCAATCAAAAGCACCGAGTGGCTTCATGTGGGTGCATTTACAGTGGGTTCAGACCTTTTTTTAAATTTTATTAAGTTGTTGTTTGGCACTGAAATTATACACATTTCTGTTCAGATGATAAGAATCAAACACCGTTTACCATTAAAAGCTTAAATATAGGCCAAACTTTATTTCTGTGGCAAAGGGGCGGGTAGTACTACATTTACTCAAGTACTTCTACTGGAGTATCCTTTTGAAGAAATTGTACTCTTACTTGAGTAAAAATAATTGTTACTTTTTCCACTGTGTGAAAATATTTATGTGGCAAAGGCTTCCTTTTGAACAATAAAGTCGATGTAGTTTATCTCGTGCACCTTGGTCTTAGAATTGTCTTGTTGTTTGATATTTTCTTCAAATTTTCTTTGGAAATACAGCATCACAATTTCCACATTATTTTATGTTTGGTTTCACACAATTTACACTGTAAATTGTCATATTTATATAGCACCTTTCTGCCTGCTTTACATCAAGGAACCAGTGTACACAGACACTGGATGAAGTGTCTTGCCCAAGGACACAATGACAGTGTGCACCTGCGGGATTCGAACTACCACTGTAATTGAAACTAAATCTTTTCGCTCAAACAGTTACTAACAGTACTCATGCAACATTTTCTCCAAGGACATTTTTACTTTTACTTGGGTAATTGTTTGGGTCAATACTCTTACTTCGACTTAGGGCTGGGCAATATGGCCAAAAAAAATACAAATCTTTTACTCAGTTATTACAATTTTAATCAATTTTATTTGAAGAAAAACTTTAAAACTTCTCCTGATCTTTCATATGAAGAAAACTGCTCATTAATATTTCATAATGTAGCTACAATAAGGCCCATTAAGATAACATAACCCTTTATTTAAAGAATGTTATTTCTGTTTTAGATATTCCTTGTCTGCTCTCAAAAGCAAAACTTCTTAGGGTTGAGTCTCCATGGAGACTCAAGGGAAAGGGGCGGAGTTACTTCTACTTCTACTTGAGTAAATTATTTGAAAGCAACGTTACTCTTACAAGGCAACAGGATGGGGAAGCGCATGGTAACTCTGGAAATGGGCCTAATTAATATATTTCTTCCAAGAGAAGGTTTGTTAGGAAGATTTGGGGGAATTGTTAGCCAGATTCACGAGCGTACAGGAGATCGAACAAATAGAGACAAATACCTTCCCTAGCGACTGCATGAGAGCTACGCCGTCTTTGCATTTCCTCACATGTTTCCTCTTCTCTACACTACCCCCCCTTGATCTGGCTGAATAAAACCAATTATGGCGGCGTGAAAAGGAGCGAGCAGATGAGAGGGTTCGTGCTGAGGAGGCTCCGAAGACAATCACAGTGAGAGGATGCAGATATTTGCATGCCGCTGGCGCACTGTGCTGTTGGGGCTACTAAGTGATTTGCCTACAAGCCTGAAGCTCCCGCGAGGCATCAGCTGGTGTCGCGCAGACCGCCTTTTTTTTTTTTTTTGAGACAAGTTTGAAAGTTGAAAGCAATAATAGAGAATAAGCACTATAAACGCAAGTCTGTAGGCGACATCGAAGTAGCTTGAGGTAAAACGCTACGCACAGTAAATGCTAATGACTACAGAGCTGCGTGACACTCAAGTAGGAGGGCATAATGCTGCCTTCATGTGCGCTGGTAAAGATGATCCTTTCCACTAGTGAAGTGGAAATTACGAGTGCTTTTGTGTTCAAGTGTTTTTGTATCTTAGCAAAGTGAAACACACAAAAAAACACTCACCAATGCACTATAAACAAATAAATTGAAGTGAGAAAGTCGTCGACAACCCGCTGAACTACTGAAATAGTGCTCAAGACAGAGCAAGTCAAAACAAGACTTAAAGATAGTGCTCAAGACAGAGTGAAATAGTGCTCAAGACAGAGCGAGTCAAAACAAGACTTAAAAATAGTGCTCAAGACGGAGCGAAACAGTGCTCAAGACAGAGCGAGTCAAAACAAGACTTAAAAATAGTTCTCAAGACAGAGTGAATCCAAACAAGACTTAAAAATGCATATAACTGAAAGTATTTTATCTACACTCTTGCCTCTTACTGTAATTGATTAATTTTATGTTGATGTTTTTATTGATTGTATTTGTTTTTCTTATATTTTATGCTGCTTTAACTGTGAAGCACTTTGAATTGCCTTGTGTATGAATTGTGCTCTACAAATAAACTTGCCTTGCCTTGCTATATTGTATCGGCTTTAATGAAAAAAATAGGGATGCAACGATATGAGTACTTTGATTTAAGTACTTGCCGATACCGAACACCGATACGCGTACAAGGCATTTTCTCCAACATACTTTTTGTGAATAGACGGTTTATAGTATAGTATATGTATATACTCATATACATTTCCTTGAGTAAAATACGCTACACTTTTAAGAGAAGTTATATTACATTTTTATTGCATCGTAGACAGAACAGCTCATGTCCAAAAGCTCCTCAATGCCTGTGCTTTACTCATTTATCTCTTTTTATTTAACAATAGTATTGAGATGTTTACTTACTGCAGCTAAATTGTCTCTTTTCCTTTACTGCAGCTCTGTGTGGATTTTCCTGTGTGTTTATACAGTAACTTAGCCAGTAGCCTACAGTATTTTGATCCAGCTCATTTTCGCTCAATATGGACATGCAGTATCTCTATATTTTGTATTTTCAGAGTACTTTTTAGCTGGTGAATTATGCCCCTGGGCCTAAAGCGGCTTAAGATTTGCAAGAGCTGTTAGCCGCTAGTTAGCAACATTAGCCTGTATCTTGTAAACACTGCAGACTCCATGATGCAGCATTAACAACATTTAGCTCTGGTTAAATTCAGCAGACTCTGATTTAGGGAGTGTAGTCAGGCATATTGTATTTCCACTAAAGGATTCTCCAGTTTGTTTCTATTTTCTCTCCTCAGCTGAGAGCTGCGTCTTGTAGGAGCGCATGTCGGTTTCTAGTATCGGGACCTCATTAATGAGTACGAGTATGAGTAGAAGCGTTTCGGCATCACTGCATCCCTAGAAAAACACATATAAAGATCGGAAGTGTGGACAAAGAGACAATATTAAATTTGAGTTGCTAAATAGCTAAATGCATAGTGTCTGCTTCATAATAATCAGCAAAAAGAAAAAAATGGTAACTTCGCTGTTGTGTAAAAAGGTCAAAGGTTATCTCATCTCGGGAAATCGGGCATCAAAATTATTTCCCAGTTTCCCAGTGGAAAATACGAGATGAGGCTCCGTTCATGTATAATTTTCTACTCGGCAAGTGGTATTTACTATAATTACGAGAGCACATGAAGGCAGCACAAACTTCAGTCTGACAGGTGTTTGTTCGTCTGCAAGGATTAAACACCCCAGACACATTACTGTTCACAGAAATGCTAACCACAAAAGGAAAAATAATGATTTGGTTGTTGATTAACTCCTTAAACCCGAGGACAATTTCTCCAGTTTGGCTATCCAAATCTAAAAGCTTCTTGAAAAAAGCGTCAAAATAACTAGGATGGAAGCGCAAGAAAATGTGACAAAAAAGTGACAAAAACCTGACAAACACAACAAAAAAGTGCAAAAAAAAAGCAACAAAGACGCAACAAAAACGTGCCAGAAAAGTGACAAAAATGTGGCAATAATCCGGCGGTTAAGTTCTGTAGGCCTTAGCTTTCAAATTTAGATTTGGGTAAAGATGAACTGGAGAAAATGCACTCAGTAAGAGGTTAAGAGAAGAGCTTATCAATACTTTGAAATACAACATACAGAAAAACAACAGTTTGTCACACACGCGCACACACACACACACACACACCTACACACACACACACACACACACACACACACACACACACACACACACACACACACACACACACACACACACACACACACACACACACAATCTTGTACGTGTATCTTAGTGAGGACACTCATAGACATAATGTATTACCCAGACCCTAACCCTGAACCCTAGGACCCTAACCCTAACCTTAATCCTAACCCTAAAACCACATCTTGATCCTCACAGTCCTTCAAATAACTGAGGACCTCCCAGAATGTCCTCACTTTCCAAAAATGTCCTCACTCTGACGGTTAAAAACTCAAACTGGTCCTCACAATGTCGTAAGTACAGGAACACACACACGCAAAAACAAAAAAACCTTTTTAAAATTCTTTTTCAGATTCAAATGGTGCTATTCTCCGAGCCGTGGACACAATGAGAGGCGCAGCAGGCGTCAATCTCTCAGCGCCTCGTTACAGAGAAACAATTTCAGAAAAGAAAAATCCCCCTCATTGTTAGTCCTTTTCTGTTTGGAGAGAATAATGTCAACCGAACTAAATATAGACCAAACAAGCAATAACATAAGTGCTTTACACTGGAACCGATATACAGCGCAGTAAATGAAACGTTCATGGAGTGAAAAAATAAGAATATGCAAAATGTATAATACAGACAAAACAAACTAATCCAGGACCAAACCAGGATGAACACAGGGTTACAGAAAAACAAAAACAAGAATCTTCTCTGAATCTGAATTGAACTTATGAAAGAGATAGGCCAGGAACAAGCTAAAACTGGACAGGAGCATGTACCGCAGTTTTCATCAATGTTTCAGCAGCTAACGCATCAGCATGTTCACAAGCCCTGAATTTGCAGAGAGCGTCACGTTAGCCCGTGGTTAGCGCTGACTCTGCAGAAGAGCGCCATCACATAATGCGGTCCCAGCGCTGATGGAGAAGAGGATGTGTCAGACTTTGATGCTCGACACCCACGGCTTCTATTAGCGGAGATGTAAATAATTAAGAGGCTTGCTTCTTTGGGGAAATAGCCAGGCAATGAGCGATGTACGTGTGTGGCAAACGCGGGGCTGACGTGGGAGAATGTGAAGCGAGGAAATTATGCAGTACCTCATTGCAAAGTTTGTTGGATACTGGGTAAGAAATCTTAAAGCAGTACTAAGTAACGTGTTTACCTTAATAAATCCTTTTCGTAGTCCCTGTGGGGGTAATACAAGTGGTTAAGGGATGATTGGAGGGTCTTTCATCTCCCCCTGGTGTCTCTGGTCAGAAAACCATGTTTGCAACTTGACTGCCACCGGACCGGAGCCACCAATACACACTAATGGAATCACGAAGAAGAAGCTAACATGCTAACGGGCAAAGCTAACTGCGGGCTAGCGTCACTTTAAACAGTATTTACAGCCAAGTTTGAGTGAAAAAAAATATTTCCATTGTATAATTGGATGTACAATATCCTTCTCTCCCTTCGCCTTTCCTGTCAGCGTAGTATTTACTCTCCAAGACAATTAATAAGTTAAAAACTCGTAACTTGCTACGACACCTGTAGTTGCGCTTATGGCCTCAAGAGCTACTTAGTACCGCTTGAACATCTCAACAGTATCAGCTGATGCAATGGATAAACCTTTTTGTAACGTGAGAAGGTTTTGTAAAATAAACATTATGCAACAAAAAAATGTGACGACTTCTCAAACGGCATCTAGAAGTTGCAAGTTTGGGGGAAGTTTACCACCAAAGCTGTGAGCATAAGTCTCAGTAACAGGAACACGCAATAGGCCTGATGGTTGTTCTTGGAATTAGCTGATTCTAATAAACCCAGAGCTTTAGAGGAAAATGCAGAAATGTAGTCAGTGAAAAACTCACAAAATGAAGATGATTAGTCTATACAAAGTCTGTTTTCACAGCAACCAACCAGACTAGCCAAAATATGTTACTCATTCAAGTAAATAGTAATCCAAATAAAACTATAAACCTACTTGGAGAAAATACAAGTTGAGTACTGTGAGTGCTGTGCAACTGGAATAATGTGGAAATCCAAATATTTCCCCCCAAAAACAGCATAATAAAACAGAATTGGCGATGAGGCTACGCTACTTCCGCTAACCAGAAGCTGTGAGCAGCAGAACTTCATGCCCCATTCATTTCCTATGTAAATGAGCTTCGGCCCATTCGAATAATCATATTTTCTAAAGATTACATGGTGAACTGCGAATTCCTGGTGTATGATCACTTACAGCGCAGTAAAAACTTGCTGACCTTTATATATACAGACATCTCATGATTATTCAAACCAGTCTATAATCATTTTAATAGGAAATGGACAGGAACAGAAAGTATTGGCGCTCAAAAGTTCAGTCCTCGGAATGATTGTAACCAAATCATGCGACAGGCCAATTCACATTCACTGTTTCAGAGCGTGGTGTCCTGCACTGGTCAGCTCCTCCACCTTCTCTTCCTCCAATTTCCTAAGAGTGCAGATATTTTTTGAGACAGTGCGCAAGAGCTTCCTTTTGTTTAAGCTGAGCATTCACCTAATGCAAGAAAAAGATCCAACAAAAATATTTACATTTTCTAGCACTAAAATGTGATCGCACATGTAATATTCAATTATTTGATTTATTTTTTAGCTTTAACTGAGTAAAATATTTGGTTACTCTGTACACCGCGAGTAAATAAAAACAGCTTCAAGTCACAGTATGAACATCAATCACTTGAATTCATTTAGACTTCAACAAAATTACCTTATATCCTATCTTACACCAGAACTTTCACATTATTTTATATTTTAAAACACAGACTTTTTTCTTTTACTTATTTTTAAGAAATACTGTATTAGTATTTAGTTTTCTCTACCCTCCTCTTGTTGTATCAGAGCTGGGACTTGGTGGTGAGGGTCTATTTTTGATTATTGTGTTTTTGTAGTGTCTGAAGCACCACTGCACCAGAAGCACTGGTTCATCAAAGCTCAGCCTCAGCCTCTCCCGCCTTCCTCTCTCTGGCACCACTTCTTTCTGTGTAATTAAGCTTCTAATTAAGGCCCTGAACACTGGGAGGATGAAGGCCCACTGTCGCCTCTGTTGCTATAGCTCAAAATCGCCTTCAACGGCGTTCATATCCCTCTAGACTGCATAATGGCTTCACGAAAGACGGGACTGGATTAAATTCCCGCACTAAGTCAACCTAAAATATACACAATAGGTTAACCAGACTCCAGATAGATGCTCGTGATCGTGAACCTGGTTGAAGATCTGGACGTGGGTGCACTACACTGAGGTCGCTGCTCATGACAAGTCGCCCCAATGGCACTGACAAGTTTACATATGAGACATTACGGTGTTATTGCGTCCTTGGGCAAGGCACTTCACCAACATTGTCTGTGTGAACATGATAGGGCTGCTCGATTATGTCATAAATAATGATGAACAATCATGATTATTTTCGTAGTAATTGACATCACAATTATTCAAACGAATATTACTATGCAAAATCTTTTCTTTGTACAGTTAAAAAAAAAGGTCTAAATTATCTTAAATATGCTACTGTTTCTAAACTAATCCTCTATTAGAGACATGCCTGGTTCATCTGCCCCCTGCTGGCCAGCCGTCACACCTGCCCAAGCAAACCAAGCTGCGCGGCCTGATGACAGTGCCAGTAGCACGTGAAATGCGAGGGGAACAGAAACAATCATCCCAGTGGCATGAAATAATGCGAGTTGGCTTTGAGCTGCGTTTGTGAGATCTGCTCCTGAAGTTTTAGACTTTTCTGCAACAACCAGCCCTGGGTAAAGGATATAGAGGCTTCTAAACTTCGGTTCTCCTTTTTAGAAAAAGGTGAGCGCTTCTCGGTAGCATTATCTCAAGAGCTACGTATTGAAAATATTATTATTATATTGTTATTTATGCTTTGTATGGACAAGTGGGAGGGCATCCTTATGATGGTTTTCTCTTGATTATGCCATATTTGTCATTGTCTGGTGTAATAATCGAAATCGTAATTGAATTTTGATTAATTGCACAGCCCTAAGACATGACTGTGTGATTGGTGATAGTTGAAAAGGAAGGTAAAACAGATTGGCAGCCATGATTCTGTCGGTCCATCCTGGGGCAACTGTGGCCACACGAGTCACTTATATATAGGGTCAGGTCAAGATTCAGGAGAATTAAACCTGAACTTCAAGTGCATATGACAGGTTTTAATGCTTTTGATGCAGTCATAATTATCATTTTGTTTCAGTGAAGCTGCAATTTTAATGAAGAAATGTTGGGCAGAAAAGCTATTTTTTATTTTAATTTTTAAGCTAACTGACAGGAAGTGACATGGATAGAGATAAAAGTCCATAGCAGTTCCCATTGACATAACATGGTCGGCACGGCAACAGTTTAAAATAGTTTGCCTCTATCTGTGTCCCTTCCTGTCAGTGTCTAATAAGGAATTGAAACTATAAACATCAGAAAAACGGTCAAACTAAAGAAAACTGCTTAAATATATTTATACTAAATCTTAAATATAATTCTGTTAACTATGACCAAGTGTCGCACTTTAAGCTGGAGTTTGAGCTACAACATCCTATCAAATTTGTTTGTTTGTTTTTTTTTGCAGAAAACAAGACATTTTCTGTATAATCTGCATTTCTATCAGGCAGTGTATGATTTGGAAGGTTTCACCGAATAAAATCCAAAAGGCTGTGTTTACCAGTTCTCCCGCAGCACAGAGGCAGCACAACTTGAAACAGCAGGCAGTACTGGTTTTAAAATAGCGCTCTGAAAGTACAATATGGAGGTGGTGGGACTTTGATTTGAAGTCCCACCTCCTCCTCCCCAGCTCCCAAATCACTGTGCATTGCAGCACATGGGCTGAGGCAGGTCTCATACTGTTCTCTGAAGAAGGACTTAGGACCTCATTCAAGTGCGAATGACAGGAATGTACTGTATGTAGAACAACCCTCGAGTATGTATGTTTGACTACAAAAGCCTAAAATGCAGAGCTAGGTTTATAACACCAGCGCTATCCTGGTATCAACCAAGTATTTCGATTTCTCACTGAAGATATCATCCCATGCCTAAACTACCTATTTGAGTCAGTGTCAATACTTTGATGGTACAATCACATTTAGGAAAACACTATGGTGAGGATAGAGACAGTAGGAAGAGAAAGACTGACTGTGTAGGACTACTATATAAAATTTCAATAGTTTTGACAGTGACAACACTACTTGCCTCACAGTGAATTTTTCTCCATGTGTCTGGATGGGCTAAATCCTCCAGTTACTGCTGGTAAATACATCTAACACACTGTGGTGTCCAAGTGTTTTAATGTGAACAATAACTCCAGTATTTTAACTTTTAAAATCTCCATTAGTTTACAATTGCTGCTAATCCCATAATGCTTAGGTACGACATCACATTCCCGAACTGCTACGGCATTTTGATTGTTTTGCTTTAGCCTTTTCTGAGTACTTTTTAAGTCGCTGGGCACGCTGCAGCACGAACAATATTTAGCTCTGGTTAAATCCAGCACAGACTCTGATTTAGGGAGTGTAGTCTGTAGTCAGCTCTATGTGGAATATTGCATTTCCACTAAAGAATCCTCCAATTTGTTGCTATTTTGACACACATCAAGTGGTATCGGTTTCTGGTATCGGGACCACATTAATGAGTACGAGTATAAGTACAAGCATGTGGTATAAAAACAAAAATGTATGGTATGGTAACTTTGTGCAAAAGCCCATTTAGTCATACAATTCCTAACTGAATTCCATTTCACCCTTTTAAGATTTACTACAGTAGTAATAGTATTAATTTGTATTGAATACTACTTCCACCTTACACAGTAACAGTACTCATACCTGATCAGAGTACTTTCACCTCATGCCAATACCTTGAGTGACAACACTACTTTCCTCACAATGAATTTTTCTCCCTGTGTCCGGATGAGCTAAATCCTCCAGCTCAGATAGTCCAAACAAAACTTGCTCGTGATCTGGAGATAGGTCCCCGTGGGCGCTGCACTGAGGTCAAACGTAGAGGAAAAATTTAATTTTACTCGGGAAAACTTTTGCAAATTAGTCTGTCACGATGAGAATGTGTTAAAAACTTTCACTTGATGAATTTTTTTTTTGATTGCAAATTGTAAAACATTTTGTCCTCGTCTATTTTGGTCCCAAAGATTTTGAATATTCCCGTTGTCATGGAGACCACAAAGTCGGCACAAAAAGAAAAAAAAAATCTCTGAGACGACAAACCGGGCACCGAGTCAAATCAATAGTTGCTTCCTCACGCCCCGCACTCCAACACATGCTTTTAAATCTGTTTCTAAGCTTTTTCAAGCGCAGAGGAGTGTGGGTGCTCCTGTCCGTAATACGCAGGAAATTTTGTCAGTTTCACGGAAGAGCATTGCTGAAATTCAGTCGTTGCAAATCGGATTTGAAAGCAGCATCCGAGACGAAATAGTATTTCGAGATCACAATATTATGTGACAAAATATCGCCTTACCTAAACAAACACTTCTATCTAGGGAGGCACTGATACCACTTTTTCTAAAACCGATACGAGTACTTTGATTTAAGTACTTGCTGACACCGAATACCGATACGAGTACAAGGCATTTTTTTCAACATACTTTTTGAAGTGAATAGATGTTTTATTGACCCTTTAATTGTTTGTTAACATTCGGGGCTTAGCTGGAGATTCGTATCTATTTCCATTGGAGCTGTTGTCATGGTAACGATAAACAAATGTTTATCGTTAACTAAATAAACTAAACTAAATAAACCTTGTTTTATCATCTCAAATGTCATTCCTCTTGGTCTTGCACCTTAAGCCACAACAAGACCACATTTTTTAGTTGTAGTTTTACACTTATAATCGCTAGTTTTAGTTTAATCTTATTTCTCTTGATCACTTCCTGCCTCCAGATGATGTCACTGATGATGTCAGCAGTTGAAGGGTCTGTAAAGTTCGGGAATGTGACGTCATATCGCTAAGCATTATGGGATTAGCAGCAATTGTAAACTAATGGAGATTTTAAAAGTTAAAATACTGGTGTTATTGTTCACATTAAAACACTTGGACACCACAGTGTGTTAGATGTATTTACCAGCAGTAACTCAGCAGCTAACAGAGTTGTTCTACCGCAATTTTCTCCACTTTTCATACTGTTTTTAGCTAATAATAGTCAATGGAAATGTATGCCAACAGCTGCAAAGATGGCGGATCTCCATGGTAACTGTGGAATTTCCCGAACTCTATCGACTGACTTTTTCACAGCAGATTTGTTAGTAATTAGTTAATTTACTCATTGACATTTCCTTGAGTAAAGCAGGCTACACTTTTTCATTTTTTATTCAATATAATTTTTATTTTTTATTGCACTGTCCATCATAGACAGAACAGTTCGTGTCCAAAAGCTCCTCAATACTTGTGCTTTATTCATTTATCTATTTTTATTTAACTACAGTATTGTGATGGTTACTTGTCACTGCAGCTAAATGGTCTCTTTTCGCCTTTACTACAGCTCTGTCTGGATTTTCTCATGTGTTTATAGAGTTCGGGAAATTCCACAGTTACCATGGAGATCAGCCATCTTTGCAGCTGTTAGCATACATTTCCATTGACTATTATTAGCTAAAAACAGTATGAAAAGTGGAGAAAATTGCCGTGGAACAACTCCGTTAGCTGCTGAGTTACTGCAGGTAAATACATCTAACACACTGTGGTGTTCAAGTGTTTTAATGTGAACAATAACTCCAGTATTTTAACTTTTAAAATCTCCATTAGTTTACAATTGCTGCTAATCCCATAATGCTTAGGTATGACATCACATTCCTGAAACTGCTACAGCATTTTGATTGTTTTGCTTTAGCGTTTTCTGAGCACTTTTTTAGTCGCTGGGTTATTTTGAATTAAGCCCTTGGGCATAAAACAGAGTAACATTCGGCAGAGCTGTTAGCCGCCGGCTAGCCGCTGTTAGCAACATTAGCCTGTATCTTGTAAACACTGCAGACTCCACGCTGCAGCACTAACAACATTTAGCTCTGGTTAAATCCAGCACAGACTCTGATTTAGGGAGTGTAGTCTGTAAATCTCCAATTTGTTGCTATTTTGCGAGCTGCGTCCTGTAGGACCCATCAAGTGGTATCGGTTTCTGGTATCGGACCCACATTAATGACTATGAGTATGAGTACAAACATGTGGTATCGGCCCGGTGCATCCCTACTTCTATCTGACTGAGATTTGCAATTTTTTTGCAAAAACAAAAATATATGGTATGGTATGTGCAAAAGCTCAGTTTAGTCATACATTTCCTAATTCCATTTCACCATTTTAAGATTGACTATAGTAGCTAGTAGTCGCAGTCATAGTATTATTTGTATTGAATATTACTTCCACTTTACACAGATTGTTTTGAAGTAGCAGTACTCATACCTGATCAGAGTACTTTCATCTCATGCCAATACCTCGAGCGAAAACAATGTCTATTTTTGTTTGAGTTGGTCCAAAGCCAAAGAAAAGAGGTGCCCCCATTAGCGGTGCAAAATAAGGAAGAGGTGCCAACAGCTGCATGTGGGGCAAGTTCTCACGCGGGACGTCCCGACAGGCTCTTATAATCCCAGTCTGGCCTACGTCGACATGTGAGCGGGCCAGACACAGGGCTTTTTGAGCAGCCGCGCCGCCAACCGTGACCTCTGACCCCACTGCGCCAAAAAAGGCACCGACAGGACGGATCAGAGGCCGAGCCAAAGCGCGATGGGCTGGACCTGCATAATGTGGCTTCGAGATATCTAAAATCTATGTGCAGGTTTTGCGACTTCTTACAACAGAACAATAACAAGCACATTTCTTTTTCCTTGCGATGCACTTGGTTTTATGGGGAACAAACTTTGGTCTTAGCTTTAACGGTTTACAGCTTAATCCTGTGGAAAAAACTGACCTCACAGGTTTACGATACCGTTTCCTACAAGAGTTTGACTTTTTGACCAGATTTTTACAAACCTGCCAAACAAAAAGTGATTTGGGAGTCCAGCAAAAGAACTTTAAACATAGTCCCAAAAGAGCGCATGAAGGAAACATCTAACAGCTAAAGCATCACATGATTTCAAGAACGTGTCTGTCTGAGCTACAGAGTCAGCAGGATTCAAGACCCCATGGAGACAGGATGTTCTGTTGTACTGCTTCGATAATTGCACTTTCATGCTTGGTATTGTCCATGGCATTACACTGTGACATGTCGGTTCATGACACCCACAGGGGCATCTCCATCTACCCCTCGTCCGTCCACACATTTCCTCTATGCACATTCTCCATACATGCTGTCACCGCACTCTGTTCATACAAAAAAAAGGGGGCCCTACCCGCAGCTAATTGAAGTCACATGGGGTTTGTGGATTGTGGAAGGAGGGGACTCATGTAACTATATCCATGACAGGGTCGATAGGCAGTCTTCCACCTGGGGAGCCTCATCTCGGGATACTAAACATGATCATCCTTCCTTTCTTGAAGATAGAAAGGAAATCGGGAAGTGGCAATCAAGATGGCAGCCAGGAAATACACAGAGAGCTGCACATAAGGACTTCATAATTGAAGGCGCAAAATGTGATGCAAAGCTGTTAAAGCCGTTACAGCAAATGTAATAAAACATGTTGTTTCAAGCAATTTTCTATAACAAACAACATCCATATTGTAAAATGACTGAGATCTGGTCCCAGGTTTGATTCCCACCTGGACGGGGCCTTTCGGTGTGGAGTTTGCACGAACCCCCCGTGTCTGTGTAGGATTCCTCCAGGTACTCCGGTTTCCCCTACCACTAAAAACATGTACAATACGCGAGAGTGAGTGCGTTTGAGTGTGAGAGTGTGGGACAACATTTAGCCCATGGTGTGTTCACTGACATGCACTGTCCCCACCAAATAAAACCAATCAATACATTTAAAAGTTTGTGTCTCGATTTAAGTTTAGATCTATTTTAGCTTTTTGATCGAGAGTCTCTTTTTTTCCTCATTTTGTTAAAAAAAATATATATATTCAATTCATTGATACGTTTGTTGAAATAGTTTAGTTAAGTGTATTAAATGTTAAACGTATTAAAGATGTTAATGAATATTGCAGCTTTTTTTTCATATGCATGTGCAGCCGTAGATAAACTGATAATACGTAACACAGTATACTGTATGGTTAAGGGCATCTGGAGTAGAATCCCACCAACTCCTGCAGGGCTATGACACACAATGGGACATGTCCACATCACTGCAAACAAGGGCTGTAGTAAAAATGAATAATAGCATTTTAATGGTTCCAATTAGCAGTTATTTAGGTAGTGTGATGTTCCTCTTATTGTGTTAGTTAACTCTGCCCTAGACCTCTGAGCAAACGTTTTCTCAAATGCGTCTGACACCCGAATCTCTTTTTTGGCAAATATAAATCGCAATACGAGAAAATTAGATTTTTCTTGCAACCATAAAGGAATAGGCCATCGTTCGGCGTCTGCACAGTAAAGTGAAGATATTACTGCGCAAATTTCGAACTACTCCTGGTATTATTACTCCTTACAATATAGTTCCCTCTTTTATCCGCTTTGAAAAGCCACATTCACATTTTGTGTAATTATACTTTTGTAGTGTAACACTTCATGCAACCATATTTAAATAGGGAAAACGTGGAGCTTGGTAGCTTCTATCTTGACCTGTTTTGGAGCTATAGTGGAGAGAGGGAGAGGCTAAATGCTAACGCCATCTGTGCTGTGTTTACGTGATAGAAGGCACGCGTGAAGACCAGGCAGGTACTAAAGAACTTGTCAAAGTTAAGGTAAGAATATATCTCAGTATGTAAAAACGGTGGCTTATTCCTTTAAAACTGATCAGATAAAAGATGTCTGTGTACTGTATACATGCGGCAGAGACAGTGAGATCGCTTCATTGAGGAGCTCCTTCCACTCTATCCAAATTAAAAGAGGCCTGGTTTATTAATGATCATGTCGAGCGGATATGGGCCCGGCTAATCTCTCGGCAGCACACAGACAGCAGCTACAGGTGAAGCAGGAAATAAATGTTTCATAATCCGTCCTCATTTTCCACAATATCATGTCCATCGCCGTATTCCGTTCACTGCACTGGGCCACAGCTCCTCCTGGTGCGACCACAAAAGCGAGATTGAAATTGTGCGGCGTAGCTTTTAAAGAGGGGGTATTATGCTTTTTTCAGCCACATAGCACCAGTCTATAGGACACTACAATGATGACGAAACCTTCTGTTGGTCTGTCAATGCAGTAAATTAGAATAACTGCCTTGTATAAAATTGCTCTTTCAAAATGGCGTTAGCAAATGACTTGAAATAGGCCTCTGTCTCTTTAAAAACCTCTGACCCTTTCTGACACGCCCCCTCCACACGCTGTCTGTGGCATCACAACAACACTCCGCTCGTTGTCTCAAGTATTGAAACTACGATCGGTGCATTTTAATTTTTATTGTTGGAAAGGAGCTACTGTTTATCACTTTGGGAACAATGGCCACACAGGATATTATTTGGAAACAAACCTTCCACACCGGACGCTTGGAAGGGGCTCTTGCCTGAAAAATAACTGCTGTTTGGAGGCTATCTCTTTGCATCTGCCATGCCCTATGGATCTCTAACTATACCCCCATGGACGACACCAGGATCTGCAGGAGCCCATACGATTCAAAGACGGACATTATCTGTGCAAGTGGACAGTGGTTTTTCGAGGTTACCCCGTTAGCTTGTTATAATCGACTACTGCTCATTGTTGATGAAAAGTCTGTAATAAACCACAAATGTGTAAAGCCAGGCTCATTGTGTGATCATCGTAAAGGCTGCTTCGAGTAGTTGCCGGCTTTATTGACGTTATTTGTGCATAATATGCTGCCTGTTTTCAATGAATGTTGTGAAGGTGAAGGTTGTTAGCTTGTCGCGGCTAATAGTGCCTTAGCTCCGAGAGAAACCACTCGGCTACGACTCACTGTAGATGAAATGTGAGCAATAAACTACACAATCAACAAGCCCGGCTCAGTGTGTGATCATCATAAAGGCTGCTTCAAGCAGTTGCCTGTTTTAGTGACGTTTTCAATGCATAATATGCTTGTATTCAGTGAATTTTCCCGTTAGCTTGTCGCGGCTAGCTTGTTAGCTCCGGGAGAAAACCACTCGGCTATGACCCATTGTAGATGAAATGTGAGCAATAAACTTCCAAATCAACAAGCCAGGCTCCATGTGTGATCATTGTTAAACGGTTCTTTATGTGTGTGGTGGTTTTATTGACTTTATTTGTGCATATTTCTCGTTTCCACGTGATGACTCGAGGTTTAGCTTAGCATTAGCTTTCTCCGGAGGCTCTGTGCATCATCAAGGCCCAGCGCAGAACCAGACACTGAAATAAGCGTTCTTGTCACCGGTTTTAATCCTGGGTGTTTCGGTAACAGAAACACTGATGTGTGTCTTTGTAAAAGTCTGCTGTGGCTCCGGTTCACAACACATGAAGCTAATCCTCCATGATGACTCTGTTTACATCTTAGGGCTAGACACTGCGGGGAGGGGGTTCTGCTGAGGAGCAGTGGTTGGTTACTCGGCTGGTGACGAAAGGTCGGAGGCGTATCCTGGAGGTCGAGGGCGTTTCCTGAAGGAATCAGGCGTTTTATCCCTAAAATGGCCGCCATCAGAGTTTCTACAGATTACTCGAAAATACGTGAATGTGCCAAGGCAACACTTCAGGCATGGTTTTAATGAGGGAATGACTTAATAACATGATGTAAAGCTTGAAAAAGTCGATTTTGCATAATAGGCCCCCTTTAAATGAATACGATACCGTATGAAGGCAGCTATTCACCGAAGCACGTGCACTTACCCTGGTGGGAGAAGGGGATTCAACACCTGTGACTATTAATATGAGTTCTTCTCTTCTGTACGGCAGCTATTACATTGTCACAGCTTTGATTACAGTGCACTTATAGCAGCGACGCGGTAAGAGCAAGTCTAATGCAATTCACTCATTTTCAGCCAAAAATCTAAAGTCAATGTCACAAAATGAAGTGCAACGTTGCTTTACTGAGGATCCAGCAAATAGTAATAAATCTTTACAGCGATTACAGTATTTGCCATAGATTTCAGCAACAAAGGGGAAAAGATTATGTCATGATTGAGGCATGTCTTGTTCCTTGTAACATACAGATTGAGTTTGTAGTGCTCTAATGTAAGTTTAGTGGAAAAATACCAGCCCCACTGTCTGTACAGATCACAAGACACGTTTTTTACGACTTCACAGTCTCCTGGCTACATTACAAACACCGCAAGCGTTTACTGCTTCATAAAGAAAGACTCTACTTTCTCTATGTGTCACTTATGGGATCGCATGTAATTAGCTCTGTTGCATATTTGGCCTTCACAGTCGCCCGCCAAAACACTTATCTCAGTTCAAAAGCAGCAGACGCCGCAACAATGTCGGATTTTATTGCGTCAAATTAGTGAATGGAGCAGAGAGGAAAACAGTGTGTAAAAGTTGCATTTAACAAGTCTTTAAGTGGGGCTTTGATGAGTCTTGGAGACGTTTGGTCCTGAGCTTGTAAATGCTTTTGGGAGCGTGGGTGGGCAGGGTTCAAAAAGGCTACAGTGCTGGCCTCTCTCACTGTGGTCGGAGCTTGGCTGATGGTCCACTATTGCCACTCGGTAGTTGTAGTTCACTTTTAAAAGACTGACCAAGAGAAGATGTCGTTTAGATGTTGTTTGAACCTGGTTTAGTTCAGGTTTAAGCCTGTTTGTATCTTAGGTTGGAGCTGCTTAGTCTTGGCCAGGCGTCTCAGCCCGTGAGGTAATTTTTGTTGGCCCACAAATTGATTTCTTACTAATATTAGAAGCGGCCTACATTTAAAGGGACTAGACGCAAGTTGGTCATTTTTATTCTCGCTACTGCCACCTCAGGTCTTAGGCGTAACTGCAGATTCTATATTAAGCTCGTGCATGACGGCACTTCGGATCCGAATTAACAACTTTTTGAGTGACAGTGCAGGATTTCAGAGGCAGTTGAGGTGAACAGGTCTGGGCTCATTCTACACATTAGGACATGGCTGGAACATGTAGGGAACAGGGCTGGGCGATATGGACCAAGAGTCATATCCCGATAAATTTTGGTTGAATATCTATATACGATATATATCCCAATAATTTTTTTCCGCAAAGTGAGAGCTGTGAAATGAAATGCTAAGTCAAAGTCAAATATGAGTAGTTTTATTGAAAACTCACCATAAAATATAAACTTAAACACTGTACAACAAAGCTAAGGTGCACATTTAAATAAAATAAATAATATAAATTAAAAATAGCCAAGAAAATAAAAAAGTGCAGCATTTATGTATAAAGAGATAACAAAATAAAGTGCTCAGTTTAAGAATAAAATAAACTTTAAAAAAAAAATCAGCTTGAGATTACCGTTTCTTTTTGTTAACTTTGAAATATCCTGATATATACGATATGGTCTAATTCCATATCTCATTTAAGGATATATCGATATATCTTAAATATCATTATATCTCCCAGCCCTAGGAACATTTATAACCTCTGTATAGTCCCTGAAAATTACATTACATCCATTAAGATAAGATAAGATAAGATAAACCTTTATTGATCTCACAAAGGAGAAATTCACTTGTTACAGTCGGCGTTCAAGAAGATCACTCAAAGTTAATAACGTGGAGCTGATTAGAGATTATTGCACATGTTACTTTACAGTCTTATTGTACAGTCTGACAGCAGTGGGGATGAAGGCTTTGGGGTAGCGCTCCGTCCTGCACTGAGGGTGTCTCATTCTGCCACTGAGGGAGCTGCACAGCTCTATTATAACTACATATCCACTGAGGTACTGTGCAGTAATTGCGTGGTTATGTGTAAACAGCAGACGGAGGAAAGGCAAATGTGGCACTTCAGGATCTGCAGCTCATCTGCAGACGACTTATAAACAAAGAGATGGACAAAGGGCCAGTGACTGAAAGAGCAGCACCTTCTAAAACAGGTGCAAACTGTCAGAACGCGTTGGGTGAAACTTCTTTGTTCAGCTAATCATGTTCTGAAAAAGTCACAGCCGCAGGGCATCGCAAAGCGAACGTCATAAGCAGCGTAAAAACACGTCATGTCACAACAGTGAAGCAGGAAATTGATAATCGTGGCTTTATCTTTCTCAAAATCACCATCTCTCTCCCAGAGCAACATGAAGTGCTCACAGATCATTCACTGATGCCACTGATTAAAAACACGGGCATGTGCAGGTCACTGCATCAATAATTAGCACTACATCGATTCATTATTAGCTAACATGACATTTATTACAAGAAAACTGTGTGGCTCAACAAATAGTTGGCCTAATAAAAACATTTTTTTCAATCATCATTTTAAAGCGTATTATAGCAAATGATAAGAGTAACATACAAGTAACAGTCACTTTGCCCTGATCGCGTTACACTGGTGGCTGATATGAATCCATGTTACTCATTAGCGGAGCACGGCTCGCTTCGGCCGGCTGTGATCGCAAAGGGGCAAACGGCAGCTGCTCATTGGAGTGATAGTTGTTCTGTCAGGGAAGGTCGTAGCTCTGTCGTCGCCGCGGGAAAATCCCGCCTCGCGGTGGTACAGGGACGGGGCTGATTCATGCTGGAGATACGGGCAGTGACAGGCGCACATGACTTCATCCAACTGGGACCTCGGACTTCATAGATCTGCCTTCGCGTCCGCTATTGGATCTCTGCAGCAGGGCTTTATCAATGTGCTTTGTAAGCGCGGGATCTCTCAGTGGAGTGTTTTAAGTCCAGTCTTTAACACTTTTAACACTGCTGTGAGGATGCGTTCTGCCCAAGAAGCTGTGCAGGTTGTTTCGACTGAGCAGATGGCCTCCTCCTGATTTAAATGCATTAGGACCGCTCCAGGTGTGCGCACAGGCAACTGAAAATCCCCTCCTTCATTTCTTCTGCTCAGGGTTTACATAAACAGCACTGTCTGACTCTTCTCAAGTCATTATATTCTTGTATTCATGAGTGGCCAAGCACAAGCCGAGATCCGGGATTACCCACTCTCCGGCCCCGTGAGTTTATTCATCGAGACAGAGGTGGTACGGCATATGGCTGACGAGAGTAAGACGCAAGAAGAACGCACAAAAAAACGCACACACCTCTAATTCACTCTAACAAACTCAACAACCACACATTCACATCACGAGTTCGCTTTTCTGAATTGCAAGTGTGCTTAGGTTTGCTATAAATAAAACAAGGTCCTACTGTATTACAAATGTTAAAAGAATATTATTAACTTGTTAAAGGTGCATTATGCAACTTTTTATGCGTTGATATTGTGCATATTTGACCTTGTAGTGACCCAGTGGCTGTATGAGTCAGTATGGCGCCTTTACTTTCCATCACGGTGGTCTCTACAACGCTCCAATTGTTTTGTAGGTTTTCTGGTGAGAGGGTCCGTCACAATTTTCAGGACTTGAGACTTACTTGACCAAAGCTCCAAAAAGACTTGACTTGGGACTTGCTGTTTGTGACTCGAGATTTAACTTGGACTTGAGGCCAATGATTCTCAATGACTTGCCGTGGCTTTATAGTTATTATTTATTTGAGTGAAACTGTACCTACAGCACAGATAGGTGGCCTCCAGAATGACGGCTATGCGGAATCTGTTTTGAGCAGGGGCGAATCCAAGTATACAGGGGCTGGGGCATTACAGGGGAACCAGTGACAGAAAAACTGCCAGAAACTAACAAAAATAAAAATATTATTTGATAATTATATTTCAGACAACAAGGAAAAGCAGCTCATGTTTAAAAGACTCCCCCCAGGCCCCCTTCCTTAAAATGTTGTCCCAATAATTTTGTACATAGACTGGAGCATTTAAAATATACATTGAATTTTGTGGCGAATAAATATTAATAAGACTTCAAATCCAAATCGGTATATCTTGAGAAAGCACTTGTTATTTTCAAGATCAAACACGTTTTGAAAAGTAGACACGCTGGCGTAAAAGCAAGACTTGACTTGGCTTGACTTGACAAAAGCTTTGACTTGACTTGACCCCATGACCGATTGACTTGGACTTGCTTGGGACTTGGACCTTCACGACTTGAACTTGACTCGAGACTTGCATTTAGTGACTTACTCCCACCTCTGATCAGCAGTGAAAACCCTCCAAACAGTTGATCCTGTAACATTCTAGAGACCACTATGACAGAGAGTAAAGGTTACATAATGCACATACAAGTTACATAATGCACCTTTAAGGTACCTAAAACAGTGCTTTAAAGCCACAATTGTGAAAATGTCACCTGAAATGCTTTAGGAATTCTGCAGTCTGAAAATTGTCGAACCAAAATCAAATATCAACTTTCTTTTTCACATAAAACGTTGCATAATGCACCTTTAACTGCCATCTTAGGGATAGGGTTGGAGTTATTTTCTCCAATTATGAACATCCAAATCTCTAAGCATATTGACTGGAGAGTGTAGTGCCTATATGCCAGTGTGATACCTCATTTGAAAGCCATGGCCTTCCACTTTCTAAACATATGTGTAAGATCTGTGTGAGTGAAACATACTTGCCACTAAAAGTATGTGTAAGGAACTAATTCAAAAAGTGCAGGTTTAACAAGATTGCCGGTGAAGACAACAGTAGTAACATGCACATTTTTTATGGCACAGGCCCATTACATTTAATCAAGTTTTTCCACAACTCCAATATCAAGTACTGGATCACTCGGCTTTCATTGGCTCTCACCTGTCACTATAATGAGATTTAGTGGTGAAGAAATGATACCACATCAAGAAGAAGAAATGAATGTGACAGAGAAATTGATATACGGTTATTGAGGTACTATATTTTACAATAGGGAGTAAATCAACAAGGCAGGAGTGCGGCTACTTGCCAAATAGTGAAGCTCAGCGTTGTCAAGGGGATTGAAATCCCAATTATTAGCCTTGATTTCAAATAGAAAATGTTAAAATGTCATTAATTAGATAAAGGAATTACTTTTGCTTCAGATAAATATGCTGTTGCTTTCGATTCCAGAAGTTTGAGATTGGTCATTTGTAAATAAGTAAAAGAAAAGTGAGATTTTTAAACTATTGAACATGATCGAGTGTTGAAGAAGTGAGAAAAATTTGATGAAAACGCAACCAAAAAAAGCCATAAAAGAGCAACAACAAAAAGTAACAAAAATGTGATGAAAAAGTGACAAAAATTAGATGAAAAAGTGACAAAAATGTGACACAAATGTGATGAAAAAGTGGCAAACGTGTGATGAAAAAGTGACAAAAATGTGACACAAATGTGATGAAAAAGTGACAAACGTGTGATGAAAAAGTGACAAAAATGTGATGAAAAAGTGACAAAAATGTGACACAAATGTGATGAAAAAGTGACAAAAATGTGACACAAATGTGATGAAAAAGTGACAAACGTGTGATGAAAAAGTGACAAAAATGTGATGAAAAAGTGACAAAAATGTGATGAAAAAGTGACAAAAATGTGATGAAAAAGTGGCAAAAATGTGATGAAAAAGTGGCAAAAATGTGATGAAAAAGTGACAAAAATGTGATGAAAAAGTGGCAAAAATGTGATGAAAAAGTAACAAAAATGTGATGAAAAAGTGACAAAAATGTGTTGAAAAAGTAACAAAAATGTGATGGAAAAGTGGCAAAAATGTGATTAAAAAAGTGGCAAAAATGTGATGAAAAAGTGACAAAAATGTGATGAAAAAGTGACAAAAATGTGATGAAAAAGTGACAAAAATGTGATAAAAAAGTGGCAAAAATGTGTTGAAAAAGTAACAAAAATGTGATGAAAAAGTGACAAAAATGTGATGAAAAAGTGGCGAAAATGTGATGGAAAAGTGACTAAAATGTGATGAAAAAGTGACACAAATGTGATGAAAAAGTGGCAAAAATGTGTTGAAAAAGTGGCAAAAATGTGATGAAAAAGTGACAAAAATGTGATGGAAAAGTGACAAAAATGTGATTAAAAAAGTGGCAAAAATGTGATGAAAAAGTGACAAAAATGTGATGAAAAAGTGGCAAAAATGTGTTGAAAAAGTAACAAAAATGTGATGGAAAAGTGACTAAAATGTGATGGAAAAGTGACTAAAATGTGATGAAAAAGTGACACAAATGTGATGATTAAAACGTGGAAAAATGTGACACAAGGAAAAAGACCCATTCAGCTCAATTCTGTAAGTCTTAGCTTTCAAATGAGGCATGACACCGGCCTATCAGCTGTTAGCTCCAGGGTGGAAGGTTAAGAGGTTAAAGGTGATAGCACGCATTGTGGTTCATAAACCTGCTTTGGGGAACATGTGAGGTGTGTGTCTGGAAAAGACGTCAATCAACATGGACTGTTTTTATTTGCATCTCAAAGAGAACTTATCTACTGAAGTGGTGCCCAAAAAAAAACACTAAAAGCCTGAATGGAAAGTTTCATGAATGATTGGACCTTTATCGCTTTGACAGAGACCAAAACAAGTGAAGTCACATCTGGCTCGACTTCCAAAATGTCCTCAAAATGCAGACTGCTACTTAAACGTCAGCACGTCGAAACATAAGCCGGGGAAATGTTGACTTAATTAGCAACAAAAACACAAGTGGTCGGACAGGAGCGGTATCTAAAGAGGTTCCACGAGGGGGCTGTGAATATTCCATTGAGCGAGGAGTCATTTTGGCCCATTGCATATTTTCAAAGGGCGGACAGGCATTCTCCAACCAGAATAGATGTGCGAAGATGCAGCACCGGGTTCGCCACAGACAAGTGCATTTAGTTCAGACCCGCATAAAAGGATCCGTCTTTTATTTCTAAACCAGGCGCAGACGTTCACTTAACATTTAAGTAGGAATCGCATTGCCGCGATTTCGCAAAACGGTGTCAAAAAGTGCTACAATCTGTTCATTGATGGAAGCACTTACCATTTTGTTTCAAATGTCAAGAGGGACATGGCATTTCCACATCTAAAAATACAATAATGGAAAAGTTTGTCGCAGCAAAGTGGTGTTTCCCCGATGCCACTTTAGAGACACAGACACTGGCGTTACAGTAAGTCAATTCATCTCACCGCCAGATGCGACACTTAATGACATTGTGACCTCTTTTAGCGTAAACGTCTTACTGCAGAGCTGCACGACAGGTCTATTCTTTAGATCAGCCTACAGCCAAATGAATAATAAAGTGCTAATATCTCTGAGATGTTTGTATAGTCAAGTTTTCTTCTGGTTATAATTTGGTATGTGCATTAGTTTACATAGATCTTTATTCTTCTGCACCTCAGTACCTGTTCAAAACGTTTCCTCTGAAAACAGCTAATATGTATTCTTCGGAAAAACCTGCTTACCCTGCAGTTTTTACCTCCACAAAAGTAAAATACATGTGATTCATGTATTAATTGAGCAATCTATGCTTGAATTTTCTCTCACACATTAATGCTTCTGAACTAGTGCTAGGACGAGGTGAATAGGGAATTTTTTTGTAATATAGAGCCAGGTTTAAATTTACAGTTTTATTTCATTGATATATTGGTTACGTAATTACTCAATAGCTAGACTTTTTCAGAGGGGATTTTGGATATCTTGTTTAGGTTTAAAATAAGCAGTTTTTAATCTGGAAATCTGACATTTTGCTCTATTTTGGGGAAATTCAAAACTCAATGAATCTGGCTGGGAATTAGATATTAAAAAAATCCCTCTGAAAAAAAGGCTGGAAAGTTTGAAGTCTGTCGGAGCTACTGACGAGGAGAGATTGTCGCACCGATGTGAGAAAAATGCTTTTTCAGATGAGAAATGAATGGAGAAATTTTGAATCAGTGCTACAATTAAACATGTTCCTTTTTTATTTCCATGTGAAAGCTTAGTACTAAGCAGCTTGTTTACCTTAACAAATCCTTTTCGCAGTCCCTCTGGGGGTAATACAAGTGTTAATGGGATGATTGGGGGGGGGTCTTTCATCTCCCCCTGGTGTCTCTGGCCAGAAAACCACAATTGCAACTTGACTGCCACCGGACCGGAGCCACCAATACACACTAATGGAATCACGAAGAAGAACAGGCTAACAGGCTAACAGGTAAAGCTAACTGCTACAGACGGCATCCCTGGAATCGCCCAAATATGGTCATGTTTGAAAACAGTTAAGGGGGAAACCAATTTGGAGAAAAATCTCAACTTTCTTAATTATTCTCTTTATTAATTATTATACTTTAACTAATGCTGAATTATGAATATAGTTTTCTACTAAATAAAGATACAAAGACATGAAGAGGAGCAAAGTGGTTCACCAGCCCATAAATACATAAATAACGGAGAATGCTAACAGGATGCTTCATGTTAGCACTGTGCTAATGCTAACGGCCAGCTAGCGATAGCTACGACTGCCGTTTTTTCACTTCTACTGAACAATCTGCTGTTAGAAAATATCCATATGGACCCGATTTAGACTTTACTTCTTTATTTTTGTGTGGCAAATAAGTTCATATTCCACCAGAACATGGCTAAAAACAGCGGAAAATTGTGTTTCCCAAAAGATTATATTTTCCCCCCTTGACGAAGCCACGCCCCCATCTATGACGAGATGCCGTCTGTATCTATTGTGCTCTGAACTTCAGGCAGGTCGACGAGCAATTATCGATTACTAACAGACTTGGCCTAAAGATGCTTCAATGGCCTCACCTCCTAACATTTTGTGATGGTCCCAGGGATAAGCTTACAGTGCTTTCAGGAAACACTACTACTACTACTTCTACTACAACAACAAACATCAACTTTCTCTGCTCTTTCCAAACTATGCCCCGGCCTAAGACTTTAACCATTAGGCCAACACGCTTATTCTGCTGACTTCTGAGTGCACAACTGCCAAATTTAATACATTTATGAGTGAGTTCAAGTTTATTGGTCCAGCATTCCTTATTCATTGACCTTATAAAAAAAGATTGTGACTCTCGATTGGAAGTAGCATTTACTGGAGCAGAAAGTCCAATTCATTTCGCAGTTTAGTCTGGGAGAGCCATTACGAGGTTTTCCGCATAGTTACCGGTGGTCAACCAATGAAATCCAAAGCATTTAGGTTTAATATCCATATTGCCTGTATAAAGTCTGCACTAATTATGACATACATATAGAAGGGAGACCTAATGATGCAGAAAACAAAGCGGGTTCCCAGCATTGTAAACATATCATCGACAAACTAAATAGTTATTAGTGGGAAACGCTTTGAAAGAGTGTTTGTCATACGGCGGGCGGCTTTGGAGCTTTTGCAAAATACACGACACTACATGATGAGAGGAAATTGGTCAGAGATTGTGTGGCTTTAATTTAAATTTTCCGCCGAGAATATAGAAACGTTAAAGTGAAGCTTCTCCCAGCCACTCGCAGAGCACGCGGGAGCGGTGGAAACAAACATGCACAAGTCACAGTTTGAGGATCAGATGTAAATACAAGTTATGAATAAGATCTCTCATTAAAATAGATTTAATTCCGCAGTAAAACTCGGAACGACGTTTGGTTTTCCATTTCGCTGCGAGAGTAATAACTTTGCAATCCTCACCGCCGCAGTCAGCCAAAAATATAAATTACTTTGACAAATATTTTTCCGAAAACCGCAGTAGCCATATGCAGACCGGGGCAGGAGCGTGACTGAATAGCAGTGACAAGTTCGACTGACGGAGAGGGTGAAAAAAGGAAAAGGAATTTACTGTCAGCATGCAGTACAGTACATCACATGGCTTTTGACATGATGTACTCTTTAAGAAAACGTCTGCCTTGAAAGAACCAGTGAACAAAACATTTTGGTGAAATATATTCTGTCACTCCATTTAGATTTAGATTTGAAATAATGTAGATTCATGCCTTAGTTTTGAGGTTATTATTATTATCATGAAAGTACCGTTTCTAATGAAGATTGTTCTTTTCTTAGACAGAAGGTTTGTTTGCCACCTTTACTAGTTAGATCACTTCCTCCTCAGTAGCGTCACCTGGTGGTGAAAGTGACGCGTCGTAGGCAGCTTACATGGATTTGTCAGTCAGTAGTGAGAGCTCGCGCCCCCTATTCTCCAGGACGTCATCCCAGGTGGGATAAGATAAGATGTACACTACATCTTCCCGTTTCATGGATGTCAATACATGTTTCATGATTGATGGCTTCTCTGATCCAGCAGTGATACTTGTTACTTTCGGGCAAAGATTGTTTGTTTGTTTGTTTGTTTTGTTTGTTTTGTTTGTTTGTTTTGTTTGTATACTTTCTTGTCCCCGTAGGGAAATTTGTCCATTTGTCCATTGTGCATTTAACCCATCCTTCGATGCCGCAACCCGTAAGGAGCAGTGGTCGACGGCCGTGCCGCGCCCAGGGACCCATCTCTGTGATGTGGAGCCAACTGATGGTCAGAATCACCTGGCTGGAGGATTCACCTATTGTACATGTTTTTAGGAGGAAACCTACGCAGAAACGGGGAGAACATGCAAACTCCACACAGAAAGGCCCCGTCCTGGTGGGAATCGAACCCGGGACCTTCTAGCTGTGAAGTGGAGTCGCTAACCGCTACGCTACCGTGCCGCCCCTTCAAGACCCTTCATGATGTGGTTCTCTCTCTTGCAATCCCTTATCCCACACCTGGGATGATGTCCTGGAGAACGCGTCAGTCAATAGGCCAGTCAGCTCTCACTACTGACTGGCAAATCCTTGTAAGCTGCCGACGACACGTCGCTTTCACCACCAGATGACGCTTAAATAGAGGTATGGGGCACCGATCTACGGAACTTCACCCCGTGTACGCTTCAATATGCGGCCCCCCATGAAAAAAGTTTGGACACCCCTGCCCTACATGTTCCAACAATGTCCTAATGTGTAGCATGAGCCCAGACCTAAAATCCTGCACTGTCACTCAAAAAGGTGCTAATTCGGGTCCGAAGTGCATGCACAAGTTCATGCACAAGCTTAATATAGAAGGTGTAGTTACACGTATGACCTGAGGTGGCAGTAGCGAGTAAAATGGCTAACTTGCATCTAGCCCCTTTAAAGAAATTATTCTCTAGCAATATACTGAGGTTGTTCCAAAAAAAATAAAGACCGCAGATAAAAAGCGAACAAGCACAGAATAAGTAACTTGGACAAACTTTATGGATCCTGCACAGTCACAGTATGTCCATATTACAAGTAAAGGAAATTGTCAAGCCTAAATAAGCTGTGCAACCTGCCATTCGAACACCGCTGTCTTACAACGTGCTCCTCTGACTTCACAATTGAGAGGACAGCCCAGAGGTGATTTATCACAGTCTGGACATACCTTTCACAGCGTGTCCGTCTATGATATGTGATCAGGCTACTGTTTTCCATGCTAATCTTTCCTCTCTGTGAGCTAAAGGGGCCTATTAAAAGCACCGGACGGGTAACTCGACCCATGTGGCGCGGTCAATTTCGCCCCTGTGTTATTCCAAAAAGCAGCTGTTGTGTGTTTTTGCTCTGCTTGACTTCCAAAATCCAACCCCCTTCAACCTCTATATATCTCTCACACGGGCTGGCACCGTTTATTGTATTGGGGCTTATTGTGTAAAGACAAACACTTAGGATTTGATTTGTGGACGCGAGAGTGAGACATGACTTGGCAAACATCAGCGCTGGACAGGAGCTCAGAGCTAATTTAGCCGGGCTTACGTAGGGATAGTAGCTGACATTCAAAGTGCTGTCCGGGATGGTTCGTGATTTAGGCGAAGGGGACACAGCGCCTCACGCATGGGCTGCAAGTAACGCAATTAATGTCATTTCAGTTTGGACAGATCCAATGTGAGACAGTAATAGCGCGGTTCACGGGAAGACTATGGACTGAATGAACTTTCCTGAGTTGGTGAGTTGGTTCAGGGCTCCTGTACAGTCTGCTCATGTCTCCCGAAGCTTCGGAGATGAAAAAGGTGAATTTAATAATGTTGTATTATTGAACTGGTAAAAAGGCAGAATACTGAGAACTAACCATGTTCTTTTGCGAAGGGAGAAAGGGATGGATCGGGGTTCAACTTAAAGCGCACATGACTCATTAGAGACAATTTTTGTAAGTCACCACAATTATATGTAAGATTTGGCTAAAGATTGTGCTCAGCTTTCTTTAGTTTGACCATTTGATGTTTATAGTTTCATTTCGTTATTGGACACTGGCAGGAAGTGACATAGATAGAGGCAAACAACTTTAATCTGTTGCCATGCCGACCATGTTATGTCAATGGTAAATGAGTCAAATTGCTATCTTTATTTAACCAGGAAAGTCCCATTGAGATTATAAACCTCTTTTTCAAGGGAGTCCTGGCCAAGAGGAGGCAAAGGATACAGTTTTACATACACGTTACATACACACAGGTGCTCTCAATCTGGATTTTAAAAAGTTCTGTGAGCAACAAATGATCACTTGAACGCAAACAGTAAGTAAGACTCCTCCGTGAGATTAACGCAGTACTAAGTAACTCTTGCCCCTAGAGGCCATAATCGCAACTGCATGTGTCGTAGCAAGTTAGGATTTTTTAACTTATTAATTGTCTTGGAGAGTAAATACTACGCTGACAGGAAAGGCAAAGGGAGAGAGGGAAATTGTACATCCACTTATACAATGGAAATATTTTTTTTCACTCAAACTTGGCTGTAAATACCGTTTAAAAAGACGCTAGCCCGCAGTTAGCTTTGCCCGTTAGCATGTTAGCTTCTGGTGGCTCCGGTCCGGTGGCAGTCAAGTTGCAAACATGGTTTTCTGACCAGAGACCAGGGGGGGATGAAAGACCCTCCAATCATCCCATAAACACTTGTATTATCCCACAGGGACTACGAAAAGGATTTACTAAGGTAAACGCGCTACTTAGTACTGCTTTAAGATATAGATGTAGGAGGGCAGTAGACCCTGCATGGCCTTATAAATAAATAAATAAATAAAAGTATACCAGTGACCCAGCCCACTCAAGAACGCAGTTCACAATGATGGGTCAAGGCCCCACAGTTAGAAATGTACCTCAGAGAGGCATTTTACGGACAGCATGAATGCCCCTGCTCTATGTCACTTCCTGTCAACAGCTTGCAAAGTCAAATAACAATAACTTTTCTGCCCAACAGTTCTTCATTAAAACTGCTGCTTCACAGAAATACAATGATAATTATTCCTTACAACAGATGGTATCCACTATAAGGTCACTCTCAAATGGTTTTCTCACTGTGCTTTTTATCGAAAGGTCTACTAAAGTTCTACACCAAAAACTCTAGTAATAAAATGTGTTGGATAACGGGAGAGAGTTGATAAGGGAGGGCATCCAGGACAATAACCTTTCAAAGCTTCATTCCAGAACAGCCACGACTTAGTGCACTTTAGTTTCTTTTCATTTCTTTTACATTCATACATCTCTCCCTTCAAATAACATGTATACATCCACAGGTGCCAAAACCTGATTTATAGATGGTCCAAACTAATTCAGGAGGACTCAAACCTGGGACCTAGCTGTCATGAACATTGCCAACAACAGTCACTGCTGCCAAAATGCTTCTTAAAATTGGCAGAGCTGTGATAAAAAGCTGTTTACCAGGAGAAAAAAGCACAGGAGGATGGGACAAGTCGATTAATTTGATTAAAGTTATTAAAAAAAACAAAACATAATAGCTTTCAGCGTCACCTGTTTTTGTGTTTCTCAGCCCGATTCACTGTTGTTGATGTAAATGAACCATTAAAAAAAGACATGTTTGTTTTCATTAAAGGGTGAATGTCACACCTCATCCTCTTCTACTCCGACATGTGGTAATTAAAAGTGACACAGCAGCTGGAAACAACACAGTTACATTAACATTTAGCCCGCTGTGGTGATACGTAAACAAAGGAGACACATATTCATAATACATTTATATACAACCTTCATAGTGGGTTAAAAAAAAAATGTGTCTGAAATCAAACCATGGAGGCCTATGTTTAAAGAAAGACATGTTTGCTTCGGCTTCGACACATCAGGGCACAGCAAAGGCCAACTTCTATCATTCTCTAACTCCCCGCACCACGATCCAGATCTGCTGAATTCAGACACGGCGCCGCAGAGGAAACACAGGCTTTATACCCTTCTGCAGAGGCACAGACGGTCTCTGGCCTGAGACAGACAAGGAGACCGCTGTAAACTTTGTTTGGAGAGACGAGAGGAGCAGTGGAAAAAGAGAAAGCATCGTCAGAACTCCTGCAACAGTCTGAGCAGGTAGACTCGTGTCTGTCGCCAACTCGCGATCAACCGGCGAAAAAGAGCCACATTTGTTCTCTCTCTCGCAGCACGGACATATACGTCTCTTTTATTCATGATAAATTAATAAATCACACGTTTAAAGTGTGTGTTGACACTTGTGTGCTCTGGTGTGTGCTGGCCTTAAAGGGGCTAGATGCAAGTTGGCCATTTTATACTCACTATTGCCACCTCAGGTCAAACGTGTAACTGCAGCTTCTATATTAAAGGGATATTTCAGGATTTTTGACATAGGGCCTCATTTCCTAGTTATCCAGAGTGTTGCTGATTTCTGGAGATGTTTTTTTTTGTAATTCATGCAGTTCTTATATTTGAAGAGTTTGGTGGTGCTAGGCTAGTGCAAGGCTAGCGCATTTCTACGGTATCAGCTAGCCTGCATTAAAAACAGTCTGACCCGCTCCACAGAGCACCTGAGGCAAATCACGTATAACACCAGACTAACCATATAAATGTCTGTGTCGATAGAGTAATTTTAACCATTTTGTATCTAAAAGAACTTATATTTGAGCAGCATCAGCTTCGTGGTTGTGTAAGCTACACAGCGGCGGAGTGATCTGTTGGAAAATAGTCCCTCAAAATGCAATCATTCATCTGATGCCAGGTCAGTTATATTGCAAAAATTATTCTATCGACACAGACATTTATATTAGTTTTTATATGGTTAGTCTGGTGTTATAAGTGATTTGCCTCAGGTGCTCTGTGGAGTGTGTTGCTGATACCGTAGAAATGTGCTAGCCTTGCACTAGCCTAGCGCCACGAAACTCATCAAATATAAGAACTGCATGAATTACAAAAAAAAATATCTCCAGAAATCAGCAACACTCTGGATAAAAAAATCCAAAAATCCTGAAATATCCCTTTAAGCTCGTGCATGACGGCAATTTGGAACGAAGTAAAGACTTTTTTTGAGTGACAGTGCAGGATTTTAGAGGCAGTTGTGGTGAACAGGTCTGGGCTCATTCTACACATTAGAACATGGCTGGAACATGTAAGGGGAGGAAAATACATCATTTTAACATAATAAAACTCTGTATATTCCCTTTAAGTCTTTGCTTCAGGTTTAGATTTAGTTTAGTCCTGTTTTAGTGCTGTGGTAGAGCAATCACCTTATAACCAGAGGGTTGATACTAGTTTAAAGTAGTTCCCAGCGCTAACTGGTGGTCACTGTGTCCATGGGCAAGACACTTTGCCTTGCCTTGAATGTGATGTGTGAGTGACTATAGGTGATGCAGCTGACTCGTCCAACAGTTTTGCTTGAACATTGTCAATTTTTTAAAGACGCGCTACCCAAATATTCCCATTTTCAAACTATGCTAGGAGGGCATAGATGAGTAGAACATGCTGCAGCCCTAACTCGAGAAAATGCCTCTTGCACATACCAATTGTCGCCTTGAATTAATTAAATCCATGTCTTGGGCGCACACACAGCCTTGTGAGACAGTGAAGTGGAGCAGTGCCACAGAAATGTACTGCGCTGATTGGACTTTTACTTATAACAACTGACTTTTGGTCCCACTATGCGTCTCCCCTGCTCCTGTCAAAGTGCATAAAGACAACAGAGATCTATGGCCTGGGTGAAGAGGTGACAAGTATCCATTTTCAGCTCAACAAGTGCACGTTTATTTTTGGCGTGTGATGTAACAGCGTTTGCGAACAATCAGTGTCATCCGTGACATTCGGTTCAGAGGTAATTGCCTGTGTCGAAGTCATAAACACCTTGACTTTTCAGTATCATCTTCTTCAAAGCAATAAAATCAAGTCTGGCAGTCAAAGTGAAACGTTGGTAAGTCTAAAATATCTCGGTTTCATCTGACAGAGAGAATTCCCCGGCATAAATGTTAAGCTTCCTAATGAGCCATTTATGACGTGACGAATATCAACTCGGAGGAAAATTTAGCAAACTGCTTTAGCCACACATTTACTGAGGCGATGTCATCCGAATAGCCACAAAGCGAGAGGCTGCTAAATGTTTGGCACTGACCAAAAGTATGATTTCAAAATTAAAGAAGATTTGAATGGATATTTTTAGAAAGAGGTTGAGCATCATTATATGTAGAAGTTTAAAGGGGCTAGATGCAGGTTTGCCATTTTATACTCACTACTGCCACCTCAGGTCATACATGTAACTGCACCTTATATATTTCGCTCGTGCATGACGGCAATTCGGACCCGGATTAACACCTTTTTGAGTGACAGTGCAGTTGTGGTGAACAGGTCTACACATTAGGACATTGTTGGAACATGTAAGGGGAGAAAAATACAAAATTTTAACATTTTTACACTCTGTATAGTCCCTTTAAATAAAGAAAATAGTGAAAGTTTCAAAAGTGTGTGTATTAACATGTGAGGGAAAGTGGGAAAGTTTCTTGCACCACAATCCAATCTAAATTAATTGGTAAAATCATCTACAGCCTCCATGAAATAAATACCTTTTGTAAAGCGCTCTGGAAAATTTGATCATGATTATCCATGCTGCTATCATCTCTCATAATGCGGCGGGAACTTCATATTAAAGTTCTATTGTCACAGCTAATCAATAGATCCATTATTGAGAAATGCTAATATAACACAGCGCTGTTTACGCATTAGGTTTAACTTGTATAATATTAGCTGAAGCAATCATTTCCCAAAATTAGATTCCCGTTCTATTCTAATTTAGCGTACAAGAGGGGAAAAAAAAAAAAACATAATTAAAAACTGAAACACAAAACTACTGCGGCCTTGAGTGTCCTGTGCAGGTTCACAATGGGAAAGAGCTTTTAAAAGGAAACACAAAGCTTTCGATGTCAGAGGCACATGTGGGCTCTCCTCCGCTCCAGCTCTGGCCATGACAAAGGAGATTGGCCTGGGGTGAACTCACAAGCAACTTAATTTGTTCTGACAATCAGCCACAAGAAAGCGCTAACGGAGCAGTGCGACGATACAAACCACTCACCTCAGCACTTCAGACACAGAAGAAAAGCGGAAAGATCGCCGCCTTCTAACACACATACGAAATAATGATCCGGGTAGACACTTTGAGACGGTTCAAAGAGGCGCGTATACTGCGGCTCTAATGGGGCATCCATTAGGGTGGACAGGATGCACAGCTCCAGCTTAACTGAGGCTGTCACGTTAAAGGATATGCTGTGGTTTCATGCGCTGACCTTGATTAAAGAGGACTATTCTCCAGCTTATGTTGTGCACACATGCTGAAAAAGTCAATGACACTTCACAGGCGTTGATATCATCACCAACCCTGATCACGCGGAGGAGGAAAGTGGGGTTTTACAAGGTGCTCACTCCTCTCCATGGCTCACAGTGTCACCCGCTGTGCCACGGACCATCGCTTTTTGTGGACGAACAGACGCCCGAGGCGCTCTCAGCACTAGGGGGTGTTCCTCCGGGTGGGAAAAGCCGGCGGGACTGTGTACAAATAAGGAGCTCATCTCGAATAAGCCGTCTGGTAGCCATCTGATTATGTATATTTGTAAAACGCTTGTTTAGAGGTGCCATTATGCAACTTTTTATGTGGAAGTAAAAACTTGAGGCAGTTGTGGCGAACAGGTCTGGGCTCATTCTACACATTAGGACAAGGCTGGAACAAGTAGGGGGAGGAAAATACTTAATTTTAACATTTTTAAACTCTGTAATTGTCCCTTCAAGATTGAAAAATGCATTAACACAAAATGTAAGTGCTGTTATTGAAAAACAAATGAGTTTATGATAAAATCGATGCTTGGTATTGCAGCACAAAGTATCCAAATCCAATCCGATATTTTATCCCAGCCTTATCAAATACGAATAAAAAGTTTTTTGCATAAAAAGCTCCAAAACGCACCCGAAATGATGACATGAACAGACTGTAAATTCGCTTCTTACAAAGGGTCGAAGAGGTACTACTAGTGATAGTACTAGTTATAGTAGTAGTAATAGTAGTAGTAGGCTAAAACTGACCCCAGCTGTTTTTGCATGATGGACGGACACCACTTTTAACCCGTTCATCGAGTATTCAATTTGCAGTGAGGTTCTGGCTGATGCAGCTTGAGATTTCTGCAGAACACAAGCCTGTGACCTGCCCTGGGGCTTTGGACCCAGTGGTTGCCCTTTGTAGGCACACTGTGTACTTTTGCCCATTCCACAGAACCCCAGCGAGGTTTACAGCAAATACGGCCACTTTAAGATCATTGGGCCAAGTCCTGCAGTGCCCGGTTACGATCGGGTCACACCCCTCCATCTGGGCACCCTGCCTAGTGGAAGCCAACGCCCTGTGGGTTCAGCATCTAACACAGGTAAGTGAGGAGGGAATGCCTGCTGGATATTGAAACACTATAGGATCCTGAAAAAAGTAGCAGAAGCAAAAATGTAAACATTGATGGAATATTGCAAAATGCTTTCGATTGCTACTAATACATTTGTAAGTGCTTGTATTATACAGTACTACACTATTCAACTATGCAAATGTATTAAGTTTTCACACTGAATCTTTTATAGCCCCAAACATGCAATCGAATAAGCCGTTGAACTATCTAAAATACTTTTGCATGATGGTAAATGGTCTCAACTTAAATAGCGCTTTTCCACCTACATTTGGCCCTCAAATCGCTTTACAGCAAGGATCCACTCACCCATTCATGCTCCAATGTATGCAGACACTGGGGGCAATGTGGGTGTAGTGTCTTGCCCGAGGACACAACGACAGTGTACACATTCAGGAGGTGGGAATCGAACCCCTGACCTTCCGATCATGAGACGACCTGCTCTACCAGCTGCACCACCGTCGGCCCAAACATGATGACCCCAAACGCGCTCACGTCCTTGAAGATTATCTGAAGTGATTTTTCTTTCTTTCTTTCGATTTCTATTTTTGAAGGTGCAGTTCTCGCACACAAAACAGGAAGTCTAGAATCACAAGAAGACAGAAACCAGACACGGACGCCCTTCCTCTTCTTCTCCCCTCTCCCAGTTTGACTCGTGGTCAGTCACAGGGGCGCAGGGGCGAGGCAGGGTGGGTGAAAGGGCATGGGGGTGGTGCCGGGACAAACTGCAGCGCTGCCTCTGGGGGAAGGCGGGAGGTCACGGGGACACGAGATGCGGCTTCACCAGATCAGGCCCCGAGCAAAACCCAAGGCCCTTGCTCTTTCTAGGACCGTGGCCAATCTTTTCATGGCTGACAGTGAAACATTAACATGAAAAATGTGAGCTATTAGCGCTAGGAGAGGTAATTGAAATGCGTGTATGCCAAGAAAAAAGAAATGAATCACAGTGAAGTCAGCTGGATGGGGTTAAAAATGCATAGAATCCAGGTTGTATGAGACGATATTGAACAGTGCATTAACGATGTTATTGATATTTAACTCCACTTGACCATTTCGACAGCGTGTTCCATTAAAACTTATGACATTTTTAAGTAGGCTAACCATGTTTCTGTTTTTTGGGTTGTGTGTGCAAAATCTCAGCTCTAATAAAAGACCTCAGTGACTTTATATTATATTTTGTAGGTTTGTTTTCAGTTAGTTAAATTGTGTGTCTCGTTTTTTCTGTGTCACTTGTTTTTACAGGCCTATGTGACACTCGTGATTTTTGAGACACTTTTTGTCCGTGTTCTGTTTAGTTTTGTACACTTTATGTTGTCTAGGTTTAGGTTAAACTTTTTCAATGACGGTTCTTGAGTCATTTTCTGTACGATGTTGTTGAACTTTTGTAGCTTTAGTACATATTGTAAATATCCTTAGATTGGTTATTTTTGTTAATTCACCTTTACACTCCTTTTATTAAACTACAACTTTATTTAAACTTTTACACCTTGTTTTTTGTTGCAACGTTTAATCCCTGTCACAATAACAAATTTGAATATCGATATATTGCTGCTGGAAAATATTGCGATAAACGATATTATTGACTCTAACGATACTAGATACTGTCAACTCTAAAGCATAACAAAGGTCGAACTAGTTGAGATTTTTACATTTCTCTGAGTTTTTAAATGGTTATAATCGGTTCAAGGACGGCTGAGAAACATCCTGTTAAAGTCTTAAATCCAAAAACCAGGCTGCTTAAATGCACACACGATAAAAAGAGATGGATCTGCCGCAACACGCGGCGTTTCAAAACATGTCAACAATGTTGTCGTTGAAACTGAGATATTTAGGCATTTGCCTCTTCCCATAACCTTAGTGCCTGCAGAGGAGAGTGGAGGAGAGGAGGAGGAGAGAGGAGTTAATCAGAAAGGAGAGTGTTTCATAAAAGACACATTTTCTCTGTTTCTAGAAAAAAGTAAGTGATTTTGATCAAAACTTGCCTCTAGCTTAGATTTCTCAGGAACCGAGGCACTTAGAATTAAACTGTTTTCACCTACGGAGAGCTTAGACTCTCACCTGTCAAACCAACCATAGCATGCGTCCATAGCTATAACACAGAATACGCTGTGGTGCTAAAAATATTATGAAAAATGGTTTTCACTCTACAGCTACAGTGGGGAAAAAAAGTATTTGGCCAAAATCCAATAGAATGTCTATGTGAAACTGATACTTTTTTTCCCCACTGTAAATTCCAAAAACAGTGGTTCAGTGTGTGTAAAATCAAGTTTTACACACAAGGGGTAAAAATGCAAATAAATGTACAGACGATCAATATACACCGTGGGCCCATACCTTCTCACTCTGTTCAACAGCAGCCTCAGCATTGGATCTGTCCCAGCAGCCTTCAAGCACGCTGTGGTTAGGCCACTGTTAAAAAAACCTAACCTAGATCCTGTTGTTCTGTCAAATTTTCGACCTGTCTCTCACCTGCCATTTCTGTCCAAGGTTTTAGAGAAACTAATCTTCATTCAGTTGCAGTCTTTTTTGGAAAATAATTATATTTTAGAGAAGTTTCAATCTGGCTTCAGATCACGTCACAGCACGGAGTCCGCTCTTCTTAAAGTGCACAATGACATTCTGCTGTCTTTGGATTCCAAGCAGCCAATGCTTTTAATGATGTTGGACCTGACCGCGGCGTTCGACACCGTGGACCACGCAGTTCTCCTCTCCCGGCTGGCGGAGCATGTTGGTGTTCAGGGCACGGCCCTGCAGTGGTTCAGGTCTTACCTGACTGACCGGAGCTTCGCTGTCATGATCGATGACTGTTCTTCCTCCTCTACCCCGCTGTCATCTGGGGTGCCACAGGGTTCCATCCTTGGCCCGGTCCTGTTCTCACTTTACATGCTGCCGCTCGGGTCCATCATTGCCAGACACAATTTATCATTCCATCTTTATGCCGACGACATCCAAGTCTATTTACCAATACTCCCTAACACTGCCTCTGCTCTTGACTCCCTCCATAGCTGCCTTTCGGACATTAAACAATGGCTCGCGCAGATCTTCCTCCACCTCAACGAAACTAAATCTGAATTTATTATTTTTGGTTCCAAGGATGTTCCTGAGATTCAGTCCCGGGTCGTGGGTCCAGTCCGTGATGCTGTCAGGAACCTGGGAGTCATCTTTGACCGAGAGCTAAACTTCAAACAACAGATAAATGCTGTGGTCAAGGCCAGCTTTTTCCAGCTGCGCCTTTTGTCCAAGGTGAAGCCTTTTCTCTCACGCCAAGACCTGGAGAAGGCGACCCACGCATTTATCAGTTCTCGGTTGGACTATTGCAACGCTCTATACTCTGGCCTCCCACAGTCGTCACTCCACCGGTTGCAGTTAGTGCAGAATGCAGCAGCCCGTCTTCTCACCGGTTCATCCAGACACACACTCACTCCCGTCCTCTCCTCCCTGCACTGGCTCCCGGTCCGTTTTCGGATTGATTTTAAAATGTTAACGCTTGTTTTTAAAGCCCTCCATGGTCTCGCTCCTTTTTATTTGTCTGAGTTGTTGACCGTACATCGCCCCAGCAGAGCTCTCCGGTCTGCCCATCAGATGGTTCTGGACGTGCCCAGGTCCCGGTACAAACAGTGGGGCGATCGTTCCTTTGTTGTTGCCGCGCCTAAACTGTGGAACAGCCTGCCCCTCAGTCTGCGTGTTCTCACGGACCTGTCCCTTTTTAAGTCCAGATTAAAGACACATCTCTTCAAACTTGCTTTTAATACTTGAGCACTGAATTGTGTCTAGGTTGCAATTATTTGGTGTTTTTAAATGTGTTTTATCTTTCTGTGAAGCACTTTGGTCCTCCTGGTGTTGCTGTAAAGTGCTATATAAATAAACTTTGAATATTGAGCCCAAAAATGTATCGGTTTTCTGTTATTTCTTGAACGATATGTCGATATTAGTGACAGCCCTAGTAACAAGTGATATATTGTGCCCTGAATAACCCGCTCTCCCCCCACTAAAGCTGTAGTCCAGTCGTAAATGCTGCAATAAAAATAAATGTTCCAGTGCATCTTATTCATTTCAACCAAAAATATTAGTCTGACACCCCGACCGCAAGTGAAACGGTTAGGACTCTCACTTTACAATGCAAGCTTTGTGTGGCGTTTGCTGAGGCGACTCCCAACTGTCACTGAAGGGCACAATGAAAGGGAGAAGAGAAATCTCACCTGTTTACTCCACCTTTTATACATTTTTTATTTCCTTTTACAAAAAAATAGATCGACGTAAACAAAAACAGTGAAAAGGCCATTATGCTAGGAACAGGAGCTGCCCCTCAGCCCTCCTACAGTAACTGCCGCGTGTCTAAAAATAGCAGGGGAGCGGTGGCGAGGGCACGGCTTCTTGTATGATCCGTGACTAACTGCTGGCCACGGGGGCACAGTAGTGACAGCAGCGCCAGCGGGCAAGTGGCACCGGCTCATGACTAAACTCCTACAACAACACCACTCACTCACATTTATTTTTACATTAGTTCGGTCAAAACAAAACGAAAAAAAAAAAAAAAAAAATCGGAAAGGAAAACAGCAATAAAAAATTAAAAAAATCAAATCTGCAGCATTACTATGGCAACCTGAAGCCTCTTTTCATGTTGGGCTTGGAGAGACCTTGTGAGACTTGTTTTGCTTGAATAAAACATGTATAGTTGAGTGCGCTCGCTTTGCATACTACTTGTTTGTAAGCTCTACAGCCGCCGGCGGATGAAACTAGACATTAGGCGTCAATTTGCCAGCACAAGACTTCCATTACAGGCAGGATTTGGGCTAAGATGGGTTGCTCCTCTCTTCACAGCTGCGCTCCTGAAAGCGAGCATCTGTTGCAGTCCATCCACATCTGCGGCGCGAGCAGCGAGGCCAAAATTGTAATATAATCTAATTTTGAGCGGTTCAGCGCGGGGGCCACGGGAGGTCAAGCTAAATTGATCAACCTATTGTTTATCGCGCGGAGAAAGTCGAGGCAAAAGTCGGAACGCGGTGTCAAATTAAATGCGGCTCTTTTTTTTGGCGTGTTTTGTTATGGTCCCACTGAGAGAGCACACTGAGAGAATTAATTGACTCACAAATCAGATGTAACCTCTAGCATTTGCTGTCAGGGTTAAACTGAGCAATCAAAACGAAACGGCGTCTTCTCTGAATCACATTAAGTAAATATCTCATGAAAACTTGCAGATTATTTTGTGTGATTTGGTCTCAACGGCCCATAAGCAACGGAAAGTGTACTGATTTCATGCTGACAATCCGCAATGGGCTGCTGTGGAAAAAAGAGCCGAAGGACAAAGCTACTCCCACCTACAGCTATGAACTGTGGGTCAAGACCGAAAGGACGAGCTCGCAGATACAGGCGATCAAAATGAGTTTCCCTCAGAAAGGGTGAGAAGCTCCGTCTCCCATGAGAAGCTCGGATTAGAGCCACTCCTTCACATCAAGAGACGCCAGCTGCAGCGGCGAGGGCACCTGTTCAAGATGCCTCCTGGATGACTCGGGAGGGAGGGGCTTCGGTTATGTCCCTTGGGAGAGGGGCCCCGGGGAAGACCCAGGACATGCTGTGGGGACAGAATGTCGTTTGGCGAGGGAATGCGCAGAAGTGTCTAGGGTGTGGGAAGTGTGGGGGGGGGGCTGGTGAGTATGAGACTTCTGCCTCCTCGACCACGCCCTGATCCTACTGTTGAATGAGCAGAGGAAAATGGATGGATTTTGTTTAGTAACTATCCTACACTGTTTCAATTGAATATTTTATATACTGCATAGAAATGGATACTGTGCGTTTGAGATCACAGGTAGACTATCAACTAATCCTCAGGTTACATCACTTTTCTGTACAGGTGCACTTCTCTGCTTAAAAATTCAGAAGAAACTTAACTTGACATCATTTTACAATTAAAGGGACTAGATGCAAGTTTTATACTCACTACCGCCACCTCAGGTCTTATACGTAACTGCAGCTTCTATATTAAACTCATGCATGACGGCACTTCGGACCCGAAGCAACAGTGACAGTGCAGGATTTTAGAGGCAGTTGTGGCGAGCAGGTCTGGGCTCATTCTACACATTAGGACATGGCTGGAACCTGTAGGGGGAGGAAAATGCATAATTTTAACATTTTTAAACTCTGTATTGTCCCTCGAAGGATGAGTCAAGTGGCAAAACAAAAATCGTCTTTTATCACTTTTAGAGCTTGGGTCACATTTCATTACAATCAGTGTTAATTTATATATTTTAATTTAGTTTTAGTCTTAGTCTTTTGATGAAAATGTAATTCAATTTTAGTCGAGATTTAGTCAAAAAAATATCTTCAATTTTAGTCTTCAATTTTAATTGCAAGTAATTTAGTGTTTTAGTATTCATTATAATCATATTAAATCTTGTTCCTCTGCTTCATGGAGCTGCTCCCAAATGAACAAAGCTCAGAGCTGCTCCTTTGGCAAAGAATTTACATGATATGAGGCTCTTTGGATGATTTTAGTCTCTCCTTTTCATTTTTATTTAGTCGTATTTTAGTCGACTAAAATATCTGGACATTTTAGTCATAGTTTTAGTGTCATGAACATTTTAAAAAAACATCCCTTTGACTAAAATTACGACTATAATATTTACTAACTATTTAAGTCGACGAAATTAACACTGATTACAATGCAGGCACTTTAACTGCATGTTTGAGAGTTCACATACCGCTGAGTGTGTGTGAGTCTGACTGATCACAAAGGTCAGGGAAAGTCAATTGCCAGTGTATCTGAGCGTACAGCTGGACTGAACAGAAAGGCGCAGCATAACCAGTTCTAGAGTGACAGTACGTCACAGGGCCAGATCACAATCCGATTGTCTGTTGTGTCGCCCGATTTTGGTATGAACATTTCTTGCCCTTTTTGTGAGCGGCTCATTCACCCTTGACCCCCACAAACCTTTTCTGCGGCACTCACACCGCCACATCAGTGACAGAAATGCAAACAAGCAGCGCTGTGTGGAGTGGCCACAGGGGAGGCTGAGGGGAGGGCTGCACCGCGATGAGAGCGCAGAGGTGATGACTTTGTACAATGAAACATGAACAACACTCTCCCTGAGCACTCGACATGATGGTATGTCTACTGTAGAGAGAGAAGCGGCCGCGGTAAATCACAGAGGGATTTGTGGGTAATAGTTAAAAAGAAATGGAAGGAGTGGGTGGAAAAAGAGGTAATCTTCACACTATATATAGGTGACTTGAGGGAGTAGCGTCACTGCAAACCTGTACAATGAGAAAAGAGAGCAGAAATATGAAACTGTGAGGCTCAGGTGGTCCTGAAGGATAACAACTATACACTACTGGCCTCAAAGTAAAACTGATTTTACTATGCCTCGGCCAAAATCTAATGCACTAAAAAGCACATTTGTACACAGAGCCATCTCACACTGGAATATGCTGCCTCAGGAAATTAAGAGACTAAAAAAAAATCATCTTCCTTTTAAAATAAATCTAAAGAAATATGTAATCAGTCAAAAATAAATAAATAAATAACCTGACTTAATGTTGCTTTGAGTATTGTAATGCACCTGACTTGCTTATTTCTTACCTCAATTATTGAATTGAATGTGTGAACTCTACATTGTTGATGTGTGTTGTATAGATTACCCTCTGTGCTGTGTAATGTCTTTAAAATGAGAATGGACCCCAGGAAGAGCAGTCTTTGCGTTGGTAAAGACTAATGGGGATCCTTAAATAAAGAAATAAAGAAACACAGAAAGTGTGCTGACAGCGATCCATTTACTTTTGTCATTTGACCATAGCGCACTGACTCCTATGACAAATTGAAAAACGTACAATATGAAAGTACAAACTTATAAATGACGTCTTAATATCACAATGTAAAGTGGTGCAATGGTGTCAGAGAGAGATTGTTATTTTTTTCTCGTATCTATTTCCATTGTTGATAAGACTGCACCAAACCATGACTTTATTTCATATTTTTTGTCATTCAGAAACAGTTTATTTCCACTATTTACCTCAAATGTCTTCCCCATCTTTCCCTCAGTCATTATTGTGTTTACTTGACCTGTATAATGAGACTGCCCGTTGACAGTAACAGCGGTGTTAATGCTGACGGACGCTGGTGACGTCTGTGCTGCATGAGCAGGTGTGATTGGCAGCCTGTTTGTCTGTTGTCAGCTCCGGTTTATTGAAAAAAAAAAAGCACCACAGAGAGAGACCTATGCGGTTCAAGTCAAACAGTATGTGACAGGTATTGCCATTGTGATTACATTTTGTTTGTCATAATGTTTAAATTTACTCGGTAAACTAGAAAAAGACGGATCAAGACACTCCCACAGGTTCGCGACAATACCATAACAAAGCAGCAGTGTTTGAGGAGAGTAACAAAAACCTTAAATTGGACCCAAAAAATAAATAAAAGAAAACTTGTAGTAAGCAATAGATTGTTCAGTGTTCATTTAAAGTGGCTTTTTTTCTTTTCTTTTTACCATGTTATAAAGTTGTTCTCTCATCAAAAACATACAAAAAGTTACCCCTACTTCAACCAAGTGCATTGTCTCCAGTTGGGCTTTACCCAAATCTAAAAGCTTATAGGCCAGAGTAATGCCTCATTTGAAAGCTAATACCTTCAAAACTCATCGACAATTTTTCCTCGCATTGTCGCCACGTTAATGGCACTTTTTCGTCATATTTTTGGTGGGGTTTTTTGTCACTTTTTGATGCACTTTTTCATCACTTTTTTTGCCACCTCTTTTGTTGCATTGTTGTTGCATTGTTGTTGCTTTTTGTGTTGTTTTTTGTCACGTTGTTATCACTGTTTTGTTGAATTTTTTACTCTTTTGATGCTTTTTTGCTGTGTTTTCATCCTCCTTTATGTCTCCTTTTTGTCGCTAATTTGACGCTTTTTTCAAGAAGATTTTAGATTTGGTTAAAGTCGAGGTGACACATTTTCTCTCCAGTTTGGCTTTACCCAAATCTGAAAGCTTCTTGAACAAAACAAGGATGAACTGGAGAAAATGTCCTCGGTTGTCTAGAAGCATTGAGGTTTGAGATAAATGTTTGACAAGAACAAGTAGAAGAAGTAGAAGTAAAAGAAGAAGAAGAAGTAGTAGAAGTAGAAGAAGTAGAAGAAGTAGAAGTAGTAGAAGTAGTAGAAGTAGTATAAGTAGAAGTAGTAGAAGTAGAAGAAGAAGAAGTAGTAGTAGAAGAAGTAGTAGAAGTAGTAGAAGTAGAAGTAGAAGAAGAAGTAGTAGAAGAAGAAGTAGAAGTAGTAGAAGTAGTAGAAGAGGTAGAAGAAGAAGAAGTAGTAGAAGAAGTAGTAGAAGCAGTAGAAGAAGTAGTAGAAGAAGTAGAAGTAGAAGAAGAAGTAGAAGTAGTAGAAGCAGTAGAAGTAGAAGTAGTAGAAGCAGTAGAAGTAGAAGTAGAAGTAGAAGTAGTAGTAGAAGAAGAAGAAGAAGAAGAAGAAGAAGAAGTAGTAGAAGTAGTAGTAGAAGTAGTAGTAGAAGTAGTAGTAGAAGTAGTAGTAGAAGAAGAAGAAGAAGAAGAAGAAGAAGAAGAAGAAGAAGAAGAAGAAGAAGAAGAAGAAGAAGAAGAAGAAGAAGAAGAAGAAGAAGAAGAAGAAGAAGAAGAAGAAGAAGAAGAAGAAGAAGAAGAAGAAGAAGAAGAAGAAGAGACAGCCTTACCCACGCTTAAGGCACAACATTGCTACAACATAAACTATATATAAATGAGATTATTGGTGGTAATTTACTTTTACTATATTATAAAAGAGGTTATATCAAAATGACATCATCTTCAGGTGGGCATCGTAGTTTAGATGGCATCAAAGCCATACAAGCTTTATTGTGCTCATCAAGTGCCATCTCTGATCGCATTATCTTTTATTGTGGATCAAGCGCAGTCGCCGCAGTGCATCTGCACAGGTGCGGCCTCTGATAAGTGCTTGTCTTTTGTTTTTTTCACATAAAGAGTTTCCACAAACAAACACAGGTTGAGGAAACTCCCTTTGGGTAAACAAAATGTCTGATATATGACACCTGTCGCACTGGTGTGTCCCTTCTGCTGCAGACGGACTCACTGATTTACATTGACACACGCCCTCAACTGCCTTCAGCCGTGTGGGTTTCAATACGATTAGCTTTTCGCTGCAAGAGAAAAGATGTCAAAGCTCAGTGAAGAGGATGAAGTGTCACAAGAAGGACAGGCTGCGTGGCTTGGGTTTGGATAGAAATTTTTATCGAGATGGTGTAAAATATAAGTAACCGATAATGAAGGCAGTCTGGATTAATGGTGTCAAACTCAGAGCTATTGAAGTGTACTGAAGTCTAGTGTCATGTGCAAATATGTGAAACCAGTCTTAAAAAAGTACAATAATATCTTGAGTATTACTCCATATTCAATCGATTTAATTTAGTTTTTTGAAGCTGCCTTTAGCGATGCCTTTTTGATTTTTTGTCATCAGTAGGTGGATTAGTGAATTCTGCTCTGCTCCACCACCAACCCCCCTCCCCTCACCTGGCTCTCCCCCGTCGCCCACGCCCCTCACTCCCCTCCACACTGTTTAGACCACAACCTGCTCTGATTGCATGCAATGACATACGGAAATCTCATTAATCTTGTATGAAACACACATTCACCCGCATAAATAAGATATGCAGGTGAATATTTTGAGATTTACATTTATTTGCAAAACTACAACTTTCATGAAAGCCTGTCACTTTTTTTGGACATTTAGAACATAATAATTCTATTTAGAACTAAGTTTACAGCGCAATACTTGTTTTTCTCGCAACCCTTGAATGCCTCAGCCTCTCCTCCGGTGCTGCTTTGCTTTGTGAGGAAAAAAAGAGCTGACAGCAGTAGATCAGATTAATAAACAAACGGACATTTCATGAGGATTTCAGCGGCATCAGAGCAGCTCGGTTAGATGTTTGTCAGTTCACAATCTTTTTGTAAACTACTGTCATAATGCTAAACTGTTAGCCGCTAACTGTTGCTGCTTCGAACATTTGCATCTCTTGTTCACGTGTTTGTGTTAACATGGGGGGGGGGGCATGTGGGGGTGAGGGGTGTGTTAGGAGGTTTGCTGTGAGGTGAGGGCGTGGATCTATTATAATAAACGGGTGAGGGAGGATTGAGGTGCAGTGCCGGTCTCCTTCTGCTGTTTGTGAGTGTGGCGCACATGGTGGCACATCTAGAGGCGCTTATTAGTAATGCATCGGTGCCGGACCGGCAAAACGGGACCATTTAGAGTAGCTTTAATATTCAAATATATACATTTCATAAAGGATTTTAGTCACATGGTTCATGATATAGACATTTCAAAATAACTCTTCAAAGAAAAATGTGTGCTTTCCACTCCTGTTCTATTTAACGCAAATAGTTTCTATTTTATTCCTCAAACCTCAAAACTTCACTCCCACGTCTGAGCTGTTACTGTCACACAAGTGTAGACCTTAAAAAAGGACAACGCTGATGCTTAAAATTGAAAAAACAATCTTTCTGTTCCCTCTATTCAATGACTCAGCTCCATAAGATTCTCACTGGCTTGATCTTGCTACTCCCATAAAATCAAACTCCTATGTAACATTTTGCTATAAAGCTGTACGTTTAGTCATCCCAGTGATGGGAGTGCAGTCGTGATGCTGATCGGTGCAGACGGGGCAGGGGAGTCCTGGGAGAAGGATAAATCTACGGGAGCTGTCAGACGGTGGGATTCGCTGACGAGGAGGAACCCAAAATACCAGAACTCCCTTTTCTCCCTTTTCTGCATAACCTGCCTGTGAGCTGCAGCCACTAGTTTTGAAGTTGAGTCATGAATTTCACAAGAAGAAATGCTGTATGATTTGGTAACATCTCTGGATGCCAGGAAGCACAGTATGAGGAAACAATTGAAAAATGATAGTAATATTTCACTTAAACCTTTCAGCACATTCGTTTTAATCAGAACAAGACAATCACAGACATTGTGCAATTGTCAATCTTTTTATGATCTTATTATTTGGCTGCAATAAAAAAAAAGATCAAAAATGAACCTTCACATTCACCGGGAAACAATTGTCTTTAAAAATAATATATCAGGATGTATCAATTTAAATTAAAGGGATATTACAGGATTTTTGACATAGGGCTTCATTTCCGAGTTATCCAGAGTGTTGTTGATTTCTGTAGATATATATATTTTAAAGTCATGCAATCCTTGTATTTGAAGAGTTTAGTGGAGCTAAGCTAGTGCTAGGCTAGTGCATGACTATGGTATCTAGTAGCCTGCTTTAAAAACCTCTTCAAAATCATCGGGTAGTCCTCCAAACGTTGCCATATCTGATTTGTAGAAAGCTCCTTTGTGAATTCTACGTGTAGTAATGCAGGTAAACAAACTACTGTAGATCCGGTAACCTAGCAGATCACTCCGCCGCTGCGTAGCTACAACCAGGAAGCTGACGCTGCTCAAAGATGCAAATGCAAAATGGTTATATTTCAAATATGATTCAGTCGACACAGACATTTATATCGGTAGTCTGGTGTTATAAGTGATTTGCCTCAGGTGCTCTGTGCTTGGGTCAGACTGTTTTTAATGCAGGCTACTAGTTACCATAGACATGTGCTAGCCTTGCACTAGCCGAGCACCAATAAACTCTTCAAATATAAGGACTGCATGAAATTTAAAAAAATCTCTGGATAACTAGGAAATTAGGCCCTATGTAAAAGTCCTGAAATATCCCTTTAACAACATCAAAATTCTCTATTTACATTTTTTTTAAAAGCCTTTATTGCGATGGGCTAATAAATCATTAAAACATTTATCTGGTTTCTTCTTTGTTTTTCTTTTAAATCTTTGAGGTTGGATATTGTTAGAAACAGAAATCAAATAACGCAGTGGAAAACTCCTGGAAAACTCCTGGACAATACAACACAAAGAAGCGGCCAGTGGATGCAGAGCAGCACAAACCTGAATTATTGCTATGGTTTAGAGTCTCATAAATCGTAAGACCTCCCTCTATTCCAGATAAAATCTCAAGTGTCATCAATGACGCGTGTCCCTGTCTCTCTGCGTATGGACTGTCTATTTGAAGCCTTTCAGATTTACATTGCACTCGTCTTGACTCTGATTGCCTCCAATGAACTGCCATAGCGTTCGTGACTATTATGTGGAGCTGCCACTCTTCTCCAGTATCCAGGTTTTTGTGCCTGTCTCAGACCCTCTTCAAACACCTGGCTCGGCTCATCCGTCTGTGGCTCTTCTCCCCTGACCGTCGACCAGACAACAGCGACGAGGAAGGGGACCAGGCACACCTCAGTTTAGATTATTGACTATTGTTCAGAAAATTCTCTTAATATGTGGTAAAGAAATGAGGGCAGATTTGATCAAGTCATAGCCAGTAACCAGGTTGCTGATTGTAGGAATTAGAAGAGTGACTTTCTTCTCATCTACACAATATAATAAAAAAAAAAGTGGACACACATCATGCATCATTGAGGCTTTGATATTTTTATTTAACCCAGGGGTGTCCAAACTTTTTTCACTGAGGGCCACATACAGAAAAATATGGCCGCACTCAGTAGAGGTCAGATATATAACTTCACCTCTATTGTATTAATTAAAGTTAGCAAATTCAATAAAATGTTAACTATGCTTTTTAATTGAATATGCTTAAAGCTTTCTATTAATAGATTTTCATTTAATTAAGGCCAAAAAAAAAACCAATTATAAGTAAATGTGGCTAACACACTACAAAAAAGCAATGAAAACATGACAAAATCGTGACAAATATATGGCAAAAATGTGACAAAAAAGGCTAAAAACGTGAGACAAAAATGCAAAAACAAAAAACTAAAATGTAAAACAAAAACAAGGAAGAAGCTTTTTGTCGGTCTTAGCTTTCAAATGAGGTATTACACTGGCCTATAGGCTGTGAGCTCCAGTCAAGAAGCTTTTAGACTTGGGTGAAACTGGAGAAAAATGTGGGGTTAAGGGGTTAAAGGACTGCCTGGAGCGCCCTCTACAGGCTGCAGTGGAAACGATACATTATAAAACAGTAAACACAACCTTTTACTTTTAGTGATGCGATAGTGATGAACACCTCCAATGGTTGGGGTGGGATAGCATGCCTTTAGGGGTTTTGCTGAATATGATATGTGGATTCTCACCCATATATTTTAAATGTAAAATAAATTTTTAAAAATTGATCGCAAAAAAAAATAGCAAAAATATGTCAAAAGAGCAACGAAAAAGCAACAAAAAAGCAACAAAACATGCTGAAAACAAGACAAAGAAATGAAATGAAAAAAAAAAAAACGATGAAAAAGCAACAAAAATGCCATAAAAAGAGACAAAAACACACACAAAAAATAAGAAAGCAACAAAAGTGCGACAAGAAATGGTCTAGAAAAAAAACAAAAACCCAATGGAAAAAGCAATGAAAAAGCAACAAAAGCATGACAAAAAAAGCCACAAAAAGGAAACGAAACCATGACAAAAACGCTTTAAAACTTTAAAACTTTAAAAAAAAAAACGTTTTTTTTTGGGTAAAGCCGAACTGGAGGAAATGCGCTTGGTTCAGGTGGGAAGTAAGAGGTTAAGGAGTCACCAATCTAAAAAACAGGGCCAAAAACAGTCGATGTAGCAGAATAGGGCACTTTGAGCGACCACTATGGACTGAGCCGCGACGCCTCTGTTTCATGTCCCAGCTGTGATGAGACCAGGCGCTCCTCTGTCCCGTCGTCTGCCGAACCAAACAGGTCCCCTCTGTTTACAGCGCGTCGCCCGGCTGTTTATAAGAACCTTCTTTCCATTCGCTCACACACTCGGGAGCCTGACAGCGGACCCGCGCACCACCAGACGGATTACACCCCACGGAGGAGACGCCAGTCCCCGCAAGAACGTGAGAAGCAAGCGCGTTACAAGATTTTTCAGACTCGTCCAAAGTGACATGGTTTGGCTGTTAAACTTTAAAAAGGTAATTTATATCAGTGGAGATTAGTCATTCCAACACGTTCTAAAAAGTTTCATTGTGGCTGTTCAAATGTAGCCAATAAACTCAGGCATTCCTGACAATAAAGAGCTGCAGAGATGTAAAAGTAAGAGGCAGTGAGTGCATGTGGTCATTGTCTCCACGCCCTTTGGTTTGCAGTTTGCCCGCTCTAAACATGTGAGGTGGATCTTTTTAAGCGTGGCAAGCAAAATTTTAACATAAACTGCTTTACAATTTCTTTAAAACAATAAAACTCCAAGACGAGACACTGCAGGCAAGACTTTATTTCTTTCAGGTTTCGGGTTTTGGGCCAATTTGGTTTCTTAAAGCAGAACAAAGTGCCCCTAGAGGCCACAAGCGCCACTGCAGGTGTCGTAGCATGTTGCGTTTTTTTTACTCATCAATTGTCTGTGAGAGTAAATGCTACGCTGACAGAAAAGACAAAGGGAGAGAGGGATATTGTACATCCAATGACACAATGGAGATTATTTTTTTTTCACTCAAACTTGGCTGTAGATACTGTTTAAGTGGCGCTAGCCCGCAGTTAGCCTGTTAGCTTCTTCTTCGTGATTATATTAGTGTGTATTGGGGCCACCGGGTCGGAGCAGGGAAAGTTGCTGGTGTGGTTTTCTGGCCTGAGACACCAGGGGGAGATGAAAGACCACCCCAATCACCCCATAAACAATTTACCTCAGGGAAGGATTTATTAAGGTAAACAAGTTACTTACTTCTGCTTTAACCTGTTACCTGCACTGGTGCGACAACATCTCCACATCACTCTCTCCTGACAGATTTTAAACTTTCCAGCGGTGAACTGAACAATATTTTAAAGTTTTTTTCAGAGGGATTTTTTTTTTATATCTAATCCCTAGCCTGATTTATTGAGTTTTCAGAAAAACAAGGCAACATTTATATTTGTACAGATCCTTCCACTAATAAACAAAACAAGATGTCAACAAAATAAGTACTTTAAACCTGACTCGATGCATTATAGATTTTGTCGCCAAAATTTTAAGCAATTTTGGGCTTTTTTTAGGAATAAAGGGCCTCATTTTTACAAGAAAACTTAAAATGACAGAAAACTTGCAATATAGTTTTTCCTCATATTTATGCCAGTAATCTACAGTTACAAATTGATATCTCTATAATTTAAAAAGTTTCCCTATTGACCTGCAGTGTCTCCACAGGCCGTCGTTTTTTGCATACTGAGATTATGTTCTTACCTGAGCTTAGATGATGCGCACCTGTCTGGTCTTTACGCGTGTTGCTCAGTCACGGAAATAGACCAAAGATGTTGTTGGATTTTTTTGCATTACTGTGCGGACGTCGAAGTGCTTCTCCAAACAACAGATAGGTCGAAGCTCAGGTAAGAACATATATCTCAGTGGCGGTGTACACTTATATATTACCTTCATCAGATACTCAGAACGCTCTACATTACTTTATTTATTCACTTACTGAAAAAAGAATAGGATAAAATTGTCAAACTTTGGGGCTAATAATTGAACAAGTGAGCTACTGAAGTCCTGGATCCGTGTCATGCTCTTCTGATGGATGCAAATCAGCATTTCTTTTTGTATGTTGTGTAAGTTTTTTATTCACTCTTTGAAGGTGGGGATTTTACTGTACGCTTCCCCTCCATGTTTCCCCCTCTCCCTGTGTGAAAATACTTGTGAGGATAAGGCCCCGCTAATCCAGAACTGAACTGAATGGCAGCACTGTGAGCGTGAGGCAGGAGGAAAGAGGGCAGCCGGGGACCCCAGACACCGCAGGTCGACCCGGCACAAAGACGGGCTCAGTCTACGTCCACTGTAGAATAAATATACACATCCGAAAAACATACAGTGGGCAGGAACAACTCGAGCTGTAAGTGTAAGATCGGGTGCTTGTCGTAAGTTTCTGGGTCAAAAAATGTAGCTGAAGGTTTTATGTAAGAGGGGAGTTACGTAAAGCAGCTTGACAAAACAAACGGCGCTGAACTAGTGAACGACACCACCGGCCGGGGAGATTTTTGTTCGCATTTACAAACTTTAACACAGTACCATTATTTATCGGAGTCTAAACTTTAATTTCAAGTCAAGAAACACAGCCTGGTCCATTTTGCTTTCAGTTCAGCCAGTGTTTTAGTCAAAAGGTCAACTCCAGCAACTATGATTCACTCAACATCGTCCAAGGAGAGCCTCAAAGAAACACAGAGGAAGACTTCTCTCAGACATTGCAGACGATAAACTTTCTCCGTAGTAAACCATGAGAAAAATGTTCAAGGTTAAGTGGCGTTGCTCAAAACAACATCCACTTAGGTCAAGGAGCTTTCGCTACTTTTCTGTTGGTTTCATCACATCATCAACGATATATATTTGTTGTTGCAATTTTCCAAACAATCTAAATATTATCTTAAATATACTGTGCCTCTCGAAAGTACTGAAACCCCTTGAACTTTTGCACATTTTGTCATGTTTACAACCATAAACATAGAGATATTATTTTGAATTTCTTACTGAAAGTTCACACACAAGTAACAGGCAACTGTGAAGTGAAAGCAAAATGATACTAGCCCTAACCATTAAATAGAAGCCACCTGTGTGTAATCTACTCTCAGTATAATTACAGCTGTTCTGTGAGGGCCTCAGAGCTATGGTCGGAGTGTATTGGTCACTAAACATGAAGGTCCAGGAGCACCAGAGAGGTCAAGGATAAAGCTGTGGAGGATTTTAAAGCAGCGTTAAGTTATACAAAGATGTCCCAAGTTTAGAACATCTCACGGAGCACTGTTCAATCCATCATTTGGAAATGGAGAGAGTATAGCACCACTGCGAGCTTACCAAGGCGTGGTCGTCCACCTAAACTAACAGACCGAACAAGGAGAGCACTGGTAAGAAATGAAACCAAGTGCCCCAAGATAACTCTGGAGGAACTGTGAAGTGCTGCTGCTGACCTGGGGGAATCTGTACATGGGACAACTCTCTACTCTACACAAATCTGGCCTTCATGGACGAGTGGAAGAAGAAAGCCATTATTGAAAGGAGGCCATAAGAAATCCCGTTTGAAGTTTGCTAGAAGTCATATGGAGGACACAGCTCCATGTGGAAGAAGGAGCTTTGGTCAGATGAGAGAAAAATGTAACTTTTTGGCCCAAATGCAAAACGTTATGTATGGAGCAAACCTAACACTGCTCATGGTCCTGAGTGCACCATCCCCAGTGTCAAATATACGGGGGGGAACATCATGCTGTGGGGCTGCTTTTCCTCGGCGGGGACTGGGAAGATTGTAAGAATAGTTGGGAAGATGGATGGAGCCAAATACAGGGACATTTTGGAGGAAAACCTGCTGGGGCGGAGATTCACCTTCAGCAGGACAATGGCCCTAAACACAAAGCTAAATCTACAATGGAATGGTTTAAAAAACAAACATATTAATGTGCTAGAATGGCCCAGTCAAAGTCCTGACCTAAATCCTATTGAAAATCTGTGGAAAGATCTGAAAACTGCTGTTCACAAGCGCTCTCCTTCTAATGTGACAGAGCTTGAGTTGTTTTGTAAAGAGGAATGGGCTAAAATGTCAGTCTCTAGAGGTACAAATCTTGTAGAGTCAAACCCCAAAAGACTTGCTGCTGATATTGCAGAAAAAGAAGGGGGTTCCACAAAGTATTATGCTGTATGAATACTTGTGCACTTTTCACTTTTACATTTTTGGTAAAATAACAGAGTCATGTGTCATTTTGCTTTCACTTCACAGTTGCCTGTTACTTGTGTGTGAACTTTCAGTAAAAAAATCAAAATAAAATCTTATGGTTGTAAACATGACAAAATGTGCAAAAGTTCAAGGTGCATTAGTACTTTCGAGAGGCACTATATGGCCCATCTCCAGCCACAACCTCTTTGCTGCCGGTGAGGATGTCCATACTTCTTTGGGCATCAACAAGAAGCCCTCGTGGCTATGTTAGACTGTCACTTCCCCCGAGTCTGTTTACTCCTCTGACCTGCTCCTAATGTGAGATAAGCAAAGAGGCTTTTTATACTCGCTCCTAGGCTAAAATCAGTGGAAGGTGAAATTAAACTTCCGAGCTATCCAAACAGAGGTTAAGCTTTTACTGACTTTGACAAATTAGTATCAAACACAAAAGATACACAAACAAAGACGAAAGGAATTCTCAATCGAAACGACAATCACAAAAGCAAACCGAATCTTGAGCGGAAAGCGGTAATTAAATATGAAAGGCTTTGGGAGTTTCTTTGTGAATCTGCAAGGACAACACCAATATTAAAAGATTCGAAAATGAATGACAATATTCACACAAACTGGGAACGGGGCTCATTGTTTTCACTGCCAAAAAGCAAACCATTTGTAAAAGAAGCAAGTCAGCTTACCAGAATTCAGTTTTGCATAAAAACTGACAACTGAAAAGTGTAGTGCATTAGCTATCAAAGTTGAAAGAAATACAAGCTTAAAACATGCATCAATGCTTTTGAGATCTTTTAGACATTTGTTTTGTTTTCCTCAGTCATTGGAAACGGGAAAAACAAGAAGATAACGCTCCATCGTATAATTTTTACATGAGTCTTTTTTTAATATTAATGAATTTGGCTCTCGTGCTCTCGGGAATCTTGCAAAATTGACTTTTCTGAGCTTTCAACCATGTTTCAATGTTTTATCCTCATCAAACATTCAGAAAACAGCATCGCACGCTCTGTTTGAACCTATTCTGCCTCTTCACCTGCACCTGAAAGATGTATCTGTGCTACTTTTCTCCTTTTATATCCTAATCAAAAGCAGTCCTGGACTGCTGTTGCTTCATTCACACATGTATTAGTAATAGTATGTATTCTTGCCTCACTCATCCACACCCAAAACGCCAGTCCACACTCCTGTAGACGTCAGAAAGAGAGGCTGTGTTTTAAAGTCCAGGCACCTTCACCAGACTCTGATCCAGTCCATGGTCCAAGTTTCATAATCACATATTACAAAATCATCAATAATGAGACTCAAAGTTATATTACAAAAGCTAGGGGGCATAAAATAGCTGTAAAAGCCTGATTAAAGTACAATATAGGGCATTTAAAAACTCCACTGCCTTAAATAACTGTAATGAAATGGCCACTGTTATTTGCCTCCTTTGGGCTTTGGGTCTATATTTGAGAAACGTATTCTTATCTAACTTATTATGCACAAAGACAGATGTGCTTGATAATTCAGCAGAAAGTTATAAAGTTGTACTAGACTTTTTCTCCCGCCCCTATTATGCTCCATTGCAAGTCTGGCCTCTCAGGTAGACGGAGAACACAATTCATCATGCCTGCGGGGACTGGTTGTACAAACTTTCTCAAATATAATGAGACTCCGTTGGTTTGGTGGTCGCGAGTTTTGTTGTGAAAGTGTGGCCCTATTTCATCCACGCTAACTGCCACTGTGATCCTGTCACCGTCGCATTTGCGAAGTCAGCAGATCAGCCTCTGACCACCATTCGTCACAGGGCAGGAAGCAAAGGGCACGCACAGTTCAGGCACAGTAGCTACAAATTGAGCTAAAAATACGGATACTTGAAAAGGAGATTTGACACTAGTGATTACAGCTTTCTCCACTGTTTTTATTTCTATATCCCCCACTTAAAGCTAATAGTTCACCTATCTTGAGCAAAACATCAAAACTACGCTTTGTTTCCTCTTTCAGTGCAGCCAAAACCCAGTTTCAGAACAGAGGACTAGCATAGACATAATTTGACCTCTTTGTAGGCTAATGGCACTGTAACAAAAGCTCTTAGACGTCACCAAACTCTATATTGAAATAAAGACATCTTGCTCCCAGCGACAGGGACATAACACTGGCCTCTGATTGGCTGAGCAGTTCATCTACTTTGTTAAACAAAGACATTTACACACAAGATGAGCGTTTGAAATAGCAGCCGGTAACATTAAGTATGTCAAGTGAAGGATAAGGTTAAAGTCACATTACATATGTTTGTATCTTGTGAGTTTTAATCAAAAGCAATGAACAGCAGGGACAGGTTTTAGTTTAAACAATAATGTAGAATCTGTTTTTCTTTCTATGTAGCTGTGAATATGACAACTGTGAGTTCATTCAAATTGATTTGTGTTTTATTGATTTGATTTGCCTTTAATGGCCAACGTTTTATACATTCTTGCTCTGTAAAGCACTCTGACTTAGTTTGTCGACTCAGGAGGTCATTTATCAAGTGAGTCGCTAAATAGTGAGTGCAAGCTGGAAAATAGCTTGTAGCTATTTGTGGACATGTTGACAGCCAATTTACCATTTGATATTGCCTCTGTTACAGTTTTAGGGCCCCAAATCTGATGTGTAAATGAGAGGATGCTGAGTGAGTAAATGACTCTGCTGCTGATCCAATTTTGCATGAGCTACTCATTTAGCACATGAGCAAACACTTGGTAAATGACCCCGAAAGTGTACACAAAAAAAACATCCCTTGCCTTCTTTCTCCCATTTCATAACCATCTATGATCTTCAGATTTAGACATACATTTCTACACACTACATAAATCCCCTGTTTGATATAATCAGCGGCCTGCCTCCTACACATTTGCATATTCTCTTGGCTCCCTCTGATGTCGCTCTCTCACTTGGCAGAGACACTTGACCCCCGTGGCTGAATTAAAAAGCCAAACAAACGATGTGAATCCTTTTTAAACCAACACGCTACTACAACGCTTATTCACAAAAGACCTCATCTGCAGTGGAGGCAGCTCAAGTGTGATGAAAGCACTTCATGGATGCTCACTGAAACGCACAGCAGCCTTCTCGCAAAAAAAAAGGCCCCGCCCACATAGCGCCGGCCCGCCCTGGCACTCTCTGTCACCATGTGTCTTCACTTCCTTCCTCTGTCAGACAGTTGTGAGGCCGCCACAACAGATGCACGAGGGACATGGAATTCAAGAGCTGGGGGGAAGCCTGAAAGGACGCTATGAGAAGAGACCCTCCGACCTTCGAGATACCTCAATTTACTCACTTTTACTGAACAAAAGGACAATTTCCATGTGGATACAACACCACTGAAGTGTGGCTGAATACTTCAAAGAACATTGCATAACAGTCTTATCTACAGTCACTAATGATAGGGCTAATGAGCTATATCTTTAAGTTATATCACAGGTCAAGTAAAGGCAGTACCAATACGACTATAATTAATAAAAATGTATGTTTAAGGAGGGATGTCAATGGAAAATGCCACTGTACACATCAAAGAGCCACCAGGCTTGTTGTTGTGTATAACCTATCATTAACAGGATTCAATAAAGGTAGTTCACAGTCAATAGAGCAGCAATGGCCAGTCAGTTTCTGTTTCCTCTAGTCACATATTTCACCACATCCAGCCTATATCATAATCATTATGAACACGCATATGCAGTAAATGTGTGTATGAAACGATTTAGAGCTATCAAGAACAATCATGACAAGGCTCAAATAGCTTTAGTGTTTTAAAAGCTCATAAGTCACTAATTTTGTCCTCAACAGGAGGTGAACAGTGGTGACTGTGCCCGACCACGTGTCACACAGAGCCTATCTGCAACAACACACTTTTACAGCCCCTATAACTGATCATGTTGAAATCCGTTAAAATACCACGTCAATCAGCCTTAAGAGTAAAAAAGAAAAAAAATGAAGTAGGCCTGAACGTAGAGCTCCTGAAACGCCTGGTCTCAAGAGTAAACTCCGCATCAACAGGTGCCCAGCCGGTTTACCGCACACAGACGCACACAGAAGCAGGTACGAAGCATGCAAATCGGGCGTCAAAACTCACACAAAGGCATGGTAGATGAAGGCCCAGGCTCGCGGTCGCTCCAGCACGTTGTACAGATAGTTTTGCAGGCGGCGGTAGCGGACGTTCCTCCGGCCGCTCTGTGCGCTGTAGATGAGCGGCTTCCCCAGCAGACTCAGCCGCGCTCCCTGCTTCCCTCTCAGGCTGTCGGACCCGGGGCCACCTGCAGCGGAGGAGCCAGAGGAGGCGGACAGCAGACCGTCTCCCGCGCTGTTCATCATCATAGTCACCCTTCGCCCAGACTCGACATCCTTCCCCGGCGAGGTCCTCATCCAGAGCCCTTCTTCTGCGCTGTGGTTCCGGGGCATGGCATCTCCAACCACCGCAAGTGCTTTACCAGAGAGAGTGTGTGTGCGCGCGTGTGTGTATGCGTATGGGAGAGCGGCGCGCGCGTCTCCCCCCCTCACATGCTATAAAGTAGAAGCACGTGCGTTTTATTGAGACAGAAACACATCCAGTCAGCGCGCGCGCTCTGACGGGAGTTGGTGAGAGAACACGACGCCACCGCAACTCTCTCTGACCGCCTCCTTCCTCTGTCTGAGCGCGCAACGGCAGCAGCAGCAGCGGCGCACAACCCTCGACCGCTTCATGAAACCTGTTACCAGCAGCCAGCAGCCATAACGGGCCACAGCAAAACTAGGAAGTAGCCTATGTTTCATTTCAATATTTCTGCATGCTTTCCCCTCGCGCCTCAGTTGCCAAAGCCACTTTTGAGTGGCTTTTACGCAGCGGTTGTCGACCTTTTTTAGGCTGTCGGTCGGCGACCCCAACATTTTCTTACCTTGAGCTACAGTATTTACAGAGAGGAAAGTTAATCTCACTTTCAATGGTTCAATGGTTAATCATTATATTGCAAAGGGGGGAAAAAGCCTAATCAAAAATGCCACCCATCTGTTACATTTACATTGTTATTCAGAATCGCTGAAGATCCCAAGTTCGGGGGACCCCAAGGTTGGAAATCTCCCCATCCTGGGATCTTCAACGCAAGGGTTGTGAATCCCAGGGGGGCTTTAGATTATTTGACAACGGCTTTTTGATAAAACTTTAATTTAAAGGAACAGGCCACCGTTTTTCCATACTGAGATATGTTCTTACCTGAGCTTAGACGAGTTGATGCGTACCTGTCTGGTCTTTGTGTGTGCCCTCAGTTACGCAAAATGACCAAAGATGTTGTTAGCATTCGGCCTCTCCCAGTATATATATAAGACCAGACAGGTACAAACTCAGGTAAGAACATATCTCAGTACGGAGAAACGGCGGCCTGTTCCTTTAATGATTTGCCTTTAAACTGAGACCTACATAGTATTTATTTTACATCCCACCATGATAAATACAACCGGGAACCAAATGGGCTCCAGTGTCTTGCAGAAGCTATGAACACAATTTGACACACTGAATGCAAGTTTGGGGGGGGGTCCCCACTTGACCTGAAGCTGGTTGAAGCCCCCCCTGCCTTAGCACAATAATCATTACTTCATGTAGCATTATTAAATTGCTTTTGGAGCGGCTCCGTTCATTTCCCCGCGTCCATTTTCTTCCTGTTAATTGGATTGGGTGACCCCTTTTGCGCCTGGCGGCCGTTTCTCGGCCTTAACCCAAACAAACCCCTGGGCAACAAACACAATCCTATTTGCGAAAGCGCGATGTTTTTGTTTTACAGACGCCACTGTTATTCCTAACCCCCGTCACCTGTTGCCTCAGCGCCACCAGGCTTCTTCTTCTTCTTCTTCTTACCTTACAATCAAAACACCAGGAGTGAGAGTTTCATCTCCCAACGTAAATTAGCAACCGCCTCTGCCTCTGGTTAATTCAATTTCCTCCAATGGGGTTCCCGCATTACCTCACGTTTCCTAAAATAGAAGAAAAGGCATATCAAGTAACATGGGTAAGGTGTTTTTTCCACTGCGCCACTGGAAAAGTAACCATCGGACTCGCCATGTGCAGAAAATATTACTTTGTATAGGCTTCAGATGTGTTTTCGTGAGCCACACTGGGATAACTGATAAGTGAATGTCGCCTTACCCACGTGGCTTCACAGGGAAATTTAGTTTAGCCTATCCGACCTCATCTATTACCGGATTCAAATGGAGCACTTTGGAGTGAAACGAGCATCAAATTGTATCAAAATGCGCAATTAAAAGTTGCATCGTGCGCCACAAATTATTCTCACGCCCATTTTTCAAAGACAAATGTCCTACCCATATGCATTGTCCTCTGCAAAAGTCTACGTAAATGCTCACAAACAGAATTCGACTGTGCAGTGGGGAAGCTACCTGCAAGAGAGGCGCGAGAGCCACAGCAACAGTCTCCAAACAAAACTCTGCCATCTACTGGTGGCTACGGCGAACGACAACTTAAATTGTTGCTTTTGTTCCCCTTGTGTGCACTAGGATTTGTTGGTCTTTATTGAACCATGAAGAGATATTTGTTTTCGCAGGCTGTCGTGCGAAACATGTATCCTAACATGACATAGAATAAGAGGCCGCGCAGTAAACAATCACCAAAATGTAGAAAAGAAAACATAGGCAAGTAAGTCAGTGAGGCAACTGGACATGATTGAAGTTTTGTTCCAATAAAGTCTTCAGTAATGATTTCTAGGAATAATATATAAGGCTGTTACATCACAAGGAGATGAACCTGGCAGTCGGGAAGCCCACGGTTTGTGTTCAAAAACAATCTATAATGTTCGAATCACAGATGACGGACAGGGGCCAATATTACTGTATGGGTGATATCCTTTATTTATTTATTCATTCATTCATTTTTTTTAATTCTGAAGATGAAAAATATGCACCCTGGCATCAACACCAGCCTGGCAGAGTCCACCGCCTTACATAAACATGCCAAGAGACACAACCGTGTGGACGTCATCCTCATTTCCCAAAGTTTATGTTATGATTCTTTGCTGATCTTGTTTGGGAACGTCACGATATTACAAATGAAATGTCATTAGAAAAGCCATCCCGTGTTCCTTTGCCGCATCGAGCCGTCACTATAACCCGATAACACTGATCAAACCATATCCGGCGTGTTGCATGGAAACATGATGGCCTGTGACTTTCTCTGTATGTCTGTATTTTTTTTTTTTTTTTCATACAGGGTCAGAACCTTTTGGAGCAGTGGAGAGGACGGGGGAGGGGGGGAGGGGGTGGTTGGGGCAGAGGGAGGGCGGTTGGCATGGGGAGGGTTGTTGCCATTGGAGATTGCTTGCAGATGTTGTTTTGGGGGGCCCGGCAGCGCTTATTTAACGAGAGGATGTGGAACATAAATCTCCCAAGCCCTTAGCTGCAGGTCACACATGAGGCCGTGCGGGTTCAGCTTCCTCCTCAAAGGGATGTATGGAGATATGATGAAGGAAAGCCACTCTCAAAGTCATATGATCGCGCTGTAAGTGCAGCACATTGTTTGGTACCGACGAATGCTCCTCTCATAGTGATTCAATGTAAAATAAAGTAAATATTAATCGATAATGCATTGTTTCTATGTTATTAGCTTCCTTACATGATCACCTAAGTTATAGTTTCATAAGGTTTTGGGGAAAGTAGAAAACCCCTCATAAAGAGGACCTACTAGAAGACGTTTTTGTCATGGCAACAGGCCTTCGAATTGGTTGAGGTCATAAGCCAATGACACTTACAGGGGCTAGATGCAAGTTGGCCATTTTATACTCACTACTGCCATCTCAGGTCATACGTGTAACTGCACCTTCTATATTAAGCTCGTGCATGACGGCAATTCGGACCCGAAGTAACAACGTTTTGAGTGACAGCGCAGGATGTTCGAGGCAGTTGCGGTGAATAGGTGTGGGCTCATTCTACACATTAGGACATGGCTGGAACATATATGGGGAGGAAAATACATAATTTAACATTTTAAACTCTGTATAGTCCCTTTAAAGGAATAGTTCACCTTTTTTCCATACTGTGATATGTTCTTACCCGAGCTTAGACGAGTTGATACGTAGCTTCTAACTTCACCCCGTTTGGAGCTATAGGAATACCTTGGGAGAGGCCAAATGCTAACAACATCTTCGGTTGTAAAGCCCAGACAGGTACGTATCAATCAACTCGTTTAAGCTCAGGTAAAAACATATCTCAGTATGTAAAAATGGTGGCCTGTTCCTTGAAAGATGCTGCAGTAAAAATCTCAATTTGCAGAGAAAATGACTTGGCAAGTCTCGGTGTGGGGCTGACGATGTGCAACAGTTAAGCAACACCCAGGTCCACATTTGACAGATCTACATTTGAAAAAAAGAAACAAAAGGATTGAGGCACTCAGGATTCCTTTCATTACTTTATTTCTCTAACGCCAACGCGTTTCGACTCAGCACTCAGTCTTGAGCGGGGCCCTAATTGGTGCCCTAATAGTCTGAGTACTTTTATGCACATTAGTCTTTCTAAATGGTGTCAAGGGCTATAGAATCAAGGAAAACGCGGCATAGCAGCTCTCTTCCACACATTCTTTTTTATTTGTAAATAATAAAAATGAACCTTTTTTTTTTTTAAATATAAAACATACACATCATTTGAGCCACATCATCTATACAAACAAGAAATGTTGCAGTGAATGCTTGACTATTTTCTAATTCTCTTTTTTGTTTCAGTGGAACACAAAAGTTGTAAACAATCAGCATTTTTTTCCCCGTTGATAGTTAATACTGACAGAGATGAACAAAATAACATTAGAAACCTTAAAATAACCGGATGACCTGCTTCACTGAGCGATGGACAACAGAAGTCCCCACGTCAGTTCAGACGCGGGGGTCGTGTGGCGCTGAAGTTTGAAAGAGCACATAGAAGAAAAGTAGAGTGGGCTTCACCTGTGTGCGTCCCACTGAATGGTCCCTAAATGTAGATGCTGCTGCTCAGTTTAAGACTTGGCCCCTTTGTAGATACCACGAACCTGTGAAGGCTACTGACTATTTACATGGTGTGACTCTCTGTGCATCATATTCTCTATATAGAACTAAACAGTCCACGTATATTAGAATATCCTTATGTTGAAACATAATTCATATTTCCATAGATCTCAGTTTGTACAGTATTCATACACGTGTGCGGCCCCCCGGAGGTATAGTTTATTGTGTACTACAGTGAAGGGGGCGAGAGGTCTGCACACATAGTAGAAGTCTTCCCGAGGCTCCAAAAAAAGACATCAATAGTGGATTTTGTATGGGACACACATTCAGCACCGGACTGAGGGGGGGCATGTGGGGACTGCAGTCGATGTGTCGTCGTAATGCGAATGGCTTCGGCTTCTTGGTTTTTACCTCTTTAATATTTCAAGTACGAGCAAACTGTACAACTGCATGCAACAGACAAGCGGCCCTACAGTATGTGAAACTAACACACGAATCTACGTCTGGATTGCTGTATTTTTTTTTGTTTAGTTTTTTTTTTCTTCCACTTTCGGTTTTACAAAAATGTGCATGCAGCTTTGAACTGGCTCCAAAGTCATGCTGGCCCCCACCACGCTTAAGCGCTATGGGCTCTGGGCGGAGTCTAGGGCCAAAACCGAGGATGGGGCATTGGTGTGTGCGTCCCGACGGATCAGTCTGATTGGTTACTTTCACATTCACAGAGATGCACGGACTGAGCAATCCATCTGTTTCTCCAGTCGCACTTTACGCTCCGGCACAGTAAAGAGTGGAAATAGCATAATAACAACAACTGTGTTACATTTTGCAGCCCTGTTTCCGTATTAGTACAAAGAAAATACTATTCCCAGTCTTTATACCTACGTGTAGTCCTATGGGTAGTTTTCAGGTGACATTTTTGGAGGTCAAAACAGAAGCAAGTGCCATGGTAATGCCCGGAAGGCGAGCAGGTTAATGTTCCTGCACTGTCTGAAGCCCTGCTTACTCAAGTTAAACAAATGTCTTGGTTTTGTTTTTACATATTCCAATCACAAAGAAGTAGTTAGCGCTTGTCGTTTCATCAAAATAAACTACACAGCCTTACAGTGTGTCGCCATGGTTACCGCCCTCCAAATGATCTCACTGAAAACTATCTTTACTGTGTATAATATCATGCTATTTACCTCGTATTACCATGTTATTCCTGTGCTGTCGAGTAAAGTGCTACCGTTTTATTCTATAGCTATAGACCATGTGACGGGTTCTTTGCTTCCTTTTTTTTTTTTTTTTAAACTACATATTTATTTTTTTCTTCAAAAAGTTAGACTTCTCGTAAAAAATCAAGCTCTTGTGCTTGTGAGTTAAAATCACAAAATAAAACAACTGAAGGATAAAAATCGAAACGTGCTGGGGTGAGGGCACATAAAAAGTATTTCTCCTATGCATTGTTTTTTTTTTTTCTTTTTCTTTATATTTCTTTTTTACAGCGATGTTGTACCCTTGTGATATCTCAAAGTGACATAAACTTCATTTATTGGTCGAGCCTCCTGGGAGGCCTAATATAGTACATCTATACAAAGACGACTGGCCCTGTTGACCAGCGGTGGAACAAGGAAAACAACCTAACGCTAACCTCACCGTAAAAAAAAAAAAAAAGAAGTTAATCTTCACCCCTCCCCGTTTTGATACACCCCCGCATAACACTTGCAGACACTTAGTAGTTTTTTATCCTTTGTGTTTAGTTTTTTTTCTCTCCATGCACACACACCAGACTGACAACATATCATCATGAGCACTGCAGAAAACATCTTGTGCAATTTAAAAACCTAAAAACTAAAAATGAAGAACAAAGCAAACGCCTCCAAACTGCGCGGCTTTAGGTCAGCCATGGTAAACAATAGGGACATAGAGAGAGAGAGAGGGACCAGTGACGCGGCTCTGATAAGGTCTAGGCACCGAAAGAAGGCCCTGTGCTTCCAGACTGAGTTCCTGGCAGTCTTGGGTTTTCTGCAGTAAGTAGTAATAGCAGTAGTATTCGTAGTTACAGGAGGAGGAGTAGATCGCCCCCCTATGTTTGAAGAAGGCTGATGCCCTCCTGTCTCAAAGTCCATACATTCTGACGCTTACATACAATACGTTGCTATTGTTGATGCTTTTTTTTTGACACTCGCGCCAATATTTCAGTGAGGTGTCGGAGTTACTTTTCGTTTTTCTCGAATGGACATATAGAACACTGAAACGTCCCTAGCACAGACTAACAACAGAAGTGATTGTCAGATCTCAACAAAGCTTTCTCAACAGGACTTTTATCTCTGATTGTTGTCTTTAAATATATATTACGAGTTGCTGCGGCGACTAAGTTGGTCCGCTAGGTTCGGACCCCGGGGGGCCCCGAGGAGCTGTCCAGTGACGATTGTGAGGCCCTCCGCGTGAGAGAGGCCAGTGTGGGGTCCACCAGGGAGGAGGGTGGGAACAGCTTGTACCAGCCGATTACTGTGCTCGATAAGTCCAGCTCGTCCAGTAAGACTTGTGCAACTCCCATGAAGCTCTTATGGTCCATGCGGCCGTAGTCTCCCCACACGATCACCTACATACACAAAGATCAGGGGGGGGCTGGGTTACATCTACTGTGTAACATTATACGCCTTTGAGGGGTTTCACCAGATTGGAACCACAGTCACAATGACATGCAAATTAGAACCCGCTCAGAAAATATTTTATGCAATAATGTTTTCCACAAATCACAAAAAATGTATACAGTTAGATAAAACCTCTTTCAACCTCTTAACCTCCACCTGGACTGAGCAAATCCAGTTTGGCTTTACCCAAATTGTCTAAATAGCAACGAAAATGAGATGCAAATGAGGATGAAAATGCAACGAAAAAGTGACAACATCCATTTTCTTCCGCTTTATCCGGGTCGCGGAGGCAGCAGTCTCAGCAGGGATGCCCAGACTTCCCGATCCACGCACACCTCCTCCAGCTGTTCTGGGGGGGACCCCGAGGCGGCACCAGGCCAGCACAGAGACATAGTCCCACCAGCGTGTCCTGGGCCTTCCACGAGGCCTTGTTCCAATAGGACATGCCCGGAACACCTCCCGAGGGAAGAGCTGGCCCCTTTCGACGTGAAGGAGAAGCAACTCTACTCCGAGCTCCTCCGGGGTGACTGAGCTCCTCACCCCTGATCTCGAAGGGTGCGCCCAGCCAGCGTAGGGAACTCACTTCGGCCGCTTGTATTCGCGATCTTGTCCTTTCGCTCATTGCCCAAATCTCATGACCATAGGTGAGGGCGGGAACGTAGATGGATCGGATAATCGAGAGCTTTGCCCCCGACTCTGCGCCAGGGGCCAAAGTGACCAAAAAATGTGACAAAACTTTGACGAAAATGTGACAAAAAAGTGACAATAATGCGATGAAAAAGTGACAAAAATTTGACGAAAAAGTGAGAAAAAATACAATGAAAAAGCTTAAGCATGTTATCTTCATCCGTGTACGTTTATTGATTTCTAAATTAGCCATTGATTATTTGAATAGTGAATAAGTCATGAGTAATCTGATAAGCCACTGCAGTCTATTAAAGATAAAATAATAAGTATATTATGTAGTATTCAACTATACTCATATCTGTTATCTATTAGGACATGTATAATTCTTGGTTTATATTAAATTGAAAGGTTTATTTAACACAAAAATAGCACATTACTTGATATTCATTTGTATAAGAAACAACAGTAACTTTTGTGGCTTTACTTTTACTTTAGCAACGATTTGAATAACCAGTCTTTTCAGCCTACATAGTTTCAAATTGCACTTCAAACGTCTGTGTCCACCTCTGACGAAACTTTCTCTATTTTTATGAAACCCATTTATTAAGTCACAGGTGGAAAAAGCTCTCAACACTCCAATAGAAAGAAGTAATTTTTTCCCCTCACCTGTAAGACTTTACCCTGTGGGCTCTCGTCGAATAGCAGTGCTTGCTGGTACAGCGGGTCAAGTGTTTTCCGTGCAATCTTGGTTTTCTTTTTGGCTACGTACGCCCCATTATTCAGCAGATAGACCTTGACATAAGGAGCTGTGCGGAGAAACAGAGCAATAAAAAGCCATTAGCAATAGACACCATTCTTGAGGCCAGAAGTTTATATTCTTGTTGGGTGGTAGTTGCAAAACTTAAACTGACAGCATAACACAAATTAGGCAAAAACATTATGACCACTTTATTGTAGATCATTAAAGGCTTTTATGGTGATATATTGATATAATAACATTTCAAATGTCAAAGCCAGCATTAATTCACTACTGGTTGTTCTTTGGGCTTTTATAGGAGAAGAAAAGTGGCTCAGGTGACAGAGTAGTCCCCCACTGATCCTAATGTTGGCAGTTCAATCCACCCTTTCGTCTGTGCATATTTTGCCATTGTGTCCATGGGTAAGACCACATGGCACAAGTGTCTGCATGCAGTGGTGAGATGAGTATATGACCTAGAGGTCGACCAATATACTGTATCGGGCCGATATTTGGGTATTTTACAATACAAACACATTTAACGCCGAAAAACGGCAATATCTCCCGGACCAAGAATGACAGAGACTTTACATTTGCATTGGAAAGAGCTAAGTTGGGGCTTTAAAGCAAGTCTCTCACAACTTCCTAGACCTCAGGGGAACAGAGAAACATCACGATAAAACTCGGTTAGCTACAAGGTATCGCTTTAGATTAAGGTGTGCTCATTAAGTATTAATAAGCATTAGTAAATCCTTTTAGTGTTAGGGTAAGGGTTAAGGTTAGGGTTAGGTTTAGGGTTGGCTATGAATAAGCCAATTATTAATGGTCTATTAGTATGTTAAGAGATTAAAGTATAATAAGCAGTGTGTCAATACTTTACAAGCATATTACTAATGCTTATTAGTACCTTATTAATACTTTACGAGCACACCTTAATATAAAGTGTTACCCAAGTTTGTTAAACAGTAACACAAGTTTCATTAAACCACAGTCAATATGGACATGCTGCACAGAAGCACAGAACCCGGAGAATTCAACCGCTGAGTTACATTCAGTCGCTGTATTGGTACAAGCTGTGCAAAATGCCATGGCTAGCAACAATATGCTAATTCTAACAGCAGCTAATCAAGGCCGGGGCAAAACCTATGATTGGATCACCTAAAGTGAAAAAATAAAATCGGCCACTGCTGGAGTGACCGAGTATTTATGTTTTTACAGGATTACAGACCATTCACTTGGGGTGAAAAAAAGCCAAATCGGTCGACCTCTAACATGAACAGGTTTTTTGATAGCTCAATGGAGTTAGAAATAAGCGCTTTATAAATGTGACCTTTGACAATTTCCAAGAGGCTGCTGTTTCAGTTCCCACCGAGAACAGTCTAAAAGGTTGACTCGTACCACCAGATCAAAACTAGGCTTTTACCAGAACTATTCTGGCCCAAAGCAACCAGACTGAACCAGGACTAAACCTGGGCTAAATCATGACTGAAGTGGTTTTAAACAAGCGCCACCCCAAAAGAGAACAAAGACATGAATAAAAAGAAAAGAAAAACCCACAAGACTTAAAGAGGTGCCATCTGAAGCAGCCACTGTGCTGTCACCTTTGAGAAACACTGACCAACTGTTTGGGTTTCATCAAACTTGCTCAGGCTTTGTTGTCTATTCAGTTTAATCATCAGCATAAGGACAAAATGTTCCCTTGTTGCCTATTGATTGATTATCACACCCACTAACAGGCATCATTATGAAGACTGAGATTGTAATTTGTCATCAGGTTCTTGCACGTAAATGAAGCCTCACCAGGAAGAGACTTAGATCCTGGCTTCTGCACCAGTCCTCGCGCTCTTATCACCTCCACCTCCAGCTGACTCTTCTTCTCCATCATCCCGATTTGAATGTCACCTAAAGGAGTAGCAGGGCTTCAATATAACAAAACAGACTGCACTGGGATTGATTTTTTGGGGTAAAGTAAATGAGAGTTTACTCACCAATGGCAGGCGTGGCGAGTGTCTGCCTGCCCACTAACTGCGCTGGACCCAATCCATCCAGGAAGCCACTCAGCTGACTGCTGGCACCCAGGTTCACCCCAGAGAAGATCAGGCTGGAAATTAAAGCGACGCTTTTGTTATTACAGCCTTTATAATCATGCACTTAATACACTGAAATATATGGCTTTCCCCTTTTGTGGTCAACACCTTATTACTGCTAATATTGAGCTATTCATATGCACATTTTCTTTCTGATGCAAAACTCTCAATGTATGTGGGTGTAGAATTGACAATATTGTATATATACTGTATATATACAATATAGTAGCAATTCAACAGGGTTGCACAACATATCGTCAAATTATTATTATTATTGCGATATTAGGTGGCGCAAGATCAAGGCTGATCCTGGGAATAGGCGACTCAGGTGGCCGCATAGGGCGCCATCTGCTGGAGGAGGTGCCGAATTGCACTTTCATTTTTGAATCCACCATTGCCGATTTTCGGACATAACTTTGGAAGAGAAATAGATTGAGACTTGTGGTCTTTTGTGTTGGAAACTAGAAATATCAAGCTTTCAAACAAGTCCTCCCTGGTCATTCTACGCCTTTGGGGAGCTGTTGAACATCGCGTTGAAAATTCGTAAATTTACTTCAGAAGTAGAGGTTCCTCCTTCAATATAACTGTTGTGCACGTTTCATCATTCACATGTTCAGATTTTTTTAATGAATAGATAAACGAAATATATTTTATAACAATGATTATCATAATCACATAACATAAAACTTTCCTTATCCAAAGTGTGTCCAAAAGGATTCAGGAACAAAAAGCACAAAAAAAAAACAACAACTAGAAGTTAGAGTTATTTTGGGGCAAGAGAATTCAGATAAGGGCTCAAATTTGGAGAAATACAAATGGAAATTAATTAATATTACTTTCCCAATTTATTTATTTCAATTTTTTGCGCAAAAGTTCAATCTTGCCTAAGGTGCCAGGCCCTGCACAAGATCAATTTCAAAAGAAACCACCACATATCACAAAACAGGATTTAGTTTTTTTTGCCAGCACAGCCTTAAAAGAAACACATGGATTTAAAAATGTGAAAAAGTTCAGTTTTAGTACAAATTAACTTAACTTAAATGTAAATCTTGGTCATGGTTTGGTTTTGTTTACTTTTATGCAAAACTAGTCTCATTTTGAAAACAATTTAAACAAAAAATAATAGTTGCATTCAAGACAATTATTGCATATTGATTGATTTTCACGTCGTGCAGTTAACAATAATCAAACTGCAAAACATAAGTTGAGACTGGCAAATGCAACAAAATGTTAAAAGTTGTATAAGATTCCGTCAATGCTCCGAGAGGGAAAACTTCCTCCGTGTTGCTGAGAGATGCCAAACACTGTAACCCACAAACTACTGTAACAAGATTTGGCTTGGTGCTGATAAGAGATGTGCTCCTTGTCATTTTTAGGGTTATTGTGGCTGCACCTGTCTGGGGTGGTAAATCTAAGCTCGCAGAGGGCTGCACTTTACCTGTATCTGCTGACTAAAGACTGCTCAAACCCGCTGTACCCAGTCAGCATTTGGGGATAGACACCTCATTTCACAGCCCGCTCTGCCAGCAATCATTTACAGCGAGAAAATAATCTGTGGAATTACCCAAGTGAGTTAATCCATCACAGAAAACAGCAGGCCTTAATTTGATTCTGTCACACACACACACACCCCCCATTTGTGTGTGTGTGTGTGTGTGCGTGTGTGTGTTGTGCGTGTGTGTTTTGTAGCAGATTAGCTTCACAGAGCTCAGCTAACTGTTAATTAAAAAAAGGCAATGGTTACATGGAGACGCTTGGCACATAACTTCCTGATAAATGCGCCTTTCATGAGGAATATTATTTTAAATTCAGTGGTGAGAGTAAAAAAAAGTGAGGCAGCCAAATGCAGGATAACTGAAACATCACTCACGGTATGTTTTGGATGAGGGAGAATATATATATAAAAAAGACCTGTAGCATGTGAGGCCATCACCGACACTATTAACCTTAAGTGGTGCAACATGAACATATTTGTAGACATGAGGGAATCTGTCCTTTGCATTTGACCCATCATATAAGTGGGAGACTGGCTGCAGTGCAATGCCCAGAGAGTCTGATTGCCTGATCTTCAACCAGGATCTTGGAAATTAGCCCCCGGTGCATGTTTTGGGTTGATGGGGATGACAGGAGCACCCAGAGGAAACCCCACCCAGGAGTTTAGATTACAATCCAGACTAGGGCTGAACGATATTGAAGTAACTTGAGATATGTGATATGACTGTGCGATATTATTGCGATATTTCACTAAATCAGCACAAAATGTTCCTTTCTAATTAGGCACAAATTGTGAGTAACAAGTTTTTCAGCAGACTGTGTCAAAGCAAGACTTAAAAAAAAAAAACACCACATCAGGACCAAAACAAACAATTGTTCTTTTAGTTAGACAGAAGGTTAGTTTACCTGCTTTATTAGTTTCGATCACTTGCTATGATCTTCCTCTGACCTGATGGTGGAGGTGACGTGTCGTAGACAGATTACATGGATTTTCCAGTCAGTAGGATGCAAAATGGAAAATCTGTGTCTGCTGCCTACGACACATTACCTCCAGGAAGATCACAGGAAGTGATCGAACTAGAAAGCAGGTAAACAAACCTTCTGTCTTACTAAAAGAACAATCAATAGTTTAGTTCATTCATAGTTAATAGTTTACACTGAGAAGACAATATGAACCTTTTGCAAAGAAGACTAAAATTTACTGAATTAGGACATGTTTAACTAAAATTGAACTTTTACACATGTATAAGTTCAATGCATTGTTTGTTTTTGGCTGAGTTTGCCAAAAAAATCATTTGATCTCAGTCAGATGAAGGTTTTAGTGATGTTGCGATATATTGTATTGTGGCTTCCTGCGATACGGATATTGCATCACCTAATATCGCGATATGATATTTTTTCCGATATATTTTGCATTCCTAATCCAGACCATTCTTGCGGTGTGGGCTACAGTGCCAGCAGAGTCACAGAGATTGTCTTAAGTATCCATTCACTGGGTGCATTTGACCTGTATCTACAAATATATACTAGTTTGCATTACATTATCTTTCTTGAACAAGAGATTATGATTTTCCTATATCAGTGGTTCTCAAACTTTTCACACCTTATGAAATATTTGACCTTCTAAGTATCAGTCTACAACCAGATCAAATCAACTGGCCAATAAAGGGTCTCAATTGTGTATAAAGTGGGTGTAAATAATCAGGAAAAATACCTAAATGAAATGCATCAATTAGGGATAAATGACATTATCTCTAAATAAAATGAATAAAGTCTAAAATTGTAGATGACCCTCGATTCCCACCCGAATGACAGCTGCAGCCCTGGAGTTTACAAACACTTCAGTTATCTATGGAACCTGCCATATCCAGGATGCCATTTGTTAACATGTAGCTGACCCGACAGCACAGGTGCAAACGAACACTGTAAAGAGTCTGTTTCCTTTGAGAGACAGTTATATAACACAGAGAGAGATTAGTTTGTGTGAAAACAGGATACGGTGGTACTGACTTCCCCTCGGAGTTGCAGCTGTGGATGCTGCCGTTGTTGGACTCGCGGCTGGGCTGTCGGCTGGGCATGCTCCGCACCATCTCCACCGCCAGGCCGGTTTCCGTGCTCCGCTGGATGGGGGCGCCCTTCTCCTTCTTAGCCTTGCCTTCTGCGTACAAGGAGAGAGAGGGGAATGTGTCATGATTTCACAATGGTTTCAAAAAGCTTTGAACATCAGATAAGCAAAGTCTGACAAATAAAAACAGCTGAACATTTCGAGATTAACAAAGTCACTGCACACGGGGCAGTGTTGGTGACTGCAATGTCTCGCTGTTTTCATTTATTGGACTGTGCCGATGTTTGGAATTCCTATTTATGTCCCAATCTCCCAGATTGGGACATAGTAAAAGAGCACATTGTGACCGATGTAAAAGTACACATTAGAACTAACTTCAATGAAGGTTCCTCGTTGTCTTCTGTACTCTGTTGTTGAAGTGTCGAACGTTTCGCTTCTCATCCAAAAGGTTTCGTCAGCAACACTAAAGATCAGTTGAGCCTGCAGTCCAGAGAAAGACCATGGGGAGGAGTTTCGCTTGACTCAGTCCCTAACAGCTACTCTCACCTGTAGGTAAACTTCTTAGTAGTTTAAGAGGAGTGTTCAGACTGAAACTCAGGTTTCAGGTAGATCGTTAGGATGTAGAACTACAAAGACTCTTAACTCATTAAAATACCTTGAAATAAATAATTTCAACTTAAGAGTGTTATTGGGGAAGAAGTGTATTTCTGTTGTAACATTTTTCTAGATTTTTCATCATCATGGAGAAAATCAATGTAAGCGAAGTTTCCTTGCCCTAAACTGGTCAAATAAAATGATAAAGGTTTATATATGAAAACTACAAAAAGTACTTCCAGGTCTCGAGGGTGCTGGTATTCAGGAGGCGTTGTGTTCTTTTATATTGATGTTTGAATGATCACACCTTTCATAAGCAAGCGTTTTTATAATACGTGTCTTTTTCATGCTGTAATTTCACTTATTTCACTACATCCTCCAAACACATATATCATCACTTAGCACAATTATTCACCAATAAAATGTATGAGATTCATTAACTTACCATGGTTAGTTTTCAAGTTATGTAAATAAACGCACCATGAATTTAGCCAGACTTGGGTCTTTTTCAGACTTCAGAGAAAACAGGAAGTTGAGAGTGTGACAAGTCTCTGCTGATTGGTCAAATGCCACAGCAGTGTGATCAGTGATGTAGGGTGATCTCTTCTGATTGGCTGAGTCAGGACGACATGCTTTTTTTACCTTCCTGATGTGCAGCAGGGAGGCCATATGTAAAGTGTGCGGAAATTACCAAAAATATCACTTGCCCTATAGGTGAGAGTGGCTGTTAATAGAGGGGAGGGACTTAGCCAAGCGAAACTCCTCCCCCTGGTCTTTATCTGGACTGATCTGATCTTTAATGTCGCTGAGGAAGCTTTTTGGATGAGAGGCGAAACGTTCAACACTTCAACAGAGCACAGAAGACGACTCAACTCCTGTACGACTGAGAGCCTCCACAGACACATTAGAACTAAGTTATATCTATTTGCATGCGTTCTTTGAAACTGTTCATCTCATGCATTAAACAACTTTTTTATTATTGTTTACAAAGGTTTCAGGTAGTTTGAAGTTTGAGTCACAGGATACAACTAAGTAATAAACACAAAATTCAGAAACATCCCTACCCTGGGGACGGGATCCAAAACTGAAGTCCTTAAAACTTCAATGTGAGTCCCAGGAGCTTTTGATATAATGGATCCAAACACCACAGATTGAACTACAATAAAGGGATGGCATTCTGTGTCTTCACCAGACAATGAATTTAATCAAAAATGATCAAACACTGCCATAAAATAAAGCAGTTTGTCAGATTGGAAAGGGGTAAAGGTCCAGGTTCACTGAGAGAGAGGTTGGTAATCATTGATCAAAAATTATTTCAGAGGAATTTTTATATTGAGCGAGCTTCCAATCAAAACCAAGTCCAAATCTTTGACTGAATGGGCTGAAAATGCCAGTTATATCGAGTACTTTATACCTTCAAAATACCCGAATCAAAATACATTTCAAAAAGTTTTTATGATTCAAAACATATCATTGCCTTTAAACTGTAGTCTCCTTCCTCTTCCTTCTCTTTGGTCTACAATAACAGACAGAAAATGACAGAGACCAATCAACCTGTGGCACAGCGTCCACTGAAAGCTTTTCATGTCCACAACAGAAAAATAATACCGCCGCACATGCCTTTCATCATGTCTGCTTTCAAAGAAGGCTAATTGAACTCAAACCGCTGAAACTGCGGGGGCGAAACCAGGAAGCAAACTGTTATGCAACGCTGCTTATTGTTTTGCATTGAGATTTACAAGCACCGAATCACCAACGACTGTTGTTGTGAATTTCTCCATTGTGAGATCAATAAAGGATTATCTTATCTTGTCAGGGAAGTTAAGTGAGTTAGTTAGTTTCTCTGAAGGCCTCTATAGGGATGGGTAACGTTAAACAATACTAGTACGGTATCGGAAAAATGTTATAGGTACTACCGGTATTGAGAAAATGAAAGTATCGAAAGCAGGTACAGAAAAAAAGTCTTGTATCTTTAGATCCATGTTTTGATGCTGTTGGTCCAGGGGCAGCATTAAAGGAAGTGACTTGTTTGTTTAAAGGAACAGGCCACTGTTTCTCCCTACTAAGATATGTTCTCATTTGAGTTTGGACGAGTTGATGCGTACCTCTCTGGTCTTTATGCATGTCTTCAGTCACGAAAAAAAGACCAAAGGTGTTGTTAGCATTTAGACTGTCCTCCTCTCCTCTATGGATCCAAATGGGGGTGAAGTTAGAAGCGACCAAGCTCTTCCACGTTTTCCCTATTTAAATACATTTCCGTGAGTAGTTACACGATCCAAGTCTAGTCGATTTTCTAAGCGGATAAAAAGGGTGCTATATTGTAAGGCGTAATAACACCTTAGGAGCACTTCGAAATCTGCACAGTAATATTGTCACACCTAAAGAATTCTGAAGATATTACTGCATGGACGTCGAAGTGCTCCTAAGGTGTTTTTAGCCATACAATATAGTACCCCTTTCTGTCCTTTTTATGTGACTATTCTTGGATCGTGTAACTACTCACGCAACTAAATAGGGGAAATATGAAAGAGCTTGGTCGCTTCTAACTTCACCCCTGTTTGGGTCCATAGGAATATACTTGTCTTTGGTCTTTGTGCGTGACTGAGCGCACGCACAAAGACCAGACAGGTACGCATCAACTCATCTAAGCTCACGTATGAACATATCTCAGTATGGAAAAATAGTAGCCTATTCCTTTAAGCTCAATTAATTAAACCTATTTTTTTCCCTCTATTTTTCCCGTTTTTCTTTTTTTTTGCCCAGTCTTTGCCCCATTATCCTCATTTTCTTTTCTTATTTTTTGCCCCACTTTTGTTCTCGTTTTCCCATTTTCTCCCCTCTCATTTTTGTAAGTAATACTTTCATATTTCCCCCCCATATTTGCCATTTTCTTATCCAACTTATTCCCTATAATTGTGTCCCTATTTTTGCCCCAATATGTTTCCTAACCCTAACCTAACCCACAATCTTTTCCCTCCAAATTATTCCCCATTTATCACACACGTTGGAGATGAACCCAATCTTCTAAATATACAGATCTTCCACACATTATACACATTATTGTTCTGTTTTCCGATTCTAGATGATGAATACTTTAGTATAGGTACTGGAAAAAGTATTGTTTGAGTATCGGTGTCGAAAATCAAGTATTGTTAAAGGACTGGTATTGTAAAAAATTTAACAGTACCCAGCCCTAAGCATATAGTAAATTTCTCCATTGTGAGATCAATAAAGGCTTATCTTATCTTATACTGTGGGTAAAGCTGCTTTTACGAAATATTTCTTTACGTTAATGCCGCAAATCTGACGCGCAATCGAGCTCGAGCTGTCGTCTAAAGGGAGTTACGGTAATTACACTAACCCGACGTAAAGCATGCATCACAGTACAGGCCTCGTTTCTCACCCGGCCCGCTGATCTGAGAGGTGCTGCGGCTGCGCCTGTTCCCCACGATGGCCACCACTTTGGCGCTGAGGCTGGAGCGTCTCTTCTTGGTGCCTCCGCTCACCGTCCCGAGCGCCGTGTCCGACTGGCTCCCGTCTGTCCGCTCCTGACTGTAGATCTCGCTGCTCACGCTGGAGCTCTTCATCATGCTGCGGCCCCCCGACCCTCGCATCCTGAACGAAGAGAGGGAGCAGAATTATACCTTTATTATTTGGACTTCATACAAGGCCAAGACACGTTTAGCATACTGTACCTGGTTTAGTGGATAAACGGGGTAATGGGGAAGAGTGTGGATGAACACACAGGGCAATGTTTTGGGGGAATGTTCAACTGTTGCCTGACACATGGAAAGGGTTTACAAGACAATAACATCCATTACAGTCAACTGGATGAGGCAAATAATTTTAACCAAAACAATTATTGAAACTTCTACAGTACTAGGGCTGGGTACCGTTAACTTACACCAGTGTCAGAAAAAAATCGGTTAAGGTAATACCGGTATCGAAAAAAAATTACAGTATCAACAGCAGGTACCGAAAAAAATCTGATACCTTTAGATGCCAGTTTTGATGCTGTTGGTCCAGGTACAGCATTGAAGGAAGTGACTTTGTTGTTTCAGCTCAAATAAATGATTTCTTGTTTAAAAAAAAAATTAAAAAATAAAAATCCCCATTTTTACTCAATTCTTTGCACCCGATTCCCCCCCCCCCCCCCTTTTTTTTATTTTTTTTTACACATTTTCTTTTCTTGTTTTAATATTTTTTCACTTTTTTAAATTACTAATATTTTCCCTAATTTTACCTCAATTATTTACCCCTATTTTTGTAATTTTTTAAAATAAACTCGTCCTTATTTTTGCCACAATTTCTCCTAATTTTCCTTAATGTTTTCCCAAAGGATTCCCTATTTTTCACACATTTCCTGAGATTGGAGATGAACAAGATTTGCAGATCTTTCGCACATTATTGTTCTGTTTTCCGGTTCTAGTTGACAAATAATTCCGTCTCCTTTCGATAAGTATCGGAAAAAGTGTTTTTCAGGCATCGGTATTGAACAACAAAGTATTGTTAAAGAAAAAAAATGTAACAGCAGTACCCAGCCCCATATGTGCTCTTATAAACAACAAAAACGCTCAGATTGTAACCTTTTAGAATGGCACTTTAAAGAGTATAAAATGCTGAACTTTGCTGGTTTTATAAATGTTTAACTCTTTACTCAATAGTCTGTGGACAGGATTTACAACTGAAGAATCAAAGAATTGACCGGAAGAAGCTTTTCTGCTGCACTTTCTTTATATTATTATACTATACACCCGAAAGTAGCTTTGAAGAGTCAACATTGAATTGTATATTCTGTCTAACATTCACTGGTATTCTTGGCTCTGAAACAGTTTAGTGCACTTGGACACATGTGCCCCGTGACTCTCTGCTGCCCCCTGGCCCGGAGCAGCCTCCTCATGTCCATGTGTTCAGACGGGGTCAGCGTGCTGCAGGACATCCCGGCCACACTGCCCCTATCCCCCAAAACATCAGCTTCCCTCACAGACCGGTGGGGGGAGTGACTACAGCGAGGCAGGGTGCTCTGGGGCCTCTCCGCTACTGCCTTCTGTGGTGTGGGGTAGGGCAGGTGAGAGGAGGGTGGGTAGGAGGAGGAGGAGGAGGAGGAGGAGGGTAAGGGTGGGTCCGGCGTGGGTCGGATACAGGGGTCCAAGCCGTCACAGCACGAGACACATGCAAGGAGGGATCTGAGACATGCAGGGAGAGGCGGACATCTACACACACAACACAAACACGGACAAAATGAGAGAGGCAAGAAACAAGTGGTTCAAAAAAAGCTGAGGGTGGATTAATAAGTTAACCTCTTATCTCCCCAGTTTCCAGTTCAGTTTCACCCGAATCTAAAAGCTTCTTGACTCACTGCGTTTTTGTCACATTTCTGAAGCGTTTTTGTCATGCTTTTGTCAATTTCTTTGTTGCTGTCTGCTTTTAGTCGAACAGGAGTTGTCCATCTTCAATGAAGGTTCTTGAGTCGTCTTCTGTACTTCTGTAGTTGAAGTGTCGAACGTTTCACCTCTCATCCAAAGGGCTTCATTAGCTCCACTAGAGTTTAAGCCCACAGACTAGATATAGACCACAGGGAGGAGTTTAGCTTGGCTAAGTCCCTCCCCTCTATTAATGGCTACTCTCATCTTTGTAGTTCTAAGTCTTTGTAGTTCTAAGTCCTAACGACCTAAATCACACCTGCGTTTCCGTCTGAATGGGCCTTCTCTCCGCTGATCACTGCTAATTACCTGCCTATTGATCTGTCCTGGGCTGAGTTTCAGCCTCATTAACACGACAGAGCTCTCCAGGCCTGGGCCACAGGAGGTTACTGTACAGGGGAGACAGGTAAAATCCAAGTCTCTGATGCTTTTTTTTTAAGCTTTTAGATTTGGGTATAGCCAAACTGGAGAAAATGTGCTTGGTTCAGGTTAAAAAAGGGCCAGAGCAAACCCTAAACAAACAAAAGTCTATGCACTTATTGCACTTGATTTAAAGGTGGATTAACCCATCAGAGAAACACATGGATGGATTTGGACACCAGGATGATTTTGAGAACCAGCAGTGATCTAAACCATGTTAAAGTACTCCAAAAACACTGATATTAAGAAAGGTTATTTGAGGACATAACTGTGCTAGATGATAAATAGATAAACGGCCATATTGAGACTCTTTCACCAAATGGGAACCACCAATCCCTGAGTTAGTTGATGTTCCAATCACCCTCAAGACAAAGCAACACAATTAAAGCCGCCTTGTTAAGGACACCCATGCGCCCTCCACCAGCTCGATTAAACAACGGCAAAACTTACCTCCTACAAAAGTACAAATGTTGTTTATTTACTTCTTCGCCTAACTTTCATCGTCTCACTAACCCACTTTACGTCGCTGCGCTAAATGCCACTGGGCTGTGCTTTTATAACACAATTGAGATCGATTCGCGGCGAGGCCATAAAGAGCAGGGCCTTTCTCTTGTCGTCCCCCCCCCCTCCCCCTCCCCGTCTGAGGCCAATACATTAGCGCGATAATAAGCCGCGCAACATTCGCACTTCGCCCACTGGGAGAGGGTCATTTGTCCCTGTCAGCACCGAGCTACAGGGGCGAGTGTGAGCCTACAAACTGGACTGTAGCTGACCTCTGGAGCTGGGGGAAATATATGCTTGGAGATGAGCTCACAGAGGGTTCAGGAAGTATTCATACTCCTCTGTATATGTTATAACATTCTTTAAAAGATCCTCATGAGTAGGGCTGGGTACCGATACATTTTTTTCGATACTTGTTTCATTTTATTTTCAAGTGTATTTATTTTAATTTACCACCATATTTGAAATCCTACCCTCGTATACACTCTCACTCTCCTACATTTACTATCCGTGCTTAAATGTCCCTTAAATTTCTTTGGTCCCTTTAAAATCTCTCTTTTTGTTTATCTAAAAACCGAATGCCACTGTTTGTAGCTTTACTTTTCCTTGCATTAATTTTTTTTTACATGTGTATTGTGTATGTAGAAACTCCCTTTTAAATACAAAAGAGCCGAAAACGCGCTCTCCACTTTTCTACCTTTATTTCTTTCAATCTTTTGCCAATTTTACCCAAATTTTTTCCCAATTTTCCCACTTTTTTCAACTTTTTCTCCAATTTCTACACTTTCTTTTTTTTTCCTCCTTATGTTTCACTCTTCTTGTCATTTTTATGCTCACTACTGCCACCTCAGGTCTTACGCATAACTGCAGGTTCATGCATGACGGCACTTCGGACCCAAAGTAACAACTTTCTGAGTGACAGTGCAGGATTTTAGAGGCAGTTGTGGTGAACAGGTCTGAGCTCATTCTACACATTAGCACATTGCTGGAACATGTAGGGGGAGGAAAATACATAATTGTATTAATTTTAAACAAAACTTCTATAATAATATATTTTTTGGTACCTGCTTTTGATACTTTTATATTTTCCCATACCGTACTGGTGTTGTTTAAAGGTACCCAGCCCTAATCATAAGCCTTATACTGTATATGGGCAGCACCTTTCAGTATCTTGGGTAATTAGAGACTTAAGTACTAAAAAAAATATTAACAAAGCATTTCTGAAGCCCACTGATACTTAATGACTTTTTAGTTTTAATTTCCCCCAAATCCAGATGCATTTAGCTCTCTTTTCTGAGGCAACATATTTGACAATCAATAAGACATTTGCACTAAAGTTAAGAGTGGTCAGATACAGGAAAAATGTGAAGTAGGTCCATAAAAACACCAAACTTTAACCTATTTGATAACCCATCAACAACTTTTCAATTTTGGACAGCAATTCAATATTTTAACCTCTACACTTGATGATAGCTCATTTTCCGTTATAGTTTTACCTGTTATCAGTGGCGTCTCCTCCCACAGTGTGTCTCCTGCGTTTTAACTCCTGGGAAAACCTCCTCTTCCCCGCGGCCCTCGCCCTGTCCTGCTCCCCGTTCACCCCCCACGAGATCCGCCTGTCCCGCTTCTCCTCCTCTAAAGACTGAGACCTGAGTCTGGACCGGGTATACCGTGTTTTTCAGATTGGACAGAGCATGCACGCGGACAGACACAGACATGCAGCAGTGTGAGCGTGCAGAAAAACAGACACAAAGCAATGCAAATTAACACACAAAGAATTACAATAAAAGCTTGGTTTGAAACAGGGAACCACCAAGGCTTTCAGGGTCATATGATGAACTAATGTATTGTTAATTGAATATAAAAAAAAACTGAATAGCTATAGCCACAAACCCTTCAGCATTTGATTCGTAAGACTTTGACTCCCTTGACTCTAATCAAGAACAGCTCTGCTTTTTGTGTTTACTTGTGATTGTAAATCTATTTTTCCTGCCTTAAACCCTGCCTTAACATTTTCTATAGCTTTACCCAAATCTAAAAGTCTCTGGACTGGAGCGCACAGCCAATTGGCCAGTGCAACACCTCATTTGAAAGCTAAGACCTACAAAACTCATCTAAACATCTTTGTTTTTGTTTCCACATTTTAGTCATTTTCATTCCGTTTTTTTGGTCACATTTTCATTGCTTTTTGTCCCAATTTTGTTGCTTTATTGTGGTATTTTTTATGCTTTTTTACCAGATTTTTTGCCATATTTTTGTTGCTTTTTTGCCATATTTTTGTCGCAATTTTGTCTGTTTTTTTTGCCTCAATTTTGTTGCTTTTTTGCCACATTTTTGTTGCTTTTTTGCCACATTTTTGTCACGTGTTTGTCCCATTTTGCCAAATTTGTGTCAATCTTTTGTTGCTTTTTAGTCGTATTTTTGTCACGTTTTTGTCAAGTTTTCATTTTGACCTAAACATGTCAAAAAAGCAAAGAAAAACATGATGAAAACACGACCAAAAAGGACAAAAACGTGACAATCAAAATGAGGAAGAAATTTAGATCAGTTTTGTAGGTCTTCGCTTTCAAATGCAGTATTACATTGGCCTAGAATATGTAAGCTCCAGTCAAGAAACCTTTAGATTTGGGTAAAGCCCAACTGGTAAAATTGCGCTCCATTAAAGGAACAGGCCACAGTTTTTCCCATACTGAGATATGTTCTTACCTGAGCTTAGACGAGCTGATTACGTACCTGTCTGGTCTTTGTGCATACCAGTGGATTAGTGTGGTCGCTTCTAACTTCCCCCCTGTTTGGGGCCATAGGAATACATTGGGAGAGGCCACACGCTAACAACATCTCTGGTCGTTTTGCATGACTGAGGGCACGCGTAAAAAACAAGTACGCATCAACTCGTCTAAGCTCAGGTAAGAACATATCTCAGTATGGAAAAACGGTGGCCTGTTCCTTTAAGGTGGGGGGTGTAGGAGGTTAATTACAAACTTGCCTGTGCCTAAAATGTGTCCCCTGGGGATTCCCTGTAACACTTCCCTCAACAACACATTTTGAGGCGACTTGACAAACCTGAACCTCCCTCCTGGATACTCCGACGGGATGGAGCTGGTGCTGCTGAGCCGGGAGATGCTGCTGGCCCGAGAGTTCATGGACATGTCGCTCATGTCGCTGTCCGAGGAGCGCGCTGAGGTGTTGTCACTGCTGCCCCGCTGTCCCGCGTAGTTCTGAGGGGAAAGAGAGGGGAACGGGTGGAACAGGGTGGTGTTGAGTTAGTTTTAGGCCTGGTCTGTTAAAGTGCTACAAATATATTCACCTTTTTTTGAGAGCTGACGCTGAATTTATACAATTTGATGCTCTTTGATTGAAAAGAAATCTATTTTAAAAAGCTGCATCAGGAGCTTGGATTTTACTTCTGTTTATTGTTTTGTTTGTTTCTAGCCCCCCCCCCCCCAAAAAAAAATGCCTTAAATGTTATCATAGCGTTGTTCTATTTTAACAAGTTAACCCCCACCTTAACTGAGCACATTTTCTCAAGTTTTACTGGAACTGGGGAGCTTGCAGCTTATATGCCAAATTATACCATGGTCTGGGTGAATGCTCAATTCTGATTGGCTGGAGGGTGTCCGTTTAAAAGTGATAACGTACACCTAGCCCGGCAACAGTTATATACTAGTTAAATCACGTTCTATATCACTCCACTGCAGCTGTTTCCATAATAACGATAAACAATTGAGCTGGAACTAGCTTCAGGTAAAACTGATTAAAAAGTGAAATAACGCCTGCCCAGGACAAAATAAGCAAACAGGCCCCAATGAACAGTTTCAGTTCGCGGGACCATGGTATAAGCAGGATAATGCCCTCCCGCCTTACGTAATGCCTCATTTGAAAGCTAAGAACAAACTCATCGAAGAATCTTCCTTGTTTGTGCTATCACGTTTTAGTCGTTTTGTCACATTGTTGCTTTTATGTCATGTTTTCATTGCTATTTTTGGTCATGTTTTTGTCACTTTTTTTTTGCTTTTGTGTCACATTTTCATCCAATTGTTTCTTTTGGTTCATTCTGTAACAAATGTACCAAGCTGCTGTGTTATGCATTTCAATGCTCTTCTTGGTAAAAGTCGCTAAGTTTAAAACTGATGATTGTATCGTTAATAATCTGTATCTGCTCAGCTCAGTAAGGTCTTGTTTGTATCTTAAGTCAATGTAATCTCGACCTTATAATTTATTATGTTATGTAAATGTATATGGAATTGAATATGGGGTAGGCACTTAAAAGCTTTATTGCTTCAGCCTACTCCATTTTGAGCATCCATAATAACAAACCTCAATGATCTTGAACAAAGAAATAAGCTTTGGCAAGACTTTTGTTACGCGACCTCACCTTTCGTTTCGTCTTGAGGTCCATCTCTCGGTCGTGGGACGATGAAGGCCTGTTGTACGGATGGACTTTTTTCGGCAGCTGTCCTCCTCTGTCGTCTCCCGCGAGGGCTAGAGGACGAAGGCACACAGACATCTCTGAATCAATCAATCACACACAGAAACGCAGGCTGTGGTGCAATGTCAGTCACCCGACACTAGATGGCGCATGATGCTGATTTTAGAAACACTGCTCTCCCAACAGGACACATGTTATAAAGAGCAGAGTGACTTTAATATGCGTGTGGTCTTAGTGTCTTTATCCATGTAGACTGTTAAGGGCTATATGTCCTATCAATAGAATGTAATTCATTAGAGGGGCTTAAGCCGCGTTAAGCTCTTGTATGTTGCGTGGCTTGGATAGTACAGCGTAAATACACACATGAAACGCAGCAAAGAGATTGAATAGTAAATGCTGACAAAATGAGTGAATCTTAGCTTCTTAGTTTACTTTGTAGAATTCCTTTGAGAGTATTTCAAGACTAATGATTTATGTTGGAAACTCCATTTTGATGCTTATGTCAAGTTTGTGGAACTAATTGATTACCAGTACTTTGTAAAAAAAAAAAAAAAAAACATTTAAATTGGGTTAACCTCTTCCCCCTTGCCTTAATATGTATAGTTGCAAGCAAAATCCTAGGTGTTCCTCTGAAGGGTTTGCAGGACATTTATTTTGCTCGAGCTCTAGATAAAGCAGACATAATATTATCGGACTCAAAACATCCTCTGTTTAGAGAGTTTGAGCTGCTACCCTCAGGTCGAAGGTACAGGTGCCCCGCTCTGACTAAAAACAGGACCAGGCAGTCATTTGTGCCACAAGCCATTTTACAATTAAACACCAACAATATAAAGTAACCAACAGTGATTTTTCTATTCTGCACAGCTGGTCTGTCAGAGCAGGTTTTTAAGGAATGTAGATAACGATTTTAACATAATTTAAACTGAGGTTGACGGGCCGTGGTTTGTTCTTTGTATGTTGTCAATGTTTGGATCTGTCTGCTGTTGTCACTGTTGTATTTGTGTATCTCCACTCACTGCAAATGAATTTCCTCACGGGGACAATACATTTCTACTACTACTACTACTACTACTACTACTTAAACGAGCGCATTTTCTCCATGTAAAAGCTTTACAGACTACAGACCAGTGTGATGCTTCATTTGGTCACTTTTTATCACATTTTTGTCACCCTTTTGTCGCCCTTTCACGGCTTTCTTGTTTATTTTTTGTCGCTTTTTCCATCACTCTTTAGTCGTGTTTTTTTGTTTTGTTATATTGTCGCTTTTCCAGCATGTTTTTGTCGCTCATTTGACGCATTTTGGTCACATTTTAGAAGTGTTTTTGTCGTGTTCTTGTCTTTTTAATCACTTTTTTGTTGCCTTTTCATCACTCTTTAATCGTTTTTGTTGCCTTTTTTTATTGAGTAATAAGATTTTCCGCCACAATTTTGTCTTTTTTGCTTTAAGATTTGAGTAATGCCAAACTGGAGAAAATATGCTCTGTTCCTGTGGGTTAAGAGGTTAAAACTCTATAGATTTAACATTCTTTGTTATAGTCTGTTTATATAATGATTTACTGCCTTGGTAGTCATTGTATATAAGACATCACTATTTTTACTATTTAATTGTTTTTTGGTTTATTTTTGTCACATTTTCTGCCTATTTGCATAACCTGAGTGTTGTAACAAGTACGTAGTAACAAGTAAATTTCTCCATTGTGAGATCAATAAAGGCCATCTTATGTTATCTTAGCTTAAGTGCGTTTAAGCTTGAAGACACTGGAGAAACTACGGAGCTCATTCAGTAACTAACGGAGAAGATAAAGAAGAGTGTTTCTGTTTAATACTTTACCATATTTACAAATTATATCTGGAAACTATGTCAATAATTTGTTGCCCAAGGATGAAATGCATCTGTTAATTATTATTTATTAACTTCATACTGTACATTTTTGCTTGTTTTAGTCAAGACAGTTCAAGCTTATGTAGGAAAATAGAAAGCTATTGGAGCACATTTTCTCCAGTTCAGCCTTACCCAAATCTAAAAGCTTCTGGACTGGAGCTCACAGCCTACAGGCAGTGCAACGCCTAATTTGAAAGCTACATAATTGATCTTTTTCCTCGCATTGTTGCTGTGTTGCAGTCATTGTTCTGTCACTTTCTTTGTTGCATTTTTCATCGCTCTTTTGTGGCTTTTTGGTGGCTCTTTATTGTTGAATTTATGTCACTTTTTCACTCGTTTGTCACCTTTTTTTGTCTGTCTCTTGTGGCTTTATTGTCACTTTTTCATTGCATTTTCATCAAATTTTAGTTTTGGTCCCAGTAGCGTTTAGATTTGAGTAAAGCCACACTGGATGACTTGTGGTCGGTTCACGACAGGGGGTCCCGCTCACCTTGTTCTATGCTGCTGCTCTTGGCGGGGAGCTGTGGGAGCTGCCTGCCTCTGCGCCCGGTGCCCGGTGGAGGAGAGGGGCTGCCCGTGAGTCTGCCATTCACAAAACCAGAAGCAAAACTGAATGGTTAAAACCGCTTTCAGTGTGTAAACAATAGCTGTACAAAACACAAAGACATCAAAACTCCAGAGGTCAAAGAGGAATAGGACAGGGGGTAAGGGCAGAAAAACACCAGCTGCACGACGACTACTAACAATGGTGGTAGAATAAAGGAACACTTAGGGATCTTTTCATGGACCTGGGGGTCACAGCATACAGTAGGTCCACTGCCTAGCCAAGAAGAAGATACCATCTGGATTGAACTAAACAGGCCCTCTTATTACTGTTCAGCAACATAACGTCAGCAAAGAATGAAGTCAGCTCTCCACTAATCTGAATGACCAGGTTACACCATTAATGATCACTTTATTCACTTATGATAATGTTTTTTTTTAGCTCAAATTGTGAAAGAGTAAGTTCATAAATTGCATATGACTGGTGGCCATGTTTTAACTATTGCATGGTTTAATGGGCTTTATGTACAGTGACCCCACGTGATTTCCACCTGGACTACTATCGCCGTTGTCCTTCCTCGTTTAAATTCAAAATTAGCAGGGTCCCACACAAATGAAGCGATAGCACAAGATTTCATGAAGAACAGCGTCTGTTTTTACGGGAAAAGTAGTGTTTTGATGACCAAAATTACCACGCCCAGGAGGTGACATGAGTGCAGAAGGGTCATTATGTCGGGTGTGCGCCTGTGTGATGAAGTTAGATGGACATTCAGATAGCCAATTAAGATATTCAACATTAAGTTGACTGAACCCGAGAGAAACACTGCTACTGTAGTTGGTCAAAAACTATCCTCCGAACAAGCACAGCACAGGGTAATGCTCTAGTGTGAGCCGGCGGGGAGAGATGCTTGACAGACGGCTTGCACTTAGTACGTGCTGGCAGTGCTCAGTGGTCGTGCTGGCACTTTCAGCTCTCGTAAGGGACCGTCAACAAATGATCATATTAAACTTGATGGAAAAAAACAATATCATTTTTCTTCAATGGCTTTATGGGCATTTTACCTCAAATCACATTACAATAAGTACTAGCTCTTTGCTAAGTGGACCATAAGGCGTCCCAATATTCTAAAGTGCAGTGGGTCAAATGCCCTAAATGGTATTGAGGAAAAAATATGTAAAATTGTTATAAAACATTGTAAAAGCAGAATGACAAGTCCCTATATGGGGTCACTGGGTAAAATGCCCATAAAGCTATTGAAGAAAGATGATATTGTTTTTTCCATCGAGTTTAGTATAGTCATCTGTTGACGGTCCCTTACATGTTTGTGACGTGGCAGTGACTGTTCATCAATAACTTGTTGTCCTTTTCTCAATCCTGAGCTACCTCTTCATTTGTTTGGGACCCTGCTAATATTGAATGTAAAAGATACGGGACAGGAAGCACAAGTCCCCACTGATCTCACTGTTCAGGAAGAGATCACGTGGGGACATTGTGCATATAGCCCATATAATGTGCAAAGTATTAATCTTAGTGGCAATTTTATGAAGAAATGTTGAGGAGGGAAAAAAGCAGAATTTTCTATATTCTACACTGGGAGAAGGAGAACTCATCCATAAGAACAGGGGCTCGCTTTTGGCCCTTTGGTACAGTATGGTTGCAAAGTGACCATGTTTACCTCTTCTTCTTATGTCCCATTCTGTGCCCATTGCAGATAAGGAGGGAACATAATCAACATAAAATATAATTGAGTTCATTCTATGCCCTGGTGAATAAATGGTTAGTCTACTGAATCCTGGGATTATCATCTTCAAATATCCAGTTAGTGGTAGACAGCCGACTCCATTTTTTGTGTGCATAACGTTTCTGAACTTGTAGTAATGATCCAGTGGCCCTGTTACCAATTTGCTCAGTTAAATCCATGCAGTATCTTTTATCTGGGGTCAGGAAATGCACATGGTTAGCTTTTCGGGTGCAGTTCGGTGAGGGTGTAGGCGTGCACCTGTCGGGACGCGCGGAATTTGGACACGAGCCGGGCAAAGGAGGGACCCTCAGGGGGCCCTCTCTGCCCCTGCTGCCCCGGAGGATGGAGGTGGGCTGGATACGGCTGTCCCCAACACGAATTCGATTTAAGAAACGCGAAATAAGACCAGTGAGATCGAGAGAAAAAAAACCATAGCAAAACATAAATAGCGATTGACTTGTAAAGCTCCCAATTTATACATTATTTAGGCTTTTTTGATTGATTTATAAACATGTTTCATTATTGTAACAGTACAGAATTGTGAACAAGTTGCAAATACTGTAACATAAAGTCCTCTGCAAAGAACACAATAAAAACCATGGGAATCTTGCATAAGTTTAACTGCTTATTTTTCAGGCTTCTGATAAAAAAGTGACAAAAATGTGATGAAAAAGTGTCAAAAAACTGACAAAAGTGTGTTAGGAAAACGCCACAAAAAAGCCACACAAAAAAAACAGCAACAGAAAAGTGTAAAAAAGTAATGAAATGGTGACCAAAAAAAAGCAAGAAAAGAGCAAAAAATTGGCAAAAATGTGACGAAAAGGCAAGAAAAAAAGCAATGGGAAAAAAATCGTTAGCCACATAGCATAATTGCCTAAGTCATTTTTGTATCGTTACAATTGCAATAAGACAACTCCAATGTGTTGCCTAAAAAATGTATTTTTTTCATGTTTACAGTGGAAAAATGAGTGAGCAATTATGCTATGTGGCTAACGAAATGTCAAAAAAGTGATGACAACGCAAGGAAAAAGATCAGTTTAGATGACTTTTGTGGGTGTTAGTTTTCAAATGAGGCCTTTTAGATTTGGGTAAAGCTGAATTGGTGAAAATGTACTTGGTTAAGGCCGAGGGTTAAGAGGGTTAAGAGGTCAAAAATAAAACTATCAAATCAAGATCACAGTGTGCTCGTGCAAGACACCTGCACTGTAACACGATCAAATCTCTAAACACTGACTGGGCATAAAGTGGGAGCTTTAATGTGTGAATGGCTTACCTGTCCCCCTCAAGGCATTTTCTGTTGCCTTTTGCATTTGGACAGTTAGGACCGGGCGAACTGTTACACTGTCTGTCGTTGTGGCAACAAAACAAAAAAGATGAAATGACAAAAATGAATGGAGTAACTGAAAATAGTGGCACAAAACACTGGCAAAACATGAATATCTCTCAGATAAGTGAATTCAGATCAGGACATTGACCTTATTTCAAGAGAATTGGACTAAGGAACTGAATACTGCTGGTCCATGATGCCAAGACAGACCGATGTTGATAATTTCAGCACTCAAATTCCCCCCACTACAAATCAATACTTACTCATTTGATTTAAATCGCTTCCCTCCCATCTGTGCTATTGTTTTGTTTGCTCAACACTTTCCCTACACATGCATTATCTTAGGCCAAACAAATGTACAATAACACTGGCAAACAAAATAAACAAAAATAAATAAATAAATAAAATCGTGGTAAGCAAAATAAGCAATAAATATGAAATCTAGACTAATCAAAACTAAATGTAAAATCCATTCTTGCGGTGCGCGAATATATAGGATCCGAAATAAACACGGCCCAATTAGAGCAGATTGTACTGTTTGATTTGCCAGTAACAATGCCAGAGCAAAGACAGAGGGCTGCGTGGAACAGGTGTGCAGAGACAGGGCCAGGTGCACAAGAATACAGGGGGATTAGGCAGCTTTAGAGCAAAAAAATATATGAGAGAAACAAACTAAGTCACCGTCTAAAAATGAAGAATAAAATCCACATGAGCAAAAATGGCTTGAATTTTGAATATTTACTACACATATTTTGTCTTGATATTTCTGCCACTGCAGCTTAAGAATTAAAACCTTCAGCCTATCAATCAATATTTGTATAACACCTTTCAACATCCAAACGGTGCACAGAGCCTAATAAACAAACATCGTATATTGAGTCTGGGGTCTTAAAGGGATTTTTCTGAATTTTTGACATAGGGCCTCATTTCCTAGTTATCCAGAGCGTTGTTGATTTCTGGAGATATTTTTTTGCAATTCATGCAGTCCTTATATTTGAAGAGTTTTGTGGTGGCTAGGCTAGTGCTAGGCTAGCGCATGTCTATGGTAACTAGTAGCCTGCATTAAAAACAGTCTAACCTGAGCACAGTGCACCTGAGGCAAATCACTTATAACACCAGACTACCCATATAATTGTCTGTGTTGACTGAATATTTATTTAAATATAATCATTTGAGCAGCATCAGCTTCCTGGTTGTAAGCTATGCAGCGGCGGAATGATCTGCTAGGTTACCGGATCTACAGTAGATTATTTACCTGCGGCCGGCATTACTACAAGTGGAATCAGATGTGGCAACGTTTGGAGGACTACCCGATGATTTTGAAGAGATTTTTAATGCAGGCTACTAGTTACCATAGACATGCACTAGCCCAGCACTAGCCTAGCACCACTAAACTCTTCAAATATAAGGATTGCATGAAGAAGGAAAAAAATCATATCCTGATATCAACAACACTCTGGATAACTAGGAAATGAGGCCCTATGTCAAAAATCCTGAAATATCCCTTTAATAACTTTAATAATCTATTTTAGAGCTCTACAAATACATTCAGAAAATAATGATTCTTATACTAGTTTAGTGGTTAATTTCACTCAAATCTTAAAGCTTGAATGTGTGTATAAATATTATTTGAACCAAATCGTGATATTATGAATCAAATCCCACTCACAACAAGATATTTCCCCAGTCCTTTACTCATACTGACTCAATGCAAGATAAACACTGAAAATTCAACTCATTTTCACTCATGCAGACAGTTCTTGAGGAGCTTTGAGCTGAGGAGAGGGAAGAAGCGGGAAGCTGTTTTTGAGAAAAGAGGGGGGTAAGGATGTCAACACAAGGGGTGTAGCCCCCGGTACCTGTCTTCTTCCACGTTCACATGTTCTACTAAGATCCTGGGGCGGGGGGGAAGCTGGCGGGGCAAAGAGTTGGACAACCTAGAGGGAGGGGTGGGACGGGTGTGGGAGTGGAGGGGTGTCCCGTGTTAGAACAGTCGGAGAAGTGGAACAGTGAATTATGGTTCAGTGACGGTTTTAGTCTCAAAGTAAAACAATAGGAATGCTGGACTTTAGAATTGCCCATATATGGTCATGTTCAAAGCAGCCAGAAGGATAACAGAGAAGAGCATTTTTCCGCCGTTACTTTAACAAATGCTGAATCATGATTTTTTTTTTCTTCTAAATAAAGCTACAGAGACATGAAGAAGCAAAGTGGTTCAACAGCCCATATACTTAAACAGAGAAGACTAACCAGGCGGCTAATGTTAGCTTCATGCTACATATTCTAACGTTAGCAACAAATGCCATTTTTCCAAAAATCTTTCATAAAACTCTAGATAGGGTGTGGCCATAGTCATATGTTGGAACGAATGGCAATTCTGGCGGCCATCTTGTGACTGGCCCTTGTACTCCAGTGCAATGTAATCAAATGAAAACACCATTTATTCCCTTGACAGTTTGTAATGGACATGACATTGTCTATAAGACTAGAAGAGTGCACACAAGTTTTTTGTTTTTGTTTTGTTTATATTACTGAGACAGAATTGTGTTAGAAACGTTTGGACTAACAAATTAAAATGTAAGCGCTATCTCTTTAATTTTTAGTAATCAAAATAATCTGGTATACTAGGGCCTTTAAAGGCACTATACCTGTTTTTTTTTTCTAGCAGTGGAACAACATTTGTTTTGTCCTCCTTTACTATTCACCTTATTCCGGAGCCTCGCGTGGGCGCCGCCATGAATTGTGCCCGCCCCTTTTCTCCTATGTGTTAACATGGGGCCGGAGAAGTCCACATAAAATCAGTCACTACATGAAAACAAAGCCGTTTTTCGGCCGCGCTGAGAAACGGTGCAGTGTTGACTTGTTGGTGCAAATGAACATTGAACATTTTACACAAATCAATCGACTAAACATCAGATTTGAGCGGAGAATATTTTCCCTCGTTCTCCGTTTAAATGAACGGGCTTTGCGCTCGACCAGAAGTGTCTGGACAACGGAAGTGCCGAGACAACGTAAAAAGAGGCAAAAGTGGGCGGAATAAGGTGAATAGAAACTCCAAGGTTTGTGGGAGGAAAACTGTGCATCTTATTATAAACCACTTGTGGGCTACTTTTCTAGCACCAGCGTCACAGGTGGTAAAGCAGGTCGTCTTATGATCGGAAGGTCAGGGGTTTGAATCCAAGCTCCAGCAGGTGCATACTGCCGTTGTGTACTTGGGCTAGGAACTTCACCCACCTTGCCTCCAGTTTCTGCGTACATTGGTGTATGAATGAGAGAGTGAATGGGTGACTGGTTCCTGGCTGTAAAGCGCTTTGAGTGCCTAATGTAGGCGGAAAAGCGCTATATAAGTTAAGGCCATATACCATTTCTGTGGCATACTGTAGACCCTGTAAAGTGACCCTGCAAGTTGTGAAATGTGCTTAGAAACTCATCCCTGTGAAGAATTGGGGGGCTCCAAAGATTTAGGAAAGTTAGGAATGAGTTTGAGCCACAACTAACATTTATATTTAGTGGCTTCCACTTTTGTTTGTAATAAAAGAAAATCAGGTATAGAGCCTTTAAGAACTAGGAAGTAAGCAAACTATTCCAGGAAAACAGCACAGGAAAACTGTCTTTCTATGTGGAATTGTGGTGATGTTAGTACAAGTAGATGAGACACATGAAACATGCCTGTATCATGACTTTAGTTTATGGCAGAAACAAAACCAGGCCACCGAAAATTACACTCGTGCAAAATGGTAAATCGAATCCCTATGTTTGAACATAGGCCTTTTTAATTTGAACCCTACATGTTTGCAGTTCTGTACGGGCTCTGTACCTGTCTCTGTCATAGTGGTTGTCGGGCCTCAGGCAGGTGGTGCTGGCACTCCTCACTCTGTCCAGTGAAGGCTGCAGGTCGCTGTATGGCCACGGGGGGCAGTAGAGAGAGAGAGAAAAACAATGAATGGAGAGAAAATGTTTGGGGGAAATGGATACAGGAGGAACATGTTGTGGATTGAATTGACCAGGTGATGTGGGAAAGCAAAAAGGTGCCGATGGGACGGAAAAATGTTTGTAGTAAAGTAAAGCAAAGGGAAGATGATTATTAAGGAATATACTGTAAGAAAAAAAGATGCAGACGGTGTGACAAGTATTGGCTCTAAAGCAGATAGTTAATTTATCCAAATGCTATGAGTTACAATATAAATCCTGTAAGCCTGCAGATATGTGAAGATGGAAAGAGTAATGTATATAGTCTCTGCTGCATATTTGTTACATCAGAGCCTGTGTGGAAGCAGAACTCACGACAGATGGCCGTCTCTGCCATCGCATGACACTGCATATAGAGCTAACAGGACGAGCAGGAGGCAGACCGGCTTAGGGACTTTAGTGTTTAATGCTGGGACTGAGGCATTGTGGATGTAAAGGGAAAAGGGAAAATCGGTTTACTGATGGAAATGTGATTTTATGATGTACAAATCATTATAAAGGCTGTAGTGGTGAGGATTTTTATTCACCATTAATGCATATTGTATTTATCCATATGCATAGCCGTTATGAGTGAAGATTCACAATCTGGCATAAACTGATCCCCTGATTAGGAATGAGGGTTGTTGTTGTTTGGCACTTTCAATATGTTCTTACCTAACCGTGACCTCATCTGTGAACCTGAGCACTCGCTGTGTGAGGATACTACGAGGCACTTCCTGTCTCTGAGGCAGCTGCCCCTTTGAACATGCAGGGAGGGTGGAGCTACAGCAGGAAGCCCCGCCCCCAACAAAAACAGCAGCATGCAAAGAAGATGACAACAAATCATGCAAAAGTGGAAAAAAAGACTTAATATCAAAGAGTCGACATTTACTGAACAGTCGATTATTTGACTTTTTAAGTATTTCTGATTAGTTTAAAGACATCTTTATACTTCAAGCTAAATTATCTGTCAGTAGAATTGGAAAATTGCACAAATTTAGTCGATAAGAATATTAAACATATTATTAAAATACAGTGATTGTTATCTACATTTTTACAAATGTGGATATTTAACTTGGCAGAAAGCCATAAGAATAACGGACATGCATTATATATGCAAATGTGATACAATAGCACATGCAAAAAGGACTCGATAAACGCACATGACCTTTGAGTTCATTATGCAAGAAACCGACACGGCAGCTCTAGGTTTCACCGTGGGTTCAGTATACTCTTAAATGTGGATTACATGTAATGCAGATTATATAACACATCTAAAGATCTAATGCCTGGTTTCTGGTTGGGGAGGAAACCCAGTTAGATTTCCAACCGTATAGCAAATATAGGATAGAAACTTGCTTATTTATTTGCTTTGGTGGTTTGCAATGCCACAAATAAGTCTGCTCTTCCTTGAAAAGTCATATTTTAGTGTTATACAAACAGATGAGAGTATAGCTACTGTATATGTCACCACTGCTATGTCAGAAGATCAATGAAACTGTTATAAACTGTTATAAACTGTTATAACACAGTGATATACAAACAAATATGGCAGCAACACAGAACATGCTCCTAATGCTCAACTAGAAATGGACAAAGCAATTTTTGCACCAAATGTATGTAATGGTGTTGAGTGAGCAGAAAGTTTCAAAACAGAACTTGGTGATGTCCCGCTCCTAGTAAAGAGTAAAGAGTCAGGTCTGAGAAGAGGTGAACTTGCTCACCATGTTTTTCTTGGGTACAATATATTTCACACCTGCTTGAGTTTTATTCTACTTATTGAGTGAAACGTTACAGGGATGTGAATTATGCTGCTAGAACCAACATGCAATTAAGAGGTCCATTAATCAAGCCAGCTCTTTATGAAAACACCTTGAAAGGGCAGCAATGTTTTTATCAAACACAATTCATAGTTTGTGTATAAAAGATCTACGAACGCATTTTTCATGGTGTCAAAAATAGTGTTATTCCAGTTGTCCAATTGTCTGGTCTGCTAACTCATTTAACTAACTGAAATGCTGCGGCTAACAATGTTAATAGGAGAACATCCTTGTGCAAAACACAAAACATAGAGAGATCTTTTTGGAGAAAATAGGGAAGGCAACACATTTTCAGCAAACAAGCGCATTTTATAAAGCAGCAACTTCACACTCACTATCACCACAGCAACGCCACCAACACAGTGATCTTGGACATACTTAGAGGCCAAGTATGTCAAACCCACTCCACAAACAGGCAGGACGGGGGTAAGTTATGGGGCAAAGCTGTCTTTTGCTCCATGCACTCACCTGTAAATGTCTTTATGGATACCATTTACTAAAAGGGGCATTTTAGGGGGGAGTGTGTTGTTGCATCTACCTAACCCCCTAAGAGCAGATCATGCATGCCAAAAGAAAAAACAAAAAGGAGGAAAGGTGGGAAAGACACAGCTTCAGTGAGAGAACACATTTACGTGAATTTATAATAAAACAGAAACATGGTGTGCTGTTATGAGGGTCTGTATTACAAAGGAACAGAGATTTAGGAGCCACATAAATGTCAACGACAGTTCCGACCACGGCTGATAAGACCCTCGTAGGTTAAAATATGTACTGGTATTTCTGAAGGTGTAGTATTACAAAAAAGATCAGGTGAACGGAAGTCACAAAAAACAAAACAAAAAATAATGAATGTATGAGGCACTGCCCAGACTCATGCAAAAACGGACAAAACTAAACGACATAAGAAAAAAACCACAATCATTTCCACTACGACAGTTAGTAGGCTGTTACGTGGTCAGAGTGGAGAATGCAGATGGTGACGAAAAATGGGGGCTCCGTGTGAAAACAAAGCTGACTGGTCTCTTTTTATTTACCTGTTTGTGTGCAGGCACTCGGCACTCCCGCCCCGGATTGACCGGTGCATCTCCAGGACCTCACTGTTGCCATGACGATGGGTGAACGATGAAAAACAACACAAATAAAAAAGAGGATGGCAACTTAGACTCACGTGGATTTATGAATGAAACCAGGAAATCATAACATAGCAAAACGTAACTAGGTCCACAAGTGTTAGTAATAGTAGTAGTAGGAGTTAAAGGTGCTGTACCCGATTTTTCCGAGACTGCTGCGTGTGCTGTAAGTTATTGTACATTTGGAAGCAGGTGCTAAGAACGCATTGTAGTTTACGCCCTGAAAAGTGAGTGCTAATAAACTCCCTTTGAAGAATTGGGATAATAGGAATGTGCTTGGAAAGTTAGGGGTGTGAGTATGAACCACACGTATTATGCATAACGCTGTTTCCTAATCAAAAACATACTGCATGGTGATTTTGCTTCATCCAAGCAGTTTTAAGTAATCTTGTTTGGTCACTTGGTCCTGTATTTTGTTAGCCTGGCCAGCCAGACTTTTCCTATTCTTTACAAAGACATGTAGTCTGGGCTCAGGGGTGATTCTCGATGTCCGTGATTGACAAGCAGAGACAAAATGTGAAAGATCTCTGTTGTTTTTGCCAAAAAAAATTAAGGAACAAGGCCTCATTAGCAACTCTGTTCTGATTGTAAACGTAGGAGGGTTTATCACAAATACGTAACGGCCGTTTCAATCAATATACGTCTGAAACAGGATTAAAAAATACTTTTAGAGAAGATGAAGCATCAACATTTACACAGGTACATTCTTGTTAAATACATTTTAGAAAATATTTTACTAGTGGTTAATTCAGTTTCAGTCGTGACAACGTGCCATGTGATTGGATCTATATACAACTTTTTGAGATTTGATTGGCTGCTAGCAAAGTTGCAGATGGTCCTGCTCTGGAACATTTACAAAACACAGGAGTGGATGGCTGGCCAGGCATCATAGAGGTGTCTGCATTTTTAAATCCCTTGAAAGTTTACTGGAACCATTGTGCGCTGAAAAATGTATACATGCCTTTTGGTCATGTGACTTTTGTTATTATGGCGGCCATTTTGAATACCAAAGTGGAATTATGCAGTACTACAACATGTAACAATATCTCTACGATATAAATGAAAGACAACTGATTGACAGTGGCATTTTATGTACTCGCAATCATTGTTCAAGAAGAAAACAGTTCAAACACGGCCCCAGAGATGCACATTTGTGTGAAGAAACCAGTGAGTCAGTGTTAAAGCTGCTCAAGATGTTAGCATGCTACCGGTTAGCATTTAGCTTCAACACAATAGGTCTCTCCAAGAGAAAGCCCTGAACCACATTCAAAACATCTAGCCAAGGAAACAACATGTGACAGAGGTCAGAGCTGAACTGTTTCTGTAGTATTTCCTCAGTGTTCAATCATAGATAGTTCAAAGACAGTTGCACACGTATTATGCATAACGCTGTTTCCTAATCAAAAACATACTGCATGTTGATTTTGTTTCATCCAAGCAGTTTTAAGTAATCTTGTTTGGTCACTTGGTCCTGTATTTTGTTACAGGACCAATAGCATGCTAACGTCTTGAGCAGCTTAAACACTGACTCAGACTGACACTGTTGACATGACAAACTGTAAAAATCACAGAGGAAGGTTTTCTGCTTCCTCTTTGATGTGTTAATTTAGTCGGAGGAGTGAAGCAGATCTTTAGTAAATCCTGCTGTAGCTCCACAGACAGAGCTGCTATGTCCGTGCCACATTTTCTGGTTATATCACATAAAAATATGCATCTCTGAGGGTTAGGGTTGCCTTTTGTCATCCTGAGTAGTTATATTTTTTCATGTTGTAGTACTGCATATTGCTTCTTCAATGCGTAATGTCATTGGAAACGCATGTATTAGCATGCCATTATGGTAAAAGTAGAAGCTTGCAGTACTTCCAGCATGTTTAATTTCCCCCGCTGCCAGCGGAGGGCGCTCCAACCAAACATTGAGGCATAAAGCAACATAGTCCTGTGTGAAAAGTTTCCTTTCAACACACAAAAATGATTGTAAGTCGGTCAAGAATCAAAAGGCGCCACAATCAAGCACTTAAATAGTTCCCTTTTTGCAATTAGAAAATGGGAAAAATTGGGTACAGGGCCTTTAATGTAATAGTTAAACAAATAACAGTTCAAGAAGAGATACATTCTTTATTCTTATATTCTTATAAACCCCAGTTACTTACCTGTCTTCAGAGTACTCGTAGTCAGAGTCGCCTGATCGCTGGTGCTCCAAATGGGGCTCGTGGTACCGGGACGGTGAGTGGGATGGGTGGCGATTCTGGTGGATCTCGTCTAAGCTCCTGTACAATGATCACGACAACAGCAGTAAGCACTAGATCATGCAGGAATAAAACTTCCAACTTATGAGGAAACCTGCTTAACCTCCTGCACATAACATTACATCATTTTAGATAATCAAGGTATTGGTAGAAAAGGGGGCCGGTGAATTTTCTACAGATAAAGCCACCGAGTTTGTAGAGTGGTTGGATAAACATAGCGAGATAGTGAACTTTTCAGATATAATCACTGAAATTGTTGGATATCTCATTCTGTTTACCTGATGACACAATCCCCATCTCTACTGTCCTTTACCTTTGCATGGGCACGTACGCGGGGCGTGAGCGCGCCCTGCAGGAGTCCTCTCGGTGGGGGGACACTGATCGGGAGCGGTGTTGGACTTGCCTCTGCTGCTCCGGGACGGCTAACATACCGCCCCTCTCCCTGTCTCTGGAGTTTCGCTCGGGACCTGCGCCATCCACACCAAAAACAGTTAAAATTCACAAAAATGGTAATGGAGTCTACACCAGAGAAACACACACTGCCACGAAGTGCTGCGTTTGCAAAAATGTAAATCAGTGTTATAACAGGGTTTCCGCGGGTCATTAAAAAGTCATTAATGAACTGAGCCAAAATGAAGGCTAGAAATGTCAAAAAAACTGCAAATTGAAATTGAAATGATGGCATTGCTATTTGTTTTACTCTATAAGTTCATAAAAAATACAAAAAATGTGGGTTCCAAACACACTTACAAAAAAGTTGCATGTGTGGCATTGAAAATATTATACAACGGCATTACATTTGACTTGCTGCCCCCTGCATAAACCCCGAGTAAGCACAGGACTACTCGCTACAGATGTTTGGAGCTTACAGGTTGAGCAGCACATCACTGGGATGTGAACTAGCCATATAAGCTACACTGAAAAAAGTACCATGTTGATTTAACACAATTTAATTGTGGACATTGGTTCCACACGTGTAGTTTGTGTAGATGCTACATGATGCAAATTGTGTTGCATCAACATGAAGTAATTCTGAAGAATTGACACTATAGATTTATGTTCAGTATGCAGGACTAAAATGTGTTAAAACTACTCAATTTCAGAGGGTTAAATCATGTTACCCTTACATAATTCTAATCATGTTGTTCTTACTTGATATTAATCATGTTGTTCTTACTTGATATTAATCATGTTGTTCTTACTTGATATTAATCATGTTGTTCTTACTTGATATTAATCATGTGACTTTTACATGATTCTAATCATGTGACTTTAACAAGATACCTCAAATCTATCACACATCCTGTATTCTCATTAACCTTAACTGAAGTAAAATACAATTTACAATAAATGAAGGATGACAATGCAAATGAAATGCATACAAAATGAGAAACAATTTCAATACTTTTTTCACCTTTATTTGATATAAATGTGAAAGAAACAGTGCCAACAATTGAGCATAAAACTGCACTTATGTACGCTGTAAAATCAGTGTCAGTGAACACACACATAAAACATATTAGATGTGGGAAGTTGAACAGGAAGCTCTGAAAGTTTCTTGCTGTAGTGACATTTCCATCCCTCAGTTGAAGTTAGATTGAAAACGCGTTTGTCTGACCATATGCTATATTGTCCCATTATTCCCCCTTTTGCTATTTTTACTTCTCTATTCAAAATATAGGAGCCAACAGCAAAAGTCCAGCCAGACTGCATAAACCAGGTTCAGTGAGCCCTGCTGAACACTATGGGGATGCCACAGACTTAGTTCATTGCTATAATACAGTCATGTTTGGAGTCAGGCTGAAGCTAAGCCCCTCCCCCTCAGTCCATAAAACACAACTCCCACAAATGCATCAAAAGATACAAATAATTGCCAATATAAAACAATGTATAACCTTTAACCCATTCTGACCATATCCATGAGTGCTTTAGGAATTTAGATTCAAACATTTTTTTTTTTAATAGATGTACCATAGATTTCTCCCTCATCTCCTCACTGTCAGAAATAAGCAAGTCAAGACTTAGTCAAATGATTGTTTTCAGTAAACAATATTTCAATGTACAATTAGTCCCACATGGACAAAGCTCAAACCTGTTTCTTTGAGTGAATTTAAATCATATGAAGTCCACATAATTTTAGTCCTTTTTGCTTTTTAGTTTTTGAGTCATTTTTGGTCTTATTTTAGTCAGCAAGAATATTACTGAGAAAAAAAATAGAATTTTAGAAGACAAAATTAACACTGAAGCATTGGCCAAAGTTTAAATGCTATACAATGTTACCAACAACGCTGTACTGAACCACAGCTAATATCCCTCCAGGAGCCCAAAAAGACAAATGTTCATTTACGTTTTCAGGGCGCAAGTTTTTCTGGACAGCAGAGTTGGCTCCAACTCCATGACGAGTTTATTCTCACTTCAAGGGCCACATTGTCCGGGTCATGGAGGATGACCTCACCTCAACACATCAGAATACTCCAACTTTGGATCTTGCCTGGTGGATCCTCACAGCGGTGGCCTATTCTGAGCTTCATGTCCATGTTCTAGTGGGAATAAAAATAATAATAATTAAAATAAAACATGTTAATTTACAATGTTACAAATTCATAATATATCTTGCATAAATATTGGACAATAATCCGTCTTGGGCCATTTTAATTGGTCATTCATTAATCTCTCGTTGATGTGAGCGTGCATCATGTTGGAACCATCAACCATAAAAGACGGTTTAGTTTACATATAAAATGCAAAGTGAAACTGCGTGCTGTTCCACAGTGATGTAGCTTTAGAGCAGTGATGCTCTAAGTTTATGACATAAAATAATTTTCTGCTAAAATGTCGACAGAACAAAAGAACACGAGCGGGTTTTGAGGTAGCCTTATAACTACGCAATAAAACAGCACAACAGAAATCCACTGACTCCACTAAGTACTTACAGGCATTTTAGCAGCTCGGTCTTCGAGCTTCCTTCCATGCAGGCTGGAGAGCTTCCTGGACAAGTTCAGAAGATTTGGAATCCAATAGTCCCGTTGTGACAGGCCTCTTGTTGTACACTTGAACTCTGCATTTATCTGCAAATATACAATATCACACATTTCAACAGCTGAAATTACAATAAGAAGAATAAAAAAGCCTCCAAACATGTACCTGAAATGCACTGCACATGTATCCCATCGCTGAGCGCCTCAGTGGCCGAGCTGCTTCACAGAGAGCAGGTGAGAAGAGGCTGCAGCCCTTCCTCGTTCTCTATAATGAAGATATTTCACAGCCATGAAGGGGATACAGAACACAGAACTATTTCAAAAGGGGTTTTCGTGACTGGCTGATGTTAAAATTCTCAAAGGACATGTAGCAGTGATCAACTCCAAATGAATCAATAAATATATATTTTCTAAAATGTAAAGCTTAGAATTGTGGAGACTATTACACAATATTGCATAACTATATTGTTCCAGCACCATGGGGGGCTGACTCTACAAACTACAGCACAATAAATCAAAATGTAAATTATAGCATACAATGGACTAAATATTAAAATATTGTTATTAATACTTACATAAATGAGGGCATGGCCTGACTCCATCCCCAGTCATCACATGTTGTATCAAACTACAATAAAATAAAAACAAACTTGAGGACAAAACATGACACATGTAGAGGTTATTGCTTATTCCAACCATACTCCTATAGCACATTTTATAAACAGGAGATGACAAAGTGCAGTGAAAATAATGAAGTAAAAGCTGGAGGAAGCTGCTTGGATCGTCAGGTTCAGACAGCAGCCTCCAAAAACCAACCCAAGATAAAGCTCAAGACAATTAATGGTAAAACCGCAAATATTTCTTACCACAAAACGTGAGGGAGAGCCATGTTGAGTCAACTTGAGTTGAGCCGCGTTGTCACAATCTGCAACAACAACAAAACTGTCATCGTTCACATAGCAAGTGGCCCTCATCAAACTTTAGATATTGTTTTTAACTTGTGTTTTCTATGGACAGGACCGCTTTGCACCAGACACGTAACAAATTTCCATTCTTTCCCAAACTCAGTTCGATATGTAGGAAAGCTAACAAGTTAACATAGCAAAGGACACCAGGAGTAAAGAACTTGACAAAAAAGCGCTTCAAATCCTCTTCGTCCTGATGCACGTCTTTGCGTGGCTGGAGCGAGACCGCGGCGCGAGCCTCCAGTCGGAGCGGGGATGCAGCACGGGGCTCCACCCGGAGCGTGGAGGCAACGGGCAGAGCCTCGCTCCAGCTGGGGATGCGACCCCGCGGGGCTGCAGTATGGGGCGGCTAGGGGCGAACGCGGAGCGGGCAGGGAAAGCGAGAGCCAGCAGGAGAAGGGAAACGCTTCTAAAAACAGTGACAATACGTTCTTGTAAACTCCACAGAGGCAAAGCCAGCGCTCTGTCTAGCTAACATTAGCACTGCTGAAACAGCGGCAGAAAAAGACGTTGCCCCCGCCTAAAAAAAACGTTGGTCACTGAGACACGAATGTAACTGGCCATTTCCACAATTATGGATATACTTTAAGTACATGTACACTCAGCGGTCAGTTTATCTGTAAGGAGTAACTTTTGAAAAAAGGGTAATGACCACAAACGAAGAAAATGTTAAATATGAAATTTTCATTTGAAAATTTTCAGTAATGGCGTATGATGATTCATCATTGGCAGAAGCCACTTTTTCCGGCCGAACGCTTCTTTGACATTAATAATAATACAAAAAATACAACATTCCTTTATCTACTAAAAACAAAAGTATGTAGCTCTCATAAATGTGTACTTACCAACTTTTGATGGTTATTATTCCTATTTTTTGCTGCTGCTGATTGTCAAGACCGCAGTCTCCGGCTGTCTTCTTCCCATGATGCATTGCAAAAGCCCGCCTCTGTAGTCTTCGGCGGGAAAATGAATTGCGTTACTGTAACATGGACTGTTCATGTTGAGCTGACGCGTATCTAAGGTGTATGCGCATTTTATCGCCCTTTGTGTCGGTTCAACACAAAACTAACGTGCTGAAACACAGAACACGTTACAATAGAGTAGACGTAGCAAAATAAAATTTGGTCAATTTAACAGACGGCCTTTCCCATTTCTTTCAGTGTAGTGCCACACTGTAAGCTAGCCAGAGCCACTCTTTCTAGCAAAGAATAGGTAGCTTTGAATTGAATAGCCGTTGTGATGGGAATATTATCCGGTTTCAAAAATCCTAAAGAATTTGTTTTCTGAGGAATGTAATGTAGCATCATGAATTTTCCTTATTTTGTATCAAACAGGAATTGTCAGATAACCGGCTCAGTAGTCGATAAATCAAAACAGCGTGACATTTCTTCATAGAAATAGCTTGAGATCAACCTCTTAATACCCACTTTAACCAAGCACATTTTCATCGGTTCGGCTTTGCCAAAATCTAAAAAGACTTGCAAAACTGAGCTCAGATTTTTCCTTGCATTGTTGCCACATCCTCACATTTGAGTCATATTTTCGATGCTTTTTTGTAACGTTTTTGTCACATTTTGGTTGCTTTATTAATGCCTTTTTGTCACATTTTTGTTGCTTTTTTTGTTGCTTTTTTGATGCTTTTTCGTTGTGTTTTCATGCTTGTTGCCAAACTGGAGAAAAAGTTCTGTCAAAGGGACTAAATGCAAGTTGGTCATTTTAATGCTCACTACTGCCACCTCAGGTCTTACATGTAACTGCAGGTTCTATATTAAGCTCGTGCATGAAGGCAATTCGGACCCGAATTAACAACTTATTGAATGACAGTGCAGGATTTTAGAGGCAGTTGTATAGGTCTGAGCTCATTCCACATATTAAGACAGTGCTGGAACATGAAGGAGGAGGAAAATACCTAATTTTAACATTAACAAACAAATTAACAAACTCTGTATAGTCCCTTTAAGGTGGGGGTTAAGAGGTTAACCAAATTATTTTTTCATATTTGTAGAAAGAAATGGCAACTGTTTCGATATATCGGACTTTGTATCAACTGTATTGTATTTTTCACAATCCTGTTCTCCTTGGAGTTTTTACAGTTTGCAGAAAATAATTCTGTTTCAATTATTACGATTTACACATCTTATGCAAGACCTGGTAATTTGGAAACACTAATATCACCCAGCACAACTTGCTATGGCGCAAAATAAAATGAATTCAAATGGACCTATTGAATGAGGTGAAAGACTCTAAAAAGGAATGGGTTAATGGTGGTCAAAGTGATAAAAGACAGCAAAAAAAAGAAGTGTATTTAAAAACAGCAAAACTACATTGGCTACTACCGTGTTCACTGTAACATGCAGAGAGCGGCTCGGTGCGGTGAAAGACTACAGCTCTAACATGCGCTGAGTGCATCGAGTGTGACTGAGGCCCAGCAGAAGAGGAGAAACCGCACACTGTTCACCAATTTCCACATCTCCAGCTCGGCAGCAACGTGATGAATTACGCAGGTCTCTGGAGTGTGCCGTTTGCCGATTCAGCAAGCTTTAATTGTATTATTTTATATGCAGCATGTTCTAAAACAGTGACTCTCAAACTTTTCAAGAACCACAAAGGGGGGGAAAAAACGTAATGAAAGAGGAGTAGGAGAGCGACTAATGCTGGCTTAGACCCACACAAGGACAAAACCAGGGACAAAAACTCTATACTAGTGCTGAACCACTCGTCTATACTGCATTTTGAAAACAAAATGCACATTATGCTCTGAAATACTCCAAATATTGTTAATTCTGCACAAAAATCTTGTGGGAGCAGCTTTAAAGTGCATATGACAGATTTTAATGCTGAAAAGGCCGAAAGGCTACTTTTATTTCATTTTTTAAGCTGCTGACAGGAAGTGACATAGTTAAAGGTAAAGTTCCGTAGCAGTTTGACTCACTCATTTCCCATTGGATGGTTGGGTTTAAAATGGCCTCTATCTATATCACTTCCTGTCAGTGTCCAATAAGGAAGTGAAACTATAAACATCACAAAATTGGTCAAACTAAAGAAAGCTAAAATCTGGAATATATTTATTTTAACTATGTTTTAGCAAAAAATGTGTCTAATGTGTCATATGCACTTTAACTGCACTGTAGTAGCAGAATGATGCTTGTGTTTGGGCGATCATGCCATAGCACAGCCGTCAACCTTTGGCTAGGGGGTAAACAAACAACATCTTACCACCAAGCAAACAAGCCTACCCCTGCTTTAAACTAAAAATAACAATAAAAACTAAACCAGTGTTAAACCAAGACAAAGCCAGAGCTACTGTATACCAGGACTAGATTACAACCAGAAAAAAGGTCTTAATAAAACTGTCTCCAAACTCTAAACTGGCTCTAAACCAGACTAACTCCAATCTAACTCACTGCACACACATCCTCTCCCTAACCACGCCCCAATCCTTCTGCGTCTGCATTCATGACCACTCCATTCCCACCCATCCCCTACGTAGGAAAAAACTTCAACACGTGGCCTTGTGTACTGTGTATTTCCAATGTCTTGATGTTTTTGTGTAAGTGCTTTGCCTTAACTTGAACCTGATTGTAGTGTTGCATATCTTCTTTTGTAAGGTGCATTGAGTTGCCTTGCGTGTGAAATGCGCGATATAAAGTTGCCTTGCCTTTCCTTGGCTGACTCTTACCTTTGGAGTCAGTTTGGTACATTTCAGTCCTAGTTTTGTCCTAGTTAAGTAAACCAGGATTAAAATGACAGCATAAACTTAAATGACTTGATCTAAATTAGCACTTTAATTTTTCACACTTTAAAAAACATTGTGTGCCACCTATAGAAGCCTCTGCCACTGCAGTTTGAGAACCACTGTTTCAAAGCGCACAGAAATCGAAAGGGTTATTCCTCGCCCAGTGCTGGACACCTACAGGCTACAGCAGTATAAAGTGCCGATTGTCCATGCCCCCCACCCACCTTTAGGCACTACCAAACCATCATCAAACTCTGTGTCAATGATGCGATGGGACCCTGTACACACGACACACACACACATAGGACAGGGAGAAGAGCTCAAACAACAGGACAATTCAGTAGGATTTCACCCGGGCTGCGCAATAGAAAACTTAATATAATATATAGATACAGATGGCATTGCGTCATAGAAGGGGGAAAATAGAATATTGTGGGAAACACAATTTTCCACTCTTTTTAGCCATTTTCTTCAATATAATCTTATTTATCACACATAAATAAAGTCAAGTGTAAATCGGGCCCATACTGATCTTTACTCACAGGAGATTGTTCTGCAGATTGTGCTAATGTATGTTATTCTCCGTTATTTATGTATTTATGCTGTTGAACCACTTTGTTGTTTGCTTTAGCCTCTCCCAGCATAGCTATAGTGCCAAACTGGGGTGGAGGTAGAAGCTAGGGCTAGCTACGACTGACATTTTTTTGCTTCTACTGAACAATCTGCTGTGAATAAACATCCATATAGACCCAGTATAGACGTATTTGGCCGAAATCCAATACAAAGTCTATGGGGAATTGACCAAATACCTTTTTCCCCCAGTGTATGTGATGAATATGTTTATATTTGGCCAGAAAATGGCTAAAAAGAGTTTAAAAAAATGTATTTCCCAAAAGATTCTGCTTCTCTGCGAGGCCACACCCCTTTTATTACACAATGCCCTCTGTATCTATATGCTTAAAATGTATATTAGCGCTAATAAGATATGCCTGTTGAATTAAGAAAAACAAACACTCTGAATAATACATATTAAACTAATTAAAAACTGAATTAAAATACATATGCGGAGGATATTAAATTTACACCAAGACCTTTAGTTTCAGGTGCTACTGAGGGATGATGATAAAGGTAGCATATAAAGTGCTGCCTTGCATTTAACCACAGCACATGGGCAAATTCTAATACAAAAGACGCACAAATGTAGTAGAACATACTCTGGAGTTTCTTGCTGGGGGAGTCTCCGTGGACGTGTCTTCGCGGGAGATAAGGAGAGGGCTGAGGCAGTGGGATGGAGGATGCGTCGTGCGTCTGCAGTTTGTACCAGTGCGGTGTGTCGTCCAACGGCGCCGTCTCCAGCTCTATCAGGATCTGAAGAATTCAAGAAGTCAATATTACACATGTTAACAAACACGCAACAAGATTATTCAATTTATTACAACAGCACTTTCAGTAAAAAGGTGTGTTAAAGTCTACTGTTGTAAGAGAACGATAATAGCAAGCTCAATAAAATTTTACACAACATATGGGAAATGGCAACAAACAAGAACAACCCTAAGAAACTAAGTGTAAGGGCTGAAATTTAAGTGATTGATTCTCAATTCAAATTGTTTGTTCATTTTTCAATCCCCACCTGAACCAAGCACATTTTCGCCAGTTTGGCTTTACCAAAATCTAAAGGCTTCTTGTAAAGTGTCAAAATCTACGAGGATGAAAAAGCCAAAAAAATTGACCAAAGAATAGTAGAAAAGTGACAAAAAAAAGCAACAAATATGCAACAAAAAAGCCACAAAAGAGCAACAGAAAAATGATTTCAAAATGTTTTTAAAATAAAAAAAATACCACAAAGGAGCAAAAACGCAAAGAAAAAGATCAGTTTACAGCAGTTTTGTAGCTTTGACACTTGGTTAAAGGGACCTATTCACCACAACTGCCTCTAAAATCCTGCACTGTCACTCAAAAAGTTGTTACTTGGGGTTCAAAGTGCTGTCATGCACAAGCTTAACATAGAGGCTGCAGTTACGCATAAGACCTGAGGTGGCAGTAGTGAGCATAAAATGACCAACTTGCATCTAGTCTCTTTAAGACAGGGGTTAATCCTCAGGACCCTTAATAATGCCCTTAATTTGCACCGACCCTAAATAATCCGGTAATGCAAATGTTGTCCCACCTCTCCCAGAAACTCGCTCTCCTCCTCCTGCACTCGCGGCTGGTCCCACACGGTGATCTCCAACATGCGCTCCCTGAAGTCCCGCCGGTGAACGTGGGAGTAGATGAAGGTCTGGTTCCACTTGGGCTCCGCGCTCTTCTTCACCGTTTTAGTCCGTCGTTTGCTTTTGTCACTGAAAGCAAAGCGCAGCAGGTTACTTTACGGAGACTCGGGATGGACTAGGGATGCACCAATTTGATATGATATTGGATACGGAGCCGATACTGAACAAAATATGATATTGGGTATAAGCAAATATCTGATACAAAGCCAATGCCAGTTTAGGTTCTCATCTCTGTAAAAACACAACTTTCACTGACTAAATCTTAGTGAATATGGATATGCTGGATGTCATTTTGAAGCCAAGAACCTAGAGAATGCCATTGGTAAATGAGCTTTAAGCTCCGCAAATGTATGTTTGATCGCCACGCAAAACCACAGCTAAACAGCCTGTTAATGGGGTGCGTACCTACATATGTTTTGTAGGTGAATTGGTACCTCAACTAAGTCATGAGAGTGAAACGTCATATCAATCAGCTTTAACCCTGACCCTGCCCTAGCCACTAACCTTAAGGATAGGTTCGGTGCCTAATCTGAATACATCGATGTTCCCCCACTTCTTTTGATGGGGGAACATAGAGCTGACCCCATGTTGATGACCCCATGAGTATGCAAACGGTAACAAAAAACAATCAAGGCTGGGTCAAACACTAAGATAGAAATAGCTAAAGAAGCCTGATAAAATAACATAAGAGTGGTCATGTGTTGATATTTTAGTTTATGAAATGCTGTTAAAGAATAACTGATCTGACATATTTTTAAGGCACAAGTTGTAATGATCAGATCACTTCACGTGACTTGTTTATATTATTGCAAACTAAAAGCCTGTCGTGTAGCCAAGGATATAAAAAATAATCCAGTGATCCTTAGTTTATACATATAATTGCATTCAAAGCAGCCACTTTTAAGAAATACTCTTGGTATTGTTTAATATCTGATCTCGGTAGATGCTCAAACCCCCTGTATCGGTAACGGAAGCAAAAAAGCTGGATCGGTGCATCTCTACAATGAATGCGTGTCTCACCTTCTGTCGGGCAGGAAGTACATCTTTACATAAGGGTTTCGTGGTCGTCCGTCGGGTCGAGGAGGCAGGTCTATGGCTTGAAGGACATTGACTATCAACTGGTGGCCCACTTTGTCGTACCACAACTTTACCTACACAAACGAGAGAAGCCAGTTGAGAATTTATCTGCTTACTTACTTGCTTTCTTGTGTTTTATTTCCATCTATATCTTACTGAAAGTTGCCCAGGCAGAACTATAGGAAGGTCTCGTAGGGTCCCAGGACTGGTGGGGGACATCACAGATATCGAAGGACGGTCCATCTTAGGGGATTCAAAGGAACTCGAGCCAGCTATAAACGAAAGCAGGTTCTGTTACTGGCTGTGACTAATCTAAGCTCACAATACTGATCTGTAACTTTAGCGGAAACAACATTTTGTTACTCTTTAACCACCTGAACCGAGCACATTTTCTCCAGTTTGGCTTTATCCAAATCTAAAAGCTTCTTGAAAAACTGGCAGCATAAATAGCAACAAAATGACAAAATTAGAAAAAAAAAAAAAAAGATCAACCAAAGAATAACAGTAAAGTGACAAAAAAGCAATGAAGAAGTGACAAAAATGTGACTAAAAATGTGACTAAAAAGGTGACAAAATGTGATGAAAAATGTGTCAAAAATGTGATGAAAAGGTAATAAAAAGGTGGCAAAAATGGGACCAAAAGGTTTCAAAAATGTGATGAAAAGGTGGCAAAAATGTGACCGAAATGTGTCAAAATTTGACCAAAAAGTGACAAAAATGCAACAAAAGAAAGTGGCAAAAAGTGACCAAAAAGTGACCAAAATGTGTCAAAAATGTGATGAAAAGGTGATGAAAAGGTGGCAAAAATGTGACAAAAAAGTGGCAAAAACTTTGCCAAAAAGTGACAAAAATGTGAGAAAAAGTGACAAAAATTTGATGAAATAAAAAGGTGGCAAAAATGTGACAAAAAAAGTGGCAAAAACTTTACCAAAAAGTGACAAAAATGTGAGGAAAAGTGACAAAAATGTGATGAAAAGGTGGCAAAAATATGACCGAAATGTGTCAAAAAATTTGACCAAAATGGGGCAAAAATGTGACCAAAAAGTGCCAAAAAATGTACCAAAAAGTGATAAAGATTTTACCAAAATGTGACCAAATGCGACCAAAAAATTTCAAAAAGTGTTATTCCTTTTAGAAATTTTTTGGTCGCATTTGGTCACATTTTGGTAAAATCTTTATCACTTTTTGGTAAATTTCTTGCCACTTTTTGGTCACATTTTTGCCACATTTTGGTCAAATAACAGAAAAAAGGCAACAACGCAACGAAAATGTAAAAGGAAAAGATCAGTTTAAATGGGTTTTGTAGGGCTTAACTTTCAAATGAGGCGTTACACTGGCATAATAGTCTGTAAACTTTTAGATTTGGGTAAAGCTGAACTGGATAACATGCACTAGGTAAAGGCGGGGGTTAAGAGGTTGAACTGCTAAATAATTACATACAAAATGACATACACTTACTGGATTCGAGTGGTGGGTGTGATGACTCTGGGATTCGAGGAATGTCTCTGTAAAAACAATGCATCACAATCAACGTTCAGACAAATCCGTACCCTTTCATATTAGGAAGTCATGTGACAGGTATTGGGCAGCAGCTTTACGACTGGGGAAATCAAGTTGTTAACCACCGGAAAGTATAGATTTTGGGGAACGGAGGAGGTAAAGACAGTTGGGAAAAGTGGTGTGTGTGTGTGTAGATTAAATCAAACAGGAAAGATTTTGGGAATGTGGCTCCATTTATCAAATCAACACTACTTACTGAGCGAGTCTATACACTTTTCTTAAGACGTTTTTGTTCATGATTCGATTGACAGAGCTTTTGAATAGATGAGAAAGAAATAGCAGAGGCAGCTATCAGAGATTAAACGATATGCTTCAGTGATGTGACATGACTTTGTTTATAGAAGTGATGATGTTACCCTATAGGCCTCGATACCACAATCTCCACTTGAGGTTCCGCCTTGGACTCCAGGATGATGTTGTAAACCTCTTTCTTGGTCGCCCCGGGCAACGACTTCCCGTTCCACTGAAGCACCTCGTCACCTGCCGCCGAAAAAACAAATGTTAAATGTGACGCAATTTGATAGACCACTGAATAGGTTTGACAGAGCTGAGTGACAATGCAAATACAGTTGGTAATGGTATTGTAATATGATATCCCCAAACTTTTCACACCAAGCACCACTTAACCACCTTAACCCCCACCTGAACTGAGCATATTTTCTACTTTGGCAAATCTAAAAGCTTCTTGAAAAAATAAAAGCATCTAAATAGTGACAAAACGAGACTTAAATGATGAAAACACGACAAAAATTTGACAAAAATGTGACAAAAATGCAACGAAAAAATGACCAAAATTGGACGGAAAAGTGACAAAATGTGACAAAAATGCAACAAAACAAAGACAAAAATGTGACAAAAAAGTGACAAAAAAGTGACAAAAAAGTACAAAAATGTGACAAAAATGTGACGAAAAGTGACAAAATTTCAAGGAAAAAATGACAAAAATGCGTTAAAAATGACTAAAAATGACAAAAAAGTGACAATGGTGACGAAAAAGTGACAAAATTGTGACGAAAAAAATGTAAAAAAGCGAAGAAAAAATGACAAAAATGCAGCAAAAAAGCAATGGAAAAAAAACGTTCAAATAATGATAGCAACAACGAGGAAAAAGATACATTTAGAGCCATTTTGTCGATCTAAGCTTTCAAAATGAGGCGTAGTCGAGTAGCTTTACGATTTGGGTAAAGCCGAACTGGAGAAAATGTGCTCGGTTAAGGCGGGTGGTAAGAGGTTAAACAAAAAAAAATCTTATATAGCAGGACTATACCAGGTGTAAAGTAGGACTTAAAATATGACGCATTCAATTGTGAACATGGAGTGACCTAAAATTGAAAAAAAAAGTTGTAAAACTATACAAAGGCTAGAACTGTGGTACCCATACCGCAGTTTGAGAAACACTACAAACATACTGTGAAATGCATGTGATGCTTGTGTGAGCAGTAAATCTCAGTGACGGCTCTGTTGATGTGTTAGACATTGTCAAATAATTCTTGATCAACAAAAGATATCACAGTAATACAACTACAACCCTATAATATACCGCCTTCACCTTAACTGAGGCCATTTTCTCCAGTTCGGCTTTACCCAAATCTAACAGCTTCTTGATTGGGGCTTGCAGCCTCTAGGCCAGAGTAACCCCTCATCTGAAAGCTTAGACCTACAAAACTGAGCTAAACTTTTTTTGTTGCAGTGTCACCGCATTTTGGTCACATTTTTTGTTGCTCTCTTCATTGCTTTTTTCCGTGCCTTTGGCTTTCAGGCACCTGCTCTGAGGCACTGAATGTTTTGGCTTGCATATCAGTATGACGCACAGCAGAGGTTATTTTTATCCCTCTTGTATGTGGAAGCGTAAGCTGACTTTAATGGTCAGACTAGCGTAATGTCTTGAGTTCACGTCTCCAGGTCCCGGACTGATGAATAAATAAAGACAATGCTGTGCAATGATGTGTGTTTAATGCGTACAGACCTGGTCGTAGGTGGCCCACGACGTCTGCAAGGCTTCCTTTTTTCACTTTGGTGATAAAGGCCCCTAGTCTCCCTGTCTCCGTGATTTTACCTCCAACCACCTGCAAAAAAAATACATGTTTAATTTCAAATCCTTTACTCCAACTAAAGCACTGTTTCGACAAATTGCTCAATCAGTGAGTAAAAACTGTGCTTGCCTTCAGTCCGAGGAGGGAGCCTGCCTCTCTCGGCATGGCTGACCTCTTACTCAACGTGATGCGTCCGATTAGATGGTCGCCCTCTTTAGAAGGCTGCCACGAAACCGGGTGCTACAACAGAAGACAAAAGCTGAAAGAGTGACCGGGAGGGAGCAGATGTGCGGTCATGATGCAACTGTCTTTCTGTGAGAAACTTACATGCCATACAGTAGGATCTAGTGGATGACAGTCCCAGTCACCTGCAAAGAGGACAGTCATTCATTTTCCCAACCGTTTCACATTTAATCCTGCATTCACTGTCCTTTTTTGACATATTTCCAACACGTCTTAGTCTGAGCAGATTCCTGACTCTTTCACAGGACAAAGTATTAAACTTCCAACTAAATACAGTAGTTGCTGATGCGCAGTATGAAGCATGTAAACAATTAATGAAATCACAGACAGCGCTGTGAATGAACGACCTCGAAGCGATAAGGAAAAGAGTGAGGGTGCTCTGAAGGGGAGGAACGCACAGGAGGTAAGTGCTTTGGACTGTGGGTGAAGATAGTCTCACACATGTTGGACAGTGGATATTCACTTCTAACACTTTTGTACCTGTCTGGAGAGAGCTGCAGGCACGTTATCCACCATATTCTCCCTTGTACTGGTTAAATAGGCTTCTCAGTCTCCAACCCACCGAGCTACCTTTGTCAGAGAGCTGCTTATTCTTCAAAGACATTATTTTAAAGAAAAGGACTTGGGTTCTGTCCTAGTGTCTTACTATATTGATCCAAAGGTTTGCAGTTTGTGTTCAGCAGCGCTGTTCAGAACAAAAAGAAAATGCATCTAAAATGTGAGACACTGGGCTAAATTATGGGTGGTACTTGTCAATAAACTAAATAATAAAGTAACCTACACTGTACCAATACATTTGATAAGAGAAGCCCAAGCTGTGTGTCTATGTTTGGTTGAATTTTCATATTTTTTTCTGTGACAATATATCATGTTAATATTAGGCCTGCATAAACATTAAATATCCATTATCAGTACATTTTCCCACAGCTTTTAACCTATTCTTATTGCCATAGGAGATAAACCTGTCAGGAGCAGCCGGCTCAGGGATTCATCTCCAGATCTGGACTTCATCAATCCCCAGCCTGTCAGGGAGGGGACTTCCATAACACTTGAGACGCAGTATATGTATGTAAACAACAGATATATTTTCCCACTGTCCACAAACAGCCAATACAGTTCTTTATTTATATTGTGACCCAAATGGATGGGATACATATAGTAGGATTTACGAATACTGTACATTCCTTGTTTAGCAGGATTACTTACTATAACCATCTTGCAATTTTTGAACATTGTGAAATCAACCGCTCAAATAAAAAAGATGAATGAAGGACTGGAAACCCCATGGGAGCGTTCTGACAGGTGGGCTATTAGGACTGATGAGATGATCTGAGAAAACACAGACTCTCCGTGGACATGGCTCCGGTCCCTTTAATCTAACATTAGAAACTCCACAGAGGATGCTCCATGGGACAAATGCTGAGTCCACATTTAAACTGCTGATCTGCTGCTTTTCTGTTTGGAAGGATGAACGCAGCGGGAGATATTACAGCGGGCGACTGGGGCCTTTACTGCGCTACATCAAAACACACTGTAAGAAGGTACTATTGCCCCGACAAGTGCACGACCAATCAGAGATCACCGACAACTAAATTAGTCCCTGGTGTTGAGGTGTGACTTGAGTCGTTTGTAGAAATGTTGCCTTAACAAAGTATTTTTTTATTGATTTTTAAACCTGTCCGCTTTTCAGTCGCAGTTGCCATGGCAAAAGCTCGGCATCTCTCATCAGGATAGAGTTAAGGAGTACTTTATAGTTCCTGTTGGTAAAATCATTTTATTATACTGTACACAATACCTGGTTTATGTACCTGAATGATACTTTTTAATACGTCACTTCTAAAATACAGGATATATCTCTCATATATAATGGTATTGAGAGCCCACAGTCCTCCGCGGCTCAGTTTTAGCCGGTGGAGAGGTGATGCGGTTGGCTGTTTGTAAAGTGTTACGTAGCCACGAGCCACTGACCTAATTCCACAAATCTGTTGGCCTAAATCATTGGGACTCTCCAAATAAATTAGAACTGTCCTGAGAGTGGCACAGGCGTGTGCATGACAAACTCAAAAGCACTGGATTAGAATAATTAATTTGTCTGTAAATGTGCACATTGTTCAGAAACAATGCGGTGTCTCTGGGACGTGTGACTGACCTTTCTCACTGACGCTCTCCATGTCCACATCCTCACAGCTGGTGTACTCGGGCGTGGAGCCGCCCTCCTCCTCTGAGCTGCTGATGGACATCTGTCTCTTGTCCCTTTTGCTCTTGTAGGTGTGCGGAGGGGGCGGCCGCAGGGACTCAGACTGGTCTGAGCTCTGAGAGTCTTTCCTCAGCAGGCTGTCCCCGCCTTTGTCCCGTTGTGTCCTTGCGGCGTTAGGATCTAGTCTGCCTTTGTTTGGGCCGTAGTCCGGCCCACCAGGCCCCGGTCTAACCCCCACCGGTACCCCCCCTCCCATCCCCACGGTCCTGCCCATAGGAGCCTTACCCGCTGAGTCTCTCCTGGACAAGTCCTTTCCGTCATTGGGCCCTAGTCCCACCTCATTAATGGCCAGATCGCTGTGTCTCCTCTGATGTCGCACCTTGGACACCTTGGCGTGCATGCGCATCTCCTGCTCCTCCTTCTGCGGTTTGACCGGGTACCGGGCCAGGTTGGGGTCACTACGGTAACGGTTCTGAAACTCCTCCTCTCTGCGCTGCCTCTCCCGTGGGTCTTCCTCTGCGGGGCGTCTGCGTTGGCTCTCCAGTCGTCCCAGCCCGTCTGTCCCGTCCTCATATTCCTGAGAGTGGATCTTCTCCAGTCTCCGCCCCTCTCCTGTGCGCCGCTCTCGATCGCCCAGCCCAACTCGCTCATCCAGAGACGACTGAGACTGGAGCTTCCCTGGTGCCCTGCGGCCGGCGGTACCTCTGCCCAAACCTCCTTTACCGTTCTGCTCATGGTAGGACACTGGCCTGACCCTGTAACACAACCAGCTCAAATTAGCAATAAGCAAGAGGAATAACAAACAGTTACAGTCTGTGTGACTTTTAGGTGAACAGATGTCTCTGTCTATAATAAGAACACAGTCTTATCTAACCACAAACATGAACAAAGTCACAGAACCTACAATCCTTCAAGGATTAAAATATGACCTGCTTTAAACAGAACACAGAGTTACTCCTTTTCTCAAGGATTAAGCAGCACAGTCTTAAGCCAATAGAGCAAATAAAAATAAGTCTTAAGGCTCATTACATGTGTTGACAGCAGTGGCTTAATGGCAGAGTATTCCCCTATCAAATCAAAGGTTAGTGTCCCAGAGCATGACAAAACCTAAAGGTTGTACTTCTCCACAGCATAATATTACAGGTTAATAATGACTAAATTCTTACTTTTCCCTGGGTGGTTCACTTTGGGAGCGGGATCCGGGCATGGTGTCCGCCCCCTTGCCTGTGATGTAGCCGGTGGGCACTGTACCGTCCGGAATCCCTGTGTTGGCGTTGGTGGGCGGAGCTTGGGACCTGGAGCGCAGCAGCTTCCTGTCCCGCTGCGCTTCACCTCCCAGGGTCGGGTCGTTCAAGGCCCCCACGCTCCCGGGCCGCACCCCCGAACCCGCAAACCATTCTCCTGATTTGGTGAGGATTTCCTGCTGCTTACGGCACAGGTTGCATACCCACATAACCTGCCAGGGGGAGAGGAAGTCATGGAAACTTTGCTTCGATTATGTGCAAAGACATTCAACATACGGTGATAACAAAACAGCATGCCTGTCACGCACTCATCCTAAAGATAGATTTCATTTAATTAATGCAAACAATACTGTGCAACGGTATTCAGTACGAAAATACACAAAACTGTAAAGAAGTAAGAGCTGCAAGGATGAGACCTTGACCAATGTTGCGTTCACTATGGTGCACTTCATTTGTTTATCTCGCACTCATTTCTATAACTAATAATACGATCAATTTGACAAATAATTGCTAACTGATAAAGGGATAAAAACATTTACACATTTAAGAGGAGCACATGATTAATGTACAGATACAATGTGCTTATAGAGACTAACAGGTACTACACTATTGCAGATAACTAATCTGTAGTCCCTCATTTACTTTTGTTAGTGCTTTCTTTGTAAGTGTTTGGGCAAACCATGGTCAAAGGGAGCAGGACATGAGTAATAACAAAAAGCAGACTAGCCCTGGAAGTGCATCAGGGTTCACTTCAAAAGGTACTGCGTGTGAACATACCCGACATTGCTCAGGTTTATATATAACACAATAAGGGAAACAAATCCTAAACACCGCAATAAGCTCACAGTACTGGATGGCACTACACACTTTGGACAACTCATGGCCAAATGAACAAATCCAGTATCTGCGGTATCGCTCGCCGCTGAGTGAAATGCAGTTATCTTTGGGAATCTCCATCAACATCCTGGGATTCCCCCGAACGCTTTTCCTGCCTCTGTCTCACATAATGAAATATTAAAGAGCACTCAGACTTTCCTGTTTACAATCCGCAAAGCTCCTCCATTATGACTGCACACGACTTGGCGCAGGCCCCTCTGCTCTAAGAGCTGATAAAAAATTGTCAAGTCATGTTTTTTCTGGCACCGTGCCCCCCCTCAACAGCAGGCTAATGCACTTTCGAAACGTATTGATCTATTTGCTCAGGTTACAAGTGAGGAGGAGGCATGACAAACTGTGTAGTAAGTGAAGAATGGGTCTATTTTTGAGCAGCGATCTGTGTTTTGCACGACTGGAGCATCACACACACATAGACAGGACACACGTAGCGCCTACGAGTTGAATCTAGGGCTGGGCAATATATCGATATTTAAGATATATCGATATATTTTTAAATGAGAAACGAAATTAGACCATATCGTATATATCGGGATATTCCAAATTCAGATAAGCAGGTAATCTCAAGCTGATAATAAAAAAAGAAAATGTATTCTTAAACTGAGCACTTTATTTTGTTTTCTCGTTACATATAAATGCTACCCTATTTTATTTTGTAGGCTATTTTTATTTAAGATGTTTTTTTTGTATTTAAATGTGGACCTATGGAGCTTTGTTGTAGAGTGTTTATGTTTACATTTTATAGTGAGTTTTCAATAAAACTACTCGTATTTGGCTTTGACTTTGACTAAACATTTCATTTCACAGCTCCCACTTTGCGGAAAAAAATATTGGGATTTATATCGAATATCGATTTTCAACTAAAATATATCGGGATATGACTTTTGGTCCATATCGCCCAGCCCTAGTTGAATCTATACTACAGAATTTTGGGACTCTTTGGAATTTTTTTTATTTCATGCATTGAGACTGAACAAAGTTGAGATTTAATTTGGACCGAGCATTACTTTAATTACGGAGGCAAAGACGAAGATTATAATTTCATCATTAAGAGACTATGACCTAACCTATGGCAATTGAGTATTTTATTTTTAACAATTTCTTTATTATGAGCAAGAATTTGTCAACACTAACACACTTATGGATACCCTACCTATCAAACGGGAGCAGGGTGCCAGCTTTTCACCCCAGCCTCTGTCAGAAATGAGCCAAATACTCAACCAAATGTTTTGTTTGTTTACTCTTTTTTCACTTCCTCACATAATCTGTCCTGTTTTCATTGTAGCAGCACAGGAGACCTACTTCTGATGCCCTGTTGCATCAATCACAACATCCAGGTCCACTCACATGTATGGGTAGCCATGGCGATCAAGTCTCATCCCTCCAAAAGAACGAAAAGCAACAGCGAATTTTCCAACTCTTTGCATTTATAATCCAGTGACTTGCTCCTCCGAATCGAAATGCGGAGAAAACAATGCCATATCCCAACGGCTGTCCATTTGAGCGCACTGATGACAAAACAATACGCCTACATGTATGTCTTCGCCCTAGGGATGCGCAAAATATCCAAAAATGTTCCTCCCTGATGGGAAACGCAGCGAGCCGTCAGGTTAGCATGTAGCCCATTCATCGCTGCCTGATTGAATCGCGGTTGGCCCATGTCCAGCATAATCTGCAGTAAATCAGCTGTCCGCACGGCCCGCAGCTGTCAGCCCGCGCCGCTCGCTCGCTCGCTCGCTCGTCTCCAACCTCCAACCTCCGCTCGCCTCTGTCCCAGCCTCAGCTCGGGCCAGATTATTGGCCCACGATAATCCCTTCACCTCCTAAACATTATTCAATCCCACATCACATGACAATAAAGATCACGGATTTCAAACAACCTATAGGTTCTCTCTTGGGCACAATGCTATTTTTGAAATGGTTTAGCAAAATATAGGATTAGGAGAAAACTCTAAGATATTTAAATCTAGCATTGGCTGCTTCGTGTAGTCAAAGCAATTGTTATATTTTCATAGAGACGAGCTGGTGACGTCCCGCTCCCAACAAAGATTCTAGTCAGGTCAAAGGAGAGGCAAGGCCACAGTAAAGACTAGGGCCCGATGGATATTATTTTAGTAAAGGTTGCAATCATAGAAATATATAGAAATATATATATTTCTATATGTGGGTTTTTCTCAGGCCAAAGCCGATACGCGCCAACGATATTTTTGGGCACTGTAAAAGAGGTATAGGGTTTTTTTTTTTATTCAGGACATTAGAGGGAGCTTGTCAAAAATCAGCAGATTTCAAAACAAAAAAGGGTAAGTCTCTGGGCCCGATCTTGTGTGTCAAGACCCAGACTATAGCAGACTATTTTGCGCTAAGGAGGAGTGCGCTTTGTGATCTTGCCACTCCAGACTTAGCACATTTAAGGAGGAGGTACTGGGGTGGAGACACGCTTTATCCTCCAACCAGATCGACTCTGTAGTCAGTCGAGGGTTGTGGGGGAGTGGGGGGGGGGGGGGGGGCGGGGGGGCATTTGTTTTGTTTCGCATCACGCCAAGCAAGCCGCGCCACAGCGGACGCAGTAGCTCTTTCCCTCTTGAGAAATGAACATTGTTTAGCTCACGATGGGGTAAATAAGGTTTTGGTTTGACCTGAGAGAGCCTATCATTCTTAAAGGGGCTAGATTCAAGTTCGTCACTTTATACTCACTACTGCCGCCTCAGGTCTTAGGCGTAACTGCAGGTTCTATATTAAAGGAATAGGCCACCGTTTTTACATACTGAGAAATGTTCTTACCTTAGCTTTGTTGAGTTCTATAGGACCTGTCTGGTCTTCACCCGTGCCTTCAATCACGTAAACACAGCACAGACGGCGTTAGTATTTAGCCTCTCCCCCTCTCCACTATAGCTCCAAAACAGGTCAAGATAGAAGCTACCAAGCTCTTTCACGTTTTCCCTATTTAAATATGGTTACGCGAAGTGTTACACTACAAAGTATAATTACACAAAATTAAACAATGTGGATTTTCTAAGTGGATAAAAGGGGGAACTATATTGTAAGGCGTAATAATACCAGGAGTAGTTCAAATCCGCGCAGTAATCTTCACTTTACTGCGCAGTAATCTTCACTTTACTGTGCGGATGCCAAACTACTCCTGGTATTACTACGCCTTACATTATAGTTCCCCCTTTTATCCGCTTAGAAAATCCACATTGTTTAATTTTGTGTAATTATACCTTGTAGTGTAACATTTCACGTAACCATATTTAAATAGTGAAAACGTGGAAGAGCTCGGTAGCTTCGATCTTGACCTGTTTTGGAGCTATAGTGGAGAGAGGGAGAGGCTAAATGCTAACGCCGTCTGCGTTGTGTTTACGTGATTGAAGGCACGGGGGAAGACCAGACAGGTCCTATAGAACTCGTCAAAGCTAAGGTAAGAACATATCTCAGTATGTAAAAACGGTGGCCTATTCCTTTAAGCTTGTGCGTGACGACACTTCGGACCCGAATTAACTTGTTGAGTGACAGTGCAGGATTTTAGAGGCAGTTGTGGTGAACAGGTCTGAGCTCATTCTACATTAGGACATTGCTGGAACTTGTAGGGGGAGGAAAATACATAATTTTCACATTTTTAAACTCCGTATAGTCGCTTTAAGGAAGAACACAAGGCAACGCAATGTCAACTCGGAAATGAATGTCAGTGGTGATCCCATCAGAGCAGTCACCCCCTCTTGAGACGCCCCCTCACAAGTGGCGAAGGCGCAAAGCACATAGCGCTGCCACTCGGAAAAGAGCCTGCGCCGCCTCCGTCTGACTGCACAATATCTGGCCCTCTGTCTCTTATGGTTCTGAAATTTAACGTACAAGTCTACAACATAAAATATATAAAATTGGTACACACATTTGTGGCGGATTTTGACCGAGAAGTCGCAATTAAGATTCGGTTCTCTTGATATTGTAAAAAAAAAATGCATCTAATGAGACTAATTGTTATTTATTATTAACAGGAGCAAAGACAATGGGCAAATGACATATCCATGGCGTGTAACCTATTTGAACAGAGATAATACTTTTCCTAATCTGTCCATCATTTAAAAGAGATGAGTTGCCCAATAATGGAATTGTTTGGTTTGCCTCTAACTCTGACCCTAAACTCAACTGCTTTCACCCAAATCAGTCAGAGGGTCCAGCAGCGTTCAGCTATACTGGTTTACATGGATGCTGTAAAGGCAATAATCTGAAGACTTAATCCTGGAACAACAGCATCACACAGAAGAACGCACATCAAACACTCTAACACATCAACAGAACAAATCCTATTTTAAAGGCCCGCCTCGTGTCTTTGTGTGTAAAACCTACACAGTGATGTAGATGGAGAGCCAGAGTATATCTATAGTATAATCTTTAGGGGCCTGTCCACTGTTCCTAGAAGGACATAGAAGAGGGAATTAATTATGTGTGTATTTGCATTAAATAAATGGATGTGGCCTATATTCCCTGATGCGTGAGGCACATGTGCGGTGCGTCGTCCAATCAGACGTCTCTGTCCAGAGGCTGCCCATTACTGTGTCATGTTGAGTTCATCTATGCCTCAGTGCTGCTGCTCAGAACAGGCTATAGTTCATCCAAATGTGTTTCAAATAATCTTATTGACTTAATGCATGTAATTCTGTTTGTTGCCATGAATGGACTTTAATAGCGAGCTCTGACTGTCTAGTAGTGCAGTATACAGGCCACGAGACCACTTGACCAGGCCGCCCCAAGGCATTTTTCATATTTAATATAGTATGGATTAGAGATGCACCGATCTGATTTTTTTGAGCCCCTTTTCCGATTCGATATTTTGACACTTCATCTGGCCGATACCGATCCGATACAGTCTTTTTGTATTATTATATCATTATATATGATGGTTGATCAATATTACTGTAGTTTTACCTTTTTTTTATATAAACATGCAAGAGGTTTTGGCTTTAACTTTGAATTTTAAATTAGCTTATGTGCAAGACACAATAAGAATAAATCAAATCAAATAAATCAAATCAGTATCCTAGCTTAGCGATAGCATGAAGGCTGTGAATCTGTGGTCATGGATCTGCAGCGGCTCCAGTCTGCAGGTTGCTGTAAACCGGCATGCCAGGTCCATGACCGCAAATTCACGTCTTGTATCGGACCCATCCAGTCATCAAATCCGATCCAATCTGATACTCTCCAAATGCCCGGATCGGCTACCGATACCGATACTAAATATCAGATCGGTACATCCCTCGTATAGATAAGGGTCATGTGACTTTACATGACTTATCGCGCGCCAGTGATTGACGTTATTGACATGTGCTGCGTCATGGCAACCGCGAAGACAAGGACGGTGGATCTTGAATCCAGGAAAAATGGACAAATGATTTCTTCTTTGTCAACGTGAAAGGCAAGCCAGTGTGCCCAGTATGTGGCGAGGGTCTGGCAGTGATGAAGACGGCAAATCTCGAGCGCCATTACCTCAAAACAAATGTGTTTGGATAAAATGAATGCTCTTGGTCTGAGTTTGGGTGCATAGCAAGCTTTCACAAGACTGACCCAAACTTGGAAAACCAGCTTCGAGTAGCATCATCGTCACTGCCAGCTGACATTAGACGCCTCAACAAAGATAAACAATTCCAGCCATCGCATTATGTGAGTCTGACATGCATAGGAATGATGATCCTCCATAGTATCAGTCCTACCTCAGTGTTGTATGAACTCCATGTTTGTCGCTAAATTGTACTTTAAGGTTCCCCACCCCTGGTCCAGTGGAAGGTGCCTAAAAACTCTCAGTAAAGTCATAATTTTGTGATGCTTTAGTCCTGCTCAAATCTTGAATCATTCTTTGTTCTTTGTATCCAAAAGGTTGCAGGGTCCGGAGTTATCTGCCCACAAAAATCACAAGTTATGGAGTCGGATATGTCAAAACGATTCCGTCTATTACATAAGCTGACACCGAAGCTCAGTTAAACTCATTTTCTGATACAAATATCTCCGCAGACGTGCTCGGGCCCACGTGCGCTCCGCGAGTGCATGTGCCTGTGGTTGAATGCGGGAACACCGGGGCGTGGGCGAGCGAGCGGCGCGGGGGCGAGTGGCTCTGTGTGGGTGAGACAGGAGAATGAGCAGTGTCATCTCCAACGTGGAATAATGTCAAACCCCCTCCTGCCCAAAAAAAGAAAGATGGAGCGTCGCCGTGACAACCGCATCAGCGAGAGGAAAGTGTGGACTTGAGCAGGGGAAGTTCACTGCAGTGTGTTATTTCTAAAGTGTTGGGTTTAAGGTGTGTTGAAAATGTCGCTCATTTTAAAAGGTTAACCTCTTACCCCCCGCCTTAACCGAGCACATTTTCTCTAAAAATGGAAAAATGCTCGATTGGAGTTTACAGACTATAGCCCAGTGTAACGCCTCATCTGAACGCTCCAAAATTTATCGTTTTTTTCTTGCTCTTTTGTTGATTTTTTTGTCACTTTTTTGATGGATTTTTTTCAGATTTTTGTCACTTCTTCATCACTTTTTTGTAGATTTTTTTTCTTTTTTTTTTTTCTTTTTTTTCGCTTTTTTGTCGCTCTTTTGTAGATTTTCTGTCACTTTTTTGTTGCTCTTTTGTCACTATTTTTGATGCATTTTTGTCCGATTTTTCATCACTTTTCTGTAGATTTTTTGACACTCTTTTGTTGCTTTTTGTAGATTTTTTGTCGCTTTTTAGACGTTTTTTGTCGCTCTTCTTACATTTTTCATCACTTTTTTGTAGATTTTTTGACGTTTTTAGACGTTTTTTGTCGCTCTTCTTAAATTTTTGCTACTCTTTTCTTGCTTTTTTGTTGCTCTTTTGTCACTTTTTTGATGCGTTTTTGTCCGATTTTTCATCACTTTTTTGTAGATTTTGTGACACTCTTTAGTTGCTTTTTTGTCGCTTTTTAGACGTTTTTTGTCGCTCTTCTTAAATTTTTGCAACTCTTTTCTTGCTTTTTTGTCGCTCTTTTGTTGCTTTTGAGACGCTTTTTTGTCGCTCTTTTTTTTGTTACTCTTTTGTCGCTTTTTTGTCACTCTTTTGCTACATCTTCACCATAGTTTTCTTCTCGTTTCACATTTGGGTAAAGCCGAACTGGAGAAAATGTGCTTGGTTCAGGTGGGGGTTCAGAGGTTAAAAAAAGTTGTGTTTTTTTTCCCAATCGTGAAAACCCACAGACCTTATTACTAATATCAATAGTTTTAGATTCAAAAGGTAAGAATTTGGATTTGTCTCAGAATAAACTGCCTTTAGAAAATGTTCTGAGGGTGGATTATTTATTAATTATTTATTTTAATGTTTTTTCATGGCTTCATTTTGTTTTATATATACTGTGATACACAGATATATACAAAGGACTGCACAATTTAGTAACACATCAAATTGAAAGGATATTTGACAATTATGCGTAAAAAAAACCAGAACATTTTTGCAGGTTGTATTTGATTATAACCATGTAAACCAAGCCTGTTTAAGAATAAAGGGGTATTTCCATGATTCCAGTTCATCAACATATTGGCGTTCCTTTACAGTGGTTCGTACAGTCTGTTCGGCGGCTGTGCTGTTCGTACACGGCCGCATGCCTTCACAAAACGACACACATGTCAATCACGCTGACGCTTAAAGACACTGTGTCTCTATTTCAGCTCCAGTCTGAGCCACAACCATTCTGGGAACATCAGCTTTCCCTCAAATGGACAAAATTAATGGGATCCTCGGCCGTAGCTCAGCCTTCAGTGACCCGCCCCCCCCCCCTTTTTTCTTAACACACACATTTACCGTACAGTCTATTGGGCAGAATGACATACGAGGCAGCAATGGGTGTAAACTGCCAGCGCTGATGGAAATCCTGAGGAGTGGGGACTATAGACGAGCACAAAAGACATAATACTTCATTTACGGTAATAAGGCGCTAGATCAACTACTGCTGCCAGCTGCGGCAAGTGCACTCAAGGGGACCAAAGAGGGGGCAGGGAAGAGGAATCTACCCCTGTATGAGACCATTGCCTGTCAGCCACAGATTACAACCCATTTGTACTTTATTCATTTGAGCTAGTCTTGGTAAAAGAAAATGTTGGTGGAGAGTATGAAAACTATATATGCTTGGAAACCTTATGGTATACGCAATGAGAAAAACAATGTTTCCATTTGCCCTTGTCATTGTGCAATTATACCATTTTTCCATTAGAGTAAATGGGGAGGTCTGGTCATCGCTACGGTAACGCCATGAAACAACTTTTTTGATACGAATGACCAAATGGACTTTTCCGCCAAATTTTGCACATTTCCGCCAAACTAAATTTTTCTACTCCACATATAAATGTTATTGTTATTGTCACACCTTTTTTTTTTTACATACCAGAGCAAATGGAAACATTGTTATTTTCTGATTGCTTATTTAATTAAGTTTTCAAAAATGCATAGTTTTCATACTCTCCACCAAAATCCAGCGAAATCACATAGGGAACCGGACTATTTGGTAAAATTGTGCAATATATCATTTTTCCATTAGAGTAAATGGGAAGTTCTGGTCATCGCTACCGTAACGCCATGAAACATATGACAAGGGTTTCATTGACTTTTTTTTGATTGGAACGACCAAATGGAATTTGGAATAATGAAATTTACTCCCCATATAAATGTTATTGCTATTATCGCACATTAAAAAAAAATAAAAAAAAATAAAAAAAATCTTAACATTGTTTTTCTGATTGCTTATTTAATTTCTTGTTTGCAAAAATTTTGATACTCTCCACAAAAATCTGCCGAAATGACATAGTGAACTGGACTTTGTGCCTATGATAACGTTTCTTGATTGGTCTGGACATAAGATATTATGACATGAGGTGAAGAATGAATATATGCAAAGAGCCTCACGGTGCTGAAAATGGATGTCGCCTGTATGTGTACTGCATGTGTGCTACAAACTAAACCAATGGTCAAAGTGATATTTTTGCTGACTAAAATTAGACTAAAACTAAATGAAAAGTTGTGTATGGGACTAAAACTATGACTAAAATGTCCAGGTATTTTTCTCAACTAAAATATGACAAAATAAAAATGATAAGAGACTAAAATCAGCCAAACCTCCAATGACAGATTGATTAAATATATATCAAATATTATAAATGAAAGGTTGGCTAAATTCATTTCAAATTAAGGCGACTAAATTCACATGCATTTTTTGTCGACTAAAACTACACTAAAAATTGAAGAGAATCGTTTTCATCAAAAGAGTAAGACTAAAACAAAATTAAAATATGTTAATTAACAAATCATATGGTAATTTCAATCAACCAACTTCAGTGTGTTATTGCATTCACTTTGATAGGTGTCGGATATATTGTAACTCCTAGTTTGAATGTTCACTCAACTGAACATAATCCAGTACCTACGCAGAGCCTATATCTAAAATATCAGTCTATAGTGCTGCATAACATCATAGTCAACCCGAATACAAAGATAAACAGCTGAACACAGTCTAAGCCTGTGCCTGTTCCCAATCACCAAGAACCTATTATCAGTATAACAACAGGCTTTATGCAGAGACTGATTGTTCAAACTTCAGTGGCTGCTGTATTGTTTTCTTGTCCAGATCATTGTAAAACAAAACTACGGGGGAGGAGAGGAAGACAGGAGTAGAGAGGATAGATAGAGGAGAATGTAGTGGGGCCGGTAACACAGGAGAAACATTAGCTATATGTCCTCCCATCCGCTGAAAACTGCTTTGTAAGCTGTATGCAGTAAACATGTGGCTCTATCAGTGAGTGTCATCATCATCCATCTATTTTTATCTTGAGAAATAGCACGAGCTAATGGCTTAAAGTGCAAAGGAATTGTAAATGATATTAAAGTCTCTCTACATGATTTTCTTTGAGTAATAGAAAAAACTGTGTCTTTCCTGACAACATATTGCAAACGTAGACATTCATGGAAAAGACCTTTGTGCGTCTCATTGTAAACCTTTTTAATCATTAGTGAAGTCGCTGCTGTTTATGTGACACTATTGTCTCATTTATGCTAGTTCCCGTCACCTGAAGTTGTGAACGCTAGTACTTCCTGTCCGTATTCATTTCTATTAAAAGGAACAGGACACCGTTTTTTCATACTGAGATATGTTCTTACCTGAGCTTGGACAAGTTTATACGCACCTGTCTGGTCTTTGTGCGTGCCCGTGGAAGAGCGTGGTCGCTTCTAACTTCACCCTGTTTGGAGCCATAGGAAAATACTGGGAGTGGCTAAATGCTAACACAACTGAGCGCACGCGTAAAGACCAGACAGATACGCATCAAGTCATCTAAACTCAGGTAAGAACATCTCAGTATGGAAAAACGGTGGCCTATTCCAATAAGATTAGGATGTAAATATTTCAGTGGAGGAGGCGCCATAGGAGAGTTTGTATTGTAGTTAAAGGCTAACATTAATTTCATGCATTATAAAATTTGAAATAGTGCCACAAATGTGAACAAATGTGCACAAAAACAACTCTCTTATGGCATTGTTTTACTCTCCGACCTTTATAAACACAGGCGTCTCCTCTGCTGAACTATTTACAACCAAGTTTTTAAAGGAACAGGTCACCATTTTTGCATACTGAGATATGTTATTACCTTAGCTTAGCTCGTCTACGTTTTCCCTCTTTAACATGTTTTAATTTTGTGCAACTAGACTTGGACTTTCCATTAAAATAGAAATATAATTCTGTTTGCTACAACAACAATTGAAGAACTATATTGGTATTGATTACCTTTGAGGATGCAGTATGATGTCAAGTTTACATTGTACTTCTTTTTAAAACGTATTTTATATCTGTTTTGTCATATTGACAATATTTTTGCATAGGAAGACTAGCTGGCTGTAAAGCACAGCTCATGGGGATCCTAAAAAAAAAACTAAACTAAATTTGAACAACACTTTTTCCTTGCATTGTTACCGCGCTGTAGTCACTTTTTTGACATTTCTTTTCATTGCTTTTTGTCACTTTTTCAGTGCTATTTTGTCACTTTTCTTTGTGTGCGTTTTTGTTGCTCTTTTGTTGCGTTTTCATACTAGTTTTCGTCTAATTCTGACGCTTTCCTAAGAAGCTTTTAGATTTGGATAATGCCAAACTGGAGAAAATGTGCTCAGTTCAGGTGGGGGTTAAAAGGTTAAACTCTGCCATTTCCTGCCTTTTATATCTTATTGTTCTTTTGTCAGGCTTCAGCAAATCTGATCCACAAATCAAATCCGACCTCAACTAAATTCCATTTATATCAAACAACATTCAGTGACGATCGGCCTAATCTCTCTGTGAGCAGCCAGTGCCTGGTCTCCACTGGGGGGCAGTGCGTCTCCTCAGAGCAGAGGGAGCCGGGTTTGTTCTGTTTGTGGAGCCATCTGGAGCTGGCATTAAACACATGAAACACACAGCACCGGCAGCAACAGCAACAGACTGGTGCAATGGAGGTAGGAGACATGGACCATCTTCAAACACATGTCCTCAGCCGAACGAGTGCAAGAATGATCACATCCAGACCGCATCGTGAGCCATTTGTAAAGGCTGCAATTAGGTTATATAATGTCCTTTTGAGGGAAACAAAAGATCCTCGGGGTCAAGTTATGGCCTGTGGTTTTGACCTCTACAAACATGAAGTATCTGGATCTTTTAGCTGATATTTCAATCCTCTAAACTCTCTCTCGACTCATTTTGTAATAAAACTGCTCACTGGTCACACTATCAAGCAGTAAGTAATGTATTGTTAAATATTCCCTTCATCCTTTATGAGACATTTACACAGTTTACTATTGTTCACATGAATAAGCATCTGAACAGAGGGTACAGTGACAATGTGCGTCATCCACGAGTCTGTTTAACCTCTTAACCCACGCCTAAACCAAGTGCATTTTCAGCTTAACCCAAATCTAAATGCCTATAGGCCAGTGTAACGCCTTAAAGAGGGGGTATTATGCTTTTTTCAGCCACATAGCACCAGTCTATAGCACACTACAATGATGACGAAACCTTCTGTTGGTCTGTCAATGCAGTAAATTAGAATAACTGCCTTGTATAAAATTGCTCTTTCAAAATGGCGTAGCAAATGACTTGAAATAAGCCTCTGTCTCTTTAAGAACCTCTGACCCTTTCCGACACGCCCCCTCCACACGCTGTCTGTGGCATCACAACAACACTGCGCTCGTTGTCTGCGTACAGTATTGAAACTACGATCGGTGCATTTTAATTTTTATTGTTGGAAAGGACCTACTGTTTATCACTTTGTGAACAATGGCCACACAGGATATTATTTGGAAACAAACCTTCCACACCGGACGCTTGGAAGGGGCTCTTGCCTGAAAAATAACTGCTGTTTGGAGGCTATCTCTTTGCATCTGCCATGCCCTATGGATCTCTAACTATACCCCCATGGACGACACCAGGATCTGCAGGAGCCCATACCATTCAAAGACGGACATTATCTGTGCAGGTGGACAATGGTTTTTCGAGGTTACCCGTTAGCTTGTTATAATCGACTACAGCTCATTGTTGATGAAAAGTCTGTAATAAACCACAAATGTGTAAAGCCAGGCTCATTGTGTGATCATCGTAAAGGCTGCTTCGAGTAGTTGCCGGCTTTATTGACGTTATTTGTGCATAATATGCTGCCTGTTTTCAATGAATGTTGTGAAGGTGAAGGTTGTTAGCTTGTCGCGGCTAATAGTGCCTTAGCTCCGGGAGAAAACCACTCGGCTACGACTCACTGTTGATGAAATGTGAGCAATAAACTACGAAATCAACAAGCCAGGCTCCGTGTGTCATCATCATAAAGGCTGCTTCAAGCAGTTGCCTGTTTTAGTGACGTTTTCAATGCATAATATGCTTGTATTCAGTGAATTTTCCCGTTAGCTTATCGCGGCTAGCTTGTTAGCTCCGGGAGAAAGCCACTCGGCTATGACCCATTGTAGATGAAATGTGAGCAATAAACTTCCAAATCAACAAGCCAGGCTCCGTGTGTGATCATTGTTAAACGGTTCTTTATGTGTGTGGTGGTTTTATTGACTTTATGTGTGCATATTTCTCGTTTTCACGTGATGACTCGAGGTTTAGCTTAGCATTAGCTTTCTCCGGAGGCTCTGTGCATCATCAAGGCCCAGCGCAGAACCAGACACTGAAATAAGCGTTCTTGTCACCGGTTTTAATCCTGGGTGTTTCGGTAACAGAAACACTGATGTGTGTCTTTGTAAAAGTCTGCTGTGGCTCCGGTTCACAACACATGGAGCTAATCCTCCATTATGACTCTGTTTACATCTTAGGGCTAGACACTGCGGGGAGGGGGTTCTGCTGAGGAGCAGTGGTTGGTTACTCGGCTGGTGACGAAAGGTCGGAGGCGTATCCTGGAGGTCGAGGGCGTTTCCTGAAGGAATCAGGCGTTTTATCCCTAAAATGGCCGCCATCAGAGTTTCTACAGATTACTCGAAAATACGTGAATGTGCCAAGGCAACACTTCAGGCATGGTTTTAATGAGGGAATGACTTAATAACATGATGTAAAGCTTGAAAAAGTCGATTTTACATAATAGGCCCCCTTTAAAACTCACTTAAACTGATCTGTTTCCTTGCGTTGTTGCCGCGTTGTAGTCACACTTTTGAATTTTCTTTTGATTGTTTTTGTGTTGCATTTTTGTCACTTTTCTGTTGCTCTCTTATGGTGTTTTTGTTGCTTATTTGTCACTTTTTCATCGCTTTATGTTTCTTTTTTGTTGTGTTTTTTTTGTGTCCCTCTTCTGTTGCTCTTCTGTGGCTTTTTTTTTGTCAGATTGGAATTTTATCGCTTTTTTGTCACCTTACTTTTATTCTTTTTTGTTGCATTTTCATCCTCTTTTTCAGTTTTTATGCTTTGTTTTTTTTCCACGAAGCTGTTAGATTTGGGTAAAGTCAAACAGGGAAAAATGTGCTCGGTTCAGGTGGTTTAGGCATAACCCAAACCCTCAAAGCGTCTTGAAAAAAGCCTCAAAATAGCCACAAAAACGAGACATTTTTTTTTAAAGGAATAGGCCACCGTTTTTATATACTAAGATATGTTCTTACCTAACCTTAGTCGAGGTAATATATCCCCGTCTGGTCTTTGTCCGTGCGCTCTGTCACGCAAACGGAGCACATACGCAGCCTCTCCCACATGTCATATAGCTCCAAAAAAGCTCACGATAGAAGCTACCAAGCTCTTCCACGTGTTCCCTATTTAAATAAAGTTACGTGAAGTGTTTTCATGCGGAGTATATTTACACAGAAATGTAGCAAATAAAAAGGGGTACTATATTGTGAGGCGTAATGATACGAGGAGCACAGTGTCCGCGCAGTAACTCCTAAAGACTTCCCCCGCTCACTTCCGTCAATAGAAGCTGCGTGACTTGTAGAGAGCAGCAGAGAACAGTTGAAGAAGCGTCGTTAACTTGTGAACAATGCCTTTTACGTGCATCGTGCCAGGCTGTGATAACAAGCATAAAGTATATAGTGTAGTAATGTTTCACAGATTTCCAACTCACCCCGGACGACGACACAGGACTCAGGACCTCGACCATGAGGTAGGAATGCGCGAGCACTTTCCGAGAATATATTTTCTGCTTGTTGTAAAAGGCTCTCTACAAGTCACGCAGCTTCTATTGACGGAAGTGAGCGGGGGGAAGTCTTTAGGAGTTACTGCGTGGACGTTTTGCTCCTGTATCATTACGCCTCTTTTTATAGTACCCCTTTTTATCTGCTTATAAAATCGACATGTTACATTTCTGTGTAAATATACTTCGCATGAAAACACATCACGTAACTTTATTTAAATAGGGAACTCGTGGAAGAGCTTGGTAGCTTCTATCGTGAGCTTTTTTGGAGCTATATGACATGTGGGAGAGGCTGCGTATGTGCTCTGTTTGCGTGACAGAGCGCACGGACAAAGACCAGACGGGGATATATTAACTTGGCTAAGGTTAGGTAAGAACATATCTCAGTATGGAAAAACGGTGGCCTATTCCTTTAAAAGTGACAAAAAGGAGGTGAGATGCTACACTAGCCTACAGGCTGTAAGCCCCAGTCAAGAAGCTTTTAGATTTGGGTAAAGCCGAACAGGAGAAAATGCACACATTAAGGCGGGGATTAAGAGGTTACGCTCAGGGACAGGTCAGAAATAGTTAAGTTTAGGGAAACAGTTTGGGCATATTTATAATTGAGTCTAAGCTTCTTAATTGGCTGAACAATAAAGGTAATCACTGTTTAGCTGCTTATACATGAGTAACAAATGATGAGGAAAGCTTTGTATTGCAAAACGTTCAATACATTAACTCTTCATATTTATACCAGTAATCTACTGCAGAAGTTTCAAATTGATATCTTTAAATAAGTAAAAAAATCCCTATTCACCTGCAGTGTCTCGCCTTAGTAGTGCACAGTCGTCATAAAGTGTTACCGCACATTTTCTTGCATTATATATATTATTGTAGAATTTGGAAATGATTACAAAATGTGGCCCATTGGTATAATGCGGTGTTATTACAAGATGCGGCTCTAGTGTGAACGTTTAATTACCTTTCACCCGTGCTCCTCAACATGCAGTATAGAGAAGTCCACTCACCGCGTTCTACACTTGCTAAATCAAGCTGCACGATCCAACTTTTGTCTGAAGCAAAGGAATTGGGTTTGTAAAAGCGATAATGTTTCTGAGATATCCGAGCAAGAGAAACAGATGAGGGAAAGTCGGCGGATCTCCATGGTAACAGTGGAAGGTCCCGTAAGCGTTTCGGACTCTGGATAGCCTACCGTATTTTCCGAACTATAAGTCGCTCCGTAGTTTAAGACGCACTAGCCAAAATATGCGTAACGAAGTAGAAAAACACATTGATAAGTCGCTCCGGAGTATAAGACGCACTAGCCAAAAAGGAAAAAAAACAGCAGGCTGGCGGTTTGCTAACGTAACACATTGATGGTTAGCGACATGAAGCATAAACTACCTACTAACTGCACCGTTGACAAACCCTTTCGAACTGCATGTTTTTTCAAGCTCTCATTTGTGAACTCGTCCCTCTAGCTGTGGCCATCGACCTTTCAGCCCGTGATTAGCTTTGTTTTGTTTTCTTCCTTCCTTGTAAGAGTAACCTCAGCTTCTCGCTCGCTCCAAACTTTCCTTCAGCTGGTCGATTAGCCTGCAGTGCCCTCTAGCGGCATGTGAAATTATATATTTGAATAAAAAAATAAAATAAAAATCACATATTAGTCGCACCGGAGTGTAAGACGCACTCCCGGCCGAGCACATTTTCTCCATTTTGGCTTTATCCAAATCTAAGAGCTTCTTGAAAAAAGTGTCAAAATAGCTGCAAGAGTGAGACGAAAACGAGGATGAAAATGTGATAAAATAAAATAAAAAAGCGCTGAACAATATGACAAAAACGCCACAAAAGAGCAACATAAAAAGTGATGAAAAAGCAATGATGATGAAGTGATGAAGAAGTGACAAAAAAATGGTGAAAAAGTGACAAAAAATTGACCACATTTTTTTTTGAAAAAGTGACGAAAATGTGTCAAAAAATGATGAAAAAGTGTCAAAAAATGATGAAAAAGTGACAGAAAAATTAGGAAAAAATGACAAAATCACAATAAAAAAGCCACAAAAAAGTACCAAAAAAGTGTCATGAAAATGTAACAAAAAAACGATGGTAAAAAAGTCAAAAATGCGCCAACAACGCAAAGGAAAGGATCCATTTAGATTAGTTTTGTAGGTCTTAGCTTTCATATGAAGCGTTACACTGGCTGTAACCTTTCAGATTGAGGTAAAGCTGGTACAAACATCAGACAGATAATGCACTTGGTTAAGCCGGGGGTTAAGAGGTTAAACTGCAGGACGGGGACTTTAACAACTGACAAACCATACACCAGATCAAATATAGTGATACATTAAGTATTTGACACTAATCTACCATCCGAGAGTTGCTAACCACACAAAATCCCACCATGCCTTTAAATGAACTGCAGCAAAAACAAAACAAAAGATATTCTTTTCGGTGACAGGGCATTTTGGGAACGCAGTGACACATAACCGAGCCCCTCCCTTCTCCATACGGTAAAGGCTGGACTGCTATCAAACACACAGTAAAAAGCATTTGGATTGATATTATAAGAAAAGAGATTTATCTATAATTGTCCGGTAAAGCCATGCCTACAGCCCTATAGGGAGAGGGAGTGGTGGGTGGGACGGGGACATGTGTATAAGGGTGGGGGGGAGCCTGTATACGGTAATATAGAATGACTCATGCTGACTCTGCCTGACTTTGAGGGATATGTGTTCATTGCCAGAAGTACAGCACTGACGCGCAATCTTTTACCGCCACAACCGGCGATATTTGTAACAGGATTGAAAACTTTCCGTCGTGGTTTGTGTGCTTTTTTTTCCGCCAATGGACACATAAGCCGCCCGGGCACTTGGTGAGAAGACAGCACTGTAAAAAGTTTAGTAGTGACCCATGCAACAGAACCATCAGCGTCAGGATAAGCCTTACCCTGTCCTTCACTACGAGACACTTTGCAAGAGGAGGAGGAGGAGACACATAATGGACACAGAGTTAGTCAAGAGGACCGTTTACTGTAGAGAGAACAGTCACAGCTCTTTCTGGGAGAGGTTATAGTTCCAGAAATTTGGAAAACGTATCAGTGTGTTGTGATAAAACGCATTAAAGATGATCATTTCACTCTGTTTATTTATTTATTATGTTGAAGTTTGATGCTACAGAGAAGTATATACAGTACAGTAGACCAGTGATTCTCAACTCGTATGGCTTTAATCTACACTCTGAGTACCCCCTAACCCAAGGATCTTGCCAGAATTTTAACCAAGTGAGCAACTGAACACAGATTATTTATTGTTTAGAGAGTTATGTTCAAAATGAAGCTAGAAAAGTCAAACCTGACTTCAAAACATCATTATAATTAACTGTTCTTTAAAAGCAATGTTGAATTTGAGGTCATTCCTACCTCTTGCCAATTTCTCTCAATTTATCTTTTCTAACAGGGCATAGGCGACCCAGGCACTTGAGAAGGCACAAAATTTAAACCCCTACAACATCTGCGATTTTCGAACATAACTTTGGAACAAAAAGGGATAAAGACTTTGTGTTGGAAACTAGAGATTTCAAGCTTTCAAATGACCCCTCCCTGGTCCTTCTACGCCTCCGGGGACCCGTGTAACATCAAGGAGAAAATTTGTAAATCTACTTCAGAAGTAGAGGTAAAAATATAACAATCATATCCAAACCGTGTCCAAAAGGATTGGGAATATAGAAAACAGAGCAAAAATGCTATTTGGGTCAAGAAAATTGAGAAAAGGGCTTTGTGCATGTGCGCTACACACAGAAATATACATTGAAACTGATAAATTAAGTTTTTTTGCCCAAGGCGCCAAACTGGCTAGAGCCGGCCCTGTCCTGGTTGGGAAACACTGCACTAGATGACAAGCCGTGACCCAAATAAAAACTGATTTGCTATGTACTATGCAAAATTATACAGTATTTTCTCCACGAATAGTTAGTGAATAACTCGTACATAAGCCTTCGAAGCTGAAATTATGATCAAAAGAACTGGATAACAGTCCTTTTAACAGATGCCGTTGGTATTTCTCTACATTTGCAGTAGAGAAACACAACGTTTTTTTCCCCACCGCCGTCAATTTTTTCTCCCCACCGCCGTCAGACTCATGAACTATAGAGAGACCTAATAAGACTGTAATCTGCTCAAGCATATTGCACTATGTGGTATGTCCGCACTTAGATCCTCTGCTATCACTTATCATCACTTTATCACTTTATACACTTTGTAGTTTTATGCAACTGTGAAGCACTTTGAATTGCCTTGTGTATGAATCGTGCTCTACAAATAAACTTGCCTTGCCTTGCCTTACACCTACACAATATGTCAATCCAATCCCGTTATTGTTCTATGTCAATTTTTGTCGTCTTACCATATTTTACTTCTCATTTTTTTTTATCTTATTTATTTCAATATTCTTATACATGCCCTATAGCCTTATAGTTTAAAGTTTTATAGCTTGTTTTGTTATATGTTTTTATGTTTAAAGGGGCTAGATGCAAGTTAGCCATTTTATACTCAATACTGCCACCTCAGGTCATACGTGTAACTGCACCTTCTATATTAAGCTCGTGCATGACGGCACTTCGGACCCGAATTAACACCTTTATGAGTGACAGTGCAGGATTTTAGAGGCAGTTGTGGTGAACAGGTCTGGGCTCATTCTACACATTAGGACATTGCTGAAACATGTAGGGGGAGGAAAATACTTAATTTTTAAACTCTGTATAGTCCCATTAATGTTGCACGTCTTCCTCGAGAAAACATCCTAGTTTGTGAACCTGTTTACAAGCAATGGCAATAAAAACGATTCTGATTCTACATGTTTTTATGGGAAAGGCTCATGACCCACTGAAAATGATTCCGCGACCGACCTTTGGGTCCCGACCCACCAGTTGAGAACCACTGAAGACGCTGTACTTTTCATATGTTCGGCAATATCAAACTCCAACATGATGAATAGAAATCATTAAAAGATAATTTAATACCGGCAAAAACAAATACCTGTATGTGGTTAAAAAACAGATATTATTTATATTATATTGTCATTTTTCAGATTTGTGGATCCAATGGTCTCTCCCATCAAGGGGTGTGTCTTGTTCTCTTCACTCCCTGGAGACACTGCCCCGAGACAGACCCACGCGGCTCAGAAAATCAAAGTTAACAAACGCCGTATAACTACCAGGGCCCTCGTTCAGGCTGATCCATAAGTGGATGTGTACACACTGGCTCCGCTCCAATCCGCTCGCTCAGTCTCTCGCCGTCACCGCTCTTTAGACATGATACATCTGGACAGGGTCAAAAAATACAACGGCCAAAGCCAAAGGACACGAGACCTCTGCTCCAGACTGGAACGCAGCCAGTGTTGTTTGTACTCGACACAGCACGGCACAGCACGGCACAAAGAAAAAACACACAAAAGAAAGATGCTAACCACTTTGTCCTCCTTTGTGGCATGCAGTCCAGGTAGCAGTTAAGAGAGGTGAGGGAGTGGGGTGAGGCAGGAAGGGGGGAGGCGGGGGGAACCGAAAGGGGGGGTGGATGCAGATGCAGGGAGGATGGACAAACGGGGGGAAAAAACAGGTGAAAAGAAAAGAGGTGCAAACAGTTGGTTAATAACATTGTGCAGACTTTAAACAGACTTTTAATTAGTGTCTAAGCAGCAGAGTGGACACCAGCAGGGGGCGGCGGCATGCGGGACCCGGTGACGTCATCAGGGGGGGATAGCGTCATCAAAGAGGCGTCAGCACATTCAGCAAACGTGACAGAAGATGGAGGGTGCAACAGCGCTATTTATACATGCCATTCAAACGTTTTGTTATTTTGTTCTCTAAGGGAAAATAGAAAGCTCCACAGGTAATGTTAGTTCCAGCTGGTTGGAGCATCAGCCTGTGTCATCACTCGTGACCATTTTAACTATTCAGATTTCCTTTGAAAAACGAGGTCAGTATGTTGTCACCATGAATGAAAGACTATTTTTCACGGACACCATTTGGTTGCACTGCTGTCATTGTAATAAATATTTTTGGTCACATAGATACAGACGGCATCTCTGGAATCGCCCATATATGGTCATGTTTGAAAACAGTTAAGAGTAAAATCTAAACTTTCTCTAATTAACTTTTAACAAATGCTGAATTATGAATATACTTTTCTACTAAATAAAGATATAAAGACTTGGAGAGGAGCAAAGTGGTTCAACAGCCCATAAATGCATAAATAACGGAGAGTGCTGACAGGATGCTACATGTTAGCATCGTGCTAGTGCTAGCGCTAGCTAACGCTTCCTTTGACTGCCGTTTTTTCACTTCTATTGTACAATCTGCTGCGAGAAAAGATCCATATGGACCCGATTTATACTTGACTTTATTGGTATGTGATAGATGAGTTCATATTACACCAGAAAATGACTAAAAAGAGTTGTGTTTCCCAAAAGATTTTATAGAGTTCGAGAATGTAACGTCATATTGCTAAGCATTGTGGGATTAGCAGCAATTGTAAACTAGATTTTAAAAGTTAAAATACTGGTGTTATTGTTCACAGTATTTACCCGCAGTAACTCAGCAGCTAACAGAGTTGTTCCACAGTTATCTTCTCCACTTTTTATACTGCTTTTAGCTAATGTTAGTCAATGGAAATGTATGCTAACAGCTGCAAAGATGGCCGATCTCCATGGTAACTGTAGAATTTCCCAAACTCTATTTTACCCCTCGGCAAGGCCACGCCCCCTTCTATGACGAGATGCCGTCTGTATCTATCACTTGTAAGTATTGAATCTAACTCATGGCTAAGTCTGCTTGCATTGATTCTAATTCGTGAGGTTCTCAGCCAATTTGATGTATTTTAAAGAATATTGATCAATTACTATTGTGTGGTTTGCAGTAATTCATGGGTTTCTCTGAGGAGGCACTGACTGTATGTTTTTTCTCACTGGTCTGTGAGCTGTGTCTACATTTGGTCACAGTTTGAGCCCAGAATGTTCTGAAGGAACAGATTGGGCAGCAGCAGGCCGCGGTGGAGGTTACAGTCAGGTATGAGAGAAAGAACGAGGCCTGGAGAGGAGCCCAGAGCCACAGCAACAAGGACCACGCCGAAAATAACACCAACACACGGATTTATGGCTTCATGGACACCTGCCATGGATCCGAGCAGAAGCGCCAGGAGGGTTCAGGAAGTGCTCATACACCTCAATGCTCTGAGAATGCATTCTTTTTTTAATCATAGTCAGGCTTACACAAAAGCTGCATCCGTCTGTGTCGTCAATGGAATTTATCACAGAACTTCACTTTCAAAGCAAAACTATGATAGAGAGCAAAGCAGTGGGTTTGCAGTTTATAGGGGTTTGTTTTATATATTTTTTCAAAACAACTTCCATTTTTATTTTGAATATAATTGTATGTATATTTTTGTAACTGAAAATCTGTTTAAATGTTTTTAGCGCAAGAAAGCTATTAAAAAAATCTATAATTGAGGTATGAAAACTTTCTCAACTCACTATATAGCGAGCTGCAATTTGTGCCTAGGAAAATGGCATTATTTAAATTAATGTAAGTACATTTTAAAGGGGCTAGATGCAAGTTGGCCATTTTATACTCACTACTGCCACCTCAGGTCATACGTGTAACTGCACCTTCTATATTAAGCTCGTGCATGACGGCACTTCGGACCCGAATTAACACCTTTTTGAGTGACAGTGCAGGATTTTAGAGGTGAATAGGTCTGGGCTCATTCTACACATTGGGACATTGTTGGAACATGTATGCGGAGGAAAATACATAATTTAAATGTTTTAAACTTTAAGTGAATTGACACTTTTTTTTAACACAGTAACCAGTATCCAGCGACACGACATAGGTTTGGGTTTTGGGCTTGGGAAGCTGCGACCCTCTGGTGTCTTGCCGACAGCGCTAACAGTATTCATCTATAATCTTTAACATATCATTGCTCACAGCTTCTTTGGTTTGCTTTTCCTTATGATTAATTGTTATTTACCTTTATTTGACCAGGAGGTTAATTGAGATAAAACATAAAAAATTACTTTAAAAGCTGAAAGTAAAGAAAGACAGCAGTCCAAAACAAACAAAAAGCAGCAGTTGTTGCAGGGATGCTGAAGCAAATCAAATGAGCTGGACATACAGCCACAATGGAGAAACAAGACACTAGATAATCACAGGCATTATCCTTCAGCTCTTTTCAGTTTGGGTCAAGATTAAGGCAATTCCTACTTTGTCTTGGTTAGAAAGTTTGTTCACTGCATTCGACCCATCCTTTGTTTTCGGTCTATCCCACACTAGTACGATGCACCTACAAGTCTATATGGTGCCAGGCAGTTCCCCCAATACACTTTGCCCTGATGGCCAAAGTGTGGAGGGAAGCACAGACAGTGACATAAGCAGAGGGCAGCAGTGACTTTAGTGCAGAGGACAATGTGAAATGTTCTTACATTGTTGGAGCGCAAAGAGACCCGTCCTCCGCAGCGGGCGCAGAACTTGGTCTGGCAGTAGGAGCAGAGGTGGCCACACCCGTTGGCAAACTTGGTCTTCCGGCAGATCCCGCAGGTGGGCGCGTCATCCTTCTGCTGCGTCTGCTGCTGGCGAGTGTCCGCCCCGATGCGACGCACTTCCTGTTTGTAGCTCTCAAACTGCTGGTGCAGCGTCCTGGAAGAGGGGACCACAAGTTCAGAGGGTTGTTTCATCTCTATCATATAGTACATGCACATTTTGTATAGCACATTTCACATGACACAGGCCTCCCAAGGCGCTTTACAAAAGGAAATACTTGGTGGTGATAGTTTGTAGTCACAGCGGCCCTGGGGTAGAAAAGCCAAAAGGGTGGTTGGTTCCACACATCTGCGCCAATAGAACCACTGATCACTCTCATAGCCTATACCAAGTTTATTATCTTTTACTAATCTGTGCTGTTGTGAAATTATGCCTAAATAGTACGCAGTGGCGTAGCAAGGGTACCAAGGGGCCCCAAGCAAGAATGTTGGTAGGGGCCCTCTGGTGGCTGCTCAGTGAACTGCGCACTGGGAGAGAGGATGTCATTTGGGCAGGAGCGGGTCACCTGATAACTCCCATAATGCAATTCTCTGCATAAGTTTTAAGGCTGAGGTTCTTTAGGTCATAATGAGTGTCACAATAAACTGGTTTCACTATTAGAAATATAATCTGGTGGAGCCATGAGTAAAAAAGTCTGTCCACTTCTCATTATAAGTTAACATTAGGGAACCATGACTCACTAAACTTTAGTGACTAAAGCAGCAGCGGGATGGGAATGAACAGCGCCACGGAGCATTGGTGGAGATATAATGTAACTGCATCACCAAAATCAATAGGAAGACTGTGTATATGAAGCGTTTACTGAGTTGATTCATGGGGGCCCTTGACTGTTGGGGGCCCGAGGCAGCTGCCTGCCTTGCCTAATGGCAAGCTACGCTTCTGATAGTACGAACATAGTCTCTGATTCAAGCCCATTCACGTATATATTTTGGGTAATCTGCACACCTTTAACAACTGCCACTACTGCTCCTACTACTTCTGCTACAAGTCCTGGTGAAGTAACAACACAAAACTATGACGCTTTGAATATTTTCATAATGCTGTGCCCACCCAGGTCTCAATGGATGTAGCAAAACCGCACTCATTAGTGAGCCATTGTCAAAGTTAAACTCTTTGATCCACTTGGGCGACAGCATTAGGTAAAAAAAACCAACGTACTGGACTTTTATCTTATAACTGTCGGCACATTTACGAATAACTGAATAATTAAGAAATATAGTCGGCACAACCTGCCAGCCAAATAACCAGCGGTTATAGTGAGACTTGAACGCTGCCTTTCAAAACATCTGAGCAATTAAAGTGAGATTTCCTCTCAGTTTTGCCCACTTCCCGGGACGCGGCGATAGAAATAACCACAGCATGAATTGCAAATCAGTGCATGTGAAAACACCCACTAACAGAGCTGTCAGAGGGAAACAGGAATTAGCATTTTAGCGCTAGCATAGCTCTCCTACTGGAGCCCAGACAGCCGCTTTAATTACCCCACTTCATTCACAGCTCCACGGTGGATCTGCCTATTTGTGGAAGCTACAGACGAGGAGTTGTCTCTGGTGCAAACGAAGACAGACACAGAGCTATTCGGAAGAGTGAGAAAAAGCAGCCAGATGTTTGCAGTGACAGAAGATGAGGGAGCTTTTAAATTTGACAAACTTCTCCAGTCAGGGATCACACTAACAGCTATTATAGAGCTGAGACATTACAGGAAGTAACTTGATTATTATTAATATTTTTTTATTTCATATTGTCTCAAAGAGTATAGGCAAGAGTTTCCCAACCAGGGATACAGGGATTTTTTGAGGTATGCAAGCACACAGCAGGGGGTACTTTAAACAATTTCAGATTATTTTTCAACTTTTTAAAGCAGTACTAAGTAACTTGTTTACCTTAATAAATCCTTTTCGTTGTCCCTCTGGGGTAATACAAATATTAATGGGATGATTTGGGGGTCATTCATCTCCCCCGGTGTCTCTGGCTGGAAAATCACACTTGCACCTTGCAACTTCCTGCCCCAAAACACACTAATGTATATCCCTCGCTGCTCTCAGATGTTTACAAAATCACTTTTTGCTCGCATTTCTGAGGTGTTTGACATGGTGGACAGGTAAGTCCTGACTGTATTCTGTCAACAGAATATTTGTTCTGTTGATGAACATTTGGCAAAACGTTTTTACTTGATTTATCACAATCAGAAGACGCTAACAGGCTAACGGGCAAAGCTAACTGTGCCACAGCCAAGTTTGCAGCAGCGGTTGTAGCCGAAAGTGTGGTCTGGTCCGTGAATATTAAAAGACCGGTCCGGACCATTACGGACCATGACCTCTAGGGGCGCTGTGCACTGGTCCGAGTGGTCCCTGATGGTCCCTGAGATGGTCTCTAGGTCCCTCGAATGGTCTTTGGGCTGAATTAATGGTCCTGTGTATTATGTGTGGCAGGAGTGGAGTCCTAATAGGTCTATATCAATATTTCTCATTCATATTGAGTAAAACCAACGATTTGATTTGGGAAGATTTTTTATTTGAAAATCATATTCTTTATCCGGATGGTTTTCGACATAATCTGTTTCAAACATTGCTCTATATTCATTCCAACCAACTGAAATACGCAAATTTGCGACATTAATGATCTTTTTTTTAATTGTAGCCTACTCATTACGATTATAGACCCCATCTACTGACATTCTCTAATTCACCGTAGATATTACGTGGTCTAACGGGTTACGTGCATGACTGCGATGTCAAGGGTTTGAGGTTCGAAAATGACTTGAAGTGTTATTTTTGGTTTCAAAACACAGAAGATGATTTTTTGCTGTTTGGTAATTAGCCTAAACTCATATAAAGTTAATACACTGAATAGTATTTGCTCCCATTTTATAAGTCCCTACTAATAGATCAGTAGTTATCATACTAAACAGGTTAATTCACTGTTCTCTTACCTCTGGACATTGGACTGGACTCTGCACTAGAGAATTACAGGAGTCACCTTTGGGGATGCTGTTCACTAGTCCGCCAGTGGTTTGTAACAGACAGTGGTCCTTGGGCCCATGCAAGAATCAGGGACCACTGGTCCGAGTGGTCCGGACCACTGGTCCGAGTGGTCCGGACCAGTCAGGGACCGGTCCCTGAGACGGTCCTTGGTCTGAGTCAATGGTACCCATGGGCGCAGATAGCGGGGGGGACGGGGGGGACATGACGTACCCAGATTTTCATTCACCTGGATCCGTCCCCCTCACTTTTATGAAGAAAAATATCTTGCAAGCATTTTGCAATGTGCGAAACAGCGCCTCCCTTGACCATTCACTTTGATATGCGGCGAGAAACGGTATTGCGCTCATGTGTTTGTGTTGACTGGGCTGTGCGTGTGTCAAAATGCGAAACGCGAGCTGTTGGTTTACTTGGTTATCAGACAGTGTAGCCTACGTCAGGACTGCTTTTTCATACGTCATGTGGCATGCTTGGTGAGTGATTAGAAACCGTACCAATACGCATTATTGTCTTGCAATGATGGGCAATTAAGTTTGATAGGTTGTCATGCCTGAGCAGCTTTGTCCCCCCCAGTTTCAAAAACCTATCTGCGCCCCTGATGGTACCTGTTATTTATGACTGGTTTCTGCTTCATACAAGCATAACGGACCACTGGTCCGAGTGGTCCGGACCAGTCAGGGACCGGTCCCTGAGATGGTCCTTGGTCTGAGTCAATGGTACCTGTTCCTTATGACTGGTTTCTGCTTCATACAAGCATCAGGGACCACTGGTCCAAGTGGTCCGGACCAGTCACGGACCGGTCCCTGAGACGGTCCTTGGTCTGAGTCAATGGTACCTGTTATTTATGACTGGTTTCTGCTTCATACAAGCATTAGGGACCACTGGTCCGAGTGGTCCGGACCACTGGTCCGAGTGGTCCGGACCAGTCAGGGACCGGTCCCTGAGATGGTCCTTGGTCTGAGTCAATGGTACCTGTGGCCTGTGACTGGTTTCTGCTTCATACAAGCATAAGGGACCACTGGTCCGAGTGGTCCGGACCACTGGTCCAAGTGGTCCGGACCAGTCAGGGACCGGTCCCTGAGATGGTCCTTGGTCTGAATCAATGGTAGAATGGTAGCCTACATGTTACTTATGACTGGTTTCTGCTTCATACAGGCATCACTGGTCCGAGCGGTCCCTGACTGGTCCGGACCATTCGGACCAGTCAGGGACCGGTCCCTGACATGGTGCTGCTGTACACGTGGATCACGTGGGTGCTGCTCTGCTCAGCGAAGCTCAGGCCAATTTGCGCTAATAACATATAACAATAATAAAATGATTCAAGAACTTGTAAAGCCACCACTCGGTTCATTACATAAATCCATGTGTTCTGGGGCTGCGGAACTATCGCAAATACTCCTGCTCGTAGGGCTCCATAGGTAGAGCGCCGGGCTTACGTGTACAAGGTCGGTGGATCGATCCTGTCCCCACCTCTATTTTTTTTTTTTTTTTTGACGGGGAACCCGCTGGGAAAAACATTAATGCTGATCCGTATATTCAGTTTATTTGGACATTTTAAAAACTGTACAGTTATCAATGGTGCTAAGAATCATTATCATAAACCGTAAAATGTGTTTTGAAACCAAAAATAACACTTCAAGTCATTTTCGAACCTCGGACCATTGACATCGCAGTCATGCACGTAACCCGTTAGGCCACGTAATATCTACGATGAATTAGAGAATGTCAGTACATGGTGTCTATAATCGTAATGAGTAGGCTACAATTAAAAAAAAGATCATTAATGTCGCAAATTTGCGTATTTCAGTTGGTTGGAATGAATATAGAGCAATGTTTGAAACAGATTATGTCGAAAACCATCCGGAAAAAGAATATGATTTTCAAATAAAAAATCTTCCCAAAACAAATCGTTGGTTTTCCTCAATATGAATGAGAAATATTGATATAGACCTATTAGGACTCCACTCCTGCCACACATAATACACAGGACCATTAATTCAGCCCAAAGACCATTCGAGGGACCTAGAGACCATCTCAGGGACCATCAGGGACCACTCGGACCAGTGCACAGCGCCCCTAGAGGTCATGGTCCGTAATGGTCCGGACCGGTCTTTTAATATTCACGGACCAGACCACACTTTCGGCTACAACCCCCTCTCCAAGTTTGAGCAAAAAAAAAAAAATCTCCATTGTGTAATTGGATGTACAATATCTCCCTTACTTTACTCTCACGGAAAATTATTGAGTAAAAAAAACGCAACATGCCACGACAGCTGCAGTGGCGCTTATGGCCTCTAGGGGCAGGAGATACTTAGTTCTGCTTTAAAGTTCAGTGAAATCAAATCAAATGAAAAGTAAAATTGAATAATATTTTAATGATTGTCAAAGTAAAGTTCATTTGATCAATGTTATGCAGTGAATGTGTGGATTTGAGAGCATTTTTGTGTTTATTTAGGATACTACACACGACCAGAGGAGCTACAAGAAATGAAAAAGGGACAAACGAGGAGATGGTGAAAGACTGTTGTGGAGCAGAGGGAACTGTGCAGGAGGAAGGAGGAGCTGACCATTGCAGGACACCATGCTCTGCATTGTTTCAGAGGATCAGAGGAGACAGAGGGCAGCCAGCCAGGTTTCTTCTGGATGCTACAGTTTCCCCGACCTCCAAGGTCATACGGGTCAGGTTGGCCCACAGTGGCAGCTCTGACACCTGAAAACTATTCCGTTGTACGCTTGTACAATGACAATAAAGCACTTACTTACTTACTTACTATGTGCTAACAAACTGAGTTAAGTTAATCACTTTGTTAATAATCGGCAGATCAAGGTAGGGGGTAATCAAAATATAAATGTAAGGCTCAAGGAATACGCAAGACAAAAACATGGCAACCACTGGAATAGGCCACCAAGCCCTCAATGCACCTCTATATGACATTGTGTATGAAAAAATACATTTGCTTTAACTTTAATTCAATCACCCTCCTCTATGGCCACAGCTGCCCTGACGTAGAGCGACAAAGGCATGGCAGCCAATCTCCACTTACTCACTCACTCATTCACACAAAGGCAAGCTGGGTGTCAATCTTCACTCCTAGAAAAGCTTCACCGACATAACATGTGGATTCTTTATCGTCTCCTTCATCTACAAACACACTAATGCAGTGTGCTTTTTTCAGTGATATTACAGCAATGCATTATGAGCAAAACAATGAACAATAAATCATTTATAACTATGCATAAACTTCACCTGGGCCTCCCTAAGTCCGACATTGTCCCCAGTCCACGGAACTCAGCGTCAGCGTCAAAACCACGTATTAAAGAAAATTCCTGGTCAAGCGTCAGCAGCCTTCGATGCGGAGGATAACCAAAAAGATGCCTATGCTCTACCATGACCGAAACTGGAATACTTAAAACGTCCACAGAGTAGATTATATCATTCCTGTTGCCGCTCTTAAAAAGGAAAAGCACATTCACAAGTTGTTCCAGTATATGTTTGGAGTGAAGTATATCCGCTGTTGTTTGTCCAGTATATTTCCATCGTGAGCAAGCAGCACAGACTGGTCCCACACCGCGCGGGAACAGGGAGGTGACGAGTGACTGACCAAAACGGGACACATTTGGACCAATCAGAAGACAAGCGCGACTTGATTCATAATTTCACACTGTTTTAAAAGACGCCAAGCACGGTCTTAGTCACCGGTTATTCTTGTAGCGATTGTTTTGATGACAGACTGATATTGTGTAATAGTGGATTCACATATTACAGTATGGGCTCATCACTTTTTTCTCTTACTCTGTCGCCCGTCTGCTTTTATGAATCACCATCCTCTGCATCCTGTCTCATACTAGGCAGCGTCATGTCCATGTCCAAACTGAATGCTGTCTTCTTTTGGGTCTTCTTCCCGGTCATTGGTGCCCAAATTCAGGACTTTATTTGGTCCGTGAGAGGGTGCTTCGGAGACTGACTCGGACACCAAAATTGACACAGAAAACGCTATTGCTTTTGGCTCTTGTCTGCTAATATGTGTCCAATGTGACCTTCAAAGTAAAAAAAAAGTGTTGCCTCTGCTTAAGGCCTTATCTAGCCTTATTATTACCACCTTACCTTATATTATCACAAGGTAAGGTTACATGACCCCTCTTCTGTATATGAGTCATTTCCAAATTTTGGCTTCTCAAACTTAAACCAAAATGAATACTGCAAGATCTGTCCCTCCCTCAGATGGACACTGCCCCAAGAGTCCAACACACGCAATCAGGAAAAAGGACACAGGAGATCATCTGAATATGGAGCAATATAACAATATAAGTGAAATGGAAACACCCATTAAAAAAAGAGGAGGGACAGATTTATGACAATGCTGCAGCTGCGGTTTGAAATGCCTGCCCCGAACCCAGGCATTCGGATCAGAGGAATTTTACACTTCAATAAACTTCAAAAAACATGGACGCTGACGCAATGAAGAACGCACTGGATTACATACATGTTTTAAGCAGGATTTTATCATGACGTTATCGCCGGACTGACTCCAAACCCACACATATTGAGATAATATCCGGGAGAGGCAGGAGATATGACAGTGGAGAGGTGTCATATCATAATCATAAGTGTCAGAGAGTCAAAGAAAGGTAGTAAAACATTTCCGCTGTCACCAAAGCACAAGCAAAGAATCATTTTTTTTTCAGAATAGCGCAGGATTAGTGGCTCTTGAACACTCATGAACACATGCAAGCGACCAAATACAAGCAGTAACGCGTTTCAACCGGATAAGGTGTGTAGAACGGACCTTAAAACTCCTCTAGAAATCTCCCTTTATTCACATGCATGTACATTTTACAACTTCGAAGTGGAGTGACAGTTCACCAACAAATTCCAGCACATCACTGCATTCTTCCTACATAATGCATTAATAATATTGCCCAGAGAACTCCCTATTTAAAAGGAGATTGGGACTTCCAAAAGAATTAAGAGAACGCTATGTTATTGTTTACACAACTTGTACCATTTGTCGTCGGGCAAACATTCTCTTGCACAAACATTGCAAAGTAAAACATGACATTGGCGCTACAGCTACGTCACTCCGATGCCCCCTGACCCCGCAGAGCTGTCTATCCATCCATCACCACGAAGAAACTACGGGAACAGCTGTCCGAGCGGTCCGTCGTCATGGAAACCCAGTGGCGTCAGGCTCCGAGTGTGAGCGGGAGCCGAGGCACCAGCTGTTCCCGCTCTGCTGCTGTCAAACAGGAGCCAGACGGAGCAGAGAGGAGATCTACACCGGTGCTGTTTTAACAAGGAATAAGTACTGGGAGGAATAAGCTCGCAGCCAAACAGATGAAGTGTCGGGGGGGGGGGGGGGGAAGACAATCTAACAAATGAGGGGAAATTACTTCAGATTTCTGGTATTAATATTATTTATGTCTGTTCTTGTCTTGAAATAAGATTGTCAATTAGTTTTTTTTTTCCTCAATAGTCTTTCATTTTGTTCTTCTTGTTTTCCTATTCTCAGATGTTTCATTTTGTTCCATGAACAGTCTTGTTTAAAGTTGAAAGTCTAAAGTCACTAAAATTCCAGATAGATTCTCTTAATTCAAGCCATTTAAAATAATTTATCTAATTTAAGATGGTTGTTTTTAGCAGTATAAACTACCTCTGAACACATTTGTCTGTACAAGTAAAATCTTTAGCACGATTGGGAGACACGGTGGCGCAGCATTTAGATCCCGTGCCCAGCACCAAGAAGGTCCCGGGTTCAATCCCCGGTCAGACAGGGCCTTTCTGTGTGGAGTTTGCGTATTCTCCAGTGTTTGCTCTGGTTTCCCCTACCATGAAAAAAAAAATACATGAAATTTCCCTCTTGGGCCAGGACACCCCTGGAAATGATATCAGCAAAAATTTAAAACTGTAACCTAAACCAAGATTTGTTTAGACTCCCCCTCCTGGAACCGCCACCTTCACATGGTGGAGGGGGTTGAGAGAATGATGCTGGGAGCTCTGTTGTCGGGGCTTCGTGCCCCTGGTCTCCCATGGCAAACAGGTCCTAGTTGACGGGTCAGACAAAGATCGGTTCAGAAGCCCCGAGAGACCAATAGGCCCGGTTAGAACCATGAGGACGTCCTTTTGTGGACCCACCACCTGTAGGGGGAGCCTTAAGGGGCTGGTGCAATGTGATTCCCACGACCTGGCAACGGAAAAGTGGAAGAGAATGGATGGATGGATGGATGGATAGTTTAGACTCATGCATTTTGTTCAAAAGCAGGATGTCTTTGTAAACATAGGGAAAAGTGTATAATCTGGCTGGCCGGGATGTTTTAACCAGAACAGAGTTAATGCTGTTAGCCTTTACCTACATACAAAATGTATTTGGTCAAAATCCAATAGAAAGTCTATGGGGAACTGACTTTTTTGCCCCACTGTATATATATAATAAGAATTGAGTGAAAACATTTTGCCTAGTTTTCCAATCCAAATCACATTTTAAAATAACAACATTAGAATACAAAACAAGCAAATCAACCAAACCAATATTTTCTGTATTGCCATTTCACTTTTCTAAAACTATTATAGTGACTTACCCCAGATATTATCCCATCAAATTAAATAACAACAGGCTCTCCCCAATACAAATAAATCTGAACTGAATGGAATCCATAATGAAGACTGAATGAAAACTACTACGCCTAGTTCCTGGTCAGCAGAGAGAATGGCTGTGTTCACTCAACTGTGCGCTCATCGATTACATGCCTGAGCCCGCTGCGTCCCCACGGGCCACCACCAGGGGTCAGTCACCAGCCTGGGCCTCAGCTGTTGGGTCCAAACATTTCACCAAAAACAGACACACTCTCCTCACTCAATTTCGCAATTTCCAAGGGACAGTAACAAAAAATATACATGTTCATCTAAGGTAATGTTGTTAAATGTCTCCTTTGGGGAACTTGTCTTGTGTGTTTCAAGTCCGACAACTTCGACACAATTTGTTGAATGTCTCTCCCTGCTCTTCACCCTCTTTTCACCCTGCACTGTCCAGTCACATAACAGCTAAGGGCCAAAGAGTCTGCTGGATTAACCCATCAGCATGTTTTGGATTGATGGTATAAATTGGATGATAAAATTGGGAGTACTAACTGATCGTCACCCAGATCAAGGAGAAATGCCAACACCCTTGAGACCTGTAGGAATCAAACTCAGGAACTTACAGACAGAATACCACTGTGCCATTGTGACCCCATCGTTTAAAAAGTGTTATAAAAGCGCTGAACAGATCAGTCACGGCATAGTCTAGGGCTGCACAATATCTCGCGAAATCAGCTCTGCCATCTTTCATCAGATTCACATATTATTTGCTAACACAGTCAAAAACAAAAACACATAGGGGCCTGATCTTGAGTTTCTAAATGCTGACTATAGACTAGACTTTTGCACCAACGGGGGTGGGGCGCTCTGTGAAATCTTGAGCTTCATACCTGGTGCAATAATGGGATGTTTCAACCAGACCTCATGCTGTGGCCTAAGTGCGCTGAACTGGTAGGCTACTAACGTGACATGAACAGATCTCCGATTGGCAAACGAGTGAGAGGACAGCCCTCACTATTAACATGCAGGCCATACGGATTAAATATTTCACAACATCATACCCCTATTGAAAAAGGTGATTTTGCCACTGTTAGCTCAATTTTAGCCGGTGTTAACATAATATTAGCATGTTGCTCACATTCATGGTTGTATTTTAGCTGCTTTTTTCCTCTAGTATTTGCCTTGGCACCTCTGAATAATTCTATATACCCCACCAAAAGGCAGCTTTTCTCTTATAAAACCTTTCAGGCCATTCTGTTGTTGCTTCAGTAAAGTGCTCATCTGTGGTAGACACGTGACAAGGCAAGTACATAGACAGAGGCGTGCCGGATACAAGCGTGCTGTTGAATCATGCCTTTTGTGGGCTGGACAGACTCCCATGGTGATGTTATGAGCAACAGTGGTTCCTTCCCAAGCTTTACCTCCTACAGACCATACTAGACTGGAATATTTTACTGTGGGTAGTGGTGGGGGCGCACATGCTGCTCACGTTTCTGTTGCGTGGAGTTTAATACTGGTGCTAGAGCAGGATGATATTCTCGAGACATGGACAGTATTTACCCCACAGTGGGTTGGATAGTGGTTTGTAGTTTGTCCGGCGACAGCTTAAAGGAACAGGCCACCGTTTTTCCATACTGAGATATGTTCTTACCTGAGCTAAGATGAGTTAATGCGTACCTGTCTGGTCTTTGTGTGTGCCCTCAGTCACGCAAAACGACCACAGATGTTGTTAGCATATGGCCTCTCCCAGTATATTCCTATAGCTCCAAATGTGGTGAAGCAAGAAACGACCAAGCCAAAAGCATTCGTCAAAGTCAGCACTGTTTGTAGCACACTACGCCTCAGCCGACCCCTTTTTTTTCTCTAAGCGACGCCCTCAGGCTACCAGCAAAAACACTGGCGCACCGTTGTTTGTACGCAAGATACCGACTTCATCTTGAGCAAGGCTGTTGTTGCGCCAGGCTGAAGATCAGGCCCATGGCAACTTAAAAATGCAGTTTTTGCAACATTTTCGCCTTGATTTGTCCTGTGGTTAAGTTTTTTGTGACACAATTTGATGATAACCACATTTTTGAACACTATTAACAGTATTATTGAGGTGGTTACAAAGAAGGAGCTCCTATAAGAAGTCAGTACTGTTTCTTTTAGACTCGCACGTTAGGCCGACTGTCCACACTGGCCAGAGGGGGATGATGAATCAGTGTCCCATCTCTCATTCTAAGTTGGCACCAAAAGTCAACAGGGACTAACAAGCCAGATGGGGTTAACCCAGCTTTAGGCTTGTCCAAACAAACAACGACAAACATAGAAATCCCAAAAGTAAAACGCGTGCGTTTGTCTGCACAGCAAGAGACTCTCTCGTTCTCTCCCTCTCTGTCACTTGTGTGGAGTTGTTAATTGCACGTCTATGAATACTCTGATGCCTTGAGGCGCACGGGGTAAACCTATTCTAGTCTCATCAGCTGATCACTGCTGGCACCTTCAGGAAACTTTAAAACTGGTTTCACATTGCATTATTTTATGCTACAGTTATTGCAACACAGTAAAATGTGGCCGATGAAACTTTGAACCACCTCCTACAAAAGTGTTAGACAACAATACATCAACTATGACCACGTACAGACATTATTTAACACTACACCAGTTCAAGCTTGATTTTACATTACACCATTGTATTCTGCTCTACTGCTAACTTTCCGATTGCAAAGCCAAATTAAAAAACTCCAGACCACTTGTGCTCCCTGTAAACATGATGCACATTGTTTTCTTTGCAGTAATTAGTGTGAAATAATGCCTGCTTCACCCTTTTCGCTGTACAGCCGCTGTGACTTTTCCCGTGACCTCGTAGTTTATGCAAATCCTCGGACCGGAGCAGGAGGTGTAAAACATATGGGGCTTTTTGTTGCAGCAGCTACGAGCAACGACAACAGATCAATAGTCCCAGCGAATACACAGGTACTAAATAAAGACCAACTTGTGAAGGAGAAACAGGAGGACAAATATAAAATCACCGCGGTACAGGGCTGACATATAAAATATAGCTTTTAATAGTGTCAGCGACATCTGAAAAGGACCGCGAGCCGGATGTGATATTGGGTTTTACAAAAGCAAACTGCTTAATAGATTGATTGATTGAAAATTAAATGATCCAGAAAGGGTGAGCAAATATTAACAGTACCAACTTTTCTAATGAGGTTTTCAGTACCAACTGTTTCATGTCTGTCTGTCGTGCTTGTTGTTGTGTGGTCTTTCCTGTCTCTATACATTAACCTGGGACTACAGATGAGTAAAAAATAGCCACTGTTGGGAACATATTCACATGTGGACTTTAGGGACTCATGTGAATTAATATGCACTGCCCCATCTTAAATAAATAAATAAATAAGCAATACGATTATAAATAAGTCTGCCTGTTGTCATGTTTTGAAATCGGGTACAGCTGAAAATGTATTGAAAAAGATTGGTGCCGCTAATTTCTTATTTTAACATAAATAATGAATGTCTATTATAAAATCGATCAATCAATCAAAGTTTATTTATATAGCACCTTACAACAACACAAGGAAGACCAAAGTGCTTCACAGAAACATAAAACAACTTAAAAACACGCACAAAGATCATTACAAACTAGAAGTAAATAAGTGTGTTGTAAGTATTAAAAGCTAGTTTGAAAAGATGAGTCTATAATCTGGACTGGCAGATCTGTGAGAACACGCAGACTAAGGGGCAGGCTAAAAATTATATCATGTATATAAATTTGTCGATACGTCCTTGATTTGAGAGTCTAATTCAAGAAATCTGTCCATGAGGCAATATATTTACACTTAGAGTTAAAAGGAAGGGAAGAACGTGGAAGAAAAAGGTGCACAAGTCACAGGTATGACCGCAGTCTGGAGAGGATTGTCAGCAAAAAGGCCATTCAAAAGTGTGGGGGACCTTCACCAGGAGTGACTGAGGCTGGAGTCAGTGCATCAAGAGCCGCCACACACAGACGGATCCTGGACATGGGCTTGGACCTGGTCTTCCAAAACACCTCAGCAGTGCCACAGGCTGAGAGCATCCATGCAACGCCGCATTAAGGCAGTAATTCAAGTAAAAGGGGTTCACAAGGCAACTCAATGCATTAAGTACTAAGTACATATCCATGATTACAGTTTTCACTTAGTTTAGTTGCTGTGATTCTCTTCTAATAAACTATACTATTTGGCGAGAAGCAACACATCCTCAACGCTGTCAATATTATTTGTGTTATTTTCCAGGACTAAGTTTACCTCTGCTTCAGTTATATAATACTGAAGAACCTACAGATTTTTGTTTTCAATTCAAAAATGAGAAATTTAAAGAAGAGAATATTATTCAGTTCCATTCTTGACGCAGACAGAAAAAAAAAGCGTATGTATATAATGATTCCTTTCTCTGAGCAAACAGCCTTGGATATACAAACAGATGTCTTCAGGCAGGAGCACCAAAGACAGCCAAGCCGGAAGTGAGCGTGGGCCACAGACCAGAAGCCGATACATCCTGAGACTGTCTATAAATAATTACACGTGTAAAGAGAAGGAAAAGAGGGAGAGGAGCAGACAATGTAACACTGACTTAAAACACACAGCCTCATCAGGGCAGAGGAGTGAGGGGGTGAAGGAGGAGGGAGAATAGAGTCACCACGTAATCACTGACATTAGTGCGCAAAACACAGTCGTCAAGTCATGTCTGAGTTAATTGTAGAAAAGGTCGTCGTGAGGACGGAGATAATTTGTATAAGCGTCTTTATATGTATGTCCACAATTCGAAACAACAACTGAGAGCTTTCATGAACACGCCTGAGTTGATGCTGGAGTCAAATCCTCATCACTTTCCTCCGAGCGATCACTAACACATTTAGAGATGTGTAATTATAGCATAGTGGAAATCAGAGGCATAGGATGGCACAACCTTGAACTCCAAAATCTCCTTAATATAGAAGGTGTAGTTACACATATGACCTGAGGTGGCAGTAGTGAGTTTAAAATGGCAAACTAGCATCTACTCCCTTTATAATATTGATAATTGATAATAACAATGCATCTGTCTTCTATAGCGCTTCTCTCAGTACTTGCACTGCTTTACATTGTATCATTCCTTTGTCCTATACATACATATCTGAGAGAGGCATGCCTACGAAACTGTGCCAACGTAGAATGAGGTGTGTTAAGTGTCTTCCCCAAGGACAAACAGTCTACCTTCCAGTTTTAGGATGACCACTTTCCCTTTAAATCTTAACCTGAAATACGACCATGTTAGTCCAGTGCTCCGGTCTCTGCACTGGCTTTCTGTCGCTCAGAGAATAGGATTTAAAAAAAATCTGCTTGTGAACAAGTCTTTTCATGGTTTAGCACCAAAGTACATCTCTGACATGCTAGAGCCTTATGAAGCATCTCCTGGTGGTTCCCAGAGTCAGGACTAAACACGGTGAGGCTGCGTTTCAGTCTCAGACAGCTAAAATCTGGAACAGTCTTCATGAGGATGTGAGACGGGCCTCAACTCTGACGATGTTCAAATCCAGGCTGAAAACAGTTCTCTTTGCCCGTGCATATGATGTTTTCCTCTGGTTTTGACTTGACTCAGATCTTCATCTTGGATCTTGGAGAACCCAAACACATAGAAAACATCCAAACCCAGTATCTTCTTGCTGTGGTTTAATTGGGACATGTTAGAAATAGCTGTTCAGGAGGAAGTAAAGCCATGGACGATCCTGTTGCATTTCTTTAGAAGCAGTGAGATCATCATATCATAGCAGGAGTGAACTGTGAGTGAAAATGGCTTGGTCTCGCACTAAAGCTAAATACAGCTCTAAGAAGTGATGCATATCTGTTTCCGTCAGCCATGTTGTTTCTATCCGCGGCCGTGTTGTGAAATTCCTCCTCACTCAAAAGGCTCTAAAGCGGTCCCACACCGCAGACACAGATAACGCCCGCTGCAGATGGGCCTGTGTGTCTTCTATAGGCGGCCGCACTTTCTCAAACAATCTGCTCAATCCTTTGCGCTGAGAAGGGACTGGGATCACAGCTGTCAGAGTCTCAAAGATCCACTGTTGATGATAGACAGCGATGTGGCTCAGCGGGCATAGTCCTGTAGGCCATTTCTTTGTGTTGCATAATGGCTTTGCAAAGGACTGAAAAAACACCTCCGCCAGTGGCTACTACACTTGAAAACAACAAGTGCAACTTACCATTGAACACTGTACACTGGAGTTGCATTATATTAGTTTAAAATGGAGATGGGAGCATCAAAATGGCCTCACAGCAAATAAGGATGAGTATTTGTAACGGGTCGAGGCTCTCTCAAAACTCCCGGAACATTTTAAACTAGACTTACAACTTCTCTCGCTTCGGACTGACAGTGTTTAGTGCTCTTACAGGAGTCCGTGCCGTTTCTAAGTTCCCAGTGCAGTTTTCTTCAGTTATTTCGCATTTCTTCATACCGCTATGTTTGCTTTAAAGGGACTATACAGAGTTTAAAAATGTTAAAACCATGTATTATCCTCCCCCTACATGTTCCAACAATGTTCTAATGTGGAGAATGAGCCCAGACCTGTTCACCACAACTGCCTCTAAAATCCTGCACTGTCTCAAAAAGGTGTTACTTCGGGTCCAAATTGCCGTCATGCACGAGCTTAATATTGAAGGTACAGTTACATGTATGTCCTGAGGTGGCAGTAGTGAGTATGAAATGGCTAACTTACATCTAGCCCCTTTAAACAGAAGGGCCAAACATTTCTCTAATTGATTAATCTGCTTCTCAGTCACGACCAGTGTTGGAGGGAATGCATTACAAAAGTGACAAGTTACAGAAAAATATTACTTTTTCCAGTAACTGAGGATTATAACATATTACTTATTATCATTAATTATCACTCATTAAAACAAAATATAAGAAAATGGGGGGAAGCACTTTAGCTTGGTGGCATTATTACTATTTTCAGTTTATATTTTGTCAAAAGTAACTCAAAAGTAGTGCTACAGTTACATTTTTGAAACAGTAATATGCAATACAAACATACTACATTTTTATTTGACTACTTATACACAATATATTACAATTTGAAAGTGACTTGCCCAACACTGGTCATAGCAAACAGAACTCACATAACCTCATATTATACATCTGGGTGGAGGAAAAGCACGAAGTCAGTCGGGCCAGGCTAAGTAAACCATCTATTGTAAAAGCAATGTTATTGTAAATCAATATTCAAATCACTGAACAATCGGTGAATTACATGACTCTGTAATGACACCGCTTCATAACAAACAACACATTACTGGCCACATGAACAATGACGTGTGCCCCTTTATCGCCATACTGCCCCACTATCAAGAGTCACTGTTCCTTATCAGCCTGAGCTTATACCACAGCAGATCCAGTGATGCTTCCATGATCTTTTTTATTGATGTTTCGAGATTTTTACCCATGATGCAAAGCGCCTTTCTGGCCTCGCTTTCTCAAATGCAACAAATCTTCTCTCTCAGCAGCATTTATAGCTTTTTTTTTTTTCATCCACACTCCATTGCGATACGTTATTCTCCATGGCTTTATCACTGGCAGCATCTTTTTCTCCTCGTCCTAAAACAGTGCGACATAAACACAGTAATCGCGCTCAGAGCCCCTGGCCTCGTGTAGCCTGTTGTGTTTAAGCCGTGACTTGAGATGCAGGAGTAATTATACAGGCAACCTCTAATCCCCGGCAGCCCACGCCTCTCCGCTCTCTCCCCTTCTCTACAAAGGCCTGTACTGTAGTTCCTTTTTATACTTTGGAAATAAAGCGCTGTGTGTCGGCGAATTTGCATCTTACAGGATAATGGGGGGGAATAATATGTCGAACAGGCCATTCTCAGTGCCATCCCGTAAGAAGTAAATGTTTGGAATAAGACACAGAAGGCTTTTCGTGTGGGCAGTCTTATGTACCATGTGATCGCTTTAATTTGATTTCAATACTTATGTAGATTGTAATTGTTTTAATTGAATGTTCATATGCATTAGAATTGTTTAATGAGGGATATTGGTATATTGTATTATCTTTATCCTTACAAAGCAGGATAGGAGTGACGGCATCAGTGTCCAGATAAAATTCAAAAAGGTGCTCTTGAGGACAAAACCCGTGAAAAATGAAACTGAGGGAAAAATAGGGAATGTCCGAGGCACTCTGATGATGTAGAAAATAGTCCTTTATTTAATGAATGAGAGACGCCAAAATAACATGTTTATTCTTATCTTAGAAAATGCACTATTGATACAAAACAGCTTAAAGGGACTATACAAAGTTTAAAAATGTTAAAATTATTCGTCCTAATATGTAATTAGCTCAGACCTATTCACCACCACTGCCTCTAAAATCTAAAATTTACTCAGAAAGGTGTTCATTCGGGTCCGAAGTGCCGTCATGCACAAGCTTAATATAGAATCTGCAGTTACGCGAAAGACCTGAGGTGGCAGTAGTGAGAATAACAATGACCAACTTGCATACTTTAAACAAACTTATTTTTCACTCTAGAAAACAAAAAAAAATCATTTTTTTAATTTGGTTGTCGTGGCCTATGGTGAGTGTTTTTACTTTGTGGTGAAAGGATTAAAGCGTATATGACGCTTTTGAAAATATGACTTATTTAGATGGATAAAATGGAAGTAATAATCATTTTATTTCAGTGAAGCAGCAATTTTAACGAAGTTGGGCAGAAAAGGTTGTTGTAGTTGTATTTTTAAGCTACTGACAGGAAGTGACATAGCTAAAGGTAAAGTTCATAGCAGTTTGACATGGTTGCACGGCAACAGTTTAACCTGATACCTGCCGTATCAGGTATCAGGTTAGGGGTTAGGGGTTAGGGTTATGGCTAGGGTTAGTTAATATAATCAGGATATGACTAGGGTTAAGTACGGCAAATGTAAGTTGTGTTTCACTCACACAGATCTCACACATATTTTTAGAAACTAGAAGGTCTTGGCTTTCTATTAGGTATCACACTGGCAAATAGGCTGTAAGCTCTCCAGTCAATACACTTTGAGATTTGGATGTAAAAAAAAAAGTTAACCCTAATACTAACCCTTACCCTAAGGTAGTAGTTAAGTGGTTAAAATGTTTGCCTCTATCTATGTCACTTCCTGTCAGTGTCCAATAAGGAAGTGAAACTGTAAACATAATAAAAATTGTGTATTGTCTATGTTTTAGAAAAAAAATGTGTCTAATGTGTCTAATGCTTAGCTCAAGATCGAGAGGGTAGGAAAGCATTTCCTGGATACGTCAGGAGGAGCTTTTTCTGTCGCCGCGATGCTAAGAATAGCTACTTGAAGATCAAAAGATTACTCAAAGGGGCGCGAGTGGGTTCACGCACAACTCCGGGTATGTTTTCGATGAGAGCACAATGTTGCAAATGTATAGAAAGAAAAACATTTAAACAACCAGCCCAGAGAAACTTTGAGAGCAGTAATTGATGTAAAGAGGACAATGTTAATGATCTACTGCCTTCACTTTCCCCCGACCACAAACAGACTCAGAGCCACAGAAGGAGCACAGACACTGGTCTTGGTCAGAACAAGATTGTCTCCTCATCAAACTTTAAACAGGGAAGGTCTGAGAGCATTACAGACTGAAGACCCATTTAGCTTATTCAATGTTGATGTATTCCTGTATCAATTATCTGTAGCGCTATCAAGAATTTTCCTAATGTTGTACCTCTACTCATGTTTTATTAAAGACTATGTCCGAAATCTTGCAATATTTATCTCAACAACACCACCAAATCTGAAAATGAGCTCATTACAGGACAAAGCTGTGATGCCTTGACCTGAGCGGGCGTGAGAGAGGCCGCAGATGCTCCGCTCCGAGCCCTGCCCACTTTGATACAGTGGCTAAAAATTAACCGCATCTCAAATTGGCACAGCTGTATCAACACATCAAATCACACCAGAAAAAAATAGACACAGCGTTCATACTCAGGCACGTAAGTCAATAGCCTTCTTGTAAAAATGTTCATATGATATTTCACCACTGTATTCCCCGGCTTTGTACTGCAACAAAGTGCTGTGTTCTTACTATTAGTGTGGTTAAATAAAGGAAAGTCAGTAACTAGGAGTCTGTTATGCAGTATACAACATTACAAAGAGCCTGTAGTTTAAAATGGGGGTGTTGGGCAGCTGAAAATCCCATGGTGGTAACTATAGTAACTGTCGAACTGTAGATCTTTCGTCTGTCTTTGGCTAATATCTCTTACCGGGAGAAGCAACATGACACAAAAACTGTCTTAAAGCAGTACTAAGTAACTTGTTTACCTTAATAAATCCTTTCGTAGTTCCTCTGGGGATAATACAAGTGTTAATGGGGTGATCGGGGGGTCTTTCATCTCCCCCTGGTGTCTCTGGCCAGAAAACCATGCTTGCAATTTTGCCTGCACCAGGTCAGAGGTTCCAATACACACTAATGGAATCACGAAGAAGAAGCTAACAGGCTAACGGGCAAAGCAAACTGCGGGCTAGCGCCACTTAAACAGCCAAGCTTGAGTGAAAAATTATCTTCATTGTGAAATTGGATGTACAATATCCCTCTCTCCCTTTGTCTTTTCTGTCAGCGTAGTATTTACACGGACAATTAATGAGTAGAAAACCGTAACATGCTACAACACCAGCTGTGGCGCTCATGGCCTCGAGGGGCTTGAGTTACTTTGTACTGCTTCAAAGTATCAACTAAGGTACAATTATTTTCCCCTAAAGGTGTCCAAAAGTGGTGACAATATTCAGAAACATGACCGTGATATTGGTCAGTAGAAAGGTCTTTCTGCCATGAAAACAATATGGAGGGTTTGTGAATACAATCACTACCAAATACAGATGAGGTACAATTTTGTTTTTGAAAATTTCTCATAAAAACTGCATCTCTCCTATAGAGTTGTATTGGCCCCTGCCCTCAGGTTGCCCTGAGTCACTAGTTGACAAATTTTCCCGCCAATGGCAACTGGAACGGTAAAATCTACAATCACAAATACACTCTCTGGTGGGAATGGTGAGAGTACCATGACAGATTAAAAACCCAAACCACAAAATAGATGTGCTAAGGAGCGGTAACCATTTTGCCAATGTGCCACTGTCCACCCCTAATGATACATTTTTATTCATTTCTGCCATTGCTGTAGTACCTCCACATATGGGCGGCAAAACAAGCTAGTTTTCCTTTAGAAAGCATTGCACTTTCCACACGTTCTAAACAACTGTAAAGCCTGGTTTCTGATTATTATTTTTACTTTCTACATCTAGATATTGCTTCTGTGATAAAACACTGGGTTTGTTACAATTAAAGAAACCAGGCTGGTTTTCGTAAGATACATTTTAGAAATCTCCGGACTTTGATTGACAGGCCGTTAGCATTAGCGCTAACGACATGGGCACGGCTACGACTGAACTATGCACCCCGTGAGGGCCGAGTCTACAGTGAAGAGCCCACCCTTTTACCCGTTTTAGGAACATGCTCCATCAGAGCAGGGTAGGAGGAGTCTGTAAATCCGCTAGAATCCCTTTCGAACATGGTCATTATTGTAAACGGGGAGGAGTGAGCAGAAGCTGTCTTTTAATTCTACAGTCTATGGTCCAGGAATGTTCCACAGTAACAAAAGTTAAACATATAATGAAACAGCTACTTTTAATTAAGTCAAATGAAACTAACAATGTGAGCACATTCCAAATAAATGTTCACATGTACAGTATAAAGCGCTTTTCTAGCTTCCTTAGGCACTCACAGCGCTTTACATCAAGGAGCCACTCACCCATTCACACTCTCGTTCAGACACCAATGTCAGACACTGGAGGCAAGGTGGGTGAAGTGTCTTGAAAAGCACACATACAAACCAAAAACAATAAATCAACACCCTTATTGCGCTATTGCTATGGCTCACAGACATATCAGGAAGAATATCAATTTCTATATGGGCCTCCCTGTACAATGTATATTGCATAATGAGCTGGCCTGAAGAGTGGGCAAACTTGCAGCAGGTTAACAAGAAAAAACACGTTCGAGAGCATCAACAGCAGCCAGTGGAGTGAATATTTTAAATATTTCAGGAAGTGCTTCCAAGTGAGCTATTTTCAGAGCTTATCCATAATTCAACATTAGCATTTTTCTCTCAGAAACCTTGAAACCTGAAGTCCGCCCAAGAAAGCGTAAGTGTTGCTACAGAGAAAGCACCGATTATGCGTTTTTACTGTCTGTTTTTTAATCGCTCATAAAGAAATACAGTGCATGACTTGGAGAGAACTTTATTCATATCCACTTCCTTTCTAAATGACAAAGAAGTTCTTTGACTGATCGAAATGTTTCACCATAAGTTATTCAGAAAAAAATCATAAGTTCACAAGCAATAATATTTGGGGGTTACATTAGGGGATCTAGATATTTATTGTTGATGGATGAAGTGTAAATATATTAATTATCAAAGCATTTTCACTTAATGGTAAGGCAGTAGACCTGTCGTCCTATGACCGAATCCCAGCTCCTGCAGGTGCTCGCTGTCACTGTGTCCTTGGGCAAGACACTTCACCCACCTTGCCTTTAGTGTGAGTGTATATTGGCGTATGAATGAGAGAGTGAATGGATAAGTGGTTCCTTGATGTAAAGTATTTTGAGTGCCTAATGTAGGTGGAAAAGATCTTTATAAATAGAGACCATTTACGATTTACAATAATGGCAATGGGTGGAAGTGGCTCAGTGGGCACGAGTTATTCCTTCAATGCAATGGCCGGTGGTTCAATCCAAGCCCTGGCCAGTGGCACAGTGATACAGGTTAGTGCTCGTGCTTCACAGCGAGAAGGTCCCGGGTTCGATCCCTGGTCTTTCTGTGCGGAGATTGCATGTTCTCCACATGTCTCCAAAGGTTTCCTCCAGGTACTCCAGTTTCCCCTACCAGTAAAACATATACAATAGGCCAGAATTAATGTAGTATGTGAGTGAGTGGTTGGTGGTGGTCGAAGAGACTGATGCCACAGACTGGTAGCCTTGCTTCTGTCAGTCTACCCCAAGAGCAACTGTGGCTACAAATGTGGCTTGCTATCACCAAGCATGGAGTGAATGAATAATGACTACAGTGTGTCACTTTGAGAAACTTGGTAATACAGACTTGTAAAGCAAATTTGTAAGCCATTATTATTATTGCTATTGTTGCTTTCTAGACACTTCACCTGCAAAAACTACAATGACTATGTATACTGTTGTAAGAGTCAGTGTGAATGTGGAGCATGCAATAGCCAATGAAGCATAGTGTGGGTACATATGTCCCTATACTGTAGTTGAAGTCATTACTTGCTAAACAAGTTCAACAATACTTTCAATAAATACACACTGTGGCCAAACAGTAAAGCACCTTGACCTTCCACCTGAATACCCTTAGTGGAATCAGACAGCAGTGCCCCGTGGATGCCCCTGTAGCTGCAGCCCGGGGGAGCCCTGCTACTCGGAGATTACTGAGAACCCCTCACTCTTATCACTCTAATCCTAAACCCTTAAATCCCCCACGTGCCCTTCTGTGGCCCCATCCACAATGTCCTGCCCCATCTGCCATTATATAGACTGTATAATGGAACTCATAGGCTGAGACAAACATTTAAAACTCTAATTTAGCAATAATTGAAGATGAAGGAAAGAAGAAAAGAAAAGAATGCACAATAATCACGTTATTGCAATGAATGTTATGTATTAAGAAACACAATTTGCTTTAATCCTGTTATTGTTTGGTTATACACTACTGTGTCTATTATATGTCATTATTATTTATTTGTATTGTATTTTTATTTTATTTTGTGAAGGACCTTGTGAGCTAATCTCCGTGGCAGGTGGACATCAAATACATGTTACTTGTATGGAGAAATGTAATTTTTTATATGAAAAACAAGTTGATATTTGCACATATTCAACCTTGTAGTGACCCAGTGGTCGTATGAGTGGTCAGCATAGCGCCTTTACTTTCAAGCACGGTGGTCTCTATAATGCTTCAGGATTAATTGTTTTGTAGTTTTTCTGGTGAGAGTAATGTCAGCAGTGAAAACCTTACAAACAAGTGATCCTGGAGCATTATAGAGAGCTCTGTGATGGAAAGTAAAGGCGCCATACTGACCACTCATACAGCCGCTGGGTCAATACAGGGTCAAATACATACAAGTATCAACTTTTTTTTCACATAACAAGTTGCATAGTGCACCTTGAAGAATGTTCGTAAAGGTTATCACACATTCCAAACACTGTTCACCTTCTTCCGTCCTCATTTGCCTCCTTTTGGCCACAAATCACTGCACTGTTTCTCTCTGGACGGCCTGAAAACGAATTGGTATCCGGAAAATGATTTTCTCTTGACGCCTGCAGTCCTATGCAAACTAATAGGAGTGGAGGGACGGGCACTAGCCAACATTGTCCTGAAACTATTTTCCATTTTAAGATCTCATATCATTGATTTACTATTCTGGAATGCACCAGGAATCATGATAGAAAAATCAAGATAAAAACCCACCACATCCTGGCGCTCTGTGGTTCCTGTCAGTGTTATACAATACAGAATATAGCTGGGAGCACTACTGTACTTGAAGACCGGGCTAAAAATAACTGCAGTCTACAACTTTGTGTTTACTTCAAGTGCTTCCATTAAACCCACCCACCACCAGCACCAGCCTCCGGGCCCTGCATCTACATCCCATCCACTGTCTGTGAACGTCTGCCCCCTCCCCGCTGACTTGCATCAATATTTTACACAGCATTTCTTTATTTACATTTTGGAAAACCTCAAAAGCTCCAGAGAGCAGCGGCGACCAGGAAAATGTTCGGCAGCGTTTTCATCAAACATTTTGCTGACTGAAACTTTACATAAACTCACTTTGTAATGCCTCCTGTTAGCATTGACAAAGCCTCCGTCATCATTTTTAGTCATTTATTGGAGAGGTGGTCAGTAATGAAGGTTATATGCAAGTACTTTTTAAAGGAACAGGCCACCATTTTTACATACTGAGATATGTTCTTACCTGAGCTTAAACGAGTTGATATGTACCTGTCTGGTCATTGTGCGTGCCCTCAGTCACGCAAAACGCCTAAAGATGTTGTTAGCATTTGGCTTCTCCCAATGTATTCATATCCACGCTCTTCCACAGGCACGCACAAAGACCAGACAGGTATGTATCAACTCGTCTAAGCTCAGGTAAGAACATATCTCAGTATGGAAGAACTGTGTGCCCTCAGTCACGCAAAACGCCTAAAGATGTTGTTAGCATTTGGCCTCTCCCAATATATTCCTACAGCTCCAAACGGGGTGAAGTTAGATGTGACCAAGCTCTTCCACGGGCACGCACGAAGACCAGACTGGTACGTGTCAACTCGTCTAAGCTCAGGCAAGAACATATCACAGTGTGGAAAAACAGTGGCCTGTTCCTTTAAGATTTGTAGTTTATTTCATTAGTACTTTTACTCCACTTCAAGATAAGATTTTCTTCGGTACTACATCTCTAAAAAGTAAATCGGCAGCATATTCCAGCCCAAAAGCCTTGTGATACAGATGTCAAGGAAACTAATTCAAGACAAGGAACAAGGCACAAGCCTCATGTCGCACAGTATTTTTTCTCTTATTGAAGTATTTAACAATTACAGAACAATTATGATCACAGTAACCCTTTAATGGAGAAACTTTGACTTGTATTGGAGAAATATTTGACCAGTAAGTCATGAAATCACTTTGACCACCTTCATTAGCACAAAAACAATGACCCATGGATATGCTTTAACCATAAGACAGCTAGGTTAAAGAAGACTGGAATATTTTCTGCTATGTGTATGAGTGTGGTGCACGTGCTGGTGTTTTGATCACGTTTCTGCAGTTTAACCCACGTTCTCTACTACTGGCGAAAGCTGGACCATCAATATATTCAGGAGATGGACAGTGTTTAACTCACAGTGAGATAAATAGTTTAGAGATTGTCCTGCAAGCGCTTAATAAGATGCACAAGGCTGCATGCGATGTTAATGTAAAGAAGAGGAGAGCATTGTTTGTAGAAAACCCTTTTTTTCTCTAAGCGACTCCCTCAGGCTACCGGTGAAAGGTCTTGTATGCAAGATGGGCCCAGCACCTTTTTAGTAAACGTTTTGGAAATGCTGGATTCAAGATCAATGAAGGATTCACAAATGCTTATAGATCTTGATGCATCTACTTGAGCTTCCTTTCTTTCTTTTCAAGACCATAAGCGCAGGAAAAAGTCCCCAACATTTCCAAACTTAAGTAAAACTACACCAAAACTAAAGCATTCAAAATATGACAACAACTGAACTAAAATTTGTATTGATAAAGCATAGCCCAGATGAGTTTTCTTGACATTGCATCCACTTGCTCAGCTGTCCTGTGCTACCTGTCTCTGGATTAGGAAGTCAATCAAGGCTTAGTTTATCAATGGGGGAGAGTCCATAATGTATTAGCCATAGACAGTGTTCGTTAGTGCCGTGAATCATTAAGTAAAGGATCAGGTATTGACTTCTTGTGGACTGACCAGAAGCCACTTTGACAAAGGTGTCTTACTTTAGGTCAGAGAGACGTCTTAGCACTGCAAATTGACCTGGGGGAAGATCACATCACTGACAAGAAAATGTTCAAATTTATATTCAATGATCCAAAAGAATTGCAACTTTTCTTTTTTTCCCCCCCAAGTCACAAGATCCCCTTTGTCCGCTTCTTTTTGTGGTTCTCTGAATTGTCAAAATCATAGTATAATAATTCATATAATAACTCTTGGCCCTTAACTGAGAGCGGCCATCATCCCATAGAGGACAATGTATTTGCAGTCAGGGAGGGTAAGTCCTGCTTTGGTGTTAAACCCATACTAGATAGATACAGCCCATATCAACTCGATCTTATCTCCAGCAGCTGCTCGGGTCCCAGGTTTCAGATTGGACAGTGCTGACCAGAAGAAAACACAACACACAGGAGCTACAGCATGTTTTATAGGAGGGAACTTTCACAGCTGCTGTAGGTCAGACGGTTCACATGTCTGCCATTACTCTTTCAGACATTAAATACATGTGGACTCGCACATTTTCCAGAGCTCTCCGGTTTCCCAAAGAAAAATAACGATATGGCAGTTGATGTGTCGTTCATCGTAGCGACTATAAGGAGTTCTCTGTTGCTGTGGTACGGGGTGTCCCAACTTTGCAATGTGTTTATGGAGGGTCACAGACGGTGCTATCATGGTAGTCACCTTCATTTACAGCTGGAACCGAAACGCAACTCTGTTTCACATTGAGGTATTGAGGCTGTGATCGTGTAGCATTATCACACATGCTGCTAAAAGTACAATTTCTGACAACTCACGAAGAAGCTTGAGGCCTAGAAAAATTGCATTTTGGCGCCCTAGCTGACAATATAAGACGTGTTTTGCGATAATGTTCAAAGCTATCTTCTATTTAACTAAAAACTGTTACATTTCCTTCGTTATAAGTTTTGAAGAGGAGTGTGTTGAAATGTTCCTCAATGGCACAGTAACTTAAACTTTTTTATTGGTGTACCCTCAAAATAAAAGTCTTTACCGTGAGCAGTCCCGCCTCTCCTTTGTAACTTTGCCGGGAGCGGCACATCGCCAGCTCACCTCCATGGAGATGTTGCTCCTTTACTTTACATTAGCCTATAACATTAGAATTCAATGATAAAAATGACATTGTCTGTGTGTGGCTGAAAGCAAAAAGCAGATTTTGCATTGCTGCCGTGCTTATTTGTCAGCGTTTTGCTTCATAATTTGGATTTGCGGTGCGGTAACAATCTATTGTCAACGCGCTTTGACTAAGCTGCAGCATGTCTTAAAACTGTTTCTACCACCATATTAGGAATAAGTACGAGTAGAAAGTGTTTTGAGGCGTGCTCTCCCTGGATGCCTTCAACAAATCCTCTCTCCTACAGCCCACAATGCACCGAGACAGTATCTGGACGCCTATACAATCGCTACAACTACTGCTCTGACTCTCGCCATCTCCTCTCAGCATCTTGCATAATAATCCTCCACAATGCTCCGTAGTAAACATGTCAGATGCTAGCGCTGCTCTCCGACTGCTATCCGCGATTTGCATAATCCCCTATAAAACCCCATTCCTCTCATTGTGTCCGGGCAGTCCGCACGCTAGGCCCATCAATGATTAGCCCGATGATGAAGCCATTATTGAGTGAACCTGGGCTGAGCTTTGCATGGAACATTAAATACATCACTTCCCCCCCAGAGGCCAAGCGCTCGCCCCGGCTCTCCCTCCAGCCACAGCCAGGAAATCCAAACAGCCATTAGCACCGACGCGCGGCTACAATGGAGGGATGTTGGGCCTATACAATATAATATGCTTTAAGTGCATGAAACACAGCCCCTTTGTGCCAGTGTGTGTGGGAGCTTCAGCTGATGCTACAATGCCAAAAGATCAATGCATGTGCAGGTTACTATTCCAGGCCGACTCCAGGTCTAACATGTGCTTCTGGATAACTTGAAAAACACAATATGTGGCTACAAAGTCTGTGCCACAAACCCGAACAAATGATGATAGATACTGTAGATATAATTCAACACAAAGGTCTGTTTTAGACTCTTTTTTTGACCCAGTTTGGCCCTGGTTTTGATCTTGATCTCGACCTGGCTGGTACTTAGGCCTGTGACAATAACAAAATCTGAACTTCAATTTATTGAGGAGGATATTATTGAAGACCATATAATGCCACAGAAACAAACTCTAAAGCTTAAAAATGACAGTTAAGCTCTGTTCGACAAGCACTTAATCTTAAAATACCCCACGATGAACATGAAATACAATGTGGCACAACTTACTTTGGGTAAATCATAGAGTATTAGTAATAAAAAGAAATGCAAATACATGTACTGGCGATAAACACTGAGCCCAGAATTGCACTGTTTATGTCATTTTTGAACGATGGATGTAAAGTCTGAGAACCACTGGCCTAGATAATTTGCCATGACAACCCCAGAAGGTAAAAAAGCACAAATTCACGACCCTGTAATTTATTTCCCACTGCTCACTATCTTTACATGGCCGTCTCAGCAGTTTACGTGCCTAGCTGTACACTCAATTTCAAAACAATTAACCTGGACCTATATTTGGCTACCTATTGCTCACGTCTTTTGCGTCATTGTCTCAGGGTAAAGTCGTCCTGCGAACACACACGTGCACATATGCCAGATGTTATAGCTGCAGGGCTGAGGAAAATATAACTAGGTTCCACAAAGATCAAGTACAATAGACTCCTGCAACTGTCTCCACTGAGCTCGGGGAAGTTGATTACGCCAAAATAGCCAATTGACATTTCATGCATTGCACCATATGGTCATCTTTACAGACTTTCTGGCAAGACTTGAAATGTCAGGCTCACTGCACTGCACATCTGTCTTTAGCTTCACCCCCACCATATGCCGGGCCTATCACAGCAGCGTCCTATTCCTGATGGCATCCCCCTGATCGCATGCTGTTTTCGGATACACCTGCCAAAATGCCATCTTTACGCACAGAGAGGCTACAGTAAAAAGCTACATCCGTTTTTTTTTTCCTCCTGAGCACCAGCTTCAGGCCTGCTAAGATTTCCAACCACACCCCGTCTCCTCCACAGCTCGGAGGGACTGTGCTCCGCCACCGCCGCCTCTCGGCCTGTAACAGCCCGCTCAGTGGCGCTCATCAGGGGTCTGCGTGGACCATAATGTCATTGGAGCCATTACTGCCCAAAACCATCGCGCGCACCACCACCACCAGCAGCCCCCACCACACATACACACACGCGCGCGCACACACGAGGGGGAGCACGAACATGTCCAACGGGCTACTCCACCCTGCAGCTCTGGCTTTGGCTGCTAAAATGAACAGCGGGGTTGATAGTAAGTAAGTGTAAAAACGATACGATTCATTTCGATAGCTTCGCCCGCGCTGTCACATCCCGTACCCGAAGCCCCCCCGTCCGCTGCACCTGTAACACGCCTGACCCTGTTTCGGGTCATCTCACCGGCGCTGACAGGAATTCGTCTTCATTTATTGATCGATAGCATCAGCATCAAAGCCAATAGTGTTGCAGATAAATCATTACAAGCGCACAGCTAGCGTGTATGTCCCTATTGGATGGCTGCATCTCAGCGCCTTTTAAGACCTGTCGCTCGCTGATGGCAGAGCAGAGGAAATGATGCTGATGCTGATGGGTGTGAGAAGTGTGGCTCACTACAAAAGGCATTAGCTACTGTAGGTTGTAGCCTAATTGGCAGCTCGCTGTAACAGACTTGGATCAATGAAGTTAACGGGGAAACAGACGGCGCTTACTTCAGCATGGCTTGTTCTTTCTCCTCCTCCTCCTTCTGTCGAGCCATCACACCCATAATGATCTTCCTCTCCTCCTCGGTGAGGTGGCTGAGGTCCGGCAAATCCGGCATGGATGGCGGCGCGGTGGGTGGGCGAGGGCCGCCTTGGGGCCCCACCGAGGCGGACATCTTCTCCACCACGACCCCTCCTCCACCACCACCACCACCTTCACCGGCTCCCCTTCGGCGTGTCGTTTCGGCTGACAGGATCCCCGGAGCGTTACCAGCCACGCCTCACGACATCTCGGCCGGATAGCGCTGGTCGCTCGTGGCAGCAGGCGCCCGCGGTTGTGCTTGTGTTCCTCCCTCGGTTGTTCTCTGGCGGTGTCGGTCCCCCCCACCCCCCGCTGGCCCTCCTCTCCCCTCCACTGCCGGGTTCAATCATGGGGAGCCCATGCCGTAGATTCGTGATGAAGGGGCCCCCAATTTTGGTCGGCTGTGAGCGCTGCCACCCTCCGCGTCGGACGGACTTCGCTGTGGATGGATGTGGGGCGGCAAGGCGATAGGCGGAGCCCGCTGCTCGCTTCCTCTCTCTCTCCGCGCTCAGTCAATGGGAGCGCGGCACTCTCACTCTCCTCCTTTTTGTGCGGAGGCGAGCTTACTCATTTGAGAATGGGGTCCTCACATCAGCCTCACATGCGTTTAACCCCGAGCGCACTCACGTTGAGCTCACTCACACACCTGGCGCACCGAGTCCTTAAGACGCACTGGACACTTTGCTACAAATGATGCTGGTTTGTGTATGACTTTTGAATCAATGATAAAGCAAGAATTTTGAAGTAGCCTATCAGCCTATTAGGATATCTGATCTGCGTGTAAGCCACAGGTCTAGGTTTGTGTTAGTCGCTTTATGTTGTTCAGCACCATGGACAGCAGCAGCAGTCACATGTTGAGATTGTTGTTTGATGGCAACACACAAAATAGTAGATAGCATGAAATGGTTTCCACACGTGGTAAATAGGTCTGTTTTCTGCTTTTATTCTTTTTACTTTATCATCATTCAGTTTCAAATTTTGTCGGCTAAAGTTTGACACATGCCAGCGTTGAATCAACTCAACAACTCGTGTTTACTTTGGGGGGTAGATGTCCTGTTTTCAGTCTCCTTGAAGTTCTGAAACACTCACAAAACCAGCCCTGTCTGTGTTCTCATTTTTTTTTTAGGAATAGGATCCATTTTTTTTTTTTTTTTTTACCATCTTATCGTCGTTTATGGGGCCGACCTGAACCCGTTTTTTTTTTGGAGGGAGGCATAGTTTTAGAGTGCGGAGTGAGTCATCGCGGCAGAGGTCGGTGCGTGCTCAAACGGAGTGTCCAATAATAGCCTCAGTCGGAGTTACTACCGCCTCGCTTCGTTAACATGCAGGACCAGACTCCCGGGCTACACCGAGCTGGCACCGGGTTCCTCCTGGTGACGTCATTGCTGCGCAGTGGCGGAAAGGAACCGGCAGAGGGCGATAAACTCATGAAGAAAATCCTCTTTTTTTTTTTTTTAGAGGACATCAACTTACAAATACATAGTCAGGAGTCCCCGGTCTATCAAAAACAGCAGAGAGCGAACATGCTTTGAAGACACGCATTATTACTAAGAAGGAAAGTTAAGGAAATGTCTTGAGATTATATTATAACTATAACTATGACATAAATGACGCCTAAAAGTGTCTACAGAAAATGCCACTGGGGAGTTATTTGGAAAGGGCAGGAAAGCTACTGGAGATCCCTGGTCCAAGTGTAAATAACATAGAATAAAAATAATCATAAAAAAAGGCTAAATAAATATGGATACATGATGCAATACAAAAACACACACGGACCCATGTAACGCGTAATCTATCAATGGCGATCATAAATAGGCAAAAGAGAAAAGAAAAACAAACAATTGGCCTATATAATCCGCCACGAGCCGCATGGGCCGTGACGTCACAGAGCTGGGTGACTGTACGGCGGTGACGTCGGCTCCGTGGTGCAGGATTTTGTCATCATCGAGTCGTGACTGTGGACCTTCGCGCCCGGCGTGATTGGCAGAGTCGTGCTACATTTCGCCTCCTGCAGACGTTCGCAAAACTTCCGAGACAAACAGCAGCGCAGCACGACTAAAGGCTGCTCCTCAAACTGGAAACATGCTGCAGTTGTTCAAGGATTTCTGTTGCCAGATTGGTGGATTGGAAGGGAAGATGTGTGATCGGCCGCTGCGTATAGACAGTGTTGGGGAGAATAGTTTGGGATTGTATTTAGTTACTGAATACTGGCCTTAAAATGTATTTTGTAATGTATTCCGTTGCTTTGTCTCATCAGAGCACTGCATTCTGAATACTTTTAGAATACTTTCACATTGATTGTCGTTTTATTTAGGTATAAATATTGCAAAAATGAAGGGAAGGGGAATAAGACAAGGGGGTTCATTCACTCCATGCAGGGGCGGACTGGCCATATGTCCATTCTGGAAGAGCACAGAAGGGCCACTGGCTCTAGGGCCACCGGTCCCGCCTCAACCGATTATTAAAATGATTAAAAACAACAACAATGACAAAAATGTGGCGACGTGACGAAAAGTTTCCGTCACTTTTGTAGGTCTTAGCTTTCAAATGAGGCGTTACATTGTTGCTCTCCAGTCGAGAAGCTTTTAGATTTGGGTAAAGCCCAGTATGAAAAAAACATGAATCTAAAAGGAATTCCGTGGAGTTTGGTGTACCACAAGGTTACATTTTGGGACCATTATTATTTATTATTTATATGAATGATTTTGCTTCTGTTTCTACGACCACGTTTCCAGTTCTTTTTGCTGCTGATGTCAAATAAAAATAATAATAATAAAAAGCCGAACTGGGGAAAATGCACTCGTTAATGTAAAAGGTTGAAATATGTATTTGTGGAAGTGCACAATTACGCTTATTTGGGCCAGGCTGGTCAGAGTCCAGGCCTGTTTTTCAGTCCCAGTCCGCCCCTGACTACATGCTGATGGTGGTGAGCTACACGAGTTTCCCCTGGGGTAGACGAAGCGAGGCCGCTCACATCTGCGCCAACGGTCCCTCCGACCACCAACAACAACTCACACATAGGCATGGAGTGAAGTGTCTTGCTCGAGGACGCAACGAATGAAGACTATGATTATTGGAACACCTGTTATAAACTCCCTTACCATTTACCATTGTGCAGTGTTTGTATGAACTGTGGCATGAGGTGTTTCACATTTTTATTTTATTTTACTTTACGGGGGAAAACAAGTCAGCATTAAAAGTTATTTCTTAATAATGTTGTGCAATATGGAGCTACAATGTAATGATCGAGTACTGGGATGTATTCCCTTGATAATTGGAAAGTAATTGTATTCAAATTACTCTCAAATGAAAGTGTAACTTGACCAATAGTTACTCAACATGAGTTTTCTAAATACATGTAATTAGTTACTCCCCAACACTGCATATAGATCAGTGGCCTTATTTATGAATGATTTAAAAATGCCCTTGTTCTTTACTCTCAGATGCAAATGTGCACTGTATTAATAATGTAGCTCGATGACATATTACAAAAGCACCTCTAAAGTATAAAGTTTAAAATGTGTTGTCATCTCATGGGTAAAAACAATTCTCCACGTTCTAGTTTCACCTTCTGCAAATCCCAAAACAAATTATTTTTATATTGTAAGCATGGACAGTACTTGATAAATGAATCATCTAACATGACAAAGTAACAAGTCCAAAAAAGGCAACAAAAAGTTTATTTTTCAATACACAAAAATACAATTTCTGGTTTAATGTTTTTTTTTTTTAACTATTTTGAAATAAATTAGACTTTGGGTTTCAACATTAAGCATTTTGTTGAATTACTTTTAAAAATGTCAAATGTTTTAAATCTGCCAATACCATTAAAGTTGTGCACAGTGCCATCTAGTGTTCACTTGTTTAACTTCAGCGTAAAGGGCCTCAATACTTACTGTTTATAAAATTGGCACACACGAAAATAATAAAATGGAAAAACTAAAGACAAGATGCACGGTTTGACATATCTTTTGCATATTGATCCAACATCTATCTATATTTTGACGATCCTTTGTTTCACATGAAAAATGTCACCAAATCAATATTTCCAAGTAAAGAAAAATGTATCCAGGAATCCGTTTATTTAACGAGGGATGACGAGACGTCCTCTGAGCGGGACACTACTTGTCCATCAACGATTTCTTCAATCATGACTCTGGTTCTCACTGTCTTCACTGGTTCGCCTGCAAATTCACAATAATGTTTTAATACTGTATGTTTCCAAAAGAAGAAAGGAAATGTATAAATGTAATGACTTACTTTTAACTTTTCTGTAAAGGAAAAAAAGGAGGAGAGAGAAAAACACAATGTTAGTTTATGTAATCATTATAATGGCTTGTTTTTTCTTCTGAAATTTGCTCAGTGTGATGCATTTCCAAAATACAGGAAATTATCTTTGACTTCCATGTCCTGTCCTTGAATACTTTACTATGACAGTAAAATACCTTAATATGACTACACCCAGAACAGGGACCAGGTTTTCTCTATGTCCATTATAGGTTAATAACATTTTTACGTTTTTTGGTCGATGGGAAATTAAACTCTCCATTGACACATCGATGCATCATCCAAACTGTGATCCCAACTTTGACCTGTGCACACATTTGCTAAACTGGCTCTATAAAGGGACAGAAATAGGCCTAAATTGGTCTAAATTAGGTCCAAACTGGGTGTTAGCAGTGTCTAAATAATATAAAGACCTAACTTTAAAGCACTACTGAAGAAAGAAGCAAATGTCTTAAATTAAATGTGAAAAAAGTCTCTAAATGTAGATGAGCCTGTGTGCCACCTGTAAAAGACCATGACCAGAAGTGGCACACGTACCATAGTCTGAGAACCCCTGATATAGCACCTAAACCTATCTTCATAATTTGCTTAATGTGTCCTGTCACTCACACTACATCCTCTCCGTCCAACAGCCTCCTGTACTCGGCGATCTCCAACTCCAGCCTGGTCTTGATGTCCAGGAGCAACTGGTACTCCGTCCTCTGCCTCTCAGTGTCCGCTCTCACTTGGCCCAGCTCGTTCTGCAGGGAATCCACCATGCCCTGGAGATGGCTGAGCTGCAGGCTGTAGCGGGACTCGGTGTCAGCCAACTGGTCCTCCAGAGCACTTTTCTATTAGCGCAAAGACAAGCACACGAGAGGGGAAGAGAGTGGTTGTTAACTACAGGGTAATTGCTTTGCCAACGTGTCTTTCCACTTGAGTTTCCTGAGGTTAGCTTATTGAGTGTTGGAGGAGTTACGTTTGCTAATGTTTTCTGAATGATGCTGGCTGCTTTTACGCACAATAAACAGTGCCTATACCATTTCTATGTATGTTTACTGCAGTAAACACAACTTTACAGCATATACAGCAAGGTAAACATATCTTTATCACATATTTTATGAATTTCTATGATATATGTGTGTGGAGGCCAGTAGTCTTGCAAAGGTTTGATTCGTTCTCAATACGTGCATTGGGATACAAGACCCAAAAGAGGGTGGCATTTTTGAGCTATGGGACTTAATTGAAATCAAATTCTATAGCAATGACAAAATGCTAAACATGCATAAATACTGTATATTGAGAAACACTGGTTGAGCATTTATCTGGGACTCAGAAGGTCGCCGGTTCAAGCCAAGCCAGAGTGCATTTTGTCATTGCGTCCCAGGCTAAGAAACAAGAAAATGTTTCACTCCAATCGCAACAATTTTGCTTATTTCTACATGGACATTTTATTTTGTTGGTAGAACTGGCACAAAACTGCACACTGTTGCAACATGTGCTCAAGTGTCATTGTGCATATGCTGAAATGTACAACAGAACTTAAATTTCTTCTGTGCTGCTGTCCAATAATCTGAACCTCACCCCATTTCACCGGTCCATCACCTCAGTGCATTATGTAACTGCATGTATGTGTGTATTTGTACTTAGCGTCATATTACCAGGCTGAGCTGTGACTGTAGCTCGATCTGGAGGCTCTGCAGCGTCCTCTTCAGGTCATTGATTTCAGTGCGGGATGTTTGGAGGGACTCTGTGCTGCTCGCCACCTCCTTGTTCAGGTTGTCAAACTACAAAAAAGAGAGAAATATGTCCCTAAATTGTGGAAAATACATTGCATGCTGGGTGTTTTTTTTTTAATCCCACATCGAGCAGTCCACAAACAATCTTCTTCATCTAGCACTGCTCTAATGTGCTAGGACACGCACACATCTTACATGCATTTTCTTTATATTGACTGCTCTCTTTTTAACCATTCTACTTCAACAAAACAAATGCATTAACGATTCTGATAAGCTGCAACCAACCTTGACTTTGTACCAGTCTGCCATTTCGCGGCGGCTCTTCTCAGCCATGCCTTCGTACTGAGCCCGGATCCCGTCCAAGACCTCGTTGAGGCTGTTCTGTGGCTGGGCGTCCACCTCCACATTCACCGAGCTGGCGTTCACCTGGCTACGCAGCGCGGCCATTTCCTACAAGAGGAGGGAAAATGGAAACAAATGAAGGTAGGATACAGCAAAGACGAACAGAAAGTAGTAATGGATTATTGTGATTGCCTGATCCCGTCAGATCTCAGAAGTTAAGCAGGGTCGGGCCTGGTTAGTAGCTGGATGGGAGACCGTCGGGGAATATCAGGAATCCTATGTGAGTAACAAATATCCCCTTTCCTTGTGTGAAAACGCTTTGGGTGACTTGTGTCGTATGAATAATCCCCTTTTTACAAGTGAAACTGACAAAATTTACTTTTTTGACCCCATCTCTGGAATCACCCACATATGGTCATGTTTGAAAACAGTTAAGGGGAAAACAATTTGGAGAAAAATCTAAACTTTCTGTAAATATTCAAAAACTACTTTAACAAATGCTGAATTATGAATATAGTTTTCTACTAAATAAAGATACAAAGACATTGAGAGGAGCAAAGTGGGGCAAAAGCCCATAAATACATAAATAACGGAGAATGCTAACAAGATGCTTCAAGTTAGCATCGTGTTAATGCAAACGCTAACTAGCAATAGCTACAACTTCTATAAACATCCATATGGACCCGATTTAGAATTGACTTTATTTGTATGTGATAAATAAATGTATATTTTGCCAGAAAATGGTTAAAAAGAGTGAAAAATTGTGTTTCCAAAAAGATCCTGTTTTCCCCCTTGGCGAGGCCACGCCCCCTTCTCTCTGCATTTTGGCCCCTCCTTCAGTGCTGCTATAGCAACCTGTCAGGGGCAGTGGGTAACCAGCTAAGCACCAAAACTAAAAATGTACGTATATACATAAATCAACATTATAATTGCCACTATTTGATTTAAACAGGTTTAATTTACATCAAAGGGCACAGAAAGCTATGGTTTATGAAAAAGTAAAGTAATCCCACATACCCTACCAGTGACATCACTCCCATATCATATCAGTCAAGTCCTTGTTTAACCCATAAGTAATTACACTGTCTGGTTTACTGGGCCATTCTTTCATTCAACACTTCAGGGCTGAGCTGTGTGTCATCTGAATATACAGGTTTGAAAGGACTGCTTACTTAAGGCACAGATAAAGTCTATCTAATAACAACAAGCAAACATTTGTGTTCGCTATTTGCCTGAGGTCATTTGTTGTTTTGGCACAGCCATCCTCTCACCTCTTCGTGATTCTTCTTGAGGTAAACCAGCTCCTCCTTCAGGCCCTCCACCTGCATCTCCAGATCGGACCGAGCCACGGTGATCTCGTCCAGGATTTTGCGGAGGCCGCTGATGTCCCCCTCCACGGACTGACGGAGGGACATTTCATTCTCAAACCTGCCAAACAAAAGCGCTGAATTAAAGACTGACATATCCAGTCTGAAAGTAGCATGGATGAATGGAGAGAGTGACTAATGTATGAAATTGCAAAGCGACTAATGAGACTAATTTGGTTCATTCTTTGGCCAAACTAAGCTCAATAAACACATTTGCTTGGCCTAATGCTTTAATAGCATCAGAGAAACTACTGAGGAAATACAGGAGATTACACATTATACACAAATAATGCAAGTTGTCTCTTAAAGGGGAGTAAAATAAATGATAAATTTGAGCGTAGGTAATTCATTGCTTCCACCATGGCCTTTCAAAGACATACCAGAGAGGTTAATGTTGTTGACTCTATTAACTTAGTATCAACAAACGGAAAGGTGAAGCCGCATTGAAACCAGTTACACAAGTCCACTGTGTTGACTGTCGGCGCCCCTGCCCTGTTTCACTGTGTACATTTATCTCATCCAGTGAGGGTTTTTTACACTTTTATGTCTTGACGTAGTTTCTGTCGAACTCACTTGACTTTGAAGTCCTCCGCGGCCAGTCTGGCGTTGTCGATCTGCAGCATGAGTCTGGCGTTGTCCTGTGTAGCGCCGCTGATCTGAAGGGGGAAATAATATGTGATAGTATAATGCTCTCATTGTTATAGTAAAGATACTTTTCGCACTGTAAGGAAAACAGAAAAAAAAGTGGGAAAGAGTTGGAGCACATACTTTAAACCAATTAATTGTTAATGTGTAACAATAGTAGAGTTACAAAAGAGCCAGGAAGTTTACACATTTGTTTGCCATTTGAATAAGCAAGATAACCTAACATGAGGCTCAATGAATGGAGCACAGTGGCTTGTGAAATATCTTACAACATAAAGGTACATTAGCTTTCATTTAATGTAATTATTAGCCAGTACTGTTGCTATTTTTGATTAATAAAGATTTCAGAAATACATTTTTTTTTAATGTATGTTCATCTTATGCTTCAATGATTTGACTTTTTTACTGTCTCAAGCCCAAACCATGTCCAGTGGATTCTTCCAGTGTAATTTAAGTTTTACATTACCAAGCCTTACCACACATCTATGGGCTTTAAATGTCAGAAAAAATCATTAGTATTGCAGTAAAGGGGACAGCCAATAATGTGAACATTTTATAATAAGAACAGCCAAGGGAAGGCTATATGTCTAATGTACTATAGGCGACTTCTTTTGTGTCGGCACCTTTCTCCGCAGGTCTGCAATGATGGCCTCGTATTTGCTGTAGTCCCGCACGGTGGGGGTCTGCTTGTCGTACCACTCGCGGATTTGCTTCTCCAGTTTGGCGTTGGCATCCTCCAGTGAGCGCACCTTCTGCAGATACGTGGCCAGGCGGTCGTTGAGGTTCTGCATGGTCACCTTCTCACTTCCGCTGATGCGCAGGTTATCCATCCCTCCTGCTCCGCCGCCGCCGCCGCCGCCTTGCAGCGCGGAGGACAGGTCAAACCCCGACCCGAGTCCTCTGGTGGGGTAGGAAATCTTCACGTTGGACCCTCCGGCGCCACCGTACATGCTCGTACCCCGTCTGCTGCTGGAGAGAGACGGCATGGAGGAGAAGGACATGGAGGTATATCCGCTGCGGAGGGGTAAAGCCATGATGCCGGGTTGTTGTTTTTTTCCTGGTTTTAGCGGTGGCTGCTCACTGGTCCAAGCGGGAGATGCAGGTGGCTGCTGAGGAAAAGCCGGGGAGGGTGCGCTTTATAGGGCCGCCTGCAGAGGGAGTGGCTCGCAGGGCACAGGTGGGTGGATGCTGAGGCGGAGGCAGGTATGAGGACAGCTTCCTATGCGTGCTTCGTCTCTGCTCTTGCGGGGAACGGGAGCGGTTCAAGAAGGCAATCTGGTTTCTCCATGAAACTGTCACAACCATGGCGTGTCACGAGCCATTTTCGCTTAAAAAAAAACTGCCTAATATTTGTAGTCTGAGTCAGAAGATAACTTTTGTTGACTATAAAAGAACATTTATTCAGGTCAGTGGATAAAAACAAGGAAAATATAAATGTAATCCGTAAAATCACTAGGCCTATTTGATTGGCTTACCTCATATCCGACACATTTGCATATTACAATTATCTTAGACGGTCGGCTGAATAAAAAAGACATGTCGTCTTTAAAGAACTCATGTTATTGATCAGATCAAACAGTTTTTTGTTGTTGTTGTTTCCCATGAGGACTAGCGTTTATATATTTATTAGGAGAGGTGGCGGGTGCAGTAGCTTGCAGCACGAAGCAACTCATGTCCCTGGAGGCCATAGGCGCTACTGCAGGTGTTGTAGAATGTTGCGGTTTTTTTTACTCATTAATCATCCGTGACAGTAAATACTACGCTAACAGGAAAGACAAAGGGAGAGAGGCATGTTGAACATACAATCACACAATGGAGATAATTTTTGTTACTCAAACTTGGCTGTAAATACTGTTTAAGTGGCGCTAGCCCGCAGTTAGCGTTGCCTGTTAGCCTGTTCGCTTCTTCTTCGTGATTCTAGTGTGTATTGGGGCCTCCGACCCGGTGCAGGAAAGCTGCAAGTGTGGTTTTCTGGCCAGAGACACCAGGGGGAGATAAAAGACCCTCCAATCATCCCACTAACACTTGTATTAGGGACTACGAAAAGGATTTATTAAGGTAAACAAGTTACTTAGTACCTGGGGAAAATGCTACTTGAGTACTAGTGAGTAACTGTTTGAGTGTAAAGGTCTGATTTACGATTCAGTAGCGACATAATTTTGAGAAACACATTCTAATATTTCCAAAGATATCTAAAAAGACATTATTTCTGAAGAATAAAGTACATAAAACACAAACTACATGTATTATATGTGTCATCATGAAGCTTTTGCCACTGATAGATTTACTTACTGTGTAACTCAAGTAAGAGAACAGATACTTCACTATGTTATTACTCAAGTATATGTACAAAGTCCCAGATGGTAAAACTACTCAAAGCGCAATTATTTCAAAAAGTTACTCAAGTACATATAACTGAGTACTACTTGCCTTTGCATATTGGTTGGAAATGTATTGAAATTCGATTATTTCTTTATAAGTTATTGTAGCCCTATCTGTAGCCGGCAAGATGAGAAACAACTTGTAGTTTTCACGTGGATAAGAACATCTGATAGTTTCTTATTCTTTTTGCCATTCCAAGTAGGTTTGGGCCTTTTAGAACATCATGGGTAACTGTTCTAACTTTCGCCTTTAATTGTTTTTTACAGATTAGGTTTCTCAACAACCATTATAGTGTCAATGTTGTTCTATTTGTTTAATCCAAAACACATTTATTGTGATTTATTGTATAATGAATAATACAAACATGATCTGTAATTTCCTAAGAACAAGAGCCACTTGTTTTGAGCAGACAAAACACAGACTGTGTGACAGCGCTCTCGGGTTACTGCTTTCTTGTATTCTTGCAACGCCGCTTCTGCTGCCAATAATGACATTGAAATGATGAATGATTTTACTTGGATGTTGTAACACCCAAATATGTTGTTTGTGTGTAGAAAATAAGGTGCCTGGTGGCGGTCAATAAATTGCATTTTGATGACAGATCTGTTTATGTTGCCTTGTTCATGAGACTCATGTTAGAGAGTGTCACGAAACATCTGTTTTGTGTAGGTCAGCCGAGGCAAAACAGCATTCCATTCAGTATTGGTCAGAAATGTAAACGTTTGAGCGATACATTTTATCAATCAGCAGCAGATACATTTTATCAATCAGCAGCAGATACATTTTATCAATCAGCAGCAGATACATTTTATCAATCAGCAGCTGTCATGGGTTCATGTTACACTTTTCATCACTAGAGATTTTAATACTGCGGTGGAAGTCAGGCCATACTTTGGAAGAATTTGCATATTAACAGTAAAAATGAAACATACTCTGTAATTACTGGGCCAATTCATAAGAAATGTGGTTTGATTGTTTTGCATAACATCCCAGGTTATATACTAAGGCCCAACCGATATCAGCCAGCCGATATATATCGGGCCGATATGAGGTATTTTATGATACCGGCCGCTGATGCTGATCTCTCTGGAACCGAAAGTGATAAAAAGTCCCATTTTTGCATTGGAAAAGCTCCGTCAGAGCTTTAAAATGAGCCTTCTCACAACTAGACCTAGGCCTCATATTAGCACCTATTTTATATATTTTATGTTGTAGACTTCTGTGTCTAATTTCAAAACTATACAAGATAGGGACTTACCGTTTTGTGTTTTGAAATCTACTGATTTTTGTCTTTCAGAAAAGGTCCCTCTGAAGTACCAACTAGACATGAATATGCAGCGCCCCCTGCTGTCAGAGTTCAACCCTGACATGTTTAGAACCATCAGACACAGAATTATAGACGACACATTTTCCAATAATATCAGCGATGCATATCAGTATCAAAATCCCCAATAATTGGCATCAGCTTTAGAAAAAAAACAATCTTTACTATAGTAAAAAAAAAAATTAAATTCACCTATTGCGCATATTTTTAGTGGTAGGGGAAATCTGAGTACCCGACACAGGGAGATCATGCAAACTCCACAGAGAAAGGCCACACTCGATCCAAGATCAAACGCGGCACCTTCTTGCTATGAAGTGCCTGTTGATGTCAGTGAAAGAGCCTTTTAACAAAAACGAAAAAAGCCTGTCTGGCATATTATAAACTCACTTTATTATGTTTTTGTTGTTTCAGGGGAGATCAAACAAGTCCGGCTTTACCTTGTCACCCTTCAGGGCCACGCCTGCACCCTGCACAGAGCCCCTTCTTCACTCCACTGTCCCGCGACAATGCTAAAGTGAACCAGGCCTGGACTTGTCTGCACAAGAAGGTATGTGCCCATCCTTTTCCTAAGTGTGGCACTCCCATTATAATTATTTTATGAGACGCAGTTTGTAACCTCAGGTGAATGTCAGCATGTAAAACAGATTATGACACATGGGAATAATAGTTTTTAGGTCTGACATTATGTTATTGAATGATTCATAAGTACTTGTTGGCAAAAGTTGATGTAAATGAATTTCAATTGAAGATTGTGTCAAATGTTCACTGGCTAATGGACTCTCAGATGAAAGAGACTGTGCTCAAAAGTCAATGCAAAAGTCAATGTAACATAAAGCTATGGTTAGCTTTATATTGCAATGACTTTTGAGGAAATAAGATGCCAGTGCAACTGACAACTGCAGCATACTATAAATAGTTTTAAGCCATCATGAACCCGCGAAAGTAGCATCAATGCGAAATAAACTCTTTTCCTTTTTGAACATTTTTAAACTTTTAAACATTTGAAACTTAAAGATCTTGGCCCCAAAGTATCTCAATGAAGAGAAAAGCTTTCCTCGTGGTTGACCCTGGCTGGTCAACAATGAATTTCCGAGAGAAGCTTGCCTTACCAGGGCTCGATGGTCACATGGGCATAGACTCTGTACTGTATTACTTACTTACTTACTTACTTACTTACTTACTTACTTACTTACTTACTTACTTACTTACTTACTTACTTACTTACTCTTACAGCTGAACCTGTTTAAAAAACTCAGTGTGAGTTTCCTCCTAGGGCGATTAAACCGCATAGAGAAAGTTTCAGATCCCTGCAAGGTGTTGCTATCGACAACAGAATAACATCCACAGAGCCCATATAGGGCATATAGTCCCTAGTCCCTGCACTACTACTCAGTGGTGGTCAAGATAGTCGATTTCTTCATTTGAGTAAAAGTACAGATACTACCGGTAAAATATTACTCCAATAAAAGTAAAACATTATCTACTTGTACTACATTAATCATTACCTTTGCAACAAATGTACATTCTTACAATTGCATTACACCACTGAATCTGCTTCCACAAACCTTCAAGGCCAGGCAAGTTTATTTGTACAGCACAATTCATACACAAGGCAATTCAACGTGCTTCACAGTTGCATAACATTACAAGAAAACAGATAATATCAATAAAACATCAACTTAAAAAAATAATCAATTACAGTAAAAGGCAAGAGTGCAGATAAAATACTTTCAGTTGTCATATGCATCAGTAAAAAGAACTGTTTTCAGCCTGGGTTTGAACATTGTCAGAGTTGAGGCCTGTCTCACATCCTCATGAAGACTGTTCCAGATTTTAGCTGCATGAAACTGAAAGCCTCACCGTGTTTATTATTGACTCTGGGAACCACCAGGAGACCCCTCCCTGAAGTTCTCAGGGCCCGAGATGGTTCAAACGGCTCTAACATGTTTAAGCTGTTTTAAATATAGTAGAAGCTCTGTAGTAGAAGCAGTTACTTTTTCCATTTGTCACGCCCAAGAAAACATCTTAATAGTTTTCTCCACATAAATATTATCTGTCTCGCTGTCACTGTGATATGTGTGGAATGGCATAGCTGTCTGGTACTTCGATGATGACGCTATTGTTTTGTGGTATAATCAGCATCGCAATCTGGGTGTGGAGGGTGGAGGCTCTAAGTCAAAAGTGAAAAGTATTTAATCATGTGTAAAGGGCAGTTACAAATTGTACAAGTGTATCACAGACATTCCCTTCTCTAATTATCTTGTAGTTATCTTTCCATTTACTGTTAACCTTTTGTTTGTTAAACTAATAATATGTTACATTTATGGTTAAGTTGTACTGCAACTATACTCACGCCCGCACTCTATAGCATAATTGTTTTACATTGATTTGTAACTCAAGCTCTGACTGAATATTCAATTAAAAATGTGTATATTACACATTTCTAGATCACACTTGCTTCAGTGAGGCAGCTTATTAGGGCTGGGCAATTCATGAAAAAAGCATGTTTAAGTTCACAAATCAGCAACATGTAATTATCTTTATTTTGAAATAATAACATTGAATTTTTAAATTGAGACCGATCAGTATCACCTATGTTTCATGAGATTCGGGTAATGACCGAAAGGACAAGATTGCAGATACAAGCGGCCGAAATGAGTTTCCTTCGCAGGGTGGCTGAGTGCACCCTTCGAGATCGGGTGAGGAGCTCAGTTACCAGGGAGGAGCTCGGAGTAGAGTCGCTGCTCCTTCACATCGAAAGGAGCAGCTGAGGTGGCTCGGGCGTCTGTTCCGGATGCCTCCTGGTCGCCTCCTTCGGGAGGTGTTCCAGGCATGTCCTATTGGGAGGAGGCATCGTGGAAGATCCAGAGCACGCTGGTGGGACTATGTGGATGAATGGATGGATGGATGGATGGATGGATGAATGGATGGATGGATGGATGGATGGATGGATGGATGGATGGATGGATGGATGGATGGATGGATGGATGGATTGATCAATATGAGAAAGAAAATTGTCATTATTTTTTTCTGCCACATCTTCCAGCCCTACAGCTTATGACCACAAGCTTGGGCTGGTCTCGATTCCCATACTGTGTTGAACTTCCTCTGTGGAGCTCGTATGTTCTCCTGATCTGGGTGGGTGTCCATTGGGTGCTTTGGTTTTCCCTATCAATCAAAAACATGCCCAATAGGCTAATCCCCTGGCTCCAACAACAATAAACCTGATGATCTGACAGGAGATAGTTTCTCTGGTGCTGAACTGCAGCTGCTCACTACTCCCTAAAGCGTGTCCCAGCTGCATTCAGGAAAGGTACGAATGCAGAGGACACTTTTATTTATGCTTTGGTTTAGGTACATTATTTATTATCATTGGTCATGTTTTCAGCACCATGGATTTCTTCATTTTGCAGTGCTAAAATAGAGCAGTAAAATCTTTGACAGCATTTTCTTTATTCACCAACAAAGGCCTGTGGCTTGTGGTTGATTTATGGAGGTGTTCATTACACAGAGTGAATAGTTACATAATGATTATTCTCCAACAGAGCTTCAGCACATCGGACATGCTTGAGTGGGGCCTGATTCCTGCCACAGATCCTGTAATGACTTGTAATGACTGGAGATAATGCCTCCTGCGGTTTACTGTTTTTACTGTCATCCTCTGGTGTGTTCCTTATTAGCAAACAGACGAAAACGTTGTGTGTTCATAAAGCTAGCGCATGGATTTGTAGTCATAGCATGTTTTTATGGAGGATGTGCATCTTTTGTGCTTGTAAATCCTGCATCACATGAGTGGAGATCAAAGGGCACTGAAAGGACCACCCCACAGCAGCGGAATCTAAAGTCATAGGATTAAGTACTAGAACTGAAGTTTGACATTAGTGACTTATACTGTCACATTTGATTAGTTCTGTTAGAGCTACATGAGAAAAACTGCAACAGGCTTGACTATAGCAATACAATATCATATCAAAAACTATGTGAGGAATCTGTTTTTTTCATCAAACTAGACTTCATAAGAACATAATCATACCCAAAACAAGACTAAAATGGAAGCAAATGAGTCTAGATAAGTTTTGAATTTCACCATACATATTTGTTTAGGCTGCTACAGATGGAAGAACTCGGTCATTCTGCAATATATTGTGTATTCTTGCAGTATGGGCATTCTATCAGCTAATTGTTAAAACTCAGATATTTCAAACAAGTGTCACTACAGAAAGGGCGTTGCTTTCCAAGTACAATCTCTATTGAGTTAAAAGCTTAGGATAAGCTATTACAAGGATAAGTAAGCAAATACATGACCTAACCAAATGAGGTCTACTATAGGTCCCAACTCGAACTAAATGATGGCATCTTCACCTGGACTAACCATGACTAAATTAGAGGAAAAGCAGAACTAATTCATTATCTTAAAAAAGCAGCACTACAGGAAAGAGAAAAGCAGGAGTATGATTTCAAAACCATGATTTAACCACAAACAGGAACAAAATTGGTCTCTTCAAAAAGGATAAAGTTAAGACCACCCAATATAAATCCATGTCCAAAACAATGCCTCGATTTGACTGTAATAAATTTACTTTAAAACAAAAGACTCCACAGCACCAAGAAATGACGCTCTCAAACTAACAATTACACCTAACCCACTACTGCCAATGGACATGGAAGCGACTTCATGGATTATTACGGCTACATAATAAGACTGGTTGGGCTGCATTCCCAGGTTTGTCGGCGTGACGACAATTTGTTCAGACATTACATTAAAAAGAGGTTGGTGACAACGCCCTGAGAGAATGAAAGTTACCGGTATAAGATTTTACTCATGACCTTATGGATCGCTTTGTCATCAGACTGATCTCACCAATGGGAACTTCCACTAGACGGGACTGATGAAATAAGCCTAGTCATGCATATTATGTGCCAAACCGTCACACATTTTTGTTCTAAACTTTCATTCCTTTGGGTACCACAGCATTTTAATATTTGAAATAATGTCTAAAGGAATCATTTCAAATTGGCCTGAGGCTCCCACTGCAGGCTTTGGTAAAAACAAGCTTTAGCAAATGGATGGCACTGTGATGAACACACTTTGAGGCTAGAGCTGCACAGAATGGGTCTTGTGATGGACAATGGGCTTAACAAATGTGATGTATAGTTTCATATTCCATCTATAATGTAATATAATCCAGGAAGTGCAGATCGAAACAAGCAAAGTGAACAGGATTGCTCTAAACTGTGTGAATCAAGTGAATTACTGCTCCAGATATGTTGACAAGGTAACAGCTTGCGTAATAATTGTCAATCTATGTTTAACATCTTTATTATTTTCATCAGGTTTTACCCTATATTAATTCTCTTTTGGTCATTTTAGCTTAATTTAGTTTGATATGGTGCCATAAAGAACACTTAAACTCTGGCACAGTCGCATTACTCCCCAGGGTGGATCAGACTGACAATCCCATGTTTCCTCATTGCATTTGTAATTTTATGAGTCATCCTAACGGTTTAACTATTCTACAAAAATATGTTTACTAGCTCCCATTTAGACGTGCAGTATTCCATGGAAAGGTTAATAGCCTCTGGGTTGCCAAAATATGTACTCAAGTAAGAATAATCACTTTCAAGGCCTTATAACTGACTTTTCTTTTTCTTTTTCTTTTTTTTTTTAAAGGAAACGACACTCAGTTCTCACTTTCCTAACATATTTGTACCATCCCAATTTTTCACAGAAACAAGTTTATAGGCACATTTCACAATTTGCAGGGTCACTTTTACGGAAATGTTAAAAAACTAGCCTTCAAGTTCATGAAATTGATACAAAGGCCTTATAATTAGATGCACAGTGTATTTTCCACTAAAGTCTGAGTTCACACTGGACTAAAGGAGGAAAAGACAACTTTCGTTCCGTTACTACAATTTTTTTTTAGCTTCCTTTCTCCATTGACTTAATTTGATCCACGTTTGTGGGACAGGCAGAGATACTTTCTTTGAGATGGTAGAGGTTAACGGAACTGAAGCTGAATAAATGAGAATGAAAACATGACCGTGCCATATTTCACTATTTCAGTTTTATCATAAAGCGCCAGGCCTGACATAAGAACAGCGGTTCCACCGGTGCCTGGTAAGCCCTCTGTCCGCTCAACTGTGAGGACTGAGCAGAGTCCCATGTTTGAGAAGCACTGGTCTAAGTTCAGTTGGTTCTCACATAAAACTGCCTTAGTCTGTTTCAGGCCTTTGGGTTAGATGTGGTTTAGTCCTGTGTTAGCCCTGGCTCTTTCTATTTTAGCAATGATGATCATGAAATTCTCATTTAATTATCAGAAAAATATGAACATGTAGCACTTACATCTGTGAACAGACTTTTAGTGTCATGGCTCTTAAAGGGGGGGTATTATGCAAAATCGACTTTTTCAATCATGTTATTATGTCATTCCCTCATTAAAAACATGCCTGAAGTGTTGCCTTGGCACATTCACGTATTTTTGAGTAATCTGTAAAAACTCTGACGGCAGCCATTTTAGGGATAGGTTTGCCTGAGTCCTCCTAGGAACGCCCTCCCCTCCTGGAGACGCATCCGAGCTTTCGTCACCAGCCGAGTAACCAACCACTGCTCCTCAGCAGAACCCCCTCCCCACTGATGCCACAGACAGGGGTGTGGAGGGGGCGTGTCGGAAAGGGTCAGAGGTTCTTAAAGAGACAGAGGCCTATTTCAAGACATTCACTACAGCCATTTTGAGAGAGCAATTTTATACAAGGCAGTTATTCTAATTTACTGCATTTACAGACCAACAGAAGGTTTGGCCATCATTGTAGTGTGATATAGACTGGTGCTATGTGATTGAAAAAAGCATAATACCCCCTCACATGTGCAGACTCTGAGGTCACTGACTGACTCACACCTTGATGACATATTCACCTTGTCAGTGAGCCAGCTGTAACCTAACATGAATAGGCTAATCTCCAAAGACCAGCTTAATGTCTGTCACTAGTATAAGCAGTTTGTACTGTTTAAGATGCAAGGATCGTTGTTGTTTACATTTAGCTTTTATCGCTGCAATTTTGTGGCTGCAATTGATTTTGTTCTTTTGACACTAGGCTTTTGCCATAGTTAACATCTGTTTTAATGTAGCATGTTATTTGCACATAGAATAAAACAAAACAAAACAAAAAGTAACTATTATTTGCAGTTATACAGGCACATTTTAATTTTGGCCCCTCAGAGACAAAAAGTTTGGTCACCCCTGATTCAGCGCAAAATATATATTTTTAGTGTTGATGTAGTTGGACTGACAAAAAAATCATGTAAAAAATGCGGACATTTCCAAAGAATGCGCCAGAATTTTTTTTAAACAAAAATAATTACTAATTAAAGCCGCGCGCAGCGATAAAGGCCCTCGCCCCGGCGCACTCCCCGCTCGCTCTCGTCTCTTACGACCACCCGCTCGCTCTCGTCTCTTACGACCACCCGCTCGCTCTCGTCCCTTGCTACCACCTCCGCTCTCGTCCCTTGCGACCACTCTTCATCACACTAGGTCCTTGCGAGCCCCATGATTGAACTCGCTCATTTTGATGCGAAAATCCCTATTAAGTTGCATTACAGTGCATTATATGCGAAAGTCTCTTTAAGTTGCATTACAGTGCATTATATGCGAAAGTCTCTTTAAGTTGCATTACAGTGCATTATATGCGAAAGTCTCTTTAAGTTGCAATACAGTGCATTATATGCGAAAGTCTCTTTAAGTTGCATTACAGTTTATTATATGCGAAAGTCTCTGTAAGTTGCATTACAGTGCATTATATGCGAAAGTCTCTTTAAGTTGCATTACAGTGCATTATATGCGAAAGTCTCTTTAAATTGCCTTACTGTGCATTATATGCGAAAGTCTCTTTAAGTTGCATTACTGTGCATTATATGCGAAAGTCTCTTTAATTGCATTATAGTGCTATTGTGAAAATCCCTATGTAGTGGCATAATTGTGTTCCCTATTTTGTTGCAGAAACTGTAAAAACTGTTGAAATTGCAGAAACTCTTAAAACTGTATAAACTGTTAAAATCACAGACAGACTTCACTGTATCATAATCCTATTAAATTGCCGGCAAGAAAAGAGAAAGCATTAGAAAAGTGTCACAGCCATATTTGAACCAGCAACCTCCTACACCAGAGACAAGCACACTATCACTGAGCTGCAGCTCCATGGTACTTGGACTGTGATGTGGGCTACTTTTGTCTATGTTATCGAGCAGAAGTTAGTTCCCAGCATCCCACTGGAGGAGAGAGGTAGCTTCAAGTCATGCCTCCCCCATATATTTCCCCGATTGTTTTCGACATTTTCCCTAGTGTTGCCTCAATTGTTTTCCTACGATCTCCCCATTTCTAGCTCTTTAGTGTCGCATATGAAAGCGTTTTTCATGAGAGTGGGACCGTAGGTGCGGTAAAAAAAAAAAAAAGAGCAAAGGTCAAAATTGACCCAGCAATCTCATGGTTGGAAATCCAATGCACAAGCAATAACGCTACACGGGCACAGCAAATCTTATGAAACGTGCTGTACTCATGTGACAATGTGTGCAGTGGCCCATGTAAAAGGTGAAAGCAATAGAAAAGTGTCAAGGCTGTGTTTGGACTAGCAACCTCCTTCACTTGAAACATGGGCCTGATGACTGCTTGGGTTTTCTAAATTCACAGGCAGAAATTTGATCTCAGCAACACACTGGAGGGATCATTTCCCTGTTTTTAATGAGTGTGGAACCATCGGCGACGATGCATGTTCCTCCCAGAAAGTGCTGAGTCCAAAAGAAAAAAAAATGAAAAAGAGTCAATGTCAGGATTTGATCCAGCAACCTCCTGTACACTAACCCAGCTGTGAAATATTTATGTGAAATAAATGTCATGAGAGACTGTGCACTTGTTTGTTTGCAGGAAACGGATTAACAGTTTAGAAAATAATATATTGTATCATTTTGTAATTGGGGTACATTCCTGGCTGCCCAAAGAGTCGCTGAGAGGGGGTTTCAGCCCTGCAGCACCCTCGATGTTGAAGCAATTATTTGGTAAAACCCATATAGTATGAGGAACACACAGAGAGACGGACAGGAAACAGTCGAATTGAACTTCCTGTTATTGTACAGTTGAGAAAAAACGTGAATTTGGAGGCAAAAACGTCCAAATTAAAGCTGATGTCTGTGACAGACGGGTAGTATAAGTATATACAAGTCCAAAAGTGTAGTTTTTGTGAAGAAAGGGGGAAATTTGGAAAACTGGCGAATTTCAGGAGAAACCTCTGACAGAAGCCAGCCTGCTGCCAGGCTAAGACCTCTGGCGATTTTCACGGAGGATGGGCGGGCCACTTACAAGCCAATTAAAGGCATTTTTGGCGATAGTGGCTGCGTGTGCACACCATTAGGTCCAGGTGGGGAATGTGCACGCGCGCCGGATTGGGTCCGTTCCAATCCGGCCAAGTCTGTGAAAGTTATGAGGCTTTAAAATTTGCTGAAAATGGCCTCTCAGTTGCGGCCTTGTCATGACCACGCCCAATAGTTTAGAAAAAATGTAGTTGATGATTTTGAAAGCCACATGGGTTTGGGACATGTTGGCCAAAATTGGAGGCGTTCCATCGAAAACTCGGGGATCAGGGGCCAGAAGTTCAAGAGGTACGATTTTGAAGGTTTGAGGTTCGGGCCAAGATGGCCGACTTCCTGTAGCATTTAGGGCGGGGTCATAATATCATTTTTGACATGTCCTGACGTGGTCTATGTCCCTGGCCAATGTCACTTTTGTGACATTGGCAGTTTACATTGGGTCAATGTAAACTGCCTGTTTGAGGGGGCGCCACAGAGCCAACTTTTATTATTCTCTTTCGCGAACCCCACCCAAAATTAGAGCTTGCGGAGCACTACGTTTTGATCCCTGTTACTTGCATATCGGTTCACGTTTGCTACGTGAATTCTTGCGTTTTCGTCCCCCGTTAACGGTTTTAATGAGTCCCTCGCGGGACACTGCGTGTCCGTTGCTCGGGCCTAATTATAAAAGAATAAAGCGAGATAGAGGCATGTTGTGATTGACTTTTCTGATCAGTGTGACATGGAGAATCAGAATATGAACTTTGTTTTCACTTTCGTGAAACTAATATTTTCCCGTCCATGTAATGTGCACAGGGGGCGCCGTTGGGCCCTTTCTTTCGCAGACTTGAAAATAGTAAATTTTACACCAACTTTTATCATTTGGTCAAATAAAATTGACTTTTCGTTAATGTTCAGGGGGTCAAAATCGAGATTAAAGACGTAATAATAATAATAATAATGGAAACGATTTTTCGGCCATTATTTATCTCCCACAAAGACATTACTCAGAGAGCCGTGGCTTTGATATGTTGTTCCCCATCACAGACAAGGTCAGTATGATTTTTTCCACACCTCCATACCATCACGTTTTTTTAATACAAATTTTTAAAATCAAAACTTTGAGGGGGCGCCAGTGAGTCATTTTTGGCGCTAGCGGCTTCGTGTGCCCACCATTAGGTCCAGGTGGGGAATGTGCACGCGCGCCGGATAGGGTCCGTTCCAATCCGGCCGAGTCTGTGAAAGTTATGAGGCTTTAAAATTTGCTAAAAATGGCCTCTCAGTTGCGGCCTTGTCATGACCACGCCCAATAGTTTAGAAAAAATGTAGTTGATGATTTTGAAAGCCACATGGGTTTGGGACATGTTGGCCAAAATTGGAGGCGTTCCATCGAAAACTCGGGGATCAGGGGCCAGAAGTTCAAGAGGTACGATTTTGAAGGTTTGAGGTTCGGGCCAAGATGGCCGACTTCCTGTAGCATTTAGGGCGGGGTCGTAATATCATTTTTGACATGTCCTGACGTGGTCTATGTCCCTGGCCAATGTCACTTTTGTACGATGATTTTTTTTGCGACCGCTCCGCCATTGGGTCAATGTAAACTGCCTGTTTGAGGGGGCGCCACAGAGCCAACTTTTATTATTCTCTCTCGCGAACCCCACCCAAAATTAGAGCTTGCGGAGCACTACGTTTTGATCCCTGTTACTTGCATATCAGTTCACGTTTGCTACGTGAATTCTTGCGTTTTCGTCCCACGTTAACGGTTTTAATGAGTCCCTCGCGGGACACTGCGTGTCCGTTGCTCGGGCCTAATTAAGATTTGGAAACTCAATTGAAATTGAAATTAGTTCAACTTGTGTCTCATGAAGTTTGTCATTTGTAGATTTTCTCGCCCTGTACAAAGGGCAGCAGAAGATGCTTGAAATAATTTTACTCAAGTCGAAGTAAGAAGTACTGTGTGATAAAACTTAAAATCCCAAGAAGTAATTTTTCTTTAAAAAGTTACAGACGTACATAATTTACGTATTTGTTATATGCCAGTGGGATTGCATTGTAGTCGTAGTAGAAGTTGGAAGGTGAAGGAGAAGGGAATCTTATTGTGTTTTCTTCTCACATTACACAAGTCACCCAAAGTCGTAGTAGTACTAGAAGGTAATTGGACACTTTCCACAGGTGTACATACTTCACTAACTTTCTCTTTTTAGTTTTTCTCCTTGAATAGAAGCCACATCTCACTCATCAAAGCCACATGACACAGTCTGATGCTGCAGCTCCTTTATGCTCCCTCTGGGAACTGCACAAAAGTCTAGACAGGGCCGGTATTTGTTCTGAGCGAGTTACATACAGACGTGGACAGCTTCTAGTCTCTGTCATGATAATCCCTGTATCCTGTCCCAGAGCTAACACACATGTTTGCCCAGTGCAGACGAGAGAAAAAGCAAATCGTCTGAAACGCGCTGTAATGCTTTTGCACTCTCCCAGGACCAAAGAACACATTCAATTAAAACTTTGTCATGTCGCTCAGTGAAATCATTAGCTGCATGTTGTTTTAAGATGACAGCCGGTCTACACGCATCACTAGTATATTCTGCTTCTACAAAATGTTTACAGTGCATGACTCGTCTGCGGATTATCTGGAAATTCTTCCTACTAAACATATGCATGAGCAAATATACACACGCATGTTATGTAGAAAATATTGTCTTTCTTTAGAGGAGTTTAGTTAGATTGGTCAAAGTAAAATCACAAGCTAGTGTATTTTTGTGCCATTTCCCAGCCCAGATAAATTGACTTCTCTTGCTATCTCATACTATTTAAGATGCTATTTAAGACTATATTGACTATATTGACTATATTGTGCCCGTTGCAGAAGCGTGGACTTTAAGTGATCTGGTCTCAACTCAGACTGGATTCACTAACCTGACAACTTGAGACGTGACTTGATGCTTCTTTTCTTTCACATTAAACAAGGCCTCTCTGTGCTGCAGAGACATGTGACCTATAAAAAACAACTAACAGTAGTACATCCACACAATAAAAATGTTCAGTCGGAGAAAAAAAAAGGGAATTCCAACCTCTGCTGCTGTGAATGACTTGTCAGTAGTTGTCTTTAAATGTCAAAGGGTCAGCCCTGTGAAGAACTAACCAAATAAAATATACAGGTATTCATAATTAGCTTTACCATAATGTTTCAGCCTATGGCAATTATTTGCTGCTAATATATTTCCAACATCATGCAACCACACTGTTGGCTTAATGAAGAACTAAATACCGCACATTTCGGCCAATTAAGCGCACCTTTCTTTAAGCCACGCCAGCTAAATTTGCGGCTGTGTACACATACAGGCCGCACTGGAATATAAACTGCAGGTTTTCATAGTGGCCAATGACACGGATGAGGAGGAAGAGACACCTCATCCCGGAGAAAGGTGCAGTTGCGAGCAGAGGGAGGGCGGCAGGGGCGGCAGTGATAAACTGCAGTGATAAAAAAGGCACTCAGAAATGGCCAGTGTAGCCGACCTCAATGTGCAAGTGTAGGGATGTGACGTGTTCCCCGTCCGTGTTGTGGCCACATCTCCAGCTCAGACCGCTCCGTGGCGAGCAAAGTCCTTTGACATTTAGGCTAAAGTGAGCCTTCATCATTTTAAAAGTTACTCATGTACCGTGCCTCAGCCAAGAGCAGCGTTGATTAGAAGTTCAGCCATAATCTTTCGTCAAGCCTGTCTCACTTTTGGGTTTACTGCTAGAGACGCCTCTAGTGCCTGTTGGCGGCTATATATTGGCCGCACTGTCATATTGGCCGCAGGGTTCAAAGTGTGGGAAAAAAGAAGTGGAAATTACGGTATCTTGTTTACCATAATACATCCCTTTCGTAGTCCCTCTGGGGGTAATACAGGTGTTAACGGGATGATTGGGGGGTATTTCATCTAACCATGGTGTCTCTGGCCAGAAAACCACAATTGCAACTTTCCTGTCTCTGGGTCGGAGGCCCCAATACTCACTCATAGAATCATGAAGAGGAAGCTAACAGGCTAAAAGGCAAAGCTAGCTGCGTGTTAGCACCACTTAAAGGGGCTAGATGCAAGTTCGCTACTTTATACTCACTACTGCCACCTCAGGTCTTATGTGTAACTGCAGCTTCTATATTAAGCTTGTGCATGACGGCACTTCGGACCCGAATTAACACCTTTTTGAGTGACAGTGCAGGATTTTAGAGGCACTTGTGGTGAATAGGTTTGGCGTCATTCTACACATTAGGACATTGTTGGGGGAGGAAAATACAGAATTTTAACATTTCTAAACTCCGTATAGTCCCTTTAAACAGTGTTTACAGCCAAAAATATCTCCATTGTGTAATTGGATGTACAATATCCCTCTCTCCCTTTGTCTTTTCTGTCTTTTTTGTAGTATTTACTCTCACGGACAATTAATGAGTATAAAAACACAACATGATACGACACCTGCAGTGGCGCTTATGGCCTCTAGGGGCACGAGTTACTTAGTTCTGCTTTAAATCATGTAAATATAACATGGTACAGTGGTGGTCATCGCTTAAATCAGTGGTTCCCAATGTTTCTTGCGGACCCGTTGGACCAGTCGGTGGTAACTACTCCCTGCCTCAAGGGTGTTGCAGTTTATTTAGAAAGCAATCACTTAAAAGTGCTATTTGTAAATAAAAAAACAATGCGCTCAAACTAAGCACCTTGTACCGCAAAATATAGCTTTTCCTATCAAAATGATGTTCAGTTTCCCCTTTTTTTCAATCTGAAATAGTTCCAAGTAAGTCCCCGTAGCCCTGGTTAGGAAACACTGTCTTAAATATCGCACTATAGGCCATTCTATTCCTGTCATAATGATATACAGTTTATGTACAGAAGCTCGTCATCACAAAGACTCAATAGGGCAATAACGTGACTGTGAAAGGCCGTCCAGGCTACACACAAGGCTATTTTTTAAACCATACTGTATTGTACTGGGATAAGCCACAACTCCCATGACCCAATAAGAAGGTTCTATAGAATAACGACTATTATGCAACTCCGATGTAACTAATCCAGCCACAAGAGGTCACAATCCAGTGCACTTTCGGCCATTTGCAAACCTGGATGAATGGATCTGACATGAAGCAAATGCCAAGGAAGAGAAGGATGATTAGACTACACACTAATATGCACTTAACATTAAAATTGTTATTGAGACCCATGGGCACATTCTTTTGTCTTATTAAAATCAATTACAGTAAGCCCTCTCAGGAAATCAAGCCAGCTCTGCCCTTCCTGTCTAAGTGCATCTGTATTCAGGCTATAGGTTGTAGTCTACGCCCAGTACTTTTGACTGAATAGCACTTTATCTGCCTCACCGATGCTTTTACGTTTTTTACGTCCCTCATCAAAAACGACCCTGTGTTTAGTTTTGTTTCATGTTTGAGTGCGCTGCAAACAATCGCTGCCTCAAAATTCCAGCCCCCACCTGATGATGTCATGAGTTGGAGCCCCTCTGTGTGATTTCAGGGCTCATGTTGCCCCCATTACTTAAAATTTCTTTCAAGTAGCTTTCAGCCACTGTTTTAGCTCAATTACGATTTAATTCCTCAATAAAGTCCAGGTATTTTGAGTGCTTGAAAATCACTGTTGAATTCACTCGTCCCTGTATAGACAATATTTTAAGTTTTAAAGGAGACATAGAATGCAATATTTAGTCTTTTGAGCGTTTAACCTCTTAACCCCCACCTGAACCGTGCACATCTTCTCCTGTTTGGCTTTACCCAAAACTTAAAGCTTCAACAACAGAATAGCGACGAAAACAAGCATGAAAACGCGACAAAAATGTGACAAATAAGCAAGAAAAACGTGACAAAAAACAACAAAAAAAAGCGTCAAAAGAGCTACAGAAACATGCACAAAAACCGACAAAAACATAGACAAAAACACAACAACATAAGCTCTTCAAAAATGTGACTACAAATGTGGCGGCAACATGACAAAAATCACTTTTGTAGATCTTCGCTTTCAGATTGCTTTCCAGTCGAGAAGCTTTTAAATTTGGGTAAAGCTGAAAATGCAGTTGGTTCAGGCGGGGGGTAAGGGATTGAACCTGTTCTTGAAGGTACAGTATATACCTTTACTTCATCTGTATTTCCTGGATTGTACTATTGTATTATTGTGAACACAAAACATTGCCTCCACTACAAACATTTCTTGTTAGTAGCTTTCAGTCGTTGTCTTAGCCTAATTTACAATTACTACTATTATTTTGAGTGCCCAATACATACACACTTAATCTTGCATGCAATCTTACATGCTCACGATTTTACTCAAGGGTTGTTTTGAGAATTCCTCTTCACTTCAATCTGTATTTCCAGGATTTTATTGTATTATCGGGAACACAAAACTGTCCTCCACATTTTTAAAGTCCATAATCCATCACTGGACCTGTGTGTTCATTATGGCACCATTGCTTTGAAAGCATGTCGTTTGCTGAAAGTAAATGCTTGCTTTCAGGGCTTTGTAATGTGTCATTCCCACTGGTGCCTGCAGAGGGTGCTCCAGACCTGTTTGAAATCCTGACCAGCCCAGTCTTGCAATCCTTACTGTCTTTTCTTTATCTCAAATTTTAAAAATATTAAAGGTCAATGCTGAAGCCCCTGAAACCATCTTTGTAAGATTCAACTTTGCATGACATGTCCACTTTAAAGCATGTACTACCAACACTGAGCTGCCCAAATATACCTGAAAATCTAACACATAAAAAAAAAGGAAATGTGCGTTCCCTAAAGTACACCTTATTATTAAAGCTTGTTCTTTTAGTAAGACAGAAGGTTCTTTAATCTTCTTTAATAGTTCAAGCCGAGAAGACAATATGAACCTTTTTGAAAAGACTCTTAGGTACACCTTGTTTGTTTCTGCCACCGGTCAATTATCTCTCAAGTATTTATTAGTCATCTTTCAACTATTTCTTTCGCAGTCTCATGGAGTTTACGAGGATGCCGCGCTCGAAAAGAACTGTTGAGTAATGTAGGCCTTTGCACGTTTGTCTGGTGTGGCGTTCATCCCTTACGCATCTGACATACAAGCTGTTATTTTAGTTTGCATGAATATTGGATTACGGCCATCCAAGTGTTGCTTTAATGGATTGTGCCACACCCTTACATTAACCAAACAACCTCTCCAAACTTTCTAATGTGACTGCCATTTACTTAATAACTCCCAGTACAATTCACGTGATTTGAAAAGGGGTACAGACAAATAAAGATGACAATACATAACATTGTAATTAAATGTCAAATCTGTACAGTGAGCGTTGTCCGAAAATGTACATGTCAGCAGTTCAAAACAAGCTTTGTCCCCACCAAATAAACAATGAATAATAATACTAGTAAGTGACACAGATGGTGGAGCAGGTTGTCAGTTCGAATCACAGCTCCTGCAGGTGCACGCTGGGCAAGACACTTCAGCCACGTTGCTTCTGGCATCTGTGTGTACGCAGGGCCGCCTTATCCACTGGGCTTGCCTTGGCTGGAGCCCAGGGGCCCACAGTAGTCAAGGGCCGATCATAATTCAATAAAAAACTAAATCGAATTTGTTGATTTTTCTGTCAATCACTGTACATTCTCGGCATGAGTTAACCAACCTGCAGGCGCGCATCTGTGCAGTTGCCGTAGAAAGAGAAGGCCATATCAGAAGTCATAATAGTTTTATATTATTCTACCACTTGTTGAATTTTCTGTCAATCACTTCATTGCGGCACAAGTTTAGCAACCTCACTCTTGAAGGCCGAGCTAGTGCCAAAGGGGATATCGGAAGTGAAGAAGCCTGTGTTAGAGAATTAACAATGGTGTTTGAGAGGAAAGATGAAGAATAGGCTGCAGTCTGGATGTCTTATACAGGAGAAGTTTATTTAACATGGGTACGTGACCCGGAGACATGAACTCGGGACTTTGCGCTAGTCCTACCATTCAATATATGCTTCCACAGAAAAGGGATGAATACCTTCTTGAATGTTACACTAACACGCAAGCAAAACATGCAGTGGCTGACAGTAGGCGCTTGAGCCTAATAGTGATTTAATGTTATCCTTCAACAGTCTTAAGTAGGGTTGGGGGCCTATATATCATGGTTAGCCCAGGGGCCAATGGGTAGGTTACGGCGGTCCTGTGTGTACGGGTGCATAAATGAAAGTGTGAATGGTTGAGTTGTTCTTTGATGGAAAAGTACCATACATGTCAAGTTTTGGCTTTGGAAATTCGGGGAAGCTTTCTGGCAGCCGCTGCAAGGTGTCCTACCACCCCAAGCAAGCTCAAGCCAAGACAGCTGTGCTAACGTCGCCACAACTGCCTGCCAGGCTACTGCGGGTGGCTGGTTCTTTTCAAGGCTAGTGACAGAGTTCAGTTTGGAGAAGCAGAGGAATGTTTTTTGAAATATATATTTTGACTTAAAGGAACAGACCACCGTTTTTCCATAGTGAGACATGTTCTTACCTGAGCTTAGACGAGTTGATGTGTACTTGTCTGGTCTTTGGGCGCGCCCTCAGTCACGCAAAACGACCAAAGATGATGTTAGTATTTGGCCTCTCACAACATATTCCAATAGCTCCAAGTTGGAAGTTGGAAGCTACCACGTTCTTCCACGGTCACGCACAAAGACCAGACAGGTACGTATCAACTCGTCTAAGCTCAGGTAAGAACATATCTCAGAATGAAAGACTACGTGCCCTCAGTCATGCAAAACCACCAAAGATGTTGTTACATTTGGCCTCTCCCAGTATATTCCTGTAGCTCCAAACGAGGTGTAGTTAGAAGCAACCAAGCTCTACCACGGCCAGACATGTACGCATCAACTCGTCTAAGCTCAGGTAAGAACATATCTCAGTATGGAAAAACGGTGGCCTGTTCCTTTAAGTCAACTCAATACTTGGCAAGACTGAACATTTGTTGCAATGTTACGCAGCTCCCCGGAGGCGTAGAAAGACCAGGGAGGGATTGTTTGAAAGCTTGACATTTCCAGTTTCCAACACAAAAGACTGCAAGTCTCTCTCTCTTTCTGTTCCAAAAATATGTCTGGAAATGGGCAATGTTGTAGATGGCAGGAGGATGGACCTCATGGGGTTCAAAATTTAAAGTGCAATTCGGTGCCCCCTCAAGCTGATGGCCTGGGTCAACTTTGCCCAGGGGCTTGTTTCCGCGGCCAAAACGGCATCACATTTGGATACTTGCAATGGGAGGTATGGGATGCAATGGACAAAGCCACGCTGTATCGATCGTGTGTGTTGATTGGGTAAAATCAGGGTCACATGTTTATGATCTGCAATGGCGACTTACTGTACTCACATGGTTTCATTCGATTGTAGGTGGAAAAAGCTTGAGATCATTTACCATTTCACCAATAAAAACAATGATATCTCACACAGAATATTTTAAACCTATAATTTGTTTGTTTTGTGAATGGCTAGCAAGATTCTCTACAGTTTTTTTTAACAATCAAGTAAATCGTCTTTTTTAGTCAGACAGGAGTGTTTGTTTACAGGCTTTTCATGTTTCTTCGACTTCCTGAACTGCGCCAAAAGCATCACTTCCTGGTTCAGGCTACAGGAAGTCTCAGAAAATCATGAAAAGCTCGCACACAAACACTCCCATCTGACGAGAAACTTCAAAAATAGATGCAAAACAAATCTCTCTACAAATAATACATTAGGTAAATAAGAAATACTTAACAGTAGAGTGCAAAGTATTTTTTTTCCTAAGTAATCATGTGTTGTAGCACGGTGTGGGAGTTTGCATAGGGAGTTCTTAAGAAATCGCTAGACAAATATTTAGAAGCCGAGACTATTGACCCCGACCTGCTGCCTCTAGCAATCTCACTGTATAATTTCACAATGGTCACCTCTGCAAAAAGCCTTCATAACGTGACACTTACGAGGGAAGAAGGGACACATTTCACGTTTGATTGCAGCCTCGGTAACCCTTCATTATGGGTTTAAAACACGGCTAGACCAAACACACGCATTCGCACACATACAAATGCGATATACAGTGAGTCTCTGCCCTGAACATTCCCCGCACAGTCGGTGTTGTTGCCTTTTTTTCAAAAGCAGCTCAATAATCCCGGATCACGGAGTACAAAGGGCCTCAGCGTGCGGTGATGTAAGCAGGAGTGAGTGTCCAGTTTGCCCCGCTGTGGTCTCTGCAAACGCCGGGGGGTTCGAGGTGGGACAAGGAGAGCTCCTACACCCCTCTCTCTCTCTCTCTCTTTCTCTCTCTCCTCTGCTAAAACTCAATATCAGGAAAAGATTAGTAGAAGGAGAGTGAACTGTGCTCTGTGTGACTCTGTGCAGGCCAGCTGATGACCAGGGGTGCGGCGCAAACAGAAGTGAGTGGTTATTTGTTTGTTTGTAATGTATTGTGTAACTTTTTTCACTCAAATGGACTTAAAAGAGTAGTTTTCTTCCCACCGACTTTATTCTTAATTGTGCAACTACTTCTTTCTGTTGCTCCTGTATTAGTTTCCAAAACTTTATCTTAGAAAAATGTCTCATATTTTGGATATTTGTGTTTGTTATGCTTATTTTAATTGTTGAACATGTTTCAATTCTCATCCAGGAACTAGACTGGTGACTTCCTTTTATAATCTCAAACATGCTTGAAGAGATTAATTGTATTATTTACTGTGTAGCCCCAGGATTTTGTTTTTGTTTTTTGTGTGGGAGTCTAGGGAGCAACCCCATGTTCATCTGCAGCTTTTTGGGACATTTACTTAGCTGCTTTTTCCTTTTTGTTAGGTAAAATCCTGTTATAAAAAAACAACAACAAAAAACATATGTGCGATATGTGCGATGTTCTGTCTGCATCGTATTAGGTTTCAGGTTATATGTTGTATGCCACATTCTGACTCCAAAGAATGATCATGATTGTAAAATTACTTTCTCTTAAGAACTAATTGGAAGTTTTGATACTAGATAGACTACTGATTTGGTTTATAGTAGGCTTTATTACTTTACAAACAAAATCTCTGACCAGCTCTTTCACTTAAAGGCTCTGCATCTGTATCTGTTTTTTTTAAGAATAGCATCTATTCTCTCTGGTATGCAAACTATATATTTTTTAAAACCTTGCAAACTGTGCATTGAATTATAAAGCCTTGTTGTGATGAACTTTTTATTCATGTGTTACTAGATGGATAATAGATAAACCCCAAAAACAAAAACAGAAAGTACAGGAAAAAAGCAAAGAGAGAGAGAGAGAGAGCCTTATTACCTATCAGGATCCAGCTGGCTAGTTGTTGTTATCAATATTATCGTACTAGTACAGTGGTTCTCACTGGTATTATGTCAGGACCCACCAGAATCCTAGGATGACAAGCTGGGACCCCCCCAAAAAATTGAATATGTTATATATTATAATACTTGCATTAAATTAGCCTTTAAATTAGCATTAAATTAGCCTGGCTAATACCAGACTGTTGTGTGCACTCAAATTTTTTCGAACTTCACAACAGCCTGGGGGCCGAAATCTTCCCATGGATTTGGGGACTAATCACAGAACGAGGAGGGACAGCAAGACAATGACACACTATTCGATATACGGAAGCTTGTTGTTTGCTTACGGATTTTAGAATTTTAAAAAAATATCTACACATGACAGCAGCAGACGCGACGCCATCTTTCGATCAAGCTTTAGACCGTGTTAAATAGTTCGAAAGTTTACTCCGGGTACGTCATACGTTATCTGATATGATTGGCTATGGCTACGTGCAGACACATGATAGATATTCGTAGCGCCCAATTAACAGCTATGGACGATCGTAAACCACACCTCTCCTATTAGAAAATGAATTGTTGTTCCCCACACCAAATATCACTTGTGATTTTAGTCTGGCGTTAAATGCAGCATTAAATGAGCCCATGAAGCTGAAATGATCTTCAAACCAACACAATAAAATTAATTATGAGCAAACATTCTGTCTCTAATTGACAGAAAAGATCCCTGGGAATGGCCCACGACCCTCCGAAAATGATTTTGCGACCCACCAGTTGAGAACCACTGGTATAGTAGACAGCATTGCTCCCTCAAAGTGATGAAATGTGCTTGTGAACTCATCAATGTGAATTATATAAGTGTTTGCATTGCGTAAGGAAAGTTAGCAACGCTCTACTTTTTATGTGTGTAAACAGAACAAAACAAACACAGGGTACAGGAGCTTTCCTTCAGCGTAATTTTGCCTATTCCACCCTCGTCTGACCAGGGAGGAAAAGCCCAGTTGAGGACAGAGGAATGTGGCTAAGCTGTGGGGAGTGGTGGATTGGTGCAGTGTGACCAGTCGCTAAAGGACATTTGCTGCCCTGTCACAACTACTACTCTTTATCCAGCCTCGGCCAGCCACGTTGCCTCAGGTGAGTCTCACTTGGGTAAACATTTACCTTATAAACGCCTCTAGCCGTGTCAGATATCTAAGCGACTGCAACTTTTTATGTCAGAGTATATTTGCCTTAAAAGATAGCAAGCTCGTAGGTAGACAGTGCACAACGAGCAGAAGAAGTGGCGATCCATCGGCTTGGACTTATTTGCCTGCATGTAAATGGGAAGGTGTAATGTTTTTGGACGCTTGCCCAGGTGAATGAAGCATGTTGCAGGACGCGGGGCAGACGATGCAGGGTCTAAACACCCGGCTGAGGGGGTTTTTGGAGCAGGTGAACAAATTACAGGAGGCCAACCTGAGACTCGAGGCGCAGATCTCAGCATGGGGCATCCAGAGGAGCTCGCACTGCCAGGAGTGGTCCCAGCAAGAGCAGATGGTCAAGGAGCTACGGGAACAGGTTAGTGTCGTCTCAGCTGGAATTTTAATGAGTAGAATTAGATATTGGATTATGAAGTTCTATGGGGAAATTGTGGGACAGGTGCCACTGGTGGAACGTGAGCCTCTCGTAGTGGTTTTTGGAAGTCTTTTGGAAAGTTAATGCTTTAGGACTGCACAATGTCCTGAAATCTAGTTTTAGCCATGGTTTTCTGAATTTTAGCAATTGTTTACCTTATTTATTATTTACTAAGGCATGTTTTATCACAGTTTGATTAACAAATAAAAAATATCTTCCAGTTTTATGTAAATTTAATGTAATGTAATGTGTTGAAATGGTTTAGTATGGCAATAATGTTGTACAGTTCTAGTCTGACTTTGTGCTGGTGCAAAAAAGTCAACATGTTTTGGAATCTTTGAGAAAAGATTACTATCGCATCTTATGGGGAGGGAACAGCAGCAGGTGGTTGACCAGAGGCAGAGAAAACAGGACTGAGCCACATGTGACATCATGTGAGCCGCATGCACCCACTTAAAGGGCCAGTGACTTTACCTTTAATAGGAGCCGTGTCAAATATTAAAGCTGCGTTATGCAACTTTTATGTGGAAAAAAAGTGTTTATATGTGAGCACTTGACCTGTCAGTGACCCTGCAGCCTTTATTTTGCCTTTATTTTCCATCACAGTGGAATCTATGATGCTCCATGATAACCACCCGTTCAGCTATTTGGTCACAAAAAGGTTAATTACGCCCCTTTATCAAGTTTTATGTTTTTCACATAAAAAGTTAACTCACCTTTAAATCATTCAAAGCATTTTAATAACATCCTTATTAACTTTCGAGTAACAGTTAACACTGTTATGTGTTCCCTGAAAACTCATTGCAAAACAATTTACGAATCAATGTAACACATCTACATACTGATGATGAGAAAACACCAACATGCTTTTCTGTTTAGTTTAGTCGGATTTGCTGTGAAAGGCACGGAGAGAGACGCAAAAAAAAAAGCGAAATTGCAAAATACATATTTTTTTGCCACTGCCACAGTCCAGACATGACTCATTTGTTTCCAAGTCTTCAAGCAAAACACTGTTTGTGAGGACAAAGACTCCATGCAGCGACAAAGTTTAAAAACATGTAATAAGTAACATTTTAGAAACAACAGTGCTTTCAATTCCATAAATGAAGTGAAGCGTGTCATCATCTCCCTGTCTGGGTGTTTCTGTTTTGCCTAACAAACTAAAACATGCACACCCGGCTATAAACCTTCAATCAGACACTCCTCAGCATTTGGCTGTCACCCACTGATCACAAAAAACATGTGTCCTGTGAGCTCGCCTCTCCTCAGACCTGACCAGTAATTTGCTGAGAATCAGAAAGCACAACTGCCTGTGTCCTTGAAGACATTCCTGTTTTGTTTTAATTATGTTGCCATGAATTGGACAAGTCCATTTACAAATGTGTATTGTAATGACACTTTTGTTGCTTTCATGATGTAGCAATATTATTCACCTTATTCTGGAGGCTCGCGTGGGCGCCGCCATGAATTGTGCCTGCCCCTTTTCTCCTATGTGTTAACATGGGACTGGAGAAGTCCACATAAAATCAGTCACTACATGAAAACAAAGCCGTTTTTAGGCCGCACAGAGAAACGCCATGCACAAGCTTAATATAGAAGGTTCAGTTACACGTATGACCTGAGGTGGCAGTAGTGAGTATAAAATGGCCAACTTGCATCTAGCCCCTTTAAGAGTGCAGATACTCCAATTAAAGTAAAAGTCAGAAAGTTCTAAACTACAAATCAGTTGCGGTTGATTTCACGCTCTGCTATGGCAACACGACGGGGACAAACCTTCTTCCTTATTGTGAGTCAATGGCATTGACTGTACATCTGCACAGCGCCACCTACTGTTCTCGAGTGTGCGTCAAAACCTTTTCAACCTCTTAACCTCCACCTTAACCAAGTGCATTTTCTCCAGTTCAACTTTACCCAAATCTAAAAGGTTACACGCTATGGGCCAGTGTAACGCCTCATTTGAAAGCTAAGACCTATAAAAGTCCTCTAAACCGATCCTTGCGTTGTTGTCACTTTTTTCCATTGCTTTTTTGTTGTGTTTTCGTCACATTTTTTTCCAAATTTTATTTTTTTTGGTCACTTTTCTGTTACTCGATTGTCGATTTTTTTTACACATTTTCATCCTTGTTTTCATCTAATTTTTGTTGATATTTTGACACTTTATTCAAGAAGCTTTTAGATTTGGGTAAAGCGAAACTGGAGAAAATGTGCTCAGTTCAGTTGAGGGTTAAGAGGTTAAGAAAAAGCCAAAAGTATAAAAAAGTATGTATGTATGGCAAGTTAACACACAGCTATAAGAGCATTAGTAGCTAAACAAGGGTCACTAAAAGGACTTCTGCCGCTGCGACCTTAAATGGCCTGAATTGCTAAGCTGTAAATAATTTTCAGTGTCAGTTTTTAGCCTTAGTTTTAATGAGTTTCTTGTTTCTTGCGTCGCGGCCCGATGCGTCGCTGCTCCGCCTCAGGTTCCCCGTTGACAGGCCGAGGAGCAGACGCCGCGAGATTCATTGTGCATTAATCCAGCAACTCCATTCAATTTATAATGACGGATTAGTTTTCTATCTATTTTCATAACGGCAACAACTTTCAGTGATGATCATCTTGTCAAGAGCCTAATGCAGATAATTAGTCTGTGTGTCATCGTGTCTGTGATTCATCGGTTTTCAAGAGGCGGCTTAAGTCCACTGAAACTGAACCCGTAATGAAAGGATGTGCAGTATAAAGGAAAGGTTATGTGTAAACTACTACGTTTACACAGCGCAACAATAGTATGGAATATTCCGTGTAACGTGTGTTTTCTCTCAGGTGTGTCTGGGGGTGTGTAACGAAAAGGAAAGGCAAAGGGTGTGTTTGATGTTCCTGATAAAAAACAAGGAAGAAACAGCTGCTCTCCTTCAGGTTATACGTTATGTAATTCATGTTTTGTACTATGACTGGGCTATACTTTTATTCCAAACTGAAAAATCCCATTTAAAGGTGCATTATGCAACTTTTTATGTGGATAAAAGGTTTATATTTGGGTGTATTTGACCTTGTAGTGACTCAGCGGCGGTATGCGTGGTTAGGCGTCACTACAAGGTAAAATACACACAAATATCAACTTACTTTTTTTTTTTCCTTGCATAAAAAGTTGCATAATGCGCCTTTAAAGGTCATTTCTGTAGGATGCGTTCTTAGTGGTTTCAAAAAGCACTTCAATCATAGAAATCACAGACATGCCTTTAGCTATCTGAGCCTGTTCCTACAAATGTGCACATTTTGTTAGCCGTCGAATCCCAGACCAGAATTAAAGTGAACGTTCCATCCCCAGACAAATGAATAGGGAAAACAGGCACAATACTAACATATGACGAGGTATGTTTTGTTCTTTTCATGACATTTATATAATTCCTGTGCTTTTTTTTTTTTTTATCATTAACATCTTTAAAGATGAAGCTTAGAGGCCATTGGAAAAGCAAAAACTTAACTGAATTTGAGTCAGCATTTAGCTTAGAGGACACTTTTAGAAGCTTTCTTGTATCTTAAGTAAAATCTCAAGAGGTCTGTACATTCATTAATGATTTCTAACTAGGCTTTGATCTCTACTACATGTGGACAACAGTTGAAAAACATCTGGAATGTTCATAATTTGCTATGTTTGCTGCTGCTGGCTAATGCTAACGGCTATAGAGTTCGGGAAAGTCTACAGTTACCATGGAGATCGGCCATCTTTACAGCTGTTAGCGTACATTTCCATTGACTAACATTAGCTAAAAACAGTATAAAACATGGAGAAAATAGCTGTGGAACAGCTCAGTTAGCTGCTGAGTTACTGCTGGTAAATACATCTAACTCACTGTGGTGTCCAAGTGTTTTAATGTGAACAATAACTCCAGTATTTTAACTTTTAAAATCTCCATTAGTTTACAATTGCTGCTAATCCCATAATGCTTAGCGATATGACGTCACATTCCCGAACTCTATAGGAAACATACATTGCGCAAGCTAACGGCTCTGAAAAGTCTCCCGGACTAGCCTACTTGCTAACGGTCCGCTTATGTTAGGCTCGAACGCTGCCTCTCCTTTTTATTTGACCACAATTACTACTGAACTTGAGTTACATTAAACTGCACATAAGTTTGCAAGCACATTGTTTTGTAGACTTGATATTGCACATTTAAAAGCTAAAAGAGTTCAGTTGCTTAGCCTACAGGAGGTCTGCATTAGCACAACAAGACTTGATTGGGAACATGCAATTCTGGAAAATGGGAGTCAAATCTACCTACCTTAAAAACCCCAAATTATTATTTCAGTTCAACCTGGATTCCTGTTTTACGGAACATGTGCAACTGATACCCTTTGTTGTTCCTCAGTGCAGTAACTTGACAGTCCCTGTGCAAAGATACAATCAATCCTTTCAGTATTACACAATGACATGAAAATAGAGCTGCTTTATTGCTGTGTGGTCCTCTTCTCATCTGCCGCTCATGTGCTGGTGTTGCAGGTTGGGAAACTCATGGTGGAGAATGCTCAGCTGGCTCTGCAGTCTGAAAACATGAAGTCCAAAGCGGCTGTGATCCAGGCCAGGTCAGACATGTCACTACTTTGTTTTCCATCTGCAATCAGGATCAGGTTGTGAATTACTATTACTTGTTCTTCGGGGCTTGTGTTTTCTCTATATTAAATAAAAGAACTCAAACACCATGTACAGCATAATAACCAGGCAACAATGGCCAAGAAATTGGACGGTCCCCGGGTCTATCCCATCCTGAGCACATGCTGCCACTGTGTCCCTGGGTAAGGCACTTCACCCTTATTGCCCAATGTGCCTGTTGAGACAGAAACCACCGTGAAAATCTGCCAACTTGCCAAGAGATTGGTTAACTGTGGCAAGACCTGATGAACAAGGAAGTATCCAAATAAAATCAGAACTTAGCCATGACAGAAACTTGTTATCGTATAAGAGTTATAAGGGTTAGTTCTTGTTAAGAAGTAGATAGTCACGGTTTAGTCCTACCAGATTCAACCTCCCAAGCTCCCACTCCAAGCTAAATGACTCCTTTGGTGGCACTTGATGTGGGACATAAGAAAATCAGTGGTGTAAAAGCCTTACTGAACTAAAATAAACATATTTTACTTCCCTTAAACCCTTAAACTGACTGACTGAACAAGAAGGGACAGAGTTCATTAGAGTTGCTGACGAAGCTTCCTACAAAGCACAGAATACATGACTGTGCTTTGACACCTCAAGAACCTTTGTCTACGATATGCAGCGTTGCTTGTTGAATGATGCTACAATAAAAATGCACTTACACTATGGCTGCCAGACACTATATTTAACTCTGCACTTTGTCATTCAGCTGATACAGTGACACAGACAAACAAAAAAGCGCTTGCTATCATCCTATACTCTGATGTATTTTCTAGCGCTCTCTTATCTAACTCTGGCCTGTTCCGGCTGCTGTGAGCCGACCTGCATACAGATCCAGGCCAGGTTTTGTGCCGCGTTTGCACTTTCACTTCTGTACTGATGCAGAGTGACACACAGCCCTCTCTCCCTCTCTCCCCCCTGCACCCCTCACCAAAGCGCCCACTCATGCACGCACAGTTAAGCGTCACGTAGATCCATTAACTCCAGAAGGACAGAGGAAGCCCAACTGCTGCTGGAAATAAGTATAGCGCTTCTAATAATAGCTCCACCTGAAGGCTCTCCTGGGTGTCCTGTAGTGAAACTTTAAACTCATGCCGCACTCCAGATCCAGACAAGGTCATTTTGTCTCTCTGGACTTATGCAAGTGGCGATAAAAGCGATGGTTTGTAGAGACACTCGCCAGACCTGTTTTTAGTTTTGTGCTGATCCTAAGCAAGATACACTGCCTGACCAAACAAAAGACGCCACCTGGATTAAACTGTTATGATCTGGGGTTGCTGCAGTTGTTTCAGGTCTCGGTTCAGCAACACTATGTGCCCAAAGATTTAGATCAGCTGACTATCTGAACATCCTGAATGATCCGGTTATTCTATCAATGTATTTTCTCTTCCCTGATAGTACGGGCATGTTCCAAGATGACAATGCCAGGATTCATGGGGCTCACATTGTGACAGAGTGGTTCAGGGAGCATGAGACATCATTTTCACACATGGATTGGCCACTACAGAGTCCAGATCTTAACGCCATAAAAAATCTTTGGGTAGAGGGGGAGAAGGCTTTGCACCATGGTCACACTCTCCCATCATGACAAGATCTTGGTGAAAAGTTAATACCACTAGGGGCCAGATCTTGTGCTTGGTGCAAGGACAGAGCAAGCTTCAAGCGCGATGGTTATCCTCCACCGACCATTCATTTCCTCATTCACATCGCGCTGCATTGTGTTCTTCCTTAAAGGAACAGGCCTCAGTTTTTTCATACTGAGATATGTTCTTACCTGAGCTTAGACGAGTTGATGAGTACTTGTCTGGTCTTTTTGCGTGCGCTCAGTCACGCACAATGACCAAAGATGTTGTAAGCATTTGGCCTCTCCCAGTATATTCCTATAGCTCCAAACAGGGTGAAGTTAGAAGCGACCACGCTCTTCCAGGTACGCATCAACTCGTCTAAGCTCAGCTTAGAACATACATCTCAGTGTGGAAAAATGGTGGCCTGTTCCTTCAAGCATTATAAGCTCTCGCAGGTCAAACTAAAAACTTTATTAACCTAATCGTGAGCTAAACAATGTTTGTGTCCCGAAAGACAGCCGGTCCTGCTGTGGCACGGGTCGGCACTCGCTTGGCCGTAATTGTGTTAACACGACCAAAACAAAAGCACATGTTCACCCCCACTCCCCCACAGTCCATCTCCCGACCTCTCGGCGAGGAGTCTGGTTGGAGGGAAAAGGCTCTTGTACATAATATCGCCATTGGCCATGGGTGTTTCTCCACCCCAAGTACTTCCCACTTAAACGTGCTATAGTCTGCGTTTAGAAATCGGGCCCTGGATGTTTTAACATTGCAGAAGCTTATTAAAACAGTGGCACAGCGAATGTGTGCTGTTTTCAAAGCTTAAGTCGACACATTAATTAGAGCTTGTGACCTTTTCTTTTGGATAGTGACTATTCTTTGTGCCAGGCAGTGTATCTTAAAAACACAGAACTGAAATTGCATTGTAAGTCTAAAACCCTTGGTGCACAAAACAATACGGTCCAAAATAGCTAGATGGTTACCTCCACAGTAAATGCTTTCTGTGTGCTGTAGATGTGAGACAGAGGAGAAGAACACGAGGCACCTGGAGCAGCAGGTGGAGCAGCTCAGAGAGTCCAAGTGGAAAGCGGAGCAGAGCAGCGAGAGCCTGAGGAGTGACGTGCACCGATCCATGAGTGAACTACAGCAGCTGCACCAGGACTACCAGGTCAGAGGCGGGACAGGGACTTACTGCTGTTCAAAAATGGTGATGGGAATGAAGAGAGATTGGCTGAGGAGGCTGATGAACCCAGGGTTGCAGTAAGTCTTTGACTTGAAAATGGCTGCTAGGTCTTAATCTAGGGCGGTGGTTCCCAACCTGCTTTGTCTGGCGTACCCCGTTGAGTCTTTCATTTATACAAATAACCCCTATCAATTAAACGCAGATTTATTGGTATTACTGGTGTGTTGTGTTCAAAATATACTGTAGCGGAAATACACTAAAATGCTGAATCTATTTCTGCAATAAAATGATCAAATTTGCTTTCATTTCATTAAAGGGGCTAGATGCAAGTTGGCCATTTTATACACACTACTGCCACCTCAGGTCATACGTGTAACTGCAGCTTCTATATTAAGCTCGTGCATGACGGCAATTCAGACCCGAATTAACACCAATTTTGAGTGACAGTGCAGGATTTTAGAGGCAGTTGTGGTGAACAGGTCTGGGCTCATTCTACACATTTGGACATTGTTGGAACATGCAGGGGGAGGAAAATACATAATGTTAACATTTTTAACCTCTGTATAGTCCCTTTAACCATTATTTTTAAACTGAAATAATGTAATAGTTTTGAGTGCTCACGTACCCTCATGTGTGACCATGAATATTGATGTCTTTGATACTCCATTTACTACTTCGCTTGAGCATATTCTCCGTTTTCTCAATTTCCTCGGGTAAAGGATCCAGGAAATATTTTGAAGAATACTGCAAAGATTTGAGGGTATATTATAGTGTGTAATGAGAGTGTTGCGGTAACTGCTTAGGTGACGTCACCACCTCAACCTCCTGTGATCCAGGGATTAGACAGTTGTGCTCAAAGCTTTACATACCCCAGCAGAATTTCATCATTGGCCTTGTTGACAACAAAAATGGCACCATACCTGCTGTCAAATATGGAGGTAGTTCGCTGATGCCATTGGCTCCAGCAGAATAAAGTGAAGGTCCTGTTAGTGTCCATCTCAGTCTCCTGACCTCAATATCATTGAGCCACTGTGGGGAGAGCTCAAACGTGCACTTCGCAAGACAGCTCAGGAAGTTACAGGAGCTGGAGGCTTTTTGCCAAGAAGAATGGGCAGCTTTACCATAAAAAAAATATAGAAGCTCATCCACAACTACCACAAAAGACTCCAAGCTGTCATGGATGTTAAATGCATAGTATTGAGAACTGGGGTATGTAAACTTTGGATCAGGGTCATTTTAGTACTTTCTTTTTTCATTATGATTTCAAAATAGCAAACTCAGTTAAATGGCTTCACACAACCACTAACTGTGAGTGAAAAACAACTTTTGGTGTTATCTTTCATCTTCAAAAATAGTTGAAAAATGGTTCTCATGAATTTGACACCTGTGCAGATCTGTGTGACCTGGCGCACTTCTGTTTTTAACATGGCTTTCATTTTCCCACTCCCTGTTTTGCTGACAACGCAGCCTTTCAGTAATTGCGGTGTGGCTGTTTTAACACATACAAGCACAAGCAAACTGCTGATTTACTGATTCGTCTGCTTCTCCGGTCTCTGCAGTACACAAACACCCTCAAAGCTGCACCATCGACTTTACATTCGATTTTAAATAAGTGCATATGGCTTAATCACACACTGCTCATTGTCATCATTTAGTTTCAAAAGTTAGCTTCGCAACGGTTTTTGTATCATCAAGAAAGCACATTCTTTCTCACAGTCCTAAGCCTGGATAAAAATGGTGGGATCAGGAACCAGGTAGAGCATGTTTGGTTTAAATAAAATCTGCATTATGACGCTAAAAGACATCAATGGTGAAATGGAGGAAATGAAAAGAAAAATGGAATATACTTCAGGTCATTACCCTCTTTCTTCCATTTCCCTCTCCCTCTCCCTCCCTCCCCCCCCTGCCGATCTGCTCACAGGCTGCCCAGGCTCTGCATCTGCAGCGAGCCGGCTCCACTGATGCTCTGAACACAGCAGCGGCGCACGGAGGAGGCAGGGGAGGAGGGCAGCACGAGGATGGCACAGCGATGGAGCTCACCCGACTGCTCCACGAAATCAGAACTCAGTGCGACCAGACTCGAGTCCCCGGTCCCAGCCGGAGACACCACAGCCTGGGCAACTTGGCAAATCTATCCCCCGGTTTTGTCGGGCCTAGCAGCCACTCGGGAGCAGGGGGAGCAGCAGCAGCAGCAGCAGTCAGGACAAGTGGAGGGGCACTTGCAGAGGTACGCAACACATCGAGGACTCGTGTGCCGTCGGCCGGGCTCTATGCCAACCAGACACACCCTCCACAACAACAACTATTTGCAGATTTTACATACAAAAGGCTTGATTCACTGCATCATTTCATTTAGATAAAGCTTCATTGACCTGAGCTTAGGCTGGCTTTCATGGAGGAGTTTTCTGTGCGTACATTCGCCTTCTCACTTTCGCTGTTTACCGCCGTGGATCTCACTAATGCAGAGTAACAGCGCGGTCTGGCACCACACTGTGTAAAAAGATCCCTCGGCTCTGGTTAAAAATGCATGAGGTGATTTATAGTACAATCCAAAAAAACTCATACTCAGCAAAGACTCTTATCTGTCTGCTAGCCCGTCAATGAAGGAGCAGGCATTTGTTTTCTTGAGTCATGTTTTGTTATTGTTAAAAGGGAACTCGATGGATTTCATTTCACTGAGTGTCCCTGTGCCTCAGCTCCGTGACTTTGGCTCAAGCTGCAGATTTCCTCCACTATCGTAAATCACGTACACACTTTTGTTTCCTCCAGACTCACACCCACAAGACCAGGCAGTACATTAGTATTAGATGTGTTATTACTTTGAAAGCTACACCAAGTAACAACTGACCGATCATCAATAGGCGGCCCACGGACCAAATCAGGGCCCGAGAGCTTCTGTCTGGGCCTCAGTCTAGGTTTTGTTTTGATGGTGGTGATGGTGAACATGCACATGGATGTAATACATTCAAAGTTCCCCACAAGTGATGAACAAAAGTGTTACGCCAAGGTTATCAGTTGCCTATTGAAATGAAGCCTGTGTCAGCAGAAAATGCATTTCTAAAAATTACTTAAGTATAAATATAAATGTAGTTTAAAGGCACACTGCATAAGATTTTGGTCTATACTGTTGCCATCAGTACAAAACATTCTATCATTACATCAATGAATTTTGGGCCTGGAACAAATGTAATTGAAGAACACAGGTCTTATAGTAGAATAGTAGAAAATGTGTAGACTCATGAAGTATTCAGTAAAATAATATGCTCATGTCATGCATAATTAGTGGTATCCATCCATTCATCCATCCATCCATCCATCCATCCATTTTCTTCCACTTTTCCTTTGCCGGGTCGTGGGGGCAGATGTTGAAGCTGCCCAAATCACATTGCACCAGCCCCTCATTGCTCCTCCTGCAGGTGGTGGGTCCACAGAAGAGCGGCCTCACGATGCAAACCGGGCCTGTTGCTCTCTCATAAGAGGCTTCTGAACCGCTCTTTGTCTGACCCGTCACCTAGCACCTGTTTGCCATGGGAGACCCTACCAGAGGCACGAAGCCCCCGACAACAGAACCCCCAAGATCATTCGGGCGCTCAAACCCCTCCACCACGTTAAGGTGGTGGTTCCAGGAGGGAATAATTTGTGGTATTAAGGCTAAATACTTGATTGGCGTACATCAATCAGCTGAATGGCTACTTACCAAATTCAGCTATTTTATATCCAAAAACCTTTTGAATAGATTATTTGCTGAATTGAATTTTCATCAAATGTTGATTGCAGCTAAATATTACAACCAGCTTCTTGCTCTTTCTGTAATCCAGGTGTAATTCCAAATGAAAACCACTCTCAGAATGACTTATTCAGTAGATCTCGTAAAGCCTTCATTTGAATGTAGAAGCATCAAGGAAATGTCATGTTATTATGAGATATCAAAGGTGTGAACAGCTGTCCAATTTGTCAGTGCGGCGTGTGCAGCTGTGTCTACTCTTTGTTTATCTTCAGGCAAACACCACCTGGGACGGCTCTCTCTCCCTTTATCAAAGATATGTTTGTGCCCGAGAGCTCATAGCACAGTCTTCATTCACTTTTTATCATTCAAGTATCCAACAACAGTGCTGTGGTTATTTAGGATAACTGTACTTACTGTGATTTGGGGCATATGTCTGACAATGATGCTGCCCAGCAGGAGGAGGCGGCATGGGCACAGGTGAACCTGGGGGGAGCTGCCCTGAGAGAGGCCAGGGCTGAGCTGGCCGAAGCCCGAAAACAGTGGCATACTCTGCAGGTCGAAATTGAGACCCTCCACGCCATGGTAAGAACAACAACTTACTGCTAATGCTTTTATTACCTTTCTATTATTATTGCACTTATATTTGAAGCTGAGAGACTGGTTGCTGTATGGCTAGTGATTACTCTCTATCAACGCATCTTCTTATTGTTCTTTCTTTCTATCTAATGTATCTATTGTGTGACTTTTATTAAATATAGCTTGCACTATTGTTATTCCATAAATAATAGTTTAACTACATAGTTGTTGAAATTGGAAACACCTAAATGAATTGAAATTTGAGTTGTTAGAGTTGTTAGTGACTTACATGTCGTGAAATAGGACATTGTTATTTCTTTATTGAATTGGGACAATGCATGTTCATGATCAAACATGAAACACAAGCGTGAAAACAGAAACAGAATGGTTGTCTGAAGTTTTTGCAAAGCTTTGCATCAGCTGCCAACTCAAGCCGACCGATCGGGGGCTTTGGGTTAGGGACGGCAATGTGATGTAAGTTGTGTTTCACTCACACAGATCTTACACATATTTTAGGAAACTAGAAGGGCTTGTCTTTCAAATGAGGTATCACACTGACATATAGGCTGTAAGCTCTCCTGTCAATATGCTTTGAGATTTGTTGAGATTGGACAAAATAACTCTATACTATTTGTGGTCTATTTCTTCTTTTTATACAACAAAGTCCTGAAAGTCAGTAGCCTATAGTAAACTGCCTGGTCGGATTCAAACCGTCCTTGGATCTGACAAATGCTCTAACCATTGGCGTCTTTTATTCCCACACAGTCTCCCATCCTCTGACCTTACTTAGCTGAAGTTAAGTGAAAAAACGAGGCAGAAGATACAAATACATTATTGTCTGTGGTGAGGGAAGCAAATTCAAAAGAGGCCATGAACCGTTATTTTGCCATGTATGAAAAACTGTCTATTTTTATTTTAGATCATAATACCGGTTGCAGTCGGCCGTTACAAATCTTTACATAACCAGTTTACGGCTTTGTTAATAGATAATACTTTTGTGAATGGGCCCTTTTCAAAGCTGCCGTGCTCCTCCTTGAACTCCGGATTAACCCTTTATAGAAGAAGACCGTAGGTCATGGCTCCTAATGCTTGTTTTTACTTCAGCTAAATGGAGTGGAAACAACACACCTGTATAAACACATGATGTAATTTCAGGTTGAGAATAGTCTAGACGACTAAACAGGAAAGGAGCCGTCAGATTTCATTCACTGCTGACCTTTGCCTCTCGCATTTGTATAGCTCTTTTATCCATGGATTTTGAGGGATGTATAATTAGGACAGTTACCATAGCACTTAACGCATCAAAACATAACTGTTCGACCTTTTGACACGTAAAAAAGTAATGTAATTATAAACACTGAGGGGAAAGCTCATTGAGTAATTTCTGAATAAAGACCAATAAAAAGCTAATACATGCGTTTCCAATGACATCACACATAGTTTCGGCAGCCATTTTGAATACCGAAGTAGCATTATGCAGCACTACAACGTGTAACAAAATCTCTACTTAGGATGAAAATGAAAGACAACTGATTGACAGTGGCATTTTTATGGACTCATCATTGCATAACAGTAAAAACCCGGCCCAAGTGACGCACTTTTTTGTGATATAACCAGCAACTGTGGCAGATCTGTCTGTCAAGCTACAGCAGAATTTACTAAAGATCTGCTTCACTCCTCAGACTAAATTAACATGTTACAAGGTATGAAAAGATGACATACACATGACATTGACATCAAATAGGAAACAGAAAACCTTTCTCTGTGATTTTTACAGTTTGTCATGTCAACAGAGTCTCAGTCTGAGTCAGTGTTTAAGCTGCTCAAGACGTTAGCATGCTACCAGTTATCTTCAACACGATAAACATCTATGAACACTGAGAAAATACGACAGTATCAGCTCAGCTCTGACCTCTGTCACATGTTGTATCCAAGGTTTGGAGAGTGGTTCAGGGCTTTTTCTTGGAGTGGTCGGAGCTGAGCTGTTGAAGCAAAATGCTAACCGGTAGCATGCTAACATCTTAAACACTGACTCACTGGTTATATCACATAAATGTGCGTCTCCGGGTGTTTTTACTGTTATCTTCTTGAGCAATTATTATGAGTACATAAAAATGTCACTGCCAATCAATTTATTTTATATCGTGAGTAGAGACATTGTTACATGTTGTAGTACTGCTTAATTCTACTTCAGTATTCAAAATGGCCACCATAACAACAAAAGTCACATGACTGAAAGGCATGTATAAATGACATTAAAGGGATATTTCAGGATTTTTGACGTAGGGCCTCATTTCATAGTTATCCAGAGTGTTGCTGATTTCTGGAGATATTTTTTTTGTAATTCATGCAGTTCTTATATTTGAAGAATTTCGTGGCGCGAGGCCTGTGCAAGGCTAGCGCATTTTTACGGTATCAGCTAGCCTGCATTAAAAACAGTCTGACCCGCTCCACAGTGCACCTGAGGCAAATAACTTATAACGCCAGATTAACCATATAAATGTCTGTGTCGATAGAATAATTTTAACCATTTTGCATTTAAAGGAACTTATAATTGAGCAGCATCAGCTTCATGGTTGTATAAGCTACACAGCGGCGGAGTGATCTGCTAGAAAATAGTCCCTCAAAATGCGATCATTCATGTGATACAAGGTCAGTTATATTCCAAAAATTATTCTATCGACACAGACCTTTATATGGTTAGTCTGGCATTATAAGTGATTTTCCTCAGGTGCACTGTGGAGTGGGTCAGACACTAGACTCTTGAAATATAAGGACTGCATGAATTACAAAAAAACAACAACAACACGCTGGATAACTAGGAAATGAGGCCTTATGTCAAAAATCCTGAAATATCCCTTTAAGTAAGTCACACTGAGTTGGATTGATTATCTCTTCATTGTAGTCAGTGAGATATACAGTATCAGACAGCCATAGAACTTTTGGTTTTGCAGTAGGAAAAACAGACAATACAAATTGAGCGTGTTTGATGAGACGACTGATTTGCGGCTAGATCTGCGGGCCTATGCGGGTTGAACAATTTGCTGTTGTCAGTATTTATCAGTAGTGGCCCTAATCACTATTCCTATCTGATAAACAAAAAAGAAAACTATTCCGCTACAAGAAAAAGAAAGGGCCCTGTAATTCTATTGTTCAGGGATTTTGCATACATGTATTTTCAACCTTGCTCTTCATCCCGTGTAGGAGAAAGGCCTGGAGACGTCCTTGCAGCAGACCCAGCGGCTGTACTCCTCTCAGCTGCAGGACCTCTCTCAGGTGATCTCTCGACTGGAGGGCGAGCTGGAGCAGGTCAGGACCGGACTGGCCACGCAACGCCAGCGCCACAACCACCTCCTCAACACCAAGATGAGGCTGGAGCGCGAGATCTCCACCTACAGACGGCTGCTGGAGCGGGAGGAGGGCAGGTGAGGGCGAGAATGGAGAAGATTACAAACCAGGAGGCGCAGTTAAACACTACGCAGGTTTATGGCCCGGCAGGATAGAAGCATTTAATTTATCACGCCCTCCTGTGGTTGATTATGGGGCATGAGTGTGTAAAAAGCACATATAAATTAACTTTTACTGGCATCATGACTCAACTAAAACTAGAACTTTTTCTAGCTCATTGAAAGCTATACAATTTAAATACTCAAACACATTTAATTAGAAGTTATGCTACTACATTCTAGTAACAGGTGTGCAGACAATGTGATTTTGTAAACTACTTCAGTCATTGCAGTTGACTATGATTACTAGTACTGCTACTGCAACGTAAGCAGTTTGTTTGAAAATGTACCAGTTTTACTACCAAAGTACAGTAAAGTGCAAAAATCCTAGTGCATCCAGTTATGTAAGTCTTGCTACTTGTTCAGAGGAATATAGTAAAACCTTTGATGTTAATATAGGCTTGACCTCCTTATTAAAACTCTATAATAAGACACCATTAAATCACTCCATATTGGCGTTAATGGCAAGCTTTTTATGTTGCTATGAGACTGGCTGAAGGAAACATAGACACCGACCACCAGCACCAATCTCTCATTTCATTCTTTAATTTACCAGGACAATGAGCAATTACATTAAGCTCGAGAGCACAGACGTTTGTTTCAGACTGTAGCCCTTTTTAAGCTAATCTGTAGTCCTTAGGGAAAAGGGCAGAGGGCCAAAGTGCAATATATACAGTGCAGGTAATTGTACAGTCATAGTTGAGATCAACAGTGGGAGGAAAAAGTCTGTGAACCCTTTGGGTTACAAAGGTTACATTTCAGCCTAAATTGGTCATTATTGATCTTCAACAGTGTCTGCTTAAACTAATTTCATGTTATCATATTTCTATTGCCACAACATGTAAATATTTACAGGACAGTGAGGAATAAGCGAGTACACCCAACCCTTTGCTGAAGCAGGTCATTTTGATTCACTCGCCTGTAAAATGAAGCCTCCAAATTAAAATCATTGCAGTAATTCTTATGGAATTTACAAAATACTCTTGCATGTGAGTCTCTAGTTGTAGCCACAACAATCAGTATGACTATCAGTGCCACTATTGGCAAGTTATCAACTACCACTGAATAAAAGAATAATTGTCTTTATTCTCACCAACATTTTTTGATGAAAATAAAGGTCCACAGCTGCAATAGATAGATGGGAACCAAAACACACTCTGAGCCTATAAAAATAATACCACTTGAACATATATTTCAAACAGGTGAACAATATCTGTAAAAATTAACATTGCACATCAATTTTTAAATTGGATATGTCCAATGCGTTTTATAGGACCTTTGTCTTACCCAAATCTATCATTTTGACTAGTAACATGTGGGGCAATGTGACTGTGGTGCGTATAGGAATGCATTTAATGGTGCACGTCCCGCCGGTGGGACGTAGCTTAATCAGGGGGTTGGTTGACCCCCTGACAGCAACCAACAAGTCTTCTGTGAAATGTATTTAGCATTTACAATCATTTAAAGGGACTATACGGTGTTTAAAAATGTAAAAACTCAGAATGACGCACTGCAAAAATATACTTTTCTGTAGCTGGTCATTAGGAGCATGTTGTGTATTGTTGGCAATAATATAGTCTAAAATGTTACGCAGTGTGCCTTTAAAATATAAAACATTTTTGGAATTATTTCACCTTTTTTGTTTCCTACATAATGTCCATGTGTTCATTCATTACTTAATGTCTTCAATGAGTATCGCATAATAGCGTTGTAATACTAAAGAAGAGCCGATACATTAAAAGTGTTTCCAAACCGTATGCTAAACTTTTGAACTTAGCATCGAACGACTGAAAGACACGCAATCTATTGAAAAGTCTGTAACGACTAAACCTGACGCCTGTTTGACATCTGTTTTTTATGGAAATATGTTGCACTATTGACTTGTTTTTTACTGTAACACCTTTGCCAATGTAGGTTTATAATTACGTTTTACAGTGTAAGGAAACTTCATTTAGTTTTATGGGACAGACGCCTGCAGCCTTCTTCCCCAGCGATGATTTCATTCAGACTGTGACTTTTATAAATGTTACCGACACAAGGGCAGACGGGACGTGGCACCTGGTTCAGTGATTTGTTTGTTCTTCTTTGAAAGAGGAGGCCACGGAGCGGGACACGGGCCAACATTTAGATGAAAGTTGCAGATAGTAAATCAAGTTAAAATCATTTGGACGGCGTCGCTTGGTGTGACCTGGATGACTGAAACGACTCCTTGGCATGCAACATTTAGCTTTATTTACTGTGTGCATTTTTACACAATGTGGCTTTAAAAGAGAGCATTCTGATGGCCTATGATGTGTAATTCAGAGTAATTAAATATAGCATTATTTGAATTGTGTTTATCAGCATTGAGATTGTGTTACACTCGAAACGCAAGCTTTTAAGGAGAGATGGATGATGTGTTTCTATTTTTTTGTCGTGGGATGAAGACACTTTCCACAAATCCTTTTAATCTTCGATGACACTCATGGAAATCCCAAAACCGTGTCCTAACACATACACATTTTGTGTTGAAATATCACATTGTGTCTGCAATCTCAGCACCTCTGTCAGGGTGGTCCAGGCTTGTGTTTTTTCTAGCTTCTTTTTGAAAAGTTAGACTAGAGATAATGTATAATGGTGTTTATATGTTTAGGTTTCGGTGGCGCAAAACCTTAACTCAAACTATAATTTCTTGTGCACAACATGGTCTCAGGAATCTGGACTATTTTTCTGGGGTGTTGTTTAGTATGTGGCCTATGGAACAAAACCAAGATACATTTTTGATTGTTTTTTACCATTTGTTCGAAGTATGGCGTGAATGAATAAAGCACCAAACTGTAACTGCAAATGAGCATCTGGAAAAGGACTATATTGAAGGGATATTTCAGGATTTTTGACATAGGGCCTCATTCCCTAGATAACCAGAGTGTTCTGTTTCAGGAGATTTTTTATTTATTTATTATCCTTATATTTGAAGAGTTTAGTGGTGCTAGGCTAGTGCTAGGCTAGTGCATGTCTATGGTAACTAGTAGCCTGCATTAAAAACAGACTGACCCAAGCACAGAGCACCTGAGGCAAATCACTTATAGCACCAGACTAGCGATATAAATGTCTGTGTTGACTGAATCATTTTAACCATTTTGCATTTAAAATAGCTTATATTTGAGCAGCATCAGCTTCCTGGTTGTAAGCTACGCAGCGGCGGAGTGATCTGCGAGGTTACCGGATCTACAGTGGTTTGTTTACCTGCGACCAGCATTACTACACGTGGAATTCACAAAGGAGCTTTCTACAAATCAGATATGAAAACGTTTGGAGGACGACCCCATGATTTTTCAATGCAGGCTACTAGTTACCATAGACATGCGCTAGCCTAGCATTAGCCTAGCACCACTAAACTCTTCAAATAAAGGGACTGCATGAATGAAAAAAACAATGTATCTCCAGAAATCAACATATGTTAGGCCCTATGTCAAATATCCTGAAATGTCCCTCTAAGCCACTATTAAGTAAGTGTAACTAAGTTTCAACTAATATTTGCGCATTGTGGTGATCCTCCACAAAGTGCAGTAACTGTATAATACACAGCTCCGAGTTGTTTAATTCGCTTATGCTATGGTCCCACAAACGATTCATATGGGCCTGTTTTAGTCCTGGGCAGGAGTTATTTCACTTTTCAAGCTTTTTTACCTGAAGCTAGTTCCAGCTCAATTGTTTATCGTTACTATGAAAACTGCTGCAGTGGAGTGACATAGAATGTGATTTAACTTTCATTTTTGTAATGTTACAAAATTCTCACTGACCCTGGTATAAAGCCATGTAAAATGTATCAAACCAGCATCACATTTGCACATGGATATTTGTGCCCTTTAGCAAGACACTCCACCCACATTGCCTGTGGTTGTGGTGCGTGACTGAGTCATTGGTGGTGGTTGAAACGGGCATTGACACCAATTAAGCTACGCCTCTGCCAGTCTACACCAGGACAGCTGTGGCTACAACAGCACCACCACAAGTGCGGTTAGTGAATGAGTAATCGTCCACTCTAGAGATTTGTGAAGCGTGTGAATTGCAAAAGCCATTGTTAAACCAAATGCAATTCTAAACCAGAACTAAGCTACAGCTAATCTAGGACTACACCAGAACCAGAACACCATGTGACAAAATAGGAATCAAAATTACCTCCATAGACTAGATAGTCCAAAAGTCTGTGTATGGCCCTGGTTGTCATATCGGTTTACAATGTAGTCTCATGCTTTTGTTTATTGAATATGCAAATATTTTGAGGAATGATAAAGTTTTCTAGATCAGTGCTTTGTTTGGCTGGTTATACCATAAACATTAAACATCTTGTCTGAATTTCCTACTGGCCTGGATTGACCTGTTTATGGATTCAGTTGGAGATGTTTGTGGAGGAAATCTGGGAGCGTATGAGGGCAGGATTAGCATGTTTAGCCACAAAAGCAAAAACATAAATACCCTATACCTGGCATGTTGTGAGACCATTGTCATAGTATTGTGTAGTACCGTGTTATGTGGCCCAGAGACGTGTTACTGTTACTCATGCACAGTACAGTACCACATAAAACCATGATAGAAATATAAATCCACATGCAGGCTTTTCTAACAGATAGTAGGAGAAGCCATCTGTGTTGTTGTAGTAGCAGTTGTCGTCATAGTATTTGTAGTATACTGTAGACATTGTCATATCTGTTGTGTTATATACATCTCAATAATAAAGAATAACAGGTATTAGGTTTCACTACCCTAATGCTATATAATTGTGTCTCAATAAAAATAACATGGTTCATCTGAATCCAAATAGATACTTCAACTTCTGCCTTCAGGCCAACACAAGCAACGTCCTTTGTTGAATTGACCGCCCTCAGCACTCAATAAACCGAAAGATAAACACAGTAAAGGGTAATAATTACAAAGCTTCTCCCCGTCTTGTGGATACACTGTTTAAATGCTTGTAAAATAACACTAATGTGGAGGAATTTATTTACTTATCTATTGTCAACTATTATGTCATGACGTTGTTAGTGTCAGTACTGCACAGAGGTGGTCAGTAAACTAAGTGATTTTATTAAGTAATCTAATTAAGTACAGTTTTTGGATTTGAGTTCAGAACGTATTAATTGGGACAGAAGGTAGCGCGCACAGAAAAACATTTATAAGAACTCCTTTGCTGTTCTTGAAGATAAGATAAGATAAGATAAGATAAACCTTTATTGATCTCACAAAGGAGAAATTCACTTGTTACAGTCTGACAGCAGTGGGGATGAAGGCTTTGCGGTAGCGCTCCGTCCTGCACTGAGGATGTCTCAGTCTGCCACTGAGAGAGCTGCACAGCTCTTCTACAGTCCCGTGCAGTGGGTGGGAGGTATTGTCCATGATGGAGGTGAGCTTGGCTAACACCCTCCTGTCCCTCAGCTCCTCCACAGAGTCCAGTGGGCAGCCCAGGACGGAGCTGGCCCTCCTGACCAGCTTGTTCAGTCTGTTCTTGTCCCGCTCTGTGCTGCCCGGGGCCCAGCACACGGCAGCGTAGTGGAGAGCAGAGGCCACCACAGAGTCATAAAAAGTCCTGAGCAGAGGCCTGCTCACTCCGAACGACCTCAGTCTCCTCAGAAGGTGAAGGCGACTTTGGCCCTTCTTGTACAGGGCGTTGGTGTTGTGGGACCAGTCCAGTTTATTGTTGAGGTGAACACCCAGGTACTTGAAACTGTCCACCTCCTCAATGTCCTCCCCCTGGATGTTCAGCGGTGTGTGCGGTAGTGGCTTCCTCGTGAAGTCGATCACCACCATTGATGTGTTTCAAACAGCTTCTGCCAGTGCCCTATAAGCTTAAAATTCTGGTTCTAGCTTTCAGAGCCCTGCATGGTCAGGCTCCTTCTTACAGCAGTGATCTGATCCAGCCTTACACCCTGTGCAGGCTCTGAGGTCTGTGGATCAGAATCTGCTGAAGGTTTCACACACTCAATTTCAAACTAGAGGTGACCGACCCTTCCAGGCTGTTGCTTCGAGGTTTGAAATGATCTTCCCTCCTCTTTGTGCTCAATTGACTCTGTCGACACCTTCAACAGTGAACTTAAGACTCACTTATTTGTTCAGGCCTTTAATTAGCTACTTTTGGGCTGCTATGATTTTTTTTGCGTTGTCTTGGCCTTTTATTCGTGAGTTATTTCTGATTTTTTTTTTTTACTGTGTTGTGAAGCACTTTGTGGCTTTTGTCTGTCAACGGTGCTATACAAATAAAGATGACTTACTTACTTACTTTAAAGGGACTATACAGGGTTCAAAAAACATGTCCTAATGTGGAGAATGAGCTCAGACCTGTTCACCACAACTGCCTCGAAAGCTTAAAGGAATAGGCCACCGTTTTTACATTCTGAGATATGTTCTTACCTAACCGTAGTCGAGTTAATATATCCCCGTCTGGTTTTTCTCCGTGCGCGCTGTCACGCAAACGGAGCACATACGCAGCCTCTCCCACATGTCATATAGCTCCAAAAAAGCTCACGATAGAAGCTACCAAGCTCTTCCACGTGTTCCCTATTTAAATAAAGTTACGTGAAGCTTTTTCATGCGAAGTATATTTACACAGAAATGTAACATGTCGATTTTATAAGATGAAAAGGGGTACTATATTGTGAGGCGTAATGATACGAGGAGCAAAACGTCCGCGCAGTAACTCCTAAAGACTTCCCCCGCTCACTTCCGTCAATAGAAGCTGCGTGACTATAGAGAGAGCTCGCAGAGAACAGTTGAAGAAGCGTCGATAACTTGTGAACAATGCCTTTTACGTGCATCGTGCCGGGCTGTGATAACAAGCAGAAAGTATATAGTGTAGTAATGTTTCACGGATTTCCAACTCACCCCGGACGACGACACAGGACTCAGGACCTCGACCATGAGGTAGGAATGCGCGAGCACTTTCCGAAAATATATTTTCTGCTTGTTGTAAAAGGCTCTGTACAAGTCACGCAGCTTCTATTGACGGAAGTGAGCGGGGAAGTCTTTAGGAGTTACTGCGCGGACATTTTGCTCCTCGTATCATTACGCCTCACAATATAGTACCCCTTTTTATCTGCTTATAAATCGACATGCTACATTTCTGTGTAAATATACTTTGCATGAAAACACTTCACGTAACTTTATTTAAATAGGGAACACGTGGAAGAGCTTGGTAGCTTCTATCGTGAGCTTTTTTGTAGCTATATGACATGTGGAAGAGGCTGCGTATGTGCTCCGTTTGCGTCACAGAGCGCACTGAGAAAAAACAGACGGGGATATATTAACTCGACTAAGGTTAGGTAAGAACATATCTCAGTATGTAAAAACGGTGGCCTATTCCTTTAATATAGAGATTGCAGTTACACGTAAGACCTGAGATGGCAGTAGTGAGTATAAAATGACCAACTTGCATCTTGCTGCTTTTTAAGGTGATACCAAAGACAAATTTCTACCTTGGTGGACAATTAAGTAATACTTTCTACTCCAGCACATTTTGCAAATAAAGGTGTGGTAGAGTTGTGCTTACCTTGCCTGCAAGCCGAATTCTCACTATATTTGTAAACAAACACAGGAGAATCCACCTTGAACCGCATCCGCCTCAACGGCTTGGAACCAAACCAAAATTGGCCGGGGAAAACTAGTTAACAACGCGGTGGCAAGGACGAAAAATAAGAAAGTGTGGTAAATGGTGAATGGACTCAACTTATATAGCACTTTTCCACTTTCATCAGGCCCAAAAGCGCTTTACAGTAAGGAACCACTCACCCATTAACACTCTCTTTCATTGACCACTGCACACAGGCACTGGAGCAAGGGTGGGTGAAGTGTCCTGCCCAAGGACACAACGACCATGTGCACCTTCATGAGACTGTGTTATGCTGCAACACATAGCACAAACTCACATGACTGTTTTCAAAACTGAATATTGCATGGCTATATTGAATGGATTTGCAGTGTGCTTGATCCAAAAGTGCATCCTCTTCACTTTTCACAATTCAAGCCGGCTCTTGTCAGTGTAGGGTTGTGCATCATGTGCGCCCTGACAGATAAATGTGTTCAAAACAGTGAGATTATGAAGAGTGCTCTGACAAAAAAGAGAGGAAAGGTTTGGGGAACGGCGTGCAAACCATGAAATGTGTCCAAGATTTTGTCAAAAGAGTTGTACTTTTGTGATATTTGATTCTGATGGTTCTGCTTGCAGATACATGAGTCGAAAAGCCCCACCGATGTCCTTGCGCCTGTGGAAGTCCCCCGCGGCGGACTCGAAGGAGAGCGGCTCAGAAAACGGACTGAGTGACCTGGCCATAACTCCGGATGAGCCCAAGTCCGAGCCCTTACCCGAAATCCCCCCAATGCTGCCTCCCGACTGCGGCATCAAGCAACACTCCATACTGATCCGACAGCATAGCCTCATCATCCTCACCGGTAACAGACACTGACAGTTCCACAGTAGATGTAAAAATGCATGGTTGTATAGTTCTTGGTGTGAAAAAATCTACGATAGCAGACCCACTTGCATAACAACAGGCACAACTAATCACCATTCATCCTGGATATGTTTGTACAGAGCCCGAGCTGGATAAGGACCTGCCCATTTCCACAGTGAAAACCCAGGAGATTCTTCAGGGCAACGTGGTGCGTGAGAGTGCAGAAGGTCACGGCACCATTGAGTAAGTATCGATCTCTAGTTCCCCCATCGCCCTTTTGTCAGCACCTCCGTCCCGCTCTGATATGTAGGCACTTTCAACGAGCAAGCGCCAACAGCTTCTCTTTAGTGCAGCTTACATGAAGGGACTTTTTATCGAGGTGATTTCTTCTTACACAGGGAAATTTACAAAGATATTGGAGGTGCACAAGGGCACCCTTCAGCATAGTAGAGAGGTTGTTATGCTTTTTGCTGGTATGGGGTAATAATCTTAAATACATCTTTGTCTTCACCCTTTGTTGGTTCGATAACGCCATATTGATCTAAAACAACTGAAACAAAAATGTCCAGTCGTGCCACTTTTTGATATTCACACAATCTCCACGTTAGCCCCTCCCACCCCCTCCTCTTGCTCTCCTTGGCTGTTAAACAGACAAAACTGTGGCTGTAGTGAAGCGATGGCAAGTGTTTTTTCTTCATGATGAGAGGATGCAGCTTAGCAAGAGACCGAGAGGTGAGGATTTACAATGGGGGAAAAAACTATTTGGCCGAAATCCAATAGAAAGTCTAAGGGGAACTGACTAAATACTTTTTTTCCCCACTGTAGTTACGTAGGATCTCAGGAGAAGCTGTTTGGTAGCTGCTGCCGCGATGCTGAGAATGAGAATAGGAATTGTGAAGATTAAAAGATGACTCAAAGGTGCGCAAGGGGCTCGAAACACAGCTCCAGGCATGTTTTTGATGAGAGAACAACATTGAAACTAGGTATGCACCGTCTGATATATTGGATATCGGAGCTGATGCTGGAAAAATATGATATAGGGTCCATCCATCCATCCATCCATCCATCCATTTTCTTCCAATTTTCCGTTGCCAGGTCGTGGGGGCAGCTGTTGGAGCTGCCCAAATCACATTGCACCAGCCCCTTATGGCTCCTCCTGCAGGTGGTGGGTCCACGGAAGGACGGCCTCATGATTCTACCCGGGCCTGTTGGTCTCTCATAAGAGGCTTTTGAACCGCTCTTTGTCTGCCCCGTCACCTAGGACCCGTTTGACATGGGAGACCCTACCAACAGAGCCCCCAGGATCATTCGGGGACTCAAACCCCTCCGGCACATTAAGGTGGCGGTTCCAGGAGGGGATAATGTAGGGTATCGATTCCAAATATCCAATGCCTGTTTAGGCTCTATACATTTTAAAAACACTTTCACCAACTAAATTTAGTTGGTAAATATGGGCATGCTATACCTTATTTGAAGGTCTGAATTTGGAGTTTTAACCTCTTAACCCCCGCCTTAACCAAGTGTATTTTCTCCAGTTCAGCATTACCCAAATCTAATGGCTTCTCGACTGGAGAGCAACAGTGCAACGCCTCATTTGAAAGCTAAGGCCTAAGCGTTTTTGTCACGTTTTTTGAAGCATTTTTGTGGGGGTGTTTTTTTTTTTTTTCATCTTTCTTCTTCACCACATTTTTGTCACTTTTCTGTAGTATTATTGCTGCTTTTCAGGCATACTTTTATCTGTCTTTCATTGCTTCTTTGTGGCTTTTTTTGTCACTTTTTTGTGGCTTTTTTTTGTTGCTTTTTCCTCCTCGTTTTCATTTCTATTTTGAAGATTTTTTTCAAGAAGCTTTTAGATTCTGGTGAAGCCAAACTGGAGGAAATGTGCTCGGTTCAGGCGGGGGTTAGGAGGATAAACCAGGTACTCAAACCCCCAGTATCGGTATCTGAAGTAAAAATGAATAAATAAATAAGCTGGATTGGTGCAAAACTCTTAAGAAGTTGATTTTGCATAGTACCTCCGCTTTAAAGTTAGTAATGACAGCCGGCGCCTGATCCTGTTGTCTTCTTCTGTGAGGCCATCCAAATGTCATCCGAGCCCTTTTGATCAACACACCAAATATGCTGTTGTGGCTGTTACTGTAAAAGTGCTTGCTCAACATAATATGCACTTCTGACACTTTGTAATTACCTCTCATTATGAAAGCATGTTTTACCTCTGCCATTAGAGCCGTAATGACACCAAATAGTTCTGTCCGCACCTCAGAGACGTCGAGTCGAGGAGACAAGAAGATTCACCTTTGCGTGTCATGTTGCCTTTGGACTCGAAGTTGAGAGCACAATTCCCACGCGTTGTTCTGTGATCGCGCTGAATGGGAATTTTCCTCCTGTGTCGCTCGCTGTTTGATGTGGAGAGAGCGCGGCGTTCAGGGCGCGGCGTCTGTTTTTATTTGACAAGACAATCCTTTGTTCGTTATACAGGTGTTACAAGCCGCGTAACCTTTGTGATCACCACGTCGTGTTTTCTTTAATGTCTGGTTTGTACCGTGTTATCATGCGAAGAGCTGGGTGGATATCAAGAGCATTGCTGAATAAAAACGACCCTTTACTTGGAGCACATAGGTGTTAAATTATAAGTTGTCGTCCAAAAGCATTCGGGACTTTCCTGGCGCATTTCTAACATCCCGATTCTTCGCAGGGATACGTTTATAAGCACGTCTCACAGCTTTTAGGAAGGAATAACGATATAATTAGATGCACAGCAAATTCACTTACTTCACTTAAAAAAAAAACACATTTATTCTTGCGGCTTGACACTAGATTAAATCCTATGTGCTCAGACAGATGGAGGGTTTCATCTGTGAGTTTGGGATCATTAATTCACATAACTGCGGTTCTTTGGTGCCCTCTGTTGTACATTACATTATACGTGACGAGGGCTGGGTACCGTTACTTTTTTTCCGATACCGGTGGTTTAAAGCTGCATTATGCAACTTTTTAATGCAAAAAAAAAAAGAGTTGATATTTGTGTGTATTAGTGACCCGGTGGCTGTTGAAGTGGTTGCCATGGCGCCTTTACTTTCCATCACAATCTCTGAGATGCTCCAGGATCAATTGTTTGGAAGGTTTTCACTGCAGACGGACCCTCTCACCAGAAAACCTACAAAACAGAGTTGTAGAGACCACTGTGTCGGAAAGTAAAGGCGCCATGGCAGCCACTCAAACAGCCGCTGGGTCATACACACACTAATGATCAACTTTTTTTTGTCGCAAAAAAAGTTGCATAGTGCACCTTTAATGATACTTGATTTTCGATACCGATACCTGAACGATACTTTTATCGATACCTATACTAAAATATTTCTCATATAGAACCATCAAACAGAGTAATATATTTTTTATTTCGGTTTAGGTTTATTAAATTTGACATAGCAGGAAAGAACAAAATGTTTAACCTGAAATGTGTCAATTATAATAGAATAAAAACAGCAATATACGAAAAAATAAATAAAAACATCTATAAAACAGATTTGTAAAACAATGTTAAAGCTCGAGGAATAAAAGACATTTCATGTTTTTTTGTGTTGCTCTTTTTATAAGGTCTGCATAAGGTCTGCATAAGGTCTTTGGTGCCTGAGCTGGTGGGGGCCTGAGTTATGAAGGTGTGGTTTATTTGGTTGGGACAGTGCATATTAATGAACATACACGAGTCTCATGCTTGTAAACATGCCACGCCTTGGGCTAAGTTCCATCCGACGTCCCCCGGGTGCACTCTCAAACACACTCTCATTCATCCTGGCCTATTGTACATGTTTTTAGTGGTAGGGGAAACCGGAGTACCCGAAGGAGACACGGGGGGAACATGCAAACTCCACACAGAAAGGCCCCATCCAGGTGGGAATCGAACCTGGGACCTTCTGGCTGTGAAGCAAGAGCACTAACCGCTGTACTACCGTGCCAATTAATGTTAATTTATTTATTTTCCTTCCATTGAATTTCTTTTACATTTATATAATTTATTTGAGGTGAAACAACCAAAAAACGCCATTTTAACTACAAAAGGGCAGAAAAAACACATTCCAATTCTTCCCTCATTAAAAAAAAAAATGCCCCCACATTTTTACACTTTTTTTCTTTCCATCTTATCTCAATCTTGCTCATTTTTTCTTCCACTTTTTCAACTTTTCCTCCATTTTTTCCACATTCTTAACATTTTTTTCCTCCCTTGTGTTTCACCTTTTTTTGTCTTTTAAATGTAAATCTAATAATTATTATTATTTTCAGCACCTGCTTTCAATACTTTCAATTTTAAACTTTTATTTCTTTTACCTAACCTTTTTTCCCGAGACTGCACTGGTATCGTTTAACGGTGCCCAGCCCTTCATGTGACCTGACCTTGTTAAAACATTGGTTCTTTGCAAACAATAGGACACACTTATTGTCTTGCCACCGGTTAGATACAACTGTAATATCCGACGTGTTCAAATACACGTTTTATGCTGCGAGATACTGACAAAAGTTTAATGACTGTTTGCTAAACTTATTTAAAAATGTCTCGTTACAGAACAGAAAAGATCGACAAAGTGATCAAGCAGTGGGAGGGCTCTTTCTTCAGAGGAAACCCGAAGCTGAGGAAGAAGTCCGTGTCCCTGCGCTTCGACCTGCACATGGCCATGGCGGACGAGGGGTGCGCTCAGACCAAACAGGACAGCCTCCCGGACGTGGAGGTGCGCCTCATCATGAAGAGGTCCCGCAGCATCGCCTCCATCACACAGTAACACAGCGGGACGCACTGTTACAGCTGTTCATAGCGCAAAGGGTACTTTAAAGGGGAGATAATATGCTATGCTTGAACTTTTAAACAAGTTAGAATGTTTTTTTCCTGCTTCAAAAACACACCTGGACGAGGATTTTGTTTCTTTCACGGTGTTTAAATGACCTCATCATAGAACACTTGCTGTATATAGCGATTTCTAGACCGTCAACATTGCTTGTTTACAGCATAGTTGTGCAAAGTGAGGCCCATGTTCCAGACTTTGTCCAGGGAGCGCTGTCTAGTTTGATTCAATTGAGCACTAAACAGATATTCAGTCGTTGACCACAATCCCACAGGACAGTCAGTTGCTTTAAAGATTGGTGAATGATTAATGGGTGCCACGTTCTGGTTGTTTGTCTGTTGTGGTTGCAGCTGATCACGGCTCTACGCGGCATTTGCAACCTCGGTAGAAGTATCACAAGTTTTGAATTGTTTCTGCACGTTCACCTCGCGTCGTTTTGCCTTTATAACATGGAGCATCTAACTCGCAGCATCATGTTTGTGCCTGGCCTCTACTTTAGCCACTCCCCACTATTGCCAGCAGAGGGCAGTAGACATCTTATTCCGATCATTCTCTGTGAGCTAAAGAGGTCCAATTGGGCTTTAAATTCGCATTCTTTTAAGTTATAATACATCTTTTGTTTGTATTTGTTTAGTTTGTGTGAACAGGGACAATGCACATTAATCAAAGTTCCTGTAAATGTGCCAGTTTTAGCAATAAACCCAGTTTTTAATAGTCGCTCCTGGGCCAGACGTAGATTGTCAGCAGCAAACACTACGCAATAACAACAACAATCATCATAATCACGGTGGGACAGCGGTTAGTGCTCGTGCTTCACAGCTAGAAGGTTCGGGTTCTATTCCCACCAGGGACGAGGCCTTTCTGTGTGGAGTTTGCATGTTCTCCCCGTGTCTGTGTAGGTTTCCTTCGAGTGCTTTGGTTTCCCCAACCACTAAAACATGTAGGTTACAATAGGTTAATCCTCTGGCCAGGTGTTTCTGACCATTAGCCTAGTTCCACATCATGGATTTGGGTCCCCGATCTCACTGCTCCGAAAGGTTGCCCCAGCGGCATTGAGGATGGGTCAAATGCAAAAATATTCAACCAATTCATTAATAGGATCTCACATGCAACCTACAGCAACATTCAGCACAAGCACTACACATAAGTGCACCATAAACAACTACACATGAAATACCAATTCAATTTGAAAAAGTCCTATTAAAGCATATTGTGTCTCCTTAAGTACATTGTGTTCTTACCAGACCGTGTTAATATCATGTAAGGCTTTTCTTCTTCAATTAATTATTATTTTTGTTTTGAAATTTAAGCTTATATTTCTAATGTTAGTGAGTAAGTTAGTGGAGTTTATTTATAAACTTAACACTGGGTCCTTTTTCTTGCATTACTTGCATTAAAAGCTTGTGTGTAAGGAATACAAGAGGAAGATACGTAATGTAAGGTAATGTTCACGCTTCCTTCATAGTTGACCTGAATGTGGGTTCATTCTGAGCTAAATTTGCCTTCAAAGTTGTGGGACTAGAAATATGGAAGTGACTGCTGGACAAAAGGGCATCTCCCAGACTCCGGCTCTTATAGGACGTTGATCACGGTCATAAAGTTTTGCTTGATCTATGAATGTGTTGGTGTATGTTGGTCCTTTTTTGAATGACTCCAGTATTTCTGCAAACAATTTGATGGCACAAAGAAGAAAGTTACTGATGCCAACGATGAAGGTGTAAACCATAGATTAAACTGCTTTGCACTGAGGGGACTCGCTAGATTCTCCGCATTTCATCCAATTCTCATGGTGTAACAATCTGTGTCAGGCATGTTCTTCCTTTTAAAACAAAAATCAATGCGAAGAAGAATTGGGGACAAGGTCAAGGAGTTGTTTTTGTCATTTCTATTAGGGAAGCACAATATATCACCAAGTTACACATACAGTATTATATATACCGGTGTAACAAGCAAGAGTAAACCCCCGATCTGGACTATACCCGGGGTTAAAGGGGCCTAGGCTATTTTATACCCCGGGTTTAATCTGGGAGGGGTTAATGCAAGTAATGCAAGGGGTTAATCTGGCCTGTTACACCGGCAGTATCTGGTGATGTAATATATTGGAAGAAGTCACTCTGGTTTTACAAAATCACTGAGGTCTTCCATCTGACACAGTTATATTTTCTCTAAATCTTGATTTAATACAATTTGATGACAGTTATCAAACTTTTTTCTCATATTGTGTAGCATTAATATCATTCTGACAGGTCTTGAAGGAATTGCCGAGCATTTAAGGAGCCCCTTGCAGTAAAAACTCTAGCACTGAGTAGAGTAGAATAAAGTTCACACTGATTATTTAAAGACAGAGGGCTTTGTCAATGCTTAGTGATTTACAAAAATATGATTCAATAGACTACTATATTGTAACTATTTTATGATACATTTTATTTTCTTTAAACTGCTCACTGTGAATAGCGAGTGAGAGCCTGAATGTGTCTCAGAGAATGTAGATACCTGTGTTAACCAGTAGAGGGCAGTATGTGTAAATAGTTAACAGGGCTGCGTGTTCTCCAGCTTTGGTTACACAACAAGATAAGCTTTTATTTATAACTTTGAGTTGGCATCAAAGAAAAGAAGAGCGTCGTGTATTGCATTTGGTGCCAAAAAGAGTATTTAAAAGAATAATATATACAGTATCTATCTATGCAGTTCTGTGCCTGGTTTTGCTTTGCTTCATGAAGCTTATGAATTTGGGAGCTCTGTGACTTCAGAATAAAGACTTTTGCTTTTATCTAACAATTTATCACTTAAGATTAAATAAAGTCTATGCCTAATATACCTGCATTTCATGTGTCCGTTTTGTACCATTTTTATAATCTGACATCAACAAGGTTCTGGTTCTGCTCACTCTTCAGGGTCACCAACATGGATTTAAGAACTCTGCAAAAACACATCAGTAATCTTAACTCCGGTGCTTGAGTTTGGGCCACCATGGGAAGACCTGACAAGAAAACCTGCCTTCTCATGATTATCAGTTATCAAGTTTTTAATTTGGTCAATATTTGGCCTTCCACGTACCACTAGGCCTAGATCAAAACCAAATTATGACAAAATCATGTTTATTTGAGCAGCTGAAATTCTGCTCAAAAGGAGTGGGCCGAGGCAAAAGCTTATAAACGCCCACCCCGAATCATTACAATAAAAATGTACATAATGATTGAATAAACCAGAATTAAATGCATTACTGAAGCGTAAAATTGTGAATAAAAAATGTAAAGAGTAGATTACCCCGAGTACCACCTGAAGCCCTAGTTACAATAGTTATGCGTTGAGTTCTGCTATTTAAAGCAGTATTAAGTAACTTGTTTACCTTAATAAATCCTTTCCGTTGTCCCTCTGGGGTCTTTCATCTCCCCCCTGGCAACTTCACTGCCTCCGGGTCGGAACCACCAATACACACTAATGGAATCATGAAGAAGAAGCTAACATGCTAACGAGCAAAGCTAACTGCGGGCTAGCACCACTTTAAACAGTATTTACAGCCAAGCTTGAGTGAAAAAAAAAAATCTCCATTGTGTAATTGGGTGTACAATATCACTCTCTCCCTTTGTCTTTTCTGTCAGTGTAGTATTTACTCTCACGGAGAAATAATGAGTAATAAATTCCAACATGCGACGACACCTGCAGTGGCGCCTGTGGCCTCTGGGGCATGAGTTACTTAGTACAGCTTTAAATGTTCATGCACAATAACATGGCATACACATAGAACATGATGATTTATTTTTTATTTTTAAATCACAAATGCAGCTAATATACAAAGAATACGCAAAATACATAAAAAAATAAATATACATCATAAAGCTGAATTTCAACTATTTACATACCGGTATTCATTACTTTGAAATGATAAGACAACATTTAAAAAAACAGAAAAAGTGCTAAATTTAGAAGTAGTTGATGAAGACAAGGTGCTTATTGATCTAGATTACCTTTATGTACACAGTTATAGAAAACACTACAGCTACACTTTCAGTCTCTTGACATTGTTCTAAGCCTAATAAAGAAAGTGCTTTTGCAAAACTAGAAAGGCAATTCCCTTACAGACAGACCAAAGTATAAAAACCTTTTTGTACAGCACACAAACATCAATATCCAGCGCATTTCTAGTGGCACTGTATTTTTCTGTTTATGTTTTTTGTTATTGTTGCTTCAATAAAGTCTACAATCTCGTGGCAGGGCTGGAGGGGGTCATACTCTGCAAAGACGTGGCACACATTTTCCACGCCAGCCTCAACACCTTTGGCCACAAAACCAAACATCCTGTCGGTAAAGAGAGAGAGAGAAAAAAAGAAAAAGAAAAGAGAAAACATTAAGCACTTGGGGAGGGACCGATTGTGAAGACTCAACCAAGAGTATTGTAAACAATCACTTACTTTGCACCGAAATCTGAGCCTCTCACCCACCTGCAGGAATGAAAAGAAGGTTTTGAGTGTATTTACATAACAGTAGTTCTTGGGACACACTTAAATAAAGGAAAAGTGCATCATTCATTTGAAATAAGTAATTCAGCTTGATGGAATGATGATTGTAGACCTATGTAAAAAAAAGTACTTTTGTTTCTTGCTGCAGGATTGGCACAAAATGCAGTATGTACAGGGTTTATAAGGGCAGAAGCAAGTCAAATTGAATGCTTTTTAATGCCCAAACACTATATTATAATGCCACAACGAAAGAAACTCGCATATTTCATTTTTTAAGATTTGTAAACATTTCATCAAACAGAAGAAAGAGAATTGGGCAAAAAGGGCAACTTTTAGGCAATAAGTGTGGTCAAGCGCAGCCAAAACTGCAACTGAATATGTTTTTTTTAAGGAATTGAGATTTAATGCCAGTTTAAATCCAATTTAATGCTTTTTAATGACTATTAAGGCCTTGATGTGACACATTTAGTTTAATGACTTGATGCTTTTTGACCTCTTTTTAACTACCTGACCCGAGTACAAATTCTCCAGTTTTGCTTTACCCAAATCAAAAATCAAAACAGCAATGAAAATGAGGATGAAAGTACAACTAAAAAGTGACAAAAAAGAAACAAAAGAGCGTCAAAAACACGATTATAGAAGTGATGAAAAAAGCCACAAAAGAGCAACAAAAAAGTGACAAAAACGCAAAAGCAATAAAAACATGACAAAAAAGCGTCAAATAGCAGGAAAAAAAGTGAAGAAAGCAACAAAAATGAGACAAAAACACAACAATATTTCTTCAAAAATGTGACAAAAATGTAGCGGCAATGGAATTAAAAATCACGATCGGGTTTGTAGGTCTTTGCTTTCAAATGAGAAGCTTTTAGAGCCAAACTGGAGGAGAAAATGCGGGGGTTAAGACTTTAATGCTCCGCGTAGAAATCTTCAATCATCACCTCAATAAAAACATTTTGATGTACGAATGACCTGGTATTAAAGGGACTATACGGAGTTTAAAAATGTTAAAATTATGTATTTTCCTCCCCCTACATGTTCCAGCCATGTCCTAATGTGTAGAATGGGCACAGACCTGTTCACCACAACTGCCTCTAAAATCCTGCATTGTCACTCAAAAAGGTGCTAATTCGGTCGGAATTGCTGTCATGCACGAGCTTAATATAGAACCTGCAGTAACACGTTTGACCTGAGGTGGCAGTAGTGAGTATATAATGGTAAACTTGCATCTAACCCCTTTAAGGTTCCGGGCCTGACAAAAGGATGTGGTGTGGTCAAGCCTAAATATATGCACCCATTTCGATGTTTCAAGTGCCTAAACCACCAGTCTGTGGCCCTCCGCTATGTGAAACATTCAGAACAGGCTCTTGATTAAAAAATGTCTTTAGTGTAGAGTGTCTAATAGAGGTAAAAGGAGGTTTTCTTTTCGTAAGCACCTCTTGCTACTGCACTTTCACACCGCAGAAACACACCATTACTTTTGGGCACTACTACTAACCGTCTATTATCCGGATCTTGTCCACTGTAGCTGAGGAGGTGCGCGGGGTAATGGCGCCTGAAGAAAAGCCTGAGAAGAAACATCACACCTTTTGTTACACATTTACAGTAGGACTTGAGTAACCACGGTTTGCGCAGGAAGTGTATTTTCTTACTTTCTGTTGATGTCTGTCAGTGTTACACCCTTCGGGGAAACCTTCATGTTGACTATGGCTGGTGTGAAGGAGCCAGGAGCCTTTTCAAACGTTAATGCCACAGCCTTTTGGATCGCGCACGGGCCCGTCAACATCTCAGTGGGCACGGTGTTCAGATAGATAAAGTTGGAGGCTGTGAATAAATGGGCAAACGTTACTGGAAAAAGCAAGGGATTCCTCTTCTTTTTTTTTTCTACCAGCAGACTCTTTGCTCTTGTTGAAAATGCCAGGAAATCTGCATCTCTTTTTCATTTCTTAATTTGATAACTTATTAAACACACTGTTTCCTAGTTCATCCTCTCAGTATTCATGTAAACATCACTGTTTATCGAGGTCTAATTTAGGTGTAGCTTCAATAGAATAGATTAAGAAGTTGTTCATATTGATTAAATGTGATTAACAGTACAGTGTCAAGAATATTAAATGATTTAGTTCATCATTGATTTTTGTGTAACTTTGTACTAAAGTCTCTTGGCAGAAATGAGCAGAGGTGGGTAACATTTCCAAGTAACTATTGGAAGTAAATTTCTGTTTGGAGTCATCACACTACTTTTGCCTCTACTTGAGTTATCACGTTTTGCAAATAATAGTACTCTATAGCACTATAAGTCTGAAAGTTAAGCTAATGGAGATATTAAAAGGTAAAATACTGGAGTTGTTGCTCACATTAAAACACTCTACAGTGAGTCAGCTGTTACTGTTTTTAGCTAATGGAAAATGTATGCTAACTGTAGGAGACGCATCTGTGTGAGTGTGTGCACGGTGCGCTTGAGTGTGTGTGTTTCTGAGGCGGGGTACTCACGTGGGCATGGGCGTGTGCACGCGGAAGTGTGAGCGTGTAAAAACGCGCACTCACCTGGGGTCCGGATGAGAGAGGTCTAGTCTGGGTAGCCACAATTTTTGTTGACCGCACCGCACCCATTCCATAAGTCATTTTTTGTCCGTTTATCCCTCCTGGTTTGCATTCATTTTGTCATATTCATTTTAATGCGCTGTTATTGCTTTGTCCTTTTTTAAATGCAATAAATGCACTAACGCAACTCTGGATCTCAGCGTATCTGTCACCATAGCCTCCTTGCGCGTCACAAAACTGAGCCACAGGACCCAGCCTTATATCCTCTCCGCGGCTGTAAGGTTTGTTTGGAAGCCGCAATATTTGTCAACAAAAAAGGCACTGAATGAAAATCATCCGTCCGGCCAAAAGTGTCAAGGATCCAAGTCATCTCCAGCAATTAGACGGGGACAAGAGCGCCGCAGCTAAGTGCCACATAGCCTACACCACGCTATCCATTCACCTGGAAACAGGTAGGCCTGAACCTGTTACTGTTTGTGGATAAAGGAATCTGCTTCGATTGCAATGCATAATGCCTAACAAGAGCGATGTATTGAGTGGATGTTACGCTGGTCGTATTGGCGCATCGATGGTGGCGCACTATCTCCGTGCATTATTTGATTGAGATGTCTGGACCGTGCGACAAATACGGCGCGGCTGGTGTTGTCTAAAGGCCTAAGCTTGTTGAATTGTTTGGATGGAATCCGCATTGTCAATAAATTCAAATGCAATGTCTATGGATGAATTTAGAAGCACTGTTTTATATGAATTTTAAACGAAATATTTATGGACGGACTTTGAACGCGCGTTTGATGAATTGTGATTGTGTCACGCCACCAAAACGAAAATATCAAGGAAATGAGTCAAATAAATGCTGATGTTGAACGTACAAACATGGAAACTGAAAAAAGAGAAATAAAACTGACCGCCAAAGCTTTGGAAAATAAACTCGAACGGCTTCAGTATGAGCGCAAAAGTGCCGTTAACAAAATCAAGGCGCTTATTCCGCAAATAAAAGCGCAAATGAAATCAAAAGAAAATGCTGCTGAAATCCCCTCCCAGCTGGACAAAGTGAATGCACTGTGTAAAAAGGCAAATGAACTGCACAATGAATTATTGCCACTGTTTCCTGATGAAGAAAAGGAAAAACAAAAGGAGTGGTTTTCCAGCATTATGGATTACAGCGACGCATTTACGCACAAAACGGAAAAATGGATACAGGAAAATCTCCATGAAAGGTCAAGTGAACCCCAACTTGAAACACAACCACAAAACAAAAACGACCAAGCAGAGCAAGCTCCTGTTGAACAAGGCAATGATTTGCCAGATGGTGACCCTCCAGAGCCCGTCCCTACTGTACAGGACCCTCAGGACGCACTTCATGCCTGCGACAGCGTCTCAAATACAAGCAAGAGATCGCGCTCACGTCATACAGGTTCCTCAGCCTCGCGTTCATCTGCTCGCTTGAAAAGTGAAGCGAATCTTGCATTTTTGGCCGTAAAACAAAAGGCATTAATGGAAAGACATGCATTGGAGGAAGAGGAGCTACAATTGCGCAAAAGAAAAGAGCAATTTGCATGGGAAGAAGAAGAATTGAAGCTGCGCAAAAAGAGAGAGCAATTTTTACTGAGGAACGAAATTGCTGAAGAAAAGGCAAAATTAAGCTCCTTAAAATCACAAAGCAGTGTTGGTGGGAAAACAAAGTCAAAAGTTTCGGATGGCATGAATTCGTACTACACAAAGACACATTTAAAGAAACTCAATATCAATGCCACCGAATTTGTACCATCTCAGCCAGTTAAACCAAAACACCATGCAGCTGAAACCATGCATCCAGCTGTGAAGCCTAAAGTCACTCACGTACCTGACATGAGACAGCCCCCAGGTCCTCCCTACATGCTCCAACGTTACTTAATGGCTCCTGAAGACACTGTGATCAATGTGCCACAGCAGGGAGATCTATTTAATAAAACTGATGGATTACAAAATGATAAATTACTGGACATCATGAGAAAACAAAACGAAATTACAACACTGCTAATGCAACAACAAAGTCTTTCAGCACTCCCAAAAAGGGAAATACCCATTTTCGATGGAAACCCGCTCAAATATCACTCTTTCATTAAAGCCTTTGAAAATGGAGTTGAACAAAACACCAATAATAACTCTGACAGACTCTACTTCCTCGAACAATACACCAAAGGGCAAGCACGAGAGCTGGTGAGGAGCTGTCAGCACATTGATGCAAACCGAGGATATCTGAAAGCAAAGGCTCTACTGAGAGAGCATTATGGCAATGACCAGAAGGTGGCAGCAGCATATATGGAAAAGGCTTTATCATGGCCCACCATTAAAGCAGAAGATGTTGAGGCCCTCCAAGAGTACAGCCTCTTCCTGCGCGGATGCTGCAACGCTATGGAGGATGCACAGTATTTAAGTGATTTGGATACGCCCACAAACATGTTGGACATAATCAAAAAACTTCCATACAAGCTCAGAGACCTCTGGAGAAGTCATGCATGCGACCTGCAGGAAAAGTACAACAGAAGAGCAAAGTTTATGGACATTGCTAACTTCGTGGGAAAACAGGTGAAGATTCTGACAGACCCTGTGTTTGGAAATATTCAGGACACTGCTCCATCGACGAAACCATATAAGTTCAAACCTCACCCATGCTCTAACATCCAGGGAACCAGCTTTGCTACCACCGTAAATCAAGCAGAAACACCTCCGCCCAGAAACGAAGCAGAGTCCAGAAACCCATCTCTCAAGAACTGTCCCTGCTGCTCTGGAGGACATACATTGGATGTGTGTGCACGGCTGGAAGAGATGGCACACCAGGAGAAAATTGACTTCCTGATGAAAAATGGCTTATGTTTTCGCTGCCTGTGTGCAGGACACATCAGCAGAACTTGTCAAAGGAAGATTTCCTGCTCAAAATGTGGCCAAAGGCACTCAACTGTGCTCCATAAGGACAGCGTGGCTAATGCAGGACAGGCTGAGAGGCGCAGCCATGTGGCAGTGGATGGCACGATGGTTTCCAGTGGGCTTACAGGGGCTGGTGAGATCGATTGCAAACTTCCTATTGTACCAGTCCAAGTTAAGGCGAAGAAAGGCAATAAAATCATCTTCACTTATGCCTTTTTGGACCAAGGAAGTACGGCAGTGTTCTGTACAGAAAGCCTGATGCAGAAGCTCAATCTGTCTGGGAAAAGAGCCAACATTCTCCTCAGGACCATGGGGCAGGAGAAGGTGGTCAGCAGTTACATTGTCCCAGAGCTGGAGGTCGCGGCACTAGAAGATGACACATTTGTGGACTTGCCAAAGGCCTACACTCAGTTGTCAATGCCAGTGCACAGAGCCAACATACCGACAAATAAGGATCTGACAAAGTGGCCATATTTGAGACACATCTACTTACCGCAAATCGAGGCTGGAATTGAGCTGCTGATAGGAACAAACGTCCCACGAGCCATGGAACCACTGGAAGTCATTCGCAGTGAGCATAATGGACCCTACGCTATAAGGACGGTGCTGGGCTGGACGGTAAACGGACCACTGACAGGAAACGGTGGAGAGGCCGATTGCAGTGAGCAGCCAGTAACTGTAAACCGTGTGTCCATTGTCAATCTGGATGATCTGTGGCAACAGCAGTTTAAGATGGACTTTCCAGAATCTGCAGTAGAGGAGCAAGTGGGTCTGTCCAGAGAAGACCTGAGGTTCAGGGATATGGTCACAAAGTCAGCCGAACACATTGATGGCCACTACCAGGTCGCCCTTCCTTTAAAAACCCCAAACATCAGCATGCCAAACAACAGAAAAGTGGTGGAACAGCGCTTATACCACCTGAAGAGGAGGCTGCAGAGGGATCCGGTGTTTCACAAGGAGTATAACGCCTTTATTAATGATCTCCTTGTCAAAGGCTATGCTGAAAGAGTTCCCGATGCAGAGCTGGACAGGAGTGATGGAAGAATTTGGTACATTCCGCACCATGGTGTCCACCATCCGACAAAAGGAAAACTCCGAGTCGTGTTTGATTGCGGCGCCAGTTACAAAGGACAATCTCTGAATGAGCAGCTGTTGCAAGGCCCCGATCTAACCAGCTCACTAATCGGAGTTGTGACCAGGTTCAGGAGGGAACCTGTGGTCATCATGGCAGACATAGAAGCTATGTTTCACCAAGTGCGGGTGCCTCCAGAAGATGCTGACATGCTGCGATTCCTCTGGTGGCCACAAGGAGACCTGAGTCAAGCGCCATGTGAATACAGGATGAAGGTGCATCTGTTCGGCGCTACATCCTCTCCAAGTTGTGCCAACTTCGCACTCAGAAAATGTGCAGAGGATTTCGGACAGGAGTTTCAAGAAGAGACAGTTGACAAACCGCAGCACTGCTTCTATGTGGACGATTGTTTGGTGTCAGTAGCCAAAGAGGAGGAAGCGCTGACCCTACAGCACGAACTCTGGTCTCTGTGTGCTAAAGGGGGATTCTGTTTGACCAAGTGGCTCAGTAACAGAGCTGTGAGGAAAGTCCTGAACTCCACCCTAAAGGAGCAACGTTTGGATGAGGAGAGACTTCACACCGTTCTCTGTGAAGTTGAGGCTGTTATCAACAGCAGGCCCATCACTAAAGTCTCCACCGATCCCAACGACCTGGAAGCTCTGACCCCAAACCATCTCTTACTGCTCAAATCCCAGCCTTCATTGCCACCTGGAGAGTTCCAAGCAGCAGATCTGTATGCACAAAGAAGATGGAGACAAGTTCAGTACATCTCTGACCTTTTCTGGAAACGCTGGACGAAGGAGTACCTGCCTCTGTTACAGGAGCGACAGAAATGGACTGGAGTTCAGAGGAATCTTGTCGAAGGAGATCTAGTTCTACTCATGGACAGTACAGCGCCTCGTAGTTCCTGGATTATGGGACGTGTACTACAGACTTTTCCTGACCGTAAAGGATTTGTCAGGCAAGTGCGGATTAAGACTAAAACTAGTTGCCTTGACAGACCCATATCGAAGGTCTGTTTGTTGCTGGAGGCAGAGGAGGCAGCATAAGGACGTTGCTGACCTCTACACAGACTGTTTTTTCTGGACTTGTACATTTTTTGAACTTAGAGACGATTTTTTGGACTATGGACTAGTTGATCAAGACAATTTACAAATTTAGCCTAATTATGGACTGTAACTTTAATATGAAGCGTTACACTTGAAATCCTATGATATGTTTATGTCTCCTATATGTGTCGTGAAATATGAATTATTATGTGTGACCTAATAATTAGGGGCTGGTGTGTAGGAGACGCATCTGTGTGAGTGTGTGCACGGTGCGCTTGAGTGTGTGTGTTTCTGAGGCGGGGTACTCACGTGGGCATGGGCGTGTGCACGCGGAAGTGTGAGCGTGTAAAAACGCGCACTCACCTGGGGTCCGGATGAGAGAGGTCTAGTCTGGGTAGCCACAATTTTTGTTGACCGCACCGCACCCATTCCATAAGTCATTTTTTGTCCGTTTATCCCTCCTGGTTTGCATTCATTTTGTCATATTCATTTTAATGCGCTGTTATTGCTTTGTCCTTTTTTAAATGCAATAAATGCACTAACGCAACTCTGGATCTCAGCGTATCTGTCACCATAGCCTCCTTGCGCGTCACAAAACTGAGCCACAGGACCCAGCCTTATATCCTCTCCGCGGCTGTAAGGTTTGTTTGGAAGCCGCAATACTAACAATGGAAACTGTATGCTAACCTGTTTTTAGCTAATGGAAAATGTATGCTTACAATGGAAACTGCATGCTAACAGTTTTTAGCTAATGGAAAATGTGGGCTAACAATGGAAAATGTATGCTAACAGTTTTACGCTAATGGAAAATGTGTGCTAACAATGGAAAATGTATGCTAACAGTTTTTAGCTAATGGATAATGTATGCTAACAGCCACCAACATGATGGATCTCCATGGTAACAGTAAATGTTTATGTGATTTTCTTCTTGTTGATGGATTGCATAATAACTACAATACAAATCAGACTTCTACATTCAAACAGTAACTCAGCACGTAAGTAGTTTTCCTTTCACTTGAGTCATTTCCACCTCTGGAAATGACATAGATGACCATGATAATGTGTCGTTAAGCCTGAATGATGAGTTCTCTTATAAAAGCGGTAGCCTGTAATTATTTTTAATTAGTTACACCCCTACAGTGACTTTGGGGATTTTTTAGGTGAGCCACAGGAAGAGTATCACAAATCAAGCCAAGTCAGACATTAGCCAAGAGTTACTAACTGCGATTTTGTAATAGGGCTTTTATTTTGAAAGAATGTGCGTCAAGTTGCGGCTAACTCCAGTAAATAGGTAAACAACTACTACTACTTATCTTTTCATGTGCCATCGACATATTTTCTCATTAAAGCCAAAACGGCAATATAAATGTGTGTATTTATTAGATATAAGTTTTTTATATTATTATTACTTGTCCAATCCAAACTTTTCAGGTAAGCTAGCTAAGTATCATGCTAATCTGAAACAGCCTTTACCTGTCGTCTTCTTCTTCTTCTCTGCTAATGACTTGCTCTCTTCGCTTGCAACCAGTTCTGGGTAAATGAAATGCATTTAGTCAGTGTTTATTTAAACAAAAAGCCCAATAAATATATGTATGTTGGTTCTTACCTTCAGAGGAGAGCCGGAGTTTGCAGGGCAGAGCATAGGCAGATATTGTGTGTTGATAAACCAAGGCTGGGAGACTTCCTGTAGAAAACAATATTTGTATTAGTCTAATTTCATGGTGAGCTTTAGACTGACAACAACTACCTTATTTTGCATATAGCATTAAATCATATCCATGGAGCTGTTTAAGTAAGTAAATTATCATGTTTTGCAATTACTAAGTAATAGTAATAGTGAAAGTCACACCTCAGGGTCACTGGGGTCTTCCATGTGACTGAGGTTTGCACATTAAGTCTCACTGTAACTTGTGCAAGAGTTCAGTTTTAACCTTGTTTCTATCCTGGTTTTATATTTTAGTGTATTTTTGTAATAGATATTGATGGGCGATAAAGTGAATGAAATTGTTAATCTCAAAGAACACGCCTTGTGAGATCATTGTGCTGAATCAAAGGCAGCCCGCCCACTGCTGCCCACCCACGTCCCTACAGACTAGACATGGTTTAGTCACACATGGGAGGAGGTCGTGCAGTAGTAAAATACACAAATCTGAAGTTATGGAAAACTCATCCATGACTGTTTAGAGGCACTTACCAAAGTATGGTTCCTGGGAGGAGCCTTTGATGCGAACTCCTTTGGCTGATGATTCAATGAGGAAGTGTCTGACCAAATCAGAATGGTTGTCCCCTGAAATAATGCAACATTTCAGTAAAAATAGCAACAAACACTTTACAATGAACTGACGTCAGGGATCTTATCGTAACCGGCTTCCTTATTGTGAGTGGTGTAGAATGGAGCAACATTTCAGCTTTGACTTTTTTTAGTTACGGATGTCATTCACCTTTCAAAAGCTCAGGGGACGGTAAATTACAGGTTAAAACGAAAAAGATTAATCCACTGTACTGGCTCCTCTACTGTAATCTGATAAGATACAGTACAAAACTGGGCTGTACGTCAGATCCATGTCCGCCCCTCTGTTGCTTACTGTGGCATAAACAGCTGGCTTCCTCTCGTACACAGTGGATGCTGCGGTTGGAAAAACTGACACAGACTGCGGCCTCACCACAGAAGTCCTTACAAACATCACATCATGATGGTCAAGTAAGGCACTGCTTCATACGCTCTGCATTTTGTACAATTTTCATGTTATGAAGTACAGTACACAGCAATTGTCAGGCTAATGTATTCTGCATGTTGCCTTGGCATTAGTCACTGAACGTAGGGGGGGGATTATTTTTGGAAAAGGTTGACCAAACCCCTGTCTAGAGTTGATGTATTAGTCCATTCATATTCACTTCTGTGTGGAAGAAACCTGTTGTAACCTGTAACCATCGCGGATGCTGAGCAGACAGATGGAGACGGGCCAGTCTTCACATTTAACACTCTCAGTGTTTCCAAACCAGGGGTGTGCCGTACAACAATGATCAGCGACCGCCAATAGGCAGCCAAATCAGGCTCCAGACCTCCCATCTGACTCTTAGACAAGTCTTTAGTTTTAGGAAAAGTATTTTGTTTCCTGCCTTTGGTCAACAACAAAAGTAAGTGTCCAAATTGCGCTTTCCATCGAGCATTGAAACCACCACCCTCCCAGTTGAAGCCCCAGAGAGTCTATGCTTTCCAAGACGGTCCCTTTATATTTTCAAGAGGACATCAAGTTTTAAAGCAAGCAAGTTTTTGTGCCAAAAAGTGATGAGGCTATGCAAAAGGTTGGGAAATATGTTTTTGTTTTTGAGGTTTGTACATAAAGTTTAGTTCGGGATAAAGAAATACAAATTACCTGGGTAGGCAGACGCAGTAAACGTTGTGGGCGATTGATCCACCTTCATCGCGAGTCCAAAACTCCCTTTGTACGACGTGCTGTCTCGAATCACAAAGGTCCCTGGCTCCTTGTTCTTCACCATGGCGTCAGCTAAAATGTAAATAGGATGGACGTAAAGAACCATGTTTACCAAAGCCATGCAGTGAATGTGAAGTAATCTTTTCTACGTACCTTCTGCTCTGCTGATATGTGGCCGAAACCATTGTTTAGACGTGTCCATGACAAACTTCATTGATAGTTGGCTGCCATAGAAACTGGGACCTGAAACAGAACGTTTTTTTTTGTTATTTTGTTATGAGGCAATATTTAATAATTAGTCATCAGCTCACTTTGTATTTATCCAACTATACACAAAAATGAACAACCATCTAAAAGACCGTGATGTTTTTGACCTGTTTATTGGTCACTGGCAACACTCATAATTTTACATCTGAAACCTAAGCAAAGGAAGTTGTGTCACCATGTGAAACCCGGCCAACGGGGTAAAAATGAATCAGTATTTTAAGATTAATTTGTACAGTTTTCACTTCAGCTTACTGTGTGGGGAGGGTGATTTCGGAGCTGAGAAGTCCAGTTGCAGTCCGAGAGGTTGCGGGCTGGACTGTGTTTCGGGCTGCGGTGCGCCATTGACCAAAAGCACCGGGATGTCAGTGAGGGAGCCCGAGAGGGAGGCAGGACTGCTGTGGACTCCTGTGTGATGATGGAACCCCTGTAAATGTTTGTTCTTCGGCGATAAAGACGTGTCTGAACTTTGACCCATGTTGACGAGGTTGAAATCAAAAGAATCAGCATCTTCACTGGTCAGGGACAAGGTGCTGGACAAAAAGGAAAAACATAAATGTATTGTTTGAAAATGTGTGCTTTCATGGCCTGCAGCACTTATGTATTGCTAATGTATTATTTCAAAATGTCAACAAAACTCAATAGAATCTTTTGAGTCTTGCGTGAACAGAATTTTTCACCTCTTTACCCCCGCCTTAACTGAGCATCTCCATTTGGACTTTACCCAAATCTGAAAGCTTCTATAAAGCTTCAAAATGGCAACAAAAACGAGACATAAATGAGGATGAAAAGCAAAAAAGAAAGGCATGAAAAAATTATGAAAAAGCAACAAAACAGGCAACAAAAACCTACAAAACTCGACAAAACAGGTGATAAATAAATATGGAAAGGCTAGTAAAAAAAAGAAACAAAAGTGCAATAAAAAGCAGGCCACAAAAAAGTTATGAAAATGCAACAAAACAGGTGACAAAAAAGATCAGCTTTGTTAGTCTTTGCTTTCAAATGAGACGTTACACTGGCCTGTAGACTGTAGATTTGGGTAAAGCTGAACAGGAGAAAATCTGCTTGATTAAGGCGGGTGTTAATAGGTTAATAAAATTCTCAAAGGCCCTGTACTGAAGTTTACATACAATTAAAGACAGAGCATTTAAAGTGTGAAAGTTTAAACTTCCTATCTTTCTAACATCCAAATTCATTGGGCACAGAGCCTTTAAGTCGCTATAGCCAGTAAGCCACAGCTGCCCCTGGTCTGATTGAGGTAAATGTGGCTGCCAAACTGGGCTTCACTGGCCACTACTATTCAGTCACACTGGCAAGGTGAGTGTCGGACTCTCCAAGAGACAACAATAGGAACTGGCCGGTGCTGGGATAGAACCGCCACCATTGGTTACCCTTAGTTATCCTTAGTTACCCTTAGTTACGCTTATAACCAGTAATCCATAAATGTTTCACCTGCCCAGGATGTAACTGGTGTCCGAGCACGAGGAGGTGGAGAGGAGGGACAGCGTGCTGTTTCTGTTCGGCTGCGACAGTCTCCAGGGGCTCTGAGCGGACCCTCCATCCTGCCTCGGGACGGGGCTTCTGCGGACCACGCTTCCACAGGGCAGAGGGGGCAGAGCGGTGGAGGGGGAGCTCGAGAACACCAGCGCCCCGTGTGGACTGCAGCTGAGACCGCCCGAAGACGGGATGGGGATACTGGGGGAGACCGTGATGACTGAGCCAGGTGAGCCGTTGGCGGGACAGCCTCTTGAGATCAGCACAGGACTGGATACTTTCTCATCTGAAAACAAATGAATGGAATATTACTTTTTTTCCACAACAGAAAATTACAAAATGTACAAAAATCAAGCTCTAAAACTTAGTCAAAGACAAGTTCAAGTACTGCAGTATTAGTATTAGTAGTTTCCTGGGGTTGAAAGATTAACTACAATTGAATCAAAAACTCTATTTTTAATGTAATTACTGCAGAGAACAGAATATCCCATCTCTGCAGTACTTACAGTCATACAGTAAAGCCCACTCTTCCCTTTGAACAGGCTGTTTTGTTTTAGTTTTGGAGCAATTATTTCAATTTGTATGTCTTTAAAGGTGCATTATGCAACTTTTTATGCAGAAAAAAAAACTTTGATATTTGTGCGTAATTGACCTTTTTGTGACCCAATAGCTGTATAAGTTATCATGGCGCCTTTATTTTTCATCACAGTGGCCTCTATCACTCTCCAGAATCAATTGTTTTGCAGGTGTTTAGGTGACAGGGTCCATCAGCAGTGAAAACCTACCAGAAACTCTAAACACAATTGATCCTGGAGCATCATAGATACAGACGGCATCTCTGGAATCGCCAATATACGGTCATGTTTAAAAAAAGTTAAGGGGGAAAACAATCTAAACTTTCTCTAATTATTCAAAAACTACTTTAACAAATGCTGAATTATGAATATAGTTTTCTACTAAATAAAGATACACAGACATGGAGAGGAGCAAAGTGGTTCAACAGCCAATAATTACATAAAAAATGGAGAATGCTAACACAATGCTTCATGTTAGCATCGTGCTAATGCTAACAGCGAGCTAGCGCGACCTACAACTGCCGTTTTTTCACTTCCACTGAACAATCTGCTGGAATAAAATATCCATATGCGTCCGATTTACACTTGACCCTATTTATGTGATGAATAAGTTCATATTCCACCAGTAAATGGCTTAAAAGAGTGAAAAATTGTGTTTCCCAAAAGATTACATTTTCCCCCTTGGCGAAGCCCCGCCCCTTTCTATGACGCGATGTCGTCTGTATCTATAGAGGCCACTGTGATGGAATATAAAGGCAAAATAAAGGCTGCTGGGTCACTGAGAGGTCAAATACGCACAAATAAAAACTATTTTTTCCACATAAAAAGTTGCATAATGCAGCTTTAATGCTTATTGTGAATCATTGTAAATCATTTTTCTCAATCGTGGAAAATATCACCGTTAGTTCCCAACATTGAGAACATTGAGAAGCACCCAAACCCTGATCTACGCAAAGGAAAATCTGACATCGTTCTTCTGGACCAGACCTGCAGTGGGTGCCTGCAGAGGGGCGTGTGCTCGGTACATTATGTAAACACTGTTGTCAAAACTCTCATGCAACACATTTCTCGTGCAGGTAGCTGCTTGCAACGCGTTTTCCTTCCAAACATTTAAATTCTCCATCTTTTGTTACGTTGCTTAAAAAGCCAACAGACGTCCCAACTTGTCCATGCTTTCTTGCAGATATGCGCTCCTCCCCTGCCTTAAGAACAAAATAATGTGTGCTTTTACTTGACTTGTAAGTGTAATTATGTAACATTTTAGCTCAGTGGAGGTTTTTGGAAGACATCGACTGGACTGGGTTGTATGAAGTCAGGACATTTCGCGGAACGTTACAGTGAAACCCCCCTTGTGTCACACTACTACCACTACTACCACTACTACTATCCCTTTCTTTGCTTTGTCTGACATTAGTTTTGCTCAGTAACACAGGTAGTCGGCCCCTCTGGACTCTCGGTTTCAAAAACGTATTCATTTCAAATACACAATGAGCAACAGGAAATCTATTCATACTTTTGACCTGCAGCCCTGTGATCAAAGCAGCCTGCAGTGAAAGCCTGTACAGATATTGTTTCAGCTCTGTCTGTGTGTGCAGGGCGTGTTAGGGTTTGCAGCCATTCCTCGACAATAGAAGTGGTACAATTATAAAATGATTCAAGAAAACAGTTGGTGGGATTAAATGATGGGAATATACGTGCATTGTAAGAAATCAGAAGCTGTATTTGTAGAAGTTTCTAATCCTATTATCCATAGCAAGTGTTTTTGTTGTTTTTGTCCCCCAAGTTTTGTTTTTGGCATGCACTTTCTTTTTGCAGTTAAAAAAAATGTATTTATGTCTCATTCAGCACATCCCTCTATGCTAGTCTTTGCTGTGTTCTCTAGAGCAGGTGTTCCCAAACTTTTTTGGCTGGGACACAAAAAATTGACACGCAAACGACCCCCATTGTATGAAGTTATTGTGTTGTATGCTACTTAAAGGAGGAAAAAATATACTAAAAACAGTTGCAATTTTCTTTTCATTGCATCTTAAAATCATCAGGGGACCCCCACTCAAGGCCTCACGACCCCCCGAGGGGTCCAGACCCCCACTTTGGGACTATGGCGTCGGGGCCCACAATCAGCTTGGGATGACGAGCCACGACCCAACGACCGAAATACGGCTTAAACTTGTAAAATATAATGTAAAAATAGTCTTTTCCTTCAAAATTGTTGTTGAGTAAGCATTAACTACGCTAAAAAGGGTGAAATTATGATCAAAACAACCTGATAACAGTCTAAGTATGTTTTTTTTATTTTTTTATATACTTTTTCTGTAAATATTAAAATAAATGTTTTCTGGGACCCACCAGCTACTCCAATTTTGGGGACCCACCACAATCCAAGGATGACAAGTGTGACCCAAATAAGAATGTATGTTTCCCACAAATTATTGCATTAAATGAGCCCATAAAGCTGAAATTATGATTAATTTCAACAGAATCTTTTGTCTCTGGAAAGGCCCAGGACTCTCTGAAAATGGTTCATGCTGTATATGTTACATTTTGCGCTTTCAGAACCATTTCCCTGTTTCAAATCTTGAAGGCGAACTTGACTGAAAGAGAACTTTATGAGAAATTGCACGCCGTACCTGAGGTTGGGCTGTTGTGCACCTGAAGTGGTTCAAAACTTGGATCAAGTTCAAGGATGAGCTGGTTGAGATTCTCCAGGGAGATGTCGAGTTCGCTGTCACACTGACTGACACTCAGATCTGCGGGAGTGGGGAGGCGGTGATTGGTTTTCGCCTCCGGTGTCGTTGAATTCACTTGAACGGTTTGTCCCACCCTCAGCACATGATGAGGGGGTAGCATATGTGACAGGCCTGCAGCTGTAGGCATCATGATACGAGAGCTAAAACTGCCCCAGAGACTCTGAAAGACACAGACACAATGGAGGGATATCACTTAACAGCGTCTTCAATGGAAATACAGGACTCCTTTTGTTTATGAACACAAAGATAATTTTTTTTCCTCAGTGCGGGATAGTCAGCGTTTCAGAAAAAAGGTTGAAAAGTGTCTGTTACTTTTCGGGGTTACAGTTACAGTTTGTCTGTCACTCATACTGTGTTTTGCGTGCCAGCACAAACCGATAAGCACTGTAGTCTGAGCCTCACAGCAAGAAAGACTTTATGGAGCCTCACTGTGTGGAGTTGGCATGTTCTCACTGTGTCTGTGTGGTGCTCCTCCAGACAGCCCAACTGAAGTTATTCTGATCATTCTCGCACTCAAATTGCCTCCACTAAACAGCTTGTGGTGCACATAGCTGTCAATTTATGTCAATATCCTGCTGCTTTGATTCACTGGACCCATTATTGTCAATCTGGATGATTATCAAGCTTTCTTTTTTAACCAGTGAGGGCAGTGGTTCTCAACTGGTGGATTGGTACTGAAGAATGGGACTGTGGGGTCTTTTTCAGTTGGTTACAGGACATAAAATCACTGTGAATGGATAGTTAAAGGGGCTGGATGCAAGTTGGCCATTTTATACTCACTACTGCCACTTCAGGTCTTATGCGTAACTGCAGGTTCTATATTAAGCTCGTGCATGACGACAATTCGGACCTGAACGACCTTTTGAGTGACAGTGCAGGATTTTAGATGCAGTTGTGGTGAATAGGTCTGAGGAAAATACATAATTTTAACCTTTTTAAACTCCGTATAGTCCCTTTAATGGAGTCTGGTTGTCAACCTTATTATCACAGCTTGAATCTGTATTTAGAACAACCGCAATAAAGTGCTCAGAAGTTCTTGAATAGCCCACAACAGGACCTTTAACTATTAAGGCTTGGACAAAATATTGTATCGTATCACAATACTTTTTGTTGCTATACCAAGTATCTCAATACTTTCAATACTTGTGTTTGGAGGCATTTTTATCCTGCACCAGTAACAGTTACACAGCACTTTGTTAGATTTTGGGTTAATTCACTTTTCAAACTTAACACTGCAATAAATGTTAAATGGCATTTGGTTTATAAACTTTGGACACATGACTCTTTTGAAAGGTAAACATACTACTTGTCATAATTACTTACTGTATCGCAATACGTGTCGGATTGGCCCCCGAGTGAGTAAACTTAAGCGTTGTGAGTGTTTTCTGCACATGTAGTCCATATGTGATGTTTGTTAACATTTCATTTGCTCATTTAGTATCTCTTATTATCTGACCCTCTGACTATACAAAGCTCTCTGCCCTAGATTATGGTTAGTCAGAAACAGGGCTTGTACAGAGAGCCTACATTTTTCACAGATTTTTGTTATTCATTCCATGACATGACCAATAAGATTAAACATTAATCACTTCTAACTGTATTTTTCCATGATTTATAGTCTGAATTAAGCATTTTTTCATTCATGCATCATCAGCTGACTTTAACTGTAGTCACTCCACTCTTTTAAACTGTTGCGTACACGCTTGTAAAAACATCGCAATAATGTCGCCTCTGGGCATTTAATTCGCGGCTGAGCATCAACAAACCTTTAAATGAATAATGGCTCGTGCCGCCGCCTAAAATCACATGCCCACGCTTATCTGAGCTGAACGACCTATCCCACTCTGGGTGTGTTGAGTGTGAGCTGTTATTGACTTTCAGACTTTTCAGACGAAGGTGTGGTCTTCAGAGTGAGTCACCTGGCACCGAGGTTACCGCGGCAACGGCTCTGCTTTCCCTGAATCAGTATAAACAGTTTTGGTAGCAACTCTGAAAAGCTCTTCGTTTTATTTATTACATCATTCCGCAATGAGAAATTGCACATGTTGTGAAGTTGCAAAAGCAGTGTTCTTTCTAAATTCTCCATTTTTATTTTAGGGATCAAACTGAAGAAACACATTGACTTTGAAGGGTTTTTTTTTGACTGGATTATTGGCATGCTGTGTACCGTTTGTGCTGGTCCTATAAATTAAATTAAATTAAACAAAAGGGAATTAAGTGCTTGAATCCTGAGGCATTTGCAATCCATGGTTTTAGCACCACATGCGGCTCTTTTAACTTGTTCCTGCGGCTCTTTGACAATCCTTTCAATCCTTGTAGTAGTCCTTTGCTTTAGTCCTTATCTGGAGTGAATTATAAATATACATTTTTGGTGTCACTTTAGATTAAGGTGTGCTCATTAAGTATTAACAAGCATTAGTAATCATTTTAGGGTAAGGGTTAAGGTTAGGTTAAGGGTTGGCTATGAATAAGCATATTATTAACGGCCTATTAAGTATTATAAGCAGTGTGATAATACTTTACAAGCATATTATTAATGCTTAATGAGCACATCTTAATATAAACCATTACCCGTCTTCTTCTTCTTTGTTTATTTATTTGTTTAGGGACAGTACAAGAAATGTCCCTAGTTAGGCTTTTCAAGGTGTATAAAAGAAGAGAAAGATGGAAAATCAGTAAAAAAGCATCATGCAATACAACAATAAAAAGAAAGACATTTCTGACCACTTCACATCCCAAGTCCATCCACACAGTTCTGGGCTCACACTTTTGTTTGTTCTTAAGCCAAAGCTTCAGCTTCTGTGAGAAAAGTCTAAGGTCCATTTGAGACTTTAACTCCAGTTCCATAACTGTGGCACTTTCACTGGGAACACAGACTGACCCAGACCAGTTCTGCTCCACTTCACTCTGCAGTTACCACTGGCACCTGCTCTCGTGCTCACTTCTTCATTCAGATCACACATTACAGAATGAGTGACCATTGTTTAATTTTTAATGATAGTGCAGTGATGCCACAATAGTCATTTTTAGCGTTTGCTTATAAAATTATGTTAAAGGTTTTAGTGGGATCCAGCAAGAGACAGTATAAGGAAAGAATTTTCTCTTATTTATGTCTTCTTCACACAGAATTGCCATATAAAGCACTTCTAGCATCATGTATCTCTTCATGTTGCTTTGTATAACATTAGATTTGAGATGACAGAGTGGTTAGCACGTCTGCATCACAGTTTCAAGCCCCTTGAAACAATAACTAAATCCATGGCAGTGATAATGACTTTATACTAATGGTAATGAATTATATTAATACAGTGCATATACCTATAGAGCCTTTACACCTATACTAATGCATTGATTTGAAATATTCTATTGATAAAAAGTTAATTGCCAAAATACATAACATCCCATTGTATTAACTATTCATTGTTAAATTATCATGAAAGTTAATCCTGCATTGTTAAGAAGTTAAGTTCTCTTACCTTGTTTTCTTGCGGTTTGGAGTAAGGACTGGAGATGGCTCTGCTTCCTTTTTCTTCAAAAACACACTGAGTTCCTTGATTTGATGTGGCACATGCTTTTATTAGTGGATCCCTGCCCCTTTCCCTTTGAGCCTATGAGCAGTGCAGGAAACAAACGCAACCCAATGACTCTCTCCGCTGATGTCGTCATTCCCAGGAAAATGAAGCTTGTGTCTCCAGGGCTGTTTCCTCACTTCATACTTACATGACCATAAAGACATTTATAGTGAGGCTTGGCTAGAGTAGAAACAAATATTGCAATATATTCAGTATTTTTATAGTTAGTCAGAACCCAAGGGTATTGTGTAAAGGTCTGTGTCATTTACTTTCTCTTTGTGTGGTACTACTCCCCAACAATTACTTTATACCTGCATTCGAACATTGGATTTACTGGCCTGTAATCTATAGCAATGCTTCCCAAACAGGAGTAAGAGGACCCCAAGAGGTAGGGGCATCAGGAATAATAACAGAAAGCTATTTAAATGACTTTTTTGTAGTAAGCAGTGAGCATTTTAGCACTCTATGTATTATTTGACCGCTACTAAATAATCTACTCTACACTCATGGGGGGAAATAAATAAAAAGCTAAAAACATGGCAAGAAAAAACACATCAGCAACAACTGATCTCAAGAGGGTTTTTATTGAAAGCTGCAAAAATGTATTTGGCTACCGCTCCTTTACAGCATATATTGAACACATGACAAAGTACATTAACAGCTTAAACGTTTGCGTTATATTTTTTCGCACCCACACAGTGCTGCACGTCAAAGCACTAGCAACTTCCTCTTTCCAAATAAGAATACATTACAGTTTCACATAATATGTTTCACAACTTAAAATACAGTCAAATCAATGAACAACATTCAAATCAGCAAACACAGATACAGCATTTCACACTAGATATAAAAAGTTGACCTTCAAAGTACCACCAGGGTTAGATTGCCATCAAATATCATAGTTTGAGAAGCCCTGGCGTACAACTTACACCATGACTCTTACATCCAAGAATGAACACTCTGAACACTCACTTTTTTAAGCTGCCTGTCACAATCAAACGAACGAAAAACATGTCATTTGGTCCAATACAGGTCTCCAGTCACCTCTGTTTGGTGTGACCAGTGTGGGAGTAGAAAGGGGTATCAGTGGCACGGGAATAGACGAATAGCCATAGGCCCACTGTGCGCCTTTTGATCACTACCCACGAATCTGACCTAAGGGCCATAGCTGGACCCATTATCTTGTAAAAAGTAAAGATCAAGTTCAGCATTCCGAGATAGTGATTCATCTAGAGAGAGAAATATAGACCTCCATTTGAAAATTTGACATAATAGTATACAACAATGATGTCTTATAAGCTATAGTTCCTCCTCTTTATCTGGAACCTGGGCCCAGCGGTCGCCCACTGTTCCTGGCAGGTTGCCCCGGGTATGACATTAACAAATGGGTGAAAAGCAAAGGAAGCTTTTAGGGCGAGAAAGTGGTGGTCGTCTCCGTTTCGGTCGGCATTGAGGTCTTCCTTTTGGCGAATGTGTATTGGAAAAAACGCTCCTGACTCAGACATCCCAAGTCTTTCAGCAACTTCAGGACGTCATGCCTAAATTTGACTCCGATAAACGCGTAGACGACGGGGTTCAGGCAGCACCGGAAGAAGGCTATGCACTGAGTGACATCTGTGGCGTAGAACTGACTGTTCTCATTGTTGCACTCAGTGGTCCCTCCATTTGCAGTAACTATGGTGGTCCAAAACAGCACTATGTTGTACGGCAACTGGCAACCTAGGAAGACCGCCACCACCGCCAGAATGACTTTGATCGCTTTATTTCTTTCAAATCCTCTAGTTTGGCTCAGCGTCAAAATGATGCGGATGTAGCAAAAGCTCATAATGAGGAGGGGTATGATGAAGGCGAGGATGATCTGACCAGTTTGGAGGTTCACACGCAGAGTGTCGTTGTTGCTTTTGTAAGGCGTGCACGTGTTGTTATTGATGGTCGTGAATGTCATTTCGGGTATTGAGAATATGAGCGCTAACACCCACATTATGCCTGAAGAGATCTTGCTGAAAAACACAGCTCGAGCGCGATGCTTATGGGCAGAGACGGCCTTGGATATCGCGAAGTACCTGTCTACACTGATGGAGGAGAGGAGAAACATGCTGCTGTAAAATGTCACTTTATAAACGGTATGCATGATTTTGCACACTGCCAGGCCGAGCACCCAATTGGCCAGCGAGTTAAACGCCCAAAAGGGGAGAGACAGCACGAACAGGAGGTCGGCAAAAGACAGGTTGAGCAGGTAGACGTCGGTCATGGTTTTGAGGCGATTGAAGTAGAAGTACGTGAGGATGACCAGGAGGTTGCCGGTGAAGCCCAAGAAGCAGATGATGGAATAGAAGGTGGGCAAGAACCACTGGCGGAAGTTTCGGTTGGCCTCCTTCGAACACAGCTCAGGGTAGCCACTGAAGTCGATTGTGTAGGTTAAGTTATCGTCGTAGTCTGTGGCTGTGGACTCTGTGGTCATCTCTTCTCCTTGAGCCGAGCAAAGCTGTAATAAAAGATAGTGTATTGTTAAAGGCCTGTTTTTTGTTTTTTGTTTTCATTACAAACAAACGAAGGAGGGAGCAAGTACGTAAATTGAATAGTTAGTTGTGGTTGCAACTTATTCTCAACTTTCACAATACGTTTCAATCATCCCATTTCACGGGGATGAGTTTATATGTTTCACAACTGGCAGGGGGACTTTTCAGGGGCACCGTCACAGAAATACTAAATATGAAATGGATACAAAACAAAGCTTTATAATTAGATGCACCTAATGATTTCCACAAATGTCTGAGTTTACATTTTTACTCCACGATCAGGTATAGGGCCTTTAATGTTCTTGTAGATCAGGGGTAGGCAACGTCAGGCCCGCGGGCCAAATCCGGCCCTCCAGCCCAGAACCTCTGGCCCCCAAGGTGATTTTGAGAAATATTATTATAGAAGTAAGAGATCAAATACCTGTTAGTACTCTGTTAAGTACTCTGAAATGCGGGAAATTCTGTCAGTATTTCTTAAGTTTGCTGGCCAATCATCCTAATATGTCGTACAACATTGGCATTTACAGGAAATGGTTCTTTTCTTTGAGCTACGATGGTGCGGTTCGGCCCTTGGTGTTTTGGCAATGATGAAAATCGGCCCTCCTCGAAGCAAACTTGCCTACCCCTGTTGTAGATATTAGTCATTACATTACATAACACTACATTAGAAACTGAAACTTGAACCTTGTTACGTCAATTAGTACCTTTAAAGGCCTATATATTTTTCTCTTTTGTCTGTTCTCTTTCTGAGAGGCATTTGGCTGCGTTAAACAGAATGGATGAATCAGGAAGTGAATTTCTCCATTGTTAAGTTAAAGGCATTAGAGAGGATTTTTCCCAGGAATTAAGTTCCCAGATACAACTAAAATGACTTAATTGATCGATGGCACTCTTGTAATTATGGTTCCCAAAATTTGCTACTGGTTTGTCAATCAAACATTTAGCGTATATGCCCCAAGTACGTTATTTACGCAGGCTCCAAGCGTAACTCTCACGCAGTTTGGCCAGCAGTCCGCCATTACGCCGAGGACGACGGATACACTACCACCTAGTTCTGTACTCCTGGTATTTAGAATTATTTCAGAAATGGCAGAAAAGAACCCTGAAAAACCTAACCGAAAAAGAAAGCCACTGTTTGAGGTGGTTGAAAGGAAGAGAGAAACTGCGAGTGAGCGGAGCCGAGTAAGCGTCTGCGTCGAGCGCTGGCGTGCCCTGAAGGTGCAAAAGAATCTTAAAACGGATGCTTTGGTCGCTAAACTTCTGCTGGACAGGTAAATTCTGTTTAATTGTTGAGTAAGTACTTAGCTCTTTAAGAAACATGTGAAGTAGAAAACTCATAAAGTTGTATGTTTACAACAAAGTGAATGCAACGGCGGAGGCGTATCTTACGTAGGGAGCTAATGCGAAGGAGGGGGCTCTGACGCATGCGCACTATTCAAACATACACAAACAGCCGTTGGACAAATCTTAAACCGCAGAATCCTCTCTAATGCCTTTAAGTTATATTTTTGTGAGATGATCAATATCTTATCTTATCTTATTTTATCTTATCTTATCATCCTGATGGACCCAGCCAACATGATGACTGCATTTGCCAATGGCAGTATGTGCTCAGGCTCAAACTGTACAGAGGGACAGTAAAGAGATAAGACAATAAAGTACACCTTAACTTTAACTCTCCAGTCTCCACTGGTGAGCCTAACCATCAACCCAGCACAGAGAGTAGCCACAAATTGCCTTTGCCTGGGACTAAAGATCTCATTCTGGCTAAATTGGCTATGAACCATCTTGTGTGTCTAAAGTTTTTTAGCATACCGATGGTAGTATATTCTCAGTTATCATAGTGAAAAAGTCAGGTGTGGAGACTTATAAGGTCTTTTTAACCATATAAAAGCAAGAATATCCTCATCTTTCATCACTGCTGAACCAATGTAGCCCTATTTGCACATACAAGGATTTACTGTGAACTTTATTCAGACTTGGAACCTTAAAGTCAAGTTTGTAATTGAAGTTGTGATGGGAAGATTGAAGATTTATTGGTCCTTTTAGAAAACAGGGATGAACATATTTTGAGTTCAGGCAGGAGGCTATGGTCTTTTAAGACCCATAGAACTTGAACAGTTTTTTCCCCCTCCGCCATCAGACTCATGAACTAAAAACAAGTCTCTATAGCTTAGTTACAGACTCACAGGTGTTATCTGCACTTGCACTGTGTGGTGTGCCCACACTTAGATCCGCTGCTATCACCCTATCACTTAATGCATGCCCCCTATAGCCTTATAGGTAAAAGTTTGTTAGCTTATTTTTATCTGAATTCTGTGTATATGTTTTATGTCGCACGTTTGCACCGAGAACAAATCCTAGTTTGTGAACCTGTTCTCAAACCATGGCAATAAAACCTATTCTGATTCTGATTCCTATTCTGATTTGTTTTGTCTTTCTTGAGCTGTAATTTGAGGAGGATTGGGAGCACACCATTACCCAGTATTAACTGACCTGTAATCAGATTTGACCAGATGCACTGATGTCATGACTACCTTTTGCACAATTTACACATTTCACAACTGACAAGAGTCTGTGGCATTTTGTTGTTGTTGATAAATCACAATTATGAGCTGTTTGATATCATAGGTCACATTGTACACACAACATGTCACATGTGACACAACTAGGTCTACTACTTAAAAATGCGTGTCTACATACCTCAAAGATAATGGGCCATAGGATGACAGCTGTAACAAACTGTGAACCTAAAAAGGCAATACATTTTCAAAGTTAAATAAAGTTAAATAATTCCGTTAGTTAGAATCTGAACATGAATGGTATTAGAAATGCATTAAATGTTTATGTTTGAATGTCTGAGGTCTTTTGGGCACCTACCCCTGATTGAAGTCATCGTGAGCGCTGTGCAGATGAGTGTCAGTGTTTGATGGTGGTTTCCCTATTTGTAAAAAAAAAAAAAAAAAATCGCATGCAAACTCAACCACTTAGTCTCTACAACAGCATCATGTGAGAGAGCTAACCGCACATCATTGACAAGAAAACCACCACATCTTGAGCACAGGTGCAATTGTTTTAAACTTTAAAGTCAAGTTTTTCTTGACCAAAATGGGTTTATTGTTTTTGACACAGTGGGTAATTTATATATTTTTGTTACACTGCTTGAGGCAATGGCTGAACCAATTCCCTCAAAACTGAACTGCTGAACTATGGCACTTCTATTGCAGTTGTCTTAACTACAGGGCAAGAACTTTTTAGACACAAGCTCAATTTTCTTTCCTTTTTTTTCTGCAGAGGACAAGTAGCAGATTTGGTAAATGCAACAAACCTAATTGCATTTGGATCGTGTGACTAATCTACATTGAAAGCACAGACAGTTCCAGCCTCGTCTTCACACGTTTACAGCAGATTCTGCACAGACTTTTGCACACCTGTACCTCACCGGTTTTTGGTTTCACCGAAAGTACCGACCGCAAAAAAAGGTGCCCCTGTGGTAACTCATGCAGCTAATACCAAAAGGAGCATCAAAGAGCAACTTTTTCAACATTTCTGTTGCAAAGGGTACATGTCGAGAGTACATAGCTCCAAAGCCAGTGTTCGATCAAAGTGAACTGACGAGAAGCTTGGCACTCCTGTAGTGAAAACAGGAAATCATAACAGTTCCCCCTCGTCTAACCCACTTCCCCTACCTGCAACTTAACAAAGGTAATAGCCTTTATATATAATGTGTACAACGTTGTGTTTATAACTACTGAAGGATTACTTTTTTCTCAAAATGATTAGAGAGTATTAAAACAAGCCATCTTATTGTAGAAAAGTTTATTGGTATAAATATGAAAAAGGAAATTCTTTTTAAGACTGCATGTATATAATACTTCTTCAAGCTGTTTTTATGACATGAATCTCATTTTTTATGCAAACCTCGTAACACTGTGCGCACAATAACAGTACATTTAAAAGTTTTCATTTTAAAATTGCAATATTGATAAAACACATACTTGTTCTAAGCATACTGCTTTTGATTTGATTGACAGTCAGCAAACTTGAGAACACTGGTAGTTGCTCATCATGTGGTACACTCATCCATGGGCCTGGCTCAGGCCAAGGACAGCCATTACACAAGTATAATAAAATGCTGATAATAAATAACAAAGTAACTAGTACTACTAAAGACTACAAACTCCTGAGACAATACTGCCACTGTAATACTGATACCGAGTAAACAAAGAAAGTTGACCGCCACCTCACTTTTCACAAATGTGTCAACTCAGTTTAAATATTGCAACATGCAAAAGTAACAATAAAAGCAACAATAACATTACCATACAAAGAACAAAGTTAAATTTAACACTGAACAATCATATTTAATTTGACCTTGGCCTTTTGTGGCTGGTCATTGTCAACACATAAGATATGTGATAAAACATGGCCTGTATGGTTTTTCTGATGGAAATGGATCAAGTGAAGTGCTCTCACACGGCTGTTTGTGGAGCACTTAGCAGCCAATACTTTTAGACAGGACCCTTGTTTAATGGCTTCAAGTGCTTCTTTGTATGTGTCCAGCCTTTCTTATGCAGCCTTGATGATGTCTAACTAAACATACAAGCCTCGTGCTTGTTAACACTGAAACAATTGCAATACTTGATAAACTTCGACAATCTGAGATGAACCTGTGCAATATGTGTTATTTGAAGATTATAGTTCAGACATTCATGTGTGGGTCAGTGGGCCCTGGCTCGGCTCAGCCCCTCAGAAGGCTCACTGTTGGGAGCATCTTCAGTCTGAGCAGAGGTGGTCTCGGAGCCTGTGTTACTGTCGCTGGTGCCCTCCTCCATGGCCCCCTCTGGGACGCTCTCTTTGTCCTCAGACACCCCTTCCTCGCTGCCTACATGACCCTCCACCTCCTCTGAAGCCTTTGGCTTTCCTACAACAATAAAAGAAAATAAATAATAAGAAAGCATTGCATGCTAACTTCCTAGAAATGGTTGCATGCTATACAGATGAGGTAAACCACAGTCTTACCTGCAGCGTCTGTGGAGCTGTTCTCTGCATCATCACCGTCCTTGTCACTGGGAGCATTTTGGGACTTGTTTCCATGAGCCGAACAAACATGTTTTTCTTCTTCGGCTAAAACACAGCCAGGCCCCTCTCTGCTCCCTCTTTCTCCCGAGTCCTTCTCTCGCTCAGCCATTCGTTTTCGGGCGACTTCTTCTGCTGCAGCAATCTCTGCTGAGATCTTATCCATGTCAACTTCCACCTTCATGCAGCAGAGCTGGACAGACCACAGCAGTGTTATCAGACCTACAACATCTCAATAATATACAGTATAAACATATGGATTCATAATCTCATCTTTCTATATAAATGTGTCTGTTCTCACAGTATAGACATTACTTTTCAGAGTCAATGGCGCCCCCTTTTGTAAACATTGGGATTTCACAACACAGGATCTTGTCTTACAAATGCAGCTCCAATGTCACTCAAATGATGAGAATTGTCAGCCTATTTAGCAGCAGGTGGCAGCTGAACACATAAGATTAGCACATAAAGAAGTCGATATGCTGAACAGCTCCCTGAAGTAAAGATTAGTACCCTTTTGAGCTCATTCGTAAACGACTCAGTCGCTTCAATGAACTTTCTCTTCTTGTCTTGGTGACGATCTTCAATCTGAAGCAGCTCAGCCTCCAACTTTCTCTGTAAAACAGATGTTTTTGAGACAAACAGTATAATTCACTTTACATTATAAAAACAACGTGTACAAACCTGGTGAACCATCAGAGACTGGACCTGTCGTTTGAGAACCTGCATTCGGGCCGTGGTCACGACCGAGCGCACGTCTGGGACCACGCTCTCACTCAGGATCTCACTGATCAGACGGTGGTTACGCTGGAAACGGGCCGCCGCCGAGTGCTTTATGGAAAACCCATCGTCGTAATCTATAAACAGAAGAAAAGAAGAAAACGTATATTTTGACAAATTATAGAGTTTTAAGTAAAAATGAACAAACTCTTCTATATGTATAAATGGCAAGCAGGTCACTTTTCTAATCCTGATTACCTAAAGTACAAACCACTAACTTTGCAACCTTTACATAAATAACAACCTACTGCATGTCGTTTTGAAAATAGCCTGCAATTTTGATGGTCCAGAAAATGTACTTGCTACTTTTGTTTAAAAAAAGAGAACTCATTATTTACATGTACTGCCAAAAATTGCCAGAGGAGTTAAGAAAGAATGTTTAAGGCTGGTTATTAATGTGAAACACTCGCTTTAGTATGTAGCCTCATGCAGAGCTTAATCGCGTTAATCCCAAATGTACTGAACGTGCCGTCTTTGGAGCGCGCAACCCACTGGGACACAAGCATTTTATGGTCCAGGGTGTTTCTAAATAGCAATTTGGGTTTTATCTGCAGTTTTTTTCCCCCCTGTGCATCATTATGTCCTACGGTAAGCCAGTCAAACCAGCATCATTTCCTAAACGTGGGTGTAACTCAAATGCCCTCCATTTGTTATGCGTATGTGCCTGTTGCTAAAACAAGTGATTATATTAAGAATGACCACTAACATGGACACATTTTGTTGATAGAGTGACTAGATTTCCCATCTTACAAGCAGGAATTTGTTTGTTTTTGACAGTGCAACCCAAAACAGCCACATAGGGTGTGTGACTGGACAGCGGTGTGTGGTCTTGCTGTCATAATTACAGGTCTGACTGTATCTAAACCTTGGGAGACATTTATCTAAGCGGTCTTACCATCTGGGTCATCTGCTGGCTGGATACTCATGTAGGGCTCGCCTTTGTCTAGTCTGGACTGTCGCTGGCGGCTCTCTTCCTCCAGAGCTGCCTCAGCGCGACTTTTTGCATTGACGTAGGCCAAGTAAGCTGGCGAGTTGTGATAGGCCTTCAGGCTTTCATTATACTCAATCTAGGGGTTGGAAAAGATGACAGGAATGACAAGGGAAAAAAGAGGAGACCACAGAAAAGCCAGGCAACATGAAAACCTTTGCTTGATAAACTACGACAGGACAGATGCAGACTACAGAGGAAGGGATGATGACTGGAGGGACCCACAACTGCTGGAGACACATCTACTGGCCATGAGAAGAACCCCATACACACCCCTTTGTAAAACAACCAACCTTCTCTGCTTCGTAGTCATTCAAATAATCCTGTTTCTCCTCATCAGTGAGGTCCCTCCACATGCCACCGATTATCTTCCCAATTTCCCATAGCTTCAGATCAGGATTGGAGGCTTTTACTTGATCCCAAACCTGGTGATGAGAACCAGACATGGGTGTGGGGTTGGGTTGGGTTGGAGGGGGGCTATAAGTAGTTATCTCTTTGCAGAGAGGTCACAAACCAGAGGAGGCCGTGTGCTTTAAGCTCCATCACCAAGTTGATCACTCCCCACTACGTGATGTGGCCTGGACTAGCTAAATCCGTCTTTATTCTTCCGTCACACCAACCTTAAGCTATCACTAATGTCTAAGTGTCTGAATTTGTCAAACAAGTCACCACTTTCTTCCAACAAAGCACAATGATGATGCAAAAATGTACCAAAACACAACGGGCACTTACCTTACGACTGTATCTCATATATGGCATCAAAGGCTTGTCTGGTGGTTTGGGTGGCTTTGGGATATTTATTCCAGAGGAGTTCTGGTTCCAAAAAGAAAACACATTATGGTTACAGAGGGAAATACAAAGTAAAATGATCAAAAAGCAGTCAGAATTTGTATGTGAATGTATGTGACCCATAAGAATCACCTTCTGCAAAGTAGGATCAAGACGACTTATCATTTTCACTATTATGATTTTTTTTAAAGTCAAAGGGTATACATTATATAAGCTAGCAAACAATCTGGACAATTTGTATCGAAGCAACAACAAAAAATGGGTTGTACTTTTTCCAAAACTTTTTTTTTTTATACAATACACAAAGTTTGACATTGTTCTAATCTTCCGAAATTGAATGGCATCAATCATGTTGCTAGGCTTAGGTTTTTTCTGTTGCTCGACCAACCACAGCCTGGATGCAGCGGCCGTGTTAGCGCTCAGCAGCCAGTGACGTGCCGAGCAGAAGCCTGTAATGCCATGGCAACACTTAAGCACGAGTTTCTTAATGTGGCTGTAAGAAAGGCAGACCTTGAGCGGCAGGTGCTATTTGAATACACACAGAAGGGCTATTAGTAAGTCTGCCGTCCGCAATATGAAAGAAGCAACCTCTGCTATTCTTATGTTTCTCTGTTTTTATCCAGTCATTCGAAGTGCTTGTAAGCCGTAATGCAACTTCGTGGTGCTCAAGTATTTTCTTGTATGAATTAACCTCTTATTAGCCTCAACCGAGTGCTTTTTCTCCAGCGCAGCTTTACCCAAATCTTAAAGCTTCTCGACTGGAGCTTACAGAGTTGCGCCTCATTTGAAAGCTAAGTCCTAGAAAACTGATCGTGACTTTTTTGTTGCATTGTCGCTGCGTTTATGTCACGTTTTTGTCTTGTTTTGGTAATTTTTTGTTGCTTTCTTCATCGCTTTTTTGTCATGTTTTCATCACTTTTTGTCACGTTTTAGTGGCGTTTTTGTCACTTTTTTATTGTGTTATTATTGCTTCTCTAGCAGGTTTTTATTGCTATTTTGCCGCTCATTTGTGGCTCTTTTTTATTTTGTTTTTTTATCACTTTTGTTGCTCTTTTTTGTTGTATTTTCATCCTTGTTTTTATCCCTGCGCTTCTGCGCTTTTTTTGTCATGTTTTTGTCTTTTTTCAGTTGTTTTTTTGACCCTTTTTTTATTGTGTTATTGTTGCTTTTTCGCACATTTTTGTTGCTTCTTTGTTACAGTTTTATCTCTTTTTTGGAACTCTTTTTATTTTGCTTTTTTGTCACTTTTTAGTCATGTTTTTGTTGTTCTTTTTTTTGTTTTTTGTTATATTTTCATCCTTGTTTTTATCCCCTGTTTCTGTGTTTTTTTGTCACGTTTTTGTCACTCTTTTTAGTTGTGTTTTTGACGCTTTTTTTTATTGTGTTTTTGTTGCTTTTCTGGCACATTTCTGTTGCTTCTTTGTTGAATTTTTATCTCTTGTTTGTCACTCTTTTGTGGCTTTTTGTGGCTCTTTTTTTGTTGCTTTTTATCACTTTTTAGTCATGTTTTTGTTGCTCTTTTGCTGTATTTTCAATCCTTGTTTTTATCCCCATTTGGGCGCTTTTTGACGCTTTTTTATTATGTTATTGTTGCTTTTCCGGCACATTTTTGTTACTTCTTTGTTGCGTTTTTCATCCTCCTTTTTGTCTCTATTTTGATGCTCTGATCAAGAAACTTTTCATTTTGGGTAAAGCCAAACTAGAGAACTGGTCTGATTTAAACAACCTTTTGGATAACCCCATTGCCCGGGGAGTCATAACAGCCTAATCTCCTGTTCTTGTATGTGCATTATACTATGTGCAATACTGTATGCGTACCGTTGCTCGACTGTTGGTGGTTTGGGTCCCGCCAAGTCTGTAGTTGTTGTAGGCCAGATGGCTGTAAGGATTGTACCCCACAAACCCGGGGGTGTTGGGAATTTGCTGATGGAAACAAAGAAACACAAATGAGAAATGGCATCAAAAGAATAACAATAGCATACAGATAAACAATGTGAAATGCCTTATAAGCACAGTAGCACACGCACATTCATGCTGCAGGACTATCAAAAACATGAAGCAGTAATGCGTCACTCTACAATGCTTGTGAAATAAAGCTAAATTGTATACATAAACTGTATTAACAGATATAATAGATATAAAGGTATTTCTATTGTCACTTGAATTAGGGATACTTACAGTGGCGGGGGCGGGGGGTGGGGGAGGAGCATAGGATGGCCTCTCTGATGTGAGGAGAAAATAAAAACAGACATCACCGACAGACAATATAGTAGATGTTTTAGAAGGTTTGCAGCGTTCCTAGACAGGTTGTTAGTGTTCAGTAAAAAAACAAAACAGCATTTTGGTAATAAAACAACATTAAAAATTGAGAATGAAATACTTGTAAAGATGAATAACGAAGAGAGCTGCCACACAAAAGTACTAAAACACTCTTACTTGACATCTTTGGAGGGACACGTAGGTATCAGTCTATTCCAGTCATTGGCACTGTGGATGATAGATACGCGTGAGGAGTGCAGAGTTTTGTGTTGGCTTCACATAACAAAAGAAGAGCTAGAGGGGTCGAGTTAAAGCATACAATGACAGAACTATGTTTCCCTTTTTTTTCATATGTTTGGGCTGTGATGTCATATCGCTAAGCATTATGGGATTAGCAGCAATTGTAAACTAATAGATTTTAAAAGTTAAAATACTGGAGTTATTGTTCACATTAAAACACTTGGACACCACAGTGAGTTAGATGTATTTATCTGCACTTTTTATACTGTTTTTAGCTAATGTTAGTCAACGGAAATGTATGCTAACAGCCGCAAAGATGGACGGTCTCCATGGTAACTGGAGAATTTCCCGAACGATGATGACAAGATGGCATTTTATTACTTTAAATAATATAAAATTTCATAATAACCTCCTGTATTGTAAATTGATTTCATATTGACCAGTGTGTCCCTCTGTCTCTTTGGACCTCGAGTCCGTGATAAGGTTGAATTTAATATATAATACTCATTTAAAACGATATGTGTTTAGGAGGCTGAAAGAAAAAGTTGGCTATTCCCTAAAAATCTAAAAATGTAACTAACACAAGTTATGATTGTTCACTCAAAAGGACCACAGCCTCTTATCAAAGTGCGACAACTTTATTGGCATTAAGTTTTTGTTATCAGTTCGACTTTGACAGCTCCGTCTTTAAAGGGAAAGGTGAGGGAGCATAGAAACAAAAGAGATGCCGGTGCTGCGGGTGCAGACAAGGGGACTGGGGCTAACTAGCTTTAGCATGATTAGCATACTGTCACAATATAACAGCCTGCAAAGAATGATGCGCACAAACGCCAATTTCATGACTGGGGAACGGCTTGTATCAATGCCGGTGAAGTTTTACGAGATTCGCAGTAGTTACATCCGAAACGTCATATCGATTCAATCAAGGTCAAAGTGTGAATTAGACACTCCGGTGCTAACTAGGTTATATATCTCAATATTATCCAGTGTATCAATGCTAGCCCACAGCTGCTAAGATAACACGAGCTTTAATAGACGCTCGCGCTTGCTTTCTCACCGCGATGGCACTTAACTCGCCCTTGTTATTACAACATTACGACCGCTGTCACTTGTTTATTTTGTTAATCCAGGTGGGTAATATATCATCGTGTCAAAAAAAAAACCGCACGCACTAGTTAGCTGGTAAACGCTAGCTGCCTCTGTGAAAAGAAAAATGGCATCTGTAAAAATAGTATGTGCAGGAAACGTCAAGCCTAAGAAAGAAAGACATTTCCCAGATCCCGCATCGATTTTGATCCAACACCGCAAAAAGGGTGAAGTGTGAGAGCGCAACAAACAAACTCACCTGAAAGTCCCCACTACGGAGAAGGTTAAGCTTAGTGTCGGTTTGCACCGCTGAGCGACACAAGCGGCCCCCCACAATAAACGATAAAATGGGGTCCACTCGTAAGATTTCCTGCAGAATCTTCCAGAACTGCACCCCCACCCTCCGCTCATTACAACACTGCCTTTGCTTTTTGCTCAACACTGATGCTGAAGCCAGAGGAGCTGTCACCGCTGCAGCCTTCATTACAATCCCGATAGAAACATTGCACACGGGAGCAGATCATCATTGAAACACCTTTACTTTCCTTCATAATGAGCAAAACATGTCAAAACTGAATAACAGGTTTGGGATAACAACACGTTTTAAACTCAACTTGTCAATCGATTTGAATTGCAATTTGCATAACATAATCAAGCCTGTCAAATTGCTGCATGCCGGCTGAATTATAGGGAGAACTTTATACACAGGGGCTGGTCATATAATAAGAATATCATGAAAAAGTGCATTTCTGTTATTCAACTTGAAATGTGAAACTAATATGTGATATAGACTCATTACATGCAAAGTGAGATGTGTAGCCTTTGTTTGTTATGGCTCACAGTCCTTTTTCAAAATATTCACATTTTCCGAGGTTTTTACAAGCTGAGCCATCATGATTAAAATGGAAACAAATAAAGGCTGCATGTGTCACTTTACATGTAATGAGAATATCATATATTAGTTTCACAGTTTACGTTGAATAACAGAAGTAAATGCACTTTTTCATGATGTTCTAATTATATGACGAGCACCTATATACAGTACAGGCCAATGTTCTTTTATGTATTCGTTTTTGCTCTCATTTCAAAACTGTTCCTATGGTAGATTCTCATTGAAGACGTTCATTTATGAGCACATACAAGAACACATACAGAATTTGTGTTTTAAACACCAAAAAAATGTTGACACAAATTCTTCCAAATGGTCACTTTGATTACTGCTTTACACTTTTAACATTTGCTCAGTGAGCTTCACGATGTCGTCACAGAAAGGGTTTGGACTTCTCAAACATGTTGAAAACTATCTCAGAAGACGACCTCATGAAGCTCACGGAGAGAATGCCAAGAATTAAGGCCGACAATTTAGAAGAATTTAGAATATTAAACATATTTGGAGTTATTTCGCCTGGCGCAGCGGTTAGCGCTCCCACCTGGACGGGGCCTTTTTGTGTGGAGTTTGCATGTTCTCTCCGTGTCTGCGTAGGTTTCCTCCAGGTACTTTCCCCTAGCACTACAAACATGTACAATAGACTCCCTTCTGGGGCCAGGACTCCCCTGATAAAGAGATTCTTAATCTCAGTGGGACTAAATTCACCTGTTTTTGTTTCCTTCATAATCCCATGTGTTCATTCATAGTTTAACGCCTTCAATGAGAAGCCAAGACTTAAAAAGTGTGTCCAAACTTTTGGCCTGTACTGTGTATATATATGTATGTAATATGTATGTATGTTATGCACAGACCTGACCTTGTTGTAGCAATAATTCAGCAGTCATGCAGTAAAATCACTAAGTAGCATTCTGTTTCATTTGTAGTACATCATAATGGTCATCTTTTGACCAGTTTAATAATTACATCATTTATTTATTTCATTTTTAGGAATATGTGCCCATTATTATGATTTATAGCAGCCTATGAAATAGACAGTTATGGCCATAAATTGGGTTTTATAGTGTGTGCTCAATCCAATGAACCTGCAGCTGCAGCCTCTATATGTTGTATGAGTGCAGCTAAATCTATCAGGCTATAGGTTTGTCTTTGTTGTCATCAATTACTATCACGGTATCACCCCTTTTGGGCTATAGCCATATAGCATCTTCTGTAAGATCTTTATCTTTATCTTTAATACGGATCCCTATTACCCCATTAGTTATTACTGCAGCAATAACTATTCTCCCTGGGGTCCACATGAAACAACGACACAAACATGTACAATAACACACAAGATCTTTCTTTCAACATTAAAAAGAAGATGTTTACTTTCCTAAATTTACAATAGCAGTGCGGCTTTCCCTTCATCAAGTACACGGCTGAATACGAACTAACGCCACAAACCAAGACATTGTACTACAAGTCATACAATTACATACAAATTTCATAAAAGAATAATTATGTCACCATTTCAGGGGGGGCATCAACACTGCTTCATCTGCTCTTAAGCTTTCGTGCAAACTAAGGCCGTCCTTTTCACCGTTGACTTGTTGTTAAAAGAGAAATACTTTGCATTCTTGTCCGTATTGTTCGTGAGCGACCCAGGTCAGTAGTTGTAATAGTGTGCTCCCTATAAAATAACAAACTTAAGCTTGTGGGATTTAGCGAACACTGACCATTCAGGCCCACTACGACTTGTTTGGGGTGCGTTAATTGATTGTGTTCATTGTGACCCCATTTTGGTTCTGTTTACACTGCGCACTTGAGGGCTTAGGCAATTTCTGCTTGACCTGTGTTTTGTATTTTATGCATTTGGACACTGTTGTTATCATATGTGCAGGTGTGAAGCGCCGTTATCATTGCAGCGAGTGCAAAGCTCGGCATGTGCAGCATTTTCACTGCAAAAAAGAAATTGCTATTTTTAAAAACTTCTCTGAAGATTCTTTTTGAGTGGGTTTTAGACATATTTACTTTGCTTTTTTTTCTTTTTTTTTTACTTTAGAATATTTTTCTTTAAAGTGATAGTCTGGAAGTATAAATGTTTTACAAATGTTTTAAAATGTGCAAAATCGACCGCCTGGTTTTGCATTTTGATGTGAAGTAAGTACAAATAGACCTAAATAAGTTTTTGCAAAGTCCCTCCTTCCCAGATTTCTGCAGCTAATCAGAGTGTAGTATCCTCCCGCGTTGACCAATGAGACGAGCTTTTCCTGTGAACCAGCCTGAGAGGGTTCCCATCAGGAGGGGAGGGGGAGGAGCTTGATCGTTTACTTTCAAAATTCTGTTCCTGCTCTCCTCATTTTGCAAACTAAGAAGGACTTTCTGGTCAAAGTGGTGAGGAGTTCACTTTCACATTTCACCCTATCACTCCTCACTTTTCAAACTTACAGACTATCACTTTAAGTAAAAACATATACATAATTACACTTAATTTTGTAGAAATAAGAGTGTGTCTCTGAGTGCAAATACGGGACAAAGAATGCAAATTATCTGGCGTGGCATGTTTACATCCATGTGTAACATGCCCAGTCCCAACCAAATAAGGGCGACAGCGGCGCAGCTGGTAGAGCGGGTCGTCTCATGATCGGGAGGTCGGGGGTTCGAATCCCACCTCCTGAAATTGCACACTGTCATTGTGGACCCTTGCTGTAAAGCGCTTTGTAGGTGGAAATGCGCTGTATTAGTTGAGACCATTTACCATAAAAGAATCAAATACACAAAATTTGGATGAGAACGACTTGGTGGTTTAATGCCTTTAATGCTGTGCCATCGGGCTTAACACTTCACCCATCTTGCTTAAGTGTGATTGATGATTGGAGAGAAGGCAGCAGCCGACTACTCTTTATGTGTTGCCCCAGCCCTATCATGGACAATGAAGTACACCCTCATCTTACAAAAGTACCCTTACCAAGTGTGGAAAGTGATAAATAAGGGCCTTCCTTTAATAAACATGTCAAGCTCATAAAGCACTAAACAATAATCTTCTAAATTTAAGTAATTTTAGCTGTAGGTTGTAGGTTTTTCCTTTTTTGCAGTGAAGCCTGGATTTGGACACCTGTGGATGGCTGCTCTGAGCTACTAAAGGCTTAGCGCAGGGCCTCGGGGCATAGCTGCGAACTGAGGGGCAGAACATGTCCTTTCACATTTTCAATCAATCAAGGAGGAACCTGCAAAGCTGTTCTTGTAATGTAGATTCATACCCGCTCCTTAAGCCTGTAAGACTCACCAAAATAGAGGCACACAGTGGAAGTAAGCAGAGCTGAAAGCTTGCTCTACTGGGGTATTTTTAGCAGCTAAATTATTGTGATATAATGATCTTTGGCACACATTCCAGGCATATGATCTGCCACCGACCCGTTCATAATGTTCTAGGTATGTCAGATGTTTTATAATGTAACAACATGTGCAATGTTTCTCGTGAGTGGAAAAGAATATGGCAGCCCCAAATTCTACATTGTGTAGTCAAATGTTGATAGATTTCATACTGTGCTGAAAATAAAAAGGATGTGGTGGCTTTGTGGCTGCGCAATTAATGAACCACAATTCCTTGATTGTGCTGCCACTTTGCAACCACCGGTACGGCCCTGTGAGGAAAGTCCTTTTGTGATATTGGTAGAATTTGATCGGTATCAAAGTAGCAAACTAAAAATGACTGCAGTGATTTGAGCTGAACAATGTCCTTCTACAAACATCTGAAAATCATTTGTCGTTTGTTGTTTCTTCTCTCAAAGGTTAATGGTCTTGAACATGTTTATAATTTGCAGTGAAGTGAAGCTTGATTTTGAAATGTATATCTTATACCCAAACTGTTCCTGTTGGTAAATCAGTAACATTTGTGCTGCCCTGTGAGGAAACTGTTGTGATATTGAGCTTTACCAAAAACAATAATCATTTGATCAGAAACATAAATCACAGATCCATTTGCAAGTGCAATACTTACACAATTTGTCTTTCTTCCAAAATGGTGCTACATAAACATTTTTATTTATGTCACTAGTGCCACCATTTCGTCATACAAAGCCCAAAAGCATGTTTTCAATGAATACTGAAGTGTATTTCCTGTTTATTTCCCCAGAGCGGTATCTGATCTGTTTTCTGAAGATGCAGTTATTGAAGGCAGTGGACGACTACGACCATTGCATACAAGTCTCACTGTGTAAGTGCGTGGCATGTTTTACCCATCACGCATCTGGCTTATCCACATATTATCATGTTTCAATTCACACAAAGACAGACATTTGTTTAGATTTGTATTCGTTTTATTGACATACACTGTGTACATTTCATTATTTAAACAGTTACAATGGGAATAGTTATCCATGGTTCAGTTTTCAAATTATTTTTTATTCATTGTAATTATGACAATGTTGTCCAAACCCAAATCCAGTCCACATGCAGAGAGTATTTTATTTACTGTAAACATAACAGAGTAATAACAAAATACAGAAAGGTTGTTTGAGAATTATATCATTTTAAGCAACAGTAAGAGGAAAGGACTGTAGCTTAAATATTCAAAGGACCTAATAAAAAAAATATCAAGAAACATATATTTATTTCACTCAACATTTCCACAATCCAAGACTAAAATCACTTTTAAATATAGTTATTTTCTAAAACTTACAGATGCCTGTTTTATATATAAAAAGAAATAGTTTCCTCTAGTCTTTGGAAAGAGAACATTTGGCTTAAGCTACAAAATATGTAGTTCATCTACCATTCTCTGCTGCCTTTAACAGGTTGTGTTTTAAGCAAATGACACTTGATGTGTGCGAGGCTACAATCTTTTTTTATTATCTTTAAATAGTTTTAGTCATTATGCAATCATTACATTGCATTTTATGTGCCTAAGGGGTTCAGCTACACCTTTGTGTCTGCTTTTAAACATAGCACCAAAAGTCCTTCTGCAGGGGGCGCAGCCTGAAGTCAATATGAGTGAGATATTCTTTACTTTGTGAAAATCTCTGCTCATGTTCACTGACACCATCAGGACTTATAGTGAAGCCCCACCAGCCTGAAGCCTCTCAGTCCGTCTGCAGAGCAGAGCCTGTTCTATGTATTTTTTACTGTGATAATTATGGTCATAGTTTGCCAAAGGCAGTTGCAGATGTTCACACATGTGCTCATCACTTCTGCAGATTATTGCCACAATTCCTTAACGCTAAAGTCATTGTTTTAATAAATCACAGACACCTTGTGGTCTGGTTTGGCACCTTTCTGTTGTAGAAAATCTGCACTTTTTCCTTTAAATGGCAAAATGAAATGTGTCAAGGCGTGTTCATAAAACCTTTGGAGTGAAATTGGCATCCAGCGGCGGCTGTGGGAACACGATTAGACTATCAGAAGTGCACAGTGTTGGAGCTCAGCTCTGCTCCAGGCTTTTGGACAACAACTGTTCACAGCAACAGTAATGTGTCTCTTTTGGCTTTTTAACCAAATGTTTGTATGGATATCATTTTCGCTTCGGTGCCATAAAATGCAACAGCGTAGCATTTGGCAGTTTAACACAGGAGATTGTGGTTTTTATTCCCCTCTTCATCACATCATCACCGCGGCCTGGTTCCCATCTGCAGAGTTAAATTCAATGAGGGGTTTGGTGCTTATGGAGCTGTTAGTTGCAATTCCTATCAAAATAAATCACTATAATAAATTGATGGCAATAGTTATACCTGTATAACTGTATTACTATAACAATTTATGACCTCAGACAGGTTTAACTACGTCAACAGCTATGTTTTTATATTTTGGAGATTGTTAAGATGCGCAAGAAAAACACATTTTCCTTATTTACATTTATCACACACAACATTTTTCCTGCCTCCTGTAACTCTGAAGTACATGTGTCTAAAGACCATTCTCAAATTCACAGAACAACACACCACAAGTGCTCGAAAGATTCACACGACCTCTCACATAGAGGAGAAAAAAACAGCCAAAGAAGTCAATGGTTTCCTTTTTGTTACGTCAGCTCAGGTGCCGGGACCCTCACGTGACTTTGAGCTTTGGGGCGAAGTCCTCCTCCATGTGTGCAGCTCCTATAAGCACCATTAAGATTCAGCTGGTCCCTCGTACAGCGCCCCCTGCAGTTCAGTCCCTCAGTGTAGCCGACATGAGCTGGTGGCAGTCCAGGTCTCCTCGGAGTTCCAGGGGTCCCGGGAGCCTCAGACCTGTTTTTGGGTCCACGCACCAGCACTTTCCCCTCTGGCCATCGCGGGCCGGGTGGCACTGAAACAGAGAACAGCATGTTAGGAAAATCACTACTGCAGGGAACAGTCTAATACACAGTTGTCCAAACTGTTTTCATGGAGGGACATGTGTTGAAGAGCTTACAGCATCTGATCAATGCAGTAAAAACATACAGCTGGTGTAGTTATGAGACACAAGCCTATATGCCAGAGTAACGGCTCATTTGAAAACTAAGACCTACATGATCTAGACGGATCTTTTTCCTCACTTTGTTGTCGCGTCACTTTTTTGTCACTTTTTAGATTTTTTTTAAATTGCTTTTTTGTTGCGTTTTTGACACGTTTTCTGTTGCTCTTTTGTTTCTTTTCTGTTTCTTTTTTGTCACTTTTTTGTTGCTTCTTTGTGGCTTTTTCATCCTCGTTTGTGTCGCATTTTTGACACGTTTTTTCAAGGAGCTTTTAGATTTGGGTAAAGCCAAACTGGAGAAAATGTGCTCAGTTCAGGTGGGGGTTAATACCAGTTCTGTCAGTTCTGCTGCACAATAAAGTGTTAGTTGTTAGTTTAAAAACGTGTAGAATTATTTAAAGGGAGTTTAAAAATGTGAAAATGATGTATTTTCCTCCCCCTACATGTTCCAATGTTGTAATATGTAGAATGAGCCCCGACCTATTCCCCACAACTGCCTCTAAAATCCTGCACTGTCACTCATGAAGGTGTTGTCTGAAGTGCCGTCATGGACGAGCTTAATATAGAAGGTGCAGTTACACGTGTGACCTGAGGTGGCAGTAGTGAGTATAAAATTGCCAACTCGCATCTAGTCCCTTTAACATGCAGTAAACATGGTGGTGTTCCAATTCAACAAAAAGCTTGCCTGTGGGCCGCACTTTGGGCACCCCTGGTCTTTGTCTTTGGGAACAATGCCATTAGCACAAAAGTACCAAAGCATTTGAATATACAGGATCATCATCTGTGCTACACTTAAGTTATAATAAAACTCAATTGCAGACATGACATGATTTACATGAGAACAATTCTGAGGACTTTTGTTGCCTAATCTCAGTAAGACACTTGCTCTCGGAATGTGCTTTATTGGTTTTAGTTTTACTATGTTTTGTGTGAAATTCTAGATCTATTACGTACTTTAATGGGGCCAACACATCTTCTTTTATATTCAATTGCAACCAGTTGTGGGTAGAGTTGCCAAAATATTCTGTACGAACTTAAGGGTTGATACTTTGGAAGAATACAATGTATAAAAAGTAAATATAGCTCCTAATGATTTCACATGTGATCATTTTATCACCTTGGTACGGGGGGGGGGGGGGGGGGGGGGGGGGGGGCAAAGTAATTAGAGTATGGATGCTTCAACATAGTATTACTCAAGAACAAGTAAAAAGGACTGTGTGATAAAATTAGGAAATTATAGCTCCCCGGCTCTGCCCAGTGGGGCAGGGTCACTGGTTTCAAACCTCACGGTTGTTCCCCTGAGCAAGATATTTCACCCACGTTGCAACACTCAGTCACAGTGCGTAAAAGATTGAACAAATTGATTTACAATTGGGTCGAAGTTAAGTGAAAGTCTTATTTGCCCCCGTTCCTGTGCTAAATGTTCAAAGAGTGCCATGTAGAGACAAAAGGGAACCTAAATTCACACCGTAGGCACTGGAACCACATGGGGCCATTAGAGAAGGTCAGACGGGTACATGAGCTGGGAGCAAGCTTGGATTAAGAGCGTTTTAGTATATTGCTCTTAAAATGCTGAAATGGCTTGCAATTCTGATTACTTGTGTAGACTATTTTTCTTCCATTATTGAATAGAATAATGGACTCCAAGAAAATTGCTTTAACATCTGGACAGTGGAAGTTGACAAATCGACAAATTTGAAGTCCACATTTATTCTGCAACTCATTCTGCAACATTTCAGAGGCCTTTGAAATTCAATTGGACGTCTCTCTTAATGGGATATTTCAGGATTTTTGACATAGGGCCTCATTTCTAGTTATCCAGAGTGTTGTTGATTTCTGGATATATTTTATATATTTTAATTCATGCAGTCCATATATTTGAAGAGTTTAGTGGTGCTAGGCTAGTGCTAGGCTAGCGCATGTCTATGGTAACTGGTAGCCTGCATTAAAAACAGTCTGACCCAAGCACAGTGCACCTGAGGCAAATCACTTATAACACCAGACTACCCATATAAATGGCTGCGTTGACTGGATCATTTTTGAAATACAACCATTCTGCATTTAAAATAGCTTATATTTGAGCAGCATCAGCTTCCTGGTTGTAAGCTATGCAACGGCGGAGTGATTTGCTAGGTTACCGGATCTACAGTAGTTTGTTTACTACACGTGGAATTCACAAAGGAGCTTTCTACTAATCAGATATGGCAACGTTTGGAGGACTACCCGATGATTTTGAAGAGGTTTTTAAAGCAGGCTACTAGTTACCATAGACATGCGCTAGCCTAGCACCACTAACCTCTTCTAATATAAGAACTGCATGGATTAAAAAAAATATCTCCAGAAATCAACAACACTCTGGATAACTAGGAAATGAGGCCCTATGTCAAAAATCCTGAAACATCCCTTTAACATGTCTGAACACTTTCTTAGTAGACCTGAGGGTTGCCGGTTCAAAAACAGGGCTGGGATAAAAGTCTTTAGCCGGATTGTGATAATCAATGATTGCAACCTTGACAACCAGCAATTTTGCATTTAAAAAAAAAAAATATTTCTCATTAGCCGATAAAATGAAACCTCTTGTGGAGCCATGAACAGTGTAGGAACCATTCTGCCATGAAATTGTTCCCAGTGACCGGTATTTCCCCGACGGGCTTTATCACAGCGAGTTAAACAGTAAACAGATGCTCGTGAACGGGATCCTTTAACCACGTTACACAATGCGCACAACTGAACCTCCGAACCACCAACTTTCCACTTTTTTTTTACCACTGACTCTGCAGCTTTGATTGCTACACCGCGGCGGAGCGCTCCAGCCTTATCTGGCGTTTCATGCTCGTTCTCGGGGCCCTTATCTCGAGCCGCTTAAACTCGCAGCAAAGGTTCAACACGAAGTCGCCGCGCCTGAAAGCTCATTGGTTGCATGCGACACGGCAATGAAGCCATTAGAGTTTAGTGGGGAAAGCACTCCTCTGCACATAACGCACGTCACTGCTCTCCATTTTCGTGTGTAAATCACTGTTTTATTAGAGCTTAGAAAAATAGGGGCTTGGCATTAGCCGCTCTCATAAGGCAGTCATTTGGAAACATGTTGTGTTGATCTTGAACCAAATTTAAGACAATAGTTTCTTCTGCTTCCTTTGAGCTTTTGGCCACCAGACCAGACTGCTCATGTGGTCAAAAGGCCGAGGGTTTAACATAGTAAATACAACTTCTTTTTTTTTTTCATTCTATTGAATCTGGCTCAACAATGCAATCCTCATCTGGCTTGTAAACTCACTCAGATAAATTCAGTTGTCCAATAAAAAGTACAGGAGGTTTGCAACACAGTGCAACTTAATTTAAACGGTATGCCTTTACTTGGGTAATAGATTACTTCTCAGTTCACTCTGTTGTTTGGAAAGTTAGGAAAATGTGTGTGATTTGTGAATATCTTCCCACATTTTTATGAGCGGTTAACACTTTGGCCTTACAGCTACAGCTAAAAGCAGGCATTTTGGTTCCGGGACGGACTGGATGATCTTTTCTACTTGGAATTGGCATGTTCTCCCTGTGTCTGGGAACGGGTTTCCTCCTTGCACAATAGGTTAATTATCACGGTTAGATATCTGCAGCCTCCAACTGTTCCTGACAAGTTGCCACAGTGGCATCGAAGAGTGGGGCAAATGCAGACAAATGTACCATTTATAAGCCTAACCACTTCCTATATGCTCGTAACGCTCAGTGGGGCACCACATTGAGGCCATTGTGATTGCATGGCATACAGCATTGGGGAAGTGTTAAAAAAAAATGTGCCAATGCGAACGACGATGCAAGACAATTCCCGTGCCACAAGGGGAATCTTCACGCACACGCCTAACAATATAGGTGTTCTCTGGAGCAGTGGTTCATTGGTAAGGTGTCGGGATCCTCCATCACCATAAAATCACCAGTCGCAACTCAAAATAGAATTAAATTTTTTATATATAATGTAAAATATTGCATTTTCTGTACAAATTATTGTTTAAAGGGGCTAGATGCAGGTTGGCCATTTTATACTCACTACTGCCACCTCAGGTCATGCGTGTAACTGCACCTTCTATGTTAAGCTTGTGCATGACGGCAATTTGGACCCGAAGTAACAACTTTTTGAGTGACAGTGCAAGATTTTAGAGGCAGTTGTGGTGAACAGGTCTGAGCTCATTCTACACGAACATGTAGGGGAGGAAAATACATACAAATTTTAAACGCCATACAGTCCCTTTAATACGCCTATAAAGCTGAAAAATAATCAAAGACCAGTCATTTTAAGGAGATATTTTTGAAAGAAGTGTTTTCTGGGAGAAGGTCATGACCCACTGAAAAGGGTTCCTCGACCCGCTTTTGGGTCCCGACCCACCAGTTGAGAAACACTGCTCTGCAGCATTTGCTTTCAGCGCCAAGTGAAAAAGGAAAGAGAAGAAGGTGCAAAGAGAGAGAAAAGGGGCCCTTTCCGAAACCACGTCCGCCTTCCTTTTCCTACGCACTAACAGTCGAAATGCGTGTTCCCCCGAAAGAAAGTCTGTCTGAAACCGACCACGCAGCAGGAGAAGTGGCTCCTTCACAGCAAGTCAGCATCGATGCAGGCTTGCAGGTGTGTGAAAGGAAAAAGAAAGCAGCAATGAGAACAAATTGACTTGTGTTGGTAAGTTTGAAGAAAAAAAATACATATTCAAATACAACAAATCTGAATATGATTACTTAGTTAACTCCAAGGGAAAATACATGTTCAGTTTTATTATCAGTCGAACTTGTGTAACATTAGAGGACAGCGCTGTCACGGTCTGTTCAGTGAGAAGAGGGAACGTTCGTCTGAAAGCCACAGCTCCAAGTGCTCTCCTGAAGGACCTTCTGTAGGAGCCTTCACAGGGGAATTAGTGGAAGTGGGTAGCAATAAGAAGGAGGAAGCAGTTTCGGAAAGGGCCAGAGAGAACACGTGTGAACAGAAGCACAGGGGCAGAGCAGAGGAATTCAGGTTCTGGGGTGTCCCAACAATTAAACTTACGTACTTTTTAAATGTTCATTATTCCACCCAAATAAAACCTCAAAAACTGACATTTTAGTGGTGTGGGGGATGGATTAAACCTCTATTTAATGCACTCAGGTGAATGTGCCACTGCACTGAGCACCGATCTTTGGCCCTCCACACTGCATACACTTCGATATGCGGCTCTTGATGACAACAGTTTGGACACCCCTGGTTCAAGCTTTCCCCCACTCGCTCACCAAACATTTCTGCTTAGGACACAAAATGGCAAAAGCTGCAACGGAGCTAACTCAAGCTCAGTGCTTACTTAAGAAGTTTTTTTGTTTGTTTATTCAGAGTTAGTGAGTTTTAGACAGGATGTGGGCAATAGGCCTCGCTCAAGGACACAACAGTAACCAGTTGCTCTGATCTGATTGGTCAGCGAAACGGCATCAACCCACTGCACCAAGGCCTCTGTCACTCAAGCTATTTATATTAAGTAATGATTATATTATAAGGAGCACAGTTTTATTTTACTCATTGTGGATGATTGATTAACGTTCCTATCATGTTTTGCAGAGCTCTAACCTGCTTAGTGTGAAAGTCTCCGTTCTTGTCGCAGTTGGGGATGGGGATGGTGAAGAGATCGTCGTGGGTGCGAGTGTTGGAAGCCAGTCGGTCCAGAGCCCTCTGCAGCTCAGCGCGACACGGAGCCTGGGGGAGAAAAAACGGTAAGTCGGTGTTATTTTTATAGCCCTATTCTCAAATACTGTATAATCACTTTACAGCGTGCAGAAACAATCAAATCAATGCAAACCCACATCATTGAAAACCAAAAGAAGTGATTGATTGGGGGCTAGGGAATTTGAAGATGATCATTGTGAATCACTAAACTAATGCATAGGCCTGCAACTCAAACTGGGCTATCTTCGATCAGGGATGGATAGATCCTGTATACTACTCTCTGTGATGCTTTCATTACACTTGGTCGCATCATCATTAGCCACTAGAGCTGGGTACTGTTACATTTGTTTTTGATACTGCTACTTTTGCGATACTTGGTTTACGATACCGATGCCCTCACAATACTTTCTCCGATACTTATACTGAAATATTTCTCATCTAGAGCCAGAAAACAGAACAATAATGTTATTCCATAGACTTTTTCCTTTGAATTTGTATCATTCATTTGAGCTGAAACAGTAAGTAACCTTCTTGGTAACACTTTATAATAACTACACCTTGTTTAGCCTTAAGAAATTCTGAATTAACACCTAATTCATCATGAACAATTCATTAGTTAAATGTGACTAACTATAATAACTACTTAAAGCAGTACTCATGCCTCTAGAGGCCAGAAGCGCCACTGCAGGTGTCGTAGCATGTTGTGGTTTTTACTCATTAATTGTCCGTGAGAGTAAATACTACACCGACAAAAAAGACAAAGGGAGAGAAGGATATTGTACATCCAATTACACAATGGAGATAATTTTCTTCACTCAAACTTGGCTGTAAATACGGTTTAAGTGGCGCTAGCCTGCAGTTAGCTTTGCCCGTTGGCCTGTTAGCTTCTTCTTTGTGATTCTTGTTGTGTGTATTGGTGACTCGGACCCGGTGCAGGGAAATTTGCAGGGGGAGATGAAAGACCCCCCAATCATCCCATTAACACTTGTATTACCCCCAGAGGGACTACAGGAAGGATTTATTAAGGTAAACAAGTTACTTAGTACTGTTATAACTACTACAGTTAATGCCTAGCTCATAAGGAATAGTTCTTCACATACTTAACTTATTCATTGTTAAGTAAGTTAAGGGTTAGGCACATTTAACGAATTAATCTAATTAATCTTTAATGCTGTCCCTGAACCAACAGGCACCAAAGCTTAAGATAAAACAAAAGAAATGATATTTTTTTCAGTGGAATCCTGGAATCGTTTATGGTACCCAACCTTATTAGCCACAATGTCCTGGATTCAGAAGGGTGATATTGTCACCATTTTCACAACTGAGCTGATTTTAATTGAAATTTCAGAAACATTATTAATTGTATCTAATCCTTAAAGTTATTCCATATTAAAGGGATATTTCAGGATTTTTTGACATACATCCAGAATGTTGTTGATTTCTGGAGATATATATATATATTTTTTTTTTTCCTGCAGTCCTTATATTTGAAGAGTTTAGTGGTGCTAGGCTAGTGCATGTCTATGGTAACTAGTAGCCTGCATTAAAAACAGTCTGACCCAAGCACAGTGCACCTGAGGCAAATCACTTATAACACCAGACTACCGATATAAATGTCTTGACCGTGTTGACTGAATATTTTTTGAATTTTTGCATTTAAAATAACTTATATTTGAGCAGCATCAGCTTCCTGGTTGAAAGCTACTCAGCAGTGGAGTGATCCGCTAGGTTACCAGATCTACAGTAGTTTCTTTACCTGCGGCCGGCATTACTACACGTGGAATTCACAAAGGAGCTTTCTACAAATCAGATATGGCAACATTTGGAGGACTACCCCATGATTTTGATGAGGTCTTTAAAGCAGGCTACTAGTTACCATAGACATGCGCTAGCCTCGCACTAGCCTAGCACCACTAAACTCTTCAAATATGAGGACTGCATGAATTAAATAAGAATAAATATCTCCAGCAATCAACAACACTCTGGATAACTCGGAAATGAGACCCTATGTCAAAAATCCTGAAATATCCCTTTGAGCTGCATGTCTGCAAAATACAGATACTTTTCACATAATTGACCTTGCAAAGAGCAACGACAGTCTCTATAAAGGCAATGGCTGTTCTCTGTCTCCATTGTTTCCCACTACAGTTATCAGGCTTTTTTTTTGTGCTTAAAACGTGACATAGATTTCCGTGAAACCCATTTTCAGTCATGAAAGCACTGAAATACAAATGGCTGGGAAAATAAAGCAACCCAAACCCGTTTTCATTTACAATGTAAATTTGACCTCGTGACCAGAATTGACAACAGCAACAATTAAAAATAACTTCCAGGTTTTAATCTCAAGACAAAGCCTTTCTTCTGCCTGTAAGCCTCCAAGTAGTGCAATGCAGGTTTCGTTTCTGTCTCGATTCGAAACCACAGCATATGCGTTTTATATTTCTCAAAGTACACAAAATCTCCTGTGTTTCTGCACCTACTTAATTCACACTTAATCTGCATTTAGACACGTTCAGGTCCAATCTTCTTGGGTGGCCACCCTCACATAATGTCTCAATGCCGCCTTGACATATGTATGTTTATGCTGCTGCCTATTACTGTGTTACAGGAATGTACCTTCGCGGTTTAAAATGGGTCCTGTTTCTTATTAATGTGGACGCTGTGATTGCAGTTCAGCCCATACGTTAAATCAGCAGATGCCATAATGGTGTCAAAGCGCACCTGTATTTCGTTTCACGGTGCCACGATTCAATGTTACGGCCTCTAAATAACTAATTTGCTCAATTTATAGCCCGACTGCTACACTTATGTGGCTGTACCGCGATAAACCCGCGCTATAATCTGAACCACCTGCACAAGGCATGGGCTAAAAAAACCATTAGGGTTGGATTGCGTGTTGTTTCCCGTAAAGAAAAAGAAAAAAAAAAGAAAGAAAGCGTTTGATTTTCTCACCAGCACCACCTTGGCCTCTTCTCTGCCCATGTTCCTCTGGTTGGTGGATTTAGACGGGTGTCGGGCCAGGGTCTTCTGTATGCAGCGCTTGTCTTGCGGACTGCAGCGGATATTGCTGTTGTTGGGATGCTCGGGGATGATCTCCTCCTGCTGCTCCAGTGCTGAGGAGAGAAAATAAAGTAGCCCGTGTATGAAAAGCAGTGTGCAAGCATGCTGGGGTCAAGAAGATACGATTTGTGTTTACATGTTGTTTTGCATCGACAGGCAATGAGTTACTTTTATGAACTTGAGCTGGTTCCTGACAGTATATAGTTATTATGCCCCGTCACTCGGGCTGCACAATAATTGCTATCAAACTAAAATGTGTCAAGGGTTGCAGTTAGTAAATCACAAAGACTGCAGATATTTTAACAGCGCAATATCCTTTGCAAATGACAGCAAATTTCCTGTCTCCAGTAGGTCTTGGTTGGTGTGAATCCTCCTTATTATATTCATTATGCTGCATGAAACCTAGTAGTCCTATAGTTTAGACCTCTACACCAGTGCTTCTCAAAAGTGGGTCACGGAACAGTTTTCAGTGGGTCATGAACTCTGTAGTATAGAAACACTAACCGTGCCTGTCAAAAGGATTCAGCAACAGGATTTCAGCAACAATAATATGTGGGAAAAAATACTGTATTTTACATTATATATGAATTACATTTTTGTTTGGGTTGCCGGTTATCGTTTTAGGTAATGGTGGGTCCCGACCAAAGGCGGGTTGTACTCAGTTACATTTTTTACTCACATACATGTACTTAACAGGAACAGGCCGCCGTTTTTTCATACTGAAATATGTTCTTACCTGAGCTTAGACGAGTTGATGCGTACCTTTCTGGTCTTTGTGAGTGCCCTCAGTCACGCAAAATGACCAAAGATGTTGTTAGCATTTGGCCTCTCACAATGTATTCCTATAGCTCCAAAGGGGGGTGAAGTTGGAAGCTATCAAGCTCTTCCACGGGCACAAAGACCAGACAGGTACGTATCAACTCGTCTAAGCTCAGGTAAGAGAACATATCTCAGTATGGAAAAAACAGTGGCCTATTCCTTTAAAGGGACTATAAAGTATTTTCCTCCCCCTACATGTTCCAGCCATGTCCTAATGTGTAGAATGGGCTCAGACCTGTTCACCACAACTGCCTCTAAAATCCGGCAGTGTCCCAAAAAGTTGTTACTTTGGGTCCGAATTGCCGTCATGCACGAGCTTAATATAGAAGGTGCAGTTACACATATGACCTAAGGTGGCAGTAGTGAGTATAAAATGGCTAACTTGCATCTAGCCCCTTTGATGCTTTTTTTTACTCTTACTTGAGTATTTGAGTAACATTACTTTTGCTTGAGTAAATATGTTGGCCACTCCACCCACCTCTGGTCATGATGTCATACGAGTTGAGAACCTCTGCCCTACACACTCATGAAATGCCAGTCATTTATTTGTTTAAAATGGTCACATTTATGTAGCGCCTTTCTACCTGCCTTAGGCACACAAAGCGCTTTACATCAAGGAACCACTCACCCATTCGCACACAGACACTGGAGGCATTGTGGATTAAGTGTCTTGCCCAAGGACAGAACAACAGTGTGCACCTGCGGGGTTCGAACCGCCGACCCTCCGATAACAAGACGACCCGCTCTACTCTCTGCACCACCGTCGGGTTAGAAGTTTCTTATTTTTTCAGTCTTTACACCGAATGTAAATGTAATGCTCTTGATTTTAACGGCAATCACAATTGAATTTCTTGTAAGACGGGCAGCCCGACCCTTCACCCCCCCCACGCTCACCTTAATCCTCACAATAATCAACATGTGGCCTGTTCTCTGTGGTCACCCCTGGCAGAGAAGGGAGCTGCTAAATGCCAAAGAACATACTTTCTGCTGATATAGCTACATTGACTGCGTGGTCTCAAAGCCTTAGATAAAACTGCGGCTAAGTGAGATGTAGAGCAGATCGTCCTGTGTGTCCTTGGGTGGAACATCCTTCAGACAATCCCAGTGAAATATAGGCTCCAAATGAGGCCAGGCTAACCTCAAGGACAGAGGAGAGTGCTGCCTCTGGATACCACCCTGTCCTGCATAACGCTGTATTACAAAAGCACGCTAACTGCTTTAACTATCGAACTACCTTGAGTATAGTTAACCTTTGCTTTAAATTTGACATTTGGATTACGCCTTTATGGAAATCAATGAAAAATGAAACATGGTATTCAATCATCAAAAACTAAAGCATACAGGAGAACTCTGACCCTGGAATAAACCAGATCCAGGGCATTCAGAGTCCACGTGGCTGGAGCGAGTCTCTGTGGCCACATGTTGCTTGTCTTTGTTTTTTTGAAGAAGTCCTGGTTTCATACAGTGTTCTGGATCTACACCAAAATCAGTCATCTTTGTTCAATTGTTCTCTGGCCGACAGCTGATCTTTCCTCAAAATTTCACCAATGAGATACATCCATGCCTTTCGAGTTATCTATTTCTTAGAAGCACAATATGACATTTATTTTCAAACGTTCACGTCTGACACTGCCAAGATTATGAGTTTAATGAAAGACAAGGAGCAGATCGTTTTGTTTTTTAATATTTTGGTTAGTTAACAGGGAGAATTGAACCCAGAACCTTCTAGCGGTAAGTCATGTGGCACGTCATAACTACACAACCACCATGCTGCTTTCTTTTTTGTGTGTTCAAAGTTCACAAGTCGTCATTATTACGACGAAACAGCAAAGTCCCGGTTTCGATTGGGCCTTTTTGTTTCCATGCTCTTCTCATGTCTGGATGGTTTTCTGCGGGTGCTCCATTTCCCCCCATGAACCCAAAACATGCACAACAGGCTGAAACGGACTCCACCTAGGTAACCCTGACCACACTTTGCTCAAGATGTAGTTCTTGACAATTGGACAATGTGCCAAATGCAGAGGACAATAATGCCCTGCTCTTGTGTTGCGTCATTAAATTGAGTCATGATTATTTTCCAAGGGAATTAATGGGAATATATGCGAATTAATGGGAATTAGCACACCTGAAGGTTAAGGTTGCTTCTTTACAGACAGATATAAACTGAAGCGTAAAAATTGGATTTGATAGTTGATCTATCACAGCAATGATGAAAACTCTCAAAGAAATCATCTTCCCCGTGTCTGGGGTTTGAAGAGGACAGTGCTTTAGGTTGTAGCTTTTGGAAACGGAATAGACTCATTCCGTGTTTTGTGTCCATCCTGCATATATTCATGAAGTGCGTGCAGTATTACAATATTATAGTTTTAAAAGTCTATTATTTAAGTCTGTTCTGTTTGATGCAGCTCATGTCAGACACAGGCTCCATCCACTCCGTACAATATTGATCTGCGTCTGTCATAATCTGAGTTAGAGACAGGTGAATTTAAAGCAGTGTAAGTAACTTGTTTACCTTAATAAATCTTTTTCAAAGTCCCTCTGGGGGTAATGCAAGTGTTAATGGGATGATTGGAGGGTCTTTCATCTCCCCTGGTGTCTCTAGCCAGAAAACCACCCTTGCAGCTTTCCCTGCTCCAACTCGGAGGCCCCAATACACACTAATGGAATCACGAAGAAGAAGCTAACAGGCTAACGGGCAAAGCTAACTGCGGGCTAGCGCCACTTAAACAGCATTTACAGCCAAGTTTGAGTGAAGAAAATTATCTCCATTGTGTAATTGGATGTAAAATATCCCTCTCACCCTTTGTCTTTTCTGTCAGTGTAGTATTTACTCTCACGCACAATTAATGAGTAAAAAATCTCAACATGCTACGACACCTGCCGTGGCGCTTATGGCCTCTAGGGGCACGAGTTCTGCTTTAACCAGAGAGTGAAAAAAGAAAACCATTATAAAAAACGTTGCTGTTTGTCCCACCACCCATTAAGTCCTCACACATTATACTCATGTTTTGTGGTTCAAAATCATAATTAGTGAGTAGCTAATAGTTTACCAATTGTTTACACACCAAAAAAAAAAAAGTAAACATATCATCAAGCATCAAAATCCCCAACATTTCTGAGCTAAAGATCCCATTGAAAGGTTTCGGGTAATCGGTAATTTTCAGCCCCTGTGCAACCCTATAGTCATGATCAGTTCAAAGTAGGTTGCTTTTCTATTGGAATATTCCTATGCTAAGTGTATTTTCCTGTTGTAGTATTGCAGCCCGCTTCACTTGCGAAGACATTGTTTTGCCCAGCCCTACACTTTTTGTTTTGGTCCGAGCCAAAATCACCTACAACCCCGTACGAAGTCCCCCCGAAGGCAACCAGCTGCGTCTACAGGAAATGCCCCCTCCTTGTTCTTTTTTTTTTTTATATATATATATAACTCCACTACAACCCAATCCGTTGCCAGATGGGGGCTGTTTAGCTGGTATTTGGACTGTCCCAACTGGGTACAGCCGCATGCTCTGCTGTGCCCTCGGGGTCCAACTCAAAACGGGCTAAACTAAAGAGTGCATTATGTTCTCTGTCTTTTAGATGCTTAAGAGGCTTGGCAGCCCCTTTGTTACCTGCAGCGGTTTACAAATTGGCTCAGAATTCAAAGGGGCTTGTTGAAATGGCAGTTTTTTTTACCATCTTGAGCACGATCCCATATCCAAGTCTACGCTCTGTTTTCTATCTGTGGGGACTGGTGCATATCCAGTTCACCGCTGCTGGCAAGGACACTAATAGTAGATCGCTTCCCCCCCCCCCCTGATGTTCCAGAAGATTCGTCCCGATTTTAACGAAAGACGAACCCTGTTTTGCGGCTGTTTCTCCGTCAGAGCATTTTAGTCGAATAATAGGGTTGACTGAGTTTGCCCTGAGCGTGTCTAAGAGAAGTGTCTTGTTTGTTTGTATTAGTAGTCATGTTGGATTCAAGGCTTGTATATCTAGTGTTCAGTGGTTCAGAATTTCCACACCAATCGTGGATATTCCAAGCGCCGCCTCGTGAAAAATGTTACACTCCAAGTAGCCTAGATAAAGATCACAACTGGACTAAACCGGGTCGACAATTAGACGAAACAATGTCTAAACTGGGTGTAAACCGCATGTGTAAACCAGAAGCAAACCTCACTTACAATGCATTTCTAAAGCATTTTGAAATGATCTATAATCAAAGTGAACAAAGTATTAGCCTTCTAACCCCCACCATTTTCTCCAGTTTGGCTTTACCCAAATCTAAATGCTTCTTGAGAATTAAATGTCAAAATAGCAACAAAAATGTGACGGAAACAAGGACAAAAATGCAACAAAACAGTAAAAGAAAAAAAGGGACAAAAAAGCCATTAAAGAGTAAAAGAAATGTGACAAAAAAGTAAAACAAAAAGTGGCAAAAATGTGTGACAACAATGTGTGATAAGAAATGCAACAAAAAAGGCAACAAAAAAGGGACAAAAAGGTGATAGATAAGTGACAAAAATGTGTGACAAAAATGCAACAAAAAGCCATAAAAGAGCAATAGAAACGGGACAAAATCATGACAAAAAGAAATGACGAAAATGCAACCAAAAAAAAGTGACAGAAAAAATGTGTCATGAAAGCGTCCCAAAACAGCAGCAGAGCTTCTTGAGAATTAAATGTCAAAATAGCAATAAAAATGTGACGGAAACAAGGACAAAAATGACAAAAATACAACAAAACAATAAAAAAAAATTAAAAAAAGGGACAAAAAAGCCATTAAAGAGTAAAAGAAATGTGACAAAAAAGATTTTTAAAAAAGTGGCAAAAATGTGTGACAACAATGTGTGATAAAAAATGCAACAAAAAAGCCAAAAAAGGCAACAAAGAAGTGACAAAAAGGCGATAGATAAGTGACAAAAATGTGTGACAAAAATGCAACAAAAAGCCATAAAAGAGCAATAGAAACGGGACAAAATCATGACAAAAAGAAATGACGAAAATGCAACAAAAAAAAAGTGACAGAAAAAATGTGTCATTAAAGCGTCCCAAATCAGCAGCAGAAAAGTGACCAAAAAAAACAATGTAAACGTGGGGGAAAACGCGACAAAAGCGCAACAACAAAGCGATGGAAAAAAATGTGAAAAAAGTGACAACACTGTCCTATAGGCTGGAACCTTTTAGATTAGGGTGAAGCTGAACAGGAGAAAACGCCCTTGGTGAAAAGGTTAAATTGCAGATGACCATCTAAAGAAGCCTAAGTGCACTGTTTGATCTCGTCGTATAAATACACTTGCTTGAGCATCTTCCCGCTCAAATCAATGCTATCTTAGGGCAAGCCGCAGGAGAAGTGGGTCAGGGGTGGCATGTCCTGTTTGCTACCACTGCTGTTTTTCCACGAAGGAAGTGAGTGCTCGTCTGCGGTTTCGTTTGGATTGGAAAAGCAACCCTTAGCTTGTTTGTTTCCGCATTCTGTACTATCAGGTCTGATTGTGTGTGCCGTGACACAGGTGCAGGGCAAAGATAGAGGCTCGAGACGAGAGCAGGTCGACGAGGTTGCCCTGTGTAAAGTACATGAGAGTGTTGCAAAGGCCGTGACCCGAGCTCGCAATGGTAAAGGATTTTGCCCATACCTCCACTGGATGTAAACATAGACGAATTTCACAACGACATAAGTGTTTGTAATTAAAAAAAACACATTATTATTCATGCTTTGTTGTGACTTACTGTAATTCCTGCTCAAAGCTCTCTTTTTTCAGCACACGTTTAAATAATCGATTAATCACAATTAACCAGTTACCTGCTAAACCGCCACCTCTATTTTCATGAACTACAGGGTCTTAGCTTTCAAATGAGGCATTGCACTGGCCTGTGGGCTGTAAACAAGTATGCAACAAAAACACGATACAAAATTGTGACAAAATGTGCCGGAAAAGCATCAATAACACGTTTAAAAAGCAACAAAAAAGCAACAAAACATGACTAAAAAGTGACACAAAAGCAAAGAAAAATGTGTCAAAAATGAATCAAAATTATGTCAAAAAATGTGTCAAAAAATACGTCAAAAAATGGTCAAAAAAAATGTAAAAAAAAATGTCAAAAATGAATCAAAAATATGTCAAAAAATTGTCATAAATGTGTCAAAAATGAATTAAAAATATGTCCAAAATGTGTCAAAAATGTATCAAAAATGTATCAAAAATTAATCAAAAATATGTCAAAATGTGTCAAAAATTAATCAAATATATGTCAAAACATTGTCAAAAATATGTCAAAAATGTGTTAAAAATTTGAATAAAAAATGAATAAAAAATGTATCAAAAATGTGTCAAAAATGTGTCAAAAATGTGTTAAAAATGTGTCATAAATGTGTAAAAAATGTGTTAAGACAAAATTAGTCAAATATTAGTCAAAAAATATGTTGTTGTAGCTCTAAATGATTAACAGAAATGTAAGATTAAAAAAGCTGAAACAATATAGCCTTTGCCCTAAAATGTGCAACTATAGTGTAGCCACAATCCCACCATAACTTTTTGCTCTAAAAGTTTCCAAATTCCTTTTCGGCTTCAAGGACACACCCAGTGAAGACATTGTTATATTTTGCACTGAAAAACTTGGAGTGATAAAAGTGTTACTGTAGACTGTTTTGGTTTATTTTGTTGTTTTGTGGTTTCTAGTGCAGGCATGAATTGAAGTCTATGTTAGTTTTTTTGTTAATTTGGAGAATGAAGCATATTTTTGAATCAAATCCAACTCGCACACAGCCAAACCTCATCGTATTGACTCCAAAAGAATTGACGCCATCGCTGACGTCCCCTTTTTTTTAAGATGTTCTCCATCCGTTATCAAATCGTAGATCATGTGAAGTGATAGTCGTGCAGGGTCCAAAAGAAAAGAACAGTGTGGTGTTACAGATGTGTTTGATATTTCATAATAAATAATTCAGACACTTTGAGGTCAAGCTTTGTGCAAGTAAATTATTGCTTTTTGGCCGTTGTTACGTTGACTGACAGTAATGTATTGTTACATAAACTGATCTATCATGGCCAACTCTTCTCAAGTTAACTCTAAAATGGACCAAAAACACCCCTGGTATTGCATTATAGCTACTAAGAAAAGTTTTATATGTAAAGTAATACTGTGTTGACTCATTTAGAGGCAGGCTTTGTTTGATGATAATGACCTCTTAACCCCCACCTGAACCGAGCACATTATGTTTAGTTTGGCTTTACCCAAACCCAAACTAGTGTGAAAATGTAACAAAAGAGCAACAAAAAGACGATGAATAAGTGACAAACATGTGTGACAAAAAATGCAACAAAAAGCCACAAAGGAGCAACAGAAAAGTGACAGAAACGCAACAGAAAAGCAACAAAAGAGAAGCAAAAAAGTGATGATAACGTGTGATAAAAATGCGTGATGAAAACGCAATAGAAAAGTAACAAAAGAGCAATAGAAAATTGACAAAAATGTTTGATTATAATGCAACAAAAAAAGCCACAAAAGAGCGACAGAAAAGTGACCAAAACACAACGATAAAGTGACAAAAAGGCGATGGATAAGTGACAAAAATGCCACAAAAGAGCAACAGAAAAGTGACAGAAACAAAACAGAAAAGCAACAAAAGAGTAGCAAAAAAGCGATGATAAAGTGATGAAAAAAAGACAAAAATATGTGATAAAAAAATGCAACAGAAAAGTGACAAAAAAGTGACAAAAATGTGACGAGAAAGTGACGAAAATGTGTGATAAAAATGCAACAAAAAGCCACAAAAGAGCAACAGAAAAGTGACAGAAACAAACCAGAAAAGCAACAAAAGAGTAGCAAAAAAGTGATGATAAAGTGGTGAAAAAGTGACAAAAATGTGTGATGAAGACACAACAGAAAAGCAAGAAAAGAGTAATAGGAAAGTGACGAAAAATTACAAAAATGTGATTAAAATGCAGCAAAATGGGCAACAGAAGAGCAACAGAAAAGTGACAAAAAACGATGAAAATGTGGCAAAAAATTTGACGAAAACACATTAAAAAAGCAACGGAAAAAATGTTTAAAAAGTGACGACAATGCGGCAATCTGTTTAGGTTAGTTTTTTGGGGTAAAGCTGAACTGCTGAAAACGCACTTGGTTAAGGTAAGAGGTTAAATGCAAAATGAAAAGACAAAAACGGTAAAAACCACTGTGCTGGGCTTTTGTGGAGGATATTTCCAGCTACAGCTTCCAAATTGAAAGAACACTGTGTAGCATTGAAGATATGTGTCCATGTTTCAAATCAGACGGTGTGAGGAGATCTTTCCCAAAATGTTTTGCACACGCTAAAATATTGGTTTCTTGAAAAGTGTTTGGCTCCAAGTTCAAGAGGTTGGTTCGGCTTACAACCATAACCCTCCGTCAACAGCGCGCGGAGCCAAAGCTGTCAGACTGTTTCCAGGCAGGAGCCGTCCTCATATCTGTTAATCATCATCCGCTTGTTGTTGTGGGTTTTTTTTGCTGTAGTCCGTTCCGGGCTTCACCGATACGTGCCAATTCAAACTATTCCTATGTGCGTTTACATGTCAACAGTGTTAAAAGGAAGTTGAAACAGCGGTGGTATGGTCTTTCACCGCAGAAGTATTACAATAACATTTGAAACAATCGCGAGTGATGCGTGTGGAAATGAAATCAGAGTCATATTTATCGAGAGTCATCACTTTTTGTTCAATAGAAGTGTTGTATTGTGCTTATTGCAGTAGCGGGGATTGGTAAGTAATCGCTTACATACTGTTTCCATGGTAACTTTTTGAGGTGCTTGTAATAATCTGTAAATCTAAGTGGGAAAAGAGCCTTCATGTTGACAAAGGAACATGAAGGTTCCTCTGCATTGAAAGGCATTACATCTCTTAACCCCCGCCTTAACCGGGTGCATTTTATCCATTTCAGCTTTACCCAAATATAAAAAGTGCAACCAAAATGAGGATGAAAAGTAGTGACAAAAAAAGCAATGGAAAAGTGACAAAGAAAACAACAAAAAGAGCAACAGAAAAGTGACAAACAAAGGACGAAAAAATGCATTTAAAAAGCAATAGAACATTTTTTAAAGCAATACTAAGTAACTCATGCCCCTTGAGGCCAAAAGTACCACTGCAGGTGTCATATCATGTTGCGTTTTTTTTACTTATTAATTATCCGTGAGAGTAAAAACTACGCTGATATATTGTACATCCAATTACACAATGGAGATCATTTCTTTCACTTAAATTTGGCTGTAAATACTGTTTGTGGCGCTAGCCCACAGTTAGCTTTGCCCGTTAGCCTGTTAGCTTCTTCTTCGTGATTCCATTAGTGTGTATTGGTGACTCCGACCCGGTGCAGGCAAAGCTGCAAGCACGGTTTTCTTGGCCAGAGACACCAGGGGGAGATGAAAAACCCTCCAATCATCCCATAAACACTTAGAGGGACTACGAAAAGGATTTCCTTTCTGTTACTGTTTTACGGCCTTCATCCTCCGCACCCATTTTTATCGATGTGCGAAGTCTTCTGCCTTTCTCAGACTTCGTAGGTTTGTCAAAAATTGAAAAATGAGAGTCTAAAATGCAGTCCGGGCTAAAATTGTTAACAATAGTTCCCTCAAAGGTTTCCCGTTGTGTCCAATTTGATTTTTAATACCAACATTTCTCCTCATAGGGTTAGGGTCCTCTGTCCACTTCTTTGTTTGCAAATCAGTAATTTGTTTTGTCTTTAGCATTAGAAATATAGTATATAGACTTAAACATGGTATTTCACTTTCTGCTGCCTGGAAATGTCATCTGTTTTCGATAAAATGTATATAACTTTTATCTATTTTTATTGTGTACTTATGTATTCATGTTTCATCCATCAGAATACATCACTGTTAAAATATGAATCAAACCTTCATGCTCAGTTACTCTGTAGTTGCACCAAATACCTTTCTGCTCTTTTTTGTTTGAGTATTTTTCTTTTAAAGTACTGTTGTTACTTGAGTGAATACTTTGGCATCTCCTCCACCCACCTCCGGGTAAAGACGTAATCCCTCTTATGAAATTATGCCCATAACTTTTGCTGGCGAAGTTTCTAATTCTTTGTTATGTAATCAATGAGTCAGGCCTAACCCACAGTGAACATGCACAAAGCCATTACACTCAAAGCAAGAATGTTTTAGGTCAAGCGCGGTTCAGCTGGACAAAAACAAAGCAAATGTTTTGGGAAATAAAGCGAAACATGACACCGTCTCCCCAGAGCTTTGCGAGTTTTGGGAGAATTTCACAAATCAATACAACGTGTTTGATGTTGATTCTGAACGTGCTTTGATCGCTGCACAGTCACTGGACGCTGAGACTAAACAGAGGGCTTTCAGAATACGCACACAACTCAACATTTGCGGATTTATTGTCTGTAGTAATTGGGGGAATTCTGGCACCCTGAAATGGCACATCGCCTCAGATCGGTCACTTGTATATGGAGTGTTTCTGCGAATATAGGGGCAAATTAGGACATGGTATTGAGAGCTGCATATGTATCAAGTCTGCATTGAAACATACTGAATATTCAAGCTTTTTTGCCTTTATTTAAAGACTCTCCACCTGATGAAGATTATGGGTTTTGTCCTTATCGTGTATAGTATATCGTAAAAGCTGATATTTTCACCCGGTGCCTTTTTTTTTTTACCTTGAACTAGCAAGCAGATTTTTGTTGTGGTGATTTACATTACAGTGACAGTATTTACTGCCTTAAAGGGACTATACGGAGTTTTTAATGTTAAAATTATGTATTTTCCCCCCCCTACATGTTGGAGTAATGTCCTTATGTGTAGCTCAGACCTGTTCACCACAACTGCCTCTAAAATCCAGCACTATCTCTCAAAAGGGTGTTAATTCGGGTCCGAAGTGCCGTTATGCACGAGCTTAATATAGAAGCTGCAGTTACACGTATGACCTGAGGTGGCAGTAGTGAGTATAAAATGGCCAACTTGCATCTAGCCCCTTTAAAGTTGTGAATCAGGCTCATAAGCTCATCCCTGCGAAAGTTAGGAAAGAGCTTGGACCACAACGAGCACTATAAATTAGTGAACAGACTGTGCTCCCTCTTTTATTGTTTGCAAACCAAATAAGAAAATTTGGTAAAGGGTTTTTAACTAGAAACAGAGATGCAAAATGTTTTTTCAAGTAAGTTCTAGTCACGGTAAGGACCCTATTGGACTTTTTTTTTTGTGAGAATTCTATGCTGACACAGAGAGAACATGCAAACTTCACACAGGAAGACTCCACCTGCTCCGGGAATTGAACCCAGGGCCTTCTTGCCGTGCCAACGTTTTTTTCAGTGGGTGGTTCCAGGCACAAGTTGCGGTCACTTTCATGCAAAGGTTTTCCACAGGCTTGTGTGTCATTATCAGCTTAGTACTTCTGCTACTATTTGCAACATTGTGTGAGGCTTGATTACATTTTTCGGAAAGGGTCAGTCATGTTGCTCAATCATTTGCTATTGACTAAATACTTGAGAATTTTGTGGGTATATGTGGGTCAGTGAAAAGTGTTCATTCCTTTGTGGTGGATGGGTAAAGACTGACCCTAGCCTCAAGAGGACAGTTACAAATAGTATGCAATATGTACAAGTTTCCTTTTTCTCTTGCTTACTTCAGACATTATCCATGAAACATTATAATATGAAACTTAAGAGCGACTAGGGACAACAATCGCCTATTATATATACTGGTAGAACTGTATATTTTAGGCTCTCTGTGACAGTACAGATGTGATGATTGTGACAGACGTGAGATAACTAGTGAAAGGTTGTTGCTGTCCTGATCTTAATGTCCTAGTAGCTTTTGCCTTGTTTAGTTAAGTGGGTCATTTCCAAAGCCCTGGTTTGACTGTTCTCTGTATTTTAATCCAGGGACAATGTTTGTCTGTTTTTGTGACTCTGAGCTGCAGCTTTAGAAGAGGTCCGTCTCCCACAAAGGACAGCAATTAGCTAATCACATTATCTCGTGCAGCAGAGGCCCAGCTGAGCAAATGGTGCGCTCGGTCCAAAGTAAGCAAATAGACAACAGTGTGGCACATCTGCTCAGTGTGTTATAGGAAACTCCTCACACAGCACTGACATGAGGCGAACAGGCAGGAGTTTGACCTGATATTTAAACTCAACATGTCGTTAAACTCTTCACTCTTGAGTAAACAATGATGAATTGAGTGTAGAATTCCTCATTTTGGCTGCACACTATGAAGCGCTCAGCTCGATCTGGTCAGAGATGTCCTTTGGTGCTAGGCTGTGAAGCACAAGCAGAGCTGTTTTAAATTCTCTGAGCAAAAGGAAGCCGGTGCAGAGACCAGAGCACTGGACTAATATGGTTGTATTTCCTGGTTCTTGTCAGGACTCGAGTAGCTGCGTTCTGGAGGTACTGCAGCTCTAACAGTGAGTAGGCCATTACAGTAGTCTAATAATAATCATCATCATAATAATAATAATGCATCTGGACAGTAAAGACGCTTTATCATCGTCTCGTGATCGAAAGGTCGTGGGTTCAAATCCCAGCTCCCGCAAATGCACACTGTTGTTGTGTCCTTGGGCAAGACACTTCACCCTACTTGCCTCCAGTGTCTGCGTACATTGGTGTATGAATGAGAGAGTGAATGGGTGACTGGTTCCTTGCTGTAAAGCGCTTTGGCGAAAAGGTAGAAAAGAGCTATATAAGTTAAGTCCATTTACCATGTACCACTCCATTACTTGGACTTAGTCTAACCAGTTGGAGACAAATGCATGGATTAGCCTCTCTGGTTTTGACTCTACATCTCTGATAGCAATGTTTTTTGGATGGTAAAAAGCGGCAGATGTTATTGCTTTGATGTGGCTGTTTAACTTCAGGTCTGACTCCATGATTACTCCTAGCTTTCTAATCTAATTTTTTTTTATTTTTTGTAGAGATAGACTCGAGGTGACTGATGACACATTCTCTTTGTGTCTGTGGGCCAAAGACAATGCTTTCACTTTTGTCTGAGTGTAGTGGGAGAAAGTTATTTTGCATCCACACAAACTGATCTGTTGGATGCAGTGACAGAGTGCATCTACAAGCCCAAGTTAATCTGCCGTCAGTGACACGTAGATTTGAGTGTCATCTGCGTAGTTGTGCTGCGTATTAGCCGACCCAATGGAAGCATGTATAGATTGAATAAGAGGGGTCCAAGGATTGACCCCTGGGGGACTCCACAGGTCATAGCAGTTTTGTCTATTTCAATGAAGTACGTCCTGTCCTCAAGACATTCCCACCCAGTTTTCTAACCTCTGAAGTACTGTAAGTCAAAGGCACAGGTCCAGCAGAACTCAAACCGAGACTTGTTTGGGCGGATATCATTTGTCCCCAGTGATTGTTCCAATTCCAATGATTTTTGTAGATTTTATTGTAGATTATATACAAGATAAATGCCAATAATCTCAGAGAAGCTTGTGATGAACAAAGTTTGAAAGTCAATTTATTATTTTCTCTTTCAAGTTTTTAATTTCACTGAACAACATTTCAAAGTCTCCTTCTCTGTATTTTTCTCTCTGTCCTTTTCATTATAAATTCTGTTGGTTTTAGGAAACTCTCTTTCTATTTATATTCCTGTTCGCTCGCTGTTGCTAGGAGTGGGGCAGCGAGTATTCAGGAGATGCACCCCCTTGTTTAATAATGCATAAGTGCTGGTGAAATGTGCCACAAAGGAAATCTGCTGCTCCACACGGTAGTTTCTCCTCTCTCCCCGGTGCCTGTGTGATTGTCTATGCAGGCTGTGGATTACACGGGTTTACATTGGTTTACATTCCTATACAGTGGTGCCCAGAAGAATACATTTACTGTGCGACATAATGTGCAGAGCTTCTTGTCTTTGTTATGACAGACTTCACGGAGAAGAGGCCGCTTCGGGACCAACAGACTCGGCATCTAATTACAGTAAACCAAAAACTAATCTCGAACATTTTCCAGGTTTCAACTCATTGTCTATAATCTACAGTGTGTAATGTATAACCTTGTTGTTTTTAGTAACTAATCCTCAAAATAATAACATCTAGTTGCAAAAGGTTACCATATAATTTAGTGCCAGTCCCAAACCTGGAAAAATGATACATAGGCAAATGACAGCAGATGAGGAGCCACACTCAGACAGTAGTGCAGTGGTTAGAACTCTTGCCTCACATCAAAAAGGTCTTTGGTTTGATCCCTGGCCTTTCTGTGTGGAGTTACATGTTCTCCCCATGTCTTTGTAGGTTTCTTGTGCCACTAAAATCTCAGTGGGACTTTCTATGGTAAATAAAGGCCTAATAAAACACCTAATAACTGTAGCATATTACCAATATTAATCATTTGCTTGAGAGCTTGAAAAATATAATGCAGGTAATTTCTTTACAAACAAAATAAAATGCAGGATGTGTCCACAGGAGAGAAGAAGGCACAGAATGACTAAACTATGGAGGATCCATGCCGTCCAACTCCATCAGCAGAGAATGACAACATTATTCTATTATTAAGAAAGAACCTATTCCTGACTCCAATCACAAAGGGCCACGCAAACCTCTGCAGATCAAATCATTTATTTCGCCAATGAGCGTAATAATTTGAAACTCCACCACAAAAGCTTATTGCAATGTAATGAATGACTGAGCTGAAAGCCATGTCAAACCAACATATGGAATTCGAATTCAGAGAAGTTATGTCCGCTAAAATAAGTGTGAATTTACAGAGTCGAGCCAAGTGCAGACGTCCTTTAGTTTTTGTTATCAGTCTCTAAACAGCTTTCCCCGTCTCTCTGATTCCATTTAGTCACGCTATGTGCCGGCCCTAACCTACGCTGGCCCTGCGCACGGAGCAGAAGGCTCTCATTTCAGCTCTGGCAGTGAAAGTGGCGATGAGCTCATCCTTATGAACGGGCCGGACCATGTTGTGAGGCTACTTAGTTAAAGGGCTTGTTGGCGGGCGAGAGGGGGGGTTGTACCCATAAGCCAGGGGGGGACAGATGCTGCACTGGAGATGAGCATCCTGGGATTTTCATATTGGTCGAGCTGAACCAAGCCTTTGTCGTCATTATCCATTAGAAAGTGCCTGGGACTCAATAATATGGGAGTATATGGTTGCAATGTAATATTAATATTTTAAATTGTTGACATTATAGGCAAATCTAACCTATTCTGTCCTTTTTGCCTTTGCTTCCAGTGCAATTAGCATAGGGTTTAAGGTGCGCCCTTCCCAAGACAGCCCTGGTGTGCACGAAAACAGTGACCTATGAGTCCTGTCGCCTGAAAATCGTAAAGCCGATAAGATAACGCGTTGTGAAAAAGTTGGCAAACGCGTACATGGACTACTTCGCATATTGACTTTGGAATTGGAAACGGATTCCTTTTCTGATACGAACTTGCCTGTTTATCATGGTTTGGGACTGACTCAGAGGCAGCTTTGGTTGGAGGTTGGGAAATGCGCGATGCAGATAAGACGTTATTATAAAACTACAAATCACCACCAGCCTCATGAAATTGATTTGGCATAGATTTTGTAACTGGTGCTTTTTGGGGATGGCCATGGTGTTATCCTGGCTTGCGACTGGCTTAAAGACTAAATTGGCTTCAGTAGAGCTCACAGGATCTGGTGCTGGAAGAATATTTTCCATTCAAATATCATCGTCATGTTAAAAATGTAGTACAATTATGGCAGCTGATCACCTCATGAAGATAAAAGACACACATTTTGCCATTTTTTCCAATTGTCTGGAATTTGCAGATGAGCCTCCACTATGCCTTTAAACTCTTTTGAAAAGGAATGAGATTTTGTACTTCCGGAATCAGATTGATGAATACCAATTGTTGACATCCCACTGTGAAAAAGTAGAAACAGATCTTGCTAAAGGAATGCAATAATAATGAAGACACTGACAAATTACGAGCTGGACATGAGCTCTTACAGCTGGGAGCAGGATGGAGTTCGTGGTTCTGTAATGGCAGCAATAGTTTAATTCAAAAAGCCATATGATTCACTTTTTAAGAAGTCATTGGATAATTACTGGTTTTACCCTTTGAAATGTATGTACTCAAATTGCCAAATAATGTTTCTTTTTGTTGCCGGCTTTGATGCACTTCATTGTGTAAATGTGTTTTGCAATTAGATTTGCAATTTTTTGTTTGAGATCAAGATTCAGCTCAGTTTGTCCAGGAGCAATAGCACTATGACGATGAGGTCCCATCATTAACTACCGCCCACCTTTCCCCCGACCCACCAGTTGAGAACCACTGAGCTGAATTATTGGGTAAAAGCTGAACTCATGATAAGACCACATGGGATATTTTGTCATTTGTGAAAATAAATTGTAACCATTCAACTTGCAATTTTTGATTTGATCGCGATTAACTGTGCAGCCTCAGTTCATTTTGAATAGGTGCTCAAAAGATTCGATTCAGTCATGAACGTCACATCACTCGGGAGGGAGGGAGGGAGCAGCAGGGCTTTGGTGAAAGAGCACAAGTGAATTACTGATTGCAGAGAGCTCTAATAGCCCCAGACTGGCCACACTCCATTACAGCCATTTCATAGGGCAGCTTTTATGACCCTCTCCCATTACCAACGCACACATACACACGAGCTTGTATTTCCACCACAATGCTTCTACCTGCACATAAAGTTCAAAGGGTTTATTAACCGATACACTCCCGTTATTAAAATGTACACCGCTCATAAACTTTCATTGCATATTAAAATACAACCGCAGCTGTCTCCAAAGCCTGCGCGGCGTCTGGGGGGGGGAGCAGCGCGGGCGCCTCTCACAGTGGCTGCGAGGCGCGGAGCTGACCTGCCGCGAGAGGAGCGGGAGTGTGTTCACGCTCTGTTTAGGAGCTATAAGCTGAGATTAGGGTAAACAAGCAGGACATTGTCGCACCCCTGATCTCTGACCACGGGGCGCTGCAGGTAAGATCCATCCGGAGCGAAAACAGAGCTGTTACACTACAGGCTACAGAGCAACAGCAGCTGAAATTGCTTTTTAAAAAGTGGCCACTGGAATATCTTTTTTAAACAACACAGTATCTTGTCACCTTGTCTTATTGAGTGTAAAACCTTTGGACTTCTATAAATAAGTTTGCTTATGCATTTCATTGCTCAAATGTTAATGCAGTTGTTTAACATGTGCACAGTGAACTGAATGGTGACTTTGACCCATAAATCGCAAATCTAATTGTCAATATTTGTCAAAAGAGTCTTAAGGATTTACTGTAGTTTTTCCCCAGAATTGTTCAACCACAACGTGAATTGTCCAGTTATTTTTACATAATGATAATATTCCATTTTTACTTTTACTACTAATTTAAGTACAAACCTTTAACAACATGGTGAATAGTTTATTAATCTGATACGATGTTTGGTTAATCAGCTGCTAATTGGAAAGCGAAGTATTGGAACAACCTTGTGGAATCAGAAAACACTCCTGACTAAAAATGCCTTCCAATGAATGTAAAATTATGAGTGATTACAAAAGTCGCCTTTTTCAAAACAAAGCTTAAAAAAGGTTTATGCAAGTGCGATAAACCTGCAGAGAATTATCAACAGCAAACCCAGTCACAATGAAGCATCAAAATCCAAAGTACCAGTGGTTCTCAAACTGTGGTATGTGTCTTGTATCACTGGTGGTAGATACAGTATCATTAGCACGGTACTAAGGTTCAGTCCTTTCCTGGTTTACAGTGTATCTGTTCTGCAGCTACGTTTAATTGTCAGTCCTGTTTTAGTCTGTATTGGATCTGGGTGCAGTCCTGGTTGTTCTTGAAAACCGAAGTGAATTCTGAGGTGTTTCTTGGCGTGAAGTTGTTGAGAACCTCTGCAAGGCCACTGTTTAGATAACGGCGAACTTGTCTCACCTGAGTTGTCTTCCAGCTCCCTCTCGTCCGTGCAGACCCCCTGCCCGTGCATCAGCAAGTGCAGCGGTCTCTCCACTCCCCGGGGCGGGAAACACCGGAGCCCCGTCCCGCAGCGGGGGGAGTACACGCCACAGTGCGCCCCCTTGGGCAGCGCGCAGGTGGGGCAGCACCCGCATCCCGGCTCCCGCACCGTCTCCTCGCACCCGTCCGGCAGGCGGCAGGCGGCCAGCTTCTCCTCCGTGCAGATGGGGCAGCGGATGGCCTGGTCCGACAGGCACAGCGTGGCCAGCGACACGGCAAAGCACAGCGCCCACATACCCCAGGAGGATGGAGCTCCACGCAGCATGGCAGGGCAACCCCCTCACCTGAGCAGAGACCTGGACTGAAAAAAGTTACAGAACCTCTTTGCTTCCTTCTTTCCTCGTTACCACAGCTTGCACAAAAAAAAAAAAAAAAAAGAATTACATTAAATCTCGACAAATTGGAGAAAGGAGCGCTTTGTTCTGCAGGTCTCAATGTCAGGGACACAATCCCTCTGCTGTGCTGCTACTTTGCTCCTCTGATTCAATTTCACAGAGATGGAATTCAAGCCGGCTCTTGATCAGACTTGGCTGGCGAATATGGGTGACACAAACTTCTTTAATCTCGGCATGGACAGTCGCAGAGTGGTTATCCTATCCGGCATTTGCGCTTTGTGGGTCTTTTTCGGCTTTTTGAAGTCCACCTGGGAAGCCTTGGGGGCACTTTGCGAAATCAAACGGAAAATCTAAAGTCCGGTTGCCTAATGTTGCAATTCCTGCTCAGTTGTAGGTCAGTCGTCTTGCCGGCCTGTGCAGTGCAAAGGACTGGCTCAACACGAGTGACTCTGCTTGGACTTTATACTGGTCCGTGGACACGCCTCTTTTGTACAGAGAGAGAAAGAGAGAGAGAGAGGGGAGCTGAAAGGCACAGTGGAGAGAAGCCTATTCCCTCTGCCTCCCTCTGTCTCCCTGCTGCAAGCGGAAAAAAAAAAAAAAAAAAAAGAATCCCAACACTTGTTCGCATGCATAACCATCGCACCAGCTGATTCATTATTTTCCTCAAACCTCTGATGTCTTTTTAATGACCGCTGTAAGCATTTCGGATTAATTCTGGAAAAATAACATATCGTTAGCAACAACCAAACTCTTCGATGTTTAATCAAGTCCAACTGGCTGACACATGTACTGTAAGTGCCTTCAGGGGCTGAAACATCATCAAGTGGCCAGCCCCCTTTTAAAAACCACATCCCTCCCACCTATTCTCATTATATTGTCTCCCAGATCGCCCCCTCCCTCGCTCTGTCTCCCTCTCCACCTCCTATTCCCTTGAGTGCCCTGCCCCCTCTGAAAAGGGTCTTGCAAAGCCTCTAAAATGAATTGCCGGATAGTTTTTTTTTTTGTGTTGTTGTTTTTTGTGTGTGTGTGTGTGTTTTTTTTAAACAATTCTTCAAATTTTAATATATATGCACGCTCGAGATCATGAAAGACTCTGTAAATCCTCGCCTCACTTTGTCTGTGTCGTGCTAAGACCTCTGCTCCGGCCTTCAAAGTCCCAAATCATAAGCTTTTATTGGTCAACGTCTCTTTTTTCCCTCTGTTCCTTTGCCCGCACTTTGCCATGGAAACCCAGCATGTATTGTAATGCCTTTGTGAGTGTGCTTTTCTCTCACTACAGGCTTTCTTCTTTCTTCTTCAGGCTGGTGGCCGGTTGCCATAGGCGGATCATGGGCCGTAGCCAGCAGTCGGAGAGAGGGCCCGAGCGCTCACACAGGTGGGTGCAACAACGCGGGGTGAGTGACGGAGCACCCACAGTTTGGGCGGTGGCTCTGTTCTTTGTCTCCTTGGAAGATTTGTTAAAAATCGCATATTTTGCTCTGTTCTGGCTTTGTAAAGGACTTTTACCCACACGTCAATAGTACTTCTATGTTTAGTAACTTAAAGGCCTTATACCTGATTAGTTTTCTAGAATTTCCTTGAAAATGAGCCTGAAAAGTGACCTCAAGTTGTGAAATGTGTCTATAAACTCATCCCTATGAAGAATTATGATGCTACAATTTTGTTAGGAAAGTTAGGAATGAGTTTGTTTAATCTAGTTTGTTCCTCTTTTGATGTTTGTAATAAAAAAAAATCAGGTATAGGGCCTTTAAAATCATTCACATATTGGGAGGGCTTGTCAAAAGTGACGTCACAGAGTAAAGTGAACTTATAATAAAGCTGTAAACAGTGTCTGCCAACTATTACGAAGCAAAGATTTGTAGTGGAGGCAGTTTGAGCTCTGACATGATCAGAATGAGTTCATTGAAGCTGTCTGACCTTTGATGCGCACCACCTCATGGCATCAGGAGTTGAAAGGCAAGTGTTAGAGCTTTGAAGAAGAGTTGGACTATAGTATAGAGACTATAGTAAGAGCTTTATTTGTCACTGTACAATGAAATACTGTTCAGGTGTTAGTCCTGAGCCGCTGCGACTGAGCCACACCACCACTGTAGGTCAATCTGACCAGCATGTTTTTGGTCGTAGGGGAAACCATAGAAACCGGAGGAAACCTGGCTGGCTGCCTTCAGTCTCCTCTGAAATGGTGCAGCGCCCCCTGTTTCAGAACGTGGTGTCCTGCACTGGTCAGCTCCACCTTCCTCTTCCTCATGTGCAGCTCCCTCCGCTCCACCACAGTCTTTCACCGTCTTCTGCATGGTATAATCTGTTTTTTTCTCATGTGAACGTCCATTAGCCAGAACAATAGAAGGCATGTATGGCTTAGCTTTGTGTCTTGCCCGGATACCTCCTTGTTTGTTTTGGGGGCTCTTGGTGCCTCTTCAGTGTCTCAGAAGAAGAAATCTGTAGGTCTAAAATGTCTTGAGCTCATGAATTAGCTGTTTGTTTACTTTTAAAAAGCAGTTTTCTTCAGGACCATTATGGACTGCAATAAAAATAGCTGAATTTCACAAAAACACTGCAAAGACGCACAAAAGCATCCAGTTAAACAATGTGAAAGAAAGAAACCACAAATGCAGTTTGCAGAAAAAGGCACAACACAGAGCTGTACCAAGAGAGGGGGAGGTTGCTGCTTGTTTACATGTTTATATGAACAAAACAAAATGTGTTGTTTTGTTCTAAGGGAACAACGATTAGAGACGCACCGATACTCGATCAATATTGGTTTCCTGGATCGGGTCCAGTTTCAACAGGAATTGGGTATCCATTCCAAATAACTGATGCTGAAGCGAAAATAGTCTTTCCTCCAATGGTTTAGAAACGCAACTTTCACAGACTTAATCTCAGTGAATATAACATATTAAACATATACTCATTTGAAAGTTTGATATTTGTAGAATTCAGTTGCACAGTTCATAGCCATGTTTAAAAAATAATAATATTTGCATTATTAGCGTTCCTTGTATTGCTAATGTTAGCCCTAAATAGTCAAGGCTTGGACAAAAGTTACTTAAAAGAATATTGCCTGATGGGACTATTGTTGGGCTGTTGCTGTTAGTTTAATCTTAGCATATTAATAATCTGGCCACTTTATGTTAGAAACTGTCTTCATTGTACTGTAGATCCTGACCTACAACGTCCTCTCATCTTTTGTTGAACGTTTAAACCAAAAAAGCTGAATCAGTGCATCATTAAAGGGATATTTCAGGATTTTTGACATAGGGCCTCATTTCCTAGTTATCCAGAGTGTTGCTGATTTCTGGAGATATTTTTTTTTGTAATGCATGCAGTTCTTATGTTTGAATAGATTCGTGGTGTTTCACATTTCTATGGTATCAGCTAGCCTGCATTAAAAACAGTCTGACCCGCTCCACAGAGCACCTGAGGCAAATCACTTATAACGCCAGACTAACCATATAAATGTCTGTGTCGATAGAATAATTTTAACCATTTTGCATTTAGAATAACTTATATTTGAGCAGCATCAGCTTCGTGGTTGTATAAGCTACGGAGCGGCGGAGTGATCTGCTAGAAAATAGTCCCTCAAAATGGGATCATTCATGTGATGCAAGACCATTTATATTCCAAAAATTATTCAATGGACACAGACATTTATATGGTTAGTCTGGCCTCAGGTGCACTGTGGAGTGGGTCAGACTGTTTTTAATGCAGGCTAGCTGATACCATAGAAATGCGCTAGCCTTACACTAGCGCCTAGCACCACGATACTCTTCAAATATAAGGACTGCATGAAATACAAAAAAAAAATATCTCCAGAAATCAATATCTCTCTGGATAACTAGGAAATGAGGCCCTATGTCGAAAATCCGGAAATATCCCTTTAAGGTTGAAATCCCGATAAACAAAGTTGGATTAGTTAAGCAGTAATGTAGCCTCTTGTTCTCTTCTTTATAGTTCAAGATGATAATGGAGGTTTTGTCCAATCATTAGACCTGGTTTGGAGAAGGATCCCAAAGCAAGCATATCGACTTCTAGTGTCTTAGTGTGCAAGGAGACATTTTGAAGATAAAACAATGAAAATACTTATTGAAAATACTATAGTATTGCACTAGTTTCTTGCCGACGTTGTTCGACAAGTGGCGTATTTTCTAAGCCTCGATTTGTGACCATAAATCTACGCACAGGCTGTCTTTACTCCTCGTCTGCTTCTATAAACTTGGACTGCGCCGATAGTAACCCAACCTGCTGTGGGAAAGTTAATCATCTTTAAGTATTGCATAAGCCTTTTTTTTAACAATATTAATCTTTGTTTGCCTTGTCCTTCAAACACTTGAAGTACGTGAGCCGCAACAGACACACAATACGACAAGGAGAGGTTGGCTGTGGTCCTCTCTTTGTACACATAAATTAATCTAATCTGTGTAGGAACTTTTTTTTTTTACTATTAAACTTTGGAGCTGAGTTGTTTGCCTGTACTCAGTCAACTCTTGCAGCTGCTGTGTCTCAGGCGGACCAATGAACTTCGCAATTTCGTTTTATTCCGCATCCACATACATTACATAGTTAAAGTAAAAATGTCTAATGTTATTTTGCTGATTTTCTTCTGGATCATTCTTATACTGAGTATCATTTTATTATATATTATAATAGTTAAAATGTATTGAAGTAGGCAATCGGACTTGGGTTTGAGTAGGTTACAAGACGTTTATCCATAAAGATTGAGCTCTCTCAGCAATGGAAAGCTCATAGTTGACTTTTTTTAATTTGTTCTTTTGCTTTATCTCTCCAGAAAAGTCTTGCTGATATTTAGAGTGTCTTTTACTGGGGAGTCATGAACCGGCCTGGAGAATTGTGGATTTACACAGATTAATTATTAAAATACTGTATAATCAATGAAGGAAAACTGGCTCCCGATCTGAGAAAGAGACTCAGCTCTTCCTACAATCTTACAGTAAACAACTTTTATTTGGACCGCATAATCATAATCTTAATCTTAATCTTAATCAAATTATGAATGGTTGCAATTAGCAAATCGCAAATAAAAAACATTATTTTATTTCTTTTGATTTATTTGATTTATTGGTTTATTTGTTCGGGACAGTGCATGTTAATGAACATACACTGGTCTCATGCATGTAAACACACCACATCAGATTGTAGCCATAGGTTAATTTCCATCTGTTGTCCCCCATGCCTGTGGTTTCTTTGTCATTTACATCTTATAAGATGATGTTTTGTGGATGTGTATCTGCATTTGCAATGGTTAATGGCTAATGCTATTGGCTATAGGAAAAATACTAGGGCTGCAACTAACATTATTTTGTGATCGATTAATATATCAATTATTTTTACAATTAATCGCTTGCCTTTGAATGGTGTAGGAAAATTGTATTAAAAAAAAAAAGTATCACATAAAGCTTAAGTGTTGCCGCTTGAGGATGTGTTGATGGAGTAAACTTAAAGTAAATGCTTGTTTTCATCAAAAATTCTAAATTTTCATGTCATTTTTTCTCTATTTGAGTCTGTGTGAAACTGGAAATGATTAATCGATTACTAAAATAGTTCAATAGTGGCCCTAAAAAAATACATTGAGCAAGCTAGCAGTACAAAGTTGCCCGGACTAGCCTTCTTGCTAACAGTTTGCATATGTTAGGAATGGACGCCCCTTTTCCAGGATCAATGGAATGTATGTGCAATGAAGAAGAAGTCTCTCTCAGCAGTGGAAAACCTACTAGAAACCCTAAAAACAATTAATCCTGGATCATCATAGAGGCCGATGTGATGGAAAGCAAAGGCGCCATGCTAACCACTCGTACAGCCAGTTACTAAAAGGTGAAATATGCACTAATAAAAGCTTTTCTTTTCACATAAAATGCACCTTTAAAACATCAAAACATTTTATCAATATCACAAAACTTCAAAATCATGTAGCTGTAACATTCGCTCACCCCTTTATGTTTTAGCTTGGACTGTGATTTGATGCCGTCTCTTGCGACTGCAGGATTTCAGGCAGACAAATAAACCCTGGCAATTAGCCTTAGTTTTTACAGAAATCCTCGGAGTGACTTACATCCGCACAGTTTTCGGTAAAGAGCCTTAATGAGACAGTAGTGTTATGAGTGAACTGGTTGCGTTGGTAGTTAGTGGACTTCCCACTGAGTCGAGGGCTGGAGCGGAGCAGCTTTATGATTCACTTTTATGAGGTGTCTGCGTCTGTGTGAGGGAGTTCTCGGAGGGAGGGGAGGGGGCACTGTATGGGACGTGGAGGGGGGTCATACAGGGGTTAACAAGAGGTAATAATGCGGTTTTTACATTTGTTTTATAATGAGCTTGTTTCGTTTGTTCAGTGATTAGTTTAAACCTGTCATTTTACTTTTTCTCACTGAAATAAAGTCACAGTAACTACATTTGTTCAGGTTGCCCTAATCACGTGGAAACAAAGAAATAGTTTAATCTACACAACACGCTTACTCTCATTGCCTATATCAAAGACTGTGAATTTAACTTATATTACTTAAAGGTGCATTATGCAACTTATTAAACAGAAAAATGTGCGTTTAGGCCTTTCAGTGACCCAGTGGCTGTATTGGGGGTTAACATGGCGCCTTTACTTTGCATCCTGGTGGGCTCCAGGATCAATTGTTCATAGGGTCTGGTAGGTTTTCACATAGATATATATAAAAAGGCTAGATGTCTCATATGCGCTGCTGGCCAATGGAAGGCGACGTCCGCACACGGCGGCCATCTTGCCACAGGGAGCTCGCTCACTCATAACATTGTGTTTTATGGTGCATGTACTTTTAAATAACCATAACTTGCTCAATTTTCTACCAATTAAACCTCAGAGATGTAGGTATGACGCTGCATACATATGAATAAAACAAGAAGATCTTTATTTCAACATGTTCCAGTATTCGGAATTATAGCCACGTTAATAACGTTTGTAAGAAAACAAACCGTTTGTAAATCCGTGGACATTTGAGCGAGATATGAGGATTTGTGTTCGTGCTAATCACTCACTTACTTGAGCTCGCCAGAAAGCCTCCGTTATGTCGGAAGTGACTCTGCCTAAAGACATCTAGCCTTTATATATATCTATGGGTTTTCACTGCTGATGGAACTGTCTCCATGGCTACGTACTGTATATGTACCATGCAGAAAACCTACCAGAAACCCCAAAAAACCTGAACTAAAACTGATCCCTGAGCGTCATAGAGGCCACCGAGATGGAAAGCAAACCCGCCAAGTTACTGTAACCACTCATGCAGCCCCTGGGTCACTGAAAGTTCAAAAACGCACTAATATGAACCTTTTCTTCCCCCGCCTTACTCGTGCACATTTTCCCCAGTTCGACTTTACCGAAAACTAAAAGCTTCTTGAAAGAAAAAAAAACTTTAAAAATGTGAATGAGGATGAAAACGTGTCAAAAAAGCATCAACACAACAAAACACTTGACAACAAAGTGATAAAAAAGCTACATTAAAGGGACAGACACATTAGGACATGTTCCTCCATGTCCCAATGTGTAGAATGAGCCCAGAGCTGTTCACCACTGCCTCTGAAATCCTGCACTGTCCCTCAAAAAGTTGTTAATTCGGGTCCGAAGAGCCGTCATGCACGAGCTTTAGATAGAAGCTGCAGTTACACGTATGACCTGAGGTGGCAGTAGTGAGTATAAAATGGCCAACTTGCATCTAACCCCTTTAAAGCTACAAAAATGCAACAAACATGCAACAAACGAAAACACAGCCAAACAGGCAACAATGAAGTGAAAAGCTACAAAATAAGCTTCTAAAATGTAACAAAACAGTGAGGAAAAAAGGCAACACAAACGCTGCAAAACAGGCAACAAGAAACTGATGAAAAAGCGTCATGAAAGCTACAGAAATGTGACCAAAAAAGTCTTTCAAATGAGGCGTTGCTCCAGTCGAGAAGCTTTCAGATTTGGGTAAAACTGAGCTGGAGATTTAATGTGCTCAGTTAAGAGGCTAAAAAGTTGCCTAATGCACCTTTAAGATCGTTTGAATAATATGTTTACTCAAAGACTGTCCAAAATATCAAGATATCCAAAATCCCCTAAATCTTTGTAACTATAACATGTCAACAAATGAAGCCCATAAAGGAAAACCTACTTTGTCAATTTTTTATCTGTATGCAATGTTTCTCTTACGTGAAAGAAATGTACAAAAGAATTAATAATAAAATGACAGTATCCTAGTATCAATGTGTAGTTGAAGTCGTATCAAGTATTTGCAGTTGAGTTTGCAGCTGTAGTAGTAGTAGTTGTTGTAGTAGTGGTGGTGGTGACAGTAGCATAGGCCACTAGTTATCAGTGCAGTTTAAAGAATTGGAAAAATAAATAGTATATTCTGTTTGCTTTCTGAAAGGCTTGTCCATGTTCAGCCACAAGATGGAGGTGTAGTTCCTTTCTGCAAACTCTGGCAGACAGCGTGTGAACACTTTTACATGAAGTCACAAGCACCTAATTCTTTCATTTATTTTATTTTATTCTTTTCACATTCATACGCATTTTCCTTTTTTCTGCTTGTCCAGAGAGCTGGTTACATCTTGAAAAGAGAGGAAAACTGTGCGTTGCACTTCACGCTCTTGCTGTAAGCGTTGGCTTCTGTTGCTCCACCTTGTTCTGCACCAGTTCCTGTTCCTTTAAGGGATTTCTCCAAAATTCAACTGAGTGACGCTGCTTTTATTCCATATTCAAATAAAGTCCATCTGAGGAGCGAGGGATCTACCGAGACCTGCACAGACACCGGCTCATCTCCGAAGCGACACGGGTAAGATCTGTCGCTGCTGAATATGATACCGCATGGCATTTTAGTGTTGGAATTTACTACAGTGGGATGTATATGAAATGAAAGTATCTGCTAATTTAACTTGGGAATGAATTTGTTGTTTCTCTTTTTGGGTTAGTGCTTTATTTTTCTATACATTTGAATGAGCAGATCTTTAGGAATGACCTCTTAGTTTGTACTTTTGTATCTTTTTAATACAAAACACAATTCTACACATTGACATATTGTAATTACATCCTATAAAGCTATCAGTGTGATATGTCTCATACTATCTTCCTTTATCCATCCATCCATTCATTTACTTAAATACATAGAACATATTTTTGGTTAACTTTTCCTGTAAAGTTGTGGCGGGGGACTCGAGAGTGGCTGTTAGTCTATGAAGCACTTTTCACTCCTATCTACAGAGCTGGCAGGAAATGCACTGTGCACTGAGCATCATTTGTTTCTCAGCGGGCTAAATGTAGTGACAAGGTCGAGCAATCAACCATGGGCTTCTTCTTAAAAATCACACCTCTATTTTTTCCCCGTCTAACAGGAACAGCAGTCTGCATGCTTTGTATTTTGGGGTTGGCTTCTTTTTTCTCTTTTTTTCTTTTTGCAGAAACAATCTTTAAAAAGGAGTAGGTCGAAGGACATGCTGAAAGCTATGTTGGGCTCACAGTGTGTCAAAAAGCAAGTTGCACGACCAAAGGCGACCACATTCCCACCTCCTCTTGGTGTGAGGTGGTCACTTCACAGCTCTGTAAACGTCTAAGCATAAGAAGCTAAGGGCCTTGCCTGTCAGCCTTTAAAACGTATCAGGATTAATTTGGATGCTTACTTTTACAGATCTCCCCATCATGAACTCAGACAAGCATGAAGTTAAGTCCCAAGAGGAAGATGGGATGGGTAAGTTTATTAGTGCCTGTTTGTTGAGCTGCACACTTCCCGTCACTGCACAAAGCCCAGAGCTTCCAATGACACGTCGCTTTTATTTACTTTAGAAGCAATGTTTAATTCAACACAATAACAATGTGAAAACTGAGCACCGGACAGTTGCTTTGGGCTGCATTTGTGAGAAATAAGATAAGATAAGCCTTTATTGATCTCACAATGGAGAAATTTGCTTGTCACATACAACAGTCAGGGTGTGCAAATAGGCAGAAAATGTGCGAAAATAAACAAAAAACGATTAAATAGTAAAATAGTGGTATCTTATGTACAATGACTACCAAGGACTTTGTGGGGACAAAAGTATAAACAGTAAATAATTAAGTAAACAGACTATAAACAATAATGCTGCAGTGCAGGTTTACACCATAGTGCAAGTGATTTAAATACAGGGGTTATTGCACATGTTACTTTACAATCTTGTTATACAGCCTGACAGCAGTGGGGATGAAGGCACTGCGGTAGCCCTCCTTCTTGCCCTCATACAGTATATACATATGCAAATGCAATGTATGTAATAATATTTGCTCTTTTACAGAAGTTTGCAACGATGCTGCAGACATCAAGCAACAGAAGGAAGAGGAGAAAGACGATTCTGTTGGTAAGGATATGCATCATGTAAGGATATGCTGCAGTTATAGGCCTTTAGCTGTGAAATGTGTAAAATGTTCCTCTCCATTTTTGTGCCTTTTTCATTCTCTTCATTTCGTGGATCATTTTCACCGAAACTCTTCATCTGTATTTTGAAATATTAAGGTTAGGAAAAGGAAACCTCAGTGCGACCCACTTTTGGGCTCTATTCCACCATCTGGTGACCACGGATTTAAAGCTCAGCACTTTTGCGCTCAGTTTTTCAGGTGTTTTCAATACAGTGTCGAGCTTATTTTCTACTTAGCGTTGATTTGACGAGACGCACACTCTTGGACGTTAGTACCCAAATCATAATTTCAGAGGGGGAAACATGAAGGAGGGGTGAAACAAACACTGAAAAATCTTTTGAGCATTTTGCTTTGTTTCCATATTTGCATGATGACCTGCAGCTGACTTGATTATTTATTTTCTTCTATTAAAATAAACTTTGGGTGGTTTTGCATGACATGTGAAATGAATCCTCTATCTATGACCAGCATGTAAAGTTTAAAGTAATCCATTATAAACTAAATCCCTTGAGTTTATGTGGCGGCATGATGGGCTCTATAGTGCTGCTCCAAATCTACTTCATGTCATGACAAATTTGACGAGATATTGGCTGTAACGTGTCGCAGTGGCTCAGAAACTCTTGGTTTCTATCCTCAAAATGAACTGTGTGGAATCTGCATGTTCCCTCCGTGTCTCCTCCACCACATGCAGATATGGTCGGCTTATGGCGACGGCACGCTCAGTTGCAGCGTCTCAAGAGTCGGATCAAATATAGCTCTCATGTGTTTCCATATTATTACTCACAGTTTTTGTTTTTAGGTTGGGTTTTGGGTTAAGGTTAATCATATGAAAAAAGTAGGTGTGTTTCCTTTTAATTACCCTACCTTGTTATTACACTTAGGTAGTATGACTTTTCCTTAGTATTCTCATTCTAGCACTGTGCTCCTATAGTTTATATCAGGGGTAGACAAGTTTATGTCACGGAGGACCGAACATCACCATTGTAGCCTAAAGTAAAGAACCATTTTCTGTCAATGTTTTACATCAGTGGTTCTAAAGTGGTCCGGCTCCGAGACCTTTACCTTCATGACAAGCTGCGACCCAAATAAAACTGTAATTTGTCATATATCGTATACAACATTGTATTTACCACACATGTTATTATTGAACATGTCGTAGATTTGCTTTTAAGACTGAAATTACGATCAAAACAACCCTGTAATATTAATTTTAACAGACTCCAGTGTGTTTCTGTGTAGTTTCAGATGGAAAATATCGAAGAAAAAAAAGTTCCCCACAGGCTCACGACCCACTTTTGGGTCACGACCCACAAGTTGAGAATCACTGTTTTACATTATATATGACCAAGTGGGATTGGACATTTAAAAAATACCGACACTACTTGATCCCTTATTTGCATAATTATATTGCTCAAAATCATATTGAGGGCCAGAGGTTCTGTGCTGGAGGGCCGGATTTGGCCCGTGGGCCTGACGTTGCCTACCCCTGGTTTATATAGTTAGGTCGCAAAGTGAAGTATCATATACACCCTGCATGTTCATTCTTAAACTACAGCCAACTGAATTTAACAAAGAAGCTTAAATGAGTTATTGTTGTACTTTTTTTACTTTATCGATACAATTTATGCCCACAAACAACATCTCTTTTAATGTAGCCTTCAGTTTTTCCCATAACGTCTTTAACCTAGAGTCAACTCTTAACCTCTGTACACCTCCATAGTTTCTGCACTCACACAGCCCACTCCTAGTTGTTCACTAAACCCGCTGAAGTTTAAGCCACCTCTCTGGAGTTTATTTCAGACTGCCATCTTCCCCCACTGGCTGCACTTCCTAAAGCTTCTCAGTGCTTGGGGTCTGCGGTTCACTGGTGACATGCTGGACTCTATATCGAGCCCCAGCGAGTTTTCTGTGCGTGCAAAGTTTCCATAACACCTTTACTGCGCCTCCCTCCCCGCACCGTGCTGATCTCGAGCTCATCAGCAGCCACCGCTCAGACCACATGTGGTTTTTGGATGGAGCCAGATGCGCAGAGCTCACACAGGAGCAGGGCTGCCGCTCATTGGCGAGGAGCTGGTGAGTGACGGGTTTCGCAATTCGAGCTGCAAAAGGGTAATCGAAGCAGCAATCGTGTTCAAGCAAGTCGCAAAAAAAGGCTGTAATGATTTCGAAACAGCAGAAATATCTTCAAAATGTTCCCAAATGCACCCGATTCGTTTAGCAGTTGATATTTCAGCCTTCTCTCAAATACTGATGCCCCCGGATGTGTTTAAAGTGTCCCTAAAATACTCCACATGACTCCAAACACCACGGTATAGAGGTTATTTCAATATGAGAGAACAACCTGTAAGCCATTCACACTAAGCTAAACCTTTTTGTGTGTCTGCACAGGGCGCCTCTTGCCCTGGTTCTGGTTTCTGTGTCTTCAGAGGAAATGCCTTGCCATTATCTCAACCTCACATCTTTTGAATTTGTATGTGACATTATAGACTGCCCCACATAGAGCTCCGTTTCCTTTGGAGGACTTCGAGAGTACTGATATCAGGCTGTCCGACTAAATATAAACACAAATGTAGAAGTGAAGGTAGCTATTCGGAGTGGATCCCGTTGGCCTCATACTCATAGGGTTAATTTACTTAATATTTACATAATAAATACATTCACATTCTCTATTATAGTTGACAAGGTGGGGGTTTATGGTTGCGATGGGTAACGGAGCAGCACATAAACAGTTGCAAATGTCTGCATCTGTGACACCGTGAGGTGGGTTTAAAAGATATTTTTGACAACCTCTTAACCCACCTTAACCAAGTGTGTTTCCTCCGGTTCAGCTTTACCCAAATCTCCAAGGTGACAGCCTTTACAGGCCAGTGTAACGTCTCATTTGAAAGCTTAGACCTAATAAACTCATCCAATCGAATCTTTTTATATATTTTTTTTATATCAATTGTTCATCGCTTTTTTATCACTATTTTGTTGCTTTTTTGTCACTTTTCCTTTTTTGGAGGTTTTCTTTGTAAGTTTTTCATCTTTTTTTCCTCACGTTGTCGTCGCCCCTTTGTTGCATTTTCATCCTCACTTTTGTCTAATTTCTGTTGTAGTTTTGACACTTTTTTTCAAGAAGCCAAACTGTGAAATAATGTGCTCTGTTCAGGTGGAGGTTTTTCGCACAGTTGAAGGTGATATTTAGTTTAGTCTACTAGTTTCCAGCTCAATCTATTGCTATTTATGCTAAACTAAATCAAGTATTATCAGTTACGTGTGTAAATAGGTAGTTAGTCATAGTAAGAAGTTGTCCCTTGTTACTTTTCAGATCACTTGTGTCCGTGTTCGCTCCTTTATAAGAGTGTTGGGTGGATGAAGAATCCAGAAATCAGTTTATACAGTCCTACAATCCTGCATAATGGCGATTATGCTCAAGACTAACAAGCAACAAAAAACTAACACAAAAAAAAGGTTGAAAACTGGCTCTCAAAATGGCCCTGCACATGTTGCAAGTCACTGTGTGCTTGGGCAAGACGCTTCACCCACATTCATGAATGAATAGTTGTGTGATCGCTGTAGTTTGAGGGCCCATTGGGTCAGGATTGTAGCTGCATAATTTGCCTCTGTGTCTAGCAGAGGGGGAAAAAAGCTTTATTAGCTTTTCTTTCCTTAAAGGTAATGGTGGGATGTGCTCGTTGGGAGGCTTTTATCAAGACAGGTGCTAGCCGAAAAATAAAATATTCTGTATTGCTGGCATATTGCAACTATTTTACCCTTTGAAATGGCCAGTATCACAGTATTAAAGCCCCAATTTGGACATGTAAATGAGAGAATGATGCGTGAATAAAAATGACTCTGCAGCTGATCCACTTTTGCACATGTTACTTGTTTTGCACATGACCCCCTTAGTGGGTTCAAAAAGGCACTAAAACTATGACTGAACTTAGGTTGTCTTAAACTGCAGATGAAGACAAAAGGCCGATATCATTCCATTCCTCATTTGAAAGCTAAGAACCTCCAGAGTTCAGTCCCTGAGCTTCAAAAAGTAATTTGGACTTGATTAGAGGCCGGTGCTGGAATTGGTGGGAAAGAGCCTCTTTAAGTTTCCAAGTTGGGTTGAGCCGGAGGATCTGGCAAATAAAAGTGTGGCTCATTCTTCTTTCTGGTTGGATAATTGTCTCGACAGCCAAAACAAAAATGAAACACCTTTTACATTTGATTTGAACATATATGTACAGTGGGAAGAAAAAGTAAGAATTTCTGCCTAAATTATTCACTAAATGTAGTCTGATCTTCATCAAAATCATAAGAATGAATAAACAGAGTCTGCTTAAACTAATACCACCCAAGCATTTACATTTTATCATGTTTGTATTGTCCATAATTTTGTTTAGAGGAATGATCCAAGATTCATCCTGATCATTGTGACTGTGTCTAATCTGCAACTACAGGAAAGCAGTCATTGCTGCAAAAGAAGGGTCAGCCAGATATTTAATACAGGGGTTCATTTACTTATTCCACACTGTGGTGAATGTCTTTGGTCTTTCTGCAAAATATCTTTTAACATTTTTTTCTATTGATGTTATGACATAGAAAGACCTGAGACATTCACAAAGTGAACCCTTGTATTAAATAACTGGCTGACCCTTTTGCAGCAATAACTGCTTTTCTGTAGTTGCAGATTAGACACAGTCACGATCAACGATCAAGATGAATCTTGAACCATTCCACTTTACAAAACTGCTGCAGTTCAGCGAGATTCAGGCGGTGTACTCACTTATTCCACACTGTCCTGTGAATGTGTCCATGTTATGGCCAATACAAGTATGATAAATTGTAAGTGTTTGGGTGGTATCAGTTTAAGTAGACATTGTTTAATCATTCTTGTGATTTTGATGAAGATCAGACCACATTTAGGGAATAATTTAGGCAGAAATGTGAGAAATTCCAAAAGGTGAACATTTTTTATTCTTAGAAATGTGAAAATAATTACGAAAACAAGAAAAGATAGTCAACTTTCTGCACATATTAGGTTCTGTCTAGCTAATCTGTGAGTTGCGTGTACTTGCCTATAAAGGTAAATCAGCTTCTTTATACTAATTAAAATAATTCCTGTGCTGATCATATTTTCTATCTTTCTTTCTTGTTTAGGCTCCATAAAGAATGAGTCAGATGACATGGAAAGCTCTGAACCGCACATAAAGACAGAGAGAGATGATGATGAGATTGTGGCAAAGGAGGAGCAGGACGGGGGCAGCGAGGAGAGCGAGGGCTTTGAGGAAGACAAACCCGAAGAGGACGAAGACGCCCTGAGCGAACCGCAGGACCTGTCGCTGGTGGACTACTCTCGCTACGACAGCGCGGGCCTCGCGGACGCCCACTCTCCGTCCGCAGAGGGGGGGTTCGTGTCCGGAGGCCTGCCCCCTCAGCGCGCTCCGACCCAGGGCAAACTGAGCTGTGACATCTGCGGCCTGTCCTGCGTCAGCATCAACGTGCTGCTGGTGCACAAGCGAAGCCACACGGGTAACGCAAAAGGAACACACAAAAACACCTGACCTCAAACAGCAGCGTTGTGCAATCTCCAGACTCACAACAGCAGTCCAGGTGTAGACAGCCGATCTGATTACCACAGTGTTTAAGCCAGAGATCGAGAGATAGCAACACTTTGATACAGTACTTTGTGTCAGCATTCACCTCTCTTGACCTTGCAATATTAGACTTTCCCACCTGATCACACGGAGTAGTCAACAGACCAGGCATTAAGTCATAGTTAATGGATGAAATCTTTAAAACAAACAAACAAAAGAGATCAGGCTTTAGATGTATGGATTTTCTGTGCTTGGACTCTCCTGACGGCCGCCTTGCACTAACCTGCGATATATAACTGGGACCATAAATGTCCAAAGTTTATGTTTGATGAGAAACATGTTCCTAATTAACATATTCAAATATCAGCTATGAATTATCTAGAGCAACACATCCCATAACTTTGTTCTTTTTAACGCTAATTTGTGGCTGGCTTCTCAGAACTCTTCTGTGAGAAAGACTTGGTGAATGTAGGTTAATTCAGCTGTTCTAAAATCAAAGATAAATGCCTAGTTTAGATTCCCTTTTGTTATTGTTGCATTTCCACTGTCTTTGATGTCACTGCACACTACACACCTACTTTATCTAAAGTTGCTGTGAGTCTTTGAAGGCTCATCACATTCAGGCAGCGATTAGCGCATTCTTCCTCCTCCGTGAGTCTTTCTCTGTGAGAAAATTGTTAAACCAGAAACGCCTTCCCTCAGATGGAACTCATGACTCTCACTATGTGAGGCAGGAGCTTGGTTTTTCAGTGGTTTGTAAAATGACAATATTGTTTCTCGATTTCTGATAATTAAAAAAAAAAAAAGTTTCTTGAGAAGGTCACATTGAGATGCTACAGGAATTTACATAAACACAAAGTCAAAGCCCACACACTGGTTTATTTGCAATTTGCGGTTTTGAAATACATTTTACCTCAATCTGTGATTTGACAGTAATATATATGACAGTATCATGAAGTTGGAAGAACTAATTGCCTCAGCATCTCTGTATTCCAAACAAAATACACAAAGTAAGCAATCACCTCTCCAAAACAAAAACAAATTACTTTACAGTCATTTCATATTACTCCACTTTGTAAAATGAAGTGCTTTGATTTCTCCAATATCCTCAAACTCTTAAGATGGACAAGTTACTGGACGTCCTGATGGTCTTGTGCTTGTCCCAGGAGAGAGGCCCTTCCACTGCCCTCAGTGCGGGGCGTCGTTCACACAGAAGGGGAACCTGCTGCGCCACATCAAACTGCACTCAGGAGAGAAGCCGTTCAAATGCCCCATGTGCAGCTACGCCTGCCGCCGCCGGGACGCCCTGAGTGGACACCTGCGCACCCACTCTGGTAACACCTCATATCTCTGTCTGCACTTGGCTCTACTGCGCGGGGTAGCTTCTTCCACTGGTATTGGAGTCTCAGACACTCCTGTGGGGCGTAAAATGACCACAGTTTAGATGTTATTATGCAAATGTTGTGGTATGAGGCTCAACTTCTGTGTATTTTCTGTTGACATTTCTTATTAAAGACAAGCTTTGGGTCTCACTGCCATCATGACAAGACACAAACCAAAAATAAATATTCATTTCAACTTAAAAACACTTCCGCTTTTATAGTGTACAGTATTTTCTCACAGAGATCTGTGGATTCAGCTGATTTTAACAGTTATTTGTGGCAAAGGCTGCCCCGCACTTCGTGGCACTTTGTGGCAACAAAACAATTAGTCGATGAAAATGTTTCTTCGACTCATTTTTGGTAGCCTGGCAAGACAATACAGTGCCAATAATATTAGCACTGATAACAGTCTGCGCTCCGGCTTCTATTGTCCCAGAGAGGACGCACTTTTGGAGCAGCTGCTGATTGGATCAAGCTCACTGCAAATCCATTAAATATTTAATATCGAAAAATGTTATGTGTTTTTATAAAGTATGTTGCAGCATACCTAGTGTTTTTCCATCGTCGTTGCGTTGTTAATTAGTATCCATTAAGTCAAAACCTCTTTTGGTTTGGACTCAAACAGATCGGCACTTAGATTCTGGTGTGTTTTTGAACTCACACTTGTCTGCAATTAAGCTTGCAGGCAAGGTTACTTTTTTTTTTGACCCATCAGTCCAGAACAGCTGATCTCAAAGGAACACTGGCCCCTTTCCTAATGTGTAGCACCCTGTCCAATCTGAAAATGACAAGAAGGAGCTGTTATATGTTAGAAAGTATAAGTCTGCAGTTTACAATAGTGTTAAAGCCAGGCCGTTTCTCTTCATTTGACTTCGTATTTATATTTAAGTTAAGTAATCGTTGTTTTACATCACCAACAACAGTTCTATAATGTATGTGGCACAGAAAAAGGGAGAGATCCATATCCCGAAGACAGAACAGAAAGCCTCTAATAACCATGTATAGTGTGGTTGCAATGTGACATTTAAGTAATATTTAGCTCTTCTTATGTCAGTTCCTGTGCCACGTCCAATGGGGAAGTGGCGTAATAAACCTGGAGCCGGGTCCCCGTGCTCTGCATGTGGCTGCTCACTGCTCCTTGCAGGTCCATTAATCGATCCCACCGGCATCGAAGCATGGATCAAATGCTGAGGACAAATTTCCCTACGGGGACAAAAAAGTACATCTGTATCTAAACCGTAAAAATGTCTAATCTTTGATACTAGTGTTTGAAAGTAACTTTAATGGGTAGCCTAACCTGTCCTTGTGCGTGAAGTCCCTTTTAGCCTATTTGTCCAGTCAGACCTCACTTTAGCCCTGATCAAAGGCGGTAAATTGAATGATGTTTTTTTTTTTTTGTAGATTGGAAATTTTGACAATCACAGTATTGCCACATCTCGTGCTGGTTTTGGTCTTCATTCTTGGAAGTCATTATCAAACACATGCACTGTCCTTCTAAATTTCCAGTAACACGCTATCGTCATGCTAAATACCTGACTCACTCACCTCGCTCTGGGAAACTGACTCAACAAGTTTCGGTCCCGTTTTGTTTCATCTGATGACAGATAGTAGCAAATATATGAATGTTGTTGAATGAATTTTTTTTTGCAGTGGAGAAACCGTTCAAGTGCAACCACTGCAGCCGGAGCTACAAGCAGAGGAGCTCCCTGGAAGAGCACAGAGAGCGGTGCCACCTGTACATCCAAAACAAAGGCCCTTCCGAGAGAGGTGAGCGACTACTCCGTCTTCAGCATGTTTCTGGGATTGTCATTCTGAGATAATGATGTCTGGGTTGGGCACACTGCAAAATTTTTAGATTTGAAAGGAGCCCTACATTCATTATAAGTATCTAGGTGCTCATTATCTGCCAGTCTTTTCTTATTAGTGTCGTTTTATGCTCCTAGGAAGAGTACACAGCAGTATGCAGTCCCAGCGTGTTTTATGGCCTCATTATGCGATAGCGCTCATTGCCATTACCCCACCATTAGAGCTAAATGAGGTATAGCTGCTGCGGTGATGAGGAAGAACGCACTGAAGACCGCTGCTGGTGTGTGAGGTAGCAAAGGGGAAGCCAGCCAGTGTATGTAGGGCATAAACACACATCCTACACCTATCTAGCTTTACCCTTTGACAGGACATTTTGTTACGAAATGTAGACAATGTTATAGCTATGTGGTCACTGGTGTCGTCAGTTTATACCCAGCGCTGCGTATGTGGTGAGGAAGCACATCCTCAGCCTGTGGTCGTCTCTCCAGCTTTAGTGAAGTCAGAAGCGGCAGGAAGTGAGGTCAAATCAGCTCGGCATCTTAAAGTAATATCTGCTTCCTCAGTGTCTCAAACTCACGGACATCACAGCTAACATCCTCTGTCGATCAGCTGCATGTCTTTCAATAGTTGTTTCCATAGCTATCGTAATAATAGTGATTTTCATTGTCTTTACACAGAGGACAGCCCCACACCAAGGAATCAGATGGGCTCTGAGCGTGCTCTGCTACTTGACAGGCTCGCCAGCAATGTAGCCAAAAGGAAAAGCTCAATGCCTCAGAAGTTTACTGGTAAGACTGCTGCAGCAAAATCGGAGAATCTATGCAGCTTGCAGCTTACTGCTACTTGTACGAAGTGTATTCAGTCAATTACTGCACTTTCAATGCAATATACTGCGTTTTGTGTCTGAACTGTTTGTCTGTTTGTTTTACTGGCCTCTAATTCCTGTCAAACAGGCTTTTGGGCCAGGCACCTGTCTGCACTGTGGTCAGCACTGTCCTAAATTCTTAACTTCATGTGTGTCATAGGTGGGTATTGGTAAATATATATATGAGTGAATGATGAATTCAACTCTATAGTTTCTAGTAACCACAGCATGCTCTTTCCTATAGGTTTAGTAGTGCATGTCTTAGTATTTGGCCGATGTGATCGTGCCCACACAGTGAGTGGCAGGTTCACCTCTCTGGTGAGGTCTTCTAACTTTTGGTTGTAGTTTCACAATCAGTCCTTAAAGCTGCTGATGAAACACAAGTGCACTAGCACTCCTACATTTCCAACAGGTTTACAAATGATGTGAGTTCTTTCAATATGACAACCACAGGGGAAAAGAGAAGTAAAGTCTGTAACCACAAACACTTTGAGAGGCAGAGAAACGTGAGCAGGTGTCGTGGTGCAGGTGCAGTATGTCTGTCCTTTAGGCTCCAACTCTGCAGGGCTTTCCTGCATTTCTCGACAATATTTGTTCTATGGCATTTCAAAGCAACACCTTCTTATCACCTGCTTGCATGCTTCAAGTTTTCTGTGCCTTAATTGTAAATGAAGTAAGTGATACTTCCCCCAGATTTCAAAGAATGACTCTTTGCTGTTCCTGGTTTAGGCGACAGTGGAGTCTGCCTAGATCTCAGCTTTAACAGGGACTTGGTGAAAGGTGAACAAAGTTCTCCTGAAGCCATCCACCAGCCTCTCCCTCCAGATGGGGACCCTGCCCTGCCCCAGTCTTACCCCATGGCCTTAACCCGAAACGACCTCAGTCCTCTGGGTCTGACCAATGGCCACAAGATGGGCCATCCCCTGCCCCCTCCCTCCTCCCAGCCTTCTGTTGGGATGGACCCCTTCAGCAGGATGTACGCAGTGGGGCACCTAATGAGGGACTTCATGATGCACAGACCGGCTCAGCCTCTGCCTCTGTCTCCACTGGAGGCGTTACGAGCCATGGAGTCAGATGGGACGTCTGTGTACCCCTGTGGCCACTGCAGGCTCATCTTCCTGGACTACGTCATGTATACCATTCACATGGGCTGCCACGGCTTTCGAGACCCTTATGAATGCAACGTGTGTGGGCACCGCAGTCGCGACCGTTACGAGTTCACATCCCACATTGTCCGCGGCGAGCACATCCACGAACTGAAGTAGCCTGAACATAACGCTGAGACTGACTGACTCATTTCAGTACACAGAATATTCACAAAGAAAATACGAGTTAACAGCTCTTACGCTGTTGCGGCTTGTACTGGGGAGGTATCGGTTTTTGCAACAACAAAAAAAAAAGAAAAAAAATGACAGACATAAATGTTACATTGTTATTGTCCTTTATATAAAAAAAAACATGAATTGTTGAGAAACTTTGTGCTTCTCTAAAGAGTCTCACAGAGAGACAGATCCTATTGTGTGTAAGGTCACAGTCTCCTGTGGTTTTCAAAGGATTGCACCTAGACTTCAAACACTGTGCTTTGCAGCTTTACTCTATGCACAGTTCTCCTTCTCGTTGTAAACATGTTTGCAGACTTTTGCTTTGGCAGTTTAGCTGTTCTCATATGCTTTATAATAAAATCAAGTCTGAAGAAAATGTGAAATGTATCCAAATATGTTCTACAAAAATAAATACTAAAACCTAGTTTAAACAGATGGCTTTGGCACAGTGGGAATAACGTAGCAAAACCTGATACTGACTTAATGAATTAGTCACAGGCGTCCACCTGCGGCTGGGGGCAGATGTTGTAAGTATTTAAGCTTTAGACCTGAGTGGACACATGCAAATGCCCCTGTAGAAAAACATACTCAAACCTCCCACTACATTACTGTTATTAGTTATGTGTCTGGCACACTCATCCAAGGTTTATGGATTAGTTTCTGAGTTGGACTGATTTTAGCAATATCAGAGAGTCAGAGGCGGATAGTACTTACTTATGTGTGCTTTAGTTTTATCATATAGTATTTTTTACTTGCACTTGAGTAATACTGTTTCTTTTAAGAGTCAATCCTCTACATAAGTAAGACTTTTCCTCTCTGAGTGACAAATCTTCAACTGTAAAGAGAATTAAAGTTTGTGTTCCATGTACCAGTGTGTCTTATCTGTTTTGAAAGTGAACTCTGTGGATGATTTTTTGTTGGATTACATCAGTACTACAGATACATTAATCAGATCAGTTACTTGTTACTCAGGTTGTGTTTTCACCACATTACTTTAAAGCAATTTTACTCTTATTTAATGCATATTTTGGCTCCTCTTCACACCTCTGGAGAAAGTGCGGGCTCGGTCACAGTTGGCTGCTCAAAGATCATAGCAGCGTGTCACTGCCTCTTCATCCAGCTGCTACTACACGAATTATCTTTCCTCTCCATCAACAGCAGTTCCCTTTTTCTATCTCTGAGGCCCAACAGAAGTGACACTTGTGAGGCAAACTGTTATCACAACTTCATGTCCATATGTCAGATAAAAAGGCTCAGTCATCCATTTCAAAAGTGCTTCTCTTTTTCCAATATTACAGTTTCTGGGTACTGCATGTAAAACAGTGGCTCACAGGGTGCTAACATTATGAGATGTAAAATATGTAAGTAGGCTGGAGGTGTTACTCAGAAGAGGAAAATTAACCAAGTATTTTTTAATTTTTTTTAAATGCAATCAGAGGCGGTTTGTACAATGGAACAAGTCAATTGCACTGGATGACTAGTGCTTTAATGAATCGCGAATATGTGCTCTTAAAGCCACACTATGGAACTAAACGATGACAAAATGAACACGCCAAAAGTGCATCTAATGGCAGATTATCAGAAAGCATTAGGAAGAGAAGGGAGCTCTTTTAACATTTGGCTACATGTAGTTGTACCACTGCAGATACATCTCCAGCTAACCACTAAAACAATGTCAAAACAAGAGAACATATTCCACATTTTCCCTACATAAAAACCATCCAAATGTACTTTTTACTCCTGTTCACACATGACATACTGACAAGGCATGTATTAATTTGTATTTTCCAATATGTGTAACTGAAGTCCCATTTCCACTATACAAAACCGCACTTGAGAGTTTACTCATCCACTTCAGAGTATAGTCATAAGCCACAACTGTGACAATGGCCAAGTTTACATGTGGTCTAGTGACATCTGCTGACGGGATTACTGCAGGCCGGGTTACTTGAAAAATTACGGTAATCAAGGATTAAAAGTAATCACTGCGGCAAAAGAGTGCAGTCTGAGAAATCATCATAATAGGGTTAGAGAATTTCTCACATCCACCACCATGACTCTTAAAGCTTTATTCTATCTACTGAGAGAGTCATAATATGGGCTTTTTCTTTGATGTATTTTCATTATTTAACTATAGTGTTAATGTAGATACTTATATAGCCTATTACTGGTTTTCAGGTTAATATGATGATGTCACAGGACCCAGTGGGGGCAGGAGCCAGTTTTTCCTATTAACTGCATTGCACTTTCAAGTCGTATCGAAAAAGAACATTTATGAATCACAAAAATGATCATTAATATCCGTCACTGGGCCCATGATCTCTCTGTACAAGACCAAAAATGTCCTCAAAAACAAAATTATTTAACCTCTATAGAATATTATAGGCCTTTAGAACGCTGTGATGTCACCTGCAACCCAGCAATGTCCAGTGTTGGATATAGTTACTTTTTTCAGTAACTAAGGAATATAACATATTACTTATACAAAATACGAGAATATAGTTACAAGTGCATTTAAATGTACAAACTAAAAATGAGGCTGGAAGTTGGTGTTTAAGATCTGCAGTTACGTGTAGTTAATGGAGATGGCCAGTGTTGGGCAAGTTACTTAAAAATTGTAATATATTCTATATTAGTGATTACAGCTCTAAAAATGTTATGTGTTTTTATTACATATTACTGTTTCAAACATGTGGTTGAGTTACACTACTTTGAGTTACTTCTGAGTTACCTTTGGCTAATCATAAACTGAATATAGTAATAATGCCACCGAGAAAAAGTGCAGTCAGAGATTTCCTTTTCCTTTGCTTTCCCCGTTGTCTTCACACAACTGCACATCTTATTCACCAGTGCATTTTATTTTGGGGGAGTTTGGCATTTTGTTGTTCATACACTTACATTGTAGCTCGCGTTACTTGAAATGTAATGACTAATATGTTCCTGTGTTTTATGCAAGTAATATGTTATATTCCTTAGTTACTGAAAAATGAAGGAATATAGTAACTTGTTACTTTTGTAATACTTACCCCCAACACTGGAGATGGCAAAAAAACGGAAATATTTGACTGCACCTTTGTTCTGTGGCATTAGTACTATTTTCAGTTTATATTTTGCCAAAAGTAACTCAAAGTATTGTAACTCAGCTACATTTTTGAAACAGTAATATGTAATTCAGACATATCACATTTTGAAAGCTGTAATCACTACTATAGAATATATTAACTTTTTTTTAGTAACTTGCCCAACACTGGACATATTTATGTAACTTATATCCTTTAATTCACTTAATATTGAACATGTAAACATAACACTATAAGCAATATACAGTCCCAGTGAACAGAAGAACTTATTTATTGAATCCTTTATTCATTCTTTTATTTAATGAACACAAACAGTGGTAATTTTGACACGCTATTTCTATTTAGTTTTTAAACTAAATAGAAGACTGCATGTAAATTTAGCCAACTTTGCATTTATAACATTATAAAACATTATTATAACCTCAAAGTCTGCTTAATGTGTGTTCCCCACATGGACAGAGCACAGAGCGGTTCCTGTGATGGTCAATTTAAATATGAGGCTCTTTAAACTGTTATTGGAGGTTTTTGTGATTTTAGTCTCTTCTCTTCATTTGTATTATTATAAGTCTCATAAACAACTTTTAATTTAGTTTTAGTCTAAATTCAAGTCAGTGAAAAATGACTTATAATGATGGCGAAATATTGTAGTCGACGAAATGAACAACTGTATTTCTATATGTAACTAGGTGTGTAGCCAAATGTGTTCTAGGTGAAAGAAGAACTGTTATATTTACGGGGTGGGGCCTGTTTCATTGTGTGTCAGCTGAAAGACAGTCGAAGGTCGTGCTCAAAAACATCTCATCTAAAGTACAGGATGTTTTTCACTTCCAGACAGTGGCTGGTGAAACACTGTGTAACATTCTCCAGCTGTTGTCTGTCAAACCTGAAGGTGGCGCTGTACGAGCGGGATTGACGTAGCTACACCAGCCAGCGGTTCATGACCAATCCACATGTTTTATCACTTAATTTGGGTATAATAATGGCAGCTGCGCGGCTTGCTTTCACTTTCCAAGAAATGACAATGTTAAAACAACGTTGCTTTGTTCAGCTGTTTGCTGGATTAGTCATTTTTTCTATAAAGAACTCGCTATATCTTTAATGTGACTTTTATTCAGACCCAATGAAGCACATATGGGCATGCGCACTGCATCGGCTCTATGGGGACGGGGAGGACATCACGGAAAAAACGTAGCAGCAGCACCACAAACCTCACGCCGAGATTTGGTCTCTGAGCGGCGGCTCGATCAGCGCGAGTAGCGCGGGCATCGATATGTCCGCAGGGTCGACAGAGCGCGGGGCGACCACTTGACTGGCCTAGTCCAGCTCCGAGCCGTTCCGGGAGGAAAAGACACTTCTTCTTATGGGAGCAGCATGCGGGAAATGGTCGGAGGTTGCTGCGTGTGTTCAGACGAGCGAGGCTGGGCTGAGAACCCTCTGGTGTACTGTGATGGACACGGCTGCAGCGTCGCCGTTCACCAAGGTAACGTAGCCGCCACTAGCGCGTCTTTACCGGGCAGCTGCGGCTGAGCCAGCGGTGCGGGCTGGCCGCTCCGGCTTCAGGTTGAAGGTCTGTGTACGTGCGTGTTTAGTGTGTCGTGTGGGAGGGGTGGGTAGGCGTGCAGTTTGTTGTTTCCTCTTTGCGCACATGATGAACGCTCAGAGCCGGTGGCACCGTCTACACGGCGCCGCTGTGCCACTTCAGGTTACTGCGCGCGGCTCTGACCCTTTGGGTTCCTGACACACATTACCCAGGCGTGATTGTATGACAGAGCAGCGAGGCCTCTCTGGACTCAGTGTTTCCTTGTGTTCACATGCTTTGTTGCTTTATTTCGCCTGTAGATACAGTTAGTTTAAAATAAGCCTCTAGACTTTATAGGAAAATACTTGACTCTTTGACTTTTACTATATTAAACATTTACACACTTGGTAAAATGCACACATTGACTCAGTTGTTATAATGTTATTGTATTTTGACAAATGAGAGTCTTATTTCTATGTTATTAAAGGTGACTCACATGACATGATGAGACTGTTTATCTGTTCCAGCATGCTATGGCATTGTCCAGGTGCCCACTGGCCCCTGGTTCTGTCGGAAGTGTGAGTCACAGGAGCGGGCGGCGCGTGTGGTGAGTACTGCCAAACTCCACATGACACTGCCTCCACCCAGCTCTCCCCCTCCCAGTTTAAAATCAATCACACCTACTGACTCTTGTCCTGTCCTCCTTCAGAGGTGCGAACTCTGCCCACACAAGGATGGTGCCCTCAAGAGGACAGACAGCGGAGGTAAGTGAACTGATGCCAGGTTGTTTCGTGGTCGCTCTTTTGGCAAAGCCTCTTGGATGAGCGGCAAAACGTCTCCCACTTGAACACAACAATGGTCCCAGTGACTACTTTAGAAACATTTCTATTAGTTACTGAATACTACCGTTTTGGGCAACACTTTAGATTACAGCCGGTAAGTGCCATGAGTTGGTACAGGTAACAAGAAAGTGATTCCACATGTAAGTCCAAGTAATTACACGTTAAAGTGCAACATTTAATGAAGGTGTACAACGTGTAATAAAGGTGTAAGGTGTGATAAAGGTGCATAGCATCTCACTTTAGATCACAGCCGCTGCTGACGTGCAGCTACACATTAGTATTTGTATTAGTTATGTGGTTATTTTCCCTTATTCCACCTCATTACTCAGGCCATAGGGTCTCACTTTAGTTATGCAGTGATTTCCCCCATTTAATAAAAGCTGGCACATCAATATGCACCTGCAATGACACTTTCTACTCCTTTACTACACGTTGTATAGAGTGGTTACACTTTCTACACCTTTATTACCCTTTCTACTCCTAAACATTGGGTATCACTTTATTTTACACGACCTTGATACATTGTACCTAACTAAATTTAGTTTAATGTAATGTTCTCTGTAACAATCTGTAATAACTTGTACCTATGTAGCACGTACACAATGGAATAACTTGTATTAGTACTTTGTAAGTGCATAATGTAATAGGACAAGAGACACTTAGGGTTAGGGCTTAAGGTTAGGGTTTGAACTAGAATTATTACATTATGTACCTACAAACTACGAACACATATTCCATTGTGTATCTAACCAATAGGTACAACTTATTACAGATTGTTACAAAGCCCATTACACTTTACTAAATTTAGTTAGGTACAATGTATCAAGGGAAATGTAAAATAAAGTGTTACCAAACCTTGCACATGACCTGTACTTACATGTATCATTTCTTTATTGTTTCCTGTACCTACACCTGCTGTAATCTAAAGTGTTGCTCTGTTTTGTAGCTCAGTAAGTATTTCGTCAACTCATTCGAAGTTGTGTTCCTGGGAGAAACACTTCAGCTTATCCACCTTGTCCTCGTGTCACGACATTAGAGCGGGAGCGCCCAAAGTGGTTCAATTTTGGCCTTTCAGGGGGTGGTTTTGCCAATGAGGGGGTATTTGGAATTCCAGAGGGTGAGGATTACAATTACTCTGCGCTGTAACTGCCTTGTCAGTAGTTGGTTTGGAGTCCAGATGAGTCATGAGTAAAAATTAGGCCTGGATCTGTGAATGATCTCTTTAAATGCACAATATTATGGTGCCCGAGCCTGCCAACACCTGACCTGTTTTTAAAAGAGTCTAACAATTCAAAACTCTTTCAAAATATTCTGTTTTTACTTTTTGTAGCATTAGGCACAAGAGTGTAGCTTATTACCAGAAGGTCAGCAGTTTGAATCCCAGTTCCTGCAGGTGCACATCGCCATTGCGTCCTTGGGCAAGACACTTCACCCCCCTTGCCCCCAGTGTCTGTGTGCACTGACGCATTCTTGATATTGTCTACACCGCTCTTTGGCTTACACTTTTTTGAACAGAAGTAAAATGATATGTGCTTAGGCCGTCCCAAATACCTTGAATTCACCCTGGAGTCGGAATCGCTGCATGGTTTCTTGAGTTCCCAATAGGTAGAAAGGCACCATTGCTATTTTCCTTTCCCCCCCCCCCCCCGAATGTTAATAGTACTGATCGATTTTGTCTTTTGTCCCAGGCTGGGCTCATGTGGTGTGTGCGCTCTACATTCCCGAAGTGCAGTTTGCCAACGTCCTCACAATGGAGCCCATCATCCTGCAGTACGTCCCACACGATCGATACATCAAGGTAATTACACCTTCGCTAATACCTAAAAAAGATATGATGTTAATGGAGATTGGAGGAGGTTTGGAGTTTCACCTTGTACTCTTAACAATGCAATTTAAGCGGGTTTGACATGTCCTGTCAGATATGCCAGAATCCTGTTGCTATACGCAGTCACACAGCCATTTGGTAAGAGCCTAAATTGCCTCTGTATGATTTGTAAATGTGAGAGGTAATGTCAGGCCGGTCATAATTGCGAATAATTTGTTAGGATTTTAGGGTTAGGGACGGCAAATCAAAGATCTTACACATATTCAGGAACTAGAAGGTCTTGGCTTTCGCATAAGTTATACGCTGGCATATAGGCTGTGAGCTTCCCTGTTAATAGGCTTTGATGTTGGGATATAATTGGAGAAAATAGCTCTCACTCTAAACCCAACCCTAAGATGGCAAATAGCAGGTTAATAAAGCTTTTTAAAGGAATAAGCCACTGTTTTTCCATACTGTGATGTGTTCTTACATAACTTCACCCTGTTTGGGGCCATAGGAATATACTGGAAGAGGCCAAATGCTAGCAACATCTCTGGTTGTTTTGCGTGACTGAGGGCACACAGTTCTTCCCTGCTGAGATATGTTCTTACCTGAGCTTAGACAAGTTGATACATACCTGTCTGGTCTTTGTGCGTGCCCGTGGAAGAGCGTGGTAGCTTCTAACTTCACCCCCCGTTTGGAGCCATAGGAATGTATTGGGCCAAATGCTAACAACAAACATATCTCAGTATGGAAGAGCAAATCCAATCAAATCAAATTCACTTTTTTTTTATCCGTTAGGAACTTCATTTGCAGAAGAAGTGCCAGTACGGGCCGGATATAAACCCAGTACATCCACAGACATACAACACAATAAACAATGCAATAATAAGTACATTAAAAACAATATAGTGGGCCTGTGATAGACCAAGGTCCCACAGTCATTTATTCATTCAGCAGGCGGATGGAGGGAGGGAGGAAAGTGGAGGTCGCCCTCTTTGTCCCCAGAGGGAGGGACCGGAACCTACTACGCCCTGACGTAGTGAGAGTGCAGAGTGTGTGAGGGGTCTGTGGAGATCTGGGTTCCTTTCCTCAGAACTCAGGAGCCCTAGATGCTACTGAGTGAGTCCTGCTCCTGACCGTATTGCTGATTTTGATCATTTTATTGAGCATGTTGCGGTGGGTGAGAGTGAGTGAACCAAACCAGACAGCGATGTTGAATGTGAGGATGGATTCAATTTCTGTAGAAAGAGGCGAGAATGGATTGGTGGACTTACGGAGCTTACGGAGAAAAAAGAGGCGTTGTTGAGTTAAAGCGGTGGCCTATTCCTTTAAGCTGGGTTACTAACTGTGAAAGGAGGAGTGGTGTTCAATCTGTTTACTGTAAACCCAACTCATTTCTAGCTCTCACCGTCTCTCTTGTACATTCTGACTCTTCACATTAATTAAATATACATGCAAGCTTTGGCAGAGGGTGATGCCTGGCGGACCACTATAGCACTGATTTAGACTCTTCTGTGTCGGAAATTCATGAAAATGTGCAATGTTTAGATACAGACAGTGCACAGCAGACTGGTTTAGGTTTTGTCGCTGCATTTGCAATAGTGGTGGCAAAAAGGCATTTACTCTACTTGTAGAAAATATGCTTGGCTCCCCAGATTGAGTATATTTTTCCTGTTGAGGCTGGCATTTGTTTTAATTAACAACATACTACACCAGGGGTTCCCATACTTTATTGGCAAGGACCCCAAAAATAGACATGTAAACAACTTGGGACCCTCATTGTATAAAGTTACTGCCTCGTGTGCTACTTCAGGGCAGAAAAACATTTTAAAATCAAGTTAATATGTGTTTAAACAGTTTATTTTTGAATAATTGAAGTTATGGGCTGTTTTACACTCAAAAGTATATAAAAAAAAACAGTAGTATTTTTCTTTTTGTTTTATCTTGAAGTCAGACCCAAGGCCTCGCGAACCCCCAAGGGGTCCCAACCCCCAACCACTGTACTACAACCATATGGCAGCGACTGTTAAAGGGGCTGGATGCAAGTTGGCCATTTTATGCTCACTACTGCCACCTCAGGCCATATATGTAACTGCACCTTCTATATTAAAGGAATATGCCACCGTTTTTACATACTGAGATATGTTCTTACCTGAGCTTTGACGAGTTCTTTAGGACCAGTCTGATCTTCCCCCGTGCCTTCAGTCACGTAAACGCAGCGCAGACGGCGTTAGCATTTAGCCTCTCCCCCTCTCCACTATAGCTCCAAAACAGGTCAAGATAGAAGCTACCAAGCTCTTCCACGTTTTCCCTATTTAAATATGGTGACGTGAAGTGTTCCACTACAAAGTATAATTACACAAAATTAAACAATGTGGATTTTCTAAGCGGATAAAAGGGGGGACTATATTGTAAGGCGTAATAATACCAGGAGTAGTTCGAAATCCACGCAGTAATCTTCACTTTACTGCGCAGTAATCTTCACTTTACTGTGCGGATGCCAAATTACTCCTGGTATTATTACGCCTTACAATATAGTTCCCCCTTTTATCCGCTTAGAAAATCCACATTGTTTAATTTTGTGTAATTATACTTTGTAGTGTAACACTTCACGTAACCATATTTAAATAGGGAAAACGTGGAAGAGCTTGGTAGCTTCTATCTTGACCAGTTTTGGAGCTATAGTGGAGAGGGGGAGAGGCTAAATGCTAACGCCGTCTGCGCTGTGTTTACGTGACTGAAGGCACGGGGGAAGATCAGACTGGTCCTAAAGAACTCGTCAAAGCTAAGGTAAGAACATATCTCAGTATGTAAAACGGTGGCCTATTCCTTTAAGCGCGAAGTGACACCTTTTGGAGTGACAGTGCAGGATTTTAGAGGCAGTTATGGTGAACAGATCTGGGCTCATTCTACACATTAGGACATGGCTGGAACATGTAGGGGAAAAAAACTAAATTGGGACATTTTTAAACTCCCTGTAGTGCCTTTAACGGTTGATATAGCAACAAAAACATGGTACAAAATTGGTACTTGCTGGAAAACCCTGTCAATGTGGTATGATATTTAGGGGAACTTACTCCGACTTAAATAAATAAGACATTGTATTTTTACATTATGTTATTGTTAAATGGACAAACATGAGACAGGCGCCAATTCACAGCAGCAGCATCAAGTTTTACAAGAGTGTGATGATATTCAAAAGGAAAATGCAATGAATTCATTAGCCCGACAAACCACTGAACAAAACAAGGACCATTCATGCCTCGGTTTTACCCTCATGTATTCACAATAGCATTTCAACAACCCATGATGCAATGCCGCTCCAACGTGTCTTTTGGAAATACCTCAACATCACCACGTTTCATCTCTCCTCCTACACATCCCGCTCGAACCGTCACGGCTCTGTGTGGTGAGGCATCGCACCCTCTCTGGGGGGGAGGCTAGAGATAGACTGGGAAAACACTTTTTCTTCTAAACGTGGCAGATAAATGGAGGAGTTCAATTCATGAGGCTTAAAAGAAATTCCCGTTTTCATTGGTGTCTGAGTCAAGACGGAAGGAGGTTATTGAATAAATTAGTGTTGTCCTATCGAGTCGTAAAGGGAGGGAGGTGACTTTGTCTTACGGCGAAGAGAAGTTTTATTCACCACCAATGCGAGACCTGGGACTAGAGATGGGTAACGATACTTGGTTTTTCGATACTGATACCTGAACGATACTTTTCCTAATACCTAGTAAAAAAAAAGGTAATATTTGTTAGAGCCAGAAAACAGAACAATAATGTGTGGAAGATCTGCAAGTTTCGGGTTAATCTCCAATGTCAAGAAATAATAATAATAATTTGGGGAAAAAAATAAAAAATAAGAACTATTGTTGTAAGAAAAATGGGGGGATTAGTCAAAAATAGGGGGGAAACATGGGAATAAATTGGGCAAAAAATGTGGAAAATAGGGAAAATGTTAGTTAAAAAAATTAGCAAAAATGAGGGGGAAAAATGGGGAAACAAGAAAAAATGGGGCAAAAAAAAAGAGTAAAACATTTTGTAAAAATGTGGTAAACGGGAACAAACAATTAAAAAAATGGGAAAAAATAAAGAAATAAAATTGGGGGAGGGGGAATTTAGCTGAAACAACAACGTCACTTCTTGTAATGCAGTAAAAACAACTCATTATTACAATAGATGATGCCAGGTATACATGGGCTTCAGACTTTTTCCTATTATTGACGCCATTTTGAGGACTTTTCCCCATTCAAAAGATACAATACGGTCTAATAAAAGCCTGTTCTGGAGCCTTTGTATGTTTTGATATTTGATCACACAGTTATTTCAATGATCCATAAGTTGTGTTTCGTCTAATTAGTTGTGTTAGCCCTTAGTTTGAAGCAACAGTAGGACTGACAGTATTTTTAGAAAGAGTTAAGTATAGTTCAGAGAAGGCAAATAAATACAGGCGTTTTTTTGGGGGCAAAGAGAGATGTTTGGCAGACGCTCTTGCTGCACTTCGATTGTTGTAATTTTAAAATGATGGGACCTCACAGGGAGCCGGAGCAGAGAGGGCCAGCTATCTATCAAGCTAAATACACGTCCTGTGGAGACTGACACTCTGAATGCAGCGTGAACGATGTGGGTTTGTCCGAGCTATAAACTGCTTTTTTTTTTCTTTTTTTTACTATGGAATTCCCAAGGGGGGTGTGAATACTGAAAGCCATGAGAGCGATTATGCTGAATCTCATAACTGTGTTGCTAACCACTCTGCAACTATACGCTTCATTATACAGTATAACAAATCATGTGCTGCAGACGTGGAGTTTTAAAGGGGTGGGTTAAGAGCTTTATTCTTACCATTGTTTCACAGTTTATTCATTCATTTTCCTCAAAGAATTAGGGATTAAAGTTGGCTGAAGCCTTGGGAGAGAAGTGGCTCAAGAGGTAGAGTGGCCATAGGTTGGTAGTTGTATAGCTGTATAGTATATATATGGTGTTTTAGGAACTCTAAACAGTAATAATAATGCCATATTTATATAAAAGAAACAGAGTGTCTTCGGGGTACGTTACATGTTTCTCTTCTGTTTTACCGTTTAATATGTCTTGTTGTTGATTTTCAGACTGCTCTTTTGTTTGATCAAATCTTATATTTGGAAATTCCTGTGATACATATTATCGACCTTTTCAAATAGAAATTGAATTGATTGAGTTCTCAGAAAAGAGTTGTATGACTAATGCATTAACGTTCATTAGTCATCTTGTGGGATTATCGACGCTTTCATTTAATTTCATTTTATTCGATTCCAACGCAGTGTCAGGCCTTTCTGTGTGACCCTCTCTTTCCTTGCATGCTGTCTTTGGGTCTGGGTGAGACCTGCAGTTCCCTCCAGCTGCTCCAGTTTCCCGCATCAACCTAAAATCTGCATATAGGCAAAAAGAAAGAAAAGTCTCTAGTGGGTTCAAAATCTGGTTCCATTGTCATTTTCCTGATCTGGCTGCTGCCCTGGGTGGAATTTGAAGATGGGTAAAAAAAAATTCCACATTATTATTAAAGGCTCTATTACAAACAATGAAAGAGGAAGCCACTAAAATAAAATGTTACCTGTGATCTTAAATCATTCCTAACTTTCCTAAGATACTATATTTGTAGCATCCCGATTCTTCACAGGGACGAGTTCATAGGCATATTTCACAACTTACAGGGTCAATTTTCAGGGTTACTACAAAACTAGCCCGCAAGTTCATAAAAATGATTCAAATGCTTTATAATTAGATGTTCACTGCTTTCCCCACAAATGTCTTGACTTTACAATATACTAAAGGGGGACAAAATAAATGCTGTTCCATTACTTAAAAATAAATCAGGTAGCCTAATAGTACCTTTAAGCTATACTTGGTATACCTTATTATATACCCTAGTATACCCTACCGTGTTGCTTAGACCAACAGTTGCAAGGTTGATATAGATAAAAAATGTGGTTTCTTCTTCTTGCTGCAGACGGCATCTCTGGAATCGCCCATGTGGTCATGTTTGAAACTGTCAGAGGGGGAAAGCGAAAAAGATAAAAATCTAAACTTTCTATTCTTCTTACTCAAAAACTACTTTAACAAATGCTGAATTATAAATTTAGTTTTCTACCCAATACAGATACCAAGACATGGAGAGGAGCAAAGTGGTTCAACAGCCCATAAATACATTTATGGTGAATGCTAACATGATGCTTCATGCTACATGCTAAAGCTGGCTACGACTACCGGTTTTGAATCTGCTGTGAAAAAAACATCCATATCATATGGACTTAATTTGTATGTGATACATAAGTTTATATTCCACCAGAAAACGGCTAAAAAGTGTGAAAAATTGTGTTTCTCAAAACATACTTCCTTCCCCCTCGGCGAGACCATGCCCCCTTGTACGCTACTAAAAGTTACTCAAAGCTGCTAAGAATTGCTGATTAGACGAATCATAATATCCATGAAAATTCTTTGTTGTAAAATATTTTTTTGTGCATTAACTGCTTGGCTTGACTGTTGTGAAATTGCTCTAAAATTATTACAGATTGACTTAAAGTGATGTGCTGCCTCATAATTTTTTTGTACAACCACAAGAAACAGAAATGCGCCATTAACAATTATGATTTGCTTTGCCAGCCGCTGCACCGTATCATACTCTACATATGGCACAAAAAGTGAGCAGCGTCTCCTCCTGCTCCGCCCTGCATTCAGCTGCCTTTTAAAGCAGGCAGCGTTACAAAGAAATCAATAGTTGCATGGGTTGGCAGAGCCGGGGCTGCCACTCTCCGACATGGCGAGTGTGTGTGCGAGCGTGCCTGCATATGAATGTACACATACTACGAGGGAGAGGGTTCATATTACTGTGTCAGCTACAGTAAATTGCATGCAGCTTTTCTCAGCCGGAGCCATTCATCCAAGTCCTTTTGCCGCCTGCATTCCTAGACAGCGTTACAATGGACAGTGAAAACCTGAGAAGCCACTCACGAGTCCCCTGTGCAGCCTATAGTCTCTTCTTTGGGTGTTTCAATAAGCACTTAGCCTACATCTTATACCGTATGTGTCTGTGGTCTTTTGTAGTACAAGTTTTAGTGCTGCCCGGGGCTATAGACTTGAGTCGGACCTTAATGAATGCAGCTTGCTTTGATGTATGGACCTGAATGTTGACCTGGTTTTAATTTTGTCCCAAGAAGCAGGGGTTTAGTCTGGATTTGTAGTCTTGGTTTTTGTCCTGTTTATCCCCATATTTGGCATAGTTTAGAACATGTAGGTCTGGTTTAGTCACATGTTTAGCCCTGCGTTAGTCGACTTTAGGTCAACTGGGTCCAAATATTTCCTGAGATGGCACTCGGAGTGAAGAATTTGAACAGAGCACAGCGAACTGAGGCAGAAAGGTAAAAAATCCCGCTGTTTCTTTGTCCCGCACCTGTTGCTAGGCCTCTTTTGCCCCCCTTTACACCCGTCCGACCCACTCTCCGCTCACCGGGGAATAGCTGTGCAAGAAGTACAAAAGCTTGGTCTGTCCACTGTTCATAAGATTTCATTTACAACGTTTATTTGTTATTTATTTAAATTTTGCTCTGAATTTACAAGCATGGGCTAGTCTTTTTGTCTGTCCCATGGATTATCCACGATGCAGTCAACAGCGGTGCTACCATTGTAGAGAAATACTCTGCCTGACCGAAAGAAAATTCGCCACCTGGATTTAACTAACCGTTATGATCTGGGGTTGCTCCAGTTCGTCAGGTCTAGGTTCAGCAACACTAAATGCCCAAAGAATGAGATCAGCTGAGGCCCTGATTAACACTGACCAGGTTATTCCATCAAAGGATTTCTTCCTCCCTGATGGCACGGGTGTAATCCAAGATAACAACTCCAGGATTCATGGGGTCACAATATGAAAGGGTGGTGCAGGAGCATGAGACGTCATTTTCACACATGGATAGGCCACTACAGAGTCCAGATCTTAAGGGGAGACACTCCAAATGCGAAAAATACAGTTGATATTATATGTTGAGTGGTCAGCATTGTGCCGTTGCTTTCCATCAAAGTGGTCTCTAGGATGCTCCAGGATCAATTGTTTTGTATGTTCACTGGTGAGAGGGTCCATCACCAGTGAAAACCTTCAGACTAATGCACTGATTCAATGTCAATAGAAAGATTTATTTAGGAAATAGTCGTTTCAAAGGCCATTTTCACAATTTTCCAGCCTTGTACTGAACAAGGGAGAGATTTTCGAATATCTAATTCCTTGCCTGATTTATTAATAATAATAATAATAATGCATTGGTTTTATATAGCGCTTTTCTGGACACTCAAAGACGCTTTAAATTGCATTATTCATTCACTCCATACTTGGTGGTGGTAAGCTACTATTGTAGCTACAGCTGCCCTGGGGTAGACTGACAGAAGCGAGGCAACCAGTCTGCGCCATCGGCCCCTCCGACCACCACCAACCACTCACTCACTACATTCGCTAGGCTTCCTGGTGTTCCCCAACGGTCTCTCATCCAAGTACCGACCAGGCCCTTCCCTGCTTAGCTTCCAAGGTCTGATGGGATCGGGCAGAGCAAAGGCGGCATTGAGTTTTGAAATTCAAAAAACAGGGAGAAATCACTTTTTTTTAAACATATTTTTCCACTAGTAAACGGCTTATTTTAAATATAAACAAGATATTCAAAATCCCCTTTGGAAAAAGTATTTGTAGCTAATAATATTTTGGCGACTTATAACAACCAACAAAATAAAAACATAAATTTAAACCTGGCTCGATCTATTATTCAAATGTCATCTCTGAAAATATGAGAAAGTTTGGGCATTTTTGGGCATAAAAGGTAATCTACAGCAAAAGTTTCAATTTAATATCTCTAAATTTAAAAAAATTCCCTATTCACCTACCATGTCTCGCTTTAAGGCCATTGAAAATTTGGGATGTGCTGGAGAAGGCTTTGCACAGTGATCACGCTCTCCCATTATCAATACAGATCTTTGTAGACCGGCATTTGTAGACAGATCATTCTCATGGGTGACGGACCTCAGAAGGAAACTAACAAAACCAGGGCTTGGTTTTCACACCTTGTAGCTATTCTCTTGCTTTTGTTTATAAGAAGAGCTCCTTGTGTTAATTGACTGCTTTATCCCTCAGTGTTACTTGAACACTACCGGCTGCATGTGTACGCAAACATCTGGCCAACAGTTTTGTACGAGCAGACGCTGAGCACAAAGCACGCTGCGCCGCTGGAGAGACCCATCTGTTGCCTTGACAAGAAAACTTCTTTAGATGTGGTTGGACAGAACGGAAGAGCTATTTTCCTTTTTATCCATGACAATTGGGATTTGATTGGCTCCTACAATTGTCCCTTAGCAATGTGATATCTGTGCCTCTCCCTCGACCTTGCAGAGAATATGTTTCAGGAAACATATTGGAACAGCTCCTGCACTCTTCACTCCTTTACTCTTTTACTTTTGCATATATTTTGTTCAGCTTATTACTTAAAGGATCTGTATCAGTGTATTATAGCCATCCCAAAGTAAAGTATAGGCATTTATATGATATATTGTACCTCTACCACTATGGAGTACTCATTTTTGTGAGAAAGTATTTTCTGGGGGTATTTTGCAAACCCGGAAGACACGACGCTTCGATTCAGTTAACTCCGCCCTCTCTCTCTGAGCTAATCCGCTCCTGCATTATTAGCAGTAAGAAATATAAATATCACAGCAATAAGTCAAGTTACTTCACAATGCAGTTATAAGGATCTGCAACACAGCGTCATAAATGGCTAACACACAAGCTAACACACAAGCTAACACGCTAAAACACAAGCTAACACACAAGCTAACACGCGTTTGGATTGACTGACGCTCTGTCCTGGCCGCTTCATCAGGTGTTTACATTATGGACACGCGTTGGTTATAAAAGTTAATCCACTTTGATTCTGGTGAAGGTTCACCAAACATCCATCAGTGACGGTTACAGGAAAACACTATTCTGGCTGATAGTCGCTGAATCCCGGAAAGAAATTCCAACTCCTGGCGAGTGGCCTCCTCTTTAGGAAGGTTGAGTGAAGTCTGTCCTCTCCCAGCCAAAAGCGCTTTTCTCCATGACATTATTGTTAGGTAAGAAAAAAAGAACAGGTGTCCAGAGTGGGTTAGAAAGAGCTCCTTCCTCACAGCTTTTAGTGCAAACATGACATCTGTTCAGACGCTCAGGGGGTGCGTTTGGTTTCTCCGCAGGCATTACATAACAGATGTCGGGCACTTCCTGTTTGACACTATGACATTAAAGACGTCACAGTGTGTCACACAGAGTGTCACAACTCGTTTTCCAGCAGAGGGCGGAGCAGCTGCTCAGAGAGAAGGATTCAGGAGGATTGCTTAGAACTGCGTGAATGAAGTCAAAAACCACTCTGGCGGTGTTTTTGATAAGTATATAGCATTACAACATGGCTAATAGCTCCAAAAAGTCGATTTTACCTGATATAGGTCCTTTAAGTGCAGCACCATGCACATTTTTGGAAGTTTTATTACATTTTTTGAGGTTTTCTGACTATGCCATTATAGGATAAAGAAAGCCTATTATCATAAAATATTCCAATAACTGCACATTAGACATTATGAGGTACTTTGGACAGTCCACAGGTTGGAAGCCTTCGGTCTGTAAATCTACTTCACTTGCTGCGCTTTTAAACAGTGGACACGAAATGAAAGTAGATTGAGTCATATCCTTTCTTCTTACCATATGCTGTATGGTCAGGGGACAGACTAGGAACTTTGATGACTTCAAAAGGGAAAATTGCAAAAACCTGTGATCTTGAATAAATGATAATTGAAGTGTTTCTTTTTCAGACATGTTACATCTGCGAGGACCACGGCAGAGAGAGCAAAGCTGCGTGTGGGGCCTGCATGACCTGCAACAGACAAGGCTGTCGACAGGCTTTCCACGTCACATGGTACGCCAACAAGAATGAGCTGTAGTCTGTAATAAGGGACAGATGTTTGTACTAGTAATTCATAAAAAAGATCAATATCTACGTTTCTTTATATATATTTTATTTGAAGCTCAGTGCTCTGCTCCATCATTCTCAAATGTGTGACATGTTTAAATGCTTTTTTGTGTCTTTTATTACTTTATTCCACTCAGAACTGGCCCTGTTTTAAATTGCTCGGATACCGTTGATACGACCTGGACATTCAGAGCCACGACACACCTTCATTTACCAATTTTGCGCGTGTCAGTGCCCGTGTTTGCACGGGGAAGGATGCGCTGCCATTAACTATTTATGATACAATATTGACGCAGACGTTTGGGTGTGTTGTAAAGTTTGCGTAGTATTCAGTAACACTGGCAGCACAAGCTCAGCACACTCTGATATTACATCCACAAAATTGATTGTTGTCTGGTCGACCAAAAAGCAAAACCAAATTTAGCCAGAGCTCTCTGCCGTCCAATAAATACTTGTTTTGCTGTGAGTGTGAAAATGATGATTCTCCGTTTTTGTAGAAATCTTATGATTTTACAATACAAGACAATACGACTTACATTTTTGTAGACACTTTGGCGAATGCAATCAAAGCTGGAAGTTGACTTTTTTATGCTCACTACTGCCGCCTCAGGTCTTACACATAACTGCAGTTTCTATATTAATGGACCCGAATGAACACCTTTTTGAGTGACAGTGCAGGATTTTAGTAGTAGATGTGGTGAATAGGTCTGGGTTCATTCTACACATTAGGACATTGCTGGATCACGTAGGGATATTTTTAAACTTCGTTAAGTCCCTGTAGTTGGCCATTTTATACTCACTACTGCCACCTCAGGTCAAAGGTGTAGCTGAACCTTCTATATTAAGCCCGAAGTGACACCTTTTTGAGTGGCAGTGCAGAATTTTAGAGGCAGTTGTGGTGAACAGGTCTGGGCTCATTCTACACATTAGGACATGGCTGGAACATGTAGGGGGAGGAAAATACTTAATTTTAACATTTTTAAACTCTGTATAGTCCTCTTAAGTGATGATCCGGGTCCAACAGACCTTTTGCCCTGCTCACTAAGATAAGATAAGATAAGATGGTACTTTATTGATCTCACAGATGGAGAAATTGCATTCGATGAGAGAGCATCCGGCAGCAGCACCCATTCAGTGCGCACCACTCTTTTTTTTGATGGGATTTTAAGCATCAGATTGCACAGAAATATCACATTTACTTTTTAGTATTGCTTTTCTGGCATTAATTATCTCATTATTTTTTTCCATACACAATGACGGCTTGTTTTAAAGGGACTATACGTTAAGTTTAAAAATGTTAAAACTATGTATTTTCCTCCCCCTACATGTTCCAACAATGTCCTTAAGTGTAGAAGGAGCCCAGAGCTGTTCACTACAACTGTCTCTAAAATCCTGCACTGTCACTCAAAAAGTGTGTTAATTCGGGTCCAAAGTGCCGTCATGCACGAGCTTAATATAGAAGGTGCGGTTACACTTATGACCTGAAGTGGCAGTAGTGAGTATAAAATGGCTAACTTGCATCTAGCCCCTTTATATATACAAATGTTCATTTTGCCTGGAGAAGTGGTGAGATATATTATTCTCATTAGGTGTAAAACAGTTTTTGGCCTTTTATCTGTTGTCATTTCAGCAGGAAATTCGGATAAAGTTACTTTTTTTGCTATGTTTTCTATGGAACTCACAACAGTTTGGACCTGGAGGTGGCATGAAAAAAGTACTTGCAAAAATGTACAGTAGTACAGGAGTAAATGTAACTGAGCACTTCCCCCCTCTGCTTGGTGCCAATGTGTTTTTTTGCAGTGTATTAAAGCCTCTTTCTATTATGTAAGCTGCTATCTGGCCTTTTAAATAGGGCCATAGCTCCTTGCCAGGACCCCAAATGGAAATCTATGTGAATGAATAGTCACAGAATGGAGCATACCATTAAGAACCAACCAACCAACTCCATAAATATACTCATATAGTCGGCTACTTAAGTGCCAGCTGACTCTCAAGTCTCAACCACTTTTAGCAATCTCAATATTTTGCTGCAAAGCTTTTACTGACGCATTTTTACCATATGTTTTGTAACTTTCGGCTTCCCCTTGACCCTGGCCAGTGCACAGATGGCTGGTCTGCTGTGCGAGGAGGAGGGCCCAGAGGCCGACAACGTGAAGTACTGTGGCTACTGCAAGCACCACTACAACAAAATGGTATGACGCAAGGCTCTGCGGAGGAATAAATCTGTCATGCTAGATTAATCAGTACACCTAATGTCTTATGTGTTGTTTGGCAGCAAAAGAAGTTACGCTCAAGTGAAAACACAAGCAGCTCCTTCACTCATTCGAGGGGTCGGCCCAGCTCTCCTCCCCAGGACAAGCACCATCATCACCACAAGCTCAGAAAGGTAAACAGCTTTGGCACTGAAATATAACTCGTGAACCTATTTATAGTTTTATGCCAAAATAGGGCTGAACAAATTATAAAGGAAAAAATGTCTAATTGTGTATTTTGATTATTTATCTTTACAATTTGTTTATGTTAAGATTCACTTCACTTTGTTCATTTTAAACAAGTCCAGGAGTGTTAACATTTGAGAGCAGGCAGAAAAAGAAGAACCTTTAGAGAAAATGTATTTCAATACTGTAAATGTAAACCTTAAAGGAACAGGCCACCGTTTTTCCATACTGAATTATGTTCTTACCTGAGCTTAGATGAGTTGATGCGTAGCTGTCTGGTCTTTGTGCGTGCGCCCAGCAATTCATATATAGCTTCAAACTGAGGTGAAGGCTGGGTCCAAAACTATGAAAGAAATACCTAAAGTAGCCAAATAAAATAAAATAACCACTGCTGAGGCCAAGTGTTTGTATTTTTTGTTTGTTCTAACCTAAAGCCTGTCATATACCCAGGGATATTTAGTGTAGAAAAGTCATCCTTGTTAAATGTATACCCAAGAGTTTATCCATAGATATAATTGATCTGTAACATCACAATAAAATATGACTTTAATGATCTTACGATGGAGAAGAGTCAATAACATTTTTCACTCAGAGAATGCCACAGAAAGTCTCTTGGTATCGGTAAATATAGGATCGGCTTCACTGAGGTGAAGTTAGAAGCTACCAAGCTCTTCCATGTTTTCCCTATTCAAATACAGTTACGTGAAAAGTTACACGACCCAAAGTCTAGTTACACAAAATGAAACATGTCGATTTTCTAAGCCCATAAAAGGGGAACTATATTGTAAGGCGTAATAACACTGTAGCACATCGACTTTACTGCGCGGACATCGAAGTGCTACGGTGTTTCTATGCCTTACAATATAGTTCCCCTTTTATCGGCCTAGAAAATCGACATTCATTTGTCGTTTGTCATTGTTTCATTTTGTTTCATAACTGTATTTGAATAGGGAAAACATGGAAGAGCTTGGTAGCTTCTAACTTCACCTCAGTTTGGAGCTATAAAGGAGAAGGGGAGAGGCTAAATGCTAACAATGCTAAACGACTTTGTGCGTGTGACTGAGCGCACGCACTAAGACCAGACAGTTACGCATCTGAGTCTAAGCTCAGGTAAGTACATAATATCTCAGTATGCAAAAACAGTGGCCTATTCCTTTAAAAAGTCCTAATAATTCAAGTGTTAAGATTTATTTCATTTCATTTCAAGATATGTCCATGTTCTTGAACAGGACCAAGCATTGCAGTTTGGAAAAGGCTTTCCACTAGGACTGATTTTCGTCCGTGTTTTCATCCTCAACCTTAAAATAGCCATATAACAATAATAACAAGAGAAGGGCAGAGTTTTCCATTAGGCTTAAAAGTACAGTTTGTCCAGTGTCCAGTCCACCTTCATTTTTTTTACACAGTAAACATTATTTTCTTTACCCGTTCTGCTTAGTCTTTCAAATACAAGTATATCCGAGATCACTATGTTATTATAACCATTTAAAGGCATAATGCGTAACTTTTTGGATTCTTCTGTTGCCAGCGATACAAAACTGGCCAGCCCGACACAGTAAAGGCTGTTTTAGCAGTCGGTAATCTAAGAATGGATTTGGATGTTGACCTAACCTATGTAAATCTCGTATTTGGCTGCCTTTAGTCAACATCTCCATGGAGACGAGCAGGAGTCGTCCCCGCTTCCAGTAAAGTTACAAGTCAGTTCTTAGGAGAGGTGAGGTAACACAGCAAACACACTTATAGGTATTTTTCAATGATAAAAATGTCTTTAATAAAAAAAAATGCTTGTGTTTTATTCTATGTATTGGGTGAATTGTTAAGTGGTGTGGCTTTTGACTTTATAAATGGCATCAACTGGACTGGGTGGTTTGAGTCGAGGACATTTCGCCTCAACAAACGTCCTCAACTCGACACACTATTTTTCCGTCTAAGTTTGTTTTTTACATTGTTTTTCCAGAGCCACAAAGACAAGACTCGACCAAAAGACCGTCATAAGAAATCATCTTCCGACAGCCTGAGCTCCTCCGTGACGAGCAGCAGCATAGAGAAGGTAAGGATTTGTGTATATTTGAATTTCATGAATAAAGTCTCTAAATGGGCCCGTCTTTGGCAGATTTCCTCCAGTCACCACATCAGTAAAGACGGCGACAGTAAATCCAAGAAGCTGAGCTCGCACAGTCACAGTCATCGCAGTAAGAAACCAGGAAGCACCGGCAAAAGCTCGTCCTCGTCCTGTTCATCCAGCCCTTTCAACACAGGTACAGGCACACAAATGGAACCGCACTTATGTTTGGTTAATGGGACAAACTACACACATACACACTGTTGTGTACATACATCTTCAATTGCTTCCCCTCATTTGCTTTCAGCTTAAATCATGGTGTGGGGTATTTAGTTAGGTTTATGTCATTTTGTTTGTAATGTTCTCCATAGTGCCTGACAAATTACCTGACTACCATTGACTGACTGCACATTCAATAATCAACAATCTTCTATCTTTGTCTCAACAAAAACAATACTATTTATATGATATTTTTAAAGTTGTTGTCGATCTGGGCAATATAATGATAATATGAGGACCACATCTGATCCTGTGATGTTTTGAAGAAATTGGGCCCGATCTTGTGTCTCAAAGCACAGACTATAGGGTAACATTTTGCACTGAGTAGGAGCACATTTTGTAATCTTGCCACTCCAGATTTAGTGCATTTATATGGGTAGTACTGGGGTGAGACACCTTTTCCCTCCAACCAGATCGACTCCGCGGCCGGGAAGGGGGAGGGAGAGGGTTGTGGGGGACTGGGGGGTGAACATGTGCACCCCCCAGTGCACATGTTCACCGTTTAAGCCAAGTGCGGGCCGGTTCGTGCATCAGCGGACACTGTAGCTCTTTCGCTCGAGAGACATGGACATTGTTTAGCTCACGATGGGGTTAATAAAGTTTATAGTTTGACCTGTGAGAGCCTAAGGCTTAAAGGAATAGGCCACCGTTTTTACATACTAAGATATGTTCTTAGCTCACTTTAGTCGAGTTAATATATCCCCGTCTGGTCTTTGTCCGCGCGCTCTGTCACGCAAACGGAGCACATACGCAGCCTCTCCCACATGTCACATAGCTCCGAAAAAGCTCACGATAGAAGCTACCAAGCTCTTCCACGTGTTCCCTATTTAAATAAAGTTACGTGAAGTGTTTTCATGCGAAGTATATTTACCCAGAAATGTAGCATGTCGATTTTATAGGCAAATAAAAAGGGGGACTATATTGTGAGGCGTAATGATACGAGGAGCACAGCGTCCGCGTAGTAACTCCTAAAGACTTCCCCCGCTCACTTCCGCCAATAGCCTTTAGGAGTTACTGCGCGGACGTTTTACTCCTCGTATCATTACGCCTCACAATATAGTCCCCCTTTTTATTTGCTTATAAAATCGACATGCTACATTTCTGGGTAAATATACTTTGCATGAAAACACCTCACGTAACTTTATTTAAATAGGGAACACGTGGAAGAGCTTGGTAGCTTCTATCGTGAGCTTTTTCGGAGCTATGTGACATGTGGGAGAGGCTGCGTATGTGCTCCGTTTGCCTGGCAGAGCGCACGGACAAAGACCAGACGGGGATATATTAACACGTCTAAAGTGAGGTTAGAACATATCTTAGTATGTAAAAACGGTGGCCTATTCCTTTAAGGAAGAACACAAGGCAGCGCGATGTAAACGAGGAATTGAATGTCAGCGGTGCTCCCCTCAGAGCAGTCACCTCCTCTTGTGACGCCCTCTCACAAGTGGCGGAGGTGAATAGCGCATATCCGCCACTCGGAAGATCTCATTTCTAGCCAAGCACAAGATCTGGCCCATGGTCATAATATGGCGGTTCAGTGTTTTTTCTCTTTAATGCTCCTCTCAAATCCAGACACTTTCCCCATTCACTCCTCCTATTGGTCAGTCTGTGTCATGGTGAATCCACCTGTGAGTGACAGGTGGGGTAGACTGACACAAGCACGGCTGAGAAACTTGGTAACACAGGCTTGTAAAAGTGCAATACAAATGTTAGCCATTATTTGTGTTATATGATTATTAAGTTCCAACAATCACATTTCATTTCGTGATCTAATTATAATATGGTATTTTTTTTGCCAAATTGCCCGCTGCTACTGTAGGCAGCAGTAACTGATCAGGACTTGATTGGGGACAGATGCTGGGATGGTGGGAGTAGTCCCTTTATGTTCTTTACCAAACTGGTTTGGTCATGGGATGTGCCATTCCATAACAAACTTTATTTATAAAATGTACAGCTTGGCCAATGTGCTGTCCACAAAACACCGAATATATGTACAAAATCAATAATACATAAGATCAAAGACAAGTGTATAAAGATGTTTAAGAAGTGACTTAAAAGTGTGGAGCTCTTTCCTCTTTCTGACTTAACAATCGTTTTGAGATCCAACCCAAATAATGAAAACATAGACAGCTTTTACATCATGGAAAATGTCTTTGTAATCGTGAATAAATCAACATATTTTCTTTGAAGAAGTCTCCTTCAAATCTGGGGACTGTATCTAGAATTACCCTTTCCACATTTCCTATGAATATATCCATATTCAGATTTGTTGCATTATGTCAAAGCAACTTGATTGAAACTATGAATGTTTTCCTTCACCATTGAAATAGAAGATGTCTATATTCATTCATATAAGCACAGACCCATGATGCAGAGGATAAATGCAGTATAGCTACGCCACCGTGACCCAGTTTCTTTTCTTTTTTTCCGTTTCTGTTGCAGGTGGCTCTCTGTCTTCCTCCCAAGACTTCCACCAGTTTTCCTCCTCTTCCTCGCGACACGAGCGCGACCACAGCCGGGGCGCGGACGACCACCACCAGAGCAGTGAGGACCGAAAAGAGCGCCACAGGAGACCGGCCGTGCGCGAGGAAGAGGAGAATGAGGAGGAGGAGGAGGAGGAGAAAGAGGACAAAGACGATGAAGATGACGAAGAAGAGGCCTCGAAATATCACAAACCCCCAGCTTTGACCCCTGCCGACGGGCCTATCGCGGCCACGCAGAGCCACGACCGGTCAGAACGCAACTCGAGCCCGTTCGAGAACAAAGTCACCATCTCCACCATCGGCTCCATCATGCGCATCACGTCGTCATCGGCGACCAAAATACGCAAAATCTCCTCCTCCTCCGTGGACTACAAGCCCTCCAAATCCCTCAAAGTGTCCCAGCTGAGCACGCCTCCCATATTAGAAGAGGCTGACGCAGAGCAGGAAGAAGAAGAGGGCAAAGCCACGCCCCCTCCGTCGCTGCCACGGGAACGGAGGCACAGAGGCAGCAAGAAGAGCCGCCACGGACCGGGACGGCCGAAGGGCAGCAAAAACAGGGAGAGGAGGGGAGAAGAGGAGCACCACCATCACCACACGGCGCCCCCTGCTGCCCCGGCTTTGAACTCGTCCCATTACCAGACGACGACCACCACCACCTCCTCTGCTGTTACATCCTCCTCCACCTTCTCATCATCAACTTCGGCCGGCAGCTTTTCCACAAGTCGAGGAAATTCACTTCTAGGCACTGGTGAGTCTGAAATACTGTGAAGTTTGGGGTCACTTAAAATATCCTTATTTTTTAAAGAAAAACACTGATTATTTCAATGAGGATAACATCAAATTAATCAGAAATACAATCTAGACATTGTTTATGTTGTTAATTCCTATTCTAGCTGGACACGGATGATTTTTAATAGAATACATAGGTGAGCAGAGGCGCATTTGTAGCAACCATCACTCCAGCGTTTTAATTGTACATTGTGTTAACTAATCATGTTGAAGGATAATTGATGATTATCCTTCATAATCAGCAGTGCAATTATGCTAGCACTGCTGAAAACTAGAGAAGCTATAGAACTGGCCTGGGTGATCCCAAACTTTGGCGCGGTAATGTCCTGTATATAAATTATGTATAATTTTAAGTGCCGTTCATCATAGTTAATGCATTCGCCAGGGGAAAGGAAGCAACACTGACACCAAGATGTAAAATGGGAATAAAAGTTGCAAGTTTAATTTCACAAAAGGAGTCCCAGAAGGATATACTACATGTTAAAGCAGTACTATGTAGCTTGTTTACCCTAATAAATCCTTTTCGCAGTCCCTCTGGGGGTAAAACAAGTGTTAATGGGATGATTGGGGGGTCTTTCATCTTCCCCTGGTGTCTCTGGCCAGAAAACCACACTTACAACTTTCCTGCACCGGGTCGGAGGCCTGAATACACACTAATGGAATCATGAAGCTAACTGCGGTCTTAAACAGTATTTACAGCCAAGTTTGAGAGAAAAAAATGATCTCCATTGTGTAATTGGATGTACAATATTTACTCTCACGGACAATTAATGAGTAAAAAAACGCAACATGCTACGACACCTGCAGTGGCGCTTATGGCCTCTAGGGGCATGAGTTTCTTAATACTGCTTTAACAACTAACGAAAAATGAACAAAGGAAAAGCATTTACAGCAAAAAGATATATCAGGATAATAACCTAATAATTAACTCTAATTAACTGAAAATAACTAACAGAACAAAAGTACCAAAGTTAACGATAAAGGAACTAACAACCAAACAAACAAGTGTCTTAACAAAACGAAAGTCACTAACATTGGCTCGCCTCGTGACAACACAACTAAAGACTGGACCCCAAGCCACTGATGAACAGGCAGTTTCATTGGGCGGGTGCACAGGTGTCGAAGTCCCAGATTGGAGGAGCAGAAGCCGGCCTGGCCAATCCGAGGAGAGACCAGTTCCAACCAATCCTGGTGAGGCAAAGAGGAAGTCCATCAATCAGGCTCCAGGGATCACCAACCAACAAATTGTACAATACAAAGCACAAAAAAGCATTGCACAGAAGAGAAGGCAGAATCCTGAACAATAACAAGGCCGTAACAGTTTCACATCCGGGAACAGTTGTTATTGTGCTCATAGTTTGCTGGAGAACACAAATCTACAGGTCGAACTACATGGTTCAAATGTGCACTGTGGTCTGAATGTGGATTTTAAACCGTCGCAATTGCTGTAAGATATTTCCCCAAAATACATTCCCTCCTACACTGTGACACAGATGTAGTTTTTATCTTTGTATGAAATATTCTAGCACTTCGATAGTCTATTCCTTATCATTTAAATCTGGCAAACAGGCATGCAGTAAATGTGGAATCCAGAAGGGTTTAAATACTTCTCACTGCTGCAAGTGAGTGGGTTTGTGTGGTAATCCTTCAGCTTCCTGTACTACAAAGGCCGTGTTGTTTATGGTTTGCACTCTGCTTGACTTTTCAATGTTTTTTTCATTATTTTTTTTTCATAACCAAAGCCTTTCAACATTGTCTCGACTTTTTTTTTTTTTTATCTAAAATGCACATTATTTTTTATTTTTCATGTGTCAGTGATATTTTCCCAGATACTGGTTTTGAGTTTTTCTGAGCACATCCTCTTCTACACAGGCTTCAAACTGCAAACCCTGTCCAGTTCAAATGCAATATGTAAAGTAGTATGTGAAGTTGGTCGATCTAAAAGTATAACAGTAAAGCAAGTAACCCAAAAAATATACAGTATGCACACTCTGCTTTTCACCACTATTCTCTGTCTTTTCGCCCTGGTGGTGGCCCTTCATGGCACCACTTACTCTGTATCTATAGTAGGCAATGTGTGGGTGTATTGACAGTATACACTTGGCTGAGGTTCAAACCCCTTAGATTATGGGGCAGATATTGTGCCACACCAGTTTACAATAGAGATGAACAATATGACAATCTTATATCCAATAGTCATATATAATTGTAATTGTAATGAAGTACTCGGATCAAACATGGACAGTTACAGCCTACATTTCCCTATCCACTTTACTGTTGGCTAGGGCTGTCACAGTAATTACTATATCAAGTTATTCTTTCTATTAAATTGGATTACATTATATTTCGTGTTTATTACAGCGTGTGTAGCATTTTAGGATATGATTATGCAGTTTTAGAACAAAGGTTTTCTGACATTTTTATGCTTTAAAGTTTTAGAGTCTGGTATCTTTAGAGTCAATAATACTGTAAATCACAATATTTTCCTGTCTATTTCGAACTTCAAATTAGCTATCGTGACAGGCAACTACTGTCTAACCTCTAGAGGAAGCAGAGAGCTTTAAAGCGCATATGACAGGTTTTAATGCTTTTGAAAATATGACTTTATTTAGATGGATCACATCAGCTGCATAATCATCATTTTATTTCTATGAAGCAGCAATAAAGAAATGTGGGGCAGAAAAGGTTATTTTTATTTGAATTTTTAAGCTACTGACAGGTAGTGGCATAGAGGAAGGTAAATTTCCGTTGCAGTTTGACTCATTTCCCATTGACTTAACATGGTTGGCACGGCAACAGTTTAACATTGTTTGTTTTTTTCATGCTGTTTTTAACTAATGTTAGTCAATGGAAATGTATGCTAACGGCTGCAGTCCATGGTAACTGTGGAGTTTTCTGAACTCTATAACGAAGTGAAACTATAAACATCACAAAAATGGCCAAACTAAAGAAGACTGGGTACTAGGGCTGCAACTAATGATTATTTTGGTAATTGATTAAGCTACTGATTATTTTTATGGTTAATGATTAATCGCTTGGCTGTGAAAGGTGCATGAAAATTGTTTTGTTTTTTTCCCCTTTTTTTTTCACATAAAGCTAAAGTGGCGCCGCTTGAGGACATGTTTATGGCGTAAACTTAAAGGAATAGGCCACCGTTTTTACATACTGAGATATGTTCTTACCTGAGCTTTGACGAGTTCTTTAGGACCTGTCTGGTCTTCCCCCGTGCCTTCAATCACGTAAACACAGAGCAGACGGCGTTAGCATTTAGCCTCTCCCCCTCTCCTCTATAGCTCCGCGCAGTTATCTTCACTTTACTGCGCAGTAATCTTCACTTTACTGTGCGGATGCCAAATTACTCCTGGTATTATTACGCCTTACATATAGTCCCCCCTTTTATCCGCTTAGAAAATCCACATTGTTTAATTTTGTGTAATTATACTTTGTAGTGGAGCACTTCACGTAACCATATTTAAATAGGGAAAACGTGGAAGAGCTTGGTAGCTTCTATCTTGACCTGTTTTGGAGCTATAGTGGAGAGGGGGAGAGGCTAAATGCTAACGCCGGGTTAGGGTTAGCATTTAACCCTAACCCTAACCCTAAAGAACTCGTCAAAGCTAAGGTAAGAACATATCTCAGTATGTAAAAACGGTGGCCTATTCCTTTAAAGTGAATGTTTGTTGGAGGCTCTAGGTGCTAATTCTGCTTCTGATTGGATGAGACACAGACTGATATTTATGAAATTTACAATGTACAAAACACTACATGCTCCAACTTTTTTACTCCAAGTCATCAAAAATACAAAATTCATATGCACTTTACAGGTGGTGTAGACTATAACTACATTCAGACTGCTGACTTAAAGTGACACAAATGTGACTTTCCTGCCCCTATGTAACCTGTATCTGATCTTTTCATGACAGTCTAAACAACACAGTGACAGTCTAAACAAAACAGATCAGAATTTTTTCCAATTGTATGTGCTCCTGAATCCGCTACACATCTGATCTTTTGCAATGCAACTTCTGTCTGAAAAGCATTCGTCCGACACATGACGTCATCAACAAGTGTCCATGAATCGGTATAAAATCAAAGCTGCAAAGTTGCCATGTCGCCTTTAAGGACGTCTTTGAATGACGAAAGTGAAGCCTTGTTGCTGGTTAAAGTCGCATGCTGTAACTTCTCGTGCTTCTTCACAGGTATCTACTCCAGCCTGAAGGAGCCTCTCTCCTTGGGCGGCGTGGTCTCCACTGCCCCCCTGGCTCTGGGTGGGGGGGTCTGCAGCTCCTCTTTGTCTCTGGCAGCGGCGGGCGTCTGCAGCACCCCCCTCTCCACAGGACTGCTCTCGTCCCACGCCCCGTCACTCTCCCTCCCAGCTGTCAACGCTGTCTCCGGCTCTCAGGTATTTTCAGTCACACTTCAGATAGCGCCGTCTCCCGTAGCTTTGTTCCGACTATCCGTGTGTGTCTATAAATAGGTCCAGATAGAGAGACATTTATAGCATTTGAGTCGAACCGAGACCCAGCCGTCCCTAATGAGCCCGGTTATTATTCATGTGTTACAAATGTGCAAAAACGCTCCATTCTTTTACTCGTTTGTTATACAGATTTCAATACGTGGCACAGATTTCAACGATACCAACAGCCCTTTAACCTTTTAACCCCCACCTGCACCGAGCACATGTTCTCCAGTTCAGTTTTACCCAAATCAGAAAGCTTCTCGACTGGAGCTTACAGCCTATAGGCCTCATTTGAAAGCTAAGACCTACAGAACTGATCAAAGATTTTACCTTCCATTGTCGTTACTTTTTTGTGTGCTTTATTGGTCTCGTTTTTGTCGCTTTTTCATCACTTATTTGTTGCTTTTTTGACACCTGTTTTGATACGTTTTTGTTCCTTTTTTCCTGCATTTTCATCCTCGCTTACGTCTCGTTTTTGTCGCCTTTTTGTAGCTGTTTTGCTGCTTTATTATCACTTTTTTGTTGCATTTTTGTTGCCTTTATGTTGCTTTTTTTATGCTTTTTTGTCTGTTTTTATCCTCTCTGATGTTTCATTTTTGTCACTTTTTTATAACAGTTTTGTGTTGCTTTATCATCTTTTCAACCTCCTGTTTTGTTGCTTTTTTTATGCTTTTTTGCGGCGTTTTCATCCAAACTTACGTCTCGTTTTTGTTGCTTTTTTATAACTTTTTTTTTTGCTTTATTATCACTTTTTTGTTGTGTTTTGTCGCTTTTTTATGCCTGTTTTGTTGCTTTTTTGCTGCGTTTTTTTTGTGCTGCATTTTCATCCTCACTTATGGCTCGTTTTTGTTGCTTTTTTGTAACTGTTTTACGCCTGTTTCGTTGCATTTTTATGCTTTTTTTGTGTGATTTCATCCTCACATGTCGATTTTTTGTTACTGTTTTGTCGCTTTATCCCTTTTTTTGTTGCTTCTTTACGCCTGTTTTGTTGCCTTTATGTTGCTTTTTTGCTTTTTTCGTGTGTTTTCATCCTCACTGATGTCTCGCTTTTTTTCGCTTTTTTGTAACTGTTTTGTGTTGCTTTATCATCATTTTTTCTGTCTCCTGTTTTGTCGCTATTTTGACACTTTTTTCAAGAAGCGTTTAAATTTGGGTCAAGTCGAACAAGACAAAAATGTGCTTGGTTAAAGTGGGGGTTAAAGGGGCTAGATGCAAGTTGGCCATTTTATACTCACTACTGCCACCTCATGTCATACGTGTAACTGCAGCTTCTATATTAAGCTCGTGCATGACGGCAATTCAGACCCGAATAACAGGTCTGAGCTCATTCTACACACTAGGACATGGCTGGAACATGTAGGGGGATGAAAATACTTAATTTTAACATTTTTAAACTCCGTACAGTCCCTTTAAGAGTCAGATCCAAGGGCAAAAGTTGTCAGCTGGACTGGGGTGACAGTCCTAGACAAGGACAAGAGGTCGTTTAACCAGATTAGTGTGAAGAACCGGTCAGGGCACGTCGAGCTCCTCCCCTTCAGGGGATCCAGCATGAGAGCATTAACCACAGTGTCATTGTGTGTTATCGGAGGAAAAATGAAATATCTCGACTGGAGCTCAAAGCCTATAGGCCAGGGTAACGCCTCATTTGAAAGCTAAGACCTACAAAACTGATGTAGATTTTTCTTCGTCTGGTTTTTGGTTCTTTTTTGTCATGTTTTTACCCTGTTTTTGACACTTTTTTGTCACCTGTAGTGTTAAGTTTTTGTCACTTTTTTGTTCCGTTTTCGTTGTGTTTTTGTTGCTTTTTCCTCCATTTTTCGTGCCTGTTTTGTTATGTTTTTCATCACTTGTTTGCTGCCTGTTTTGTTGTTTTTTGTCACTTTTTTGTCACATTTTTGTCGCTTTTTTTTGCCACATGTTTGTCGTTGGGCGTCAAAACCAGGTAAAAAAAAAAAAGTACCAATAACGCTTCAAATATTAGCTTTCAATGGAGAAGCTTTTATACTTGGGTAATGTCGAACTGTAGAAAATGTGCTCAGTTAAAGTGGGGGTTAAGAGGTTGAATTCTAGGGCAGTCCAGATGGCTGCGTCAATGACATAGGAATCATACACTGCCTGACCACAATCATTTTTAAACCCCTTTAATTCAATGAAAAGTACAGTGTTGTTTCATCCCCACTGGAAACACAGACAGTTGCTTCTAAATTTTCTCGCCGTTTATGGTAGTTGCGTTTCTTTTCCTTTTCATCATAGGTGCATCCGGTCTCCAGCACCTCCTACAGTCTGGCATCGTCTCAGCCGTTCTCCAGCTGTCTGTCCTCAGCCTCCACGCTGCCGCCGCTGCTGAGCCAAACCCACACCTCTCTGCCAGGTACGGGACGGTTTCAATTTGTTTAGGAAATGAGGCTGATGGGGCGAGGCTTGTCCCAACAGAACGGCCTTTTATGTCGGTGAAAATCAGATTAGGAAAACTTTGGATGCATTTGGCACACTGTCCTATATACGAGTGTTCCTTTCAGAGCCTGAACTCGATGACTGCCGCTTCCCGTGTCAAGGCAATTCGCCGAGAGAAAGTCTTTCCTCGCAGTAAGTAGGATTCACTTTGCTGTTTTTTATGTTTTCATTTTCTATGCTGCCTTTGTTTTCATACAAACCAGTCTAAATGGGGCTAAGAGGAAGATTTGTCTAGTTTTCCCTGGTTAAACAATTTGTGTGATGTTTATTCTTTTGATTATTTTTTGACAATCGGCACAGGAAGGTACACACTCACTTACTGGTGTAAACTATAGTTCATGTTTGCCTCTAATTAATGCTCACCTCTGGCATCATCCCATCAAACTGAGTAATAACATAATAAGAAAAATATAAATTCTTAAGGCCTTTTGAATTTACCTTTGGATTCATGTAAAATGACTGAGCAATGCAACCTATATCTACCAATTACCTTTAAAGCAATACTAGCTAACTTGTTTACCTCAATAAACCCTTTCCGTAGTCCCTCTGGGAGTAATACAAGTGTTAATGGGATGATTGGAGGGTCTTTCATCTCCCCCTGGTGGCCAGAAAACCACAGTTGCAACTTGACTGGGACCGGACCGGAGTCACCAATACACACTAATAGAATCACGAAGAAGAAGGCTAACGGGCAAAGCTAACTAGGGCTGCAACTAATGATTATTTTGTCATCGATTAATCTATCGAATATTTTTACGATTAATCAATTAATCGCTTGGCTGTGAATGGTGTAGGAAAATTGGATAAAAAATAAATAAATCACATAAAGCTAAAGTGGCGCCGCTTGAGGACATGTTGATGGAGGAAACTTAAAGTAAATGTTTGTTGGAGCCTCTTGGCGCTAATTCTGCTTCTGATTGGATGAGACACAGACGGATATTTACAAAATTTACATTGTACAAAACATTACATACCCTTACTATGAAAAACAACACTTTTCTGTCATTTTTTCTCTATTTGAGTCTGTGTGAACCAGAAAACGATTCATCGATTACTAAAATAGTTAGTCGTTGATTAATCGATTAGTCGTTTCAGCCCTAAAGCTAACTGTGGGCTAGCACCACTTAAACAGTATTTAATTTAACAATAACGTGCCGAAAAAAAAAAAAAAAAAAAAAATACAACAAAAAAGTGACAAAAAAGCACAGAAAACAAGACAAGAAACAGCGAAAACGCGACACAAAAGACAACAAAGAGGCAACAAAAACTATTAACTATTACTATTTAAATATGGTTGCGCGAAGTGTTACACTACAAAAGTATAGCTACACAAAATTAAACATTGTGGATTTTCTAAGCGGATAAAAAGAGGAACTATATTGTAAGGCGTAATAATACTAGGAGTACTTCGGCGTCCGCACAGTAAAGTGAAGATAGTACTGCACGGATTTCGAACTACTCCTGGTATTATTACTGTGCTGTGTCTACGTGATAGACGACACGCGTGAAGACAAGACAGGTACAAAATAACTTGTCAAAGCTAAGGTAAGAACATATATCAGTATGTAAAAACGGTGGCCTATTCCTTTCAGACTTCCCCAGCAACTACAGTGCTACAGTAAATAGAGCTCCACCCCGAACTGAGTTAAATCGCATTGGGGCTGAATTCTCCCACACAAATATGCTTAACATTAATGGGTTTGTCTTGTTTTTACTTTTAAATTGTGTTGACTATATCTTCCAGTTCAAGTTATCTTCTTCTATTGTCTTTGTTGCCATGTGTCTGCATGTATTGAAAAACAAAATGTGCTGCTGGTTCTTACTCCCCCACTCTCCCACTCTCCCTCCTCCCTGCCCAGGTCTCCCATGAGCTGTCTTCCTCTGCTGTTCGAACACAGAGATGGTTTGGGGGCAGGATCCAGGGCGCGTCCCGAGAACGTCCCACAGGCCAGCTCCCACATCGAGCTCCTACTCGAGAAACACGGCAACGGAGAGATGGGAGTGAACAGTGAGTAATCAGTCAGTTTCAGAGTGGGCATTAATGGATTACCTCAAGTATGTGGAGGGGTATAGAGGGATGGAGCATTACTCAGGATCGGGACAGCTTCACTCAGTCAGGCCTTTTTCTTTTTGGAGTGGTCTCGACTAAAAAGGTAGTTTATGGAATGCAATAGAATGTAAAATCATTATTTGAGTAAAATTACAAACTACTTCAATCGATGCTACAATTTTACTTTTAACCCCTTAAAGCAGAACTAAGTAGCTGCCCCTAGAGGCCATGAGCGCCACTGCAGGTGTCGTAACATGTTGCGTTTTTTTTACTCATTCATTGTCCGTGAGAGTAAATACTACGCTGACAGAAAAGACAAAGGGAGAGAAGGATATTGTACATCCAGTTTCACAATGGAGATCATTTTTTTCACTCAAACTTGGCTGTAAATACTGTTTAAGTGGCGCTAGCCCACAGTTAGCTTAGCCTGTTAGCCTGTCAGCTTCTTCTTCGTGATTCCATTAGTGTGTATTCGTGGCTCTGGCTAGAGACACCGGGGGAGATGAAAGACCCCCTCAGTCAAGGATTGATTATGGTGAATAAGTTACTTAGTACTGCTTTAACCCCTACCTTAACTGAGCACATTTTCTCAAGTTTTATTCAAATCTAAAAGCTTCTCGACTGGAGCTTACAGCCTACAGGCCAGTTCAAAGCTTCATTAGAAAGCTAAGAACTACAAAACTCATCTCAGCATCTTCCCTGTTTTTTGTTATCACAATTTAGTTACTTTGTCACAGTTTTGTCACGTTTTAATAGCTTTTTTTGTCATATATGTGTCACAGTTTTTGTCACATGTTCATTGCTTTTGTGTCACAGTTTTTGTCATATTTTTGTCACTTTTTTGTCACACGTTTGTTGCGCTTTCATTGCTTTTTTGTCACATTTTGGCTACTTTTTGCGTGTATTGTGTAAAACAAAAAAGCAAGAATCACCTGATGAAAACACAACCATCAAGGACAAAAATGTGACAATCAAAACGAGAAAGAAGCTTTGTTTGTTTTGGTGGTCTTAGCTTTCAAATGAGGCATGTGCGCTCCAATTGAGAAGCTTTTAGATTTGGGTAAAGCCGAACTGGAGAAAATGCACTGGGTTAAGGCGGGGGTTAAGAGGTTTCAACAGACTTTTTGATCATTTTCTTGCCTGACAAAACACTGATCTATCCCAAAAGATGTTTATAGAAATTATAAATTCTTCTGTTTCTCTGCCCTCATAATCCAACATTCAATCAGTGCTGTTTATGGAGCTCGAAGTGACTCAAAGATACAAACAGGCGAAAAGTCTTTTGGCCTCCCCCTCGTGTGCTGGTGTCGAGGTGGAGTGTTTGCAGATGAGAGAGAGGTACAGGGGGGGGTGCAGATCTAATACTGGCCACACTGGACCCACTGCTCTGCACAAATTCAATAAAATAAATGAGAAGTGGCTACGTTTAGGCGTTTAGGCGCATGCAAAGCTGAGACTTGTCATGAGCTTTTTATAATGAGCATCTATTGTTAAGTATGTATTGTTAGATTGTGGGGAGATTTTTTTAAGTACACTATGGGACACTACGAATCCATTGGGGGGGAAATGACAGGGACGTAAATTATGCTGTTGTTCTGAAATGCACACACAGCTCGGCTTTTGCTGCATTCTCTTATTTTTCTGGTCGAACTTGCAAGACACATTAGGTACAATGCAGGTACTTTTGCTATTGTGCTTTTCGTGGGTCATTTATCAAGACAGGTGCTAAGTAGCGACGCCAAGGAATAGAATAGAGCTATCTGTGGGCATGTTGTAGCTAGTTTACCAGTTGTAATGGCTGATAGGTAATTGAGAGGATGCTGCGTGGCTAAAGAATGACTCTCTTGTTTATCCACTTTTGCACGTGCCACTGGTAAATGAAACGACTTTAAATGCGAATGATAAACAAGATCGAATTTGAAATGTATTTGTCCAAAGAAATTCTAGTTAAGTAATGCCGAATAAATAGTGTGTTGACCGCATTCGTGGGAGCACCAGCATACAGTGTTATTTAGTCGTCAGACAGGTTTTGGTGACCACTGCGGCTCTGGTCTAGGTTAACCCCTGCTCGGGCCCCAGCAGTAACTAAAAACACCTGTGGGAGACAGACAGAGAGAGAGACAGACGGTCACTGGAGCTGCTTGTAACTCTGTGACACGCTTCGCCCACTTCCTGTTTCTACTCAACACAAGCTACTATGACGGATGGAAGGATCAAGCTGAGTGAAAATATTATGCCGTTCAATTAATCTTCTAACCTTTACATGCGGTTCTCTTTTTGGAGTTCATAAAATAGGCCCATCAGAGATAGAAAACAAACTTTATTGCATGTTCTTACCTTTTTTCTTAATACTTAATGTGATTATGGAAAAGCTATAGTGACACTTTCAGTATGTGACAGGAAATTCAAAGTAGTTCGAGTTATCCTGTCTTTGTTTAACCTGCTTTGGCGAATGGCTGGATCTGGCAGTCCATAAAAGGGAGTAGCCATAAGTGCCTTTGGGCAAACATTGGTGCAGCTGAAGTCTGAAGTCTGAACATGTTTCTTATTTTTAGCTCCGGTTTCTAGACTTGGTTCTGTCATGATTCCATTATGTCTTTAATTTTGCATTTCACGCCATGTTAAAAAAGAAACATGGCGTGAAATGCAGCTGATGTCTGTGTTGGTCGGGCTCTTTGTAGGAGGCGGCGATGGTCGGGTTGCAAACCTTTCTGGTTCTGAAGTGTGTCTAGGGCAGACAATAAGAAGAAGCTGTTCAATGACATAATTTTGTGATTCTGTTCAGCGAAAGCTTAGTTGTTTTCAGGTTGTGGTATAGAGCGGTATATGCACATTATTTTCATCCTAAACAGAACACTCAACATCCTGACAGAGTGGTAAAGCTCAAAGTTGACACTTATCTGGCGTCTGTTGCTGTGCTGTTGCAGGAATCTCATCTGCTTAAACTCTATATCTGTGATTCTTTTTTTCATGACGCAGTATTTATGATTCATGAATAATTCATTGTTTGTTACGATAACGATACAGCATGATAGAGAGGTCTAAAATTGATATAAAGCATTCAGATTTCACATCTTATGAAAAAACACAAGGTTCTGCACCGTAGACTGTGAAAAACATGGACGTACTGTGGCTATAGCTGCGGAAAGCCTTGTATTAGGAATTGAAACAGGCTCCGAAAGCTATAATGGACTTTCCATTTAAAGTTCTTTGACTCTTTAAATCATTATTGTGCACAGGTTTGTCATTCTTATCTCCACATGTTTGTCTTAATATGCACCTCATCACCCTATTTTGTGTTTTCACTACTTTTAGTTTCATTGTTCACCCGATATTGTGCGTATGCCCGTGACGTCACTTTTCCGATGTCGGACATGTTGGCGATACTCACCCATATACTTATCTATCACAACCAACAGTACCGTGAAGTTTGAAAGAGCAAAACGGTTTATTAGTGTCGCGTTCTCGGCTGTCACAATAAATGAGAAACTACTTTGCCGTATTACGTTAACCCAGAGAAGAGCATAATGAGGGAGAGCAGACAGAACAATCATCTAAATAAAGGAGAAGTTTATGGGTTGCGAGTCTCAATTAGAATTTGGAAGGAAAACATCCAAACATCCAAATTTGCACAGCTTATTTTGTAGCTAATATGTGGATTTTACATTTACAGTAATTAACAGGGTTAAGCCTATGTGTAAAAATTTTACATCACATTTTCAATTAGCAAGGTTAATTCTAACATGACCACATACCTAATATTGATGAGAAAATGGATTCACTTACAGGAGGCAAGTTTGCAGATCGCCACTGAACAAGCTGGCCTCCGTTTGGAACTTCAGTTTGTTAATAAAACGTTGGGGTTTTCTTTTTTTTATTTGAGCAGTTGAAATTCTGCTCAGAAGGAGTGGGCCGAAGCAAAAGCTTTTAAACGCCCACCCTGAATCATTACAATAAAAATGTATATTACAACAATGGTACATATTGAAAAGAAGAACATATTGCAAGTACACAGTACGAGAGCCTTGGAATACAGCATGCACACATATACACAATGTACCCGTGTGGACTTTACACATTATCAATGATACATTTAACAACATCATATTTTGATTTGCCTTGTTAGCGAAAGAAAACGTTACAGTATAAAGCGGCTGTTTTAACACGGACCACACTTACAAAGCACTGTGTGAAATGTTACATGCATGTTAAATGCATTTAATTAACAGAAATGAACAGAAACAGAAGCAAAGAACTACAACCACAGTCTTGTTACATGTACGATGTCTGGTACAAAGCAAGTGACAAACGGCGATCATCATCCGTGTGTTTCAGGATCGATTTTAAAGTTCTTTTAATGGTTTTTAAATGTCTTAATGGTCTTGGTCCTTCTTATCTCTCAGAACTGCTTTTACCTTATGAACCTTCACGGCCCCTTCGCTCCTCTGGCAGAGGTCTCCTTGTTATTCCTAAAGTCAACAAAAAGACTTATGGCGAGGCGTCTTTCCAGTATTACGGCCCTCGCCTCTGGAATGACCTGCCGGAGGAGCTCAGGGCTGCAGAGAACGTTCATGTTTTTAAGAGCAGGCTCAAGACCCACCTTTTTAGCTTAGCTTTTAGCTGATTTCTACTTACTTATTTATTCAGTTATTTTTATTATCATTTATGTTTATAATTATCTTATTATACTAGTTTTTAGTTAGTTTTATATATATGTTTATTTTATTTAATTTATTATTATTATTATTTTTATTTATTTTATGTATATATTTGTATATTGCATTTTTGCATTTTTAGAATTTCCAGTGTTTCCTCTGAGGGAGCCCTCTGCCCCGGGAGCGGTGGTCGGCTGTGGCTGTGTGGGCACTGTCCTCTGGGTGCCCGGATGGAGGTGTGGTGCTTCTGCTGCACCTCCGCTGGGTGTCCGGTGGTGGTGCCCTGTGGCTGTAGCTGATGTACCGCTCCTGGTGCAGACGGCTCCTCTGATGGCATTTCCTTACCTGGTTCATCTGTACCCAGACTCAGCATTACGTCCATTATTTCATCGTGTATGTGTGTGTGTGTGGCTGCGTGTGTGTGTGTGTGGCTGTGTGTGTGCGTGTGGCTGTGTGTGTGTGCCTGCGTGTGTGTATGTGGCTATGGGGAGGGGGTGGGGTGAGCAGTGTTGTTGTCTGTTTGGAAGAGTGGGTGGTTGGGTGGGCGGGAACTGCTTTTAATCTGTAAAGCACTTTGTGTTACAACTTTGTATGAAAAGCGCTTTATAAATAAAGTTTTGATTGATTGATTGATTACTTACCTGCAGATGGTTATCAATCAATGCCAAACAAAGTTAACATTCCCAAAAGTACAAGTTCTTTGCATTCAGTCTTCCGTTGTACAACTGGTCAACTGTGTGAGAAGTTTTGGGGTCTGATCTCGAGGGTTTATCGCGAAACCTTGTGTTTTTGTCCAAAATTGATCATCCGTCTCGTTAATTGGCGTGAGCTGTGTCTCCAGCATGGCGGCACATCCGGGTCTGAACCAGATTTGTGACATTCGTGAAAATACCCTACAGGAGCTGGCTCCAAAAACCCAGACAAATTGCTAATATGAACGAGCTTTAGTTAACCCGCGCTGAGCAGTCTATGTTCTGCACATACTTAAACAAACCACCCTGGTCTGCAGACATAAACACCTCACAAAAGGTAGAAAATGTGCAAGTATAGTAGATCACGATATAAACCATTACATTTCTGGCAATAATGATAGATTTTCACTACACATTACATTGATCTATCGCTACACCCCTATTTTCAAGGTAAACCAGACAATCCCACTGTGTTTGTAAACCAGGGCCACATGCTTTAACTGTTGCGCCTCTGTTTTGTTTGGTGCAGTTGTGGAGATGCTGCAGTCGCTCCACTCGCTGCAGCAGGAGAACCAGCATCTCCAGGACCAGATCCTCAGCCTGTCGGCCAAAAGAGAGCGCCTGCAGCTGCTGAACACAGAGCTGGCCGTGCCCTTCCCTCCACAGGCCCACAGCACTGCCCCGGGCTCTCTGCACTGCTCTGCCCCCATCGGCTTCCTGTGCGCCTCACAAGGTCAGACCACGCGCCGCGGAAAACCGCTCGTGTCACGTCCTCAGACAGATATAGTAGAGTTCATGTGAGGTCGCCCTCTCACACTCACTGTCAATTATTAATGTGTGCTGCCATCACATAGACATATTGCATTCGTTGCTAATAAATTTGACTTTTTTCTTCAGCTAAATTGACCAATATACAGTATATTATTTAAAATATATGTTTTCAACTCCAAGCATTGGATCAAAGATGATTACAGAATTTAACAAATGTTTCTAGTCATAGTTTTTGTACTTGAAATCATTTTTGTGCTGTGTGAGTGAGAGCAGCTGTCTACAGTCAAGTTTATGTGGTATTCATGTTGTCATCTGATTTAGACCTCTGTATTGTATCTTTTTTACATTTTAAGTTTAACATTAAATGTTTGCTCGAGTAACTAAGATGTTTTTGCTCAAATGCAAGACATTTTAAGAGCACTTAGCTTGAAAACACCACCTTGCTCTCAACCAATATCACAAATTGACCTACTTTGCTTTGCACTCTTTATTATTCCCTTGGCCTGAAACCGACAGCATGCCTGTGTATCAAATACAATGTGTGCTGAATTGTACCTTTTACTGTGTGCGTGCTTCTCTGTTCTCATCAGACGCTCTCAGCTCCAATAAGAGCCCTCTGTCAAAAAGCTGCTTCCTGAATGACACCTCGTTTGTTACCTCTTCCGAGGTGAGAAAACTATAGAAACTGTTGATATTTTTGAACATGTGTCTATAGTAGGACTTCAATGTACTGTAGTACTTCAGTCTTTTTCCCAGCTGCAAAAAAAAAAAGTACTGGATTAGACCTGGTTTATTTCTACAAACGGTTTCAGCCACAGTTTTAGGATTTGGAACTTTTTATGTATCTCCAGGAAGGGAAATTTATTTGTATTTCTTATTGCAGAGACCCAGGTCACAAAGTATTTTACAATGAATCATTTTCATTAGTTTAATCCATACTCGGTGTGTAGCCACTGCTGCCCTGGGGTCGACGGAAGGAAGCACAGTGTTACTGTGTCCTTGGGCAAGACTCTAAGGGAAAATGCTGGACAACAGATGGAAGTAACAAAGATACAAATCTTATAGAGACGAGAACCAAATAAAGCAACACTTTACAATACCGCCCGGTAACTACAATGGTAACTGCAAATAGTATTTCATAGTTACCATTTTAGGTACCATGATTGTTACCATTGATGTACCACTATAGATGTGTAGGATGTACTACAGTAATTGTAAAGTGTTACTGGTTAAGTTAGCGAGTTAATTGACTATGTGCATAGCTTCAAATCATAACAACGCCACCCAAGAAGTGACTTCCTGTTTCGATCCAGCACGCCAAAATAAAAGCACCATCTTATTCAGCAGTTCAGCAGTTCATTAGTTCAACTTTCTTTTTGCCTAACTATTAACAGACAAAACTCTTAAAATGTGTGTGTTTATTTATATTCTTGTAATGCTGCAAGTACCCGCTGAACTAATCAATGAGACCAGCTGTGTGCTTTTATTTTGGCGTGCTGGATCAAAACAGGAAGTCACTTCTTGGGCGGCGTTGTTATGATTTGAAGTTATGAACAGAGTCAATTGAGTTATCTAATATTGTACTAGGTATATAATAATAATACATGTATGTGTAATTTAAATGTATGCTCTTCTCTATCCTCTGCAGGAGCTCCACTCTGGCAGTCCGTCCCGCAGTAGCTCCTCCCTCTCCTTCCATAGCACGCCCCCGCCCCAGCCGAGCCCCGCCTCCTTCGGCCAGCCGCTCCTCAACGGTCTCAGCCGTGGTCTCAGTGACGGTTTGGGGACCCTGAACCAGTCCGGGGGCTGTAGTCTTCCTGCAGTGGGCGGCCTCATGGCTTCTCTAACGGGAAGTCCGCAGCTCAACATGAACGGGGTCCTGGGCAGTTTAAACGGCGTCATTCAGTCTCCGGTCCACAGCGTCCCCCAGCCCACTCTCCCAGCACTGCGCCCTCAGCCTCCGCCGCTCAACCCTCAAGCACTGGCGCAGAGCTTTCAGATGCCCAAGAGCGCCAGCCCGTATGTAGCACATGCACTTTAATATGGGAATCTTTTGTTTTTTGTTGGACTATTGTTGTTGATATGAGAGAAATCAGTGGAGCTCAACAAACAATCAAACATCAGTGCATTTCCTATTTAAAATGAACCTAGAGTTTTGAGAAGAAAAGCATTTTAATACAGAGTGGTAACTATGAGATCAAGAAAAGAAACTAAATAGATGTAGTATACAGACGAAGAGTCTTTTGTGAAACTGTGTAACCTAATTCTCTGCAGAATGATTAATCTCAGCCTTTGTGTCTGCTGCAGGTCGTGTCTTCTGTCTGAGCAGCAGAAGCAGCTCCTCCTGGAGCAGCAGCAACAGCAGCAGCTTCAGCAGTTCCTGACGTCTCAAAACTTCACACCAGTAATGACACTTAACCACCTCCTATACGTCCTGAAACTAGACTGATAGGTTTAGGGGTAACCTGTGATTTACGCCTTTCAAACAGTGGAGGATTTTCACAGTGAGGCTCAGTTACGTTTCATCAGAGCAAGACTCTCAAATATCTTAATTTACTGTTTACATAGATTCCATGCATACAAGGTTATGGCAATTACAACAATCTACAACCACTTTTATTTTACAAATTAGTAGACTTTAAAATCTTTTCTGTATCACCACTTAACGGTCACTGACTCACATTAGTCATTATCTAGACAGTATCTAGACAGTAGAAACATAATGTTGACCGACATCAGACCGATAATAAGGTTTACATTATCGGCTATCGGACAATTTCATGCAGTTAAAAGGCAGATAACTCCGGAACCGAAAGTGACAGAGACTTTAAGTTCCCAGGCCTCAAAGGAACTGAGACACATTGCGGTGAAAATCAGTGTTCAATCACAAATCACGTGTGTACACCTCATAATAAAATGTCTTTCAAATGAGTTTCCTCTGAAATGTGCCCCTAATAAAGTGCCCACTGCTGTCACGGGCAACACCGACACTGTTATTAAGAAATGCATAAAAGGATGAAAGTTCTTCTTAGATGTAAATCACTGTCATTCCTGTTTTCCTTTCACTTTTTTTTTTTAACTAAAAAGAACTTGTGAAAAGATTTACATGATTAATATTAATGAATACGTTTGTTTTTCTCAAAATCTCACCCCCACATCACTGTCTTTCTTTGTCCCAGGAGCAGCAGGTGCTGGTGTGCCAGATGTTGCAGCAGCAGAGACAAAGGGAGCTACAGCGCCTGGCCGGAGCGCTCTCCTCCAACCCGAACTCCCCCCTCATCTCTCAGTCTCCAAACCTGCTGTCCTCCGCCTCCCCTCTGCAGACGGGACATGGGGGCAGCCTCTTCGGGCTGCAGGACAGTGTGTTTCACAAGACTGGGGTGGGTCACACTTACAGACTGATAACACGACTTAAAAGGGATGTGGAGATGTACAGCAGTGCTGATTTATACTCACTACTGCCACCTCAGGTCATACGTGTAACTGCAGCTTCTATATTAAGCTTGTGCATGACGGGACTTTGGACCCTAATTAACACCTTTATGAGTGACAGTGCAGGATTTTAGAGGCAGTTGTGGTGAACAGGTCTGGGCTCATTCTACACATTAGGACATTGTTGGAACATGTAGGGGGAGGAAAATACATCATTTTGACATTTTTAAACTCCGTATAGTCCCTTTAATTACTTTTTTTTATCATAGTCTTTGTAATAAGCCAAATCTGTTTTGACAAGTTTCTCAAAGCGCTACACTGTAGTCTTTATTCATTCACTCCACACTGTGGTGGTAAGTGAGGCTGCCAATCTGCGCCCACACTACATTCATTCAAGCGGTAGGTCAAGTGTCTTGCCCAAAGGACACAATGACCGCCAGACTCTTGGTTATTGGATCACCCGCTCTACCATCTGGACTATTGTCGCTGATATTTTTTTGATCAAATTTGAATTTGAATTAGATGCGTGTTATGCAAATACTCTTAACATTTAACACTGAAACAAGAAGCCGAGGTTTCACTCCCCGTCTAGGGATCTCAGGCTCTTACTCCGGCTGGTTTTGAATGTAATATCTGATTGAATGTAGTATCTTTCTGGTCTGCAGTAAGATTATATTTCTTTAGTCCATAGTTTTTGAAAACTAAAACCATCAATTTTGTCAAAGCATGTGGGTGTCCAGGGCATCCTCCACACGACTATCCTCTAGATGAGGAGTGACATGTTGGCTTCTTTAAATGCAAGTCTAATTGTTTTGTTTTAACGTCCGAAGATTGAATTAACCTCCTGGATGTTTAGGAACTTCCATTGTTATAAAAATAGCGTATTTCCCATAGCTTCAGGGACTTGTTCCTCATTCCTCTGAATAGGGGTCGAGTTTTATTTAGTCCCTTCTCTTCATTTTTATATATTTTTATCATTTGATGGAAATTTGCTGATGGTTTTCATCTTTAAAAACTGACATGAACTCCTTTTTGACTCTACTCGACTGCAGACTAACTTTATTTATTTTATATCTGTTATTCTTAAAGTTAATATTTCTTGTTTTCTGGTTGGAGAGAGGCGCTGTGATATTGGGGGGATTTCTTTCTTTCTTTCTTTCTTTCTTTCTTTTGTTCATATTTTTGTTTCCTATGTATTTACGGTATATATATATAAAACATTCGACAAACTCTGATCTTGTGTTTTCAGGGTCCAGGAGAAAAAGGTGGAGACAAAAACGGCTGACAACTCTTCACACGAGCAGCTTGATTAAAATGAGGTCCTCTTTTTTCGTCTCTTCAGCCTCTATGAATGTACAACAAATGGACTTTTCATCTAGTGACGTTTAGTTCTTATATCTGAGGGTCTTCTCATAGGTTTTTTTGTTTTGTTTTCTTGTTTAGGCAGCTTTCAGAGAGCATGAATAGTGGTCTCTTTTTTAAATTGCACTAAATTGTGAGCTCGGCCAATAGCGCCCCCTGGCTTTTGGTCGAAGTGTGAACTCTTTGGGTCTGACTCGAGCACCGGCCGATCACGGATTTGCTCTTGGCTGGAACCGGTCTCTGTATACAGTTTTCTGCCGCCTCTTGCAAACACTTACCGTCTTCCTCAATATTTTGCCTCCTTGTAGTGTCTATATTTGTTTAAGTTTCAGCCTCACAATGTTGGAAGATGTGAAGGTTCTTTTATTTTCATGTTTGTGGTTAGTGACATTTTTACCTGAAGATAGTTATTACCTCAGAACTCTCTACCTTTATGATACATTATATTCCATTGTAGACAGCTGTGGTTCATATTTGTGACTATTCATTACCAAAATAGCCTTCACTGGATAGAGATACCCACTTAAACTGTAATAGTTGTTTACGCATTTACTCTGAGTGTAAAAATAGCATTCAAACCATGTGTCGAAAACATGGCACATTTCGAAGTCAATCAACTGTTTAATTCCATAGATCACAAGAGTTTATAAGACTTTTTATCTTTCCAGTTGCTATCGAGATTATGCAGACAAAACCAAACGCTTGGGGACTAAGTTAAAAATTAATTATTTTCTTTAAGATAAATTTCGCACTTTGCATGTTAGATACTAACAAAGCAAATTAGCCATTGAAAATGCACCTTAAAAAGGTGCTTGGTGCTCACTGGGCCATTAGGGACTGAATGGTTTCTCATCATGAGTATTTTGCACTCTGTCCCGAAAAATCTCATGTCATTTCATACTTCATACTTTTAATGTCCTCCAAATAGCTGTTCTTTTAGCAATACTGGATAGACAATGCCTTAATAATGTAAAATACAGAGAAGAGGGTGAGGCCAGAGGCCTCCTATTGTTGTCTTTCTTTCATAGTGTTTTTATCTTTGGGACATGGAGGACTCTTCTATAACTGTTTCTACTTTTGATAGTTATTGATAATTTCTGCAGAAAATGTGACTATAGTGGTAACTAAAGTGTCAGATCTTTTTATCGTACTTCTTTGTGTTCAGATGCTTTTTGTTGTTTGTGCTTCAGAGAAGTGAGAAACAAGGACATAATGGAACTTTTGCAGACATAGGAGATGTAATAATAACATGTATAATCCTTAGTTTAGCTGTAACAGAGCGAGGGCAGTGACTGGTCGTTTTATTTATATTGACTTTTACTGCAGGATCATAGTCTGTAATAAGCTTATCCACCAGTTTCACTATCACAGTTTTACTAACAAACAGTAGGTCACTCACAAAAACATTTAATCCATAGTAACTTTTTCAGTTTCCCATACATGTGACATAATAAGCCCGATTGTGTTAAATAGTGATTGTAGGCTAAAGCAGCTCATTTGTTGGTCATAAATACTGTAGCAAAGACAGATGTAAATTATATGAAAGACATGAGCCACCTTGTTGACACGACTCCAGATGAAGATCTGCAGTTTATCAAGTGTTATTTGAGTCCAGACTGGACCAGGTCCTAGACTTTGGCTGACGAGTGCCACTGGTCTCTGAAGCGTTTCTTTGTGTTGCACTGGGGCATTTGGGCCCAAATGTAAATCATTTTAGTCCCTTTTCCAATTTTGTTTGATAAAAGTTGTATACTTGTTGTTTTTTTAAGCTTTGAAGTTGGGCGACCAAGAAAAATCCATGTTCTGAATGTTGTACTGTGTATCTTTTTATGTATTAAGACATAAGCACCTGAACGAAGGTTTGTTGGAGAGCGAGTTAAATAATGGGATATGAATTGCATGAAATGCAGTTAAGTCTCGCAAATGTACTGCTAATTACCAAGTAAAACTATGCATAGTTTTCAATGCATTGTTCCCTGAAAAGTCTAGAAATGAGCACTGAATTTAAAAGGACAAGCACGTTGTCATTGTACAGTGTATTGTTTTCAGAGAATTGATCAAAACTAATTTGACAAATATTAATTAAAATCCCTGTAAAGTATTTTGATATTTTTGTGTGTAAAAATTAAAGGCTTGAATAAGACATCTTTTTGTTAATAAATGCATTTTTCTGTGTGATTCTTTTTGGATTTAACCCTCATGAAGTTTGCTCGACTGTTCCATAGCAGGAGGCCCCTGTGCTGTAGATGACAAATATCAAAACATGTAAACGCACATTATCCACATAATTAATGACATTATGATTGACACTCGATTGAAGGAAAGCATTCCCTCAACTCTCAACTCTTTGGAATAAAGGATCTTGGGAACTGTTTTGGAGGGTGAGGATTTAGGAAAGATTTTAGTTGATATAATTATGTGTAATTGGAGCTCTGGTAACTGATCCAAACTCCAAACACAAATCCAAAACTGTTCCAGACCAGTCTTTACTCCAGACTCCTATGAGCGGCCGAACCTCTGTGGGCGGGGCTTGGGACTCAGTGGCCAATCACGCGCTGTGACGTAAGCAGGGGGGGCCATGTTGGGACAAGTTGCGTCGTTGCTCGTGCAAGTTCAACGCTGTGAGACGTCTGTGTTCGGGATTTCCACCTTTGTTGCTCTTTTTATCTCGAGAATCTTACTCCTTAAACTGTCAAATCAAACGGACCCAAATGAACGCGGGGTGTTTTATCGCGGCGCTGCGGAGAGGATGTCTCCAAACCTTCAGACCTCAGCTGTTTCTGCCTGCTTCCTCCTCCACGGTCAGACTCACAATTTAAGGAAACCATTATTATCTTTAACTATATCTTTAACTAATAACGTATATGTTTGATGTTTGTTTTAATCCATGATAGATGTTCCAAATTCGGAACATGCTCGAATTTCTCTGTTTCTATATCTGTATCTGCAAACTATAAACACGCCCAAACACACCTTCTGACTGACCCTTCACACCGTTCTGTGACCGCACCTGTCCAAGAGAGACTGGAGTTCATTGTATAGCACACAACTGTGTGAACATTACATCTATCCAATGTAAGATCTCACAGAGCTGCATATTATGGTTTGACACCTGTTATTATTGTCTTATACTAAAACAGAATAAACGCCTTTAAACAGAGTGTTAGGGAGAAACTTGCATATATATACATATATATATATTTTATATATTTTTTTACTCTCTTGTGTTTGTTTTTTTTAATGTTTACTTTAGCCTACACCAGAGGTAGGCAACGTCAGGCCTGGGGGCCATATCCGGCCCTCCATCATAGAACCTCTGGCCCCCACAATTTGATAAATATTATTACACAAATAAGAGATTAAGTACCTGCTAAAGTATGGGACATTTGGCTGAGATGAGCCACCTTTTGCTTGTGTAAACAGTATAATGTAAATACAACATTTTACTATTTACATACATTTTGGGATTACAAAATTGCCTATGTATGTTTTTTAAAGGAACAGGCACCGTTTTTCCATACTGAGATATGTTCTTACCTGAGCTTAGACGAGTTGATGTGTACCTGTTTGGTCTTCGTGGAAGAGCGTGGTCGCTTCCAACTTCACCCCCGTTTGGAGCTATAGGAATATACAGGGAGAGGCCAAATGCTAACAACATCTTTGGTCATTTTTCATGACTGAGCACACGCACAAAGACCAGACAGGTACACATCAACTCGTCTAAGCTCAGGTAAGAACATATCTCAGTATGAAAAACGGTGCCTGTTCCTTTAAGACGTATAAAAAGTGTGTCTCCTTTTGCCTCATGAGCAGGGGAAGTTGAACCAGGTCTTGGGGTAAGTTGAACTATCAGATTTAAAGGTGAAATTGACGTCATAAATTCGTATTTTTTACATTTTAGTGTTTCCCATGAGCAATTTTATGCAAAGAAAAATCATAATATATATTTCTTGTTTCATACGCACCATCTGCAGACAATGCAATATTGTTTCTAAAAAATATAGTGGGATTATTTACGGACAATTGTTTTTTTTGTTTTTTTTATCTGGGAGGTTTATATCACAGTTACACAATAAAACAAATGTATTTTCAAAATGTACTGGGTGGTTCAACTTACCCACTGGCTCGACTTAAAATGTAGAAAATACAGTCTTTAAAAAAAAATGCTGGCAGAACATCCCATTACGTCATACTATATAATGCACAACATCGACAAATAGTACTTTGGTCTTTAATTCTTTACTTTGGGATTCAATAGTGAGGTTCGGCCCTTGGTGTTTTGGCAATGATGGAAATCGTCCCTCCATCACATAAACCTGCCTACTCCTGGCCTACACTGTTGTGGGTTGTAGTACATGCTTTGGCCACAAGATGTAGCCAAACTCTCCATATCCCCCTCTTAATTTAGCTTCATCTCAACCAATGAAGTATTATCCTCAGACAAAGTGATTAAATTGTCAAGCTCAGAAAATGCAAGTTACATATAACCCCAAAGCAGTTATATTATATTATGAGATTTGCCATGGCCTGATTTTATTTACTGAAAATGATTTGGAAATAACTTTAAAGGATTAGTAGCAAATGTGCTGTGTGTTTTGTTTGTAGGTGCAGCACCGTCCACAGTCCACTGAAGTGATTGCCGCCGCCCGTTTACCCTACAGAGTGAAGTTGAAAGCTGGGAAACGCTACGCCTGGTGTGCATGTGGACATAGCAAGAAACAGGTTTGTAATCAACTGGACCGGGTCGGGTTTCAGAGGCCTGAGAGGGGCCAAAGCGTAGGATGGAAGTCATTTAGAGTCCATTCACTGCTGTTTACATTCCTCCAGGCCTGACACTTGGCGTTTGTGAGGCGGCTTGTTGGCAGACATGTACCGTGTTCTCTGGATTGTAACATTTGTACTTGTAGTCGTAAAGATAAGAGAACTAGACCAAATATTTCTTCCTTTGGCTCCATCTCAGATAGTCCAACTTAGTTAAAAGTTGTATTTACCTGCCGCAATATTTATCAGGTTTACAAGTCTTGGGGTCAGTGCTTCTCAACGGCTGGTTCAGGGCTCAGAAAGTGTTTCATTTCCAGTGATCTTTGACAAAATTGGCTGCGGACTGCGGAGAAATCAAAATTTTTGATCAACCAATGACAAATACTTGAATCAAACCTCTGTTTTTCTTTTTCAATATTGTGCAGTATAACTGTATCTAACAGCTAAATCCTTTTATAATTTTTAGATATTTTTACTTGTGGTTCATCATGATGCGTTAAAGGCAGGTCTTGAGGCTGCACAAACCTCTGTGATTGATTAACATTAATTAATTAACAATTACAATTAAAACATGTATTTTATTTCAACTGTAATTAGTTCCACAGAGATTTCAAAATCTTGTTCTTGGTAGAGCTGGCCTGCTGTTGTACATGTTTTTGCTACAGGAAGAGAGAGTGCTTATGGCTACACTACAGTGAAACCCATTTCTTTTATTACTGTTGCCCTCACATTATCCTGCGAGCAGTGACCCCTTGTGGCTAAATTAAATGTACTTTTTGCAATTTAATGCATTCTTGTTTTGTCCTACTTTAAGTCAGAGGTTTTGAGAGTTGGTTGAGAACTACTTATCGTTGTCCTACTTGGTGTAGTTCGCGAGTCGACCTTTAGATCTGGTGAAACCGCCTTTACTCTGCCCAATCCCAGCCTGGTTGGTACTTAGATGGGAGACCATTTGTGTTTTATTAAACACAATAGGAAATAAAGGATGTACCAACATAAATCATAAATCATTCCTGAGTATTCACCCATCCAACCATTCATTCCATTGTCCATAGTAGTAATTTAGGTAATAGTCAGCGTGGGTGAATGTTGTGTGTGTGAGTGTGTGAGTGAGTGGTTGGTGGTGGTCGAAGGGTCGATGGCACAGACTGATTTTCTCGCTTCCGTCAGTCTACCCCAGGGCAGCTGCGGCTACAATAGTTGCTAACCGCCACCAAGTATGGAGTCAATGAATGATGCAATGTTAAGCGTTTTTGAGTGTTAAAGGTGCTTTTTATGCAACTTTTTATGTGAGAAAAAAAAAGTTGATATTTGTATGTATTTGTCTTTATAGTGACCTAGTGGCTGTATGAGTGGTCAGCATGTCACCTTTACTTTTGATCACAGTGGTCTCTACAACGCTCCAGGATCAATTGTTTGGAAGGTTTTCACTGCTGATGGACCCTCTACCCAGAAAACCTACAAAATCCTGGAGCGTCTTATAGGCCACTGTGATCAAAAATAAAGGTGCCATGCTGACCACTCATACAGCCGCTGGGTCACTACAAGGTCAAATACATACAAATATAAAGTTTTGTTGTTGTTTTTACATAAAAAGTTGCATAATGCAGCTTTAAAGGGGCTAGATGCAAGTTGGCCATTTTATACTCACTACTGCCACCTCAGGTCATACGTGTAACTGCAGCTTCTATATTAAGCTTGTGCATGACGGCAATTCGGACCCGAAGTAACAACTTTTTGTGTGACAGTGCAGGATTTCAGAGGCAGTTGTGGTGAGGAGGTCTGGACTCATTCTACACCTTAGGACATAGACATTTTAAACTCCGTATAGTACCTAAAAAAAGAGCTATTTTGATGCATGTTTTTCGGGCTGATGGGGCGAAACAGGGCACCTGGAGAAAACCCAGACAGGGGATAAACATGATGCACACCTCACACAAAGCCACCATTTACATACTCACCATAGTGTTTTACTAAGCTACTCGATAACTATAACAATAATCCAAATGTCTTCTGTTGTTTTTCAGCCTTTCTGCGATGGAGCTCACAAAGCCAAAGCACCGAGCATTGAGCCTCTGCGCTTCACTCCTGAGAAGGATCAAACCGTCTCCCTTTGTGCCTGTAAGCAAACAAGAAACGGGCCTTATTGTGACGGCTCCCACTTTAAGGTCATTTTCAAGGACGTAGCGAACTATGTTAAAGGTGTGTTCAAGAAATAGAGGATTGTTTTAGACATCTGTGCAGCGTAACCAAAACACGCCTTCCTATGAAAAAAGCCATTTAAACTGAAGCACTTATAATCGTTCATGTGTTTGTGCTGGAGAACTTTACTACCTATTATTATATCATGTACTGTAGTGTAGGCTTATCATACTGTACAGTGACTTCAGAAAGTTTTCAGACCTCCTTTGATCAGTAACAAAAATAAAAAAGAATATAGAAATGTATAAGGTTTGGGGGGAAAAGGTGTAAGTATTTAGATATGTAAGCTTGGGAGTACACAGTGGTTCCCAAAATGGCGTCTAGGTGCCTCAGAGAACTGGTCTGTCCCGAGATCTGACTTCCCAGTCTCATGATGGTCCATTTTGAAAGACTCAAGCTGATACTTTCTGGCTCAAATCCGTTGGTGGACCAAATGCAGTATTGCCTGTTGCGGTATTGTCGTGAGTGGGCAGGTTTTATATTTGCTGACAACAAGAAGCACCTTTGCCGGTACTAACAAAAACACAAGGTCTGCTGCTACAAACTTACAAACACAATATTCAAAACTTTTATTACTGTGTTATTGTTATTTGCACTGTATAATCATTGTGGCATTTCCTGGAGCAATCAAACTTTAACATAATATTGTAGAAGTAAATAAAGGGGTGTAAATACTTTCTGAACCCAGTGTAAATATGGGAACTGACTTAAGATACTGCACATTCTGAGGGTTGTTCATTTCACCTTTAATTTATTCATTCTCAGGATTATAGTTGCATCCGTGCTAACATTTTGAATTGAATTGAAAAACTGAATGTACAAGATGTATGTAAGGAAGAACTCATCAGATTGTGTGGCCTATACATTTAATTTCTGTGTGATATTTTTGTATGGCATATAAACATATAAACGCTGTTTTTTAAATTACCTTGTTTGTCATGTAGGTCATTTCACAGTTTATTGGTTTTGTTGCTACAGTAACCTTCTAGCTGTGGGACAGAATGAAAGACATATTGTATTAGTTTAGTAGTAGTAGTTTAGTTTATTTGAGCAGTTAACATTTTTTTCTCAACATTTCAAAATCATACAGTTTATGGAAGCTCAAAGGGAGTCGACAGAAGCAAGAAGCTTATAAGTGCTTACCCCTTGTTCATGTAAATTACATTTGCATTTCATGATGTTACAGTTAGACATTACTTTTACATTTACATCAGATAAACAATCCTTCCTGAGTATTCTGTATCAGTTTCAAAACACAACTACATACCTGTACATGTTTGTGAGTTAACTTTCATCCTAATGTAGTTACAATTTTCAACATACGTCAGCAGACTTATTTGCAACACTGGCAAACAAGGAGGTTTTAGCTGCATTTCACATCATTTTGACAACATGTTAATAAATATTAATAGTTATTACTATAGTTAATAGTTATTGTTGTTGATCATAACAATTATCCTTCTTGTCATCAGATTTCATATTACAGAGGCACATTGGACATGTTGAATATGGAAAAAGCAACAGCGAGGTTACAGAACAAAATGAAAGAAATCAAGGACCTCTCAATGCTAGAGACAATGGAAATCTAACCACCATACAAAGTTTTATTTCTTTTTTGTGGTTGTTTTTGTTTACTATTTAATCATGCATTTATTTTTTAGCATTTTCTATAGGAGTTTTGTTTGTTTTGTTTTTAATTATATTATTAGAAATTCGTTATTTGGTGTAGGTGCACATGGTGGAAAGGGGAGAAAGAAATAGAGGTAGAAAAACGGTATAGCAGTTACATTCAAGCGGATACGGTGTATATTATAACTAGGGTGCTAGAATTTATTGCATTTTTTCTTGGAATAAACGTATCTATTTACGGATCGTTCTACGTTCCCACTCTCACCTATGGTCATGAGATTTGGGTAATGATTGAAAGGACAAGATCGCGGATACAAGCGGCCGAAATTACCTTCCTTCGCAGGGTGGCTGGGCGCACCCTTCGAGATCGGGTGAGGAGCTCAGTTACCCGGGAGGAGCTCGGAGTAGAGTCGCTGCTCCTTCACGTCGAAAGGAGCAGCTGAGGTGGCTCGGGCATCTGTTCCGGATGCCTCCTGGTCACTTCCCTCGAGAGGTGTTCCTGGCATGTCCTATTGGGACAAGGCCTCGGGCAAGACCCAGGACACGCTGGTGGGACTATGTCTCGGAGGTGGCCTGGTGTCGCCTTGGGGTCCCCCCAGAACAGCTGGAGGAGGTGTGCGTGGATTGGGAAATCTGGGGATCTGCTGAGACTGCTGCCCCACGACCTGGCCCCGGATAAAGCAGAAGAAAATGGATGGATGGACTTATTTATGGTGGGGTATTCACTAACAAAAGAACATAAAATTAAAATCTTAGCAATCTTACAAAATCTTAGTCATATTAATAAGGAAAAAGGTGTGAAAATCTGTTTTGTTGTTTTTGGGTAATATGAAGGAAAAGCTAGAGATAAAAAAAATCTCTTTCTGAGTAATATGAAGGGAAAATAAGAGAAAATAGGAGAAAGGAAAACAGTTGAGACTCTAAAGTTGAGACTAGTATTTTATTTTTGGTCATGTCTTTTTCTTTCCCCTGAATTCGCCCAGCTATTTAAGGGCTTACTGCTACTGATATGGTGCATATAAGATCAAGATGTACTTCCTATTTACAAAATAAATAACAGAAAAAGAAAACAATTGGCCACAGAACTCTCGATCGTGATTGGTTCGTCGGCCGTCACCTGATCCAGGAAGTGTTTTCCACGCACGCGACCGCAGCCGATCTGTCACCTCCAAACTCCAAACATGCAGTCTTTGACCAAATTAGACCACTTATTATGGACGAGTGTCACTTTCAAACGACCTTGGACTCGAACAACGCCGGTCTTTAAGGTAAATAAAGCTCGTGTTTGTTTTACGGGGGTTGGTTTACTGACCTACATTTCACCGCCTGGATGTAAACAAAGCCAGCGCCACCTTGGTACGGTCCTAACTTATCAACGGGAATCATCTTATAGCTCGTTTTTCTATTCAGTGTCCACGTTGGATGATAAAATGTTGTTGCTATTAGCTCCTTGCTTTGTTATTTGGTAATTGGCCATAATAACAAATCACAAAACAACATTAACGCCCCCTACAGGATGTTGTTGAGTAATGCAATCATCTCATACATTGATTTGTGTGTTCCTTATCTTCACAGCTGTGCACTGTCCCCTCAGAGCCCGTGATCCCGTGTAAGAAACCTTTCAAAGTGGATGTTGTTGGTGGAAAGCGTCATTCGTGGTGCACGTGTGGATACAGCAAGAAACAGGTAAACGATAATAAAGGCGTCGTTAGTCACAGCACTTGACCTTGCTTCACGATGTGGTGCATTTCTGTTCACTCAGTGTGGATTTACTCGTGATACTTCTTTGTCTACATGCTCCTCCGCCATCACACAAACTCACGCACACAAACAGAGGCAAGGTGGGTGAAGTGTTTTGCCCAAGGACACAACAGGATAAACTGACAAATAGCTAGACCTAAAAATGACTGCTTTACCCACTGAGCTAGTGTCATAGAAATGTTATTATATATTACTCTGTTTCTTGGGGTATAGAGTTCGGGAATGTGATGTCATATCGCTAAGCATTATGGGAATAGCAGCGATTGTAAACTAATGGAGATTTTAAAAGTTAAAATACTGGAGTTATTGTTCGCATTAAAAAACACTTGAACGCCACAGTGAGTTGGATGTATCTACCGGCAGTAACTCAGCAGCTAACGGAGTTGTTCCACAGCTATTTTCTCCACTTTTTATGCCGATATTAGCTAATGTTAGTCAATGGAAATGTATGCTAACAGCTGCAAAGATGGCGGATCTCCATGGTAACTGGAATTTCCCGAACTCTATTCTTTAGTCGCACCACCTTGAGAATGGTTGATCTTTTTGTGATCTCAGAAGCTAAGCCATTTTTAGTTTGTCTACAGATGCAATACCAAAGTCTGCTTTTTTAACCTCTTAACCCCCACATGAACCTGGCGCATTGTCTCCAGTTTGGCTTTACCCAAATCTTAAAGCAAAAAAAGAGGGACAAAAACGTGACAAAAAAGAGATGAAAAAGTGACGAAAACATGACACAAATACAGCAAAATGAGCCATAAAAACATGCTGGAAAAGCAACAATAACAAAGCGGCAACAACATGGCTTAAGAATGTTGAAAAGGCAACAAAAATCAACAAGAAAGCCATGAGGGAGAGAATTACAGCGCTTTTTAAAGGAACAGGCCACCGTTTTTCCATACTGAGATATGTTCTTACCTGAGCTTAGACGAGTTGATTGGTACCTGTCTGGTCTTTGTGTGTGCTTGTGAAAGAGCTTGGTCGCTTCTAACTTCACCCCGTTTGGAGCCATAGGAATATACTGGGAGAGGCCAAATACTAACAACATCTTTGGACTTTTTGCGTGACTGAGCGCACGCACAAAGACCAGATGGGTACGCATCCACTCGTCTAAGCTCAGGCAAGAACATATCTCAGTATGGAAGAACGGTGGCCTGTTCCTTTAAACCAGGGGTGTCAAACTCAAATACACAGTGGGCCAAAATGTAAAACTTGAACAAAGTCGCGGGCCACCATTGAACAAATGATCCTTTTAATATGGACCCACACAAGATTTGCTTTAACATTGAATATGAAACAAGCAACACTTATTACTATACAATATATAACTCAATAGTCCAGATATGCAAAATCTGAAAAAAAAAAAAAGTATAATACCGGTGGGCCAGCTCGAGTAGTCATTTGGTATAGCCTCGCGGGCCAAATATAATTACATTGCGGGCCAGAGTTTGACACCTATGCTTTAAACTGTTGCCGTGCCAACCATGCTAAGTCAATGGGAAATGAGTCCAACTGCTGTGGACCTTTAACTTTATCTATGTCACTTCCTGTCATTACCGTAAAAATTCAAATAAACATAACTTTTCTGCCCAACATGTCTTCATCAAAATGGCTGCTTCACAGAAATAAAATGATAATTATGCAATATGTAAAAACGGTGGCCTGTTCCTTTAAAAAAGCACCTTTCTCCATCTGTGAGATCAGTAAAGTATCTATCTATCTCATCTGTAGGTCTTAGCTTTCAAACAAGGCATCACACTGGCCTATAGGCTGTAAGCTCAAATCGAGAAGCTTTTAGATTTGGGTAAAGCCGAACCGGGAGAAAATTAAGCCGGGGGATAAGAGGTTTAATCATCTCTAACCAGTGCCTTCCCTTTACCTGCAATTCTAACCATTCTTTTCCTCCTCTCCCTCTTTTCAGCCGTTCTGTGACGGAGCCCACAAGCTAAAAGCACCCGGTTTCTCTCCATTACGATTTTTCCCTGACAAAGACATGACAGTGTATTTGTGTGGCTGCAAATACACCAATAACCCGCCTTACTGTGACGGCACACACAAGCAAGAGTTCATACTGTCTGCTCCACTGTATGAAGAAAAGGACTCATAACATCGGATCTGCCAAAATGAACCGTCTTTAATGTGCAATGATTACTGTAACTCATTATTTAAAGATTGTTCACGGGTGATACAGTCCTACAGAATTGTCTCTAAAACTGTTTCTTTTGCCGCTCTGGACGGGATTAAGCTCCTTTAGGCACCATTCTTGACCAATGTTGTGTTTTTGCTGCTAAAATGTCAGGGCTTGTTTTAGCAGCTTGTTCAAGTCACGTTTTAGCCTAGACCACTTTTTGTCTGGTGACTTGGAAAGCCAAATACATTTTGTCGAGGTACTTTGTGTTACTTGAGAGCTGCAACAGTGGCTACCAGAGTCATGGGAAGATATTTTTGTTAGGGGGTGCTGAGGGACAAAATTTACCCCCAAAACGCTTTTTTTCTATATTGCCTGCAATTCTCAAACTATCCACCAGGGGGTGCTGTCGCGCCCTCAGCACCCTGGGTTCCCACGGCCTTGGTGGCTACTGTAATTTACAATGTGTGTTCCCCAATACATTTTGTTTCCGCTAAAGGCACTTGTGTGTTGTCCAGAAGATCCAATGAAAGACTTGCCCATTATGATACATTACACTACACTATTTACATATCTTGATTTATTTTACTCATTATTACTGCTATTGGACATTAGAAAAGCACTTTGAATCCTTTGTATATTTTACCTCAAGTGAACTTGATTTTCCACATCCCAGCCAGTTTAGCCTCCTTAACCTGTTACCTGCCATGTGAGGGTCAGGTTTAGGATTAGCAATTATGCATTTCCAAATCTCAAAGCGTACTGACTGCAGAGCTTACAGCAGGGGTAGGCAACGTCAGGCCCAGGGGCCAAAACCGGCCCTCCATCATTATACTCTGGCCCTCGAGATGATTTTGAGAGATATTGTGACCTCAAATGCCTGTTAAAGTACTCTAAAAATGTGAAAAATACTGTCAATTCCTTAAAATGTCTCAGCAGAGCACCCTTTTAGGCCATAATCCTAAAAGAAGAATCATCTAAAGGAAGAGATGACATAAATCTACTTGAATTAAGAGATTAAATCTAAAGTTTGAGTAGATTTGGTCTGGCCTTACAGCAGATAAACAACAAAGTGCTGTTACTGGAAAACAAAGGAGTGCAGGATAAAAATGCCTCCAAACACAAGTATTGAAAGTATTGCGATACTTGGTATTGCAACCTAAGTATTGCGATCCAAATCCGATCCGATATTTTGTTCCAGCCTTATCACATACATAACCCTGACCCGAGGGAAAGCAACAGCCTAGAAGCACTATTCCCTTTTTTTTTTATAGTCATTGAACTTTGTCCTCCTTTGGTTTGTTGTAAATTTGTCGGGAAAAACACTGTGCCTCTTTAAAGCATTTGGAACAATTTTGATGACGTTTTCTGGCCATTCTGTAAAAGTGACCCTCCAAGTTGTGAAATGTGCCAATAGACTCGTCCCTGGGAAGAATATGGATGCTACAAATATGTTCAAAAAGCTCGGAATGAGTGTAGACCACAACTAACATTATAATTTTGTTGTATTTTCTTTCATTGTTATAAAAAAATAAAATGTACAAAATTTATGTTGGGATTTTTCTGTGTGTGTAAACGTCTCAATCACTGGGTATCCGTGGGGTCTTAAAAAGTATTTAAAGTTGATATTTTACCTTAGTAAGTACTAGTCTTAAAGTAATTTTGTGAGGTATTGATTGTTTTTGCATTAACCTTTTACTTTTTACCATAAAATTGATTGTGACATGTTATTATTAGTTACTTTTTTCCCCTTTATATAAGTGTTGATTTCGTCGACTAAAATATTAAGTCGTAATTTTAGTGAAAGTGATATTTTTCAGGATTCAAGATTTATTTGTCAAACCATGTGAATGATTTTAAATTATCTTTCTCTCATCCTTGATTGTGGAGCTGGGGTGGGGGGAGGGCACAGAGTTCACTAAACTGTCACAAAAAATGACACTAAATAAAAATGAAAAAGAGAGACTAAAATCATCCAAAACTTCTATTGACTCTGAAAGAGCCTCAGATCATGTAAATTCACAGGAGCAGCTCTGAGCTTTGTTCATGTGGAGCAGCTCCATGAAGCAGAGGACCTGATTAAATATGATTAAAATGAATATTATTAATGCAAAGTCGACTAAATTTATCTTGTTAAATTTTAGTCGACGGAAACTAGACTTAAATTTAAGATATTTTTTTTTAGCAAATCTTGACTAAAATTGAATTACATTACAAGACTAAAACTAAATTAAAATGTGTTGTCAAACTTAACACTGCTTTCTATGCACTTTTGCCTGCTTAAATTTGCGTGCTCCTCAGTGTCTGCTTGACCACGTTCCATGAAACTACCATGAAATAAGTGGAAGCACAAGTTTGCTGGTTCCTGGCTAGAAGTTGAACAATTTTAAACCTTTGTTTAAGCTGCTCGAAGATGCCGTGAGGCCTTAAAGTTTTTAAAAGGAGGTCTTAAAGGGGCTAAATGCAAGTTAGCCATGTTTTACTTACTACTGCCACCTCAGGTCATACGTGTAACTGCACCTTCTATATTAAGCTCGCGCATGACGGCACTTCGGACCCGAATTAACACCTTTTTGAGTGACAGTGAAGGATTTTAGAGGCAGTTCTGAGCTCATTCTACACATTAGGACATTGTTGGGACATCTAGAGGAGGAATATACACAATTTTAATATTTTTAAACTCCATATAGTCCCTTTAAGTCTTAAAATTATCAAATTTGACTTTTGGGTTCCCTGAATCAACACACTCTATAGGAAAAAGCCTGTGTAATTTCATAGGTGGGAAAAATCTCAGACACATTGCGCAGGATACTTAGTTCAGAAGACAAAGCGTGTAAGTAAACATTTTATTGACCTAAAACATGCATGAACGGCCAATTAAAAAATCCATGTTTGCTGCAAAGAAAAACCCATGGAATGTTGAAATTTGAGGAAGCTACAGCAGACGCACGTCGTCATGGTCAAAATTCATATCCCTTCTGAGTGAACGATGGTGCGATGATCTGTAACTGGACATCTAACAGTGGTAGTGCTTGAGAAATACGCCGAAGATAAACGCCGTCCTGCTTGGAAAAACAGTGGTTGGTTTTGCGATATGAAAGTGCATCGTCAGTGAAGAATGAATGACGGTTATACCAGGACATTTATACAGCAGTTTTAAAGGCAAATGCTTTAGCTCTTTTCATGTACATCCAACAGCTTATTGACTTCTTTTTTTTTCTTCTTTTTTTTTAAACCAAAGCCAATGTCAATGAATGGAAATGGGACAGACACACCGCATATACAATACAAAACAATTACAATATCTCGTATAAAAGATAAGTTTATACATATTATGCACACATGCTCACATTTGTTACATACTATACAGTTTGTATGTGTGCACAGGTCTAGTCTAACACACAGAAACACGCACATACAAGTGTCTATTTGGCCGAAAAAAACACCAGTCATTTTCAGCAGATAGAATTAAGGATTCTGCCTCAAACTTGTCCTCCAAAACCCGGACAATTTGCTCTTAAAAAAGGGGGACGAAATCCAAACACTGTCCTTCCATTGTGAGTATAAACTTTTTTTTAAGTCATATTTCCGCCCTTTTCGCCGCCCCTGCCCTCCTCTTTGCTGTTCCCGCTGCTTGTGCCGTTAACAGTCACCTTCCGTGCCCCGCTGCCGCCGCCGCCGCCCCCGCCCCCTTGTTTCGAGGCTGGGGTGTGTCGCTGGGAATTGGGCACAGTCGCGTTACCGTTTGAGGAGCTTTGCGAAGAGGAGGGGGGCGCAGGGGTGTGGGATGTGGAGCCGGGTTGCTGGGAGCTGCCCCGTGAGGCTGCGGGGGCGGAGGGTGAGGAGGAGCTGTGGAGGGCTTTGTCGCTGTGAGAGTCGCTTTCGGACGCGGGGCTCGTGTTCACCCCGTCCGACTGTCCCGCGGCGGCTGACTGGGACGGCCTCCTGCGCTTCCGGTTGGGCTTCACCAAATACTGCAACGGGATGGGTCCGGTCTGAGGAGGGGGGGGGGGGATAAGATGTGGTTAATTTAATTCAGTATCTTGAGGTCACAGAGGGTCTGGACTATGGATAGATTCTGCTGGATTCAGATGTTTAAAGGGGCTAGATGCAAGTTAGCCATTTTATACTCACTACTGCCACCTCAGGTCATACATGTAACTGCACCTTCTATATTAAGCTCGCGCATGACGTCGGACCCGAAGTAACAACTTTTTTGCGAGAGGCAGTTGTGGTGAACAGGTCTGGGCTCATTCTACATATTAGGACATTGCTGGAACATGTGGGGGAGGAAAATACATAATTTAAACTCCGTGTAGTCCCTTTAGGATAGGATAGGCCACCGTTTTTAAATACTGAGATATGTTCTTACCTTAGACGGGTTGATGCGTAGCTGTCTGGTCACATAAACTGAGCACAGACGCCGTTTGCATTTAGCCTCTCCTCCTCTCACACAAAATTAAACATGACGATTTTCTCAGCGGATAAAAAGGGGAACTATATAGAAATATAGTATAGCTGTAATAATATTACAACTGCAATATAGTTCCCCTTTTTATCCATTTAGAAAATCGACATGTTTAATTATGTGTGACTATCGTGTAAAGGCTCATGTAACCATATTTAAACAGGGAAAACGTGGAAGAGCTTGGTCGGTTCTAACTTCACTCCCGATTTGGGGCCATAGACGAGAGGCTAAATGCTAACGCCGTCTGTGCTCTGTTTACGTGACTGAGGGCATCCGTAAAGACCAGACAGCTACGTATCAGACTCAGGCTCATGTTAGAACATATCCCAGTATTTAAAAACGGTGGCCTGTTCCTTTCATAGATATTGAGAGGTCGAATAGTTCAAATTTAAAAATATCAATGGCTTACACTATGTATTCTCTCCACTGCTGCCCTTGAGGTTCCAAATCTGCGCTATCTGCCCCTTGGTAAATGGTCTCAACTTATGCTTTTCCACCTACATTAGGCACTCAAAGCGCTCACCCATTCACTCTGTCATTCATACACCAATGTACACTGGAGGCACGCAGACACTGGAGGCAAGGATTCTAACCCCCGACCCTCCGATCATGAGCCGACCCGCTCTACCATCTGCGCCACTGTCAGCCCCTTCAACCACCAGCACAAACTAATGCTGGACTGGGTCTTATTTCTATGGAAACGCATCTGATTCAATGATTTCAGAGCCCATTAGTGCAACTTCCTTCTGACATTGAAGGATAAAATGTTTTTTTTTTTTTCAATTGAAACTGCCTAGTTGTAAAAGCCAAACAACGTTCCTGCTGCATGGTTGTTTCTTAAGAGATTGTTTTGTTATTTATGGGTCCCCAATAGAGCATCTGTTGTTGCTAAAATTGTGCCCTGTAACCTTAAAAGTCAAGCACTGTCCTAAACCACACCTGTTGAACTCACACTGTTTAAAAAGGAAACCATTATCTTTGTCTGAGCACTAAATATAAGAACTGTCTGTCTTTTAGCAACAACCAGAAACTCATAATAGCAAGATCTGCCCAGTCAGAGTTATGAGTAATGTTCATAAATCTTTTTAAATAGTAAAAAAAATAAAAAATAAAATAAAATAAAGTACTCACCCTTCTCCACTCGTAGAAGTAAGCGATGTCCATTAGTGTGTAGTAGTCTTTTAAGGGTTCGTCTCCATATAACACCTCCACCTGCAACAGACAGTAAGAGGCTTACACCCTGCCATTGTTCCTGTGGCCAACAGTGTTTGCAGATTCATTATGGATGTATAAAGTTACACTGAAATATTGCTGCACAGGTTGTAGTGAGACTTCATTACGTAAGTGAATCAAGCTGACACACCTGTAGCCTGAGTGTGCACAAACCTCAACATACGTGGTTTAAAAACAAAGTGTCTAATTACCCGGTAGTTGCTGGGGATGTCCATCTTACTTCGGAGGAACTTTGCTAAGTGCATGACGGACATGGCGGCGGGGCACTGCAGGAAGCGTTTACCATTCAACTAGAAAAAGCAAGAGATGATGCACCATTAATCACCATACAAAAACTAGCTTTTAAAAGGGCAGGGGACTGGGAAATGTACCCTTTGGTACTCAAAACTAAATAAAGGTATAGTATGTGTGCGAGAGATTTTTCCTGTTCTACGTTTGGCCTTTATGTGCCTTCTCTTACTGTTCCATACAAGAGATGTGCGAAGTAAACAGTCTTTACCCTTTGGTCCACAAAACCAGTTTTAAATATTGCATTTGGATTGTTCCTTTGCAATTGGATTGTTCCTTTGCCAGCAAAAAAGTTTGACAACACGTTTCGTTTGTTCCCCATAACAACCACCAAAAGCACAAATGGGAAAAGAGAATAAAAACATTGTACATGGTTACAATGATAATACTATGTCAGCGGTTTGCAAACTTTCCCCCTGTGAGCGACTTCTACAGAATAAAAACAGAGCTTTGGGAATACTCAAGCAACTATGGAGCAGAGCACACCCCGGACGGTTACTGGCCAAGATGATATTCCAACTCAAAGACAGAAAAGAGATTTAGTTTCAGATATATGTAAATTCTACTTGTTATAAATGATTTGTTTCAGCAAGACGATAATCCAATCTGGCACATCAAGCTATTGCAGAAATGTGGAGAGCCTTAGGGAGCTACTCCCAAAGGGATAGAGAGTGTTGGAGAAAACATTATGGCAATAATCCCTTAAGTTTACCTTGTCATTGTCCACCTCTGAATGCTGCTTGTCCTTGTTTCTGGAAAAAATGAAGAGAATCAGCCATAAATATACATGGCAAAGAGGAGAATTTTAAAGCAACACTTCTGAATATCTCAGCTTATATGTTGCACAATACTGCCTTTGCTCTGCCCCATCCCGTCAGACTTTGGAAGCTAAGCAGGGAAGGGCCTGGCAGGACTTGGATGGGAGACCGTTTGGGAACAGCAGGAAGCCTGGTGAATGTAGTGAGTGAGTGGCTGGTGGTGGTCGGAGGGGCCGATGGTGCAGACTGTTTGCCTCGCTTCCGTCAGTCTACCCCAGGGCAGCTGTGGCTACAATAGTAGCTTACCACCCCCCGAGTATGGAGTGAATGAATAGTGCAATGCAAGGCGTCTTTGAGTGTCTAGAAAAGCGCTATATAAAACTAATGCATTATTATTATTATTATTATAATTATTATTAATAACATCACAACAGGTAAACTGTCTAAAAGCACCAGTGATATCAAACCAAAGATCAGTGAGAAGATGTCCGTGGGTTGTCCAAATAAAGGATTTGGAAGGGGACTGAACCTATGTAAAACTCATGCTTAACAGCCTGAAATCAAAACAAAGCAGCAACATCTGCATTAAGACGAGCTGGTGATTTTCTGCTCCCGGCAAAGTCACAGTCACAGTAAAGACACGTGGTATTTTTCACTGGTAATTATATAAATTCTTATAGGGTGAAATTATGCACTATGGCGTTAATAATATACAGGTTAGAGATCTCTACTATACACAAACCAAGCAATACTGTCAGTTGTCACGGTGACTCACTTGCTCCTCTCGTAGAACTGTATGGACAGACTGATGATTTCATCCTCCGCGATGTTGAACGTCTCCACGACTTCCCCCGGCTCCAACTCGCGGTTTTCTGCATAAAAGTCACGCCGCCGCTTCATCTCATCTGAACACAATAAAACAGGCATTAACTTCCCCGTCCAAGATCAGATAAACCTGAGCCTGTTGGGAACGATCTTACCTTTGAAAAGCCCCGGGACAAGCTTATACACAATGTCTTGTAGAGTTTTGTCGGCTCTTTTGGGGGGGAAAAACAAGTTAATGAGACACGTGAACGATAACTTACAGTCAGTTTTCGGTTGTACCACCAGAGATAATGAATGTTTTGTCAGGTGTAGCGTAATAACAGGTACCACAGCAAATCCTGCTAAATGTTGCTCACCTGATGCTGAGCTGTGGACACGTCTTATGAACCTGGACGTCACATCGAGGGCAGAACTTATTCGTCTCCAAAAAGGCAACGATACATGTTTTACAAACTACAAAGAGAAATGACAGAAGAAAGCAACGTTCAGCAGGTCTTCTTCAAACACATTTCATTGCAGTCTGCAACAGGACTGTGTCTGTAACTGTCAGGTCTAATCTAATTTAAGTCAGAAGTAAATAAAGACATGTAGGCCAATGCCTGACTAAGAAACTTACAGGAGTGCAGGCACTCTACAATGGTGGTGGCATCAACTAAGTAGCCAGCGCACAGTGGACATGTGAGGTGTGGATTGAGCTCTGTGATTTTAATCCGGCTGGGCTGCATTTTATCCATCTGGACTGGTCTGTGGAGAAAGCACAGAGAGGGGCTTGTTACACGGGGCAGGGAAAGGGCCAAAGGGTTCGGGACCATCTCCCATCTGGTCAAGCGGCGACTCAGCGCTCAGACAATGTCTCCAGCTCGTCCTTGGGACAGCCGGTAGTAAACCGCGACATGGGAGCTTGTGGTCGACAAACCCAGCGGCAGTGGTGCGTAATGGGCCACTCTGGGGGTAAATATCATGTTATGAGCGAGGCAGAGGCGCGGAAACTGTCAATGAGCTGGTACTGAGCGCAGAGCAGCGGCTGAATGGCCCCTGTGTGGCCTCATCCGTGCATCGCTCTGCCACAGCGGCGCACCAACAAAGAGCCTTCCGCCCCTCGGAGCTCCGCGTCCCAAACACCACCGAACCCGGACACATTCAGAGCAAACAGCCGCTGGCAAAGAAAGCAAACAGCTACACAAAGCAGCCATCTTACATTCACTGACAGGGCTATATGAAGAGGCGAACAAGAGACACTCAAAATGTGACACCGTGCAGTTTGTGAGCCCCTCCGCGAACAGCGCCGCATCGCCGAACAAAGATCGCGCCTTTAACTCATCGTTCTTACCTGATCACACATCAAAGTCCGTCTCTGCTCCACTCTGGGTCCAGGTGAATTATTAGGAGTTCGCTAGATTTTGCAGCAGCGCCAGAAAATGGCTTTTTTCAGCACCGTCAGAGGACTGCCCATTTTGAGTCACGTGACATTATTTTGTCGCCTCGCTCTCAGGCTCAGGGACAGGAGGCTCTTTAGGCCCTGCTCTCTTCAGTCTCTTTCTCTGTTTCTCTTCCCTGTCACTGCAAATTCACGTTTAAACCGGCTCTGGCCGCTTTATTTTTTGACTTAAATCGAGGGGCCCACTGTGTGGCCCCGCCCCCGCTGCTCTGGTCCGGCTGTATAATTGATTTAGGGCTGAGCAGCAGTGCGGCCTGTAGGCCTCATGGCCCAGGGCCCGGAGTGGGCCACAAACCTGCACTACAGCTACTACAGCTGTGTGCACTGCGCAGAGCACAGGGCGAAGCACCGACGCGAAACAAAAAATACACATAATTAAGAATCCTCCGTGATACTCATTAAAAACACCTCATATCCAAAGTACATTATACATGTTGGGAAAGTTTTGGGCCCATGCAAATGTAATGTAATCCGTCTTAAAGGCCTAATTATGATTGCGTCGCTGAAGCCTAATTTATTCATCTCTTAATGTGCTCGTGTCCTGCAAGAAACTGAGTTTTAAGGTAAATTATAGACCGAACTGACAGTAAAATAAAACAAAAAAAGAACATTTGCCTCCACGCTCATCACGTCAGGTACAATTGTGCACTTTTCCAGGTGCATTGACCACATCTGACTGACGTGTGGACCTGAGAGTCTGGTCCACATCACAACACAGCGGGAACTTCGGCCTCAAAAAGCGACGTCTGGAAGTGATGGTGTGAATTAATTAACCATAACTAATCCTATGTGGACAAATGTGTGAGGTTTGATAATTCACAGGACATTTCATAACCATTCACTTAACACTAAACTCTGGAGTAAAATCAGTTGAGCGCAGTTAGATTTTGCCACACGGGGCCCATGTGTTTATTTTAAGTCATCCCTCTGTACTCCACTCATTTTCAAACCCCTCTTGTATTGGCCGACATGGGCCTGCAGGGGGCGCTGTTGACTGAGGAGTGCAGCACGGACGCCATCTTGAGGAGACCCCAGTGACTGACAACAACTGGAGCGCATCATGATGGGGTTACCCGCGTCCAACTAAAACAACATCACGTCACTTTGAGGGCTGCAGACGAAAGCGGAGCAGAGGAGCTGTTGGCTGGACATCTGAGGCCGAGGCTGGTTGTTCCCTCGCCGCTGACTGGAGCCCGATGGCCGGGTGAAGGCTCGTGTCCTGCGGCCTGCACTGCTCCGGAGGAGGAAGGGTGGTGACGGCGCAAAATGCTTCACCGCTGAGTCCAACAGGCACTGTTTACCCCTGTCCACAGACTCGCCGCGGGCTGGAGAACGAGCACGATGCACTTCTAGACTTTTAAAGCTCTTAATTCCCGATTTTCTATTGCAAAGGCTTTGGACGACAGCGATAGCCGCGCAGAGCTGAATTCATCCGGAGATGTCATCCAACTGCACCAGCGCTGCGCCCGTCAGCGCCAGCAAAACCAAGACGAAAAAGAAGCATTTTATAGGACAGAAAGTCAAATTATTCCGTGCAAGCGAGCCTATTCTCAGCGTTTTAATGTGGGGAGTCAACCATACGGTAAAGCTCTTTTCAATGCTTTGTTTTGGCTGTGTTTGTGCTGCTGTTTTGATTTTGCTAGCTTGCTAGCACAGATCAGGGATCGCCGCGTAATTACCCATTTCAACACCTATTACTGTTTTATTACACGTGCATGTAGGTCAGTGCACTGTCTCAAAGTTACCCGGATCGTTTGTGCAGTTAGCATCTGCACCCCCGACCCGCTGCCCCGCGCATGTGTACATTGCAGAGATTGTCGAGCACAAACGCACGAAGCGTAGCTGTAGGTGTGCCTGTCAGATTTGCGTGTCGTACTGTTTCAAAGCCGCACTGACAACAATCTGACATCATGAATCATGTATGGAGCTGTTCGGGAGCAAGGTCGTGATCTGTGTGTGCAGCGGCATGCACGGGGCAGCTGGGGAGGGGTGTGACCGCAGACAGCACGCCACGGTTTCACTGCTTGCTCATGCACACGACCAGACACAACTCCGTGCCAGGGCGACCAACCTACTGCCCCGACATGCAGCATTGTTTGTGTTTTGTGGGTGTTTACGTCTGTTTGTCCCATCGCACTCTATAAATAGGGGCGATGGGCACACACACTCAGCTATATCGCATTGCCTTTTGGCGTTGGCACCCTTTGGCTATGAAAAGCACATCGAATGGCAGATCGCACCCTGTTGATGGATGGAGAGGTTTTGCACCAAGCAGCAGTTCCGTGATCTTGCCCACTGTGCAATACACTTCAGCACTGGCCTCACAACTTTGAAGTCAGAATGGTGGGTCTTCTGCCCAGTGATGGCATGTTCAAAATGGTATTAGCCAAACCACCTTTATATGTGGGTCAGGCTATTTTGGCAATCCTTGTTATGAATCATTTTGCCGGGGGTCCGAGTCTCAAGTTTGATTTCATTGCAATTCAGACAAGTGTGGTGATTAGATTCTGCCACAAGCTTTAACATTTGAGAGAAGAGTGAAGCATGAACTACTAAAAGTCATGTAGAGTAGAGTCATGTTTTACGTAGCCTATAGAAAGACCCCACAGACAAGATATTCGGTGGCGTGCAGAGAACGTTATACCGACTTAATAACTGCAGCCATTGGGTTTCTTCGTTTCAACCATCAGAGTGCAATGCTGATTTAATAACGTCTTCCATTTGCTGTGAAAGAAGGTGAATGACTTGGGTAAACGTTATTGTCTCTGGGTTGATAGATGCTGGGGGGCACAAGCTTCAACATCTCAATGAATAGCCCGTGAGAGGACTTTGACTAGCGGATGATTCAGACTTAACAGTTTTGGTTGTTCCTATTGTTTGCCACAATCAAAAATGTAACAAGAATAAGTTATGAGTTGGGCGGCACGGAAGCGCAGTGTGATTCCCACCTGGACGGGGCCTTTCTGAGTTTGCCTGTTCTCCCCGTGTCGGCGTAGGTTTCCTCCGGGTGCTCCGGTTTCCCCTACCACTAATTCATCCTGGCCATGTACAATAGGCCAGGATGAATGAGAGTGTGTTCGAGAGTGCGCATAGGGGACGACTGATGGAAATTAGCCCATAGCTACACTCCGGTGTGGCTTATTTACACGCATGAGACTCATGTATGTTCATTAACATGCACTGTCCCGAAAAAATACATAAATAAATAAATGAGGATGTTCTCTGTATTTTTACGCCTGTCACAATAAAGCAAAAGTTTGATGTATTGAGGCAGGAAAATATCATGATACACGATATTACTGAAGGCCCTTTTTCATGCCTCAGAAGTCAACCCTGAAGCTTAAAGCCACACCGTGTAAAATTTTACCCAATAAATAAAATTGAAATACAAGCATTTATTTCACGACAGATATTTTCATCGTTGAAAAATACCTCTGAAATGTTCAAACAAACATGTGCTTTTGCTGTAAGTGGCTCACCTCTCCTAAGACACGACTGTACCGGGAGTGGGTACGTCTCCAGCTCGTCTCCATGGAGATTTCAGCAGAATTTGAGATTTAAACAGGTCAGGTCCTCATCCAAATCCATTCTTTTATTAATCACTGCAGTAAAAGCCTTTTCTCTGTCGAGCTGGTCATTGGGATCAGATTTTGTACTGATGGCAACAGTATAGTCCAAAATGTGCCTTTAAGAATGACAGAAAAAACGTTCAAAAAGCACTTCTTAAATATCCTACTTTGGGTAAAAAATAAAGTACTTTTGGACTTGTTTATCGTATCATTAATTTGTCATTTATTGAGTGATTCCATATTGTAATTATCGTGACAGCCGTAGTAACAATGAACAGTCAGTCAAACGATCATAACCACTTAATAGAGCTGGGGATTGTGTTGGCAAAACTTCTAAGTATTCTAGGAATAGGAGTACATTATAATCAGTTCCCTATAAAAAAGTTCTGTAGTTGTCTGAATAAACTTCCTGAATAAACTTTACTTCATCGTTATATTGTTACACCCCTAGATCTTGATAGGCCGTGTAATTACAGAGATATCAACCTTTAACCATGCTATGCCTCGTCGACTCCACATAACTCATTAAACACCAGTGGCTTTGTCAGCTTGTGGTATAATACATGGACTAAGTATTAATGATATGAACTGCTGCAGCTCCAGTAACTCTGGCGGTGTGTGTGGGAAGCTGCGTGCAGGCCGCGGATTCGAGGTGTGGGCGGGAAGTCGATCCAAGACATCAAACGGACTTTTCATCAAAGCACTTTTCTCAAACTCACAAGTTGAATGCATATTTAATTGAGCCGCGGCTTCAATGCCGGCAGACTGCACTTTCCTCCACGCAGTGTCGCTGGCTGTTGAGCTCATGTTGTACACAGCATGTTTGAAGTCAGTAATCCGTCCAGAACTACAGGCCCTGACTTACGCTCACAGATCAGAAGTATTACCAACTGTATAAAGTATAAAGTTCTCCAAATGATGAAAAAATAACAAGTAAGGCTGGGTTTTGCCTTAATTACAAAGTTTTGTTCTGTACCAAGAGAATAAATCAAATGTTCTTGGCTACACCACAATTATTTTGACACTCACTGACAATACAATGGTTGTGAAATTGTGAAAATAAAATAAAATAAACTAAAAACCACTCTTGCACTACAACAACCGCGATAATAATGAGCAAAGTGTTTTATTGTCCAATAAAGGTTGAGATCCGATGAGTTCTCCCATGTGGCATTTTTTTATTGCAATATCCATTCTTCATCATGAAGTTGCTGAGTTTGGAGAATTCAGCCGCCAACTCATAGGTTCAACACCACCGACACCAGTGCGCACTGTCATTTGTGTCCGTGGGCAAGACACTCCAGTGCCTGAGTCCACTGGTGTAACAATGATGGTGTTTGTGGGACAGATTCAAATTAGCCCATGGTTACAGTTTGTCATTTTATGTTTACTTGTCTGTCCATTAACATGCACTGTCTCCACCAAACAAATAAATCAATCAAAAATAAAGTCAATAAAAATGTAGCTGATATGTTTCAAAATAAATTTAACTTGCTCCCATGGCTCTATATGTATTCTTTCCCCAAACACAAAACAATTTGGAGAAAAACTTTCTCCAATTATTTAAAAACTACTTTATGCTTAATTATGAATATAGTTTTCTACCCAATAAAGATACAAAGACATGGAGAGGAGCAAAGTGGTTCAACAGCCAATAAATACATAAATAATGGACAATGCTAACATGATGCTACATGCTAGCTCGTGCTAATGCTAACGCTAGCTACGACTGCTGTGTTTTCGCTTCTACTGAACAATCTGCAGTAAATAAACATCCATATGGACCCAATTTTTTTTATGTAAAAAAAGTTTAGGTACTACTGGTTAGGGTTGGGCCATATCGTATTGCATATCGTTATCGCAATATAATTTTTTACATCGTTGTAATTTTTTCATTGTGGACACAATATAATTTAACATAATGTTATGTTATAACATTATGTTTATTATGTTTAACTTTATCGGAGCAGCATAAAGAAGAAGAAGAAGATCTTTATTTATATAGCGCCTTTCACAGACATGGTCACAAAAGCGCTTTACATGAGACAATTTTACATTCCCTCCACACTCGGTGGTGGAAAGCTACGTTTGTAGCTTCAGTTTCCCCTGGGGGAGACTGACAGAAGCGCTTTCGCGACTACACACGTCTGCGCCAACGGACCCTCTGACACCACCATACATTCACTCACACACATCATTCATCCTGGCCTATTGTGCATGTTTTTAGTGGTAGGGGAAACCAGAGTACCCGGAGGAAACCTACGCAGACACGGGGAGAACATTCAAACTCCACACAGAAAGGCCCCGTGCAGGTGGGAATCGAACCCGGACCTTCTAGCTGTGAAGCGAGAGCACTACCCGCTGCGCTACCGTGCCGCCAAACAACAAATAAACACTGACTGTAGAACACGGGGACAGGTGCTTAAAAAGTCAAATGAAATGAAGGATGTAAACTTGCTTGAGTAGATCATATTTGCGAGGAAATTAGTATGCCGTTCAAAAATATATATGTATTAAAATATCACTGAATTCATCTCTCCAATAGGCATAAGGCTGACATTTTGAAGTAATTTCTCCATTGTCAATTATATCGTCGTGATATTTCTTTTTTATATATCGTGATATAGATTTTAGGCCATGTCGACCTGCTCTACTACTGGTATCAAAAAATAAAAGTATTGAAAGCAAGTACTGAAAAAAAATAAAACTAGAGACCAAGTTTTTAAGCCTGTTGGTCCAGGGGCAACATCAAAGGAAGTTACTTGGTGGTTTAAGTTCAAATAAATGATACAAATTAAAAAGAAATTGCCTTTTATGGAATACTTTAGCATTAATGTTCTGTTGTCTGGTTTTAGATGATATGTAAGTATGGGTATTGGAAAAAGTTGTTCAGATATCAGTAAACCAAGTACCTGTATCGAGGAAAAAAGTTAATGGTACCTTGCCTAATTGCCACACAGAGTGATTGCTTAAAGTGGACTTGCAAAAACACCCGTTTCTAAGAATTTGTCTTATTTTTGCTGTAAAGTGACTTCACCAATCACAAACTGCTGTCTTGTGCAATCCTGTCTCCTATTCACATGCAAACTCAATTCCAAGCCGATCTTTACCCCTTATCTCCCTGTTTTTGTTATCGTCCCATATGTTTTGGAGCCGATCATGTTTTGCTGCCCCCTGCCCTTAGTCTTGGGGGGCTCTGTTGGAGGGAGAAAGTTAATGATTGTGTGTTGCAAACAGAAGCCGAGATTGTGGAGAAGTTCCCGAAATGCAGCCTCATCAAAATGAATCACGCTTCTTTTTTAAACGCAGTGACTCATTTGTACGCATTGTTTTAATTTTTTGTGTTCAGCGCACACCTTGGCATCGCTCAGCCTGAAAGCGTGGGAACTTTAATCAAGTGCTTCAGGACGTGGTGCAGGTGGCAGGCACGGGTTTATTGTTTGTAAAGGATTCATTTTAATTGTTTGATTCCTGAGTTGGTCCTGATCTGGACTGGTTTAGTCGTGGTTTTGGTTGGACCCAGTTTAGTCCTTTTCAAAGTCCCCTGGTGAAGTTCAAGGGATGTTTACATTCTGGTTTTGCTTAGGCTAGACTTGTTTTGTCCTGGTTTACTATAGGTGTTGTGCAGTTTTACTTTTATTAGTCGCAAATCACAAACACTGCAAATATTTGGGTGATATAATGTCTTAAGGAAAACATCCTTAAAGGCACACTGCGTACGATTTTTGATTACCAGAAATAAAAAACATGCTTCTAATTACCAACTAGACAAAGAAAATGCTTTTTTTTGCAATGGGTAATCAAATAAAGGATTTGGATGAGGACTTATCCTATTTAAATGTCATATTAGGCTGCCTTGGGTCAACATCTCCATGGAAACGAGTTACAAGTCATGTCTGAGGAGAGGTTGCGGCAAAGACATTGTTTGTATGTTTACTTTTCATCAATAAAAATATGTGTTTCATTATTTTTATTGGGTGAATTGTTAAAGGGACTATACAGAGATTTAAATTAAGTATTTTCTATTTTCCTCCCCCTACATGTTCCAGCCATGTCCTAATGTGTAGAATAGATACAGACGTCATCTCGGGGGGTCATGGCTTTGCCCAGGGGGAAAATAGAATCTTTAGAGAAACACAATTTTCCACTCTTTACAGCCATGTTCTGGTGGAATATGAACTTATTTATCACACATAAATAAAGTCAAGTGTAAATCGGGCCCATATGGATATTTTCTCACAGCAGATTGTTCAGTAGAAGTGGAAAAAAAGGCAGTTGTAGCTAGCGCTAGCTAACCACTAGCACTAGCCCGATGCTAACATGAAGCAGCATCAAGTTAGCATTCTCCGTTTTTTATATATTTATGGGCTGTTGAACCACTTTGGTCCTCTCCATGTCTTTGTATCTTTAGTAGAAAACTAAAAAGTGTAATAATTAGAGAAAGTTTAGATTTTTCTCCAAATTGTTTTCCCCCTTAACTGCTTTCAATATGACCATATATGGGCGATTCCAGAGATGCCGTCTGTATCTATGAGCTCAGACCTATTCACCGCAACTGCCTCTAAAATCCTGCTGTCACTCAAAAAGTTGTTACTTCGGGTCTGAAGTGCCGTCATGCATGAGTTTAATATGGAGCCTGCAGTTACATGTAAGACCTGAGGTGGCAGTAGTGAGTATATAAACACAAACTTGCATTTAGCCCCTTTAAGCAATGTGGCTTTAAGGATTTATCATGTTTAAGAACCTGCTCACTCCACGGTTTAGAGGTTGCAATGACATTCTCAAATGCATGGGATTCTTGCTGTATTAGTTTTGCAATGTAACCGTTAATATACATAGGGGGTCATTTATCAAGGCAGGTGCTACATCGTGGGTACAAGCTGCACTTAATTTACTATTTGATGATGCATGTGTTACAGTATTAGGGCCCCAAATCTGATATATAAATGAGAGACTGTGTTGTGAGTATAAAATGCATAAATCATTCTGCTGCTGATCCTTTGCACGTGTTACTCACTTTGCACTTGATCAAACGCTTAGTAAACAACTCCCATAGTCTTCTTAGTCATCTGTGTTGCCTCTGGAGTTGTCTTAACTGTGCATGTTGTCCTGATATACAAAGTGTAGACCAGTTTTGATTTAATCCACGTTATTCCTGACTTTCCATGTATTTTATGTTCAAATGTGGCACTAATGTCCCCTGTTTAGATTTTGCATACTTTGTTGGTGTGAAAACATTTCCTCTAATTATTTTTTCTCTTTTGTGTTTTTCTGTTTTCCAGATCAACGAGTTAGGTAATGTGCCTGTACCAGTAATGTTGATGCCAGACGACTTTAAAGCCTACAGTAAGATCAAAGTGGACAACCACCTATTTAACAAGTAGGTACTCTGTTATTTTATTAATCTGTCAACAGTACAACCTTAATCCAAGCTCAAACTAGAAGGTCCATCGTGCAGAGTCAGACAAAGTCACTGTGGACCAAAACAATTTACGGTTCAGTTTGAAGGAATAATGCAGGATAGTGCAGCCACAATGGGAACTCAATGTCAAATATGTATTTTTATTAGGCTGGTAATAACTGGTTAATCAACATACTGTCTCGTGGATGTCACAGTAGTTACAAAAGGTCTTTAAAAGCATTATATTTTACCTCAAACAAAAAACCCTGTGCATACCTAGTGACTCTTAAGCACTCTACATAATTATGGCCACGCAGGAAGTGAAAAAGTGTGCCAGAAGTTGGGTTACCTTCACACTTTGCCAAAACATATTTAACTGAGCAATCCTGAAGTAGTAGTAGTAGTAGTAGTAGTAGTAGTAGTAGTAGTAGTAGTAGTAGTAGTAGTAGTTTATTCTTCGGTAATTATGTACATTAGAATTCATGAGACATATTTTCAGTATTCAGCTACATTATACCAGTGGGTCTCAACCTGGCTGTCGCAAGACAAATTTGGGGGGGTCGCCAGATCATGTAGATAAAAAATATATATTCTTATTACTATTGCTTTATTGTAGCATGTGTAGGGATGGAACGATAAACAACAATATCGTTAATCGATATACAAAATGGGGCAATTAATTATTATTCAACTTAAAAAGCATTAAATCTGATTCAAATTGGCATTAAATATAAACATTTTTAAAAATATGTAATTTTTCCTTAAAGACCGAACCCACTCAATGTCATTGCTCAACTATTTTTACTTTGTATGTTTGTCAAAAACACAAACACTGTGGGTCAGCTGTAGTTCTGACTGAAATGAAAAGGCTAGCGCATGTTTATGGTATCTAGTAGCCTGCATTAAAAACCTCTTCAAAATCATGAGGTCGTCCTCAAAACGTTGCCATATCTGATTTGTAGAAAGCTCCTTTGTGAATTCCATGTGTAGTTGTGCCGGCCGCAGGTAAACAAACTACAGTATATCCGGTAACCTATAGCAGATCACTCCGCCGCTGCGTAGCTTCCAACAGGAAGCTGATGAGTCATTGTAAATGCAAAATGGTTATATTTAAAAAAAAAAAACATACAGTAATGCAGACATTTATATGGGTAGTCTGGTGTTATAAGTGATTTGCCTCAGGTGCACTGTGCTTGAGTCAAACTGTTTTTTATGCAGGCTAATAGTTACCATAGACATGCACTAGCCTAGCACTAGCCTGGCACTAGCCTAGCACTAGCCTAGCACTAGCCTAGCACCACTAAACTCTTCAAATATAAGGACTGCATGAGCTAAAAATATATACAGAAATCAACAACACTCTGGATAACTAGGAAATGAGGCCCTATGTCAAAAATCCTGAAATATCCCTTTAAAGAAGCTACAGTATAAGGATTGCGGTACCAAAGCAAAAACACAAAAATCTATGCTTTTGAATGAGTCAAATAAGCTCTACATCTGAAAGTTGAAGAATAATATTAGCCTTTGTTTTTGTATAGGGAATAATAGTTTGTATTTATAAAGGGCTGGCTGACATTTCCTAGAACGAAAAAAAAAAAAAAAAACTTAAACTTGCCTGATATTACTTTAAAGAACAACTAACCCCCAAATCAACTTTTTTTTCTAGCTAAGTTGTATAAATGGGTATCTTATAGTGTTGTCTACGTGTATATGTCACTATTTTAACAATTTAGTGCAAATTTGTTGAAATCCTGTCTTTGTGTCCCAAACCGTCTGTGTGGCGCCATCTGCAGCGAACTGTCGGTACTGCATTTGATTTTTTGAATTCGGCACCCAATTAGCGGAGGGGAGAGAGATGATGTCAGGAGGCGAGAGATGATGTCACGGGCTCTGCCGCTCTGGGGTATAAAAGGGCTCAGTCTCGCTCACGCCCCCGTAGCGAGTTGGTGTTGGAATAACGAGAGAATATTATCATCGATTGTCAGGTTTGCGATTAGTTATCATAGCATTTAGGTAGATTTTATTAGGATAGCTTGTTTATTATAGATAATTGTATAGTTTTAGTAGTGTTAGTTGTTGAATATTGTAGTTTTAGTCACTAGTTGCTTTTATTGTTAGATTAGTTTGCTCAGTTTAGCTTAGGGCGTTTGTTAGTATTGCTTTTAGTGGTCTATCGTGTATAATTTAATTGTTAGTTGTTAATTGTACTGTGTTAGGATGGGGAGGAAGTGTAGCGTAGTGGGGCTGGAGTTTGCAAAGACCATTTTACGTGCTGATTCCTTCGCCAACTTCACCGAGGTTGAACTGGGCTATGCTAGTCTTCTCCGTTTGAAGAGCGAGACCGTCCCCACCGACTCTGCTGCACCGCCAACAATGTGAGGTGAGTGAGAAAAATAATGATTTACCCATTTTGGGTTTGGTAGTAATTGCAATGATTGTAGCTGCTGTAAAAAGAGGCACTTGGTTCACTCTGTCCCGGTCATTTCTGTCAGTAGTAGCTACTTTGCTCACAGATTGAGTCATGTACAGTATATAGAATTTTGATGTGCACGTCAGAATAGATCGTTATTGTAGTGTCTCAAACAAATTCGCCGTTTTGGCCTCTGATAATACCAATCACATGAGTCGTGTAGATCTGTTGAAAAAATATGGCGTGTAAATAGACTGTGCAGCCTCAGCTCCAGGCGATGTGTCCCGCACTCGCTCACTGTGGCTGAAGAACAGCAGCCACCGGTTATAAGCGCGTCTACTCTGCCCGGGGCAGCCTGCTAATGCATCAGTCTGCAAAGTTACGCCAACACTGTGCGCAAATGTGCACGAGTCTGAGCACCAAACTAATCTAAGTTTGATATGACTGTAGCTTTTGACAGTAGCTACAAGCTAGCCTGTAAAGCTAACGTATAGCTAGAACGTACTGTGTGTCTGAGGCTAAACTGACCGGCTCCATGCGCGCTCTGCTCCCGTTTGATGCTCGATTGCGGTCAGTGAGGAGAGGGCTGACCACTCCAGGTGGACCGTGTGGTCAGTGAGGAGAGGGCTGACCTCTCCAGGTGGACCGTGTGGTCAGTGAGGAGAGGGCTGACCTCTCCAGGTGGACCGTGTGGTCAGTGAGGAGAGGGCTGACCACTCCAGGTGGACCGTGTGGTCAGTGAGGAGAGGGCTGACCACTCCAGGTGGACCGTGTGGTCAGTGAGGAGAGGGCTGACCTCTCCAGGTGGACCGTGTGGTCAGTGAGGAGAGGGCTGACCTCTCCAGGTGGACCATGTGGTCATTGGGCGCCCACAGATGTGAGCTGTTCTTACGTGCTTTCAGAATCAGTATAGTTGTTATTGCCATTGTTGTTGAACAGGTTCACAAAGTAGGATAAATTCTGATAATTATGTTCATGTTGACAAGTTTTCTGAAGTGAACCAAAGTTTACACCTATTTGGACGCAGCTTTTCAAAATGCCAAACCATTTGGAAGTTTTTAGTAGCTACTGTAGCCAGAATTAACCTGATACAAATATTTGGTTGATCTGCTATAGGGGGCATATTCTCAAGTATATCGTAGGTTGTATTCCTATAAATCATCAATACAAACAATGTGTTTGCATGTCACTTGTGTGTGCACTTTATAAATATTATTTATTGTTATGTTTTCAGCCAAAAGTGAGCAGAGAGAAATGTCCAGACTGATCCAGTCATTACAAGGCATGCAAGTGTCCAGGCCAATGTGAAGCCGAGCAGGCGACGCAAAGGTGAAATCTATTTATCCTTTATACAGTACTGTCATTTTATGTATAAAACAGTCTACACTTTTGTTTTTTTATATACTGTAGTTAGACACAAGTTTTGTAATTACTGCCATTTTAAACGTGTTTATTTTGTTTGTGTTTTGTACAGCTACTCAAGCCCGGACCGCTTACACAAGCGTCGGTTGTGGTACTGAGGACCTGATGGAAATCCCTCTTCCTGACAGTCCCAGAGCAGCCTCTACATCTTTAAAAAGGAGAAGGTGTGAGGTGTCAGCGTCTGACCCCAGCTTCCACATTGATGACAGTGCCAGCACTGTGAACTGCTCAAGGTACAAAGAAAATCTAGAGTTTTAATTGAAAAAATATATACAGCGTCCTGGTTTTTTGAGGGATGAAATATCCTTTGTTTTATATAGCATTCCTGCTGAAGTCCCTCCACACAAGGACAAAAAATATATTGTTCATGAGGACCAACTGCTGGAGCTGTTTAGGCGATGTCCTGTCTGGGTCACTCAACAGTGTCCTCGCTGTGAGTTCTCCAGTCAGTGGTCCAGTCAGCCCATGGTGAACAACATCCCAGCTGGAAACCTACAGCTCTGTGCTGTTCACCGGCTCATCCTTTAGCCAGATTTCAAAGGTACTACAAAAACATTTTATTTTTCCATATATTATCCGATGATAACAGATGTTTTAATTTTATAGTTCTTGGGGGCCTTCAATATTCAGGGACTGTCAGAGCAGTGCTTCTACAGGCATCAGGCAAAGCTCCTCATCCCTACGGTCAACTGGCAGTGGAAGCTGGAGCAGGATGACCTCATCAGGGAGGCTCTTGAAAGCGGCTCTGTTACACTGGGCGGGGAGATGCGGGCAGATTCACCTGGTAAATACATTTCATAAACATTTATCTGAAAAAAAAACCCTGTTCCCTCGCTGTCTTCACAGGCCTTTGGTTGGGGATGATGCAAGAGTGTGGCCAAAATCAAGTATGTGTAATTACAACTACTCCTCCCAATATCTAATGTATATTGATGTATTTACACTTCACATATCAATTTATTATTCTTTGTAATTCTTTATAATTCTTTGTAGGCACAGCAGCATGCGAGAGACTCTTACTCTTTTGTTAACACCACGTTTTTTGAAAGATTAAGCTAAAATAAGCCCACAATACCACACTTCGCATATTGAGGCATTCATAGTCTGATTCTCTCACAATAGTCTGGGCTTCTTATTCAAAGGAATGCTGGCCAGGTAATGATTCCTAAAGGTTCAACAAATATTCACTAGTTATTTTATCACTTTGAAATGTTTAGAAAATAATACATAGATACTGCATATTAATGTTTATTTGTGAAATTTTAGGGTGCAGGTTGGTGCCTTGAATTATGATTAAAAAAGGCAAATCGTCATATGCTGCTGTATGTCATAGTGTATCCAAAATTCAAGCGTGGAGACTACACAGTGAGAGCCATGAAGATCAGGTATGTCACATTAAAAACAACACAACCAATGCTTTTACAAGAACAAATGTTTTGTGCTTTGTTTACAGTCTACTTTGACCAACTAATGGCCCTGCTGTTTGAAAGTGTGGTCGAGGATCCTCTCCCATATCAGGAGCACACAAAGCACCTGTGCCTGAACCACTCTGTGCCCATTGGACAACGTAATAGATTAAAATCAATGTTTCATGCAAGATTTAATTGTGGGCAGTAAAAAAAAAATGAAGCCTGTATATGTTCTGTCAGATATGTCACAGGAAGGTGTATGCAGCACCGCTTTCTGTTTCTAGAAGCTGAAAACTTACTGCATGTATATTTATTACAGTTGGTATTGTATAACATAACCAGTCAACTTTGTCTGTTCAGTTTGTTTATTGCACACATCTATGTAGACCAAGTGAGTGGCACATGCAGCTCAACCTCAAGTGAAATGTGAGCTGTAAGTTTGTAGTAAGTTTTACCAAAGAAATTGTGCTATAATTTGGAAATTGCACTGTTGTAAGAGCCAGAAGTGCAGAATCAAGTACTGGTACAAAACAAGATCTATAATTTTCATTAATATTTCAATATTCAACTAAAACAGCATACATATAAATACTTCATTATAGCCTTTACTGTACAGTGTCATCATTCAGTGGTAGTTTAGTGTATGTGTTAACGTTGGTTAAACCTTTAATTCACTAAATTTAGTTATAGAAATTACTTCAGGCTATTTACTTAGGGCTAACTGGCTCTTTGGGTTCACAATGTTACAGTCAAGCCTTTAGAGAAACATGACCTGAATGATTCTGTCTCACATCTTCAATAGCAAACCAAAAACAATTTCAAAAAGACAGTGTTCCTGCTCAATAATACAGGCCTACATTTATTTATTTGATATGTTTTGTGCACTTTGCTGTAATAAAAATCTTTGTAACACAAATAGCCACGTCTCTATATCACACACTCTGCTGAGGACACTGAGATACATCTCCCATGTTCACGTAGACCACAGCAAAAGTCTACATCTAAAATAGATCGGTAAATTCTGAAAGCAGCCAGGACAGTTACGTCCCTTAGCTGCGATGCTAACGTCGATCGAGCTCAATGCTAAGCCGCTAGCTTTGTAAATGACAGAGGAATAAATGACCCAGCGCCTCAGGTACAAGGCCGCTGTCTGCCACGATGCCCCCCCTGTGTAGAGAGAGCTGTAGAGCTGTCCCAGTGGAACAAGTTGCTAAATAAGTTAGCTCGCTGGAACTCCATGCTCCCATGCTCGGACTTTGTTTACGAGGAGCGCTGCAGGTGCAGCGTCGAAGTCAGAAGCCTCAAGCCCCTCCCACCCCTCACCCCTCCCGCGTGCCCCTTAGTCCTCCAGGCAACGCCCCCTTTCTGTTGAGATTTTCAAATCTGAGGCTCTGATACTGAGGCTCTGGAAGGAGGGGTTAGTAGTTCTTTAAGTACTTTCCTGTCTTGACCATTGTTAAACTCTTGGCTAGTCAAATTACTATGTGGTCATATACTTATCGCAGTAACACCGGGGCATCCATTTGAACAGAGATTTAAACCCATTTTCCGTTTAGAGCCTAAGCTTGTAATTAGAGTTATCTGATATCATGCTTCATTCTTCTTAAATCATGCAGAACTACTATCTCTTCGTGGTTCATGCTCCGTTGTGTTTCGTATTCTGTTATAATTGCCATGCCTGTTGTGTCTGCCTCTGTTGGTATAAGACAGACCACATAGAGACTTGGTAAACAATCATTCTCGATACTCGGCAACAAAGTGATCTGCATTCAAAACCACAGCGTCAGTATGACCGCTGTGAAGCTGTGGGCCTCGGATGCTAATGGATTCGTTTTTGCATTTTTAAGTCCCTGCTCTTCCTTAGTCATCATCAGAGATAAACAGTGCTCAAAGCCCCTGGAGTTAAATTTGAGATGGGCGAGTTGATATGTGGACGCTTTTATCGGGGAGCTGTCTTTTTGGATTTGTTTACACCAGACGACAGCGACCTCTTTAGTTTTCAGGGTTTTTCTAAGGCCTATATCGTGCTGTCTTCATCACAAACATACTTGGGAGTTGTGTTTTGCCTCATTTGCACATCACGCGCTTCAGTAATCGTGCATGTTTAGTCATAGTTGCGCAAAACGCCAGCCCACCCACACTCTGATTATGCGTCATACGGAGGAATCCATGAAGTTTCTTTTTAATGGCTATACACAACTTATATGTGAACTATTTAGGCAATTTCTATTGTTGATTTTACTTACAATTTGAAACACTTCACTGGTGCTGTAATAGTGAGTTCATATGGTGGAGCTTTGTATAGTTACATTTTCTGTAGTTATATGACAAAAATATCAAGGCTAAGGTGTCACAAAATAGCTTACAAAGTTTGAATAAAGTGTGATATAGGACCTTTAAGTGTGTTAGCTTCGCCTTTGAACAAACCCTATAGACTATCAATTTATAAAAGCAATATTGCACCTAAAGTTCGATTTATTCAGTAACTTACGATATGCAATACGGCTAGGGCTGTCATGATAATTACTATATCGACTTATCGTTCAATAAATAACAAATAAACGATATATTTTTGGGTTCGATATTTATTGTCTGTACATTTAGTAGCATTTCCCCCCTATTTTTTCTTTGTAAAACTTTGATTTCTAACAGAAATTGAATTACATTATATTTCATGTTTATTGCAGCTTGTGTGGTATTTTAGGATGATACACTTTTAGAACAAAGGTTTACTGAGAGTTGACAGTATCTAGTATCGTTAGAGTCAATAATATCGTTTATCGCGATACTTTTCTGCGTCAATATATCAAACTTTCAATTTGTTATCGTGACAGGCCTAGATACGGCTGTGCAATATCGCGACAACAATATTATTGCGATATTTCACTAAACCATTTCAACTCGATATGTTACATTCTAATTAAACACAAATTTCAAGTAACTACCGGTAGTTTTTCAGCAAATTTTGTCAAAACAAGACTTAAAAAACACTACATCAGAACCAAAACAAGACGTAAATTTAAAGCAGTACTAAGTAATAAATCCTTTCCGTAGTTCCTCTGTGGGTAATACAGGTGTTAATGGAATGATTGAGGTGGGTCTTTCATCTCCCCCTGGTGCCAGAAAACCACAATTGCAACTTCCCCAGCACCGGGTCGGAGGTACCAATACACACTAATGGAATCACAAAGAAGAAGCTAACAGGCAAAACAATTAATGAGTAAAAAACATGCTACGTCACCTGCAGTGGCGCTTATGGCCTCTAGGCATGAGTCACTTAGTACTGCTTTAACTAAATTAGGACATTAACTAACTGTGTTGTTTAACTAAAACTGAACTTCCACACAGTTATAAGTTCAATGTATTGTTCGTTTTTGGTTGAATCTCAGTCAGATGAAGGCTTTTGTGATGTTGCGATATATTGTGGCTTTTTGCGATACGGATATTGCATCACCTAATATACTTTTTATACAACATACTTAATAAATTCCTTTTTACATGAACAAAACTTATTGTTTTTTTTGGCAGTTTCATACTGGTTAAAAATAAAATTTAATTCATAACAAAGCATTTTTACTTTGAATTGTATTGAAATAGGCAGGCTCAGTCCGTTACAGTTTATTTCAAAACAGAAGCGAAAAGGAGAGCCAATCAATTGTTGTAGCTGCTTAGTATGCATCATTAGTCTTCACTAAGCCCTTGCTCCTGTGTCTGTCTCCACTCAGAGAAAATCTGCCTAGTCGCTTTAAGTTCAAAGAATACTGTCCCATGGTGTTCAGGAACCTTCGGGAAAGGTTTTGCATTGACGACCAGGACTACCAGGTCAGTACTGTAACATGACCAGCATATAAAAATCTTACATAAAATATGGTGTGACTGACTTATTGTCCTGGTTTTGTTTTTTTGGCAGAACTCATTAACAAGGAGTGCACCCCTCAACAGCGACTCTCAGGGTCGCTTTGGGAACCGTTTCCTGTCCAGCTATGACCATCGCTTTGTAATCAAAACCGTGTCCAGTGAAGACATCGCAGAGATGCACAACATCCTCAAAAAATACCACCAGGTAGAAACCGTAGTTGTAAGCAAAATGTATGGATTTAATGTACTTTGACTTGGCTGGAGCTTTCATAATCTATACTGCTTGACCAAAAACAATGTCGCCACACAAAAAAGGTTGGACCGCCTTTAGCTTTGATTACAGCATGTGCCAAGGGGGAGGAAAACCTCTCATGGGAATCTAAATTTTTCACTCTTTTTAGACATTTTCTGGCAGACAATAAACATATTTATCACACACCAATAAAGTCAAGCCAAAATCGAGTTCATATGGATCTCTTTTCACAGCAAATTGTTCAGTAGAAGCAGAAAAAAGTCACTCACAGCTTACATTAGCATATGAAGCTAACGTTAGCTTACTTGTTAGCATTGTCTGTTTTTAGCCTCTTACCCCCCGCCATTTTCTCCAGTTTGGCTTTACCTAAATCTAAAAGCTTCTTGCCTGGAGAGCAACAGTGTAACGCCTCATTTGAAAGCTGAAGCCTGCAAAACTGATTCTAACTTTTTTGTTGCGTTGTCGTCGGGTTTTTGTCACATATTTGAAGCGTTTTTGTCGTGTTTTCTGATTTTTTTTTTTACACGTTATTGTTGTTCTTGTCACTCTTTTCTGTCGCTTTTTTCTGTCGCTATTGTTGCTTTTCCGGCACGTTATTGTTGCTTTTATGTTGCTATTTCGTCACAGTTTTATTGCGTTTTAATCCTTGTTATTTTGATGCTTTTTCCCAGCACTTTTAGATTTGTGTAAAGCCAAACTGAAGAAAATGTCCTCGGCTCAGGTGGGGGTTAAGAGGTTAACTATGGGCTGTTTATGCACTTTGCTCCACTTCATGTCTCTGTATCTTTATTTAGTATAAAATATATTCATAATTCAGCATTTCTTAAAGTAAAGGTGGCGAGATAGGAGAAAGTTATTTTTCACCCCTTTGTTTTCCCCCATCGGCTGCTTTGAACATGATCATATGGGCAATTCCAAAGATGCCGTCTGTTTCAATAAGCTTCTGCAATGTTAAAAGATCCAGTGTTCTATTACGGTTTCACTGAGATCTTGTATTGTAACCTTGTATCCCAAAGGTTCTGTAGTGGCTATTTGTCCATAAACTTAAATCAAAAAACAAAAGGTCCATCTGGTAAAAAACCATATGCCCTCGCAGCCTGAGGTCCCTCCCACCTTGACCCACTTATGTAAATCAACGAAAGCAACAGTGACCAATAAACAACAACGTAAATAATTATCTAAATTAGCGGAAATAACAAGCAAGAAATAATATGCATAAATGCAAAATAAGCAAATTAACTTTAGCAAGAAAGAAAATAAATTAGGCTATAACTTAACTTAAGCCTAAAATAAACAAAAGTACCAAATAGCTCCAACAGGTTCAGATGAGTTAAGTTAAAATCTGGACTCTGTGGCAGCCAATGTGACCCTGTTGAATCCTGGCATTGTCATCTTGGAATATGCCCTTGCCATCAGGGAATAACCTGGTAATTTCAGATGTTCAGGTCGACTGCTGATCTTGTTCTTTGCTCATAACAGTCAGTTAAATCCAAGTAGCGACTTTTTCTTGGTCAGGCAGTGTACTTTTCTGATACATACTGATTTATGTTCTTACCTTAGCTTTGACGAGTTCTTTTGCACCTGTCTGGTCTTCACGTGTGCCCTCAGTCATGTAAACACAGCGTAGACGGTGTTAGCATTTAGCCTCTCCCCCTCTCCTCTATAGCTCCAAACGAAGTGAAGATAGAAGCTACCAAGCTCTTCCACGTTTTCCCTAATATGGTTACGTGAAGTGTTACATGATAAAGTATAGTTACACAAAATTACACAATGTGGATTTTCTAAGCAGATAAAAAGGGGAACTATGTTGTAAGGCGTAATAATACCAGGAGTAGTTCGACATCCGCGCAGTAATATCTTCACTTTACTGTGTGGACGCCGAAGTACTCCTAGTATTATTACGCCTTACAATATAGTTCCCCTTTTTATCCGCTTAGAAAATCCACAATGTTTAATTTTGTGTAATTATACTTTATGGTGTAACACTTCACGTAACCATATTTAAATAGAGAAAACGTGGAAGAGCTTGGTAGCTTCTATCTTGACCTCGTTTGGAGCTAAAGTGGAGAGAGGGAGAGGCTAAATGCTAACGCCGTCTGTGCTGTGTTTACGTGATTGAAGGCACGGGTGAAGACCAGACAGGTACAAAAGATCTTGTCAAAGCTAAGGTAAGAACATATATCAGTATGTAAAAACGGTGGCCTATTCCTTTAAAGCCGATAATCCATGAAGGGACTCAATGTGTGTTCATCACTGCGCTGTCAATCTGCTAGCGTCAAACAAAAGTAAAAGTTTTCACGGCGCTCCTGGTCATTCAAAATCCTGCCCAGACCAGGCTCACTCCTTGCTTTCTTTTCCTTAGACATGATTAAAAATGTAAAATATCGATGCTGAGGTACTCAAAATAATGTTTTTTAGCCTCAATTATGCATGACGTCCACTTTAAAGCTTAAAAGGGTGAATCACTGCAGTCGGCGTGATTCTGTTTTCTCCCGCTGTAGAGTTGACTCCACTCCCACTCCTCCCTCTCCTCTGCTCTTTGTCCAGTTCATTGTAGAGTGTCATGGCAACACGCTGCTCCCTCAGTTCCTGGGCATGTACCGGCTCACAGTGGACGGAGTGGAGACTTACATGGTGGTCACTAGGAATGTATTCAGCCATCGCCTCACCGTGCACCGCAAATACGACCTGAAGGTATCACACAAACTCAGAAAAACTATGCTCTTACGCAAACTTGATGCTCCGGGAAATGGTGTTGTCTCCGACACTCGACATTGTGTTGTCTCAGTCTTTCTAACCAAATTAACAGCAATAAATAAGAGTTAAATATTCTGTTGGAAATAAAACATGATGTGCACTATGGCTGGGACGATCCGACCAATCCGATATGTATCACGATACTAAGGGGCTGATCCAATATGTATTCCGATATAGTAACAAATTATGATGAGTTATATGTTTACCTTAAAGCAATACTAAGTAACTTGTTTACCTTAATAAATCCTTTTCGTAGTCCCTCTGGGGGTAATACAAGTGTTAATGGGATGATTGGAGGGTCTTTCATCTCCCCCTGGTGTCTCTGGCCAGAAAACCACAGTTGCAACTTGACTGCCACCAGACCGGAGTCACCAATACACACTAATGGAATCACGAAGAAGAAGCTAACGGGCAAAGCTAACTGTGGGCTAGCACCATTTAAACAGTATTTACAGCCAAGTTTGAGTGAAAAAAAAAAATCCATTGTGTAATTGGATGTAGAATGTCTCTCTCTCCCTTCGCCTTTTCTGTCAGTGTAGTATTTACTCTCACGGACAATTAATAAGTAAAAAAAATCGCAACTTGCTACGCCACCTGCAGTTGCGCTTATGGCCTCTAGGGGCAAGAGTTACTTAGTACTGCTTTAAAATGTGCAAAACGTCATTTGTCTAAAGTTGTAAACCAAATGCCATTTGACATTTACTGTGTTACGATTGAAAATTGCATTAACATAAAAAGTAAGTGCTGTCTGTGTAACTGTTACTGGAAAAAAAAAATTTGCAGCACAGAGTATTGCGATCCAAGTCCGACCCAATATTTTCTCCCAGTCCTAATGGGTACCGACATTCAGATGTTTGCATACTTTTACCAGACATTTTATTCAAAATGGTTATATAATTTATATAAGGTAAATGAAGTGTGGGCAGAAGTTAAGCCCACACTTAGCTTCTGTGGGCTTATAAGTGCATCATATATTGCACTTATAATGCAGTGCTATATAACAGTGAAGCATGAGTAGAGGTCGAAATGTCTTTACCTGGTCTGCTTATGTGCAAGTAAATAAATCTACGATGAGTCATGATGTTAAATTAAAATATTCAATATTCATTAGTGAAAAACTTGTTTATAGTAGTGTTTCTTTACTGGTGTAGTTTTCAACCTGAAGTCATGATAAAAACCTTTTCTAGATTTTTCCTCTCAGGGTTCTGTTGATTAAAGCAGTAGTTTCCAGCGTGGGGGTTGTGGGACACTGAGGTGGGGGTCACGAGACAGTATCTTTAATGACGTTTGAGCAACTTAATTAAGTGAAATGAAACCAATTATCAAAATGTACCAAAACATCTCAAAACCAGATTGTTCTGTACCTTTAAGTGATAGTCTGTATGTTTGCAAAGTGAGGAGTGATAGAATAAAATTTATAACAGTATAACAATCAAATTCCTCCCCTCTTTAACCAGAAAGCCCATCTTAGTTTGCAAAATGAGGAGAGCAGGAACAGAATTTTTAAAAGTAAACAATCAAGCTCCTCCCCTCCCTTCTGATTGGACCCGACAGGCTGGAAAAGCTCGTCTCATTGGTCAACGTGGGAGGATACTAAACTCTGATTAGTTGCTGAGATACAGGAAGGAGAGACTTTACAAAAAATAATAAATAAATATTATTATTACATCAAACTGCAAGACCAGGTGGTTGATTTTGCACATTTTATAACATTTGTAAAACATGTAGACTCACTTATATTAGATTCAATATATTACATATGTATGTAGCGTTATATTATAAATGCTAATTACATTTTAGAGTGGGGGTCCTGAGTTGTTGGTCTAGTGATTTTGGGGGGTCGTGCCCAGAAAAGTTTGAGAAACCCTGGATCAAAGCCTGTATTACCAACCTGTCAGCTCACTTCTAAAGGGTCAACTTAATGAGTTTAAAACATGTATTGTAATTTTGTAAGGCTGAGATTTTTCCTTTTTATTTCTCCCTCAACTGGAGCAAGATTCATCTACATGTTTTTAGGAATCAGAGTGAAAGAAATGATCAGACAAACTGCAGAAGTGAACTCTGAAAACTCTAACAAATCCATTTAAACTTATCTGAAGGTAGTTCTGTCAGAAGTATGCTGAAGCTAAAGCCAATGCCCTCTATTCTTTCTTTTTGCATATGTTTGCAGGTAAATATTTGTTTGACTTTAGGCCCGCTGCGAACAGGGGCCCAGACGGTGCACAAAGCGTTCTGCTCCAAATGACTGAGCAGCTGTTTATCGCGGTCCCTTGAGTTCGAGCCATTGTGGGATTTTCTAAAAGCTCAGTCCCCCGAATATGACACAAAACTGCATCTCTCTCACACGCACTCCTAGAGCTAAACGTAAAACTGCTACTCTTCACTATGTTTTTTTTTAATTCCCTGCCCCACGTGAACGCTTCATGCTCTGCCAACTAGAAACAAAACATCCAACATTTTTGCGAGACGCCGTCAAGGGAGACGTGTTTATAAAGCAGATATTTCAATTGTTGTATTTTTAAACCGGCTTTGATTCACGAGCTATTTTTGTGTCTTTGTCTTCTCGTTTTTTCTTAGGGATCTACGGTCTCAAGGGAAGCCAGCGACAAGGAGAAGGTGCGTTTCATTTTGCCGTGTTGACAGCTGGTGGCATGGGGTGGTAAAAATAAACGCCCCCAGCTCACCCTGAAACAAACTGTCAAATGACATCTAAATTGAGATGTACTCAACACTGGTTCTCAAGCTGAGGTTTAGGTACAAGGAATTCTACACTGCAAAAAGTGCCCTCCTAAAAACAAGGAAAAAAAATCTTGAAATAAGGCATTTTGTCTTGTTTTAAGGAAAAAAATTCTGCCAATGGGGTAAGCATTTTTTTCTTGCTAAGAATGCTAGAATATTTTTCTCATATTTTTCTCATCATAAAACAAGAAAGAAACACTAAATTTAAGCAAATAAATAACTAGAATTAAGCAAAATGTCCTCAGAAAATTGAATAATTTAAGGAAAACATTCTTATTTAGTGAGAAATTGTGGGATATTTTACTTAAATGTTGCTTGGTTTAAGTAAAATGTTCTAAATCACACACATTTTTGAGCAAAATGTTCTTAATAAATACTAATATTTAAGGAAAATATTGCCCACGCCCGGGGACCCGTCTCCATGATATGGAGCCAGGCTGATGGTCAGAATCACCTGCTGGAGGATTCACCTATTGTACATGTTTTTAGTGGTAGGGGACGCGTACGCAGACACGGGGAGAACATGCTCCACACAGAAAGACCCCGTCCTGGTGGGAATCGAACCCAGGACCTTCGAGCTGTGAAGCTGAGGCTCTAACCGCTGTGCCACCAAGCCGCCCACTTTGAAGAATGGAATGTATTATCTCTCTGTGAGAATCAGTTCTTACATTAAGAGTTGTTTTGATCTTATTTTTTCTTAAAATAAGAAAAAATATTCTTTGTCTAAAGCTGAAGAAGATTCAAAAAGTGTTTCTTTCTTGTTACAAGAAAAATTAGCATGTTTTTTAGCAAATATATCTGAACAAGAAATGGCTCGATTTTATTTCCTAAAATAAGATTTTTTTCTCAAGAAAACTTTGCTCGGCATGACATTATTACTTTTTAGGGAAAAAATAAGCACTTTTTTCTTAAAGTAAGACGTTTTTTACTTGCTTAGAATCCACTTTTTGCAGTGTACCTCTTAGTCCTGTATGTAGGGCTGTCACGATAATTACTATTATTATTGACTCAATTTATTGTTTCATTGTTTTTTTTTGTTTAAGAGAAAGTACTTTTCAAACAAAGCTTTTTCTGTCATATTTAAGCTTTAGAGTTAGTTTGTAAGGTCTTCAATAATGTCGTTTACAGCGATATTTTCCTGCCTTGATTAGGGGTGGGAACCTCTGGGGACCTCACGATACGATACGTGATACATGGCTCACGATACGTTATGATGTGCCGATGCTGCGATAATCGATGTATTGCACAAAAGTAACCTACGATACATCAAGATTTTTTCAGAAACATCACATTATTACAACATTACATTTGTTTTCATGTGCGTCGTATCCCTTTCTCTGAACCTCTTAACCCGCACCTTAACCAAGGCTCATAATGATAGTAATGCCTCATTTGAAAGCTAAGACCGCCAAAACGGATCTGAGATTTGTTCTCACGTTGTCTTAACTTTTTTGTTGTTTTTTCATAATTCTTTTGTGTTGTTTTTACTTTTTTGTTGTATTTTGTAACTTTTTTGTTTCCTGTTTTGTTGTTTTTTCATCAGGTTTTTGTTGCTTTTTTGTCACTATTTGTCGCTCTTTTGATGCTTTGTTCGGGTGCGATTTAATCCTCATTTACATCTCGTTTTTGTTGCAATTTTGACGCTTTTTTGAAGAAGCTTTTAGATTTTAGAACTGGAACTGAAAATGCAATCAGTTAAGGCGGGGGTTAAGAGGTTAACTAAATAAGTGAATAAATGATCCCTTTTATTTATAATTAAAAAAACATTCATTCGTCATTAAAAGTAATATATTTGTGAGACAGTGTTTTGTCCAAGTGCTGCCCTCTGCTGTTTTGACTGAATTCTTTATCATTAGTGGCCGAAATTAAAACTGTGGAGCACTGCGACCTCATTAATATGCACGACATCATCAAAAGTATCAATATCGGAATGAAAAGCATCGTATCGTACTGCAAAATATCGCGATATATTGCGAAATCGATATATTGTCACACCCCTAGCCTTATGGAGATATGGAAAGTCAGGTCTCGTTATCGTGACAGGCCTGTTTAATATTTGGAGTATAAGATATAAGAGCAGCTCAAAATGGGAAGCGATTGGATAGAGATACTCAGATTGATTGATTATAGATAATAGGGCAACTGCGGTTCAGGTGATGGTGTCGTCTCTTAGCTGTTCGTTTTTTTGTCTGTCATTCACCCTGCCTGTGCTTGAGTGTGGTGTGTGAGTGAAATGAATGGTAGTCTCAGGGGCAGATGGCGCAGATTGGCAGGCTTTTTTTCTGTTTGTCTACTTCAGGGCAGCTGTTGCTACATTAAGAGCTTGCCACCAGTGAGTATGCAGAGTGAATAGTCAATAAACCCCAGTAGCCCAGATTTAAAGATGGTTTTGTCTTAGTTACAGCCACAATAGTCCATTTCAAATCCAGGTGACGTTCTGAACTCCTGACTTAGTCTTGTTCAGTCCCAGTTTTGTCCTCATGTAGTCTTGTTTACTTCATCTCCCATTTGGTTTTCTGAAACCCAAATACTGGATGTCACTGTTCAAGGCTCAGTTACAAATGGTTTACTGGTTTAGACCTGCTTTATTTCTAGGTTAATCCCAGCTCACCTCTGATTTACTCCTGTTTATTGATGTTCAGGCTTAGTTTAGTCTGGTTTAATCCCGGTATTAGTCCTAAATAGTCAGTGCAGCCTTAGTTTAACCTTAGCCTTAGTTTAGTTCTGAGTTAGTACTGACTGGTAAGGGAATTTTCACTTTAAGATGGTATTTTGAAAGGGGCCATATGCTACTGTTAGATAGTTTCCCAGTGCAAAGCTTTAAAGTCCTCTCTGTCTGTTTCAAGCCATTATCATGTGTGTGCTTTAGGGCCTACCAATGCAAACGCTCTTAGTAGTCGGACGGTGATAAGATAGCAAAGAACCGACTGAGCGACGATAAGGATATTATGTAAACTGAAGTCAAACAACGCTTATTTCTAAATGGTTATGTTTGATTTACCAAAGTCATAAATGTTTGCATATTTGTGCTCAGAGCGGACCGTAAAAAATCTCTTTCTCTTTGTTTAGGCTAAAGAACTCCCCACTTTCAAAGACAACGACTTCCTGAATGAAGGCCATAAGCTGATGATAGGGGACGACAATAAGAAGCTATTTTTGGACAAGCTAAAACACGATGTCGAGGTGAGAGGCAAAGCAAATATTTGGGATAGTTTCGCATATTGTTTTAGTCCTTGATCTCAGCTACCGGACTTTTGCACTGTTACTGTGAAGCAGAGGCAGAAGTTGCATCACTGACAATATCTAAGACTAATGTGTTGTTATCATCATGAGAAACTAGAGGATTTGTTTTATGTTGCAATAGATACAGGCGGCATCTCTGGAATCACCCATATATGGTCATGCTTTAAAACAGTTAAGGGGGAAAACAATTTGGAGAAAAATCTAAACTTTCTCTAGTTATTCAAAAACGAATTTAACAAATGCTGAATTATGAATATAGTTTTCTACTAAATAAAGATACAATAAGATGGGGTGGAGAAAAGTGGTTCAACAGCCCATGAATACATAAATAACGGAGATGCTACATGCTAGCATCGAGCTAATGCTAACGGCTAGCTACGACTGCCGTTTTTTTCACTTCTACTGAATAATCTGTGGTGACAAAATATCCATATGGGCCCGATTTACATTTGACTTTATTTGTATGTGATAAATAAGTTTATATTCCACCAGAAAAGGGCTAAAAAGAGTGAAAAATTGTGTTTCCCAAACGCAAAGCCACGCCCCCTTCTATGACGCGATGCCGTCTGTATTTTTCAGTTTTTGTAAGAAATCTCCAAAACGAAAATTAACAAATGTTTTTTCCTCATGAGTGTTCGATAGTGATCTGATTTACAAACCTGACATACTATATTTATGTCTCAAAGTTCTTCTTCTCATGTTTCCGAGTTTGTCACCACTTTCGGACGCCTTTCAGAGAAAATAATGAGAAGACAATGAACTTTGAAACAGTTTTTTTTGTTTTACGTGGATTCTCCCAATAATGACTGAGATATTAACCAAAGACAAAAACAAAATCTGCCAGTTACCATAGTTACCATAGTTACCAGTTAATTTAAGTTAATTTTCAGTTTCTCTCCACCTCAATTTTAAATTATAGGCTTTTTACAATGTTGTGACGTCATGTGAACGCAACCTATTGGACAAATCACAAAGTAGTGAGCAACTCAAATGCAACACACTGACCAGACTTGTGCTGCATTTTGCCAAGTTCCCACAGATCTCCATGAACAGCAGTAACTACGGTCTTATGTTATTGTTTTGAAGTCGGCAGGATTTTCCCCTAAAGGCACAGCCAAGCAGCGTTTGATTAGGCAGTGAAGGATTCCCTTTAAACAACATACACCACAGCGCCCCCAAGTGTCAGAAAATGGCTTTACTAGACCAAGGCTGCAGTTTAGGGAACACAAAGCAATGCAACAAACATATTGATAAACTATTGGTTATTTAAAGCCATGCAAAGCAGCCAGAAAATAGCAACATCTGCGCTTTTTTTTAGGTTACATCATCATATCTCCATGGGCTCCTTTTGTGCATAAAACCTGCTAAACCTGTTGTTTAGACTTCTACAAACAAGTTCTTTAATGCATGCAATTCATGTATCAGTTCAGCAGTTCATATTTCAGTCTTTTCTCTGTTGGGTTTGTTAACTGTGACATCACACATGATATAAAAGCTATTTCCGGGTCCAAACCCTACAAAGTTCCACAGACAAACTCAGGGAAAAAACAACTTGATGTCAATATCCTGGTGAAACAACAACAAATAAAACGCCCCAATCTAGTATATGTAAAATAAGTGTAAGTTTGTAAAATAATTTGATGTTTTTTGTCAGAGAATCCAGAGTAAATGTAATAAATCTGTGCAGTCAGATGTTTAGAAAGAGTATTGTACAAAGCTCTGAGGCAGGTTAAAATCATCAAAATCCCATGAAGCCCTATGCGCCTTATGTGATTTTGCTGATTTTAAGCTGTTCCACTGGACATCGTCACTTAACAAGAGGAAAGTCAATGCTTCAGGGGTTTGTTTATAACATGCAAACCCTGAACTTGCTTTAAAAACCTAAACTACAAAGTCAAAATGCAATCATATTTTTTCAAAATCGTGCAGCACTTGTGGTGAATATGTCAACCATTGCCTTTTAGCGCTTTCTTTAAGGCCGTATATACCTGATATATTTCTTGTTTTATTCATATATTAAAAAAAAGGGATCGCACAGGATTTTAAATTGTAAATCCTGTCGCATTTCTAATAAACCAAATCTTCACAGGACTGATTTTATAAGCACGTTTCCCAACTTTAATGGAACAATACTGTAATGTGAACATCAATTAGCATGCTGTAAGTTTATGATCATTAAAAAGGCCTTAGAATTGAATGTACTGCACACTTTTTTCCTCAAATATGTTTCCGGTACACTGAAGGACAAAACATTTTTATTCCACTTCTAAATCAGGTGTAGGACCTTTATTATCCATATAAATTAGAGGTTTCATTTCAGTCTGTCCCATAGAACGTTATAAGATTGCGTGTTGTATTGAGCCTGATACATTTACTCTGCAGTTCTTGGCCACTCTAAAGATCATGGACTACAGTCTGCTGGTGGGGATTCACGACGTGGACCGGGCGGAGCAGGAGGAGATGGACGTGGAGGCCACAGGGGAAGAAGACGAGTATGAAAACGACGGGATGGGGGGCGGAGCGCTGACCGGCTCCTTCGGGACGCCTCCCGACAGCCCGGGGAACCCTCTGAACTGCGGGGGATTCTTCGGCCCCGGGGACTTCGACCCCTCTGTGGACGTTTACGCAATCAAGAGCCAAGACGGTAAGCGCTTGAAGACATCCGAATAAGCATATGACTTTGAATATATTTCTGTGAAGTGAAGTGGCAATTTATGGAGGAAAAGGTTATTTTATCAACAAAACAAAAAAAACATTGAAAGAGGAATAGTTTTGTGAAATTCTGACTCACTAATTTCTCATAGATGTAAATGCAGACGGCATAGGGGCAAAACAAAGGAGGAAAAGAACTACTTTTTCACCTTTTACTACACAACTAATTTAAGAAATGCTGCATTAATGATGAAGTTTCTACCAAAAAAAGACACAGAGATAAGGAGAGGTGCAAAGTGGCTCAAGAGCCCATAGCTACATAAATAAATAAATAAATAAATACAGTTTTTCACTTCTACTGGAAAATCTGCTTCATTTTCTAATGTAAGAATATCAAACTTCCTTCTGTTTCTAACAACATGGTTGGCACGGCAACAGTTGAAAATGTTGCCGCCCGTGTCCAATAAGGAAGTGAAATATTAAACATCACAAAAAAAATGTCATATCAGGGAAAACTAGGTTGAAACTTGAGCAATATCTTAAATAGAATTGACTTTAGAACTTTGTCTCATATATGTTTAAGATCAAGATTAGGTTTAGTTCTATGAAGGGGTTCACAAGGATGTAACAATTGTGTCTTATATTGCAATAGCCATATATCAGGGCCGTTTTACTATTTAAAAATGGTTGTCTTCCGGTTAAAAATTGCAGCCAAAGTAGGGACCGACATACAGCATGAGAAGAGGCAAAACGTCCTAAACTCAAACAACCCAGTCCAGTTGAAACAGTGATTTTCAAACTTAAGAAAATATTTAGTTTTGAGTGTCTGAGAACTACCAATTCTGAACCTGGTGGTCGGTAACAACATGTCAAAACCTGAGCCGAACCAGGGCTAAGCTATGGGCCTAAAATAACTCCCAACTCAGAAAACAGGGTCTATACAGGGAGAAGCAAGTAAGGTTTTATGCTTTTTAATGCCATTTTAATGCCCAAATAATATATTTCAATGCGACAACACAGAAAAAATCCCCACATATTTCATTTCCTAACGTGGTCGTTTTCAACCAATACTGAAACTGAAACTATTTCAGATTGGGTGGAAAAAAGGGGACATTATTTTGATAGGATAAGCTATATTTTGCAGTAAAAGTGTGTAGTCTCTGGAGAATTTTAACGCAATGTTGTCTTTTTACTTACAAATAATGCTTTTTAAGTCATTGCTTTCTAAATTAACTGCAACACCTTTGAGGAAGGAGGCACACGGACAACCTCTGATTGGTCCAAAGGGGGGGGAAGGTTGGGATCCACTGTTTTAGATCATTGTGTTGATATTTTTATGAACTTATTCAGTAAAAATCCAAGAAATGTATGTAATTCAAGGCCTTGATTTTGGCACAACTAATTTTATTACTATTAATGCCCTGTGTAAACCCAAGGAGAAGACAAAGCTTAAATGATATTGCTATATAATGGAAGAGAACTGCGGAGAGAAGCACCTGAAGTTTAAGAACCACTGCTCTGCTATGGACGACTGAGAGCTTACACAAACATAGGCTCACATAGAGTTCCATTCAAATGTGATTTTAGTGCATTTCATCTTTTGAAATATGACAATACGGATGGCAAATGTAAATAGCATTTCTACAAAACTGGAAGGCAACAAAAACCCTGCCGTCAATGCCACACAGTGAGTGAGTTTAAGCCTGATTGTTTTAGAACCTCGTCCTGGTCATAGTTGAGTTGTTTGGTTCTGTTCCAACTTAAAACCAAGCCAAATTTTCCCTGTTTTAATCCTTTTGGTTTTCTGACTCACTCGACTAAAACTCTATTGAAATGCGAGGAGCATCTGTTGTGGACCAAACAGATTGTTGTTTAACGCTTGGCTGACTGCTTTTTAGTTAAGCGTCAAAATGAAGAATGTTCTGCTTATATGTTTTAGGAGCTGTGAAAAAGGAGGTTTACTTCATGGCGATAATAGACATCCTCACGCACTATGACGCAAAGAAAAAAGCTGCACATGCTGCCAAAACTGTGAAACATGGGGTAAGTCTGCTTCCATATTGCCACCCATTTACTTTATTATAATTAACTTCAACAGCCCTTTGAGTGTGTGGACTTGATCGATATGTGTGTTCAAAGTAAAACAACAAGTCTGCTCAGTTTATAAAGGGTAAGTCAGGCTGTGCTAGATTATGAGCATAATTTGTAGTACTTTCGCAATACTTTTAATACTTGTGTTCAGAGGCATTTTTATCATGCACTCCTTTGTTTTCCAGTAACAGTTACACAGCACTTGGTTACATTTTGTGTTAATGCACTTGCGCAGAAGGCAACTTTTTATGCGTGGGGGAAAAACTTGATATGTGTGTGTAAATTACCTTTAAGTGACCCATCATGGCGCCTTCACTTTCCATCACAGTGGCGTCTATGATGCTCCAGGATCAATTGTTTTGTGAGGTTTTCTGAATGCTTAAAACCGTTGATCCTGGAGCAACATAGAGGCCACTATGATGGAGAATACAGGAGAAATAAAGGCCACTGGGTCATTGGAGGGCCAAATATGCACAAATAAACCTTTTTTTTCCCACATAAAAAGTACCCATGCTGCTGTGTGAGCTCGAATCATTTCGAACTTCACAGCAGTCTGGGGACCGAAATCTTCGCATGGGTTTGGGGACCAATCACAGAACGAGGAGGGACGGCAAGACGATGACGAGCTATTCGATATATAGAAGCTTGTAGTTTGTTTACAGATTTTTTTTAAAGTTATTTTATTTATTTACAGATCCAACATAACAGTAGCAGACGCAACGTTCTTAATAGTTTAGCTTTAGATACGATTGGCTATGGCTACGTGCAGACGAATGATAGACATTCCTAGCGCCCAATAAACGACTATGGATGATCATAAACCACACCTCTCCTACGAGAAAATGAATTGGTGGTCGCCAGACTAAATATCACTTGTGATACTTCATAATGCACCTTTAACACTTCAATAAATGTCAAAAGGCATTTGGTTTATAAACGTTGGACACATGACTGTTTTCTTTTTACACATTTTAAGGTAAACATATTACATCGTGATACGTATTGGATCGTGATATCGTCCCGGCCTTAATAATTTGTTACTAAGTTCCCTAAATGAACCTGCCTTCTGTTATTTCATTTACAAAGCTCTTATCAGTGATTAGTGTAAAGTGCATCGGACTTGTCATTCATGTCCTGTATAATAGCTCATAGTAAGAAGAGGTTCTCTCTGCTTGTGATTTGTCTTTCATATTAAATAATAACAGTGTCCTCAAAGAAAAGGGCAAATCTGGGATGTTTGGTAACCTGCTAAACGTAAATATTAGCACTATAATATCAATCTGGAATGGTTCTCGATTAAATTGTTGAAATGGGGACGGATTTTTAGCATAGAAGTTGTTGCTTTGGCTAAAACGTAATAGCTTGATCCATTATCAGCAGCAATAACCTAAAACCTGGATAAAAAACACCAGCTACAATCTTAATCTATAGTTAAAACAGTCATTTGTGTCGCAGCAGATGATTTTTGTTGTCAGTGTGTTGAAGTAGTGTCAATAAAAATGCTTGTTTTGTGAGTTTGGACCGAAGACCGAACTCTATCTTTAATCTTTAACGTGATGGCCCTTGTTTTGCGTCCTCAGGCGGGGGCAGAAATCTCGACGGTGAATCCGGAGCAGTACTCCAAACGATTCTACGAATTCATGTCCAACATCCTGTCATAGACTCTCATCAGTCCCGGTCCGGCTCCTGTCCTCTTACCACGCACTTATTTCTCCTCTTCTTCAGTAATTTGTCTTATGTCCCTAACTCTGTTCCCCTCCCCTTTTAAACAAACAAACAAAAGAACTCCCATCCTGCCGCGGGAAGGATGTACAAAGGCTGTTACAAGTCTCATTTACAAAAAAACAATGACTGTCGACGTCTCCACTGCTCCAAAAACTCAAGGTCCTTTTTTTTTTTTTCTTTTTTTTTTTTTGGTGAATTTGGTCGTCTCCTCTTCCTCCTCCTCACTCCAGCACAGGATCCTGGTCACGAATGCCTTGAATGAGTGTGTCAAGCTTTAGCAGTTCAGTTTGTCAGTACAAGTCTCCTCGGTTTCTGTTCATGTTGTTGTCGTAACCTCATCATTTCTCTATTAGACACGAACACAGTGTAAACTACCACCGAATAGTCCGATTGCATGACACTTTTGCCAGTCGAAACACCAGTCACGTCTCTCTCACTCAGACAAAGCAGCAAATTGGAAAAAACAGGGAATAAACACATTAATATATGTATAAGTAACTGAATGCAATATCAAAAATGCATGGCAAAGACGTGTACATGGCTCTCCACCACTCGTACAACATTAAAAACCACTGAAGATTGTGTTATGACTTAAACGGACAAAAAGAAAAAAAAAAAAAAAAAAAAGATCTTGGTGTTTTGAATGTTTCGTTGCCATATTGTTTTTGATTTTTTTTTTTTTTTTTACTTTTAACAGTGAGCTTGGTGGAGGTCGATGTAACGTGAGAGGTTCACACAAAAAGGGGAAAATCTGCAACAAATACTTGTTTTAATACCATAAGGATCATTTTTATATCTTGTTTACATTAATGTAGCAATTTTGTGTTTGTATACAGTATTGTTTTGTTACCAACAGACATTAGAAAAAAAGGTTACTTGAAAATGGTTCATTGCATATTAAAGGGAGTTTTATCTTGTTTTGGTTGTTGGCCTGCACTTTTTTATGAGATTGGGGATCTGAAGTTACAATAATTGTCTTTATTAATTGTCCTTATGGTATTGTGCTAAACAAATATTCTCATTTATGCTAGTTTCTCAGTCAAGCGTCCTGTTAACACATTTGTGAAACAAGTGGGTTTTGAACAAATAGAACCATTTTTATGACTAAATAAAAAATTTTGGGACAATAAATACTTGCAATCATCCTTTCGTCATTTTCAAATATGGAGAGGAATATATTAAGGTGTCATTGAGTTTACATTAAAGTGATTGATCACCTGGCCTTGCTTTTTGATATTAAGTAAGTAATAGTATATATATGTTATTTTTTGCAAAGTCCCTCCTTCCCGGATCTCAGCAACTAATCAGAGTCTAGTATCCTCCCGTGTTGACCAATGAGCTTTTCCTGTGAACCAGCCATTCCGGTCCAATCAGGAGAAGTGAAAATTCTGTTACTGCTCTCCTCATTTTACAAACAAAGACGGGCTTTCTAGTTAAAGAGGGGAGGAATTTCATTGTTTACTTTCATCACTTTGCAAACTCATAGACTATCACTTTAAAGCGATAGTCTGTAAGTTTGCGAAGTGAGGAGAGATAAAGTGATATTTGGAAGTAAACAATCAAATTCCTCCCCCTTGGACCAGAAAGCCCATCTTTGGTTGTAAAATGAGGAGAGCAGGAACAGAATTACACAGAAGTAAAAAAAAAAGACGAAAAAAGTTAACGATCAAGCTCCCTCCCCCTTCCTCCTGATTGGACCTGACAGGCTGGTACACAGGAAAAGCTAAAAATCTAAATTTTCTCTAATTATTCAAAAACTACTTTAACAAATTCTGAATTATGAAAGTAGTTTTCTACTAAATAAAGATACAAAGACATGGGGAGCCACAAAGTGGTTCAACTGCTCATAAATAGGCTACATAAATAACGGAGAATGCTAACATACTTCATGTTAGCTTCGTGCTAATGCTAATGGATAGCTAGGGCTCGCTACGATCACTTCTACTGATTAATCTGCAGTGAGAAAATATCCATATGGGCCCGATTTACACTTGACTTTCTTTGTATGTGATAAATAAGTTTATGCTCCACCAGAAAATGGCTAAAAAGAGTGAAAAATTATGTTTCCCAAAATATTCTATTTTCCCCTTCGGCGACGCCACGCCCCCTTCAATGACGCAATGCCGTCTGTATCTATTGGTCAAAGTGGTATCCCGGGGATTCGGATTAGTCGTTGAAATCAGCAAAGGAAGGGACTTTATTATTTAATATTACTTGTTCCTCCCTCGGATTTTAGACCCAGGTGGTCCATTATACAGTACATATCTATTAAATGTGTAAAACATGTAAACTTACAGACTATCACTTTAACCGTGCACTTTTGCAAACTAGATTTTTTTCCAGTGAAGTCTCGCCTCGATGTTTGAAATGCTTTGAAGAAGAGCGTATTGTGGCTCAGAACTATTAATTACTTAGTCGCTTAATCTCTTAACTCCCAGCTGAACCGGGCACATTTTCTCCAGTTATTATCCTGGTATACAGGCTTTACCCAAATCTAAAAGCTTTTAGGGGAAAAAAGCCAAAAAATAGCAACAAAAACAAGTAGAAAACAACTATGAAAATGCAGCAAAAAGGCATCAAAATAAACCGATGAAAAAGCAAGAAAAATGAACAGAAAGTGGCTAAAATGAGGGGGGAAAAAATGTGGAAAAAGGGACAACACGGCAACAACACAAGGAAAAAAATCTGTCAAGATCAGTTTTGTAGGTCTTAGCTTTCAAATAAGGCGCTACACTGGCCTATAGGTTGTAAGCTCCAATAAGTGTTTAGATTTGAGTAAAGCCAAAGTGGAGAAAATGCACTCTATTAAAGCGGGAGGTAAGAGGTCAATAATAATGGGGCAACAGGTTTTCATTAAAGGAACTATGCCAAAATGAAGGCCTTGAAACTCATCAAAAAGCATAAAATCTGATTCAAATTGGCATTAAATATAATTTTTTCTTTAAAAAGATATCATTTTTCCTTTGAGACAGGACAGGACAGGAGTTTCCTTCGCAGGGTGGCTGGGCGCACCCTTCGAGATCGGGTGAGGAGCTCAGTTACCCGGGAGGAGCTCGGAGTAGAGTCGCTGCTCCTTCACGTCGAAAGGAGCCAGCTGAGGTGGCTCGGGCATCTGTTCCGGATGCCTCCTGGTCGCCTCCCGCGGGAGGTGTTCCAGGCATGTCCTAGTGGGACAAGGCCTCGTGGAAGACCCAGGACACGGTGGTGGGACTATGTCTCCGAGCTGGCCTGGTGTCGCCTCGGGGTCCCCCCAGAACAGCTGGAGGAGGTGTGTGTGGACCGGGAAGTTTGGGCATCTCTGCTGAGACTGCTGCCCCCGCGACCCGGCCCCGGATAAAGCGGAAGAAAATGGATGGATGGATGGACATTCGTCAAAAACACAAACACTGTGGTTTAAAACAAACCCTCCTTGCCTCCAGTGTCTGCATACATTGGTGCATGAATGAGTGAATGGGTGACTGGTTTCTTACTGTAAAGCGCTTTTGGCCTGATAAAAGGTAGAAAAGCGATATATAAGTTGAGTCCATTTACATTTACCATAGTGCACAGCAGTGTGGATTCAGCTACTTTAGTTTTAGACCTCAAAATTTTAAATGTCATTAAAATTATATCACATAAGATTATAAACAAACTCGCAATAACCACGGCACCGCTCTCTATGCATGTGCTCAGATTCATAACAGAAAGAACATAATTAAATATAAAATATATACAAGTTGACAAATAATTCTTTCAGCAATTGTGAGTGAGATAAGTGCTGCTCAAAGTTCAGCTCTTTCAATTGAACAGATCAAAAGCCTTTCATTTAAACCCATTTTATTTATTGACCATTGAGAAAAAAATGACAGTACAAGCATTTATGTTTATTTTCATACAAAAAGCATTTGTTGGTGAACTGTGGAGAAAAGAGGTCTAGTCCATTCTGGCTTTGAGAGTTCTGGTGGTAATCTTATCTTTTTCACTGAAAGAATGAAAAAAATAGTTACTGGATGGCCGGCGCAATATAAGCCTGCGATAAACAGGTTTTCTGCGTACTTACATGACATGTACAACTACTCCCATGCCAGAAATAGCATCTCTATCGACAGCGTTGAGCATGGCCTGAGAAATGGTCTCGAACAAGTCCTCGGGTTCCTGCACATTCATTCAACACATATCGTTAATCAACTATACAACAATCAAAAGACATACTGAAATGTAATACAACTCTTACAGTATACTACATGCAGGGAACCACCAGGTTTTAGGTAGATTTGATTTTCTTTTTGTAAGGTCACTCTTTCTAGACCAGGGGTGGGCAATTAATTTTTGTAACGGGCCAAGTGAAAAGCTTGAATTGAGTCAGAGCCGCACCAACAACAACTCAAACTTATTCTGCTCAACTCTGTGTATTTTGAATATCTGATACCTACCGTTATTTAGTAGGATTATTTTCTGTAAATATTCAGCCACGTCAAGCCAAGGACGCGCATGTGTTGCATCATTATTTAGGTTATTATTCAACTTTTTATCCTCGTTAACTTCAACCATCGCACTGAAAGCACCTCTGCGCTTCCTTCAAATGGAGTTTGTTGGAAATGAAGCGATGCTCTATAGCAGGGTCTCCAAGTACATTTCCCTGGGTCCAAAATATATCAGGAGTGCATCGCGGGGTCCATAAACAAAAGCTCCAAAATAAAACATTGTTTTGATTGGGAAAATACTATTGATGAAACTTTTTTTCAATAAATGAATAATAATGAGCCTGACAGGACTGTACCTCATAAAAACGGCTTACACTTATTGCACTTTACAAGCCTGTGTCACAAGTCTCTGCTACATTGTAGTCAATATTCATTCATTCCACACTCCGTGGTAGAAAGCTACTATTGTAGCCACAGCTGCCCAGGGGCAGACTGTCCATTTCCCACTTGACTACAATGTGTTGTTTATATCCTGATCTCTGAATATGTCAGTGCCCTTTGCTGGACACGTGTGGAATTCTTTCCTTTTATTTTTATTTAAGCTGCTGGAGGATTTCTTTAAAAAAAAAAATCCTAACTCCGCACAGGAATGGGCCAGAGACTACTTTTTTTTGGGCATACTTATGAATTTATGCCCTACAAGTCGTGGGCCGGACTGAATCATCTCGCGGGCCACATTTTGCCCAGGTCTGTTCTAGACTCTTTTAAAATTGGATAGACTAGAGCAAAGACCCTGTTCCTTCCTTTGCGAGCTGTTTTCTTTAGGTTCCTACAAGAAATAGCTGTTTAACCCACTTCTAAATTTACTCTAATCTTTTAAACAAACTTAGTTATAAGCTTCTGACTGGCTGTCAATTAAAATAGTTGTGTAAATTGAGGTCAACATTTCTGGTCAATAATAGTACAGCACTTACCATGTCTGGCTCCCACAGTGATTCACACATGCCGTACATTTGCTCTGAGCAAGTCCCGCTCACTACAAAGTCCTCCGTCACCATGGGGCAGCCGATCAGGTCCAGGGAGCAGATGAACGGGTCGTTGGTTTTGGGGTCGAGTCCCGCGATCACAGGCTCAATGTAGTACGGGCCAAACCTTTGAGGAGAACCCAACAATGAGCCACAGAGCATGACAGGAGCCAAACAACGAGAACACGGAGTACGGACAAGTATCGGAGTTTGAGCATAGAGTTGCATTTGGTGTAAAAATCTCCACCAGATAACTAAATAAGAACTTTATTTTAATTTACTGTTCAATCATTATTATTACCACGACCCCACCTACAAAACCCATGTCATCACCCATGTTGAAGATTCCATGTACCTGTGCTCCATGTTTCACCTGTGAATTGCCGTAATATTATAGTGATTTGGGACATTGCTTTTGAACTCACCTTCTTTCGTATAGGAGATTGGACACCATGCTCATGAAAGTCTTGGGCTTGATCTGACGACCTTCTTTGAGCTCATACAGGTTCAGTCTGAATTTAAGTCTCTGGGCTCTGCCAAAAAGAGAAAGAACTCTGGTCAATGCATGTGAATATATACAATCACTCGAACAAACCATCCATAAAGCACATAGAGGTACTATTGGCCAGAATGCACTGCAGTGGACAAACACTGAAACTAAACACCATCATGTACAATGAAAAGAAAAAACTAATTGGATGTAAAAACTGCAAACAAGTAAATGAATAAGAAGCCAGTCAACTTAAGCTTGAAAAAGGCAATACAAATGTAATCCATTATTACTACTTGTACATCAAAGTGTTGCTGTATAGTCCAACAACAGCACTTACTTTCTTCTAACCATCAATATTATGAAGTGGAAGATCAAATGCACAGTAAACAGAAAAGGTCTGTGGGTTGATGCTTGAGGAAATATATTCACCTGTCGATTTTGGAGATCTAAATTAAACATGCCAGATAACAATAGAAGTACATTTCCAGTCGACAGTGTCTGTTTATTTTGTCCCTTTGCGGAATTTGTATCCACAGCCTGTCAAGTCAATACCATCACATTCAACATGCACAGAAGTAAACAAAGATAAACAAGGTCTGACAAATAAATGAGTGAGGTAGCTTGTTGAGAATTGCGATAGCTGATGAGACAAACTCCTCTTAAAATGGGCCCTATCGTATTTAGGTGTCCAGTATCTGCGTCCAGAAGGAAGGAGCTGGAAGATATTGTGGAGCGGGTGCTCACTGTCCAATTTAGCAAGTCGGGCTATTGCTCGGTCATTGAGTTCTCAGATGTTGGCTGTGGTGGAGCGGATGATTTTAGACGCAGTGTGACGAGTGATTTTAAGGAGCTTGTTTTTATGGGAGACTGAGCATGGTGTAAAAACAGGGTGAGCAGTACAGCAGGATGGACTGAATGATGCTCTTGCACAGCAGTCGCAGGAGTTGAGGGGACGACATGGAGAGCACTGAGTGTACGGAGAACATGTAGTCTTTGTTGTGAGCATTTATGGAGGTCTCTGATGTGGTGTTCAAAATCAAAGTGAGGCGAGTTTGAGGTATTTGAATGTATTCTCCTGTTCTGTTTTGTGACCGTTAATGGAAATAGGGTTCAGACTTTAAGTGTGTGAGTTGAAAATCATTTCCTTTGTTTTGTCAGAGTTGATGTGAAGATGACGACGTGTGCACCATTGTATGAAGTGGGTGACTGAGCTCTGATAAGCAGTGATGGAGAGTTGACTGTTGAGGAGAGCCACAATTGCAGTATTTGCTAATTACATGTAACAACAAGTGGAACAGAGTCTTCATGCTTACACTGTCTGAACATCAGTCGCCAGCCCCGCCAGTCCGATGAACAGCTTGTCCCCCATCGGAAACACCTTCTGGAAATCTGTGGTAACCATCTGAGCCTGGATCCCAAACCTCCGGTCCGCTGCGATGGCTACACAGTTCTTCCCTCTCATGGCCATCACAGCCCCACCATTATACGACATTATCGACTGGGAGAAATAAGAATAAAGAAAGTTAAGACAATGCTGTAAAACTGACTTGAGAATAGACACTGAAATGTGGTCCAGCGGGTCTTGTTTTTTCTATTTAAAATGCATGAAATTCAAATTCTTCCACAGAACCTAACCCAAGACTTCTTATAAATATTCTTTGTATAAATGGGGACCAAGACAAGTTTGTTGGAATTGCTTCAATAATAATAATATCTAATGAGAGAAATGCAATTGTTTTGGATTTTAATATGCACTTTGCGGTCCCAACATGTAAATAAGCAGTTTAGTGTTTCTGCATAAATTATACTTTTGGGACCATCATCATAGAAGCTAGTTTTGCTTATGTCATTCAGTGAGGTTGACAAAGCGAGCCCTTCTATTGACTATACTTCGATTTTCCAAATACGCAAGTGCTTGCTTTGCCTAAATATGTTTGCTTAAAAGTAATAAGAGTAATGAAATATGTTAGCTATATTAAGTGGTAGCTCACGAAAAGATGCTTAGTAAGTATCTGTTAGGTTAGCATTGTTAGCATCAACAATTTACAGTACCTGCTTGCTACGATTACTGTAATTAAACCTTGCTAAATAACCCCGAACATCAAATAGGACTCTTACCATTTTGGCCGATGTCTGATGTGTTCCCAGTAATAAAAAATTTGGTCTATTTTATTATCTTTTATGAATGTCTGCTGTGAGCACCGGAGAGTGACTACACGATTTAGAAACACGGAAGTCAATCTATCCTAGAGGCATAGGTCACGGTCATTCTTAAAGTTGATTGGACAGTTGGCAGTATCGTGGGTTAAAGCTTTCCTGTGATTGGAGGAAACGTGAAGTAGGCGGGCAATAGGGGTTAGCAGTTCGGTTGCAGCGTGTTAAAGTGAAATAGAAACCGGGATCAAGTTTTCACACTGGTACAGCAGCACTTTCGTTGGTTTATATTACGCTGTATTTTAATTGTGACATTCAAAATTACAATATACTAGGAGATGCTGTTGTTATGATCGTGGAATTAGGAAATAGCATTTTTTTTTTTTATGTTTATAATCAGAATCAGAAAAACGAAAAAAAAAAAATGCTTGTCTATGGGTAAGTCACGTTGATCATAATTGAGATAATAGTATGATAACAGTTGATGACTATACTAAAAAAAAAAAGAAAAAGAAAAAGTGGGCTTTTCTGTCCTCGCCGGGTAAAAAAACCCCAAAAGGCTATAAACCAGGGTTAGGCAACGTCAGGCTCGGGGGCTAAATCGGGCCCTCCTGCACAGAACCTCTGGCCCCCAAGATGATTTTGAGAAATTTTATTTAAATAAAAGATCAGATACCTGTTAAAGTCTAAAAATGCGAGAAATGGTGTCAGTATTTTAAAAATGTCCTGTCAGAACATCCTGTTTGGTCATATATAATGTTAAACAGTGATTCTCTACTGGTGGGTCAGGAACCAAAAGTGGGTCACGGAACTATTTTCAGTGTGTTGCAATTCTATAGGGAACTTTTATTCAATATTTTCCACCTGAAATTGCATGGAAACACCAACTGTGTCTGTTAAATGAAAGTTGGGTTGTGATTATCATAATTTCAGTCTTAATGGGATATCTACTGCTTGTTCAACAAAAACCTATGTGGAAAATATAATATCTTATACGATATATGACAAATTAGCTTTATTTGGGTCCTCGGCTTGTCATCCGAGGGTAATGGTGGGCCCCAAAGCCCTGCCACTTGGGAACCACTAATGTAAAACATTGGCATTTGTAAAACATAGTTCTTTACTTTAGGCTACAATGTTGAGGTTCGGCAATGATGCAAATCGGCCCTCCATGACGCAAACTTGCCAACCCCTGCTGTAAACTGATAAAACACCAAACATGCTGGGACCATTGTTTTATTTCTAGAACAATTTGGATTAGTCAGTTTTTTTTAAACAACAAAATACAATTACATATCTGGGTCATATTATAAAACAAGCATCTGTACAAAGTCTATTGAGTCATGAAAAATTAAAAACCTAAACTGAGGGTCTGTTCAAGAAGTACATGAGCTTTTTACAAATAAAAGCCAATACATGATGATAAATGCCCTTTCTTCCAGGAGAACACATGGATGGACTGAATAAGAAGAAAAATCCATATAGGACACTATATATACATTTTCTTTTTATCTTCTCATGAAATGGTCCTGCGAGGCTGAAGTCCTTTGAATTGAGTGGATGTTCCTCTTCACTCTGTCTTCTAATGAGGAGGAAGCAGCACTCTCCAGTTTCATATTGCTGAAAAAAAGATTACAAGGTAAGTGTATTAAATAACTAATGAAAACATACACAAATCTACATAAAATAAACCACTCACTGAATAAAACCCGCATGTGCTTCTCGCTTGGTGTTTTGTTCCCGATGTTTCTCCTTCTCTTCTTGTCTTTTGTATCTTTTTACATTATTCTCTCTATCCTCTTCTCTTTCTTTGGCCTGGTGCATCATCTCTCGCCTTTTACGCTCCATCTCATCTGCAGACAGTTTTCTACAAAATACAAGACATCATTCTTCTGAATTCAACATTTAAGCTTTTGATGGAAAGTTTTCTTTTAGTATTAAATTGTGTCTACAATACAATATCAACAAAGTTTTTTTTTTTAAATATTTGGTACATAATAGTCTCATTATGTCACTTACTTGGAAATGTGTTTGTTGCTCCTCTGGTACCGGTCTTTTGGAGGTGTGGCAGCTCTTGGTTTGCCTCTTCCGTCACTTTTGTTTGAAGAGGATGAGGAGTGGTGGTCCCTGTGGTTCCTGTGAGGCGAACGGGAGTGACTTCTCTCCCGACGCGAAGAAGAGTGACCGTTTGTGGAGGCTGAGGTGTGGTGATTCCTGCCTGCTGGAAGCTGAAAGGCACAAACAAGACTGTTTACACTTGACAGACCAAAAATCAGCCAAATCATGACCATATCCTAAACCAAGCTGGCTTTGCTATGGTTATTTAGGACCCAAGTGCTGTTTACTCACCTGTAAGCCATAGCCCGATAGATGGTGACCATTGGATTTCTTATCAGCTGAAGCTTCATGATGTGATCGGGATCTAAAAGAATGCATTGATAAGCGTTACAATTCAATGTCTTCAAAGTAAACTTTACTACAGTAAATGCTTTGTTTAATAGAGAAAATTTACTTGTGTTTTCTGTCGTCTTCTTCGTCTGAGCTTGAACTTGAGCTGCGTCTCTTATGTTTCTTCTCTTTTTTTCTGTCTTTGTCTTTTTTGTCTTTCTTTTCCTTCTTTCTCTTCTTTTTCTTGTCCAGATTTTGGCGAAGCTGAAAAGTAAAAAAAAAACACAAGGGCTTTAAAAGTGGAATTGACTTTTTAGAGATTGAATCACAATATTGGAAAACCCATACAGAAAATAATTATTACCATTTCTTTGATTTTCTTCATCTTTACAGGATTAGTCAGGACTTCTCTCTTTTTTGCCTCCTCTCGTTTCCTTTTCAACACAGGCAATACACACATACAGTAAACATACAGAAATAACCGAAAAGTTGCTTTCCATCTTTTATTTCAGACATAGACAAACCTGATTTCAAAAAGTGGATCCTCCCTGATCTTGGCTGCCATGTCAAGGCCGGATGCTGCTGTGCTTGGGTTGAAGATGGATCCTGGAAGGAGTCCAGTCTCTGCCGATGGCCCAGTCTCTGGTTCTGCGTACTGGTCAGTGATCTGTTTGTCAATGGGACGTCCCAGCAGGTACTCATCTCTGGACACCTGACCAGATGGGCCTTGGTACATCCAGTCCAGGCGGTCATCTTTTTTTCTGTAGACAAAAGTGTTGTTGAATCAGTGTCCATCTTCAATTACTGGCTTCATATAATTATCTCCCCCAATAGTAACACAACGAACCTTATAGCACCCGTTTCTTCCGCGAATCGCGTCATTTCTTCTCTGGCACGTTCATTTTTGAGCTCCTTCTGAAGCTCCTCGATCTTTTTGCGTTCAGCTTCATGTTTCTGCTCGGCTTTCCAGACCCGCTCTATGTTTTTCATAGTCTGCGGGTGCCAGCTCTTTTTCAAGTTCTGCAAAAATAAATTGGATATACATTAAGATGGGATAAAACGGAGTCTTTATAATTGTCACCGACATTAAAGCTCTTTTTAACATTATCAATGATCACATTACTTTACCACAACGGTTTTCAGTTACCAGTTGACCAAAACATTAGCAGCAGCCTTTAGCATCCCCCAAATAACTCGCATTTCGTGCATTTAAAAACCCTACTTACCAAGTCACCACCCCCCATCTTGAAAGTATGGTTGGCTGTCCTTTATGAACAATATAAATCGCAAAAATCTTGATATTTAGAGTTAAATTCAGAGAAGAGTCCGAACGACCGTCGGATGTTCTTCTTCAGCCGTGTCTTGTGGGTTTCCGGTGTTACGCAATTCCTTTTCCGGTTATGACGCACGAACTTTTGATGACAAGCAAACCATGGATCTATTATATTAAACACACAAACACATTTTAAATGATACAGCGGTGTTAATTTCGTCGACTAAAATATGTAGTCTCAATTTTAGTCAAAGTGATATTTTTGCAGACTAAAATTGGACTAAAACTAAATTAAAAGTTTCTCATGAGACAAAAACTATGACTAAAATGTCCAGATATTTTAGTCAACTAAAATAAGACTATATAAAAATGAAAAGAAGAGACTAAAATCATCCAAACTTCTATTGATAGTCTGAAAGAGCCCCATATCAATTAAATTCACTGCCAAATGAACAGGTTTGTGCTGTATTCATGTGGAAGCAGCCCCATTAAGTCGAGGACCTTGATTAAATATGATTATAGTGAATATTATGAAAGCAAAGTCGACTAAATTAGTCTTAAAATTGACCCTAACCCACAATTTACAATTTATAAATATATAATAAAAACATAAAATAAATAAAAAATATTTACACTATTGGTACTAGTGATAACAATAAACCATAAATGTATTGAGTAACTTTTTGAAGTATTTCATTCTTTTTGAAAAGGGCAGGTCTAATATTATGATGAAGTATCTGCACTCTTTTTTGAGCAAAAACAGTGAGTAAATCTTTGAGTGGCAAAAGCTTCTTGCTGACACATTTAGATGTAGTTATGTACTTTATTCTTCAGGCAATTTTTTTTTCTGGTATTTCCTTTAGAAATTGGCTTCTAGGAATTTAACATTATTTCATGTTTGTTTCTTATAATTTATGTCACTACTGCATTGTAAATCAGACTTTTACTCTCAAACAAGCTTTCACAACTGTTTTTGGTCACTACTTTTTACTTAAAAATCATTTAAAAGTAAAGTTACTCTTACTCGAGTAAATACTTGCTGCTGACCCTTCTCACCCTGGACACGGACTATTCACCCCTCTCCCCTCAGGCAGGGGACCCATAGATCCCCTCACTTGAACAGTTTTTTCCCCACCGCCGTCAGACTCATGAACGATATTGCACTATGTGGTGTGTTCGCACTTAGATCCACTGCTATCACTTATCACTGTATCACTTATCACTGTATCACTTTATACACCTACACAATATGTAAATCCAATCCCGTTGTTGTTCTATGTCAATTGTTGTCGTCTACCATATTTTACTTCTTACCCTTATTTATTTTATTATTCTTATACATGCTCCTATAGCCTTTTAGTTTAACGTTTTATAGCTTATTTTCATCTAAACTCTGTGTTATATATTTTTTTTATGTTTAATGTTGCACGTCTCAGTGAGAAAAATCCTAGTTTGTGAACCGGTTTACAAACAATGGCAATAAAAACTATTCTGATTCTGAGTTTAGCTACACTAACCGCCTCTGATAATAACATTATAATATAATCGAAATTAACTCATGTAATCAAGCTTGTGTATGGCATAAGCAGATTCTTTTCTTCACTGTTTGTTGTTGCCCTAATGTGAAGACAGGGGGCAGACCAGGGGAAAGCATGTAAGCAAAGCTGAACATTTGCCACAAGGCCAACTGTTGTTTCTCTTTGTTAATTCAAGGATGACTTATTATTATATTTATTTACTGTGAATGCACAGTCTTGTAAAGATATGGGCTGAAGGAAGCTTAGCTGCCAGACTGGAGGTCCAGGGGTAAAGGCCAAGAATGATATCCTCATTGAAGTAGCACTGTAATAAAATAAAAAAAATCTGGTATGCAAATTCAGTAAAGGTTCATTTTTTTATTCAGTTCAACAGTGTAATAGATACAGAACAGATTAAATACATGTCATTACACCATGTGATTTAACTTAAGGTTTAATAAAAAATAATAATAACTACAGAAACCAATAATAAGTTGTTCATCTGGCTCTATTGAACAACATTTAAAACATCTATTGATAGGAACACTAATAAAATCAATAAAATAGTATTTTTCTACTGTAGGCCTATAGGTTTTCTTTAAAACTCAACTTCAAGCAAAATTGCAACTTCAAAACAAGCTCTAGTCATGTGCTGGTTTAAATGCCTCCTAATTCAGTGAGCATCTTCTATTGCTTTCTACAGAACAATGAATCAATATGGACATATTTTTACTGCATCTATATGAACTACAAAAATACGAAGCAGGGCGGTCACTAAAGTTTTGCATGTTGAAAAGGTTTCTAAAAGTATTCAAAACTACTTCACAAATATTTTCAAGTTTCTGCATGTATTTAACCGATTTCCTGGATCGGATGTGTCAATGCGGCTTTTAATCTAACATGTTGAGTGATGAGATTTCAACATACTATTAGTTGTCAATAGTCCATTTAACCTGGCCCTACTTGCAAATGTTATTATTGTCGTCACAGATACATTTTCTTTGCTAATGGCAACAGCGAGTTTGCCTCTCCGTGTGTAGCAGTATTTGACTGCACACTGGCACAAACACACAGTGGTTTTATCTGTCAGGAATATGTTTTTATCGGTTGGAAAAGGCTGGTATTATCTTTGTCACACTAAAGTTAAAAAGTTTGCACTGCTTTGGCTCATTGGTCAATGATGCAGTGGAGTCTCATCACTGCCGGTGAGTGGATACAAAAGTATTTAGGGGTCCAAGTTGTTTCTCAGATGGATCGTTTCAGCAGCAGCCACAAGTGTTGACAGTGTAGATCTGAGCGCTGTTTGTAACACATCCTTGTCATCGACAAGTCACAACAGACTTCACGGCTGATTTCACCCAACAGAAATTTCTCCTCACATCTTTATTTAATAGTATTTTTCCTTTCTGCTTTATAAAAACATATTTATATTGCATATTTAATTTTTAACATGTCAAGATCACAGTAGTGTGCACTCAGTATGCACAGCAGCTTCAGTTGTCTATTGTTTCTAGCCATTATTTAAAACAAAAAAAAGATTCTTAATTTTCCAGTGTTTTGCCACATCTAGCACAGCAGGCTTTAAAGTTTTACCCTCTCCTTGCACTGGCCTGGTATTTTAATTTGACTGCTTAAGATTTAACACAACCACGACTTATTTTTGTAAAATACAATGTAAACAAGTCAAACATTTTCACTTGTCCTCAGTCGTTTAATGTTAACAGCAATAGCAGCTCAAGCAGCAACGTCCAGCAACAAGCTGCAACTTCTGCTGCTGCTTGCTTTATTATTTAGCTTTATCGCAAGCAAAGACTCACATTGGTTGTAGGAAATCTTTTTTTTTACAGTGATCTTGAACGTGTTTTGTTTGCTATAGTTGATCTACCCCCCTCTGTGACTCACAGGAGTAAACTGTAAGCGCTTTAATGCTTGTTTACAGATATTACCCAGACTGCCCTGTTACTGCGGTGTCTGGCTCGGTCTTCAGCTTCAGTGTGGGCTCTGGGACGTCCTGTGCAGAGACGTTTGGGGCAGACTGAGGAGGTGTAGTTGAGTCAAAGCCCTTCTCTCCGTTGACCCGCTCCTCCCCATCTCCTGAGGACGTGTGGGTGCGCATGTGTTTAGCCAGGTGGTCGTTTCTCATAAAAACACGGTTACATAAAGGGCAGGATAACTTCTTCGCCCCTGTGTGTGTCTGTAGGTGGCGCTGCAGTTCCTCTGAGCGTGTGAACCTCTTCCCACAGAAGAGCCAGTTGCAAACGAACGGCCGGTCCCCGCTGTGCCACCTCAGGTGCGCTTTTAGGTGGGAGGTCTTGGCGTATGCCTTTCCGCAGCCCGGGATGTGGCAGTTGTGCATGTGCTTCCTCCTGTCGTCTGCACTCTGTCCCATCTGCTCTGCGTGGACACAGTTGGGACAGCGGCACACAGCCTGCCCTCCGCCTCGCGATGAGGAGCGGCGCTGGGGTTTGGGCCGGACTGAGACCACCCTTTCCTGTGGCTCCTCTAATTGGTAAGGCTCCTGCTGCAGCATTTCAGGGGCAATGGGTTCCATTTTGAAGCCATCTTGAGGAAAGAGGTGGGACGAGTGCGAGGCGGGGGTGTGCTGAGTAGCAGACAGACCGCAGAGCTGTGGATCAGAGCCATAAGGTCCTAAAGAGGACTGTAGTCCTGATTGTAGACCCATAGACCCTCCCGCACTGACCGAGGGCAGGCCCTGTCCTGTCTGCAGATCCAGCCAAGTCCCCGCTGGAACGTCCCGGTGCAGGTCCCACCAGGGGGGCATGTTCATTTCCTCTGCGCTGCCACTGGGGGGCGCTGTCCGTAGCCAGGGCTCATAGGGATGAGCCATGAGCACAGCAGAGCAGTGAAAACTTTGTACGGTATGGTTTTGTGTCTCTGAGTCCTCTGCACTTTACCACATTGTGTTGGTGATGCTTTGATGAAACCTGGGGAACAGACAAAAAATTGGATTAGCTCCAGTTTCTTTAATTAACAGTTTTATTTAGCAGCGTCATCTGCAGGTGTGAGAAAGTGCAATGCAGTCATTCAACCTATATCCCTGTGTCTACAACATGAGATCAGCAGGTTACTGTAGTTCTTCTCACGCGGAGTGTCCATGAAGAGTGAAGACAGGGGGGAGACAGACGTGTCCAGACAGCAGCCTGCCACACGCATCCGCTGCCAGGTACTTCCCATGGAGGACCGTCAAACAGAGCAAAGAAAACAACATCCTGGGCCCAAGAGGAGGCTCTCACAGCTGGGGGAGGGAGTGTTGACAGGGGAGCAGTTTGGTGAAGGAAGAAGCACCAGGGAGGTATGGCTGTGAGCCAAAGTCTATTTGTACGTCCCTGAGGTTTGTAGAACTGAAGTCTGGCAGACAGAAGAACCTGTTTTTATGAATCACAATATGATTTACGACAACAGGCCGCCAGGTACAGAGCGAGCCCATAATAGGCCCGCCCACTACTCACTGACGAGTGTGCATCGACAGACTGATGACATTCAGGAGAAAGAGAAGAGTCCAACAATAACATAGGAAAACTCTTTCATGAATGTAGTCATGGGCACATGCTCATCTTTACTGGCATAATGCAACAATCACACAGGTATGTGTCCTGTACAGGGGGCGGGGCTCAGTGGTGACACAACGCTTGTTAAATTTATGACACAAAACTAACAACCTGCATAACTTATGTTTGGCCCCAAACATGTCCGACCCCCAACCTGTCTTGCCGACTTCCACCACACCCCCGGTCCGAGTCTCTACAATTATCTTTACTGCAGGAAACTGTAAAAGCTCTGGCTTAGAGCGATCCACTGTCTTAAGATCCTCTTGAATGACACTATATAAGACGTATCTCAGAGGAAGTTACCACATCGACAGTGACTGCAGGTGAAGCCTCCTAGTACTTAACCTTAAACATCTTCAGACATTTGGGACAACAGGTATGTCCTGTCACCCTGACTGACAGTTAACCACCTCCTACACGGCTCTGAATTTGTTGAGGCAATACGCTTTAACCGAGGGTTACGCGTGATACGTTACACTTCACTTTGAGGAGTCAAACCACTCAGCAATGCTCTCTAGTCTCTATGAAATCGTAAAACAATTAGCCCGGAATTCTCAAATGAAAGGTCCGGTTGTAGAGGTCAGGCTGATTTACTTTGGGGCGGCCTGGAGCCGCGGACACCACTCTGTAATCTTTTGGGAATGCTCCACTGAGATGTGTAGTTGGACATGGCCAATGCTGACAAAACCATAAACAAACCCAAAGTCATCAGCATCTTTTCCTTTGTGTTTCCCCAAAGTGCCGCAGGGTTACAAGCTCTGGAGGGAAACAGCTGGCAGAGGCACCGGGGGAGTGAGAGAGGGGGAGGAGAGGAGGATGATACGGAGCAATGACAGAGCTGTGGCCATAAAACCTGCCCGACCAAGACCCAGCGCAAACTCTGCTTTACAAGTCTGCCATCGGGACGAGGCACTCACAGGGGCTGCATCTGGAGGAGGTCTTCAAAGCACAGGCAGTGAAACAGGAGTGCGTAACACATAGTTCCTCTGCACATTAAACTGCACGAGTTTTACAAGCATTTGTCAATCCGTCTGTCACTCCAGCTGAATGAGCTGAATGAAACTACATTACAGGTTTAATTTTGATAGACGTAGGGATTGGTGATTGGTGAAAAAAAATCTCAATATTATGTTTTTTTTAGAAACAGAATTGTAGTAGAAGTAAACATTTTAGTTTAGGTCAGCTAAATGTGGTGTTCAAAAAGAGACATGACTTAACAATAAATAAAAGTATGGAGGCGCAAAAATCACATTGTTTTTAAATACTTTTTTAATATTTCACCATTAGTTTCTGTTGCCCTTTTATTGGTTTCTTGTTACTGACAATATAAAGGCCCTGGACCAACATTTTAAGTTTTTCATTTGGAAGCATCAGGACATCATTTTTGTGTGCGACTATATAAACGCCCCATGTGTCTCCATAACACATCTGACAATGAAGTTGCTTAAAAATATGCCTGCATTTTTATTTTATGGCCTTTATTCAAAAATATTATCGCTAGGGGATAACGCTATCACGCTATTTGAGGATCTGACTGGTCGCGCTGGTGCAACCAATCTGCATTTTAACTCGCAATCGATTTATTGCTCTTCATAGACGACAAAAACATTTTTTCATAATGCATTAATATATAATCTGAAAGTTTGTAAGCAGTTTTTGAGCATTTAAAGTGCATGTTTTAATGCTTTTGAAAATGCGACTCATTTCGATGGATAACATCTGTTGTAAGTAATAACGATCAATTTATTTTAGTGAAGCATTTTAAGGAAGACATGTTGGGAAGAAAATGTATTTTTATTTGAATTTTTTACTAACAGGAAGTGACATAGATAGGGGTTAAGTTCCCATTGACATAACACGGTCGGCACGGCAACAGTCTAAAATGCTTTGCCTCTCTCTATGTCACTTCCTGTCAGTGTCTAATAAGGAAGTGAAACTAAACATCACAAAAATGGTCAAACTAAAGAAAGCTGGGTAAAATGATTTAGCAATCTTAAATATAATTGTGTTGACTATGTTTTAGCAAAAATTGCGTCTAATGTGTCATATGCACTTTGAGGATTCAGTTGTGATTCAGTGATGTGAACTTTTGTTTTTCGCCAAATCTATTCTAAAATGGGCGCCCTTCCACCACAGGCACATTACTGTCATGGAGGGGGCTGCTCTCATAGTTAATACGCAATATTAACCTGCCGGCTTTATTTGACTGGGCACGACAGAGCCTGAAAGGACATAAAGAGTGGGGGGAGACTTTCAGCACAATGTCAGAGCCGGGAGTCGATCTCACAGTACAGCACCGTTTATTGGCGATCGTAGTGCACGCCTAGTATTTTTTGTTATATACCTATTTTAATGTTGCTAGAACACTTTTATCTTTAACTACTCGGACAAGTGACTTTCTGTAGCACTGACTCTGTGCCCGCCAGACATGAAAACGCAATATACAGTCCTGCCTAGTTATGATGAACCTTTATACTGTATACTTCCTCCATGTCAAATATACAAATGTGTATCTGACTGCCTTTTTAAACATTCTAGCTTCACAGTTTGTTTTGATTTTAGAGACTTTCGTTCTCTGTATCCAGAACAGTCTCCGCAGCAGTGTCCATGGACTCTGCAGTAAATAACGGGATAAGGATGAAACAGGGTTTGTTTTAGGTTGATGACGACATGCCAACTTTACACAGAAAGAAAAAGAGTTTTAACGGACATTTTTGAAGTAAAGCAAATCAATTACAAGAAAAAACATCCAATTGTTTAACAAGCGGATCAACCAAGGTGCAATAAAAAACATTTGGAATCACACTCAAGGGCAAATCTGTTGAGTTTCACTGAGTTCGCTTCGGGCCGGGTGACAGTTTTACATGTTCTGTGATGTGTCTCTGTTACTTTGCTGCAGGGCTTGTAGACAAACAAACAGCGCGATCTTTAACTTCACATCTGTCGTTGGATTTTATTCTTCGTTAAGTCGAGTTTGAAAATGTTTTATTACCGACGTCACTGCGGCCTGAGCAAAAAGAAAGGTCTAAATGAATGAACTACATGAACAGTGAGCTGTATATTAACATTTCATTTAAGCTAAATCAGTAATGTTGCTTCACAGGCGGCAGACCTCAACCTTGGCCATGCAATAATCCATCCTGAGGCATTTAGATACGCTTTGTCTGCATGTTCTGATAGACAAATGTGCTTTATCCCCTCAACACTCTTAAAATAGCCTACTGTTAAATTTAATCATTTTGGATAGGTAATCCCACCTATGTTTTGTATGTTTTTAAATATTTTTCATTACAAAATTGTATTGTCATTTTGCCTTATGAGTCTGGAGTCAGAGTCAAAAAGGTTTATTTTGTGAGGCAGCCGTGAACAAATAAAGTACAACAAAGGACAACAATTCGGGAGAAAATATGTGTGAGAACTGAAACCCACTCACTTCATTTTCAGGCCGTCTTTTTTGCATTTTGGATTTGACCAAATAGATCTACCTTTGCCTAGAGGCTACTTTAAAGTTGCTCATTTATAGCCTAAATAAGTGCATCCTGTTGGTCTATCTCAGTTTGGGTTTGTACTGTAGCTAACATGGCTGACAATTTAAACATAAATTTATTTATTTTTTAAATAAATATTTCTATATATTTGTTACTGTAGGCTACTCAACAGAAGACACTTGTGGAGCTAAAGCTGCGTAAATTTAATCAAAAAACAAGTAACTTTATATTTTCATGACACTGAAACAGACCTGGTAATGAAAAACACTGCTATACAAAGAGATATTTCCAAACACACGTGGAGAATCTGTTTTTGCATTAATTTCTACTCTTATTTAATTAACTTTTATTATTCCAACTTCTTTCACGTAATGTCCTGATAATCCTGTTTCCAAGTGTGTGATCCGCATCAAGTTCCTATAAGGTATTGAATTAAAAAAAATTCTTCTCACAAATTAAAGTTACACTTCAGAGCAGGTTTGCCTCTCGCGTTTCACTGCACGCTCTTTTAAAACCTGAACCGCAGACTTAACTTCGAGCGCATTCAAATTCCTCGGTTACCTGTTCGTCCGCTGCGCCGCTTCGCTTCAAACTTTTCCCCTCCTTCAGAAAACACTTTGGCCTCTTCTGATTCTGTGTGACGAGAAAAGCGCGCAGTTAAATAGCATCCTCATGGTTTTTTTCAGCTCCTCTCCATCCTTCCCTCGCTGGTGGATTCGGCGCTCACCTGTGCGCTCGGCTGCACGGTTAGGCTCTGCACAAGTTTATGATAGGCTCCGCTTCTTGAGCCGCCGCAGGCCCCGCCCCCTCCCCGCTGCCTGCGCGAGCTCGTGACTGAGAGTGCGCGTGTGCGGGCCGGGTCTTTGAAGATGCGAGGGCAAGAGGGCTCCAGGCGGAAAAAAAACATGGATCAGTGAAGTTTTGAAGTGTCTGTCAGAGCGCGGCAGCAGAAGTGTAGAGCAGGCCTTTATGTTTTTAACCTCTTAACCCCCGCCTTAACCGAGCACATTTCCTCCAGTTCGGCTTTACCCAAATCTAAAAGCTTGACTGGAGCTTAAAGTCTATAAGCCAGACTTGCTCCACATTTGAAAGCTATGACCTACAAGACTGTGACTTTTTTTTTTTTTTTTCGTTGTCGCCACATTTTTGACGCTTTTTTGTTGTGTTTTTTGTCTATTTTTTGTCTGGTTTTCGTAGTTTTTATTGTTATTGTTTTATTGTTTTTTTCCTTGCTTTGTGTCGCTTTTTTATTGTATTATTGTTGCTTTTCCGGCATGTTTTTGTTGCTGTTTTTTTTTATTCTTTGCCACATTTTTTTTAATCGTGCTTTTGTTGCTTTTTTGTTGCACTTGCATGTTTGTTTTTTTGTTTGCATCTCATTTTCGTTGCTTTATTTCAAGAAGCTTTTAGATTTGGGTGAAGCCGAACTGGAGGAAAATGTGCTCGTTTCAGGTGGGGGTTAAGAGGTTAATAAAATAAATAACAAAACCAAACTCTATGTAGTTTTTTCTTCTATCAAAGTAAAACCACTGATGTCTCTGCATTAAAATGAATTGGACCGAGTTTTTACACGAGCCCCCGGATTGGCTACAGTCATATTAACCTCTTAACCCCCGCCTTGACCAAGTGCTTTTTCTCTCTGATCTTCGTATCAGCTTTACCCAAATCTAAATGGTTATTATAGGCCAGTGTAACACCTCATTTGAAAGCTAAGACCCACAAAACTCATCTAAATGGATCATTTTCCTTGCGTTTTGCCGCGTTGTCGTCACTTTTTGGCCTTTTTTTGTGCGTTTTTTGTCACATTTTCATCGCTCTTTGTCACTTTTTCGTTGCATTTTCTTCACAATTTTTGTCACATTTTCACCACTTTTTTGCTGTTGTTTGTTGCTTTTCTGTGGCTCTATTGTCGCTTTTTTGTGGCTTTTTTTTTCACTTTTTCATCACTTTTTTGGGACACTTATGTTACGTTTTCATCCTCGTCATCCTATTTTTGTTGCTATTTTGACACTTTTTTTTTCAAGAAGCTTTTAGATTTGGGTAAAGCCAGATGTGCTCAGTTCAGGTGGAGGTTATGAGGTTGACTGAAAGTAACTTTGAAATAATTTTACATAAGAAGAATTAAAAAGAGACTAAAGACCGTGAGAGAAGAGTGGACGAAGTGAGGGTGGGTTTGGCCGGCTTTTCAGAACCAGCTCCATTGTTTAAAATAGGGCAAAAAATAAACATGAAAAAATGAGTGAAAGAGAAAAAAAGGACGATCTTGCAAGTCTTATGAGAAAAACCCGCGGAGGTCAGAAGCCAATAATGACTTAAAGAGCCTGCCCTCACTTCCTTGGGACTTCCGAAAGATGGAGGCTATAATTAGTCCATTCTTAATTTGCAGTCTATGGTAGAGACACGAATAATTAAATGAAACTGTACTTGGAGGAAATGCTACTGAGCGTTAACGTCTGAGTTATGTTTCTGTAGTGACATAAACAAACCAGAAAATAGCATGAAAATTCCAATAATTCTTGATTAAAGTCACAGATCTTTTACTGTCTTTTACTCAAGTAAGAGCACAGAAACTTCTTCATAACATTACTCAAGTTAAAAATAAGTCCTGTGTGATGAATATACAGGACTGTGCTCAATTGTATCGACTGTACAATATGCAACTGTATCGTGACACACAAATCATTTCCAAAAATCTAGATTTGCTTGTTTAAAGGGGCTAGATGCAAGTTGGCCATTTTATACTCACTGCTGCCACCTTAGGTCATATGTGTAACTGCACCTTCTATATTAAAGGGGCTAGACGCAACTTAGCCATTTTATACTCACTACTGCCACCTTAGGTCATATGTGTAACTGCACCTTCTATATTAAAGGGGCTAGACGCAACTTAGCCATTTTACACTCACTACTGCCACCTCAGGTCATATGTGTAACTGCACCTTCTATATTAAAGGGGCTAGACACAACTTAGCCATTTTATACTCACTACTGCCACCTTAGGTCATATGTGTAACTGCACCTTCTATATTAAAGGGGCTAGACGCAACTTAGCCATTTTATACTCACTACTGCCACCTCAGGTTATATGTGTAACTGCAGCTTCTATATTTTTAGTGACAGTGCAGGATTTTAGAGGCAGTTGTGGTGAACAGGTCCGGGCTCATTCTACACATTAGGACATTACTGGAACATGTAGGGGGAAGAAATACATAATTTTAACATTTTTAAACACCGTATAGTCCCTTTAAACTTGCATATTTTTAGGAGTGAATCGCCACACACAAACCGGTTTTAGCTTAGATTACAGCGCGCATTTGCTTTGGCATTGTTTCAATTGTTTCAAACTTCTGTGTCAAACAACTCCAGTGTTGCATAATGAAATCTTCACCAAGATCTTGTATTGATGATTGGAGAGTGTGACCACTGTGCAAAGCCTCCTCCAGCACATCCCAAAGATTCTCATTGGGGTTAAGAATGATTTCACTCCCTGAACCGCTCTTTCACAATGTGAGCCCGATAAACCCTGGTATCTTGGAATATGCCCGCACCATCATGGAAGAAGAAATGCATTGATGGAATTACCTGGTGAATCCTGTTCTTTAGGCTTTAAGTGTTGCTGAAACTAGACCTGACCAACTGCAGCAACAACAGATCACAACAGTTAAATCCAGTTGGCGACTTTTCTTGAGGGTCAGGCTGTGTATAAGGCTTACATAGACACGGGCCACAGTTTGAGAACCACTGCAGTAGAGTTGAGCCTGAAATCCTTTGATTGTGGACACTCCTCGAGGGGTTAAGTCCAGACCAAAACAGCCAATTAAAATATGTAATATAATACTGACTCTATCTATTATAATCGAACACTATGTTTATTTCGCACTTATTAGAGAATCAAAATAATGCGATAAATACAAACAATTCCCCAACTTATCCACGCACTTGTGTCGACCGTGTGAGCTGAGCTGTCAGGTCATTGCTGCATTTATCATTACGCATTAATAGTTTCCTGTGATCCCTCGCTCGTCTCTCGCTGTTAATGCGGGTCCTGTCGCAGCTTGTTGGTTCAGACCACAGACACTTCCTGCTCCTGGCCTTTCTCTGAAGCAGCACTTTAGAAATGCTGAAGTCGAGTGGACGCCAACAGCAAACACTGAATCAGCATCAGTGACACGGCCAGTGCAGCTCCGGGCAGATGAATTACTCTGACACCGTTTCAGAGAAATTAAAAGTGTTTGTTGAATAGTTTGTATATGTTTTTTATATTTTTCATGGTCCCAAAGCAGCAGAATCTAATGCAGGGACACCTTTGTCATGGGCCGACATTCTTCCACGTCAAAAGATCAGGAGCGAAACCTCCTCGTGGTCTTAAAGCAGGACTAAGTAACTTGTTTACCTTAATAAATCCTTTCGTAGTCCCTCTGTGGGTAATACAAGTGTTAATGGGATGATTGGGGGGTCTTTCATCTCCCCCTGGTGTCTCTGGCCAGAAAACTACACTTTCCTACGTCCGGGTCGCAGCCACATACACATTATAGAATCACGAAGAAGAAGCTAACAGGTTAACGGGCCAAGCTAACTGCGGGCTAGCGCCACTTAAACAGTATATTACAGCCAAGTTTGAGTGAAAAAAAATATCTCCATTGTGTAATTGGATGTACAATAACCCTCTCTCCCTTTGTCTTTTCTGTCAGCGTAGTATTTACTCTCACGGACAATTAATGAGTAAAGAAATCGCACCTTGCTACGTCACCTGCAGTGGCGCTTAAGGCCTCTAGGGGCATGAGTTACTTAGTATTGCTTTAAAGTGCCGTGACTGTACGACCTCACAGGGGGGTTTAGGAGGGTGTAAAGCCTTTTTAGAGTACTTTAACCTCTTTACCCCCACTTGAACCGGGCACATTTTCTTCAGTTTGGCTTTACCCAAATCAAATCAAATTTGCGAGGATAAAAACACAACAAATAAGCGACAAAAAGCAACAAAGAAGCTACACATGAGCGACAAAACGTGCCGGCAAAGCAAGTGACTAAAGACTAAAGAGCGACATATAGGTGACAAAAATGTGTCAAAGCCACGACAAAAAAACGATGAAAAAAACGATGAAAAAAATGATGAAAAAGCAACAAAAACACAACAACAGAAAAACTGCTGTCATATAAACGTGGCGACTACACGACGAAAATGTTACGACGGTTTAGCAGGCAGGGCCACCTTAACCACTGGGTTTTCCTGGGCTGGATCCCTGGGGCCTACAGTAGTCAAGGGCCTATCAGAACTCAATCATTAACAAAAACAAAATCCAATTTTCAAGTTCACATTATCAGGTGTTTTGTTCGTATAAGTTGTTGTAGTGGATGGCCATGAAGAGAAGGGTTAGGGGGGGGCTATATTTCATGGTTAGCCCAGGGGCCTATAGGCAGGTTAAGGTGGCCATGTTTAGTAGGTCTTAGCTTTCAAATGAGGCATTACACTGTTGCTGTCCAGTCGAGAAGCTTTTAGATTTGGGTAAAATGTGCTTGGTTAGGGCGGGGTTTAAGGTTAACACATATGATGCAATGTAAAGCATCTTTGAGTGTCCAGAAAAGCGCTATATAAAACCCATGCATTATCATTACTACTATTATATTTGTTCTCAATGCGTCTAATCATATTTCTCAAAATCATCTGCTCGGCCAAATCCAGGTTCTAAGATGGAGGGCCAGATTTAGCCCCGGGACTGAAGTTGCTTATCCCTTATCTGATGGATTGATCTGATGAATCTGATAATAATGAGAAAGACTTTCAAAAGGAAAACTGATGGTTCTGCACAAGACAACCAGTTCTTCAGACAATCAATGCTCCCCCCACATGGTTAAGTGACACCCAGAGGAAAACGTGCACACTCCTCACTGGAACAGACTTTTGAAGAACAGATATAGAGGCTCTCCACAAATTGTGCCCAAGACCTGCTCTGTGTCAGCCGCGGCTTTCCAGAAGTTTCCTAAAGGGCACCGACAAATGAGTCAGATGCAGAGGCAAAGTTCCCACTGACAGTAAAGTGTGCAATGACATAAAATTGTGCTTCAGCGTCTAATGAGACGCTGTTGTATTGTCAGTCGTTTCTTATTGTTTAACTGTAAACACTGGACTGTCGGGACCACACACACATGTGCCTTTAATACGTTCCCCTGCCTTTAAATAGTCCTGCATATTTCCTTATGAGCACAATGACAATACACACAGTAATGACTTTTAATTGCCCATAGCTTTAAAGGACTTATAACTTTACCAAATTAATTCTGTTGTTTGCTTGACTGCTCGTGCATTGTGCCAAAATCAACAGCTTTGCTTTTGTGCACACACATGTCTGTGGTTTATTCAGGTGGTGCTTGAGGTGTTTCCTACAGAGAAATTAATTTAAAATTGTTGCGAGCAGGTTTCTATGGTAGTAAATACAAAAGGTTTGTCACTCACAGTTCGTGCAATGCTGTGGGTGTGGACGCAGAGCCGTCTGCCAGCAGTGACATTTTAGATTAATGCCAAATAAAATGATTCATTTTAGCTTTTTGAATCACTGGCCTCTGATAGTTGAGCAGTGCAAAAAGAGCAACAACAATAAAGGAACAAACAAAGTAGTCTCAATGCGCATTGAAATAAAGTATTCTCAGTGTTCCAACTCCTGCCAATCTTTCTATTGAGAAAATAAATCCTTATATAGTCAGTGTTTACCAATTTCTTAAAATAGTTGGTGAAGACGGTTTACTTCACACATCTCTTGTTTGGAACAGATGCATAAGAGAAGGCACGAATAGGCCAAACATACAACAGGAAAAAATCAGCCGGTGACCATAGTCAGGCAACAAAAACGAGAGTATAGGATAATTAAAAGGTGTATTTAATGGTTAACTTAAAGGGACTATACAGAGTTTCAAAATGTTAAAATTATGTATTTTCCTCCCTCTACATGTTCCAACAATGTCCTAATGTGTAGAATGAGCCCAGACCTGTTCACCACAACTGCCTCTAAAGTCCTGCACTGTCACTCAAAACAGTGTTACTTCGGGTCCGAATTGCCGTCACGCACGAGCTTAAAATAGAAGGTGCAGTTACACGAATGACCTGAGGTGGCAGTAGTGAGTATAAAATGGCTAACTTGCGTCTAGCCCCTTTAAAGGACACTCTTAATTGTACTCATATTATTGGACTTAAGTTTATTCTAAACTCAGCATTATTTGATATTTCGAAAACTAAGAAAACATGGCAAATAGGCCAAACTAATGTCAAAATATATTATGAAAAGACTGAAAGTATTTTTGATTCATGAAATAAATCTCTAATTTGTTTTGTGGAGAGAGTACAGTGTGTTAAGGCACATTTGACATATCGAGTCCAAGGAGCTCTGATTATTTACTCTCACAGCTTCCTTCTCTTCCCACACACTTTTTTAGAAGTTGAAGACGAGACAAATTTGGGGGGTTGCCAGATCATGTAGATACAATATACATACTTTCTGGCGTATATTATAGCATTTTATTGTGGCATGTGTGTGCTATTTTACCAGAGTGTCATTATATGTTCATAATTTGATGAATTTTATTTTAGCCATTTGTTTTTTTCTTTGTTTTTTAAGAATTATGTAGGCTAATGTTCCGATTTCTCACAGTGTGACCCGGGCGGGGAGTCACGAACCCCTGTAATTGTAATAATGGGGGTCGCGGCTCCAAAAGGTTGAGAACTGCTTTATGCTATTTGTATTTTGCTTTCCTACTACAGTTACTAAAGAAAACTAGACATTGCTGACAGAGTTTGAACCACAGACCTTTGGGATATAAGACTGTGCACTGATGCCACATGGACAGCACTGATATGGTTCTGCAGCTGGGCCTGACTGAAGGAAAGGGCGGGGATATATTTCACTTGCTCTAAAACTCCAAATCCGCCCTGGCACAGGAAGCATGTAGTTTTGTTCTCTCTGATTTCTGAAAAGAATGTAAACGCATCAGGTCTGATTATTGGGTGATCTGATTTCTCCAAGTATCTTTCCAATCATGTAAAAGTAGCCAGTGTATAGAGCCTGTAATGTCTTTGTGACTTTATTATTTTGCCATTTTTATTCCTTATTTCCTGACAGCTACATCACAAAGTAAATAACTCATTCCAGAACCTAAATTCAGATGCAGTTTTAAGTGCTTCTTACGAGCTCCCGCCCTCACATAATTCTCTCTCTTTGTGTTTTAATTGCTGCAATTACACGCGGAACAAGTTTTTGGACTCAAGCCTTTATTTGCTTCTAAAGGTCAAATAGTTTACGTAAGACATCAGTTCTTGCTGCCGTTTGGGCGTTAATCAATGTTGATGTGTTTTCTAATTATTTGTGCTTGACCTTCCTCATACCAGCCCTGGGCAGGGGAAAGGAAGAACACCAGATTAACAAATGCGAAACTCAGTGATATTTGAATATTTTTCAAGGAACAGATAGTTTAAAAATATTTAACTAAATGACTGTGGGAGTGTTTTAGCTTTATTTTGATCACTTTATAAAGAACAGAGGACAATTAAGCCTAAAAAGGTTGGAAATCACTGGTTTCACAGTCGCTTAGTGAGTTTTACTTGACAAATTTAATTACTTTTATCAGAATTGTTCTAAAATTAGTCCAGCTAAGCTTTTCCAGGCTACCAGCACATCTGTAACTACTGAACCAGATTTAATGTGTTTCATAGTTTTTCATTTGTTGTTCCTTGAAAATATTTGCTCATTAATTTTATTTATTTTTTCACCAAAGAATTTGCTGTATCAGTACTTTAAACCTTTTATAAACACTTTATTTTTTATTTATTTTTACCTTAAAGCAACAATGCATTGAATTTGACCTAATAAATGAAATGGAAATTATTTGAAGACAGATATTTTCACCACTGAAAAATACCTAATTATACAAACAAACATGAACGTGTAACTTTACCGGGAGTGGGTGCGTCTCCAGCCCGTCTCCACGGCGATCAGGTCCTCATCCAAATCCATTCACTGCAGTAAAAGGATTCTCTGTGTTGAGCTGGTAATTGGGAGCAAGTTTTGTACAGATGGCAACAGTATCGACCACAATGCTACGCAGTGTGCCTTTAAGAAAAGACCTATTAATTTTTACAAGAGTGACTTTGGCCGAGCGTCAGCTGCACACGTCAAATAACATTTTACCTCTTCTTCAGGGCGGCACTATTTGGAAAACATCCAACTGTAATTTTTAATACTGTAATTGCATTGCAGTTCATGGTTTGAAATCCAGATATGCAGTGCGCATTTTATTTGGATGCTTAAAGCAGTACTAAGTAACTCTTCCACCTAGAGGCCATAAGCGCAACTGCATGTGTCGTTGCAAGTTACGATTTTTTAACTTATTAAATGTCTTGGAGAGTAAATACTACGCTGACAGAAAAGGCGAAGGGAGAGAGGGTTACTGTACATCCAAGTATACAATGGAAATATTTTTTTTCACACAAACCTGGCTGTAAATACTGTTTAAAGTGACGTTAGCCCGCAGTTAGCTTTGCCCGTTAGCATGTTAGCTTCTTCTTCGTGATACCATTAGTGTGTATTGGTGGCTCCGGACCGGTGGCAATCAAGTTGCAAACATGGTTTTCTGGCCAGAGACACAGGGGGAGATAAAAGACCCTCCAATCATCCCATAAACACTTGTATTACCCCCACAGGGACTACGGAGAGGATTTATTAAGGTAAACACGTTACTTAGTACTGCTTTAAAGGCACACTGCGTAACAATACTGTTGCCATCAGTACAAAACATGCTCTTATTGACCAGCTCCACAGAAAATGCTGTTACTGTAGTGAGTAATCAAACTATGGCACATATAACCTGTTTAAATCTCAGATTCTGCAGACTTTAGTCACATCTCCATGGAGACGAGCTGGAGACGCACCCACTCCCGGTAAAGTTACAGCCATGTCTTAGTAGAGCTGAGCCGCTCACAGCAAAGGCACATGTTTGTTCTACATTTACGAGGTATTTTCCAATGATGAAGATATCTGTCATAAAATAAATGCTTGTATTCAATTTTCTTTTTTATTGGGTTAAATTCTACGCGGTGTTGCTTTAACATCTGAGAGAAGACTCAAATCAAGACCCTAAACTAATGTAAGAATCCCATTTCAGAGCATGTTTGCAGAGGTCTTAACTACAGGGTTAACAGATAATTTTTAAAGAGTTTTTAATGTTTTTAATGCTTGTACCCAGAAGCAGAAGTCATGACGTCACACTTAACAAACGTATAACCTGTTTAAATCTCAGATCTCCATGGCGACGAGCTGGAGACACACCCACTCCCGGTAAAGTTACAGTGATGTCTTAGGAGAGGTGTTTGTGTTGAGGTATTTTTCAAATAATGAGAATATCTGTCATAAAATAAATGCTTGTATTGAATTTTCTTTTTTCTTTTTTTCCTACACGGTGTAGCTTTAAAATCTGAGAAAATACTCAAATCAAGCCCTTGAACTCATGTAAGAATCCCATTTCAGAGCATGTTTGCAGAGGCCTTAACTACAGGGTTAAAAGATCAATTCTCATCACACATCCTTTTTGGTTTGATATTACTTTTCCTGAATAATTGCACTTTTCTTCTTGAAACCATCAAAACTGCCATACTAATGTGACTATGACAAATAGTGCAGCCTTATAAAGTATTCATTTAACTTTCCAGCATTTCCCCTGAGATCATATTCTGCCCACGTTACCCACACATGTTTAGCACACGCATATTAGCGCAGTGTTATTACCACGCGTATATTTCTATTGTGTGCTTTGGGTCAGGCGGCTCTTCAGTCCCACGGGAACCATAGGCGTCCCACACAGATCCTGCCCCATCTGCACCAGCCCCCTCGAAGTGCTTATAGGCCGCTGTGATCCGGCACTTCCCCTCCGCATATCCACACTGTAAACTCTAAGCACCTGGTAGTCCGCTTCCTTATCCTTGTTAATTATTCAAAATCCCAAAAGCGGAGAGACCAACCCACCGTCTTCTCCTTTTTCTCAGGCCGTCTCTCTCTCTCTCTCTCTCTCTCTCACTCACCACTGCTCCTGCACTCCCCCCCCTCCTCCTCCTCTCCCGTTCCCTCCTTTCAACTTCAAACCCAGTCATTTTTGTTGCGAGCTGCGCTTTGATTGTGAGTGTACACCTGTATTTTTCAGTAGAGACTTCCTCGCGAGCCCCCGCCCCCATCTTTGATTGTTAAACAGCCTTGGCGCCGCCGCTACTGTCTGCACCCCTCCCATCAGCTGCTTTCAACCGGATCTTTAATTGCGCAGAGAATTTGACTTTGCTTTATTTTATCTAATTTCCAAAACCCCTTCTTGTGTGCACAGGGCTGTAAAACTTGAAATAAAAGCTTTACAGGAAATAAGTATAAGGGAGATGCTCCAAAATTCCCCCCATGCTACAGTAACTTACGTAACAGGACGGAGCGATTTAGGGTTGTATCTAGTGTTGCAATTCGGTTTTTGCGATTATGTTTTCATATATGCATGAAGTATGAACTGCTGAACTATAATCACGTGCGTTTCGTTGCTTTTGTTGAGGTTTAAACTACAATGAACAGCTTTTGTACATAATAAGGCCCAGAAAGTGGTGCAGAAGTTCACATTCAATAGATTTAAATAAAGGGGTCGGATGAACATTCTTTTTAGTGAAAGTATTTACTACCCACAAAAAAAAGTGTTTGAAGCAACAATTTGGAAACTACTGAAAGAGTTAAATATGATTAAAAAAAAGACACACAGAAGACACTGAATGAGCTGCTGGTGTTTTCTTCACTTTATTATAATTATTTTGAAAAATATACTGTAGATATTTCTGTACTGTAGATATACGCAACTAAAGACTGACAAAAAAGCAACCAATGACTAAGAGCAAAGTGACAAAAAAGCGATGAAAAAGTGACGAAAATCTGACAAAAAAAGTGACAAAAATGTGTGACGAAAAGGCAACAACAGCGCCACAAAAGAGCAACAGGAAAGTGACAAAAAACGCCACGAAAAATGGATGAAAAAGTGACAAATAAGCAACAAATATGCCACAAAAGAGTAACAGAAAAGTGGCAAAAAAGTGGACCAAAATGTGGCAAAAAGCTGGCCTATATAGGCTGTGAGCTCCAGTCGAGAAACTTTTAGATTTGGGTAAAGCTGAACAGGAGGAAATGGACTTGGTTAAGAGGCTAAGATAAGATAGGACTTTATTCATCTCACAATGGAGAAATGATCTTGTTTCATCAGCTCTGGAGAAACACTCAGGGGGTGCAAATAGTCAGGAAAATGAGCGACAGAACATAGAATCAAAAATCAAAATGTCAACGTTGTCATTCTCAAAACAGGCACAATAGTTGTCAGTTTAAAGGGACTAGATGCAAGTTGGCCATTGTATTCTCACCACTGCCACCTCAGGTCATACGTGTAACTGCAGCTTCTATATTAAGCTCTCGCATGACGGCGCCTCGGACCCGAAGTAACAACTTTTTGAGCGACAGTGCAGGATTTTAGAGGCAGTTGTGGTGAACAGGTCTCTACACATTAGGACATGGCTGGAACATGTAGGGGGAGGAAAATACTTAATTTTAACATTTTTAAACTCTGTATAGTCCCACAAGATTTATATGGCAGTTTTGAAAGACCCAATCTTATCAAAAAATGATAGGGTTCAACATTAGTGGATTTTCTATTCTGATATAACGCCAATAGAGTTGAGTTGTATGTAAACCACTGCCCTCCATTTGAAACTATGCCATATAATTCTGTTGAGAATGCAACTTCTAAGGGAAATATGTGTAAAGCGAAAGGCTCTTTAATACTGTTTAATACAAATAACACTGGCGTTTTACTTGCAAGGACAGCTTAATGTGTATCGAGTAGAAAAGACTCTCTCTGAGGCACTCATTTAAAAGTCCTTTATTGTCTTTTATATAAAATGTGCTGGAGTAGAAAGCACAGATGCCTCTTCAGAATGTAGTAAAGTAAAAATGAAAAAGTATTCACCTAAAAATGTGTATCTTTTCTTGTACTTTTTACCTGCACCTGAGACTGGATGTTATTTGTTTTCAGAGGGCATTTGCGATTCGAGTACAGCCCCAATGTGGATCTTTCAGTCAGACATTTCCAAATTGGTGGGCGCAAAAGACTCCAACAACGTGCAGCTTGTTGGCTAATCCTCCAGGAAGACAGGCAGTCAGACGCACACCTTTGCAGAAGCAGTAATACCTTTATTAGCCTCCTTCTCCATCCTGTCTCCCCCTTAGATTAATACGCACAAGGCCCTCACAGCTGTTTCCGTCCCTAAGACCCCTCATCTACGGCGGGACGTCCCTCCACTTCACAAGGGGGCCCGCAGACACCGCCCTCTCGCGCCCCTGGTCTGTTCTGGTCTGGTCTGGTTTGTTCTGGTCTCGGTCTTGGTTATGTCTAAGGGAGAAGCCACCTCATGCGTGTTTGTGCGTCCGTAAGAGCTCTAAATATCGCTCGGCTCAGACGAGGTGTTGAGAAGTTGATGCCACACTGCGTATTTGCTCCTACGACAAGTGTGAGTCAGACAGACAAACAGCCTCCACACAGACAATCAGGCAACAAGCGACGTGGACACGGCGCGGTGGCTGGAGCTGCGTTTACACTTAGATGGTGCCATGTTAGTGGGCTGTTTCACAAATATACTCTTGTCTCATGCAAATATGTCTGCTATCGGGTTTTCATACATGCTTTATAGGCCTAATGTCAGCAAATCCCAAAGTCTGAAGTGTCACAGCCCCCAATAATATGAATTTGCTCTAGTAAGTTTGCTCTTGTGGCTTTTCTACTGTGTTTTTATCACTTTTGTCACTTTATGGCTGCACTTTCACCGCTTCACCTTCATTTTTTTGTTGCTCTTTTGTGGCTTTCAGATTTGGGTAATGCCAAACTGAAGAAAATGTACTCGGTCCTGGTGGGGGTCTTGAGGAGGTTGAAAAAAATGTGTAGTTTTTACAGCCTTAAAATTACGTATAAATAACCAAAAATGGTATTAGGCTAAATACTGATTTGAAGCAGTATATTTTAACAAATACATAGAAGAAGAAGAAGAAGAAGAAGAAGAAGAAGAAGAAGAAGAAGAAGAAGAAGAAGAAGAAGAAGAAGAAGAAGAAGAAGAAGTAGGAAAAAAGAAAAAGAAAAAGAAGTAGAAGAAAAAAAAGAAAAAGGAAAAAGATTGAAAGAAGAAGTAGAAGAAGAAGAAGAAGAAGAAGAAGAAGAAGAAGTAGGAAAAAAGAAAAAGAAAAAGAAGTAGAAGAAAAAAAAGAAAAAGGAAAAAGATTGAAAGAAGAAGAAGAAGTAGAAGAAGAAGAAGAAGAAGAAGAAGAAGAAGAAGAAGAAGAAGAAGAAGAAGTAAGAAAAAAGAAAAAGAAAAAGAAAAAGAAGGAGAAGGAGAAAAAGAAGAAAAAGAAGAAGACAAAAATAAATAAAAAGAAGAAAAAGAAGTAGAAGAAGAAAAAAAGAAAAAGGAAAAAGATGAAAGAAGAAGAAGAAGTAGAAGAAGAAGAAGAAGAGGAAGAGGAAGAAGAAGAAGAAGAAGAAGAAGAAGAAGAAGAAGAAGAAGAAGAAGAAGAAGAAGAAGAAGAAGAAGAAATGCACACATCTGCGCCAACGGTCCCTCTGACCACCATCATACATTCACTCACACACATCATTCATCCTGGCCTATTGTACATGTTTTTAGTGGTTGGGGAAACCGGAGTAACCGAAGGAAACCTACACAGACACGAGAAGAACATGCAAACTCCACACAGAAAAGTCATGTGATCAGAGGGTCAGCGGTTTGAATCCCGCAGGTGCACACTGTCATTGCCTCCAGTGGTGAATGAGTGAGTGTTTCCTTGTTGTAAAGCGCTTTAAGTGCCTAAAGCAGGTCGAAAGGCGCTATATACTGTAAATATGACCGTTTATTTATTTACCATTTATATAAAACAGCTCAACTCATAACGAATCATCTGAAAGCCAAACATTTAAAAGGGGCTGTACACATGTTTATTCTTGTAGTGGAGTGAAATCCATTTTCTTGCTGTGTTTTGTATTGGGAGACGTGTGTGGTGCGTGGGCTGTGTTTAGTGATCGTAACCTTGGGCTCAACCCAAGTGTCGTGGGTTTGGCTCCTTGACCCTCTTTCACATTGAGCTGTCTTGTCTAATAAAGCTGAAGCTCCAACAAGGACTGGACGTTCTTCCAGGGTCTGTCCGTCAATGGGAGTGGATCTCTCCTTCTGATTTTTCTCCTTTTGAGTTTTTCCTCACCTTGTCGGAGAGTCTAAAGACGGGAGGACGCCCCGGGCATGTTTCCATCTGCTCCTGACTGCTTATTTGGACATTTCCTCTGTTGGACATTATGTTTGCCTTGACGCTACATTTGCTTGAACATTATATTATTTTGTTTGATTGTTTTAATGTTTGGTGCAGCCCTGTGAGGCAACTTCTAGCATGATTTCGGGGCTATACAAAACTCTCATGCTCATGTCAGGAACTGTGACAATTACCACACCTATTAAAAGGTCCTTAAAAACCTGGATGGAAACAAACAGTCATGCACTCACAGGTAGATAAAGAATGTAACCTCTTGGGCGTGTTATATCACCTGTGACTGTCCTTGTAACTGACCTTTGTGACTTTGTTCCGTGGTATGTACAGTGTTGGTATTACTCTTTTGTCAATTAGTGTTTCTTCACCTGACTTAGGACAACAGTTGCAATTTAGCTGTTATGCTAATTCTGGCACAGTTACATTGAGGCTTTCTGCTGCCGTGTAATAATAAATAAATGAAACAGTTGATCAATTTGAAAGCAGTGAAACACGCTCCCAGATCAGGGCGTGAGTATGAGGAAAGTTAGGAGGGAGTTACAGTTTAAACTTACAGTGCATATGACAGGTTTTAATATGACTTATTTAGAAGGATGACATCAGTTGCATGATTATCATTCTATTTCAGCGAAGCAGCTATTTTAATAAAGAAGAGCTGGGCAAAATAGTTATTTTTAAGCTGCTGACAGAAAGTGACATAGATAAAGGTAAAGTTCCACAGATACAGACGGCATCTCTGGAATCGCCAATATATGGTCATGTTTGAAAACAGGGGGAAAACAATTTGGAGAAAAATCTAAACCTTCTCTAATTATTCAAAAACTACTTTAACAAATGCTGAATTATGAATATACGTTTCTACTAAAAAGACATGGAAAGGAGCAAAGTGGTTCAACAGCCCATAAATACATAAATAACGGAGAATGCTAACATGATGCTTCAAGTTAGCATCATGCTAATGCTAACGCTAGCTAGCACTAGCTACAACTGCCGTTTTTTGACTTCTACTGAATAATCTGCTGTGAGAAAGTATCCATATGGACTTGATTTACACTTGACTTTATTTATATGTGATAAATAGGTTTATATTCCACCAGAAAATGAACGAAACGAGTGAAAAATTGTGCTTCCCAAAAGATTCAATTTTTCCCCTCGGCGAGGCCACGCCCCCTTCTAAGACACAATGCCGTCTATCTATGGACTTAACATGGATGCCACGACAATAGTTTAAAATCGTTTACCTTCTTCTAGGTCACTTCCTGTCGGTGTCCAATAAGGAAGTGACACTATAAACATCACAAATAAGGACCAAGCTAAAGAAAGCTGGGAACAATCTTTAGCTAAATCTTTTGCTGTGTCTAATGTGTCATATGCACTTTAAGAAACTCCCTCTATGACTGTTTGAAGGAGAAAAAAACAGGGATAAAATAGATACAGGGCTTGAGGCTATATGCAAAACTGTTATTGTTGGCATGAATGTGTAGTCTTTATACTTTTCAAAAGGATGCTGCACAAGTAAGACAAGCACTCATCCGGCCTCAGTGCTGAGGGTTTAAGTCCAGTTTGCTAAATGTCTCTCTGTGTGAACTCAGAGTATATTAACGGTAATGCATTTTTTTTTTCTGCTCCTTTGTGTTTGTTGGATCTGCATTTCCTTTTTTTTTCTCCTCCCTTAAAGTTTGGCACCAACATTTAAGGATGAATTTCAATTGCAGCTTCACTTTTAGTGCCCTTTGTGTGCACAGGTAGATACGTGATGAGCATATTTTGCTCATTTCAAACCTCAAAAGAAATCGACTGTGCGGCAGTTATTTTATTGGGAGATAATTCATAGACAGGAAATCACATAATAACATATAAGTGATGTCATTGAAAAAGAAATTGCATTCTCTAGTGGTTCTTTGCAAATCTCCACCTCAGGACTGCACAGTTTTGTAAATAAAAAATGTACTGGGTGATTTTAAAGTGATAGTCTGGAAGTCTAAATGTTTTACAATTTTTATAACATGTGCAAAATCGACCACCTGTTTTTGCTTTTTGATGCAAAGTGAGTACCAATATACATATATTATTATTTTGTAAAGTTTTCACAGGTTACACTTCCTGGACATCTGCAGCTAATCAGAGTATCAAAGTATCCTCCCGTGTTGACCAATGAGACAAGCTTTTCCTGTGAACCAGCTTGGCAGGTCCAATCGGGAGGGAGGGGGAGGAGCTTGATCGTTTACTTTTGAAAATTCTGTTCCTGCTCTCCTCATTTTGCAAACTAAGACGGGCTTTTTGGTCCGGAGGAATTTACTTTCAAATTTCACTCTATCTCTCCTCACTTTGTAAACTTACAGACTATCACTTTAAAGATGTCCAGGAGCATTAACATCATAGATAACAAAATAAGACTCCATTGAGACAGGATACTTAAGAATATTGAAAGAGAAATCAGTAGTTCTCACACCAAGTACCAGCTCATACTATATTTGACCTTCAAAAGTGCCATAAAGCCTTGGTCAGGAGCAAATAAAATGGGTCTAAAAAAATATCTAAAATGGACTAAATCACAGTGTGTCCAATGAGCCAAAGCATAAGTGAAATGATTAGGCAGTGTTTACAATAAAAACAACAGTATTTAACATATAATTCACCAAAAATATATCTCCCCACTGCTTTTATTTGCCATTATCTGAAATGATTTCCTCCATCCATGCGCCGTCACAGTGGAAGCATTTAGCGCGCGCATTTCTCTGCCTGTGCTTGTTCGAGGGCCATTTGTGACTGCATTTAACTCCGCGCCGCTTGTTTCCTGGGTGTGTCTGTCTTTAGCTCAGGTGGCTTCTGCTCGTGCTCTCGCCGTACACTTGTGTTGGGGGGTAAAGCAGACAGGATGTGCGAATGTTGTCAGCACACAGGAGGAGATGAAAGCTTTGGGGAGGAGAGGGTGTGGGTGAGGTGTCGGAGCAGCTAACAGGTTGTCAGAGACCTTGAAGGAATCCAGTCGGGCCCCGCAGCCGACAGCGCGGGTACAGTCGCGAAGAAATCACCGCGAAAACTGCAACTCAACACGTCATAGGAAAGTGACGATCACGCATTAACCGAGCTCTGTGTGGCCTTCAGGTGTTGTGAAATGTCGAAAGTATAAATTCCTCAAGCAAGACAAAATATTTCACTGACTGATTAACCTTTTTGCTCTCTATCCACTGTCTATTGCAAATATTACCAGCCTATACCTATAAAGGCCCTATACCTGATTTTTGTTGTCATCTACGAACAATGACAAATGCAACAAGCATTTTAATGTTTTCTAATGCCGTTCTATTATCCTCTTCACACGTGTCACAACTGTCAGGGAGGGATAATGTCACTGCAATGTAAACAACTGTGAGTCCACAATAGTAAAGGCGCAGCGTGCAAACATCCTTTTCCACAAATGTCCGCTTTTGCAATATGACAAAGCTTCTCAGTTATGACATTTTACCTCATTTTTATGAAATAAAGCCAATTGACTTTCAAAATAGGCTTGTTATGGAATAGTTTAATTTCCTATGTTAAACAACATTTGATCCAAGTGTTATTATACTTTACTCAAATGGCCAAAGTTGAACAGAAACTACATTTGGTCTTTCTTCAAATGTCATTTAACCACATCTTCAAATGAACTCTAGTGGCGCCAGTCTCTTGGCAAACACTGTCACCGTTTCTCATTACAGCTAATAGCTCTGCCAGCCTTCTCCGTGTGAACTGCAGCCATTAAGCTAATTGCATCACCGGCTTTTGACGTATGAATCAACTTCAAATGACAACTGAGTTGTGACATTCTTGTGTCGGCCTGACATGCGACACATGGAACATCATTGCTATGTCGCTCCTCCGGTTTACATGATGTGTTTGTTATTCTACACGCACAGACTCGCATGTATTGAAACAAATAATGTTGACCCGTTTTTAACATAGCTGACGTCAACCGTTAAATGACCTGCCTATAATTAGTTTTATGTCTTAACTGTCTCTTCATTGTCGGAGTCTTGTTTGTCTGGATTGTCAAACAAACCTCAATTGAGACGACAAAAAAAGTTTGTCAAACCCTTGTTCCTCCTTAACCTCATGACCCTCTGGGAATGTTATGTATATGTGCTTTACACTAAAATCTTCAAATATTGATATAATTAATTAATTCCTTCATTCATTTATTTATTATATAGGGGTTCCCTTCACACATTACCATACATCTTTAACTCTTTAGATGCCAGTGTTCAATGACAAAATGGGCCAAAATATGACATTTTTTTATTTTTTTATTTAAAAGATTCAGATAAAAGTTAAAAATTGCAGGGAAGATAAGTTTCACGTTAGAGATTGTCAGGTTTATAATGGAAGTTTATGGGTGTACAGATTTTCAAAGCACTCCCAGCGTCTACAAAACTTCTCACACATTCAAAATTGAACGGATCTGGATTAAATTCAGATTATTGATTGACTGCGGAATTCTTCCGCAGTCAATTATTGGTTTTCATGTTCTTTATTATTATTCCTCTTCCATCTTTTTCCCGATTTTCTCCAGCTTTCAGCACCTTCATGCTTTGTGCAATTTATGCAAGTTATGCATCAAAATGTTCCGTATGTTGAGGAGAAGGTGCTATTACTTTTGGGACTTCTGCAATTTACGTTTTTTCCGCAATCGGCCGAAATGTCGGAGATTTTTCCCATTGACTTATAATGGGGCAGCCGCAAATCCATGCTTTTCTGCACTTTTTTCTGCATTTCCTGCAATTTCTGCACTTTGTGCATGTTAAGCTTCTGCAACTTGTGGGTTTTGAGAAAAAATTGGCCTTCTGCAATTTTCCAGTTTTTTTATATGGGAGTTTGAAATGTTTGCATTGGTGTGTATGGGGGAATCCAGCCAATGGGGAGACTCCAGGCCTTTCAGCCATTTGTGCAGCTTCTGCCAATCAAGCACTGAGGCCATTTCAACAGTTTGACCAGTTTATGGAATTTAAAAAGTTTATGCAATATTAATAATTTATGCAAAGTAACCACTTTATGGGATTTAACCAGTTAATGCATTTTAAAGTGTTTATGCAACTGACGAGTTTATGCCATTTAGGATTTATGCATTTTAAACCGTTTATGCAATTTACATAATTTATGCAAATTATCCCATTCATGCATTTTACCACTTTTTGCAGTTTATACAGTTTATGCAACATGACATTTTATGCATTTTACCAGTTTATGCAAATTTGATTATGCAATTTGAAGAGTTCCCCGCATTTCCGCAGTCAATCGCAATGGCGCAGCCATTATATAACATTGTGTCCTTGGGCAAGACACTAGATAGCCATCTTACATTGTTTTGTTATGTATATAGTTACTCATTAATCAATACATATTTGCTCATTAATCAATTTGCAATGTCAATAAATAAAGAAAATGCAATTAGCAATGGTATAATGAGTTATTTAGTTCTATTGTCTCAGTGTAACCATGATCACAGGATTATAGTATCACATAATAAACAGTAACAGTAATGTTGCATTTATCTGTATGTGACACAGGAGAGATGTGAGCATGATGTGCTGCACCGAAAACACCACCAACTCTGTTGTGTGGCCATTAATAAATGATTCTGATTCTGATTCAGTCTGTTTTAAATTTTTGGGTTCCTAATAAAGTATTTTCCTCTGTAACCTATAATGCATAAACAGTATGTCCCTATATTGCAAATGAATATTGCTATTACTTGGATTTATAGATGGCTTTTTACATGGTTGTCCAAAGTTTATCTTCAAGTAAAAAGAAATATGAGTCACCATTGAGGGTCTGTTAGAGAAACTTTATCCTGGCTATTTTTGTATATTAGCATATAGCATACTATCAGAGACATGTCATGGTAGGCTATAAGGGACAGCTGTCTTATCATATTATAATGGCCTATAATTGTCATGTATTCTAAAACATAGCTTTTTGTAAACATCACAGACTATGATTAGCTGTGGTGGATAAATAGACATTGTTGATATAATGTCTGCATCTCCCCCTCTCTTCTGCACCGGACCCAGGCGAGACTGCGCGTGGAGACTCGTGTCCAGACGGGACGAGACCTTTAAGTAGCCCGTACGGACCTTTGGATTTCTCGATCACGTGACACACATCTTCCGACAACCTGCCCCTCGCGGTAGCCGGTGTGTGCGTCCGCTCTCACGAATGATCCAAGGTAAACATTTAGCATTTTCAGCGGTAGCTTACGCCCCGCTTGAAGCCCTACACTCCCCACCCTGTTGGTTTGTTTGTTTGTTACCCAAGCCCCGTGAGTAATGCGTAATGACACGTTCAAGCGCGAGTCGTGGTCGGCGGCAGCTCCACGGGGGGAAAGAGGGAAGCGACAGCCGGGTGACAGGGGCAAGGCAAGCCGCTGTGTCGGGGCCTTTTCCTGGGGGGGAAGCAACACGGCTCATCCCACACCCCTGGAGCTCCACAACACACGCGGCTTCGCTATAGCCTGTAGTTACTAGTACCACCGCGCACTGTGGCTGCTCGTGCGCCTTTACGACATAACAGCGCGTTTCCAGTGTCGCACATTTTAGTCAAAGCGGTAAGAGAAAAGGTAGCGGGCGGATTTGTGGAGATTATCGCCACTAAAGTGCTCTGCTTCCTAATCCTGCGTGTGTGTGAAAGGGATGGCACCGCAGAGTGTCTGAGTTGGGAGGCTGTAGGAAAAGTCTCCTCCACTGTTCATTCATTCTGTGCTCAAAAGGGTGTGGACTCACTCTTCTGCTACATCATTCAACAACTGATGGCTTAAAGGGATGACAATCAAGTTAGCCAGTTATGACTCAAGTAGGCTATAAGTTACAGTAGATATCCTACATTTGAGTGGGTATAGGATTCTCTAACCTGGCCCATGATAATGTTATGTGACAAACAGACACAGCCAGTTAGATGGTATGTTTGGAAATTCACTTTTTTCCTTTAAAGAGACTATACAGTTTAAAAATGTTACAATTAAGTATTTTCCTCCCCCTACATGTTCCAGCAATGTCCTAATGTGTAGAATGAGCCCAGACTTGTTCACCACAACTGCCTCTAAAATCCTGCACTGTCACTCAATAAGTTGTTACTTCGGGTCAGAATTGCCGTCATGCACGAGCTTAATATAGAAGGTGCAGTTACACGTATGACCTGAGGTGGCAGTAGTGAGTATCTAGCATCTAGCAAAGGTACCCAAAAAGTATAGTTCAGTCACTGGTATCATAAGTACTGGTGGCATCAGAGCCGGTGCTGTCCCTTCTGGGGCCCTAAGCAAAAATCCACACGGGGGCCCTATAATACGCATGGTTATTCGACGAAGAGCGAATCTATTTACGGTCCAAACGGTTCCACTGTGCAGTAGTGCAGGGCAAAAGTGGAAAATAATGACCCCAATTCAGGCCCCTTCCCTCTGTGTGAGAACCACTAAGCACTAAGCCACTGTGAGACTGGGATTAAGGACTACTACTAGTCTATTTCCCAACTTTTAAACATGGCAAATGGTCATCTCTCTCTCTGGGTTCCTGACCCAGAGTTTGGGAAACGCTGATTTAGAACTAACTGAAACCTGCACCTGACAGTTATTTCTGTCTTACCACTGAGAACTAGCCTGTAAGTAACCCATATGAGAACCGTATGGGCCCGTAACAACGCCTTGATTAATCCGTGTAACAACACCGTATTTGACTGAGATGCGGGGCCCTTGCGGCTGCGGGGGCCCTACGCAACTTGCATAGTTTGCCTATAGGAAAAACCGGCTCTGGGTGGCGTCAATAACATGGAGGATTGGATACGGTAAGTTTCATTTGTTTTGGCACCAGTGGCTTAAGTTAAAGCTGCATTATGCAACTTTTTATGTGGAAAAAAAAAGTTGATATTTGTGCGTATTTGACCTTGTAGTGACCCAGCGGCTATATGAGTGGTCAGCATGGTGCCTTTACTTTAGATCACGGTGGTCTCTAGGACGCTCCAGGATCAATTGTTAGGAAGGTTTTCACCACTGATGGAACCTGTCTCCAGGAAACCTTCAAAATAATTGATCCTGGAGCGTTGTAGAGACCACCGTGATGGAACGTAAAGGCGCCATGCTAGCCACTCATATAGCCGCTAGGTCACTACAAGGTCAAATACGCACGAATATCAAAATGTTTTTCCGCATAAAAAGTTGCATAATGAATCTTTAAAGGGGCTAGATGCAAGTTCGCCATTTTATACTCACTACTGCCACCTCAGGTCATACGTGTAACTGCAAAATCTATATTAAGCTTGTGCATGAGGGCAATTCAGACCCGAATTAACACCTTTTTGAGTGACAGTGCAGGATTTTAAAGGCAGTTGTGGTGAATAGGTCTGAGCTCATTCTACATATTAGGACATGGCTGGAACATGTAGTGGAAGGAAAATACTTAACAATTTTAAACTCTGTATAGTCCCTTTAAGGCACAGGTACAAAACAAATTAAACTTATCCAGTCCTATTTATGTTATTGACGCCATGTAATGTATTCCAATGTCTGTGTCGCAGGATGGCAGAGGGTCCCAGGTCATGTGACTGTTTTGTGTCCCTGCCCCCCGGATCCCAACACGACCAAGTGATTTTTGGAAAGAACTCAGACCGACCCCGGGATGAGGTCCAGGAGGTGACGTACTACCCAGCAGCGACTCACCCGCCGGGATCAGACCTGGGGGTAAAGCTTGGCCCCAGAGTTACTCCACTTTCTCTGAACTTGATATAATACCACCGTGTGATTGTTAAATATTTACATTTCTTAGTTTGAGTGAAAAAGCTGTTAATGTTTGAAAGCAAGAAGCGAAAGGGCATTGATTACATATTATCTATGTGGTAGATTTCTCAGTTTCAAGTTGAATCAATAGAGAGGATCCTAGCATTAGTTAAAAGTCCTTAAAGCACAGGTGAACAGAAAAGCATGTACAGTGTTAAGTTTAGTATACTGTATTGTCTAAATTATAGGAAAACAATTTCTCCTCAGTGCACGTACATCCAGATCCCGCAAGTGGAGCGGACCCATGCAGTGGTGCTGAGTAAGCCTGCCTGGATGTGGGGGGCCGAGATGGGAGCCAACGACCAGGGCGTGTGCATCGGGAACGAGGCCGTGTGGACCAGAGAAGAGGTGAACCCTGGAGAGGCGCTGCTCGGCATGGACTTACTACGGTTAGAGATGATTGACTATGTACTGTATTTGTATCAAGTGACCTTTCGCTAAAGCCTCCCCCCTTGGCAATTGTTTGGTAGCTCTGGCAAGAAGTGAAGAAGTTTAACACGCCTTATAATGAGGGAGAAGGGCGTGTTAGTCACTCTTTTTGGTGCAAAACCAGCGCAATATCCTCCCGATCCTCCAGCAAAATGCAATCAAGGGGACACATCTATCGACGGAAAAGCACCATCTAATTGTGACAAACTTAATTTATATTTATAACAATAAGTGACAATGAGTGACATGCTTTATTAATTACCTCAAAATCTGTATTTTTCCTGAATTTCTGTCTGATGCCAGCTGATATCAACCAATACATTATGTACTACTATCAACATACTTCTTTGTAACTCTGAATGAAGCGTCTTTGGCACAGTTGTGGCCTGTGTTTTCAGTGTGTTCCTTTGATCAGGAAGTTGCGGTGATTGCCAAAAGCATGTCACAACAGGAAAGTGAATGGCATAAAAGCATTACACTTATCTTTTCATCTTTATACACAATCAACAAAAGATTCTCTGTTATTCATTCTGTTTAAGACTAAGTAAACACAAATCTTACGAACCTGCTGGTAACTTAAAAATGTTTTTTTGATGTAGTTTTATTGTAGAGGGAATAACAATGGCTCACTTGGCAGAGCAGGTTATCCAGTAACCGAGAGGTTGGCGGTTTGAATCTCGGCTCCTGCAGGTGCACATTGTCGTTGTGTCCTTGAGCAAGACAGTTCGCCCACTGCCTGTGTGAATGAAGTGTGTATGTGTGTGTACGTATGGGTGATCGGATCTTACCACCGCAATACAAGTGTAAGCTGTTTGTTATATATATTACTTAAATCAATACACAGACGTTTGTATTTTACATGTTGTGATAACATGTTTTTAGAAAAAGCCCTGTGGATTTTTAACTCTGTAATTACACTCTAGTGTAATTGCGACTGCTTCTTTTTTGCAATAAAAACATCCAAGTTGAATCAAGGCTTTTGTGATCCTGATTGCAGCGTGCACGGATGCCAGTTTAGTTCTACTTTTATATGTTTCTTAGTTTAAAGAAGATACCATTGCCGACATGAATTTAACAATTTTTTTTTTTTTTACATTAGAAAGATGTATTAAAATAATAGCTTTAAATGTGCACTATGTAACTTTTAATGTGAAAAAAAAAAACTTTATATTTGCGTGTATTTGACCTTTTAGTGACTTGGTGTCTTTATGGGTGCAGCATGGCACCTTTGCTTTCCCTCACAGTGGCCTTTATCAGGCTCCAGAATCTATTGTTTTTGGGTTTCTGGCCCGTTTCTGGTATGAACCTATATAAACAATTGATCCTGGAGTGTCAGAGAGGCCATTGTGAGAGAAAACTAAGGTGCCATGCTGCACCCATAACGCCATCGAATCATTAAAAGGTCAAATGATTTTTTTTCCACCTAAAAAGTGCACCTTTAAGTTAGAACATGTATACTCTCAATATTCTTTTGTGACAGGGAAAACAACTTGTTATTTACGGCAAAAGCCATGCAGGTGTTTATGTTGTTTGAGTGAAAATGTTCATTTTTGACAGTGTCAGTGCTTTGAACTTTCTGATATGTTTGTGCATAACTGCTCTAGTTTTACTGCACTGAAATGTTTTGTCACTGTTTTGTGCAGTTTGGGTCTGGAGCGCGGGGACAGTGCGTGGAGCGCCCTCTCTGTCATCACTGAGCTCCTGCAGCAGCACGGACAGGGCGGCCAGTGCCGGGAGGAGCCCGAGCCCTTCTCTTACCACAACACCTTCCTCCTGGTGGACCGCAGCGAGGCCTGGGTGCTGGAGACGGCCGGCAGGCTGTGGGTGGCACAGAGGGTCACAGGTGAGAGCGACAGGGGTGTAAGATATAAGAATTATGTATTTATACCAGCTGCAGTGGTGGTCACACGCAGTGTTGTGTCCATCAGCCCCAGGGCAGCCTGACTACATTACTACAGTACTATCAGTAAGTAATTAATGAGTAATTACTGTACTGCATATTTCTTTTCAAGTTAGTAAGCACAATATGGATCCATGCTATTGTTAAAGCAGCACTAAGTAACATGTTTACCTTAATAAATCCTTTTCGTAGTCCCTCTGGGGGTAATGCAAGTGTTAATGAGTGATTGGGGGTCTTTCATCTCGCCCTGGTGTCTCTAACCAGAAAACCATGTTTGCAACTTCACTGCCTCCGGGTCGGAGTCACCAATACACACTAATGGAATCACGAAGAAGAAGCTAATAGGCTAACGGGCAAAGCTAACTGTGGGCTAGCGCCACTTAAACAGTATTTACAGCCAAGTTTGAGCAAAAAAAAAGATCTCCATTGTGTCATTGGATGTACAATATCCCACTCTCCCTTTGTCTTTTCTGTCAGCTTAGTATTTACTCTCACAGACAATTAATGAGTAAAAAAAACGCAACATGCTACAACACCTGCAGTGGCGCTTATGGCCTCTAGGGGCAAGAGTTACTTAGTTCTGCTTGAAAGGAACAGGCCGTGGAGAGTGAAATTTTGCACCACCAAACATGTACTGCATAATCTCCTCATTACTGTCTTTCAGAGGGAGTCAAGAACATCTCGAACCAGCTGACAATCTCTACGGAGATCTCCGCAGAGCACCCAGAGCTGAGAAGTGTGGCTCAGGCCCAGGGCTGGTGGGACGGTCAGGGAGACTTCAACTTCTCTCAGGTGTTCAGCCCCGAGAACCCTCCCGCACGAATGGAGCTGGCCAAGCAGCGCTACAGAGGGGGCACCGAGCTTCTACAGCAGCATGACGGTAATGACACTCCAGGGATCTCACTCTTTTATTTAGTAACCCATGTCTCTTTTATTAAATAACCTTTTTCATCACCAATCCCCCAGCGTTATGGGCCATGTGCAGCGTTGACTTTATATTGTCTTTGATTTGCCTGACTGATACTATAGAACAATTTGTGTCCCAGTGTTGAGCTACTTGTGTTCTTGCCAAGACACTTTATCCGCCTGCATGAATGTGGTGTGTTTGCGCGCGAGTCTACACCAGGGCAGCTTACTACCTGCGAGTATGGGGTGAATGACTCAGGAAGAAGCACTTCAAGAAGCTTACCAGGCTTGTTAAGTGCAATACAAGTGTAATCCTTATCATCATTAAGTGTAGTTGTTACGTTAATAGTCTTTTTGTATCTATGAAGCAGTAATAATCTAAAATTATACTGCAGGCCTCTAATTGTTTTGTCAAATAATATTATTGTGTAAAACGTACGGCTAACGGGCTATATACACAGTGCCCTGACGTGATTTCCGGATGAACAATAAAATCGGCACTGTCCTTCTTCTCCTCTATCTTTTACATTCATGATCAGCAGGGTCCCACACATCCTGACAGATCACTGGAGCTTGCCCTGACGAAGGCCCAATAGGGCTGAAACGCATATGCAATGTTTTAATCAAATGGCCATACTGCAATAACGGCCTTTCACTATTCTTTTTCTTTGAGTGCCTCGGTTTTGTATTTGTCTTAATTTTTATTTTGTGTGAGCCGTTAGCCTCAAGACAGAAACACCCACCAGTGAAGTTGTTACATCTCACGTAATGTTTTTAAACTTGCTCCAGGCACATCCTATCTTGAGCCATCTCTTATAGCCCATAGTATCTGATTGAAGATTAAAGGGATATTTCAAGATTTTTGACATAGGGCCTAATTTCCAAGTTATCCAGAGTGTTGTTGATTTCTGGAGATTTTTTTATTTTTTTAATTCATGCAGTCTTTATATTTGAAGAGTTTAGTGGTGCTAGGCTAGTGCTAGGCTAGTGCATGTCTATGGTAACTATTAGCCTGCATTAAAAACAGTCTAACCCAAGCACAGAGCACCTGAGGCAAATCACTTATAACACCAGACTACCCATATAAATGTCTGTATTGACTGAATAATTTTTTTAATATAACCAGCATCAGCTTCCTGGCTGTAAGCTACACAGCGGCGGAGTGATCTGCCCAGGCTACTAGTTACCATAGACATGCGCTAGCCTAGCATTAGCCTAGCATCACTAAACTCTTCAAATACAAGGACTGCATGAATTGATAAGATATCCAGAAATCAACAACACTCTGGATAACGAGGAAATGAGGCCCTATGTCAAAAACCATGAAATGTCCCTTTATTAAGTAAAATAACAAACTGCATTGATGAAAGTATTGTTGAAAATTGTCATTGAACCCTGTTGTTAGGATGCTTCAAAGAGCATTTCTAAAGCAGTATGTTTTGGTGCCCCTAAAATAAAAACTTAATTGGCGCAATTAACCCAAAATGTTTGATTTGAATTGATTTGTGTGTAAAATATCAGTCTATTCAGAAGCTGTTGTTATGAACAGATTGGTTTAAGTACGTGGTATCCTACACTCGCAATGGATGGAAGGACTTCTGTTAGCAGTGAGATGCTAACAGTGCAGTAAATGCTCTTAAATATTGTGTACCCGTGTGTGATAAAGGGTTTGTAAGAATCAAGTCTTGTGATATCTCCGGCCGCACAGGTTCAGTTACAGCAGAGGTGATGATGTCCATACTGAGAGACAAACCCAGTGGGATCTGTATGGACTCCGGAGGCTTCAGGACCACAGGGAGCATGGTTTCAGTCCTGCCCCGGGACCCCAGTCTGCCCTGTGTGCACTTCTTCACTGCCACTCCAGACCCATCCAGGTATGAAACGTTGGGAAATTAGGTAATACTTTAGATTGCTGCTCAATATGTTAAAGACCTTTTTAAAAGATTAGAAATAAATATATATAATTTGTTTTAAATATTTTAGCCATTGATACACTACTACTCATTTCCTTGTAATAGAGTACATTTTTAGCTGCCAGTCATAGAATATACTGTACTGAATAGACATTGCACACTGTTTACATCTAAGTATAGCGTGTATTTCTCAATCACTTGCGGTTTAAATCAGTACAATTCACTTGGTCGAATGTCAGCGGTTCATAACGTGCTTGAAACATGCATCTAGTCAAATTTACAGGAATAATTGTGATCTGTTGGAGTGATTGTGAGAGCTAGAAACGAGTTGGGGCAGCAGCTAACAGCTTTTCTCTCAGTTATCTCCTCATTTCACGGTTCAAAAGCAGGAAAATACAGGCTCCCCAGCTTTAAGGTTAAACATCCATCCATCCATTTTCTTCCACTTTTCCATTGCCAGCTTGACATGTTTGCTTTAAAGGATCTTTAGGGATCTCTCTAGTTGGAGTTACTCTGAACGCTACTTTGAACGCCAGATTAATTTTCCTCTTACCTAAAATGGCCATGTAAATTAAACATACTTAAAGAAAGACTTAATATCCAAGCCTCACTCGTACAGATCAAGTTTTGATAGAGATATGGGCCTCTCTTACTGAACATTCATGCATTTGGCTTGGTAAGATTTGTTTTCTTTACATACAAATCATACTTAAACTCTAATTAAAAGAAAGTTTGTGTCTTTTTTTGTTTAAAGATGGCAGTGGTATTCCCTTTACAAGTTAAATCCTTCCTGCTGGATCTACCCTATACATTCAGCCTGCTGTCAAATTTAAATCGTTAGTCCCTAAACATGTGCGACACTTGAACTACCATTTACAGATGACAGCTTAATGACTTGTACTGTATCTCTATCATAAATGCGTTCTTGTCTTTGTCAGTGGGGGTTTCTGAGTCTTCCTCTCCGCTCTCTCTCCCCTCGCCTGAACCCATGTAGGTCTGTCTTCAAGCCTTTTGTCTTTTCGGACTGTACCGCCCCAGTGCTGAGGGTGGTGTCCCCGCAGTTCGGACCAGACGACCCGGTCAGGAAGCAGCCGCGGTTTCAGAGCAAAGTGGACCGCAGACATGACCTGTACAAAGCCCACCAGGGGGCGCTCAACACCATGGAGACTAACCCGGTGGGCACTGGCGGATGTCCTAGATATGTACTGCAAAATGTTTTTATATTGTGATGCAATTCAAAACTAAAGTATGGGCCGAAAAAGCGAAAAACTGAGGCACTAAAAAAGGTAGGAATAGTTTAAAAAGCCTTTATTTTACATGGCTAACTGGATTATAAAGCTAGCACTCAAAGGATCAATCAAAGGATCTTTAGGGATCCCTCTAGTTGGAGTTGCTCTGTTCATTTTCCTCTCACCTAAAATGGCTACTGGTTATTTCTCCTACTTGAAAGAAGGTGGGAGCAGACACCCTACTGCGTGAACGTGAAACCTGATGCCAAAAAGGCAAGGCAAGGCAAGTTTATTTGTAGAGCACAATTCATACACAAGGGAAATTCAAAGTGCTTCACAGTTGCATAAAATTACAAGAAAGAAGATCAAATCAATCCATAAAACATCACCATTAAAATGTATTAATTGAAGGGAAAAGCAAGAGTGCAGATAAAATACTTCCAGTTGTCAAATGCACTGGATTTGAGCATTGTCAGAGTTGAGGCCTGTCTCACATCCTCATGACGACTGTTACAGATTTTAGCTGTATAAAACTTTGAAACAGAGTCTCACCATGTTTAATTCTGACTCTGGGAACCACCAGGAGACCCCTCCCTGAAGTTCTCAGGGCCCGAGATGGTTCATACGGCTCTAACGTGTCAGAGATGTACTTCGGTGCTAAACCATGAGACTTGTGCACAAGCAGAGCTGTTTTAGATTCTGTTCTCTGAGCGACAGGAAGCCAGTGCAGAGACCGGAGCACTGGACTAATATGGTCGTATTTCCTGGTTCTTGTCAGGACTTGAGCAGCAGCGTTCTGGATCTAATACAGCTCTGACAGCTCGTTTAGAGAGGCCAGTGAGTCTCTCCAAGTCTGGTTCCGACACGAGGAAAAAAGTGACATAAAGAAAGCATCTGAAAAGGTTCTGAAAGTACAGCCACACATAGCAACATTGTCAGATTAAAAGATATAACAGGGACTAAGGATAAGAAATGAAAGGCCTGTAAAATAAAGGCTTCTTAAAGGAACAGGCCACCGTTTTCACATGCTGAATATGATCTTACCTGAGCTTAGACGAGTTGATGCGTACCTGTCTGGTCTTTGAAATGTCTTTTCAGTGTTATCTGGATGCAAATTAATTAAAGGCACTTTGATAAAAAAAAAAGTTATACAGTTTTAATATATTTTTTATAACCATTATACTGAAAGTTACGCTGATATAAAATAGCACGTGAATTCTTCTGTCAGACTTCTTCCGTTAGACCTGCGATGACTCTGAGTTATGCCCATGGTCCCAGATCTAATTTTCAGCCTGTTATACTTGATAACAGGTTTATTTTTTTTTCTATTGTAACTGTAATAAGCGAGAGCCTAACTACGAACAGTAATTATCATAACAATACTGAGATACACAGCCCCACGACAAGCCCAGGTTTTCTGAAATGCTCAGACAGTGAATCACAATGCGAAGAAATACTTTTACTAAATAAATAACTTGTGTTATTGTGCCCTGTGACAATGTCAACAATGCCAAATTGATAGTTGGAAAACATGACTGTTACTGCTTTACAGGGTCATAATAAAAATTAGACAATACCTTAAAATTGTGTAAGAAAAGAAAAAAAACATAGGAAGTGAAAGGCAAATATATTTTCACTGAACTAAGAAATTGTTTATACAAATCATAATACTTAAACAGTAATTAATAGAAAGTTTGTGGTTACAATTTGCTGTTAGTACAAACTGAAACAGAAATATGATTAGCTCTGAAATGTATGTATTAGTTTAGCAGTTCATAAATCTGTCTTCCGTCAAATGTGTATGAACATGTTCAGAATTTGCAAATTGAACAAAATCTTAACAAAATCTATTTAAATTCTGATGACAATAGCAATGCTTATCTGACGTGTACTAATTTGATGTTTTCTGACTTACAGCAGAGGGATCAGCGTCTCCAAATGCTACTCCACTAAAGTGCCCCTTAATTCACTCTGCCGGCTGCATATTTTAACCCTGTTTCTTTTGCGCGGCAGGACGAGGGGTTGGTGATTTATGAGATTTTGCGGGAGCTGGAGTCACAGTGTCTGAGCGAGATTTCGGCGATGCTCAGCGGGGAAATCATGGGCGAAGAGCTCGGGGACCTGTTCTTCGACTGTGTCGACGCAGAGATCAAGTTCTATCAGTGAGCAGCGCGAGGTACCGTATGTCTGTTTACTTATGTCTCAATACAAAACCTGTTTATTTATGCCTTAGTAGATAAAATACATAAACTGTTTGTTTATGTGTCGATAGATTAATACATAACCTGTTTATGCCTCAGTAGATAAATACATAGATGAATAGTTGTACTTTTTAAATAAACATTGTACTCATTCACATATTTTCAAATGGTGACAAATTAAGAAAACACTTTTGTCTTTTTTAAACAGGCAGGAGAAAAAACTCAACACATCACACATCATATGCTCAATCATTACAATTATATTATGTACGAAAGCAACAAAACACTAACTTACTGCAATAAATTAAGTAAATCATCTACTTAATTTTTGCTTTTCATTTTACCTCTGCATTTAGATTCGAAATTTGCTGAATCTTCTTACACCATCAGAGTTGGGTAAAGAAAGTAACGTTACTTAATCATCTGATAAAGCATAAATGTCTGATTTTAGGTTTCAATGTCATAAGCCATACACTACATAAAATCACATCAAATTTCAAAGAACTAAATTTCAAAGAACACCATTAAAAATGATGCTTTTGTCATTTACACATTTATTTACACTGAAAAGACTAACTTCAAAATAACATTCAGCTCCAGGATTACAATTACTTCAAAGCATTATTCAAGTACATTTAATTGAGGGAATGTAACTAAGTTTTACCCACCTCCACACACTGTACACTGTACTGCAGGGGTAGGCAACGTCAGGCCCGGGGGCCCAATCCGGCCCTCCTGCACAGAACCTCTGGCCCCTAATATGATTTTGAGAAATATTATTATGTAAATAAAGGATCAAATACAAATAAGTACTCTAAAAATGCGAGAAATAGTGTCTTCTTATAGTGTATGTTTTAAATGTCTTTGCAGAAAATCCCACATGGTCATATATAATGTAAAACAGTGATTCTCAACTGGTGGGTCGGGACTCAAACGTGGGTCGCGAGCCTATAGGGTATCTTTTTTTTTTCAATATTTTCCATCTAAAACTACACAGAAACACACTGGAATCTGTTTAAATTAATATTACTGGGTTGTTATGATCATAATTTCAGTCTTTAAAGCAAATCGACGGCTTGTTCAATAAAAACATGAGTGGTAAATACAATATTTTATACGATATATGACAAATTACAGTTTTATTTGGGACGCAGCTTGTTATTAAGGTAATGGCGGGTCTCGGAGCCGGACCACTGTAGAACCACTGATGTAAAACATTGGCATTTGCAGAAAATGGTTCTTAACTTTAGGCTACAATGATGAGGTTCGGCTCTTGGTGTTTTGGCAATGCCCTCCGTGACGCACACTTGCCTTCCCCTGGTATACTGAATACATGACCTAAAGAGTCTAGCTCCTCTTTTCCCACATACAAAAGTATTTAGGTGAAAATAGGTAAGTAAACTATATGCTTTCCAGTATTATTTGGGAAATCACTGTTTCCATAGTGTCAGAAGAATTAAATCTATAGCTTTAGGCCAGAGACAGATCTAAAGAAACAAGGGTGATGTTCCTATTCCATACTTTCAATTATGTTTAATGTTGGGAAAGCACCGGCGTGAAATATATAAGATCAAAGCGCTAGAAAATGTTTTAACCCTCCACTGTGCTCAATGTCCTCTGTTACAGCTCCCCCAGGTGGATTTACTGAACGATCGCAGCCGGAGATGGCCCAAGGACTGTTGTAACTCTGTGGCCTCTGCTTCACTCACCGCCCGCACGTGTCATACCATCCCTAACAAAGACTAAATCATCCAAACCGCACAAGTGATTGGAGCTTATTTATCATCGAAATCACCAGGGAGACGCCGCACCTCATAGTCAGCTTAGAGACGTAGACGACACCGGAGTGATTGTAGAAATGCGAAGGAGTAACATTGTACACGTGCTTAATGACAAGGCATCTTAACACATCAGATTATGATTTTATGCAGATGACGAAGTTGGGATTCTGTGACCATTTTAGCAAAGCTCTAATAAAGTTCATAGTCTGCTTTAATGGTGTTTTTTTGGCACTACTTGATTTATATGGGCTTCACTGAACTGAAAAATGGCCTCATATACCAAAGTCTATTGCGTGTTTCAACTTGCGGATAAATGCTTTAGTCAGTCTTTCTATTTAATCATTCGTAGTGAATTAAATATGGTCTAAAAGTCACATTCACACAGTTTGCATGACTGACTTCGGACTCAACTGTTCCCATTTAATGAACAGACTCAGTCACGTGACACTAAACGTTTATCCGGTTTTGCTGTCACTGACTATTGGACTATTAGGCTGGATTAATTAACTCTGGGTGACGCTTTCTGAGTAAAACTACACACAATTTGTCAATTATAGTTCATTTTACTTCTTTTGTAAAACATTCACATAGTATTTCTAAGCATTTATAAAGCCCTCAATAGATGCTGTCTATGGTTTGCCTATTAACACTTACTTGTGACTGGTTAAGGTTAGACACAAATCAGCAATACAGAAATATATTAAGGCCTACAAAACTCATTTAAACAGATCCTTTTCCTTGCGTTTTTTGTCGCATTGTTGTCCCTTTTTTGACATTTCTTTACATTGCTTTTTTTGTCACTTAGTTGCCACTTTCTGTTACTCTTTTGTGGTGTTTTTGTTGCTTTTTCATCACATTTTTGTAACTTTTCTGTTGCTCGTTTGTCACGTTTTGTCACTTTTTTCGTCACATTTTTGCCACATTTTTCTTCACATTTTTGTCAGTTATATTTTCGTCACATTTTTGTCACTTTTTTCCTGCGTTTTCATCCTTGTTTTCGTCTCATTTTTGTCTCTATTATGCTGCTAGTTTTTTCAAGAAGCTTTTAGATTTGGGTAAAACCAAACTGGAGAAAATGTGCTTGATTCAGGTACGGGTGAAGAGGTTAAATGATGAATTTGAGCCACTTTGCAACACTAAACTTTTACCAAGGCCTTGATTTTACTTGAATGATTTAAAATGTACCAACTATACATATGCCAACTTACTCTTTTGTGGCATTCTTGATGCTTTTTCATCACATTTTTGTCACTTTTCTGTTGTGGCAGAAAAGTATCACGTTTTTTAAGCTCTTTTGTGGCGTTTTTAATAATAATAATACGTATTAATAATAATACATTTTATTTGTCGGCGCCTTTCTAAACACCCAAGGTCACCTTACATGAGCTACAATGATAAAATCATAACAAAATAAAACACATCAAAGTAAGTAGCTTTTTGTCATTTGTCATTTTTTTCCCCCCACATTTTTGTCAAATCTTTGTCACTTTTTTGTAATTTTTAGTCACATTTTTGTCACTTTTTTTAAAATAATTTTTGTCACTTTTTCTATTTTTTTTTATTTTTTGTCACATTTCGTCACTTTTTTTCCTGCGTTTTCATCCTCGTTTTTGTCACATTCTCAAGTTTTTGTCACTTTTTTCCTGCGTATTCATCTTTGTTTTCGTCTCATTTTTGTCTCTTTTTGTCTCTGTCTATTATGTTGCTTGTTTTTTCAAGAAGCTTTTAGATTTGGGTTAAACCAAACTGGAGAAAAGGTACTCTTCAAACACTTTGCAACACTAAACTTTTACCAAAGCCTCGATTTTACTTACTACGACAACAAAAAATCTTTCCATATACCAACAATAGTGACTTGTTTTGGATGTGTTTTAATATTGAACTTTTACACGGACCGAAGATTGTTCTACCTTTACCCGCTATGCGCCCTCCGTCCGAACAGTGGCGCTATAACACGCTTCAATGAGCAGACTAGTCACCTTTGAGCTGCACTTCCGGTTTGCTTTTCCGAAACACACGAACGCGACTCTGATCGACAAATTATTGACACCATTTGGTTCATTAGAGAGATGAAGAAACGTATCATTGATTCAAATAACATCCTATTATTTCCTGAATAATTTGACGTCTTCCAGTGGAAAGGGTAGGGCTGAATGATCCGGGTTGTTTAATGCTAAAGGTGCATGTTGCTAATCGATGCTAACGTTACCAAGGCGAAAAGCGTACCGTTCGAAATTAGCAACTGCTTTTAACTAACTTATGTGTAACAGATAACAGATGTATGTGTTTTACTATTAAAATTACGTAAATGCAAACATTATTACGGTTGCTCAGTTGATTATTAAATGTGATTTTGCTAAATGATATAAATATGAGAGGAAATTGATCATGTATGTCTGCAAAACACCCACGTTTGATCGCTAGCGTTAACAGATCGGCCTACATTTGACCACTGAGCTCGTGTGGTCATGATTATATATTGTTTTTTTGAGTCGTTGTTTGTAATAATTATGTTTAGTTGAGAATGTCAATCAATTGCACTGCCCTAGGTAACTTATTTTGTATGTTTTGTCTTGAAGATTCTGGTGTGTCCTCTTGAGTTCATGCTGAGGAGATAGACTGCATTCATTTGCAAGCATGTATTCAAACAAGTCCAACTATGACTACGGACAGCAGAGGCGTCCTCACAGTGGCCGTGGATCAAAGCCCTGGGGTGAAGATGATAAAAGAGAAGAGTGGAAAGAACCCCCGAGAAATCCAATCCGAGATTCGTATGATAAATACGCTGGGGATGGACACAACTGGAGTGAGAAAGTGAGCAGTAGTGAATATAGTGAAGCTTACACAAGAGAGTATAATTCAGACACAGACTGGAGAAAAAAGCACGCCTCTTCACATGAAAGAAGCGCCTCAGAGAAAAGACGGAGGACCTTGGAGGATGACGACGAATACAGATACCAACATCAACCAGAGGACTCCTATAGACAGTCCCCAGAAAAATACTCCCAGAGGAACAAGGAATTTAAACACACGGTGTCAGTCGAAGAGGGATACAGTCGCAGGAAAACGCCAGAAGATTCCAGATATCGACAGCACCAAGACGAGTTTCACTACAGTCAGTACAAATCAGACACTCATTACAGACCAGTGACTGAGTATTATAAGGACAGAGACAGCAGAGAGAGGAGCAGGTCGCCAGAGAGGAGGCGCTCGCCTGTGTGTTCAAAGGTCAGTAGTATAAATCTACACTAATCTGGTGCATTCTTTCATTCTGTCCTAGGGGCAAAACACTTCCGCCACCAGGCTTTGAATGGGGTTGGTTGTTGTCAAAGGGGCCCTGGCGCAGATTGGGAGGCTGGCATCTGTCAGTTTGCCCTGTGGCAGTTGTGACTACAATACTTACAATGCTTGCTATCACTGAGTTTTGGGAGTAAATCATTTCTGGCAGTATAACGCTTTGAGCTCATTATTATCCACACCGCTCTCTATTCATAAATCATGGGTAAAACCTTTTTCCTGTCTATATATTGGAAATTGACTCATTTCAAATTTGTTTGGAAGAAAATTAATCGGTGTAATAAAGTTTTTTTTTTGTTTGAGTATATTTCTCTTAACTGTTTTTATTTTTTTAAATCATATCACATAAAACTGTTTTTGTGTGACACAGAGTTATTCTCCACCGAGACAGAGGAGTGACGGCTTTTCCAGGGACCATGAAGACCATAATCTCAACAGGACCAGATTTCCTTTGAACGGTTCAAGTCGGCTGGTATGTTTTAGTGCACAGTAATTGCATATGCTGTGAACCATAGTCATAGATGTGTGTCAAATTAGTCTAAACTTTCGCTCATCTAATTGTTTGTCTTAGCCTGAACCAAGTCATCGTCGTTTGAGCCCACCACCTCTTCCTCCGCCTCCTCTTCCAGCTGCTACTGCTGCTGCTGCTGCTGGGGAGAAGAAAATGACTAAAGGTTTTCAGCGCTTCCTCGATGTTCTCAACATGGGTGTCAATATGGATACTTTAACACAGATTGTGAGTCAGGGCTCTCCCGAGGTGAAAGCTTGTCAACCCTCATCTCCACCACAAGTTGAACGGCCCTGGACTGCAGAGCCAAGTCAAAGACAAAACCAACAATATCGGCCCCAGAGTGAAAGAAGTCCTCAAAGGCCGACTTCACAGCTGTCCAGGTCGTACAGTTCAAATGGCAAAACTATGTCTGAAAAACCTTCTATGGAAAGTCGCCATTTAGAGGAGGAATGTTCATCTCCAACGATTAACACCCCGAACTTTGATGAACACAAACGTAAACAAATGCATGATGTTTTACAAGCCATCGGGATCAAGCTGGAATTCGAGGAGCTCGGCCAAATGTCCAGTCGAATTCAGGAGCGACTATATGGAAAGAAACAAAGTGACAATGCTCCACCAAATCGGGAAGAGGAGCGTGAGAAGAAGAGACAGGCGTATGTCCCTAAACGCCGCAGCCCATCCTCCAGTGGGTCTAGCTCGAGCAGCTCAAGTCAGGACTTCAAGAGAAGCCACTCGTACAGTGCTCAATGGGAAGACATGGACAACAAATTCCCTTACCAAACAGACAGCCATGGTGCACAGCAGAGGCCGTCAAAATATCCCACTCAAGTCATTTCTCCAACTACTCACCGCACACCAAATCACGAGGCAGCACCGATGCCATCTCATGCAATCCCTCCTCCTGGCCCTATTAACTTTCCCCCACCCCCCTTCCCAAATTTGCCTCCAACTTTTCCCCCCGTCATGCCCAATATGTTTATGCCCCAACAACCGCCCCCTTTCCTCCCACCGTACCCACAAACTCCTCCCATCCAGTCTCCGAATATTTTTCCACCAGCGGGAGCACCATTTTCACAGACCCGTCGCCATCCTTATCTAAATCTGATCATGATTCCTCCGGCCGAGTACTCAAATTTTGAAAATGTACAGAAATCAAAAAATGATCATTTGAAACGGCACAGATATCTGCAACAGGTTCCGACCAAGAAATAGATGGATGAGGTTAATGATAATCTCTTTGGGACGATGAATGTGTATCTAGTAACTATTTTAGTACTGTAGACACGTGTTATACAGTACACACAATACGACTAATGTTAAATGATTGGAATGAGAGATGTGACATCTTTCCAACTGTAATGTGACAAGTTATCAATACAAAATCTTTTACTATTTATTTTCAACCATTCTATGATGCTCACGTTTTGATAAAGTGTACAAGTACTTTTCTTTGCATGCCAAGTGTGTTTATCAAACACTGGGAATATTATTTGGCAGATTTATACAAATTGGAAAGCACCATATCACATTTCTAGTCCTTGCAGAAATAAGGAAAGTGCTTTTCGGATTCATCCATGTGATAGCAGTGTACACAGAAACAATATTTTGTAAATATTTGAATCGACTAACAATAAAATGATTTAATGATGTAGGACTTGTTTATTTATATATTATCACATTTCTAAAGTAGAGCTCTGATAGTAAACGGGCGGAGCTTGTAATTCTGGGCCATAGGTTCAAAGTATGTTGTGGATCTCTTCTGCGCCCTGTGACTTTAAAAAGCAAATTACAATAGTGTGGCCCAGATGGTAGAGAGGGCTATCTTGTTATATTGACTTCTATCTTATTTATATTATATTATCTTATATTCAGAGGGTTGGCCATTTGAACCCCAGTCCAGAGGTGCGGTTGTGTCCTTGGGTTCTTTTTTCCTAAGCATTTTTCTTGTTTCTGTTCCGTCCACCAGGCGGAGCTGTTTCCATGAGACCCTAATCCTGCTTCCATCAGCTAAATGTATCTAGCCGACCGCATATTTCTATTGCCATGTCTTTATATACGCTGTGTTTAGAAGTTTTACCATCTGTGCACCACTCTGGTAAAGAAAAGCAATTCTTAAAATGACCATTTTCCTCGTAATGTTTCAGAAAAGAGAAGCATTTGACGATCTTCATAAGGTAAACAGTCCAGCTAGCTAGCTGTCATGCTAACAACGTCTCGTTTTCACTTTATCTTCCTTATGCAAATATGAACTGAGTCTTCTATTCTCTAGTGATGGATGGTCGTATTTATTTTGATGCATTTGGAGTTTTTAGACTAGAACCATGAATGTTGTGCTAACAGGAAGCTAGTTCTGACTCTTCATTAACTACAGCAGGGCTCAGATGTTCCACTTAAAGTCACCTGGATGTTTATTATCAGAGGTTGATGCAGAAGGTCTGGTTTGCATTGAGCCACTTTATGTGACAATCTGAGCGTCAGTGAATAATGTTGACAGATGTAAACCACCGTCATTTAAAGGTCCTAATCTATGCATTTTTTTCTTTTGTTTTTTTTCTGTTTTGCAGCACATCGTTTGATTTGAAGACGTGAACTAAGATTTTAGAGAAAACAATGAACCATTTTTGGGGGCAAAACCTCCCTCCTAATGCTGTTCATGCGAGCACAGACAGGACAAATGGCAGATGGGCTCGTTACCCCATGTACCCAAGTCCAGCACCTAATAATAGCTACGATGGTCAGCATAAGCAACAACATAGCAGTGACAGTACTCTGTCAAATTCTGTGTGGAATATACCTGGCAGCTCCTCTCATAACTGGCACAGTTCAGAAACGGTGACTGAAGAAGACCCCGATGGATTACCATATGAGCCAGATGAAGAGGACCCTGAGTTGACAAGGAAACGCAAGGAGCTCCAAGTGATACAGGAGCAGATCATGCTGAAAAGAGCTTCTCTTGCTCTTAAAACAGTCGACATTAAGACTTCCAGGCCTGGTTTATGCACTGATGGATCCAAATCAATCGGATCCACTGAAACACTCCGAGAAAGAGTAAAACATATTCTCCGGCTGCGGGATCGTGTGTTAAGAACAAATGTGAGCTTTTACTCATATGGACTTTCACTCATATGGATTTTTGGACCTCATGTGCAATTAAAGTAACACTGTTTTCTCCCATCCAGGGTCCAGTGTCTGCATCCAGAAGACGCTCTTTCCATGTTCAGCACGATCACCCTCTGAGGCGGAGAATTGCGACAGCTTTACAACAGAGATTTGTCAGTCCCCCTGTGGAGCCACAAGAATGCGAGGTTTGTGCCTTCTTTACTATAAAATGTTTAACTTAAAGTGATAGTCTATAAGTCTAAATGTATTACAAATTTGATAAAATGTGAAAAAATTGACCACCTGGTCTTGCATTTTGATGTAAAGTAAGTAGTAATATATACTTTTCCCGTCGTGAACTGGCCTGTGTCAGGTCCAATACATTTTGTTCAGTGATGTCATCGCTTTACTTCCAGGTCTTACAGAGCTTTAGCCCTATTCACTATAATGGGATTTTACTGATTTTAACCTGCTGTAGAGTCGACTACAAGGCCCTTTTTTAACACCTGATCACAAAGAAATATCACGTTTACTCTGGATTTTCTTTAGCAATGCTTTTCTGACATTAACTATCAAATATTTTTTCTATATACAATGAAGGCTTGTTTTAAATATAAAAAGATCTTCATTTTACCTGGAGAAATGGTGAGATATATTATTCTAATTAGGTGTAAAACAGTTTGAAGCCTTTTATCTGAGATTCAGATAAAGTGTTTTTTGCTGTGTTTGTCGATGGAACTGTCAACAGTTTGGAACCAGAAGTACATTTTTGTTGTGTGTGATGTCACACTTAACAGACATATAAGCAGAGGAGGGGCTTGATCATTTACTTTTGAAAATTCTGTTCCTGCTCTCCTTATTTTGCAAACTAAGAAGGACTTTCTGGTTAAAAAGGGTTGGAATTTGATTGTTTACTTTAAAATTTCACTCTATCTCTTCTCATTTTGCAAACTTCCAGAATGTCACTTTAAAGTGATGAAGCACCAGGGAGTTATTTCATTGCAAGTAAAAAACATTAACATTTTATTGAAACTGATTTGAGTATTTATTTCAGCAGTCTGTAATACCCTTGTACTATTGGGTAATAAATATTGAGATTTTGTCTCTGAAATATCATTTCTTAGCTCTTAGAGAGAGACCTGCTCGAGAGTGTTTCTCCTCAAAATAGTAATAATTTTAATAACATTAATATCGAGCTACGCCTTTTTAATTCAGTCATTTGGAATATCAATGGTATTTTTAAAACATAATGATCACTACCAGAACGCCAATTCTTTTCAGCATCTATTTGATTTAGCTACAGTTTTTTGTTGTCTAAGTTTGTAGTGACACCAGCAGTGGGAATGACTGGCTGGGTTAACATTTTCAAGGCTATTTTATTTTGAGTTCTTCCTTATACTGTGTGCTTTCCCATGTCTGTCTTGACTTTCCTCTGGATGTTTTAACCTACTTTTTCCCCCTTGTGTTTAACAGCAAATACCATTTCTGAGCAGTCCATCTCCTCGCCCTAAAGACCCCTCACCAGAGAAGGAGGAGGTCAACAAGGGCGAGCAGGGCTTCATGCGCTTCCTCAATATCCTCAACAAAGGGGTGGACATCGATAAGCTCACGGAAATAGTCAATGACGACACAGGCGGGTTGCCACATACCAGTCAGAACGCCGTTGAAAGAACATCCAAATCTCCTCCCATAGAAAGGAAAAGGTTGAACGAGGAGCAACAACGCCCCAGTACAGACGAACAGCAAAAACACCTTCAGAACATATTGGAGTCTCTGGGGTTAAGTTTAGGCAGCGACGAGATCAACCGCCTCGGTGACCGCACGCAGGAGCGGCTCTACGGGAAAAAGCAGAGCGCAGAGGAAGAAAAATCTCAGACTGAGCAGCAGCAGAAGGGAGTAGAGGAGAAATACTCACCTGCGCATTATACAAGATCCTCCTCCAGCTGTGAGTCTGGTTCGTCAAGTCGGTCTCCATCCAGAACGCCCAGTCCATTTCGGAGGCGAAGAAGTCCCAGTCCCGCACGCAGTCGACGGAGAAGCTCATGGTCTCCACGCAGAAGTCGGCACTCGCCCTACAGGGGGAGAAAATCGCGTTCACCGCATAGCCCGCACCCAAGAGACCGCCCGGACTCTCATCTGAGATCCATTTCTCCCATGCAACCTTACCCGTACCAGCCCTCACAGTATTTCAGTCCACATTTTCCGCCCCAAATGTATCCCAATGCCTACTGTTACTCCCAGTACACTGCCTACTATAACTACTGGGCGTACAACCAAGCTTCTGTCGCGGGACCCGTTGACTCTAGTAACCTTAAGTACCCGCAAAATACCCCCCCTCTGCTCAGCGCCTTGCAAGCTCCACACAAAAGCCAAGAAAAGAAACAAAAAAAATTGAATGAGAAGAAGGACATGACTCGCTGTCTCGTTGCAATAAATCAAGTGAGCATGAGTGAGACACGTAAAACCATGCCCACACATGAAAGAGCACAAATGAATAAGAGAAATAAAGCACAGCAAAAACAGCTGTGTAGGAGATTGAGAGCATCCGAAAAAGTGGAACAGGATAAGGTGAAGGACTGGAGTACCCAACTGAGTGCCGTTATAGCTGCTATTAGAAAGGAAAAGGACCCAACGGGGGGTGAAACGACTGGGGCAAGTGCGGAACAGGGCACCAGTGGAACGCAACAAAACCCAACGGACGCCACAGGACCGAAGAAGAAGAAGAGGAAGAGAAGAAAGAAACTCTATTTTATTGAGAGGAATGAAGAAATGGAGAAGCTGCTCGACAACCGACCGGGGCCAGTGACCAGAGCGCTAGGCCTGAAGAATCCAGAAAAGTTATCGGCGTACGAACAAAAACTGGTGGAAATCAAAGATGTAGAAGCCCCTTTACAAGACTTCTGGGAAGATATTCCGTTAAATGTGCCGGTGAAATTGCCAGACGCAGAAGAAGCAGCGGGAGTAGCTGAAGAGAAGAAGCCAGAGCTGACAGAGGAGGAGGTCAAAGCCAACCTGAAGAAAGTGGTATGTGATTCATGACTGCTTCCCTTGGATATGTTGTGGTGGCACTGGTGAACCTTTTTAATAACCTAAAATCCTCATGAAATCTTTATGAACCTTATTAGAAGCATTTATATAGTGGTGTCTGGTTATGAGCGATCGTAACCTTGTGTAATCTGCTACTGTGACACATGCTGATAAACCCATCTCCTGGAAAAATCGAGATGTTATGAACGTTTTAGAGTAAAATTGGGAATGTGTCTTTGCAACAACTAACAATTTAAAGTATACTGAACCATTTCGACACAGTATACTCCAATAAATACAAACAAAGGTGTAAGCAAATTAGTTCTGTCATCAAATTGTGTCAAAACAAGATCATATTCTGAATAAATTAGGCTAAAAATGTAAATCAATGAGGAAAATCCAGGCCTCTACTAAACTTTCAGATGGGAAACCTCAGGGGTTTTGCAATACAATATTCTTTAGGTAGTCGTAGGTAGAAAGATCTGAAGAATATAGTCCTACCTGTCTTGTACTGTACTGTATAGTCACACTTTACTAGACAATGTACACCACAATGACAGTTTATCGTGCAGTTTGGAACCTTTGCAGCATGGACTTGTCTTTGACGACGTACGGACTGTTTAGGACTGATGGCTCTTCTTAACCTTTAATTTGTTGAATTCGTGTTTAAATCATGCTCATCTTTTCTGTTTCGTAGCTTCAAGCCTTTAACAGCCGGATGAAGAATAATGTCACACAGCCAGCTGGACGTTTGATGCCACAAAATATAAAAGTAAGTAAAATCTGATTCTTTGCATAAGCCACGGAAATGCAATAAATATAATATATATAATAAACCTTTTTATTTTTACTCTTTGTTCACAGGCAGAGGATGAAATTTGAGCTTTTTGTTGAAGTCTCCTTAGCTCAGTTTTTTTATACGTCTCGTGCAATAATGCCATGATACCCTCCGATCAACCACCCTCTGTTTGTATAAAGTCTGGTTTTCTTGTTAGAAAAGAGTTAATACTATATTTTTAATGTAAACAATGGAAGTTATTAAACTAATGAACTCCATTTAGGCTTGGAGTCTTTCTTGACAACTTGAGCAGTATATAATAATAGTAATAATAATAATAATAATAATAATAATAATGCAACGTTTTTATACAGCGCTTTTCTGGACACTCAAAGACGCTTTACATGGCATTATTCATTCACTCCATACTTGGTGGTGGTAAGCTACTATTGTAGTCACAGCTGCCCTGGAGTAGATTGGCGGAAGCGAGGCCAGTCTGCGCCATCGCCCCCTCCGACCACCACCAACCACTCACTCATATATGCATGTTTTTATTTGGTAAATAACATAAAATCCTTTGATATAACATAATATACAATGACAGTGATTCTCAACTGGAGCGTCAGGACCCAAAAGTGGAACCATGTTCAGAGAGAGCCTTTCTTTTTCAATATTTTTTTCTGAAAAAGGATAGAAGCACTTCCCAAGTCTTTTAAATGACTGTTATTGAGTTGTTTTGATGTCAGCGTATCGAATGCTTCTTTAACCTCTTAACCCCCGCCAAAACTGAGCAGATTTTCTCCAGTTTGGCTTTGCCACAAAATAGTGGCAAAAAATAGACAAAATCATGAATTAAAATGCAACAAAAGAGCGACAAAAACATGCGAAAATAAATAAAAGCCACAATAGAGCAACAGAAAAGTGTCAAAAACGCAACAAAATAGACACAAAAGTTACAGATAAGTGACAAAAAAGCCCCAAATACTGACAAATAACACGAGGAAAAAGATGTGTTTAGATTAGTAAAGCTTAACTGGAGAAAATGCACTTGGTTGAAACGGGTTAAGAGGTTAAAAATAGAGAAAATTGCATTATTTTGCATCATATCTAAAAAAAATAAACTTGTTATCCAAGAGAGATGGTGGGTCCTGAAGCCAGTCATTTGAGAAACACTGCACCACGATATGTTCAATATAGTATCTAAAATGAATGTATTACATGAAAAGTAATGTAGATTTCTTTCATATTTTCTTTGTAATTAAATTAAGCTTATATTATTCAATGGGAAAAGGGGAAAAGGGAAAAGGGTTTGTATAGTTACTTCTCAGGGTCAGCTGCAGTTTTAGTCTCCTTTCATTTTAGATAATTTCTTTAATGAGAAGTGAATTTAAGTTGGGTTTTGTCCTGGTTTAGATCACAGTTCATTTATTCCACATGTTTAGGTCTATTTTAGCACATTTTTAGACCTGCCTTAGTCCTGATTTGGTCCGGATGTTTTCCTCATGATGGTTTGAGCACCAAATGTTTTATGATGGGGCACTTTACCACTGGTCTACACTTATACCAGCTAAGCAACATGTTCCTTTCCTTCATATTGCATTTCCTTCCAAAACCGTGATAATATGCCACATTTATTATTATTAAGTCATAAACAAACACTAAACACACAGCAGTTAATACTTCTTATATTAAATCCAAAAAGCGAATTCAGAGACACTAGACTTTTATTGTCAGCAAAACCATAACAAAACTAAGAAATAAATTACTCAAGTAGAAGTAGTTGCAGTTAGTTCAAAGGAGTTCATCACAGTTCATCCCTCTCCTCCCCGGGACAGTAGCACGCTGCCCTCTGGCTGTTCATGTAGGGCCTGCAGCCGAGAGTCCACACCGTGTTGAACAAAGTGTCTGCCACAGTTTCACACGCTGCAGAAAAGACATAACACAGTCAACTATGAGGTAAGTATTTGTTTGTTTGGAGTAGATCACTTGTATTAAATGAATAGGCCATCGTTTTTTCCATACTGAGATATGTTCTTACCTGAGCTTAGACGAGTTGATGTGTACCTGTCTGGTGTTTGTGTGTGCGCTCAGTCACGCAAAACAACCAAAGACCCCAATGTATTCATATACCTCCAAACGGGGGTGAAGTTGGAAGCGACTAAGCTCTTCCACGAGCACGCACAAAGACCAGACAGGTACGTATGAACTCGTCTAAGCTCAGGTAAGAACATATCTCAGTATGGGAAAACGGTGGCCTGTTCCTTTAATAGTAAATTAACTTTACGGTGCCCTCACAAAAGTTGGCGATGTAAATTGACCACATAGCAGTATTACAGCATTAAGGAAAACTGCACATATTAAATCTACCAACATCAATGAGAATCAATGAGAAAAAGCCAAGTTGAAACACATTTTTGATGTCTTTTCATTGGGGTGCATACAGTAAGAGAAAACATTATATTTGAAATTTGTCTTGAATGTTACGATATTATAGCAATATATGAATTCAATTTAAACAAAGCCCATTACTATCAAGATTAAAGATGAGCGCATCAGTGGATCCAGAGTGGTAAAAAATGTTGAAAACATGGACTGAGAGGGAAAATCTGAAGACCGAGCCAGGTCGAAACACTTTGGCGCCCCCTGCTTAATAAAGGACTTTTATCCTACCTCTCAGAAAAACTATTCAGTTTTTTGTTTGTTTTTTGTCAATTGTGTGTGTCACACAGCTAAAATGACTAAAACTGAACTTTGCATATTCTTTAGTTATGTCTTAAAGCAGTACTAAGTAACTCTTCCCCCCAGAGGCCATAAGCGCAACTGCAGGTGTAGTAGCAAGTTACGATTTTTTAACTTAATTGTCTTGGAGAGCAAATACTACGCTGACGCTGAAAGGCGAAGGGAGAGAGGGTTACTGTGCATCCAATTACACAATGGAAATATTTTTTTTCACTCAAACTTGGCTGTAAATACTGTTTAAAGTGACGTTAGCCCGCAGTTAGCTTTGCCCATTAGCATGTTAGCTTCTTCTTCGTGATTTCATTAGTGTGTATTGGTGGCTCCGGTCCGGTGGCAGTCAAGTTGCAAACATGGTTTTCTGGCCAGAGACACCAGGGGGAGATGAAAGACCCTCCAATCATCCCATAAACACTTGTATTACCCCCACAGGGACTACGAAAAGGATTTATTAAGGTAAACACGTTACTTAGTACTGCTTTAATAATAACAATAAGGGATTTTGCAATGTTTTCTGATTTCTTGTGATATGGATGTTGAATCACATAACATTATATGAATATTGAAATACTAATGTATGATAATTTGGCGATAACTTCTGCAGCACTTGCAATGGACAGTATAGGTTTAAAATAGCGTATTAGGGCAAAGCCTGAGCTTAAATATAATCTGTTATATTATCCATACACTATTTACAGCCTAGTGATTGGTCGATTGATCGTAATAATTAGCGTTTGTTGCAGCCCTAATGTTCAGTGTATATGTGTTGTGTTGTATTTAGTTGTGTATGTTGTGTGCACTTCTGTAGTTGTCTTCATTGTTGCACTGCCTTGATGTTAATATTTGTTTTAAATTGTTAAGACCCCAGGAAGAATAGCTGCTTAATTGAGTAGCTAATGAGGATCTATATACATAAACATAAACATAAATACTGCGTTTGGGAGATTAAAACATATCTGTGTTGAAGACTGACCTTCCACTTTGGACACGAACCCGAGGCTCTTCTTGAGGTCGGAGCAGATGCTGTGGAGGCACCAGCGGAACTTGGAGTCACAGCGATACTTGTTGGAGCCGCAGGTGTCGTAGCACATGTCCAGCTGGTTACAACACTTGGTCATGGCCGGGATCCCCACGTCCATCTGTGGGACAACACGACTGAGGTGACACTCAGACAGAGACTGAGGGGGTCATGGGGTACACTAGGGGTCATTCATCAAGTCAGATGATAGATACCTTATTAATTTACCATTTGAAAGTATGTGTATTACAGTATTAGGGCCCCAAATCCAATATGTAGCCTAAAAGAGTATATGTTATGTGCAAATGGCTGTTGATTCACTTTTAGCGCTTGGTGAATCTGTTACTTCCAAGGAGAATTAGAATGATCTATGTAAAGGCACTAAACCTGATTTTTTTTGTATGGAATTTGCTTCTTCCTCCTTTCCTCTTTCATTGTTATAAGAAATGAAAAATCCGGGACAGAGCCTGTAACTAAGGCGGGTCACTGCCAATGCCTAGCGGGTACTTTTTGTCAAGAAAAATAATCTCCCATGTACATTTATGGTGGAAATTTTATTGAGTAAAGAAGTAAGAGATTGATTTGAAGCCAATTTGCCTCATAGTGTGAAAATAGGTGGAGTTCACGATTTAGATTGTGATGAGAAATGCGTTTTTTGTAAGAACCTGTGATATTATTTTTATGTCTGAAAGCCCTTTCTATCGGACAACATCACAGGCATGTTTTCGCATATTGTCACCACTTTTTGACGTTTTTCAGAGAAAATAATTGGACATTAGTTCATATGTGGTGACAGAGGAGATAATGAACTTTGTGACAGTTTTTGTTTCATGTGGATTCCTCCAGTAATGACTGAGATATGAGCCAAAAAACATAGACATAAAAACCGTTACCATAGTTACCTCAATTTTTAACTCTTTAGAAAGTTGTGATGTCACGTGAACGCTAACTATTGAGAGTTCAGCAGTGACTCCCCTCAAATGTCTCAATGATCTTGGCTAATTATCACTTTTTGCTGTTGTTTGTTGGTTTGTAACTTACCCCATCAGGGATCGGAAGACCAAAAAAGTAGGAAGAGCATCCATCGGGCTCAGGCATTTGAAAGTCAGTTCGAGGGATCGGATCTTTACCTAAAAAAAAACAAACATTGTAACGTCACCACCACAATATGCTTGATTCTCCTCACACAGCACAGGCCCACCAACGCAGCATTATTTGATAGTGATCGGACGCACAAACCTGCCACATTAGTCTTATGGCTGAAAGTCCTTTCTACTGAGACATCACCCTCATATTTTTGAATATTTTATCCACTTTTACCACTAAGACTTTAGAATGTTGTGATATGAACACAACCCATTATAAGACCTCAAACACCCCAAGACAAGATATGAATATGACAGAACTTTATGTTAATTCAATAGCTTGACCTTCATAATGCTTTTTGGGAGAGGCGGGTATACAATAAAACATTGTCTAATTCTTTGGGAATATACCCTTTGAATAATATTTCAAGTTCAAGGCTATTATATTCAAGACATTCAAATCTTCATCTTGGTTGTTGAAGCAATACCATGATAATATTATATGACCCCAATAGTAATAGTGGGACATTTTATGCATTCTTAACACACACAGTGCAATTTCCATGTAAGTCAAAAGTATGTATTATTTCAAAAACTCTCATAGTCTTTCAAATTAGTAGCTAATCATGACACAATTCTGACGGGATATCTCCTCAATCAGCCTGAGGGCACAGTCCACGTCCAGGCCCTCTCTCCCACATGATAACATTAGTTCAAATGAGTGTAGTGATGTCCCGTATCAGCCCAACCCAGAGGTTTTAGATAAACAATCAAATATTTACATTCAGTGCTCTTAAAAATGACCTCATTTTGATCTGTTTTTGCGGCTATTTTGAGGTTGTGAGAGGACCGTTTATCCAGGTCAGGCTGGGTAAGTCCAAAGTTTGGTGGCAGAGTGACCACCTTTCCGTCTTTTAGCTTGTTGAACCGCTTTTTAGCCGTTTGTCCCACCCATTTATACGACGTCCTGCTGTTTTATTTGCACCCTGTGAAATGTATGTAGTAATATTAATGTCACTTGTTACTTGCTGCTTTGGAATATGGTCTTTATTTCTCACTATAACTATACATTAATGCAGATTTACTTTATCATTTATATTCAAGGTGGTCACCCTAGTTCGCATTTAGATATAAAATTTAATGTGCAGTATTTTGTCATAAGCAGATCCAAATACAAGCAATGTGTTCATAGCAAAAAATCTAGTTTGGCTACAATTTTATTTACTGAACATTTAATGAACAAACAGGCTTCTTACCATGGCGACAGCGGTACTGGCAGACACCATCTTTACCTCCCATAAACTCCAGCATCGAGTCAAAGTATCCACTCACGGCCTCGAAACTCCCCCTGATCGAATGTACTCCCCAATCTTCATTTTCAGCTTCTGAGCCTGCACCAGCCTCTGCCGTCTGTCCCGAGGCCTGCTCCGTGGCCTGGCCCTCAGCCTCCTGTCCCAGTGTGGAGGGGGCACAGAGGAGACCCCACAACAGCAGGAGAGGAGCCCACCGCACCATTCTGCAGCAGATCATGTGGAGCAACGCAGGGGGAATAAACACAAGCGTCAAAGAAGGCAATGCTGAAACTGGCTGAGGGCCGAACTTTGAGCCAGACGCAGGGATGGGCGAACATGTGGCGGAGCGAAGTCCAGGCTGTATCACTACAACACATTTCAACTGGGATCATCAATGCTGATTAACCTCTGAACCCCTGCCTTAACTGAGCACATGATCTCCTGTTCAGCTTTGCCCAAATCTAAAAGGTTACAGCCACACAGGCCACACAGGCCAAAGTAAAGCCTCATTTGAAAGCTACGAAACTGATCTCAACTTATTCTTTCCCTCCCATTGTTGTCATGTTGCTGTCACTTTTTGACTTTCTTTTTTATCATCACTCGTCTGTCACATTTTCATCGCTTTTTTGTTACTTTTTTGTCACTTTTTCATAGCTTTTTTCACTTTTTTCTTACTCTTTTGCCACTTTTTTGTCACTTTTTTTTATTGCTTTTTGTCGCTTTTTTCCCTCACTCTTTTGCCGCTTTTTGTTGCATTTTCACCACATTTTTCATCGTATTTTTGTCATGTTTTCTTGCTTTTTGGACACTTTTTTTGTCACTTTTTCATTGCTTTTTGTCATTTTTTTCTCACTCTTTTGCCACTTTTTTGTCACTTTTTCGTTCCTTTTTTGTCACTTTATTATTGCTTTTTGTCACTTTTTCCGTCACTCTTTTGCCGCTTTTTGTTGCATTTTCACCACTTTTTGATTTTTTGTTGTTGTATTTTTGTCATGTTTTGTTGCTTTTTTGACACATTTTTGTTATCTCATTGCTTTTTTGTGTTGTGTTTTCGTCACAGTCTTTGCCAAACTAGAGAAAATGTGGTGGTTCAGGTGGGGGTTAAGAGGTTAATAAAAGGCAAATAAGGAGATCCCAAAAAACAACTTTCAAAGTGTGTGATGACTGTAGTGTTGTGGACGTTTAGGATAATTTTATGGAAACATTTTATCCATGCATACAAACCTTTTCGAGCTACAATGTTATTTATTTTATTTTGTTGGCCGAGTATAGGGGCAAAGGAAGTGTGTTGTATGTAAAGGTAGAGATCTTGGACAGATACGGCATGTACCCTTGTCTCTGTATTTGTTCTTGAACACTGTTTGTATAGTTCTGTTTATATGGCTCGAAATAAATGGTTCAATTCAATTCAATACATTTACTTCTTTGTGTTGGATATATCTGGACTGAGTTTCCTAAAGTGGGGGTTGGGAGTCTGGGACCCCGGGGATCGCAAGGTGGAAAATGTCACCTTAAGAATAAAATAACATTTACATTGTAGGCCTAGTCAATACAATATCTTTTTTTAAACAACAAATGTTATAAAAAATTCTAGCTCGTCTTCATTTGCAATTAGCTCCCACTTGAACTGAGCACAATTTCTCCAGGTGGGCTGACCTTACCCAGATCAAAAAAGCTTCTTGACTGGAGAGCTATAGACTAGTGTAAAGTTTCATTTGAAAGACCAACAAAACTGTAAATCTAAATGGATCTTTTTTCCTTGTGTTGCTGCTGTGTGGCCTCCTTTTATAAATGTTTAAATTTTTCTTTTTTTTTTACTTTTGCCATTGCTTGTTTATATCACTTTTTTGCTGCTCTTTTGTGGCTTTTTGTTGCATTTCTCCCACTTTTTTGTTCACTTTTTTGTTGCTCTTTTGTTGCTTTTTTTTAATTGCATTTTATCACATTTTTACAAAATTTTCCATCACTTGTCATTTTTTGTGGCTTTTTGTCACGTTTTTGATGTATTTTGTTTGTTTATTTGCCTGTTTAACCTTGTTTTTGTCTCGTGTGTCGCTATTTTTATACTTTTTTCAAGGTTTTAGATTTAGGTAATGACAAACTGGAGAGAATGTGCTCAGGTTATAAGATATTTACCATCAGGTGAAAGCTTTAACTTTATAGGCTATTCATTATAACACCTTTAAGGAACGGTTTAGGTATTTTTTATGATTATTCACATGACGTTTTTTGTGGGTCGCAGCATGAAAAGTTTGGGAGCCCCTTTCAAAACACTTCTTATTAGGTTTTGGTTAAGATTAAGGTGCCTTTAGAGCAGAACTGTAGTGTGTTTGTCCCACTTCACTTCATTGCCATTACTCTTTTCTGCCTCTAGATGTCGCCATTGTTCGTCTTGCGATGCCAGGCTCCGCCCTATTCTTCCTTATTTGGATTTATTTGGTGACGTATTTGGCAAACACGGAAGTTAACGCAACTTTAACGCTGCTGCTGCACTGCACATGTAAATATACCTCATGTGTGCGACTTTATACTTGTTTTAATTTGACAGAAGCCCTTTTAACCCTGATTGTAGCACGTCTTTTTTTAATACTTAATTTTACCGTTACCTGGAGTCGTAATGCTTTCATTTTCGCGTTGCTTAGATACATGAAACAGTGATGTCCTTTTCTAATCTTTTCGCCAAACTATCGGATCTTGAAAAAGAAGAGCCCAAGCAAACGTAAGTGCATTATTATTTCTTCACTGTGGAAAGAAGATCTGTAATAATCATTGCTTCATTATTTCTGTAGAAATAACGTGAATCTCGGACAGGGCATATCACGAAAGAGAAAACCCCAGAAGCAGCAACCAGGCTCCGATTTGAAGGTCAGTATTTAGTAACTATATTTCTGTAGTATTTTATATTGTTGAACTGGATAGCCATTTATTTTCACAGGCTTTTATTATTGAATTGTAGGACTGACAATGCTTGTATCTCTCTTGATCCTTTGGGAGAGAAAGTAGGGTACAGAGTTAGGGAAATTCTGCAGTTACCATGGAGATCCGCCATCTTTGCAGCTGTTAGCATACATTTCCATTGACTAACATTAGTTAAAAACAGTATTAAAAAAGTTGAGAAAAAAAGCTGTGGAACAACTCCGTTAGCGGCTGAGTTACTGCTGGTAAATACATCTAACTCACTGTTGTGTCCAAGTGTTTTAATATCCAGTATTTTGACTTTTAACATCTCCATTACTTTACAATTGCTGCTAATCCCATAATGCTTAGCGATATGACCTCACATTCCCGAACTCTATTTTGAAACCTAACTAGTTATTTTTTGTTGTTGTTTGAGACTTCTTATTCTCAATCGCAATATGAATGAATGGTCATAAAGTCCAATAAATTGAGCCAGCTGGATTATCAATTCATATGAATTCAGACACAATTAGGACATTGCAAGGACTACAACTATTTAGGAATGACAGATTTATTTGCTTATATTACTGCATGCTTAAAGCTGGGGTACCTGATTTTTCCAGCTCAAACTTTGAAATGTTTCGTTATGGCCCAAACTCATTTTCTTGCTGTCACATCCCTCCTGTGTATCCAAATTGTTCAAGCATGTTATTCATATGCATGTTTGACACCCGTGTAGAGCTTTGAGTGGTGGCAAAGTGAAGCAGGGGGACCACCCCCAAAATAAAATGCACTAATTTCGATTCTACTTATGTCTACTATCGCTGAATAAACGTTTAGGTGAAGACAATGCAACAAGGTCTGTTTTTTTGCTATGTTTACAACATACTCTGAGGTGACAAAAATATATCTTCTCAACAAAAACGACAACAAAAAGTCATGTACCCCAGCTTTAAAACCTGCTATTACTGAATTTTGTTCTTCATTGTTCTTCATTGGTTTTGCAGCTCATAGTCCAGTCTCCTCTCAAATGTTAATGCTCCTGGACGTGATTAAAATGAGCTGTTGCTGAATCTTATTTTTAAATTGTAGACTGAAAATCTAAACATAATTTCAATACTCACTATTTTTCCAACATCATGCTGCCGTACTTCTCATTATTAGACAAAAAAGATGAAAACCTACATGGCCATTTTTTTTTATGACTGCAAACATACCCATTGCCTAACCATTGTCTTTCACACAGAGGCAGTGTCTCCGATCCTCTGCAGCACGTTCTATTGTTGTGTCTCCAGAGGAAGAGCCCACAACTTCTGGCACCCATCGACGTCCCAGGTCCAGTGTCTCCAGTGCTCAGGCTTCGAAACACGATAATAGGACTTTCAGGAGCAATGACCACAATAAAGGAAACGCAAATTATGCGTACAACCAGAAAAAGACATACAAAGGAGGGAAAAGGCAAGAAAATGCCCAAAGATATAGGAATTCTTACAATACCAGGAGAGAAAGAGATGCTTACTTTACACAGGTGAGTTATTGTTATGACATTTATTGCTTATACAATTCAAGACCTAATGCTTGTTTGAAAAGTAAATAAAAAACACATTTACTTACTTTTAAAACAAATTATCTGATTACAGACCAATTAAAGGATAGGAATTATAAGGATTAATGGTTTTGTTATTTATCAACATGTTCTATTAGATACTTCCACTTTGTAGTAGCAGGAGACTATTATTTATTACAGTCACACAAAATCATGTTGGATGTAAAAGTTTACCACAAGTCTTGACTGTGCTTTGTTTCTCGTCAGCCCCAAAAACGATTCATGACACAAGAGTTCAAGGACCAACATGTTGTGGAAGTGGACGGGCGTCTGCTTTGTAAATATCATCTTATGGGACGATGCACAAAGGTAAAGCACATCTGTTAGCTATTACATAGCCTCAAAGGGATATTTCAGGTTTTTTGACAGAGGGCCTCATTTCCTAGTTATCCAGAGTATTGTTGATTTCTGGAGGTATATATATTTTTAATTCATGCAGTCTTTATATTTGAAGAGGTTAGTGGTGTTAGGCTAGCGCATGTCTATGGTATGTCTATGGTAGCTGCATTAAAAACCTCTTCAAAATCATGGGGTCGTCCTCCAAACGTTACCATATCTGATTTGTAGAAAGCTCCTTTGTGAATTACACGTGTAGTAATGCCGGCCACAGGTAAACAAACTACTGTAGATCCGGTAACCTCGCAGATCACTCCGCCGCTGCATAGCTTACAACCAGGAAGCAGATGCTGCTCAAATATATGTTCTTTTAAATGTAAAATGGTTATATTTCAAAACATTTTCATTCAACACAGACATTTATATCGGTAGTCTGGTGTTATAAGTGATTTGCCTCAGGTGCACTGTGCTTGGGTCAGACTGTTTTTAATGCAGGCTACTAGTTACCATAGACATGCGCTAGCCTAGCACTAGCCTAGCACCACTAAAGTCTTCAAATATAAGGACTGCATGAATTAAAAAAAATAAGCTATGCATTACAAGAGAACAGGAAGAAATGTCTCTTAATCCTCGAGTAGACGTTGATGTAGATTATCGTGGTAGGAGCAGGTAGGAGCAGTGAGCAAGAGGACATGAAAAAGACGAATCCCAGACTGTTGGAGAGCTACAGTGTTGAGCAGGGCATCACAGAGAGTTTGGGAGAGGAAGGGACTTAGACTTGTATGGCGTTGTTGTGGTAGGTAGTCTACCACAACAACATGCTTGTGGCATGTTGCAAAATGATTCTAGTGTCAGAGTCATTCAAAACTTTGTACTCAGTGAAAAGCTCATGGGATAAATCACAAAAGGTTTTCTCAGAATTGCGCAGCAGCAGCAGTAGCTCCTCCCGACGCAAACAAACGCACGACTCATCACTGAAGTGACTTAAGTGTTGTTCAAGCAACTAACAAAAAGCGAATGTGAGGCTTTTGGTGTGTATGCATAATTACTCAACCAATGCTTTTCAATAATGCTTTTATTCTTCCAACTAGGGTGAAGAGTGCCAACTGGAACATGCTACGGGACACAATGATCTGCTTAAAGAACCCTGTAAATTTTACATCCAAGCAAGCTGCTACAAAGGAGCAGACTGCCCTTACATGCATAATATCCTTTGAACAAAACTATGTAACAGATACAGTACTTACTAGTACTGCTACTGCTTCACATGCTCTATTTTGTTGGATTACTTATAGCTTTGATCACAGGACAAATTAATAAAAATATAAACGAAATGAAATGAATAAATCCGTAGAGTGTTTTTCTTGTGCTGATGATGGGAGAGTCGGACCACTGTGCAAAGTCTCATCTCAAACTATTCATTCTATTATACTGCTGCCACCTTAACTTGAGTTCCACAGTCTATTCCTTGCAAGTTCTTCCACATCAAAAGCAGATGTAATTTGAATGACTGCAGGTTTTCCCACGACCCACTGACCAGCATGACTCAGAAGGTCCTGGATGCTGTGAGTAACACTTTGATAAATTATTTGTCTGTTGCGTCACAAGTGTTATGGTATTGGCACAATTGACATCGTGTTTTCTCTTTACAGCTTATACAACGGGAAACTGAACTTGCTCAACTTAACAGGAAAGCTGAAGAGCCTGTCAGTCAGACTGTAAATGAAGAACAAAATAAAAATGATGACATTGCCATACCATATGTCAGGTAAGGAAACTGCATTTTTTCTCCTCTTATATAAATGTAAAGGTGCATACAGACCTAAATAAAAACTAGATGCAAGTTGGTATATTTTATACTCACTATTGCCACCTCAGGTCGTACGCGTAACTGCAGGTCCTATTTTAACCTCGTGCATGACGGCACTTTTTGAGTGACAGTGCAGGATTTTAGAGGCAGTTGTGGTGAATAGGTCTGAGCGTATTCTAAACATTAGGACATTAGGACTTTTTGTTGCTGTTGAGTAAATCTATTTTTGCCCCTACAGAGTATGAACACAGCAAAACACCCCTTTGTTGAGCGATAAAAAATAGAATGGAATCTAAATTATTATTATTGTTTATTTTGGGGGTAGTCTTTTGTTATATTAAATGTAAATGATAACCGCAGTGTTTAGTGCAGCTCTAATTTCTCTCATTTTCTTTCAGGCCTACCTTTTATCAAAGTTCAGAAACTGTTGTTGAAGATGAAGCCTTACCACCTAATGAAACACAGTCTGATGAAAACGAGGAGGACAGTGCACAGCAAGAGAACAACATCGAGTGTGAAGATTCTTTACCCTCTGCCTCTTTGGACCAACCAGCCCCTGTCTGCTACTCTGTGGAGGCCGTACTGGGACCTCAGCTGTTCAAACCCGTCCTGTACACAGCTACACAAAGTCTGAAATCTGCACATTTTCCACCAAAAACAACAACGAGAGTGAATCCGGTGAACGCGCCTTACTCTGTTGCCAACGTCCTGCGGTCTCAATCTGGGGCATTCACAAGTCCTCTATACACACCGCTTCTTGTCACAGCTAAATCTGGGCATTATGAAAAGGAGTGTCACAATAAAGCTCCTAGTGGCACTAAAAGGAACCGTGACGCCAACGAAACAAAAGAGGGCACGGCCATTTCACAGAATCTGACGCTTGTGCCCGACCAGAGCACGGCAGACTGTAACAGAGAACATCTTTCACCCACAGATAGTTCTACACCTCAAAAGTGTCAAATACCGAAAGAGCTTCAGGTGGACAAACTCGATGATTGTGGTCAAACTTTAAAACGGTCTGAAGATACGAGTTTGTCCTCTCTTAATAATGAGAAATCTGCATGCAATTCTTCACCTACAATTCAGGCCACAGCTGCCCAGCAAAGAGAAACCACTGACCAGTCAAGTCACACTGCTCAAAATGTTGGGGAAAAGAGGGAAGATTGTCGGCTTGGTTCCAACCTACCTCCAGCTCGTGACAAAACGACATCAAGGTTTAGTCATCTTTTTGCAAATCTTAATTCAGGCTCGGACTGGACATCAAGTGCTGGCTCTAGTGACAAACAACTTATGCCTAATGCTAAAAAAGTGATGAAATCAGACTTTTATAACCAAAAGGTTCATCAAACAACAAAGCCAAGTCAATGTGGCAAAACTGCAGCGAAAAACACAAATACTGGTAGTTGTAAAGATCAGGAAGCTGAATCGTGGGCAGAAAGTACTGAAACTTCACGTCATAATTGTCACAAGCCTGTCTCCTTTTCCGCCAATACAAAATGTCAGCACAAAAAAGAAGATACCGAAAGTGCCATGACTCCTGGCAAATCATTTCAGAGTCTTTTTACCAGCCTTACTGCGGATGTAGATCAGACACTGACAGTTGCTGATGCATACAGTGACAAACCAGCTGCGTCAGGTGCAAGAAAGCTTGAAAATTCCAAACGTGATAGTCAAAAGGCTCTTAAGGCGACTATGCCAAGTCAATTTATGGAGAATACACTTGAAATGACGAATGGTTGTGGTAGTAGTAATGAAGGGGATGTTAGATTCGCAACAGCAAGCTCTGAAACTTCAGATAACAACAGACAAAAGTCAATCTCCTCTTATGCAACACCAAACTCGAAGAGGAAAAGCAAAAAGGATTGCATTCAAAGTGCAGAGACACCTCCCAAGTCATTTCAGAGTCTTTTTGCAAGTCTTCCTCCTCAGTTGGAAGGGGCATCGAGCGTCTGTGGAAACTTTAGTGGCAAACCAACTGTGTCAAATGCCCAAAATATCGAAAAGTCTATATGGACTGAATGTGGTTTTAAGCAAGCTGCAGAGACAAGACAGTTTCCCAGAAGTCGAACAGAAAGAGCTGATAAGGATAAGGGAGTTAGATTTGCAGCAGCAAGTTGTTGGGAAACGTCAAATAACCTTCATCAAACATCTGTCTCCTCTTCTTCAAGACCCAATTTGAAAAACAGACAAGAAACTAACATTGAAAAGGTAAAGACTCCGGTGAAGTCATTTCAGAGCCTTTTTGCTGCCCCTCTTGACAAAGCCACTGCAAAAAATGACTCAAAGATTGGGTTGACAGAACCTCTGCTGTCTACGGATTATACACTGTCACAAAGAAGTCAAAGGATCAGCTCTCAAAAGACTGTAGATAACATAACTGAAGAAGGTAAACATGAGCGTACAAAGGAAACTGCTACTACCCCTTCATCAAATGTATCTGATAAAACATCAGCAAGTCGGAGTCCTCTGCATCAGTCCCACACAGGTAAGATTTTTGATTAGATAACCATACATTTCTAAAAGACTAGAATGCTTGAATGTTTTGATACTGTCGCCTGTACAGGTCCTGTCAAATCAGTTTTTCAGACATTGTTTCAACAGCTGAGGCCGTACGAGGAGCATGAAGAACATCAAGACTCTGCTCAAAGGTTTGTTAAGGGCATTTCTGCCATTTTGGAAGTGAGAGCTGTTGTTTTGGAAAAATGTAAAATATTGCTATTATCGTTACTTTGAATTGTAAGGATGCTGCTCCTGACACATAACAAATGCTTTCCCTCACAAAGACGGGATAAAAACGCAATGGTGATGGTTACAAAAAGTCCAAAAAGTAAATGTGAGCAAATGCTTTAAAGCGGTACCAAGTAACTCATGCCCCGAGAGGTCATAAGCGCCACTGCAGGTGTTGTAGCCTGTTGCTGTTTTTTTACTCCGTGAGAGTAAATACTGCATTGGCAGAAAAGACAAAGGGAAACACGTTGTTCATCCAATTACACAATGGAGATAATTTTTTTCACTCAAACTTGCCCGTAATTACTGTTTCAGTGGCGCTAGCCCACAGTTGGCTTTGCCTGTTAGCCTGTGAGCTTCTTCTTCGTGATTCCATTAATGTGTATTGGTGGCTCCGACCCGGAGGCAGCAAAGTTGCAATTGTGGTTTTCTGGCCAGAGACACCAGGGGGAGATGAAAGACCCCCTAATCATCCCGTTAACACTTGTAGTATTCTATGAAAAGGATTTATTAAGGTCAAAAAGTTACTTTGTACTGATTTTAAATTTGAGTGTTTCATGTCGGCCAAGTATTGATGATTAATTTAATTATTTAAAAAAAAAATGAAATGCGATTAATTGTGAATAATTGAATTTCACAAGTGTGATAAAAAATAATAATAATAATAATAACTGATTGACCGCACTAGTTTTACTTTAAATGGCATTGTCACAGTAGATCGTTAATAGAAATTTTACAGCAATACTACTTATAAAAAGGATCAAATTAGTAGTAGTAAAATTAGTAGTACAATTAATGAACAGAATAGAAAATAAGCCGAATAAGTACTTATGCATATGTGAAATGTGGTAATGGATGTAAGTATAAAAACATGAAATAATAATAACATAAATTTACAATGTGTACACAATATAGAACTAAAATTAATTAAGTTTGTTCTGCCATGAATTTGGATTTACACAAGATACTGTTTTGCATCAGTGCTCATGATGAACGTGTTTAAAAGTGCAAAATTATTCTCAGTGCTGCTCTGACAAAGAGAGAATAGTTTTAACAACTCTGTGCAAACCGTGAAATGTGGTCATCGTCATATTTTTAGGAGGATCAGTTTGTGGTTTGATGCAGTCAGCAGCATTAGATCTCAATTGTGGGGAGAACAAAAACTTAAGATTAGATCCGGTCATTCTTTTCACAGTTCAGGTTTCACACCTGCCTGGGAAAATGTGAGAGCACTCCAAAATACTACTTTGTGAACTACGACAAATATCACATTGATTTCCGAACGTGAGCGACATTGTTCAGGCGTCTTTGACGTGAGGTTCCTGCTCTGCTGAACGTCTCGACTCTTCACCCCTTTCACACTAAACTGCCCTGTCCTGTATCTGACAGACAACACGAGTCTTTAAATTTAATCATACTTTTAAGCTAGCAAGTCTAAAATGCAGGGTGATTAGGTTTGTAAAAACAAAAGAAGGGAAATGTATGTGTGTATTTGAAACCTTCCCTTGATTTGCTAATGTAGTTGAGTCAAATTATGATTCTGATTACATTTCAACGTTTGCTTGGTCATTTTCTGATTGTTTTCTGTATCTCTACAGGAAGTAAAACAGACAACAAGGACAAAGAGGAACAGACCGCAATACTGCTGTTCAGCTGAAATGAAACCTTTTCTTTAAACATGTACATTAATTTTGTAACAATAAATAAAATAAATTACATTTTGTTTTAAATATAAATGTATTATCTTCATAACAATTAATTTGATTCTGTTACACACATTGAAATGTACATGTATTGGCCAACACTAACTGAATTTCTAATATGTTGCACCACGGCAGCATGAGTCCGCCTTGTGACTCGCATCAAGTCCAGAGTCGATTAATCTCTTAAATCAGTTACTGGTGAACGCCGGTAGTGTTCACTTTGTTGCTTTTAGTATCTTAAAGGTGCATTATGCAACTTTTTATGTGAAAAAAAAGTTGATATTTGTGCGTATTTGACCTTGTAGTGACCCAGCGGCTGTATGAGTGGTCAACATGGCGCCTTTACTTTCCATCACAGTGGTCTCTAGGACGCTCCAGGATCAAGTGTTTTTGTAGGTTTTCTGGTGACGGTCCGACAGCAGTGAAAACCTTCCAAACAACTGATCCTGGAGCGTTGTAGAGACCAGTGTGATGGAAAGTAAAGGCGCCATGCTGACACATTCCACTTCTGGGTCACTACAAGGTCAAATGAGCACAAATGTCAACTTTTTATTCCGCATAAAAAAGTTGCATAATGCATCTTTAATCTAGCCAGTATTCACTATATAAAACGGGTCATTCTGCCAAATCGGTGCCTTTTCAGCATTAAAACAGCCCCCCCAATTAAAAAAAAAAATGTTTTAATGGATTTTTCCTATTAAATAAGTTAGAACAGGAATGACGTGACAAATTTGAACCCCCCTCTCCAAACAGTTCATAGAGTAAAATATGGAAGAGAGGGCGAGTCACTGATTGGTTTAGATTGTGGGAAAGTCTCTTCTGAATGAAACAACTTCTTGATTGTGATGTCATTGGACTGAACCTTTAATATGTGGAGAGTTTTTGTAGTTTGGTAACAGGAATGACAAAAACTTAGGGACACACATAAAATATATTTCATAGAAATTAGATTTTTTTGAATACATAAAAACAGTAAAATAATGAGATCTCTTAGTGGACAATGGAAATAAGTGATTATTTTGTAGTTGTAGCTACAATTTATACATTTAATATTTTATTAAAGATGAAAAATCACAGGTGGGGACAGGCCAAAAAACACATTTTTATGAACATTTGATTTTTGGATTCTCTCTTTTTTTAAAAATATATTGTTGAAATTGTTTCAAAACTATTAAATATTACAAAAATATCTAAATAATTTTATGTAATAGTTGTCTTTCAACAACTGGTTGTGATTGCCATTTTGTGGCTGTTTGTTTTTTTGGGACGCAAAAGGCACCGTTTTGGCGGAATGACCCAAACAGCTATTATCTCTGGTTATTCAATAATAGTCCAGGTGTAACTCAACTTATTCTCCAACTGTGTCTAAAATAAGTTTCTCACGTCACATGCCAAAGAAACTTGTCAGCATCTGGGAGAAAAAAAATGCGGACACATTAAAGGGGCAGTTCCCTGTTGAATCCTAGATGTATCTCTGACATATGGAAGAGGATAATGTTAAGTGTGAAAATGGTGCCTTAAGACCAGCTTCTAACTAATATACAAGGATTTGTTGGAGACACGCAACCACAGTATATGACTGAATTGTGTGGGCTCGCAGTTGTCTTGGGATTTTACATAATATGCAGACTTAAATTGAGAATAAAATCAATAAACCAACCCCAAAACAGCTGAATTGATTCTCTACAATGAGGACCTTAGGCAACACAAGTCTTCTATTTCCCGGCACATTTAGACAGTTACGACACTGCAAGTAAGATAGGGAAGTGAAGAGATTCTCAGAAGTAAACGTAGTACTTGCTATATACAGTATATATTCACTTTTAGCTAGGTATGTTGTGAAAGGAATCCTTATTTTTAGGAAGTCCATCCGTCGGTCAAGTAAACACCGCTTCCAGGAGTCTCTGTTCTGCCACTTCCTCATCATTACTTTGAATGTGAAGAGCCGCTGATTTCAATCAAGTTTTCTTCTTCTTTTCAGGTAACAATGTGCTTTTGCTGTAATTAATAGGTATACAAGTTGTAGAATTGATTGACCTATGTTCTGCTTAAGCCACTGAATGAGATGTGAAGAACCTGTTTGTTTCTTTACTTAGTTAGTTAGAGTTTGTACTTCAAATCAATTAATGGTAGGATTTTACTCACTACTGCTTGGCTTTCTTAAGATAGATTGTGTTCCTTAGTAAGCCCATGTCTTTGCGGAACTGTGTGTTTTCCTGTTGTAGCCTGTTAAAAACCTGCGCTCCTTATTGGACCCAAACACATAGATCTTAGTTGTATGTTCACAATCAAAAAATAGAACAAAAGTGCAATGGAAAACTGCATAAAGACTAGTGTTGTTTACTCCACCCTCTTATTGTTTCTTAACGGTTCCCTTTTGTAAATGAGTAATATTTTCGCACCCTATTTGATTTAAAATGGAATTGTAATTTTAGTTTTTTATTATTTACACTATCTGAATTATAGAAGATTGTACAGGGAACATGTTCAAGGGGCATGACACACTTCCTCAAAAACCCAGAGAAGCTGAGAGTTTCACAATGGACTGCTGAAACTGGATCATAAGTCAGTTTTTTTTTTTTGCATGCTGCTAAATCCATGATGATAAATGCACTGAACTGTTTGTGCCACATCTCTAGCTTTCCCCACCAAGAAACTTAAGAACGGAATAAGAGGTGAAACGAAAGAAGGAGAACCCCTTTTCGTCACATTCACTGTATGAGTCATATATTAACAAATCATAATACAGTCCGAACGTCACGTATGACTTTTTTCACGAATTACTACTATATGGGGCACAAACCAAAAAAAGGCTCCAAGATGATTTCAACATATGGTATGTATAAGAAAGAAAAATACTCATAGTGTATGTAATATAATTATCTGCGTGGATTTTTGAATTGAAGAATAACAAACCAAACAATGTAAAAACAAATAAGATGTTTTTCCTTTTGTTTGTTTTTTGCTTGAGGTTTTCTGTGTGTTTAAATAGTTTAATAATCCCATCGGATTGTTTGCATGGTAATTTTGAGGATCCCGGACTGCAGGGGCGGATCTAGATTGGTGGCATGGGGTGGTCTTGCCACCTCAGCTGCCACCCCATTGACATGTGACGTCTCACATCTGCTCTAGAAGCTGCTCGGGTGCTTACAGAGGCCTCACTCTCAGTTCTTACTTTTTTGACAGGACAAAGATTTATAACAACTTTAGAGCTAAATAAGGAGGCAGGTGCAACTCCTGTGGCTCTAAAGATGATGATTTTTTAAATTTATTTATTTATTTTTATTACAAAAGTTTTAAATTTTAGTTAGAACCCCCCTACTTATATTATGAACAATGCTAGTATTTGTTTAATTTAATCAAGCAAAACTTGCGTGCCCCCACTATAAACATTCAACATTGTAAAATGTGTTGCCACCCTAGAAATTATCCCTGACCCTGCATGCCACCCCTTTTTCTAGATCCGTCCCTGCCGGACTGCAAAATTGGGGAAACCCCTGCCTTAAATGGTCAGTGGTGCCCAAAGTGTGGCCCAACTTTTGGTGGCATTCTGGCTAATTAGCAGAAATTGCCAGAGCGGTACCTCAAGTTTAATAATTTTGCACAATTTTAACCTAAAAAAAAGCACAAATAAAACCGCTGGGCACTGTTGAAAGCCACGCTTAATAACATATTCATTGGATATTTTTATCATTGGATAAACACCTAAAAATGTCCAAACAAACATGTATTTCTGCTGTGAGCGTCCTTATCCAAATCCATTCCTTGATTACACACTTTCTGTCTGTCTGGTCATTAGGAGCATGTTGGCAAAATGTTACGTAGTGTGCCTTTAAACCTCTGCTAAATGCATTCAGTTGAAGGTTTCACGCTGTGGCCATATTCTCTTCAATACCTGAAAGCCTGCAACAGTTTTAAAGGACAATACCTCCAGTTCAGAATCTCAAGAATTCAGTCAGAGTTTTATGAACTAATTGAGAATTGACTGGGATTCGGACAAGTGCTGGAAATTTTAGTGTGAAAGTTTTTTTTGGTCTTTCCTTTGGATCCGGGAACCAAAAGTGCGGGGATCATTCTGCTTTCTTATCAGATAAGAATCGTCTCACTTAAACAACTTCGACATGATGTTGTATTTTATATGTTTATCATATTTTGGGGCATAATGGTCTTTTTTGAATGAATGAATGAATACACAAATCCCCTTGAGACACTGTGATTGCAGCTATACCAGCTATAATCAGTTTTCTGCGTCAAACTCATTTTCACCCTCTCCACAAAGTGCACAGTAAATGCTTATTTTATTTGTGTGAACAGGGTGTATCCATTTACCAAAACCACGAGGGCAGGGTCGACTGGTAGAGGTCAGAGCTCGAAAAAGGACATACTCCCCAAAAGAGGAAGTTGACTGCAGTGTGGGCTTTCGCTGAGAGCATCTTTCGAGAATTTGCACACCACCTGTAACACGAACGCCCTCAAGACGCAGCAGCACAGGAAATGTTATTCACTCATGTCTGAACCAGCTTCAGCAAAGCGACGTGGGAAAAAACATGCACCGAAAACGCCTCATCTTCCTTCTGTATTTGTGCACAACTGGTAAGAGCTATTTCTACTCATCTTCTAGAAATTCCAAAAAGGGCAATGCGGATCTACGTTATTTTTGACAATATGTTTGACTGCTTTGAAACAGACAGGAAATACTCAAGTGTTTATTGCCAACCTGAAGGAACCACAAAAGGATGCACTGCAAGGTGGCAAGACGTCTTTGCACCTTCCTTTTCTTTTCTAGACAACATTTCAAATCAATGGTTTCATGTCTAGACCAATAAGTTGTATCTTAATCTATTAGTTGGAAAAACTTTGGTCTGATCCGATTGGCAAATTGCATATAGGCTATTTGCACACATATTAAGTTTTGATATTTCTAAATATTGCACTGCTTTGCCAGGAAGTGTATTTTTGAAATCAGTCAGGATGTCCTGTCACTGATGAGTCAAAGCAGATAAAATAATGTGATTGGCTCCCTTCAGTCAATTAAAGATGAGTTCTACAATTCTTTTCATAATGTCATGTATTTTGAAAAGTCATGATTGTTTTTTGCGAAGTCTCTCAAACCAGCTGCATTTTCTGATCTTTTTTCATTTTAGTTGTCATGTGAGAGTATCTTGGCTCCGAATTTCCATGCACAAAGTCACAAATAATCTGATAACATGTATATTGTATAATCTACTCTGTAAATGGCCTGTAATTGCAGTCAGTGTGTCTTTGGCCTTTAACATTGACTTGAGGAGCCCTGATGTCTACAATGGGGAGGCAGAGGACTTTTTTGGATTCAAAGTGCTGCAGGTGGGGTCCAAGGGGAACAAAGGGTAAGATTTAATTTACGCTATATTTAAAGTACATTATCATTGATAAGTGAAATTGTTTGTAATAAATCTCATATGTCTTACATTATGTTTCCTTTACATTCACATACATTAATGTTTGTGCTTGTCCACAGAATAATAGTGACTGCGCCTCTGTCCATGAATGGATCTGGTGCTGTTTATCGCCATGGACAAAACAAAAACCCGCCTCCATTCTCATCAAAATGTAAAGACACACTCTGTAAATGTCTTTGGACATTCTTAGTCACATTGTAAACAATCATTTTATTTGTAATGAAGCAAACGTTACAAAATCTCCAGATATTCACTCACACAGTGCACCTGATCCCATCAGACCATGGAAGCTAAGCAGGGAAGGGCCTGGGCGGTACTTGGATGGGAGACGGTCTGGGAACACCAGGAAGCCTAGTGAATGTAGTGAATGCACTCAAGTGAGTGGTTGGTGGTGGTCGGAGGGGCCGATAGGGCAGACTGGTTGCCTCGCTTCCATCAGTCTACCCCAGGGCAGCTGTAGCGACAATAGTAGCTTACCACCACCAAGTATGGAGTGAATTAATAATGTATATATATATTTTTTTTTTATATGATTACCACTCACACAGACTATAGTAATCCCTCACAGTCTCCCATCCAGGTACTAGCGAGGCCAAACCTTAGTCTCTGTGATCTGATGAGATCAGGCATTCACAAGGCCAGGGATAGAAATTAACCTGAATAAAAATGGATCACATTTGGGCCACAATTCACAGCACTGTAATAACACAGTAATCAGGGATAACTGAGGGTAATGTTTTCTGATAACTTATAGGTTAGGGTTATGAATAATAACATTACCATGAGGTACAAGTGTTTGCCCTGCTCCATGAGAAATCACCATATTGACACAATCACCATGTTATTAAATGTTGTTAAACGTTTGGGTACAATGTTACTTTTCCATCTCAATACCATATATGTATAATGTGTAACTTCATTAACATTTTATTTGATATACTTCCTCTTAGCTCTTCTTGTTGGAGAAGAAGAATTACCAGTCAAGCACTTGGGGTTGTCAATAACGAAGGACCCCTCACGGTCCATACTCACGGTAACATTGTTTTGACTAAAATATGCAACAGTATTGTAATATTAGAGGAAATAATTTGAGATAATTTTGATTTGCAGGTTTGCAGTCCAAATGTGGTCACTCGATGTAATGAAAACTCCTACATGAACAGCGTGTGTTACGATCTGGTAGAATCCCTGCAGCAGAGGTCGAACTACACACCTGCTTTTCAAGGTGAGGATTTTCCACTGTTTCCAGTTTGAGCTTTGCTAGTTAGATTTCTTTAGACCAATCTTCATATAAAATGAATACACAATTGACTGTTTTCCTAATGTCTGTTTTTTTCAGCTTGCACTAAAAAGACAGTGAACCTTGCTTTTCTGTTTGATGGTTCAGGCAGTATGAGTCCATTTGATTTTCAATCAAATAAGGATTTCATTGAACATATAATGTCGAACCTTAAAAACACATCGATAAAGGTAACTACTGCCAAAATAATTATCCTGCTTATACTTTTATAACTGATACAAGGAGCAGGTCACTGGCTTTACTTCCACATGTGATACTAACAAAAGTGTTCTTTAGTTTGCAGCCATACAGTTTTCAAAACTCGTGAGGACAGTCTTCACCTTTAACGACTACACAAATGGTATTGCGAGTGATTTGCTGCAAAAAGAAATACAGTACAAGGATCTGACCAACACTCACATGGCACTGAACTTTGTTCTGTAAGTTTAATTCAGATATAAAGTGTAATTTTAATACCTCGGTGTGGTTAATTGTGTTTTTCATTTATAGAAAAAATCATTTTGAAAATCCTGCAAATGGATCATCACCTGAAGCAACCAAAGTCCTGGTTTTGATCACAGACGGAGATCCCAGTGATACAGACAAGAAATACAAGTCTATTGAGAATTATAATTTAAAGAAGATTATTCGATTGGTTATTGGGGTAAATGGCATATGTAGCTTTACCACAGGGGTTCCCAAACTGAGGCGATAAAATCACTGAGCTGAAAATACACATTGACCAAGAAAATAACAGTAAAACTCACACTTCATAGTGTGAAGGGACTGAAGTTTGATCATTCTCTTTATTCTAAATTACTAAACAGTGTTTCCTTAAATGTAAAGTGGAACCTAAAATAGGGGCTGTTTGGCTTAAAATGTTCTTTCCTGATTAACATTTTTGTGACGTTTATAATTTTATTTTGAAAATGAGCACAGTGTGGTAAACATTTCAGAACTGTTGCTCTGCACCTCATCTGCCCCGTGGCAAATGATGCTTTCTGAAACACACTGTGCGGAGTAAAAGTAGGTTCATGTATCTCAGACCAAACGATTTGGCCGATAAATGGACTTTAAGTGGTTCCACTAAGTTTGGCAACAACTGATGTAAAACATCCTGTGATTAAATTGTTATTTAATTGACATTTTGTTTTTCTACAGGTAAAAAATGTGGATGTGACAAAATTGAGGGAAATTGCGTCAGAGCCCAAGGACGATAACACCTTTCATATTGAGAACTACAATGGGCTGACCGGTGTGCTGGAAAACTTCCAAAAGAAGATCTTTCAAACCGAAGGTCATTATTTTCTATAAATACATGAAAAAAACATTCAAATGTCGTATATCTAATCTAATGTATGATGATGCTACGTTACATTCAGGCGCCACTGCAACTTTGGCGGGAGATTTAACAGAGGAAATGTCCCAGACTGGATTTAGTGCTGCCTATAGTAAAGTTAGTAGATCTTTCATTGTTTTTAGTTTCATGAACTTCTATAAAGCTGATGGTTGTCGCTCTCTTTGTGGCAACAGGACGCACTGCTTTTGGGCTCGGTTGGGTCACAGACGTGGAGTGGTTCTCTCCATGAGCTCAGAGGAAAAACTGAGACACCGATCAAGGATTCACAGATGAAGCAGGACTCTTACATGGGTATTGACTGACTCTGTTGTTAAGCGCTTAACCAGTCTTTGATAAAATGTACGGACTCATTTGACTTGGGTTACACTTGATCACAGCATACTTTGTTTATGGGTTCAAGGCCCAGTTTGGGTTGATTTATACATCCAGGTACATATTCAGGTACTGCCTGTAAGGAGTTCATCAGGTTTGAACTCAGGCAGTAAGGTTTGCTGTTACATGCACAAGCCAAAAGCACATGTCACAGGAAAAGATAGTTATAATACAGTAATGGAGGACTAATATTATACAACATGCCTTCAAGTCATGTGGCTTTTGTTGTTATGGCGGTCATTTTATATTTACCGAAGTAAAATCATGCAGTACTGCAACTATGACCACAACATGTATCTCTACTCAGGGTGTAAATGGAAGACGACTGATTGACAGTGGCATTTTTATGTACTTGTAATCACTGCTCAAGAAGATAACAGTAAAAACACGGCCCCAGAGAGTGCACGTTTATGTGAGTCAGTGTTTAAGCTGCTCAAGACGTTAGCATCCTACCGGTTAGCATTTAGCATCAACACAATAGGCCTCTCCAAGAGAAAGCCCTGAACCACACTCCAAACATCTAGCCTTGGATACAACATGTGACAGAGGTCAGAGCTGAGCTGTTATTGTAGTATTTCCTCAGTGTTCATAGATGTTTATCGTGTTGAAGCCATTGACAGTTGATTGAATCAACTGTCAATGGTTGATAGTTGCTAACCGGTAGCATGCTAACGTCTTGAGCAGCTTAAACACTGACTCAGACTAAGACTCTGTTGACATGACAAACTATAAAAATCACAGAGAAAGGTTTTCTGTTTCCTCTTTGATGTGAAGCAGATCTTTAGTAAATCCTGCTGTAGCTCGATAGACAGAGCTGCTATATATTTGCTGGTTATATCACATAAACGTGCGTCTGTGGGGAAGTGTTTTTACGATTTTCTTCTTGAGCAATAATTACGAATTCATAAAAATGCCACTATTAATCAGTTGTCTTTAATTTTCATCCTGAGTAGAGATATTGTTGCATACTGTAGTACTGCATAATTGTACTTCAGTATTCAAAATGGCCGCCGGAACTATGTGTGATGTCATTGGAAACACATGTATAAGTAAAGACAGCAGGCCCAGGGATCTGTAGATTTCTATTATAGGTGCAAGAGGTGGTTGTTTAGTAGGTTTAAAATTAAAATATTTATAGAAACAAATTGATAAAGTAATGTTCAATTTGATAAATGCTGCTGATATAATTGATAACCTATTTGCAAAAGACTATCATCCATTCGGCAGCACAATTGTAGTCTGTCCCAGAGTGTGACAAACTTTACATAATTTTGAAAAAACATGAAGTGCTTTGGATATTCAGACGGACGTGTGAACTCAAAGCACGAGTACTGATTCAGACAGAATGTGTTTCTGTATGATATCTTTGAGTTATTGTTTTGCTTTTGCGGCAGGTTATTCAGTGTCTGTTGGAGAAAAGAACAAGACTGTCCTGTATTTCACTGGAGCGCCGAGGTACATGCACATTGGACAAGTGGTGCTGTTCGCCTCCACAGGCAGCGGGTGGACCCCTGTGCAAAGGATCACTGGATCACAGGTCGGTAACTCTAATATCTTGAGAAACTGTATGTCAGTGCTGAAGATGCCATTCCTGTGGTTACAAGGAGGAAACCAGAGAGCTTCCTTTCACAGGATATCATCACTTAGGCCGTTAAATCATCAATGTATCTTAAAAGGTTGTTATTTCTGTAAATTGTATTGATTCCTGACGTCCAGCATGGAGAGTACTTCGGTGGAGACGTGTGCTCAGTGGACGTGGACTCTGATGGCAGCACTGACTTCCTTTTGGTGGGAGCTCCACTGTTTTACCAGCCGCACGAGAAGAAAGAGGGCAAGATCTACATCTACAGACTCACTGATGAGGTGAAGAGCAAATCCCATATATTATGTTAGAAAATATTTAGTTTGTTTTTTACCCAGGTAGTTATATTGTCTCCTCATTACGAGCAAACTGGAGGTGTATTGATCTGGCTCCTTCTTAAAGTGACAGTCTGTAAGATTGCAAAATGAGGAGAGAGAGAGAAATTTCAAAAGTCAACCAAGGCCCCTGACCCCGTCTCCCGGTTGGACCTGACAACGACTCCTAATTTGCAAAATGAGGGAAGAAAGATGATTAAGCTCCTCCCCTTCCCTCATGATTGGACCTGACAGGCCGGCCCACAGGAATGTTCATCTCATTGGTCAAAGTTATGGCACCAGGCAGTCAGTTATACACAATCTATTACATTAGTAAAACATTTGAACTTACAAACTATCACTTTAAGAGCTTTCTTCCCCTCTACCTCAACTATTGATGTTATGAGGCTGTCTCATTCTCATATGAAAACTGCTACATCAGTTTTAAAGTCCATTCACTTTTTGTACTTGATCAGCTTAGCTCTCAAACTGCCTTCACTACAAGCGTACAGATATTGCATGACCTATTGCATACATTATTTTGGCCAATTATTGCCCTATTTTTGTCCATTTTCCCCCCAATGTTTTCCCTATTCCTTGTCAATTTCCCCCTATTTTTCACAATTTTTTTCATATTTTTTGCCCAATTTTTTCATATTTTTTGCCCAATTTTGTCTCCTTTTTACTAATATTATCCCTATTTATCCCGATTCTTCCCCAATTTAGTCATTTCTTCCACGTTTTTCCCTTATTTTTGCCCATTTTCCCCCAATGTTTTCCCTATTTCTTGTCAATTTTCCCCTATTTTTTTCCCATTTTTCCCATATTTTTTTCCCACCATTTTCATATTTTTTGCCCACCTTTGTCTCCTTATTACTAATATCATCCCTATTTATCCCCATTCTTCCCCCAATTTAGTAATTTCTTCCCCGTTTTTCCCCTATTTTTCGACATTTCCCCCCCAAAAATGTGTACACCATTTTTTCTCATTTTGCCCATAGCTCGTGCTTGCAACACAAACAAGGGCTCAATCACATCAATCTCTTTTCAATGTGTAGAAATTAAATAAAAAGCAAGAAATACCAATGATAAGATATCTAAAGTACTTAAAAAGTAATATAATGTATAATAGAGTCATAGATCATCCTTTAACGACACATAAACATATAGATTATTTTGTTTGACAGTTGCAGCTGATGAATCTCTTCCACATCACCGCACACGTCATGGGCCGGTTTGGGACGACTATCGCCAGTGTGGGCGATATGAACGGGGACGGTCTCCGGGACGTGGCTGTTGGGGCCCCATTGGAAGACGAGAACAGAGGAGCTGTGTACCTGTACCTCGGGGACAGGAGCAGAGGCATACGCAGCACACACAGCCAGGTATCCAGAGTAAACATGGAATCAGTGGGTTAAGGTAGTAATCATGCTAAGGCTGCAGAATATGAGAAAAAAATGCTATTCAGTCATTTCAAGACAGTACTTTGAATTAAATCTAAGCAAAAAGGCTAAAATGGAGCAAAATTTAGAAAATCTTTGACAAATACTAAACTTTTGGCCAAACAATAGGAAGTCTGTGGGGAACTGACCAAATACTTTTTTTCCCCTACTGTACATTGTGCAGCCCTTACCCTCCACCTTAACCAAGCGCATTTTCTCCAGTTCGGCTTTACCCAAATCTAAAAGCTTCTCAACTGGAGCTTACAGACTATAGGCCAGGGTCACGCCTCATTTGAAGACCTGCAAAATTGATTATGACACTTTGATCACACTTTGATTGTGTTTTTATTGCCTGTTTACTGTGTTTTTGACGCTCTTTTGTTCCTTTTTTTAATCCACGCTGCTTTGATGCTTGTGATTTTGAGTAATAAGATCCTGTTGTGGCTTGAGGTGCAAGAACAAGAGGAATGACATTTGAGACGATAAAATAAGGTTTATCTGATATTTCCAACAACAGTTAGACATTTGTTTATCCTGCCTCCAGCTAAGCCATATATGGTCATGTTTGAACAGTTAAGGGGGAAAACAATTTGGAGAAAAATCTAAACTTTCTCTTATTATTCAAAAACTGCTTTAACAAACGCTGAATTATGAATATAGTTTTCTACTGGTTTTCTACCAAATAAAGCAAAGTGGTTCAACAGCCCATAAATAGCCTACATAAATAACGGAGAATGCTAACTTGATGCTTCATGTTAGCATCGGGCTAATGTTAACGGTTAGCTAGCGCTAGCTACAATGGACGTTTTTTCACTTCTACTGAACAATCTGCTGTGAGAAAATATCCATATGGGCCAATTTACACTTGACTTTATTTATGTGTGATAAATAAGTTCATGGCTAAAAAAGAGCGAAAAATTGCGTTTCTCTAAAGATTTTATTTTCCCCCCTGGCGAAGCCACGCCCATGACGAAATGCTGTCTGTATCTTTATAATATGTAATATCTTTAAAAAAAAAACTGTATGTTTGTCAAACTTTTTCCACACCACTTTCATTGCAGAGGATCATGGCAGAGAGAATCCGCTCTGGCCTAAGGCTCTTCGGTCAGTCCATTGACGGCAGCATGGACCTCGGGGAGGACGGGCTGCCTGATCTTCTCGTAGGTTCACGGGGAGCTGCTGTTGTTTTAAGGTCTGCAGACTATGGAGGAAATAGAGAATTAGCTTCCATTACAAAGAATGAAAAAATGAAATAGCTATTTATTATCTGACATTTTGCAGATCCAAGCCAGTGTTCAATGTCATGACCCGCCTCACATTTGAACCACATGAGATCAACATCGACAAAATCAAATGTCCGAGCAGCACGGATGAATTTGTGCCCCTGGTGACTCTGATGATCTGTTTTGAAATGATTGAAGCAACCAAGAGCTCCGCAGGTACAGGACTGACAGAACATTGCAATATGCCCATAATAACCCACATGTATCAGCTTAGAACCGCTTGATCCCGCTCTGTACAGGAGCTGTGCCACCTGGACTGAACATCTCATACACGCTGGATGTTGACCCGATGAGGCAGACTTTCAGAGCGTTTGTCAATTCAACCACAAAAATGAGAAAATACACAGAAACATATGAGCTGAGAGAGAGAGACACCTGCTTGAACCGCTCTGTTTTCATGCCGGTTTGTGTGAAAACTTTAGAGATTGTCTGACGATTTTCAGCTTCACAAATGTGTACCGGATCTTTTTGTTTTTCAGAAATGCGTGATAGACACTTTGTCACCGATCAGTATAAAGATGAACTTTTCTCAAGTGGAGAGTGAGCGCGCGGATGCAGCCCTCAACACTGACGGCGATAAGGAAACTTCTGTGGAGGTATAAAGTCACAAGTTTTCACCACAGAGCAAGCTCAGCAAATATACAGCAACCCATTCACTCCACAAAAGATTATTTATAGACAGCGCATGTTTGACAATACAGGACAGAAAGAACAACAGTGAACATACAGAACAGTAGACGAGGTACGCTCAGTGGGGCCTGGATGTTAAGAAAAGCGATGGCTGAGGGGATCAGGCTTCTTTTAAAACAAGCCTTCCCTTATTTGAGCGTCCTGTACCTCCGTCCTGAGGGCAGAGGGGTGAGGGGAACATGCAGGGGGTGTGGAGTCCTGTTCTATAGATACAGACGGCATCTCTGGAATCGCCCATATATGGTCATTTTTGAAAACAGTTAAGGGGGAAAACAATTATTCAAAAACTACTGTAACAAATGCTGAATTATGAATATAGTTTTCTACTAAATAATGATACAAAGACATGGGGAGGAGCAAAGTGGTTCAACAGCCCATAAATACATGAATAACGGAGAACGCTAACTTGATGCTACATGTTAGCATCAGGCTAATGCTAACGGTTAGCTAGCGCTTGCTACAACTGCCGTTTTTTTCACTTTTACTGAACAATCTGTTGCGACAAAATATCCATATGGGCCCGATTTACACTTGACTTTATTTATGTGTGATAAATAAGTTGATATTCCACCAGAAAATGGCTAAAAAGAGTGGAAAATTGTGATTCTCTAAAGATTCTATTTTCCCCCTCGGCGAAGCCACGCCCCCTTCTATGACGAGATGCCGTCTGTGTCTATGGAGAGTGCAATGTGTCCAATGTTCAGATCCTTGAGAGTGGGGAGTCCAGCTATTTTTGATGCAGTGTTTGTTACCTTGGTGAGTTTAGTTTGGTTTTTGACAGTGAACAGAATGTTTCACTTCATTTGGGGTGAAATGTCAAGTTGTTCACTGCCAAAAGTGATTAACTATATTAGTTTAAAGGGACTATACGGAGTTTAAAAATGTGAAAACTATATATTTTCCTCCCCCTACATGTTCCAACAATGTCCTAATGTGTAGAATGAGCCCAGACCTGTTCACCACAACTGCCTCTAAAATCCTGCACTGTCTCTCAAAAAGGTGTTACTTCGGGTCAGAAGTGCCGTCATGCACAAGCTTAATATAGAAGGTGCAGTTACACGTATGACCTGAGGTGGCAGTAGTGAGTATAAAATGGCCAACTTGCATCTAGCCCCTTTAAAAGAGCATGATGATCCAAATTTGAGTTGTTTTGACTAGTTAAGATTTAGCTGGACATTTGACCCGGATTACTTCACTTGTTCTGAAAAGCTTCTCACTTGTTTCCAGTGTTGAGGGTAATGTATTACAAAAGTAATGAGTTACACAAATGTATTACTTACACCAAATACGGGAATATATTAGTCACTACATTTCAAGGAACTCGAGTTGCAAGTGCATTTAAATGTATGAACGAAAAAAATGCCAAACTCCCCCAAATAAAATGCAGCAAATCAAGTTGGACACTGGTGAATAAGATCTGCAGTTGCGAGAAGCTAATGTCAAAACAAAACATAAGAGAATTGGGGAAAGTGAAGGAAACGGAAATCTTTTGCTCGGTGGCATTATTACTAGATTGAGTTTATATTTTGCCAAAAGTAACTAGTGTAGTGAGTAAGTAGTAGTGAGGAGTGAGTAGGTGAGTAGTGTAACTCAGCTACATTTATGAAACAGTAATATGTAATACAAACATATTGCATTTTTAAAGCTGTAATCACTAATATGTTATTTTTAAGTAACTTGTCCAACACTGCATGTTTCAATACATTTTGTGTTTATTTCAGGCAATTTTCTTTGCCAATGGTGTAAGAAAATTGGTCTCGTCCCATTGGCAGTTTTACTTTGTTATTTCAAGCAAAATGACCTTAGAACTAGTTATCAGTCATCAATGTCATCAAACTAGCAAAGTATATTTGTTCAGATCAGGAAAAAGTCCCAATGAGTGAAAACTGCTCAAAACAAGATTCATTTGTGATACATGTAGTGAATTCTGCATGCTCCTGCTGCTAAGATGTTCTAAGATTATCAATATGGAATGGAAGCTTATTTGTATAGCGCTTTTCAAATGACACACGTCACCCAAAGTCACACTGGGTAGGGGATTTTTCTTCTTCTTGAGTAGACACATATCTGTGTCAACGGATCCTCAGACCACGACCATTCATTTGCACACACGTTATCATTCATCTTGGACTACTTTAAATATTTTTAGTGGTAGGGGAAATCAGAGTAACCAGAGAAAACCTACGCAGGCAGGGGGAGAACATGCAAACTGCACACAGAAAGGCCCGGGGGTTGAGTTTATCTTTACATCGTGCAGCCCTCCAGCATATGACAAAACTGAAGACAATAGTATGGAAATGACAACATATTTACCTATTGAACGAAGACTCATCTGCCATGCAATTTAGCAAGCCACTAATCTAGGCCAGTATAATGACATGGTTTGTATATTCATGGTTACCAAGTTACCATGCTACTTCCTTCCTACAAAGTGCACCCAAATGACCTGTGTTTTTTGCTGCTTAAATCACAAACCCAGATGAACTTGACTCTTTTTTTCAGGTTCCCTTTGAGAGGAGATGTAGCAACAACACCTGCATTGCTGAAATTGAAGTGTACTTTAACTTTTTGTAAGTAACTTCTTTCGACGCTTACAACACGTAGAACTGAAGCAAACGGAAATTTCACAAACTTCATTTGCAGGAGTCCAACTTTACTGGTTGGAGACAACAGCTACTTCAACGTGAGCGTGACTCTGTTTAACCGCGGCGAAGACTCGTACAACACCAGCCTCACGATGCACCACCCTCCGGGACTGTCCTTCTCCAGGATGAGTCTGACCCAGGTAATAGGTGGTGTCATGATTTAGAATGTGATGATGTCATAATGTCAGGTGGAGGGCAGGGCCAATACAACTCTATCAGAGAAATGCAGTTTTTGGAGATAATGAGCTTTGTGACATTTTTGGTTTCATGTGGAGTCTTCCAGTAATGACTGAGATATGAGCCAAAAAACAAAGACAGAATGTTGTGATGTCACGTGAACGCAACCTATAGGTACAGACGGCATCTTGTCATAAAAGGGGGCGTGGCCTCGCCAAGGGGGAAAATAGAATCCTTTGGGAAACACAATTTTTCACTCTTTTTCGACACTTTCTGGTACAAATAAACATACAAATCACATACAACTGAAGTCAAGTGTAAATCGGGCCCATATGGATATTTTCTCACAGCAGATTGTTCTGTAGAAGTGAAAAAACGGCAGTTCTAGCTAGTGCTAGCTAACCGTTAGCATTAGCCCGATGCTAACATGCAGCATTATGTTAGCATTCTCCGTTATTTAAGTATTTATGAGCTGTTGAACCACTTTGCTCCTCTCCATGTCTTTGTATCTTTATTTAGCAGAAAACTATATTCATAATTCAGCATTTGTTAAAGTAGTTTTTGAGTAATTAGAGAAAATTTACATTTTTTCAAAATTGTTTTACCCCTTAACTGTTTTCAAACATGACCATTTATGGGCGACTCCAGAGATGCCGTCTGTATCTATTGCTGGGTTGCAGGTTCTAGAACAGGGGTCACCAACGTGGTGCCCGCGGGCACCCAGGGGCCCTTTGGGGCATGTCCAGTAGCCCTTGGGACTTTTTCTAAAGTATAAAACACTTTAATTCTCTCTAATTCTTAAAATTACAGTTATTTCTGTTCTTGTGACTCAGTATGAGTTTAAAATAAAGTTTTTTTTAATATAATATGGGGTCAATATCCTATAAGTGAACAGTGCACGTTAAAGTCTTTAGGATTTGTTTTTAACTGGTAGCCCTCGAACAACTTAATGCTCTTAAAGTAGCCCTCAGCTGAAATAAGGTCGGTGACCCCTGTTCTAGAATATGATGTCATCGGACTCAACGGGGGGGCAGGAGCCAGTTCTTCCTATTAACAGCATTACACTTTCACAAGTCGTAGCTAAAAAGAAAATATATGAATAAAAAAAAAATCATTAACATTAGTCACTGGGTCCATGGTCTCTCTGTACAAGACCAAACATTTCCTCAGAAACAAATTAATTTTTCCTCTATATAATAGTATAGGCCAGGGGTGTCAAACTCAAATACACAGTGGGCCAAAACGTAAAACTTGAACAAAGTCGCGGGCCACCATTGAACAAATGAACCTTTTAATATGGACCCAAACAAGATTTGCTTTAACATTGAATATGGAACAAGCAACACTTATTACTATACAATATATAACTTAATAGTCCAGATATGCAAAATCTGAAAAAAAATGTATAATACCGGTGGGCCAGCTCAAGTAGTCATTTGGTATAGCCTCGCGGGCGAAATATAATTATATTGCCAAATTTGTCCCGCGGGCCAGAGTTTGACACCTATGGTATAGGCCTTTAGAACGCTATGATGTCACCTGCAACCCAGCAATTGATGAACTTATTTCGTTTACCTTTTTCATTGAATGTAACAGTGGATTTTAATCATATTCAAAAGACTACATACATACTGTACATTTGTGGGGGTTGTTTCACAGGATTCAAAGACCAGGCCACTTTACACTTGTGATGATCATGAAGACAAAACGACGTGTGGCGTCAGTCATCCTGTCTATCGCGGCAGATCAGAGGTGGAGAGACAAAAAAAAACCCTGCAATTTCACAATGACTTCCTCCAACACTGACACTTCACCCTTTTATCTGTTTAGACCAAATTAACAAGTGTTTTCCATGTGATGAAACACTATGAGTGGAAGGACTTCTTATCAGTGAATATTACAGGAAACAGGTACAAAAACTCATATACAGTAAAAATGTATTTATTGATATGTTCTAAATTGTTTTTTTAATCTATGAAACAGTGATAATCAAAACTCAAGCAAAGGCTCCCTCGTCAAAGACATCCCAGTCCAGTTCGAAATCAAAATGTCACTTTTAACGTAAGTTTTTTTTAAATCTTATTTCATCATTTTAACATGAACTACCTTTTTTCTAATCTTGTTTTTGTTTTGTACGCATCAGAGGAGAAGAAAGCATCACTTACTTGAATTTTACCACAGACGAACCCGCCCCCAAGAAACTGCTGACCAAATACAAGGTTGCTTTTTTCTTATCAATTGAAATTTTCCAAAATCCTAAGTATAGTACAATGACAATTTTGCAAATATATGTTTAAAGACCCTTTTGTGTCGTCTGATATGAGGCAAAAACTTGTTTAAATCATATATTGTTTTTTTAATTTACAATTGCGAAAACCTTTCACGTTGTGTAAAAGTTGTTCTCCGTATTATTTTCCCGTCAGAGAGTAGAATAAACCCCACTCTTAGGGTCAGCATGTCCCACATTAATACTAAAGATATGTTACAGATATAAGCTGTGTAATATGGAAAAATTACCTGCAATCTGCGATGTTGCCAATAGATGGCACTAAGGTTTATCTTGTTGGTTACCTTGAAATACCTGTGTATCCAACCCTCTAACTTTTGTCCTTTAGTTTTTAATCTGATCAACAGATGTTTAGTTTAGTTTATTTAGCAGTTTACATTCATTTTTCATTTCAAAATTCATAGCAGTACAGTATGAAAGCTCAAAAGGAGTACTCTGAAGCTTATACCCCTTATTCAGTGCAATATACTTTTACATGACAATCATCCGGTATACATTACATTGACTTTGGATGTAAACATTCCTTCCTGAGTTTATCAAACATTTAAATTAAAAATAAAACCTTACAATCAGCGCATTAACCTTGGCAGCATTTACAAGAAGAGCATTTAAATATATTTCATAGCAGCTGGTCACATTTGATGTGAATGACATCCAGAAAATTGCTGAACAATTTTGGAAGATAATAGTTCACGTTCTAGAATGTGATGATGCCATAATCTCAAATGAAGGGCAGGGACCAATACAACGCTATGGTGCAAAGATATATTTTGTAAGAAGTATACATGAATACTGTACCTACTCAGTATTTGGTTGTGACCATAAATATAAAGGCTAGATGTCTCATACTCTGGCCAATGGAGGGCGACGTCCGCACACGGCGGCCATCTTGCCGCAGGGAGCTCGCTCACTCATAACATTGTGTTTTATGGTGCATGTACTTTTAAATAACCATAACTTGCTCAATTTTCTACCGATTTTAGAACGGTTTGGTTTGTTATAAACCTCAGAGATGTAGGTGTGACACTGCATACATATGAATCTTTTTTCAACGCGTTCCAGCAACGGTTGTAAGAAACCAAACTGTTTGTAAATCCGTGAAGATTTCAGCGAGATAAGAGGATTGGTGTTCGTGCTAATCACTCACTTACTTGAGCTCGCCAGAAAGGTTCCCTGTGGCAAGATGGCCTCCGGTTATGCCGGAAGTGATCGGAAGACATCTAGCCTTTATATGTATCTATGGTTGTGACTGGATTCACAAACCCCATATTATTTTTATAGCAGAAAGGCCTTTCTACTATTTTTGAATATCCTCTCCACTTTTAAACACCTTTCAGAGATAATAATTTGACCTAAGTTTATTCGCGCTGACAGAGAAGACACTGAACTTTGAGACAGTTTTTGTTTCATGTTCCATTTGCAGTTCAGCAGTTGCCATAGATACCACCATGGAATTTTCAGTTATAAGTAAGTATAGGCTAAGTATAGGCTCTATAGAAAGTAGTGACGTCATGCGAACGCAACCTATATACACAAATATTGCCACCGTGATTAGATGTCCTACGTTTTTAATGTCAAAGTCAGTCACAGTGCACATTATTACCCTGTTTTGGAGCATCAAAAATCAACCCATAAATAGAAGATTCACATGCATCTCAAACATGTTTTTGAGGAGAACTGTGCAGATAATCGTCAGAAACACACAAAAACTTTGAAGTCATGATTTCCATTTGATTACAGTTGATTTCATAGCCCGAGCTCTGACCTATTTTCTCTTGTATCACTGTTAACTGTCTCCCTTTGCTCATTGGCAGGTGGATAATCACGGGTGGAGGGCGTTTCCTGTGAACATTACCTTGTTTTTCCCAACTAAGCTTGAACACAACTTTGAAATGAACAGCTATCAAGTCCAAGTCGAAAAGGTAAATGACCCTTTAGTCAATATAAAGATTTTGAAGCTAATATTTCACTGTTTTTCTTTTTCAGAATACAACCCAGTGCAGAGAAACGGACGCCGTATTTGCTCGTGAATCTAAAGTAAGTTGAGATTAATAATGAAAGTGAACTTTGCAAATGGCTTTAAGTCTGTACAATCGTAAACATCTAAACAAATGCAAAAATCACATGCATTTCAGTACAGAAGTGTGTAGAGTTGCTTCTGGCTGAGCAGGCTTTAAACATAATATAACATTATAGAAACAGGATAATGTGTTTACATAGGATATTACAGTACACTGCATAAACAATGGCAGTCTTTGGGATTAACCTCTTAACCCCCACTTTAACAGAGTCTCCAGTTCAAGTTTAACCAAAGCTAAAATCTTTTTGAAAAAAGCGTCAAAATAGCGGCTAAAACGAGACGTAAATAAGGAAGAAAACACAACAAAAAAGCATCAAAAGAGCGACATGAATTCAACCAAAAAGTGCCAAAAATGCCACAAAAAAATTAAAAAACAAAACATGTGACTAAAAAAAAGACATGAAAAAGCAACATAAATGTAGCGACAGAATTGCCCAGTTATAGAATACAGAATACTTGTCTTAAATGTATTTAGCCGTGTATTCCGTTACTTTGTCCAATGAGAGTACTGTATTCTGAATACTCAGAATACTATCTGTAAAAACATTCAGCTACTCTTGTTACACCGCCTGTTACGAACTTATTTGCCACAAAATCAGAATGCATAAAAGTACTTTGAAAATGCCCACAGCCAAGAATAACAGAGCTATGAATTTACTTATTTACTGACATTTTATTATTAATTAACTGCAATGTATCCCTTTGATAGAAGTAACTGTAACCTCAAATGAAATAGTAACTTTCCCAGAATACTGTTAGTCAAAATGAGTGTTCTAAATACATGTATTTAGTTATAAAGCACATTTACAACAACTATTGCTGCCCAAAGTGCTGTACAGGCAATAGGAAACGTCACAAAGTTAAAATACATCAACACTGTTACCAACACTGGTAACGCCTCATTTGAAAGCTAAGACCCACAGACTGTACAACAAGACTTTAAAGTAACATGTGCAATAACCCCATTGCAAAACTACGTGCAATAATCTCTGTATCAGCGCTACAACCTGCACTAGGACTGTAAACTTTGCACCTCGATATTCTAATTTTCATAGTCTGTTCTAATTTTTATTATATTTGATTTATTCTTATTTCCTTATTGTTATGCTTCTGCCCCTTAAGATTTTTGGTTTTACTTATTGTACATTAAGAGTCCTCTTTTTTTGTTTACGATTCAACTGTTTGCACATTTCCTGTCCATTTTTGCACACCCTGAGTGATCTTATAGAGAGCCGAAGGTAACAAGTAAATTTCTCCATTGTGAGATCAACAAAGGATTATCTTATCTTATCTTAATGTCACATTTTTGTTTATAGCCTTTCGTCCAGGGCAGTGCCTCATTTGAAAACTTGTATTTTCTGAAAATGTGTTTAAGATCTTTGTGAGTATAACATAATTTAGGGGTGGCAGATGGCACGAGGAATTCGGGACAAAAAAGCTACAAAACTATGTCAAAAATATGACCGAAAATGTGACATAAAGGCATAAAGACAAAAAAAAGTTTCGATCAGTTTTGTAGGTCTTTCAAATGAGGCGTGACACTGGCCTATAAGGCTTTAAGCTCCAGCCGAGAAGTTTTTAGATTTTGGTAAAGCCGAACTGGAGAAAATGCACTGGTTAAGGCGGGTGGCAAGAGGTTCAATAATTTGTGATTATATTCTGTATCTTTTACAGTACTGTACCCCAGAGCGTCAGTGTAAATATGTAGTTTGTGACACTTTCCTGCTGAACAACGGATCCGCCGTGGAGTTCGAACTGTCCGGAGAAGTGCAGTTTAAAGACCTCAGTAAACAAGTGAGCACGAAAATGGCCAAAAAAGACAACGCTTTAGCAACCAAAATCAATTAAATGTACTTTTCTGTGCTCTGTAGAACGTCCCTTTCCTGAAGCGCTACACTGGCGATGACGACTTTGTGGAGTTTCAAAGCTTTCTCGCTGTTTCGTACGACAAACTGAAGTATGCCTTGGACTCAGACAATCAGCAGGTATTACAATATGCCGTTTAACGTTTGTATTTATATTAGCTGGATTTCCATTTTGACATAACGTTCTTGTTCACACAACAGAGATCAGGTGAAAGCAGCTCCTGGGAGGACAATGATCCAACAATGAAATCGGTACGGGTTTTTGTATTTTTTGGAGCAAACTTAAAGGCACTAGAAAATGAGAAAATATAGTTTACACATAGCACAGTACCTTCACATTTCACTTTACAGGTTTACAAGGGTCTTCAAGCTGTAGGTTAATATATGATGATGTCATAATGTCAGGTGGAGGGCCGGGGCCAATACAACTCTATGGGAGAAATACAGTATTTGTAAAAAATCTCCAAAACGATATTAACAAATGCTTTTCCTCATCAGTATTTGGTAGTGACCGGATTCACAAACCTGACACATTATATTTATGGCTGAAAGTCCTTCCTACTGGACAACATCATGTTTTTGAATATTGTCTCCACTTTTGGACGCCTTTATGAGGAAATGACTGGACATTAGATTGTCTTAGTAATGACTGAGATATTAAAGGAACAAGATCACCGTTTTTCCATACTGAGATATATTCTCACCTGAGCTTAGACTAGTTGATACGTACGTGTCTGGTCTTTGTGTGTGCCCGTGGAAGAGCTTGGTCGCTTCTAACTTCACCCCCGTTTGGAGCTATAGGAATACATTGGGAGAGGCCAAATGTTAACAACATCTTTGGTCGTTTTGCGTGACTGATGGCACACAAAAAACAGGTACGCATCAACTCGTCTAAGCTCAGGCAAGATCAGTATGTAAAAATGGTGACCTGTTCCATCCTTACAAAAAAAAGAAAAAAAATCTGCAGTTCACCATTTACCATAGTTACCATAGATATCATATAATAAAGGCTAGAGGTCTTAAGGCGGAGTCACTTCCGGCAAAACCAGCGGCCATCTTGCCACAGGGAAGCTTTCTGTTGAGTTCAAGTAAGTGATACTACCTGATGTAGGTACCTGATGTTGGTATGACACTCTGATGTTTATAACAAACCAAACCGTTTGAAAATCGGTAGACAATTGAGCAAGTTATGGTTATTTAAGTAAGTAAGTACATGCACCATAAAACACAATGTTACGAGTGAGCGAGCTCCTCCAGGGACTGGAGTTGAAAATTAGCACTAGCTATGAACTCTTTTTGCATCGCATCAGTAACAAGCTTGTTTTGTACTATGTTGACTTGCAATGTCCCTGTCAAATAAATCAATAAATGAAAAAAAAAAAATTGTGGCAAGATGGCCGGCGTGTGCGGACGTTGCCCTCCATTGGACAGCAGTGCGTACGAGACATCTAGCCTTTTTTATATATAATATCTATGGTCGTAACCAATGTTACTGTAAATGGATACAAATGTAAATTTGTATTTTTTTAAGTAAAAAAAGATTACTTGTCCCCACTGTGCTTGGATAATTTCTGGTGTGAATCTTGCAGCTGTGTAGTTTGTGTGAGAGAAATTACCCTTTTTGGTGGTTGTCACTACATTTTAAAGCAAGGCCGTATAAATATGAAGCGTTTCCTCCAACAGAGCGAGGTCTATATCGAGATGATAGTTTTGCCTGATACGCTGCTCATCATTGTAACTGGAGCTGGGGGTGGACTGTTGCTGTTAATCATCATCGCTGTCATCATGGTGAAGGTAAGAGCTGTTTGTTTAGTGATACGTCAATTACTACATAAATTGTCAGCCTTCTAGCATCATTCCCTGATTCATATTGTTGGTACTTTGGGAAATTGTTTTTTTTTAGTTGTAGCAGGCTGATCGGTTGAAGACATGGTGAAGATGCAGCAGACTTTAGGAAACAGATTGAGACAAAAAATATCGATGTTGCCCAAATACGACAATAATTACGCTATGAGGCTGACAAAATACAGGACAATTGTATTATGGTATTGTTATTGATACCAATACAATACAGCGCAATGACAGTATTTAATTAAAGGGTCATATCGAAATCAAGTAGACTAAGTTATTTTTGTATTTTGTATTTATTTATTTAAAAGGGACAATGCATTTACACAAAGTACAGTATACTTAAAATGCAGGATTATTATGAGGTTCACTTAACAAAAAACAGTCTTTTGTCTTTGTTCTGTTGAGGCGTTACAACTGCAACAGTAAAGTAAAAGTAAAACCTTTACTTAAAACTAACCAGACTTATCTTGTGCTGATGTGTTTGCAGTTGGGCTGCTTTAAGAGGAAACTGCATGACATGGTCCTGGAGGAAGAGGCCGCTGCAGAGGCCGCCGCAGAGGCCGCTGCAGGGGCCAGTAACGGATTCGACAATTTCTCAAAGGAAGCAGAGGCAAATAAAGATGCTTCAGAGGAGAACAGTTCACTCCTGGATAAAGATTTGAACAGCGAGTAATGATATAGAGACTAGACTGGAGTATATGGAACTTTGAGGAATAGTTACATTGCACACACAGCTTGAGGATTATTAAAGCTCTTGGGACAGGTTTTCCAAATTACACTTAGGTCTAGGGTTGAGATAATGCACTCATGTCTTTCCACATAAGATGCTGTTAGATGTAAATAATTGTATGTACTGTACAGTCATTTAGGAGATGTGTTGGGGTTTATACCTTTAAAATATGTTAATCCTAAGCAAATATAGAATTAACTTTAGCAAATATTTAGTCAGGATTCATTTATAAATTGTATCTCAGTTATACCAAAAATGTCACTTTATAGCTTTGGATTCTCAAACCAGCTTATTCAAACATTTTGTGTAAATAAAATACTGTATACCAGGGATTCCCAAAGTGCGGCCCCTCTGGCTTGATGTAAAACATCAGAAACATTTTATTGTGAGAACTGCATTAAGGTTCCAAACCTAAAAAAAGAGAATCTCTAATCTTAACACACTGATCCACAGCCCTCCATGCACTGAATGCACTTGAACATACGGCCCACGATGAAAAAGTTTGGACACCCCTGCGGTAAACAGTAACATAACCGTTACATGTTGAAGTTTTATTAGCCAATTTATTTATTGTGCAACAAAATGACTAATTTTATATTAACATTGTCGTTTAATTTTTGTTTTTCACCTTATGATGCTGAAAAAGTTTCATTTACAGGGATGGACTAGGGGTTTAATATTGTGAATAGGCCTTTGGATGAGTCTCTCCCTGTGATTCACGGTCTGCTCTTCTTGTGTGAGCTGATGTCCCGCTCCCAGCAAAAATACAAGTCTCAAGTCTACTCACTGTAGTAGTTTGAAGGTATTTTACATCACTTACACCTGAGAGGCCTACTGTTTCACAAATCAGATTCATATTGTAGATGAATGTCCACAAATATTTTATCACCAATGTCTGGTTTCAGGTCACACTTTCTCGACAAAGAAAAACTTAAAGACATGTTTGAAATATTACAATCAGCATATGCCTTTATTTACCAAACAGCCATGGGGGTATTTAGCAGACCTAAACATCTCGTAAATTCAATGAGGCGATAATCCTTTATTATGTTAGATGTTCTGGTGTGAACTTTAATATTTCATTGAGTCTCTGTGGTGTAAGAATTTTGTTGGAAAAAAGGATATGTTTTATTTTGACACAATTGATAAAATGTTTTAATCCTGTACGGCAAGTTTTATATTTTAGCAAGTGGTCAAAAAATAAAATAAATATATATATTTTAATTTCAAATGAATTCTTACATATAACCCTTTACTTTTTCTCACGTTCTCTGTAATATGTAATTATCTTATATACACATATTTAGATATTTATGTCACATTGTATTGCCTTTGCTTGTTCCGTTTCTATTAAATAATAAAAAAAAAGAATAAAAAAAAAAAGGAAAAAATTCATTTCAATTTGATTTATTACAAGGAAAGAGTTTAAAAATCTGTGCAGATCAACACTAGTTCAGATAGTTACTGCCCACAGCACACACAAAAACATTCTGATGCCCAGGGGGATCTCGGTCCGATATCTCGGTCCAGGCCCTGGTCAGCTGACTGCAGGAGAGTTGTCCATAGACCTTTCTGAAATAAGGTATGGGCAAGAATTTATTTAGACATTTATTTAACTACTTGGTAAGATACGAGTCCTTTATAATAACCTCAGTGGACGACTTTCAGGGAGAAGTCCACCACGGGGCAGCCTTGTGTGATGCAGCCCAAAGAGATGATGTCGATGCAGGGAGAAAGATACTGCGCTAGATTCTGTGGGGTCACGTCTCCACTGGCTTCAATCACCACCGAGGGATAGGCCTGTTTGAGTGCCTGAGCGGCAGCATGGAGCCCCTGGTAATTAACGCATTAATTTTTCCATTATCCATATGCTTGTAAACATTATCCATATACTTTTTTGGACAGTGTAGCATTGTTGTTTTCTTTAAAGAATCCAAAACATGTGAACATATCAAAGACACTTCAATGGTCTGATTAAAAGGATTCCCAATAACTGCTTTAAAAAAAAACACTAAGTGAACCGTAACTGATATTAGACAAGGTGACTTTCCATCTGAATACACCTCAGCATATTTAAAGGATGTACCTCAGGTTTAAAGTTGTCCAACATGACGATATCAGCTCCTGCTTCTGCTGCCTCTGCGCCCTCCTCAAGCGCCCGACACTCCACCTCCACTTTACTGCTGAAGCCACACACGGATCGGACTGTTCTCACTGCCTGGACAACACATGTGACAGAAAAGTGATTTTATTGAGCACATGACACTCCAAGACGCCTGTACTACAATATATGCCACATGAGGCTACAAGCACAACATACAAAACACACTGTTAATAGGGGGAGCTGATCAGTGCAGGACACCACGCTCTGAAAAAGGGACAAACCCAGGAGGCCATGCGCCGTTTCAGAAAAGCACTGAAGGCAGCTAGCCAGGTTTCCCCCGACCTCCAAAAAAACATGCTGCTCAGGTTGGCCCACAATGGCTGTGCGCTCAGTCGCAGCGGCTCAGGACTAACAACACTTGAACGCAATTTCGACAATGACAAAGCACTTACAGTACTTATTAAATGGTCTACTAAACAGTCACAAATTTCCTAAACAAGAAGCTATTCCACCCTTTCAACACATGTACACAAGGAAATTATTTAAAACACATTCGTTTTCAAAATACAGACATTCTATTAAAGCACACAAATGAAAAGACTGTGTTTTTTGATTAGGTATCTTAACAGCCTTTTATATACCTGTTCGACTGCCTTGAGCACAGTGACCGCAGCAAAGGACACTGCTGTGATGCAGTATTGGATATGGGAGAAAATCATACTGTGGAGGAAGGAGTTTGCAGCCTCAGTGTCTTGCCCAGGAACAAAATCTTAGCAGCTGTAACTGATGTGTTGTCAAAGATTTGTTCCTCATTACATAAACACTATGTAATACTAAAAATGTCTTTTTTTTCCCTCCAAGTTTCATCTCAAAAAGGACACTAAAGTGAAGGTTCTCTTTTTTGTAGCCCTTTAAAGAAGCTATGTACCGCCCATGCCATGGTATGTGCACAATCAAATACCTATACGCACCACAGTCCCCCTATAAAACACATGGACATATCCATGTAAAAATTGATGTACAATGTTTATTTTTACAGATATTGTTCACCTGTTTGAAATATATGTTGAAGTGGTAGTATTTTTATAGGCTCAGAGTGTGTTTTGGTTCCCACCTATCTATTGCAGGACCTTTATTTTCATCAAAACGTTTAGGCAAGGATAAAGATAATTTGTATTTTATTCAGTGCTGTAGTTGATAACTTGCCAATATTGGCGCTGATAGTCATACTGATTGTTGTGGCTACAACTAGAGACTCACATGCAAAAGAATTATGTAAATTCCATAAGGGACATTAACAGCAATGGTCTTAATTTGGAGACTTCGTGTTACAGGCGAGTGAATCAAAATGACCCACTTCAGTAAAGGGTTCTTGTTCTGTTATTAAATTAGTTTTTACCCTTTTAATGCTGCCTGAAGACCACATATGGTTATCTTTGATCATAGCCATCCCACTCAAGTCGTGTCTGTGCGTGGATACCCCTCCGATCATCATGGCGTACTTCTCCACTAAACGGAAACCAGGGGTGGTTTTTCTTGTTCCCGCCACCTGTCCGGCCCATCCCGCCTCAAGCGCTATGGCTCGGAGGTTGGCGCAGCGCACGGCTATGCCGGAGGCGCGCGCCAAACAGTTCAGCGCCGGTCTCTCCCCCATGAGAAGGCCGTTCGCTGGGCCCTTCACTACAGCGATCAGGGTGACGGCCTCTGCACCTGCAAACACGTGTCAGATAATACCACAGATGCTTTCATCAACTTTATCCAGCATAATCTTATAGAAATTATTTGATGGTGTGAAATTTAGAGAAAAAAAAACAAACATTGTCCATTGGTTTGTGGGAGTAGAAAGTAAAAGGAGTTTTCCATCATTCCATCCAGTACAGACATCATCACCTTTTTCTAGGATTGTCCATTTGTGTCAAGGTTTAGCCTCGGTGAAAATGAAAAGGTTCAAATTCAGCGGAGTCTCAGAGAGGTCTACGTGGTCTCAAGCAGCTGAGGCAATGTAGCGAATACCATTTGTTGTCCTCAACCTGCGAGACGTTTCTGTGACGTCCCTGCAATGTCTCAGAGACCTGTAAAGTGCATCGTATGTGAAAGGCGTTATGTAAATAAAGTACTTCTTCTGTCGGAGACCTACAAGGAGATCTCAAAGAAAAGTATGAAGTCTCTGAGATCTCCTTGCAGGGACGTCACAGAAACGCCTCACAGGTTGAGGACAACAAATGGTGTTCGCGTCAGAACTGCCTGAGTCCGCGTAGACCTCTCTGAGAACATGCTGAGCCCATATGGAGAACTTCAAGTGTCCAAGAACATGGTCGTTTTCACCGAGACTACCTCGCCTTATCTCCAGGGGACGTCTCGGAGACATCTGTGACCAGCGGCAACTCGAGTCTCCAAGTAGTGTCCAGGCCGGTGAGATAGGCCCTTTAGCAGATTAGAGGTAACTAAACCCCATCTGCTGCTTCTGAAAGTTCACTGTTCAATCATAACTGGTTAGATCACGTCACTCACTCAGAGCCTGACCAATAGGATAGTGAATATAGAACTTTTCATTGCGCTTCAATCTAATTCAGAGTCTCTTTAGTCTTTCTTAATTGCATGTCCCTTTATAGATTAAGCCATCATCATATTACCCAATACCGACCTAAGTGGTCTCCGTCCAGGTATCTCCAGTCCACAGTGCAGCCCACTTCCTTGAACACCGCAGTGAAGAACGGGCTCCCGGCCAGGACACTGTGAGGAGTTTTACACAGCAGCTTCGCCTCCACTTGCCTTGTTCCCACACACACTCCGGCAGGGTCAAAATTTGGGGTGTCCTCTGCCAGCCACTCCCGGGCCATGCGCATGAGAGTGTGAGTGGGCAGGCAGTCAGCCAAAGAGGGGTTTATAGCAAACATCCTGAGAAATGACGACATAGGCACACATGAGCAGTTTATGGGCTACTTGATGATTTATTTATTTTTTGCAATATACAAAGTTTTCAATAAATAAGTGTAAAGAGACACTGACGGTCTTGATTAACCTTCAAAGATTTACATTTTTGCTTTGCTGTTTACCTTAGCCTGAAGCAGCAACAGCACTTTCTTGCACACACAAGCAAGCTACTATAGGTCACAGCAAAGACAACTGTTCAGACACAGTGTTATAATCTTATCTTAATATGTAAAATAAATCTAACCACTTTTTCTCTTTCAGAACACAATGATAAGGAACCACAACACGGCAGTGGCCTAAATATTGCACATTTTACACATTTGTTAAAATGCAATGAGATGGCAGTGAGCTGGAGCAAGTTTGATATTCATATTTTACATTGGCTAAGGAGGATACAAATAGAAAAAGATTGATAGACTGTTGTGCCAAATGCCGACCAATTTCATAAAAATATAAAATGAAGAAAAAAGTTATTTAAAATGGTTTAGCCTCATGTCCATAACATCTATATGCATGTACTGGGAAATTAGCCAAGTAAATATTATTTTGCCACATTTTGGCAATGAGAGAATGACACTTACTTTTAAGCAGAGTGTTCTGGTTTTCTGGTAGCCAAAGGCAGCGTTCCTGAGCACTATGAGCGACATAGACAGCAAAATATCAGGGGGGTTTTGTGGAGTTTGACCCCGAGACCGAGCTGTGTTGACAGGCTTTGTAGCTGTGAGTATTGATTTGATTCTTCAAACAGTTTAATTGATTAAAATAACACCAATGGCTTGTGGCCAAGTAAAAATCTTTTGTTTAGTGAAGCTTCTGTTTAAAATGTCTTATGCAGATCCTGTACAGGCATACCTCTAAAACTGTGGTACAGATTCTTCTGAATCTTGGTTTAGACGATTTAGACCCAGAGGTCACTCAGCAGGAACTGCAGGGAGCCGGCACAAGCTGCTCTCATTTGGACTTGATTGGAGACAGGTTCAGTGAGATCTTTTAAGTTGCCACAGGATCTGACAACCACAAGTGTAGGATGATTCTGCTTTCTGATTGGATAATTGTCTTGTGAAACAAAACAACAACTTGAATAACTCAATAAATCAACATTATTTACATTTGATTGGTCTTTATCTGGGAACAAAAAGGTCATGTTTTTTAAATATTTACAGATAAAATCTTACAAGCTTCAACCTTTAAATGTAGTGATACGTATTATTCTTGCTGTGGGTGAACTCGACTAAAAGTACACTGTAGAAATTACTTTGTTCTCTTCAATGTCTATTTTTTAGTCCTGGATTGGTCCTGTTTCAGTGCTGTTTCTGTTTTACCCTGCCATCTACTGACACTCATGGGGGTTTGCAAGATGTACCTGTATCTTATCTTTTATTATGCAAAACTGGGATTTACGGTGGGGGAAAAAAAGTATTTGGCCAAAATCCAATAGAACGTCTATAGGGAAATGACCAAATACTTCCCCCCCCCCACTGTATATCAACATTATATTCTAAAATTAACACCTTTCCCAACTGGTTTAGACTCATTAGTTGTAGAAGTAGGTTTAGGTTTGCTCCCATTGCTTTGCCTATACCCAAATGTGAAAGTGAAATATTTCATTGATAACAACAAGATGTAAGCTTGACAAACAGAACCATAAATCTTTACACCACACTTAAAAGGGTGACTAAGTTTTGTCTATAGGTTATAGCTTTAAGGCTTTGTTGGGTGTGACTGCTGCAGTATGTTAACCATAGGGAAGTGGTTATGACACCAGTAAACAGCGACCAAAGCTGTTCCTGGACAAGCATTGCTCAGCTCTGGGTCACATTACTGCAGTTACAATTCAACTTTGACCCCATTGCCTAACTGTAGGTCTATCAATACGTTGAACTGGGATTAATTCTGTCTATTGTCTATTCTAAATGTCTATTCAGTCGTCATTTATTACAGTGAGCAAACATTTACAGACTAAACAACATGGCTTAACATAATAGTCCATTGTCTGGTCTTTCTTTTTTGGGCACTTCTCAACGTTGAGCTAAAGGCTGACATAAAAATCTCACCTTTAACAATATGTTTCTTTATAAACAGACGTGCCTGTAAACCCTGGCATCAATGGTTTGTTTTGGTTAAATAACTTGTGTGTGTGATCATAACAGAATATGAAAATATGTTTTTGTATTTCTACTTTTGTCCCCACAAAGTCCTTGGTAGTCATTGTACATATCACTATTTTAATATTTAATTGTTTTTTGTTTATTTTTCTCACATTTTCTGCCTATTTGCACACCCTGAGTGTTTCTAAGAGCCGAATGTAACAAGTCAATTTCTTCATTGTGAGATCAATAAAGGCTATCTTATCTCATCTTATCTTACTTTTTACATATTAATGTGTGATAACTTCAGGCAGAGAGTGCTGTAACCATCTTGGTAAAGGATCAGGCTTCATTTGGTTTTAGAACATTTCAAATGTGAAAAGTTTCTCCTTATACAGCCTGACATATTTGGCTTTAGGCTACAAGTACTATCAGGCCTACACCCGGGATAAATGAGTAAACTGGGTGTAAACCCAAAACATATTATTTTCTAAATAATAAGGACTAACTAAAGCAGTTTGACGGGTGGAAAACTCAAATACCAAGACGCCCAAAGACCAACAGTGGATCTTATACTTCAGAGAACATCAGGGACAGGCAGAGCTGGGTAGTACTCAGTTACATTTACTCAAGTAACTTAAGTAACTTTTTGAAGTAGGAATTGTACCTTTGCAAGTAGGTTTTTCATACAGTACTTTTTACTTGTACTTGAATGTATCATAGTGAAGTATCTGCACTCTTACTTGAGTAAAAGAAATAGTAACTCGTGCCACTGTGAGTAAATCTTTAAGTGACAAATCTTCGTAAAACAGCTGTATTTTGTGTTTTGTTACTTAATTCTTCATAATTATTTATTTTTATGGGTTTTCATAATATTTTCTTTTCATTTTCACATTATGTTTTGTTTCTCATCATTTATTTCACTACTGAAACTCAAAATTACTAAGTACTCACATTCCACAAGTAACATTTTCTCAGTGTACTTTTTTACTCTTACTTGAGTGATTATTTGGGCCAGTACTTCTTACTTATTTGGCTACTCTACCCACCTCTGGGAAAAGGCCTAAACGTTTCTTACACAAAGCGTTTAGGCTTTTGAAAGAATAGCCAGAGTTTATAAACCTGACCCAAACCTTTTCTTTGGGGAATGTGTCATTGTATTTTTACAGATGGACCATAAAGTCAAACAGTAGCACAATGACAGGAAGAGCACAGGTTTCTTGTGTCCACTTCAGTTTCCTCCCAAAGCTGCAAAGGTACAAACACACGCTGACTCTTATACCTAAAATGAAAGAGACACATTTTAAGATCATTTCTGGTATTTACCTTGTTGCAGACTTTTTACGTTAACGCTCTAATGTTGAACTTGAAGAACTATGTACGTTTTGCTCAACAGAAAAAGAAACAATTGAACATTAATTTTTTCCATTGTCAATTTTCTGTCGACTTCTGGACTGCCGTGCACAGCTCTCTGAATATTCAAAATGTACCTTCTTTTGAACTAATGTATATGATTTATTTTATGGACAATCTGGACTCTGATAGTGTGAACTTTGTAATTGTAATGGGTAAATAATTTATTCACACATGAAAGTGGACTCCTCTTTTTTCTGTTTTCATAAACTATTTGACAGATTACTTCAGGTCCTTTAAGTCCCACCGCATAAAATTTTACCCAATAAATAACATTTAAATACAAACATTTATTTAATGATAGATATTGTCATCATTGATATTTATCTCAAAATGTACAAAAAAACATGTGCCTTTGCTGTGAGAGGCTCAGCTCTCCTAAGACACTTTACCGTGAGTGGGTACGTCTCCAGCTTGTTGCCATAGAGATGTGACAAAAGTCTGCAGAAATTGAGATTTAAATAGGTTAGGGCCTCATCCAAATTCATTCTTTGATAACCCACAGGAAAATAAAAAAATCTGTGTCAAGCTCGTCATTTGGAGCATGTTTTGTGGCAACACTAGTCCAAAATGTTACACAGTGTGTCTTTAAGATGTGCCTCAAACTTGGGCCATATCAATTTATAACGGTGTTGAAAAGTACTTGTTTTTTTTTTGGATGTACAAGACTTGCCTTAATGTGCCACAAAAATAAGTTTTCACCTCACCGTTTTTGCTAAAGAGTGTGATGACGTCATTCGTGTTTGTGTACCCGAGCTTGAATTGTTTTGAATTGAATTGTTTTTTCTTCAATAAAAAAAAAGCTTGGACTTGGAGCGTTTGTTAAACATTATAAATTAAAATAAATAAAAGTAATAAAAATTTAAAAAATTAAAAAACACGCACTGACGTCACCACGGTGCGCGCCCCCGACTCCCACGGGCACGCGCGCCCTCCTCCTCCTCTTTGAACATCCACAACCAGGAAGTGAAAGTGCACACATGGAGGGTGTGTCCTTCCCTCCCTGCGCTGCGTGTTTTATTTTTAAAATCGCAGTCCTCCCTCGCGCTTAAAGTCATGGGGGACTCGGCCAAGACCAAGCGGCGGGAGCAGCTCAAGCGATGGGCCGGCTCCTGCACGGACAAAGCCTCCGCGGTGCCGCGGCGGAGGTGCAAGGGCGACGCCGACGAGAGAGCTCCCCCGGACCCGGAGGCCAAGCACTGCGAGCAGCCGACAAACGAGCCCGAGTCCGGGGGAGGAGATCAAACCAGCCCCCTGCTCAAAAGACGGTAGGAGAGCTCGTTTTTGCATGGATTCATTACATCGCAACCTATGTGTGGCGTCCAAAGCGGGCTAAAAATGAGCTTTGTGCGTGGGTTTGTGAAGGGTGTAGGCAACTGTGTAGTAACGAGTTGGAACAGCTCAGTTCAGCAGCAGCAGCAGCGAAATAAGCACCCACACTTGCAGCCTGTCAAGCGCTTTCGTGACTAAAGGGAATAAGGGAATAAAGGCTGTAGCGCAGACTTTGATGCTATTTTTCGAAACTTTAGTCATTTCACAACTTCCTCCTCTTGCAAATGTGTCAAAAGTGGCAGAGGAGGTAAATATAGCATCGTGCTACATTGTCTCAGCTTTATTGTTTTGTCATGGTGAATCATCTAGGAATGCCTCAAGATCTCTCCTATAACTACCACGTTATTATCGCTTATAAACTGGTATTACCCAGTCGTAAGGAGAACATTTGCCCCCAAGTCCAGTTATGCTATAAATTGATCATAAAAGGAAGAAAATAACGCATTGGATTACATGCTTTTTCTAAGTTTTTTGCTTTTTGGGGGGAGTTTATAGCCATTTTTGTGCAAAAGTTGCCCACTGTGCCTGATTTACTTCTGGTTGGTGGTTAAAATCTTGGATCCCACAGATGCTCTGTCCCTGAGCAAGACACTTCACCCACCTATCTGTTTAACCCTAGAGCACTATTGCCGGGTGAGCAAACACATTTATGTGATTTTCCTTATGATGGTTTATCTGAGTGTCCTGGGTCTCTGGGCTTCAGCTTTGTCTTTGACATCTTTGATGGCCTGGGTGTTTTCCTAATCCAAAACACACTTTTTCCTACAGACATGTTTGGGTGATTTTCACCCAGTGATAGTGATAGAAGGTAGGGTAGGTTTAGTGTATTTGATCAGGCAATCTTGCCCCTTTTAAGGTTGACATTCAGGACTGCTACATTTATTTTGCGACTTCAACTACAGCTTTGCTCCGATCGCAGAGTTCGGTGTCTCTGGCCTCACAGCAAGTGAGTAACACATAGTTATTGATTCATTTTTACCCATTCAAAATATGACATATTTTGTTTCTCTCTCCTGCGGCTGTTTGTGCCCAAGACACTGAGCCTTCACCAGGGAAGTCTCACATATCCCAGGAATGAGTGGACCAAAAAACAACTTTCCATCTTCATTATTTTATTTTTTAGGAATTTCTTTTTCCCAAATTCCTAATTTTCCGTTTTATATGGTCCTCTCATGATGCTTTTCTTTCATTTTGTTAGACATGATACAGTTTAATATAAAAGAACACGACTCAAATGTGTCGTGTATTGTCATGTTGATAGATTTTGGTTGGTGTTTTCAATTTGAGCGATAGTGTTCTAGGGTTCAAAGTGGACTTGCTGCCATCTGAGTTAACATTCTGGTCTGATGCAGCACAATATTCTATCTTATTTACTTACAATGTGATATCTTTTATAGGAAACGCGTGAGGTTCGACCGAGCGGCTGAGTTTTTGGCGGCTTGTGCGAGTGGCGACACGGACGAGGCCCAGGTGATGCTGACCGAGGCCCGGCTCATGAACCGAGAGGACGGACCGGACGTCGTCAACTGTTCAAACGCAGATGGGATTACCGCTCTCCACCAGGTAAAGCACATCGACAATGAGATCATTCTCCAGCGAGCTACAATGGAAATAACAAAGACATATAAGTAGCTGGAACAAGGGCCAATCTGGAACTAAACTGGCTTGACTAAGAATTAAGAGTCTCGTCTAAAACTGGAATAAGACTGAATCATGGCTTAATGTTCCATCAGAAAACGTTTAGAGAAACCCTCTGTTGTAATAACATTTTAGAGACAGTTGCCATGACGATAATGGTGTTTTCTCCTGGACAAAGGCCTGTATCGATGGCAGTATGGAGATGGTCACGTTTCTTTTGGGAAATGGAGCCAGTGTGAACCAGGTGGACCAGGAGGGATGGACTCCGCTGCACGTGGCGGCCTCCTGCGGCTACCCAGACATCGCAGAGTAAGTACTGGCTTAACTTAACATTACATTATCACTCTTTACAGAGGTACACTGTCATGTACTTGAGTAGCTTTTTCAATTACAGTAATTGTATTTAGTGGAGTAGTCTAAGTGCTCTTACCTTAGTGAAACATTTGATTACTCTTCATATTGTTTGTATATCTGTCTGTATAAACATGTATAAACATTTTAAACTAGAGCAGGGTTTCCGTGGGGCATTAAAAGCCATATCATGAATTGTGCCAAAATCAAGGCCTTTAAGGAATAGGCTTCTGTTTTTACATACTGAGATATGTTCTTACCTTAGCTTAGACGAGTTCTTCCGTACCTGTCTGGTCTTCACCCGTGCCTTCAATCACGTAAACACAGCGCTAGCATTTAGCCTCTCCTCCTCTCCACCATAGCTCCAAACGAGGTCAAGCTCTTCCACGTTTTCCCTATTTACATATGGTTATTACATTACATGGTTATTATCTAAGCGGATAAAAAGGGGAACTATATTATAAGGCGTAATAATACCAGGAGTAGTTCGACATCCGCGCAGTAATATCTTCACTTTACTGTGTGGACGCCTTAACTGCTAAGGTAAGAGCATATCTCAGCATGTAAAAACGGTGGCCTATTCCTTTAAAACCATTAGATAGATTCAAACTGGAATTAAATCTAAATTTATTGTTAAATTATGACATTGCTCATCAAGTTTTACTGCATAAGGTCATTGGAAATACCAAAATTATCGTCTAAAGCAATTTTTTGTGCTTATAAGTTGCCCGTTTTGTCCAATTCTCTTTCCTCCGTTTGATGAAATGTTTGCAAATCTTGAAATGAATTATGTGCTGATTTTATAGTAGTATTTGGGCATTCAAAATGGCATTAAAAAGCATTAAATTCGACTTGCTTCTCTGCCTTTATAAACCCTGTAGAGGTGTATGTCTCATAATCTTGAATACTGTTTTCTCTTTGGAATTTTCTTGTTGTTTATTGTCATTTCTTCATCCTGCTTTAAGCATAAGGCTCAGGCTATTACACTCAAAACACTGGTTGTTATTTATAAATATTCTCCTTTCACAGGTATTAGTGTGCATACTTTTTTAACTGGTACATTTTTTTTTGCATAACGCCTCAGAGGCACAGCTGCCCAGTCGACTACTATACTGAAATAGTTGCAGCCCCGCTGTTTATTATTGTTATTTCTATTTATTTCCTAAAGAGATTCATTGGCCTTGGGGCTTGGGACAGGGGAGCAGTGACAGGAAATCAGGGAGGACAGAAGGGAGGAACATTTGGCAAATGGTTGGAGTCCAGACTCACGCCAATGATGCAGAGCAGAGCAGCCTTTACTGTGCTTGAAAACTACAGTGCATCGCTATCCTTTTGTGGTTTTTGTTTTCAGTAGTTTGGGGATGTTTTACGATGGTTTAACCTGTGATGTATGTGTGCGTAAGTTAATTTGTGCATTGTGTGCGAGCATTGTGTTTACAGTAGCCTATGTGTGTTAGAGCAAAACAGTGGAATGGTTTACATGCTGCAGTGTGCTGCAATAGATACAGACGGCATCGCGTCATAGAAGGGGGCGGAAAACAATCTTTAGGGGAGCACAATTTTCCACTCTTTTAGCCTTTTTCTGGTGGAATATGAACTTATTTATCACATATAAATAAAGTCAAGTGTAAATCGGGTCCATATGGATATTTTTCCACAGCAGATTTTTCAGTAGAAGCGGAAAAACGTCAGTCGTAGCTAGTGTTAGCATTAGCACGCTGCTATCATGTAGCATCATGTTAGCATTCTCCGTTATTTATGTGTCTATGGGCTGTTGAACCACTTTGCTTCTCCCCATGTCTTTGTATCTTTACTGGGTAGAAAACTATATCAATAATTCAGCAATTAGTTTTTGAGTAATTCGAAAGTTTACATTTTCCTCCAACTTGTTTTCCCCCTTAACTGTTTTCAAACATGACCATTTATGGGCGATTCTAGAGATGCCGTCTGTATCTATTTGCTTAAAATATCTGTTGGATGTAGTCACTTGCACAGTTATCTAACATTTTATCCTCTCATATTATACAGTTCCAGTTCTTTTTCGCATACGAACTTGCACCTTTTCTCAAATGCACAACACAACATCCATCAAAACTAATCTAATTGTCTTAGTTATTGTTGTTCTGATGTGATACTTTGGCTCAGAGTAGCCAGTCGATACCACGGGGTGTGAATAAAAGCAGCGAAGCCTGTAAAAAAACCCTAAGCCTTTTCTTGCTCCGTGACTATTAGAGTTTTTAGATTTTGCAGAGCCTCCAGTGCCTCCATTAGCTACGATGCAGTCAATGGCACTATCATGTTCTTCTTGCTTTTTCGAACAATACACACACGGTAGGGGTTTGGTGGTAGTTGAGGTACTCGCTGATACCTCTGAAATGTGTAGTATCTGTACCAATATTGATTGAGTTTTTGTATCAAGTGACCCTTGCCTTTTTTACACTTCTACAGCTGCTTCCTTTCCACCTTCACTAACTGTTTGAACTCTCCCATTGGCGCTGTAGTAGCTCAGTTTGTAGAGCATTGCCCAAGCTTTTACTGCTGTTGTGTCCTTTGGCAAGACAATTAACCAGTTTCTATGTGCACTGGTGTATGAAAGTGTGTAAATGGGAGAGTGGTTCCTTGCTCATTTTATTTTCACATCAGTTTCATCATCTGTTTCAGTTTCTAAACCAGTGTTATTGTGTTTTGTCCAGCTATTCCTGACTTGGTTTGTTTCTGTCTCGCACACTCTGTTCCCGGTCATGACTTGTCAATCCCCTTAATAAGAAGCGCGTAGACGACACTCCATTCTATTCTATAGCCTCTTGTGTTCGAGTAGCACAACAGCTGCCTAATAAAGGGTCCTTTGCCTCCGTGGGGACGTCACAATGCTGCGTGGGTGCCAGGGTATTTCTGCATTCAACAATACAAACCTTGTTTCCGCGTTTGGCAGCACGACGTTCAGAGTTAAGAGTGGGCTGGTCTGGCACAATCATGCATGTAAGGCTAATTATTTAAAAACTGATATACCCATTTGGCTGGAATCATAAGGGAAAGCACAGTTTTGCATTACTCTTTCCCCCATTTAAAGTCCCTTGTTGCTACTTAATCTTTGTGTTTGCTGTTTTAGGTACCTCCTGCAGCACGACGCCTGTCTATCTGCGGTGAACTGTGATGGGGATGTTCCTTTGGACATTGCACTGGATGAAACTACAGAGTCTCTTCTTCAGAAATTCACAGTAAAACTAGGTGAGATGTATTTAAGTTTGGTTAAATAAGATGTAGAGGCAATATAAGTCCAAACCAACCTTCTCTTACAATAATGTATATTTTAGGTCAAAATTATTAATTATTGTCCGTGAATGTTGTCTAATCACATATTAATGACCAGGAGTGGATTTGGAGGCAGCTAAACGTGTGGAGGAGGAGCAGATCATGAGGGATGCTCGGGCCTGGCTCACAGAGGGTCCCCCGGACAACATACGACACCCCAAAACCGGAGCCACTCCGCTGCACGTGGCCGCGGCAAAAGGATACCTGGAGGCTCTCAAGTAAGATCAAGTGGAGATTGTTTTTTGTAAATGTTGTCTTCCCATTGTCCTTCACACTTTATTTTATTTGTATTTTAAAGGAATAGGCCACCGTTTTTACATACTGAGATATGTTCTTACCTTAGCTTAGACGAGTTCATTTGTACCCGTCTGGTTTTTCACGTGTGCCCTCAGTCACGTAAACACAGCACAGACGGCGTTAGCATTTAGCCTCTCCTCCTCTCCTCTATAGATCCAAACGAGGTGAAGATAGAAGCGACCAAGCTCTTCCACGTTTTCCCTATTTAAATATGGTTACGTGAAGTGTTACACAATAAAGTATAGTTACACAAAATTAAACAATGTGGATTTTCCAAGCGGATAAAAAGGGGAACTATATTATAAGGCGTTATAATACCAGGAGTACTTCGACATACGCACAGTAAAGTGAAGATATTACTGCACGGATGTCAAACTACTGATATTATTAAGCCATACAATATAGTTTAATTTTGTGTTAATTAAGTGTAACACTTCGCGTAACCATATTTAAATAGGGAAAACGTGGAAGAGCTTGGTAGCTTCTAACTTCACCTCGTTTAGAGGAGAGGAGGAGAGGCTAAATGCTAACGCTGTCTGTGCTGTGTTTACGTGACTGAGGGCACGAGTGAAGACCAGACAGGTACAAAAAAACTTGCCTAAGCTCAGGTAAGAACATATCTCAGTATGTAAAAACGGTGGCCTATTCCAACATTATTCATTTAAATTCTGTCAAACGTTGCATAATGTTTTACTGTGCTTAGTCTTAGTCTTGTCTCTCGTGTTTAGTACATAGGAGATTTGATTTAAGTCATACATATAGATGAAAGACTGAGTGGTCTGCCTTCGTCTTTACCCAGAATACTTTGCCAGTGCGGCCTCGATGTCTCGGCCAAAGACAACGACGGCTGGACGCCCCTCCACGCGGCGGCGCACTGGGGGCAGAGCGAGGCCTGTCAGATTCTGGCAGAACAGCTTTGCAACATGGAGTCTCGCAGCAACTCGGTGAGGCTCATGCGTCATTTACATATCCTCTATCTTTGACCTGTGTGTTTTTACATTTTTAATTCAATACATATTTTGGTTTTCTTTTTAGATAATTTCTTCTGTCTTTTGCTGTTTGTATTGCATATATACTTTTCTTATTGCCCCTTTTTTTTTTATTAAGAGCTGCCTAAGAAGTTATTTTCATTTCATTATTCCATGGTGATCTTCATAAATGTGTCTTTCTACAAATCTGTTTTGTTTTTCAAATTGATATTCTGGTTTTAATCATCCTTTCCGTTTTTTTCGTTATGAAATTTTGCAGGGTCAGACACCGTTTGACGTCGCTGATGAAAGTGTTGAAGAGCTTCTGGAGGAGTTATCACAGAAACAAGCCAATGTAAGAAACTACTTGGATACCAAATTGCATATTCAGTCAAAAATACAGCACTACTATATATTTATTGCATATGTTGTAAGTCTCTCTGTGGCATTTCCAAGCCTGGAACAGTGAAAAGTCTCGCTGCACTGGATTAAAGTGTTCCTTTTATTCAGTGCAGCCTGTTCCAAACAAGCCATGTGTGAAGTAACTCCCTTTTAATTTCCAAGCCTGGATAAATGCAAAGGGAGCAGATGGAAAAGGCAATTTAGAGGTTAAGGTCTTTGATAAAAAATCTTCTGATGAGTGAAGTTTGGATTGATGGGGAAAACTGGATTACCCAAGGAAACTAGAGTTGCACAATAAGATATTCGATAACTCTCTTGGATACCAAACCATTTACTGAATCATTTCAACACAGTTTGTTCTATTAAGCTTTACCCCCACTTTAACGGAGTGCATTAAAAGGTTATCTCTAGTTCGGCTTTACCCAGGTCTAAAGGCTTCTTACAGCCTACCGTGCAGTGATACGCTTCATTTGAAAGCTAAGTCCTATAAAAATGATTGAAGATTTTTCCTCATTGTGTTTCCATGCCTTGTTGGCGCGTTGTTGTCCCATTTTCGACACATGTTTAGCTTTTTTCAGGGAGCCTTTAGATTTAGGTTATGGCTGGATACCTGCATAGGCGCCGATCCCATGGGTGCTGCGGGGCTGGAGCACCCTGTCAAATCTTTGGGCACCCAGGCGAATTTACCCTAATTATAAAATGATTCAATAAATATAGCCTAACCTGTAAGGCCTCTATTCCGAAGTAGTGGAGTCACTTCGCTCCACTCGTTTAGCTCTATAGGTGGAGCGCCGGGTTCCCAACTACAAGAATGCGAGATCGATCCTGACCCCGACTTTTTTTTTTTTTTTTCTTTTTTTTTTTGACTGGGAAGAACATAAATCGGCTCCTATGGATACCTGAATAATAACTGGAGAAAATATGCTCGGTGATGGTGGGGGTTAAGAGGTTAAGCAATTTGTTCCCATCAAAGTGTGTCAAAAAAGACTGAAGACTAAATCAAGAGTAGAAGAAGGACACAATAAAACAGAATAAGAAAATCAATAACGCAGCTGTCTTAGTAAGAAGAAGCCATAAAGGAAACACATTCAGACTCGAGAGGAATATGTAAAATGAAAACAGACAGGCTCACACGGTGCAGGATTAGAACCAGGGACCTCAGTTGAGTCCCACAGAAGGAAAGACGACTGTATTGCAGGTAGAATTGAAAGTATTCCTGGATTGTAGTTGATAGCGGCTTGTTTTTACAGTGGCGCAAGGAACAGTCCATATTAGAGCGACAAAACCAACAAGGCTCCACCACGCCAAACGCACAGAGCAAACGGCGGCGGTGAGTAAAGATAATACTGCAGAAGATCAACTCAACTGTTTTCACTCGTGCTGCCCTGCATCAGGTCTCGACACTCGCCTTATTTGTTCCTACAGGAGCTCTGTTTGCCGGATGAGCAGCAAAGACAAGATGAATGTGCAGGACCAGTCGAAGGAAAGAGGCGTGTCCGGAGACGTGGAGTTCAGTGAGGAGAAGGAGAGCAGTCCTGGTGAATGTTTTTAAAGCATTGTCTGTCTAAAGGCCTTGTAGTCATGAGAAATTTGATAACATTTAATGGCAAGCAAATGAAAAACACCAATTATACCATGGTCTGGGTGAATACTTGACTCTGATTGGCTGGAGGATGTAAAAGTGATTATGTACACCTAGTCCGGCAACAGTTAAATCACGTTCTATAGATACAGACGGCATCTCTGGACTCGCCCATATATGGTCATGTTTGAAAACAGTTAAGGGGGGAAACAATTTGGAGTCAAATCGAAAGTTTCTCTAATTATTCAAAAACTGCTTTAACAAATGCTGAAATATGAACATAGTTTTCTACACAGTAAAGATACACAGACATGGGGAGGAGCAAAGTGGTTCAACAGGACATGCATACATAAGTAACGTAGAATGCTAACACAATGCTTCATGTTAGCATCGTGCTAATGCATGATTTTTTAGTAATAATCTGCAAATCTTGTACTCGCAACCTCAGCATAAACATCACTAATATTACAAAAAATAGTTCCACCCTCTCAATAGATTGGCTTTGTTTGTTTTTAGAAAGCTCAGCTGTCTCCAGTCCTGAAACAGAGAGCGTGACCACTTCTACAGTCAGTCCGGCTGACAAGGTAAGACTAAATATCGTATTAAAGCCACACGGCGAAACAATCCAGGTCATACTGTGTGTTGTAAAACCCTGATGACTAGTGCCAGCGATAGTGAGCATGTGTCTAGTGCTAAGCTAGGACAGAACTGCATCAACTTAATTTCCACTGCGGAACATTCGCAAGCAAACAGGAAGTGGAGTAAACCAATCAGTGAAGGGCAGTCGGCTTATGTATGAAAACTAGTGCCACGAGACAGAGCAGAATCTCCATCTCCAAACTGGTGACGTCCCGCTCCTTGCAAAGTTATTCAAGTTATACAAGTCATTTCCAAGGAGAGGCGAGCCCTTTCCCAAGACATGTGTTAAAAAAATGCTAGAAAAATCGCCTGCAAGTTTATTGTTGATTGATACAAATGTTTTATAATCAGATGCACAGTGTTTTTGCAATACGTGTCTGAGCTATACTGAAGGCAAATCAAATTTAGTTCCTCTACTAGAAAAAAAATCAAGTATAGTGCCTTTTAAACATTGACGGAGTGGATTAGGAAGCTTGATTGATAGAGATGGTTTGGACATGTGCAGAGGAAGGATAATGAATATATTGATTGAAGGTTGATGAAGTAAGAGCTGCAAACAGGAAGCTTAGACAGAGAGGAGATTTATGGATGCAGCAAAAGAGTTTGGTGTGGCAGGTGTCTTCTCTGTGGTGAAAATAAATTAAAATAGACACTGTTACATAATAATATTATGCAACAAAATGTCAGTGATGTGATGCCGCCATATCTTTGTATCCAGACACCGGAGGAAAATGAGGAGGAGGAGAAGGAGCAGGACAGAGCGAACCGAACAGCCAGAGTCCAACCCACTCCACAAACTAAAGACTCACCGGCTGACAGTCCCAACACTCCCAACTCTGACCGGAGAAAGTAAGACCCATCCAGAGCTATTCCGCATAAAAACAAATTAAATCAATGTTTAGCTGCACAGAGTTAGAAAAAGAAACACTATGTTATGACACATTTCTGGTCATCCTTTGGTTTTAGTGTCAATTCAAATACAAGGCTCCACATTAGTCAAAACAAAATGTAGAAATCAGGACTCGATAAGTTGGATTTTGGTTGTGATTGTGTGAGAATTTTGTAAAATTAATGTGTTTTTGATCAAGAGCATTTTCCTGCTGTATATTCCATTACCATGTATATATTCTTTAAAGGGATATTTCAGGATCTTTGACATAGGGCCTCATTTCCTAGTTATCCAGAGTGTTGCTGATTTCCGGAGATATATATTTTTTTAATTCATACAGTTCTTATATTTGAAGAGTTACGTGGCGCTAGGCTAGTGCAAGGCTAGCGCGTTTCTATAGTATCAGCTAGCCTGCATTAAAAACAGTCTGACCCGCTCCACAGTGCACATGAGGCAAATCACTTATAACACCAGACTAACCATATAAATGTCTGTGTCGATAGAATAGTTTTAACCATTTTGCATTTAAGATAACTTGTATTTGAGCAGCATCAGCTTGGTGGTTGTATTAAGCTACACAGCGGCGATGAAAACAGTCCCTCAAAATGCGATCATTCATGTGATGCAAGGTCAGTTATATTCCAAAAATTATTCTATCGATACAGACATTTATATGGTTAGTCTGGTGTTATAAGTGATTTGCCTCAGGTGCACTGTGGAGTGGGTCAGACTGTTTTTAATGCAGGCTAGCTGATACCATAGACATGCACTAGCCTAGCGCCACGAAACTCTTCAAATGTAAGAACTGCATGAATTCTCCCAAAAAATATCTCCAGTAATCAGCAACACTCTGGATAACTAGGAAATGAGGCCATATGTCAAACATCCTGAAATATCCCTTTAAATGAGCAGTCTTGTTTCAAAGTAGTTGCTGTTTGTTGCTGGTTACCACTCTTGTATAACTGTGTGTTCAGGTTCCAGGCTCCAGTCAGAGACGAAGAGTCCGAGTCCCAGAGAAAAGCTCGCTCTCGGCTGCTGCGACAGACGCGCCGCTCAACACAGGTAAACCATGGAAAATATATATATTCTTAAACTAGATTTCTTCATTCATCTTCTAGTTTGCTCTTTGTTTTAGTTACAATGTTGCTTGATGTGTGTAGCTCAGGAGGCAGTTCACTAACCCGATAATTGGCTTTGTGTCCCCCTTGAGCAAGACACTTCATCCACCTGGGCATGTGTGCTGTAGGTGCAGAAGGTTTCCGCTGTGCATGCTCATTGCTTCCTGTGATATAGACTGAAAAATGCTTTCAGTTTCTCACAGTAAACAAGCCAAACAACCTGTTTGTTTCCTTTCAGCGCTGTAGTTACATCTGAGTGGTATCAGATGACTATTCTTTTTAACTTGGACTTGTTTGAACAGATTGTAGTTTCATCTTCGTCTTAATGCTTCACTGGAAACTTCTGAAAAATGTGATTGAGCCAAACAAGTTTCTCCTCTTTTTGGTTATTGTAAAATGTTCATGATTTAAAGTTTGTTCATGAATAAGTTGACAGAAAATTACAACAAAGAGACAAAAGACGATGTGTTAATTCAATAATAACTTTTGCAGTTAAAGCAAAGTACAATAAAGTACAATAACTAAAATCAGCCAAACTATATTATAATGTATTATTTCTGTATTTTCAGGGCGTGACTCTCACTGATCTTAAAGAGGCTGAAAAGTGTGTTGTGAAACCAGCGGACCCTGCTCCTGCCCGAACTGTCCAACCTGTGAGCCCCATCATCACGTTCACCCCTGCGGAGAGAGGTGAGAGGAACTTCATCATCTTTTGGGATTTTTATCACAATTGTAGGATTTTTATTATTGCAGATAAATAAATAAAAACTGAGACCTCATAAAATGCAAGAATTTAAAAAGACGTGAAAAATGTCTAATCTCCATACATTAATACCTGTCATTCTCGCTCCTTATTTCAAAGCACCTTGAACCTGTGGTCATATCCTCAAACTCCTCATTGTGCATCAAGAAAACAAGGCTACTGTTGTTTTTGTGCGCGAACTGTTACACCGGTTTTCTTATTCATTATTAGTTTTACATTGCCTGACTGAGATCATTTGACTACTTGAAGGGCCCGACCGATATGGATTTTTGGAGTCCGATGCCGATATATCAAGGGGGGCTGGCATGGCCGATATGTTTTAAGTAGTTATTTTTTGTATCTTTGTAAATAGCCTATAGTTAAACATGTATTATTATGGTAAATGTTTCAATCATAGAAATGGATCTATGAGTTTGACCAATATGGGCTTTTCTCAGGCCGATATGAACCGCTGATATTTTTGGCCAAATTTTTAAAAATGTGTGGTCTATAATCCTGTGGTTGATGCTTCTAAACATGTCAGTGTTGAACTGTGACAGTAGGGGGCGCTGTATGATAGTGTCAAAACCAGACTTAGAAAGACTTATCCATGTGGTAGACTGTTAGCTTAGACTACTGTAACGTCCTGCTCACTGTTAGACAGCTGAGGTACGTCCAGAACGCTGCTGCTCGAGTCCTGACCAGAACCAGGAAATACGACCATATTAGTCCAGTGCTCAGGTCTCTGCACTGGCTTCCTGTCGCTCAGAGAATAGACTTTAAAACAGCTCTGCTTCTGTACAAGTCTTTTCATGGTTTAGCCCCAAAGTACATCTCTGACATGTTAGAGCCCTATGAACCATCTCCGGCTCTGAGAACCTCAGGGAGGGGTCTCCTGGTGGTTCCAGAGTCAGGACTAAACACGGTGAGGCTGCGTTTCAATTTTATGCTGCTCAAATCTGGAACAGTCTTCACGAGGATGTGAGACAGGCCTCAACTCTGACAATGTTCAAATCCAGGATGAAAACAGTTCTTTTACCCGTTCATATGACAACTGAAAGTATTTTATCTACACTCTTGCCTTTTACTGTAATTGATATTTTTTTCTGTTGTGCCTATGAGGGGTATAGGGCTAGAGTTATTCAGGACATTCATATTTAGTCGGTACTTCAGACCAGTGGTTCTCAACCTGGGGGTCGGGACCCCCAAGGGGGTCGCGAGACAAATTTGGGGGGTTGCCAGATCATTTAGATAAAATATGCATATTGTGATTAGCATATAATCTAATGTAGCATGTGTTTGCTATTTTACCAGAGTGCCATTTGTTTGTAGTTTGATGAATTGTATTTCAGCCATTTGTTTTTTTTTCTTTGTTTTTTAAGAATTATATAGGCTAATGTTTTTATTTCCCGCCCGGGTCAGGAACCCCTTTGCCTGTTATAATGGGGGTCGCGGCTCCAAAAGGTTGAGAGCCACTGCTTTAGACGGAGCTTGTCAAAAATCAGTAGATTCTAAAACAGAAAAGTCAAGTCTTTATCTCTTATGGTTCTGAAATTCATAGGCAAAAGTTACAACATAAAATATATAAAATGGTACAAATTTGTAACCGATTTTTCCCCTATATTTCTCCGCCCCCTGAGGCTTAAGAAGATGTGGGAGGACTCATTTTAAAGCTCTGAAGTCAGTTTAACATTCAGTTCCGGACATATCAGCATTTTTATCGGACTATATTGGTCGATAGCCGTGTCCGACCTTTATTTTTGGCAACTATTTTGTTTTTGGGTCAGGCAGTGTAATACAGAGATGTGTAGTCCAAAAATGACTGAATTAACCGAATGCCAAAGACACTTTAAAGATCCCATTAATTATGATTCACACCGCAGTTGCAATGTGCCGTTATGTAACACTAGACAAATGAATAAACATGATCCGAAAGAGGTGTTAAGTTATTGCAACAGTCCACATTTGAATATAATGCAGGCATTAACCCACCATTAGAAGAAGTGTGTGTGTTTAGGGCCAAAACCACAGATGTGCGTTTGTGTTCAGTTCAGTGTTGTGACATTCAAAACAGGAGTGTGGAAACGTTAGCTGCGGCTGCTGCTCTCAAGCCCCGACATGCTGCCAACTGAAGAGAAATAGAGATAAGGGATTCTTGCACTGCTCAAAGATTATTACAGTAACGGATCAGCCTCGTCTCTGTAAGGTTACTCTTAGCGCTGCGAATTATTAATCGCAATTGATTTGATATCGCGTTTAGGAGATCACTCTAACCCTGTAGTCCAGACCTCGACAAGCATGACATAAGCTTCTGGATGTGTACTGTGAACTTTATATTGAATTACCAAAGCAAAAGTCACAAATCAAACGCAAAGCTCGTCACAAGATCCAAAAATGATGGTTCAAAGTTGTAGTTGCTAATCAGAAGAAAGTTAAAGCGGTACTAAGTAACTCATGCCCCTAGAGGCCATAATCGGCACTGCAGGTGACGTAGCTTGTTGCGTTTTTTTACTCATTAATTGTCCGTGAGAGGAAATACCACGTTGACAGAAAAGACAAAGGAAGAGAGGGATATTGTTCATCCAATTACACAATAGAGATGATTTTTGTCACTCAAACTTGGCTGGAAATACTGTTTAAGTGGTGCTAGCCCACAGTTAGCTTCTTCTTCATGATTCCATTAGTGTGTATTGGGGCTTCCGGGTCGGAGCTGGGAAAGCTGCAAGGGTGGTTTACTGCCCCCCCAATCATCCCATCAACACTTGTATTACCCCCAGAAGGACTACGAAAAGGATTTTTTAAGATAAGATAATCCTTTATTGATCTCACAACGGAGAAATTCACTTGTTACATTCGGCATTCAATAAGATCACTCAGGGTTAACAAGTTACTTAGTACTGCTTAAACAGACCATCACCTGTCACTCTTTGCAATAACTAATCTAAAATCTTTATGAAATGAAAACAAGGTTATGAATGTAATATTTTAGTTCTCATTGCAGTTCAGTCATTAGGGTTAGAAAGGTTGAAACAAGGTCTTGCTATGGGTGACCTGTCCGGCCATTAGAAACTGTAATATTGCTTTACAAGCCAGTTTATACTGGTTTCTTTCAGTCCTAAATCATTTGCAATTGCAAATAGTCTAGTCCGGACAGAAAGGGAATCTGAGATAAAACCTTTTACCCATTTTTCCCCTCTTATCCCCCTGTTTTTGTCTCTTTTGTCGTGTTTTCATAGTTCTTTTTGATGTTTTTTTTGTTGCTTTTTTATCACTTTCTTGTTGCGTTTTTGTCACATGTTTATTGCACTATAGTGACTTTTCCAGCACAATTTTGTCACTCTATTGTTGCATTTTCATCCTTGTTTTTCATCCTCGTCGCTATTTTGACGCTTTTTTCAAGAAGCTTTTAGATTTGGATAATGTCAAACAAGTAAATGTGAAATTAAAAGAATGTTATTTGCTGGAACTACCCCAAAAACACTTTAAAGAGAAAATGTTTTGGTTATTTTTCTTTCTTGCATCTTTCTCTCCACCCACCTTTCTACATTACAGTTTTAGAACTTTATACCTAACTTTAAAATAGTCTGATTATAACTACTATTCCCTTTGCTTTTCAAAACCATATGCTTTTGAAACTCAATCAAACTCTCTCCTGACGTTTCAGACACTGACCCGGTGAAGGAGGAGGAGCCCGAGGCGGAGAAGAAGCTGGGGGTGAGGGACCGGAGGCGAGGGAGGAAGGAGAGACGCTCCACGGGCATCGTACAGACGGGTGCAGAGGTACGTGTTTTCCCTGGAGCTTTAGTGGGAGTCAGGGAAGTATTTTGCTCAGAGCCAGAAACTGAAAAACAACCTTTCACATTTAAAATTCAAAGGAAAAGGCTGCTAAACCAGTTCTTTAACAATTTTTTAGACGTCAAGTTGTGGTATAAGCGTGAATTCATCTGATAGAAATGCCCTCAAAGCTTTGTCTAGTGTCGTTATTAGAGTAGAATACAAAAGCAAGTGACTCCTATAAGTGGCTTGCAGTTTCAACTTCTAACACCTACTACTGAACGGTCTCCTTCAGGTGGGAAAAGTGGTAGGGCCTGTCTACAAATAAGCAGCTCTTCTGGCTCTTCTCTGGTATCCGTCTGAACGTGCATGTTTGTCAAAGGCTAATATACAACCAGCACCACAGTTTGAGAAATGATGAATGAAGAAAGTATCATACTGGGTCATGCTGTGCAGTCGTACCATCTTTGTGAGTCAAGGCTATGACAGAGATACTCAAACAATACATATACAAAATGTTTCTATTTACATACATTTTGGGATGTTTTCTAGTTTGTATCTTTAAAAATTGTCTTGAATATTTGGTTTTAGAGTTGGTCTTCAGAAAAAAAGTTGTCTTGTGGCTCATTTTACATGAGACAGGGCTGCCGTTTCTTTCTTTTTTTTGAGCATACAAAAAAATGTTCTCACCTTAGGGGCTTCGTAGTAAACACACCTGTGAGTGTAAGTGAACATGAAAACAGTAAAATTCATTGAATGGCTATGATCGATTACATTAATGAGTCAGCTGAACGTGTAGTGGATAATGAGCCGAAAAGACAATTCTGCCAATATTTAAAGGGACTATAGGGAGTTTAAAAATGTTGAAATTAAGTATTTTCCTCCCCCTACATGTTCCAGCCATTTCCTAATGTGTAGAATGAACCCAGACCTGTTCACCACATCTGCCTGTAAAATCCTGCACTGTCACTCAAAAAGTGTCGCTTCGGGTCTGAAGTGCCGTCATGCACAAGCTTAATATAGAAGCTGCAGTTACATGTATGACCTAAGGTGGCAGTAGTGAGTATAAAATGTCCAACTTGCATCCAGCCCCTTTAAGTGTAAGTGTTGATTATTCTATTTATGTAAAAACTATTAAACTGTATATTAAAATGTTCTGTAGTTTGTTATTTATAGTTTCTTATGGAGCAGAGGCTTATTTTACCTCAGTGCTGTACCCCATTTTTTCTTCCTTGAAAACACCAAGATAGTTGTGTTTATTTAAGAGGAACTCTGCTAAAATCTGCTTTTATACTGAACCAAACGACCAACCAACATCAGACAAAAATAGACCGAGATGTGTTTGTGTTTTTGTGTCGATTCGTTTTTGTGATCAGGCCAAAAAATCACCTTGAGTTGTGAAAAACACTTTCTTCATAAGAGTCAGGTTATTTTACAGCCATTTTTTCCCATAGGGGTAATAAGATATAAGAGTGGTTCAACTTACCCTCCTCTCCTGTATATCTCTGCTGTCGTATAATGAGCATAAAAGTGGCCAAAGTTATCGTGCAAAAGCATTAAATAACAAAACCATGTGCGTGATGTTTCCCTGACCTCTTCGTTCACTTCTTTTCCAGAATGAAGATGACGACGATGCTCTGCCAGAGGAAACCAATGGGGACAGCACATCACAGTGAGCCTTTATGCAATACACTCATTCAAAACATGAGGCGGCTTGTATAATTCATTTAGCCTGTGGGGTGAAAATGATTAAGAAATACCTCCACGCGTACAGGAAGAATTTTAATGTGGACAAAAATGTGATGAATGAATTTTTTTTAGGACACATAAAAACCTCACCACTAGGCAGGGCTATGTACAATACCTCTGTGTTATCTAGAGTGACTGAACAAACTAAAAAAAAAGATAGATAACATGATAACATAAAAACTTTTGATCATAAGATTTGATGCTCTCAGGGTCCTCAGACAGTGCTTTTTCTGCACAAATTAATGACAAAAAAATTCTCTAGGTATTTTAGTTTATACTGATTTCCCTCTCTTACAGGACTCATATGTAGGGCTGGGTACCGTTAAAAACATTTTTCAATAACGGTAGTTTGATACTTGGTTTTCGATAGCAATGCCTGAACGATACTGTTTTCGATACCTGTGCTAATTTATTTCTCATATATAACCAGAAAACAGATTAATAATGTTGATCTGTTCCTTTTCCTTGGTCAGATAAAGAACTTATCAAGTTTTTTGGAGGGAACTAGTTTACCTCAAGTTTTTCCCCCTACTTTTCCCATATTTTTTCCTAAATTTTCCCCCTGAATATACCCCATTTTCTTTCCACATTTTTTCTAATTTTCCCCCCCAAATGTTCCCCAATTTACCCCAATTTTTCCACTTCTCCATAATTGTTTTTTTTTTCACCCAAATTTTTCACATTTTTTCACGATTTTTTTCCTTTTTAATTTATTACATTTTTCCATATTTTTCAAATTTTTTCTCCATGTTTTTTTTTTCCCTTTTCCCCCCTAAAAAATTTCCACTTGTTTTTGCCAATTTTTTCCACTTTTTTCTAAGTTTTGCCCCTTGTTTCTTTGAATATAAATATGAAGATTTTATTATATTTTTCGGTACCTGCTTTTATTTTTTCGATACCAGTAGTACCTAAAGCTTTATTCTCTATACCAGACTGGTATTGTTTATCGGTACCCAGCCCTACTCATAGGTCTGTCACAATAACAAAATTTGAAGTTAGATGGGCAGGAAAATATTACGAACAACATTAAAAGGGATGGTACCGGTTCTACTTGAGCGGTTCCATATGAGCGGAGCCGCTGCAGATCCACACACCACGTTCACTTCAGCACAAACTAAAGTCTCGGCTTTGTCTGGGATCCGCGCTGCACGTCATAACGAGTCCGTCTGACTCTGTCCTCTCTATAAACATTTATAAAGGTGCAGCTGCTGCGTACTTAACAACCAAAACAATGAGCACGTGCCGACACATGTGCCTGTGTTGGGGAGTAACTAAATACATGTATTTTGAGTAACTGTATTCTGGTAAAGTTACTCTCTCATTTGAGGGTATTTAGTTAGTTACTTACCTAGTATCAAAGGGATACATTGCAGTTAATTCATAATAAAATTTGAGTTTCATATTCATAATGATATTCATAGCTCTGTTATTTGGGGCTGTGGGCATGTGCAAAGTGCTTTCATGGATTCGGAATTACTGGCAAATAAGTTCAAAACAGGTATAACAAGTGAAGCTGCATGTTTTTAATCATATGCTGCTTTTATGAATGAATATTATGCAAATCAAGTATTCAGAATACACTGCTACTAGATACATTTTACTGCAAGTATTCCATTTTCTGTAACTAAATACAATTTCAGGGGAAATGATGCCATACGACCAGTGTTGGGGAAAAGTGTTTTCCCCAACACTGGTCGTATGGCATCATTCAGAAACAACAGCGCCGAAGAGCTGACAAGGATGTCCTTCGACCCTTATTCATAAAAATAGAGGAAGGCAGAAATGAGTAAGAAAATCACTAACAACCTGTTAATGTGCTGGATGTAGCTACTCCTCAGCGTGTCATTTTCAACACTGGCTGTGGCAAAGTGAATTAGTCAAACGAGCGTTTTAGAGAAACAAGTATCAACAGTATCAGCATTTCAGCTTTATATCCCGTTAATTTAATAAGCATTTTATAATAGCTTTTTAATAGCTTTGTATGATAGAAGCATGCACATGTAAATCTATAGCCTATTTTTTTTATGAATTGGAATTGATAAGAGAATCGATAAAGAACCGGATCGATAACAGAAATTATCAATGGCACTGATCAGTATCAGTTCCTACCCCTAAATATCATTGAGGGCCTCTTGATGACACTGCGTCCATCCGTCCATCCGTCCGTCCGTCCATCCATCCATCCATCTTCTTCCACTTGTCCGTTGCCGGGTCGTGGATCACATTGCACCAGCCCCTATGGCTCCTCCTGCAAGTGTTGGGTCCATAAAAGGACGGCCTCACGAATAACCGGGCCTGTTGGTCTCTCATGAGGGGCGTCTGACCCGTCACCTGTTTGCCATGGGAGACCCTACCAGGGGCATGATGCCCCCCCGACAACAGAGTCATTCAGGTGCTCAAACCCCTCTACCATGTTAAGGTAGCGGTTCCAGGAGGGGTTGATGACACTGCAGCAGAAAAAATGGAGATCTCTGTAATCTCTTGTTTAAAAAGTATCTATTAATATATCGTCGATAACACACAAGTTGCAATTAAGATAAGTCAATAAAACACAATTAAAGTCAATAAATTATCTTGGTATTACTAAAATAGAATGAAAAAAATGGAAAAAGTAAATAAATATTGAGGCCAAATATTGTTCATCTGTCATTTATTGAGCTATAAGTGATTATTGTAATTATAATCACTTATAGCTCAATAATAAGTGATTATTATTGAACAAAAAGTATTGTTCGGTTACCTAAACTTTGTTCCTAAAATGGTGTTTGTTTTTTTGCAGAGGGAATAAATTTGACGACTCATCCACTGACTACAGGCCGGTACGTAGCACTGACGAACACATGCAATCTGATATATCTATAGATACTGGAATGACGACTAACTCGCTTTTGAGATTAAAAAAAAAAAAAAAAACGCATGTCATGGAGTTCATTCCCACACTCCCGTGAACTCGCGTGACTCCTGTTTGTGTCTCCCCCTAGCTGTACTTCAAGGTCCTGCAGGAGAACCTGTCTTTGAAGGACCGTCTGCAGGAGATGGAGCTGCTGCTGAGCCAGAACAAAGTGGAGCTGGAGAGACTGCGACAGGTTTGGTTCTGACCTTTAGCTTCGGCCTCTGTGCGAGAAACGCTGCTGATACTGACGAGGCCGGTGGTTCTCAACCCGCGCGTTGGGTCGCAAAAACAGAAGGGGAGCACAGTGATTAGGCAGGTTTAGTGTCAGATTGGGATCAACTTGATTTCATAGTAATCTCATGTCAACTAGTGTGGCCTTAAGTTCAAAACATGTGCGTATCCATGCTTACAAAGAAGTGACATTTGCTTCTTTCTGCATTTACACTTATGCTCTCTGTGTTAAATCCGCTTCAAAACACATGAAGTCAACAGCAGGTTCAATAGTCAAATGTGCAAATCTTAATCTTTTCATAACTGCATAATGCTGCCAAAGAAAGAGTTAAACATGAACATGGACTGTGTGAGTGCATGGAAAGAAATGGATCACATACATTTGCTTCCTTTAGGTGTAGCTAATAACAATTTTCTACTGCCATTTTACTTTTTATTATATTATTTTCCTTTTTTTAATATAATATATAAATATACATAAATAAATATATAAAATGGCATAGGCTGAATGTTTTAAACCCGACTAAAATCTAAATGTAAAATATCGTGCTTCTCTTTTGTGAACATTTAGACTTAACGGGATATTTCAGGATTTTTGTGCACCTGAGGCAAATCACTTCTAACACCAGACTAACCATATAAATGTTTGTGTCGATAGAATAATTTTTGGCATATAACATGAATGATCACATTTTGAGGGACTATTTTCTAGCAGATCACTCCGCCGCTGCGTAGCTTATACAACCACGAAGCTGATGCTGCTCATATATAAGGTCTTTTAAATGCAAAATGGTTAAAATTACTCTATCGAGACATTCATTTATACTCATGAGTAGCCACTAACTTGAAGATCCTGCCACATTTTTTAACAAAGTGGGCATCTCAACACAGATTATTCAGTGTTTGGTCGAGTGTTATGTTCAAAATATATATAAAATATTCCCAAAGTCAAACCTTTTCATTAAAACTAACTTATCTTTACATGAGAAAGTCTTATTGGGGTTGCGACTTGCCACCCTGGGATTTCAGAGGGTCCTGACAGCGTCCCAGTTGAGAACCACTGCTTTCGCTTCTTATGATCAGCTGAAAAACGGCACCTTTCCTTTGAGAGGCTCTGCTTGTTGCAATTTCTAAACCACAGCTGTAGGTGGTTATTTACAGTGAAGTGTTTTTTCCTGTGGCAGATTCAAGAGGGAACCACAGACCGCCCAGCACTGCTCGAGCTGGAGAGATTTGTGAGTGCTTTTGTTTCACGAGTCAAGTGTATTGTATTTCACAGTGTTGATTATAGTAGAATATCTGTTGCATCGAGAAAACAGGAATTGTGCTTGATGTTGAATTGCTGTAGTCCCTAAGAATAATCCAGTCACATGTGTCTTGTGTCACAGGAGAAGTTGTCTCTGCAGAGGAAAGCTGTCGAAATGGAAGATGAACTCAAGGTAGTAACAATGAAGCTCTCGACTTTGTTTGATGTGGAAATCCAGACCTGTGCCTTGCCGGCTTGTTTGTGTTGAGGAAAACATGCAGCTCTGGCCCGGTCAACAAATGCACTAATTGTATCTGCTATAATTGATCCAGAGTCTAATGGCCTCTGCAGAACAGTCAATAATGCACTGTGGTAACTGCTCACACCACAGTAAAAGGGCTTTTGCTCTGCCTGAAGCTTGAACAATGTTTATGACTTGCCTACATATTTACTAAGTGAGACGATATTATAGAGATAGATGCAATAAATAGAAAACATAAAACTTTATAATATGCTAGGTTAAAAAAAGACCTTGTATCCGGCTGGTGATGTAAACTCTAGGTTAAAAAAAAAAAAACACAAATCAGATCTACTAAATACATACCACATATCAGACACGGAACAAGCATTACAGACAACTCTTCTTCTCAAAGCATCAGACCAACATCAAGGCGAAGGTTCACTCTATAGATGGCAGACAAACGGCTCTAAAACAAAGTTTAAACAGCAGATTACCTAACTGTGGATTTACCCTCAGCACAATGATGTGAGAGCATAAAGGACCTGCTAAAGTTAACAACCTGTAGTATTGAGCATCGCATTCTCCTTGCGTTTATTTTTATTTATTTGTTTATTTGGTCGGGACAGTGCATGTTAAAGGAATAGGCCACCGTTTTTACATACTGAGATATGTTCTTACCTTAGCTTTGACGAGTTCTTTAGGACCTGTCTGGTCTTCACCCGAGCCTTCAGTCACGTAAACACAGCGCAGACGGCGTTAGCATTTAGCCTCTCCCCCTCTCCTCTATAGCTCCAAAACAGGTCAAGATAGAAGCTACCAAGCTCTTCCACGTTTTCCCTATTTAAATATGGTTACGTGAAGTGTTACACTACAAAGTATAATTACACAAAATTAAACAATGTGGATTTTCTATGCGGATAAAAGGGGGAACTATAATGTCAGGCGTAATAATACCAGGAGTAGTTCGAAATCCGCGCAGTAATCTTCACTTTACTGCGCAGTAATCTACACTTTACTGCGCAGTAATCTTCACTTTACTGTGCGGATGCCAAACTACTCCTAGTATTACTACGCCTTACATTATAGTTCCCCCTTTTATCCGCATAGAAAATCCACATTGTTTAATTTTGTGTAATTATACTTTGTAGTGTAACACTTCACGTAACCATATTTAAATAGGGAAAATGTGGAAGAGCTTGGTAGCTTCTATCTTGACCTGATTTGGAGCTATAGTGGAGAGGGGGAGAGGCTAAATGCTAACGCCGTCTGCGCTGTGTTTACGTGATTGAAGGCACGGGGGAAGACCAGACAGGTCCTAAAGAACTTGTCAAAGCTAAGGTAAGAACATATCTCAGTATGTAAAAACGGCGGCCTATTCCTTTAATGAACATACATGGGTCTCATGCATGTAAACAAGCCACACCGGATTGTAGCCTTCGGCCATTTTCCATCCGTCGTCCCCCATGCGCACTCTCATTCATCCTGATCTATTATACATGTTTTAGTGGTAGAGGAAACCTATGCAGACACGCGGAGAACATGCAAACTCCACACAGAAAGGACCCGTCCAGGTGGGAATCGAACCGGGGACCTTCTAGCTGTGAAGCACGAGCTCTAACCGCCGTGCCGCCGTTTAGCCTCATTAAAACTTCCATAAATACATGGCAGCTTCCCCACTCCATCTTGTGTCGCCATTGCGAGGAGTTGTCCAAAAAATGAAGAATATCCGAGTAATCCACCGGTGTTTGCTCGTTTCCCCATAGTGTTTACAGAGAGCGTGAGCAACTTAAGTGAAAGTAGCCAATGAGGAGTCTTCAGTATGGTGTGCTGCTCAGTGATAGAGTCCAGGGCTAAATTTCGGCTCAGTCCCAGAGCCAAGTGTATGTGTGTGTGTGTGTGTGTGTGCTGGAGGCGGGACCTGCAGCACTGCCATCTATCGATCACTGTCATATTCTGTGCGTTCTCGGGAGTAATCGGGACTAGCCCTTTGATTTGTTCTTATGGTAAAAATCGTGATCATATGAATAATACTACTATGATTATACACAGTAATGACATTAGGCAATTAGTTATGATATAAATAACTATAATAAATGAAAAATACAACTTATTAATTCTTCTGTCTCTTAGCCCACCTAGCCCATTGATACCAGCTGTTGTTTTGCTGTATGTCATTGTTGAAACATGCAATTTTGTTTGATATAATTAGGGATTAACTTTGCAGATGATAGGATTTATATCACTTCCAGTTTTGGGAGTTGCCTTTGGTTTTGTAACGACATTCAACATTGTCTTGTATTTGTTTCTGTAGATTTTGGGAGACCTGAAAGCCGACAACCAGAGACTCAAAGATGAAAATGCGGCACTTATTCGAGTGATCAGCAAACTTTCCAGATGAACCATTGACTGTATGTAACGATATAGAGACGACGATAAGAGGGGGGTGGAGTCCCGAGCACATCCTACTTAAACAACTGGATCGATCAGGGTTTTGCCCTGTGTTTGGGCTTGTGTTCTACTTTATGTGTTTGTGCATCTACTGTAAAACCAGCTGAACTGGACCTGCTGTGGACTGACGCGATGTTAATGTTTTCACATCCACTTTTATATTTTTATTGTATTTTTAAATGGGAGATTTTAATGTGTTTTATTGCCTCAGTATGTATAGAATCTGAATTATGAAAAAAGCCATGCATGTGTTGGTCAGTCACTTCGGGGCCTGTTGCTGGAGGAACAAATAGTACGGAGTGAATTCCTCACAATAGTTGATGATGTAATGTATGTAATGCAATAGTTCAACCTCTTAACCCCCACCTACACGAGCCAATTTTCTACAGTTATTATCTAGGAATCCAGGCATTACCCAAATCTAAAAGCTTTATGAAAAGAGCGTCAAAATAGCAACAACAACAAAACAGAAAAGCATAAAAAAGCGACAAAATCTGTACAAAAAAGTGACGACAATGGAAGCATAACGAGGAAAAATCTTAGATCACCTTTGTAGGTCTTCGCTTTCAAATGAGGCGTTGCACTGGACTGTAGGCTGTGAGAAGCTTCTAGATTTGGGTAAAGCTGAACTGGACAAAATACGCTCGTTTAAAGTGGGGGTTAAGAGGTTAATAAGAAAGGTTAAATTCACTTAAAGCAGTACTAAGTAACTTGTTTACCTTATTAAATCCTTGTCGTAGTCCCTCTGGGGGTAATGCAAGTGTTAATGGGATGATGGGGGGGGTCTTTCATCTCCCCCCGGTGTCTCTGGCCAGAAAACAATAATTGAAACTTTGCTGCCACCGGGTCGGAGCCACCAGTACACACTAATGGAATCACGAAGAAGCTAACAGGCTAACGGGCAAAGCTAACTGTGGGCTTGCGCCACTTAAACTGTATTTACAGCCAAGTTTGAGTGAAAAAAATATCTCCATTGTGTAATTGGATGTACAATATCCATCTACCCCTTTGTCTTTTCTGTCAGTGTAGTATTTACTAAATTAATGGGTAAAAAAACGCAACATGCTACGACACCTGCAGTGGCATTTATGGCCTCTAGGGGCATGAGTTACTTAGTGCTGCTTTAACAACAAAGGATAATGATACTAGATATTTTAAAATAATACATTTAGAACAACTGACCTTTTTTGAAAGAGTTTAGGGGCATGTCTGTGAGGTGGCCACAGGGTTTTCAGTTAAAGCTTGGTAAAAGCCTTAAAGACATGGGCTGGTCCTGGTTTCCTCCCAAAATATTGAAATACTTCTCCTGATTCCCTCCCCTGTGATCAAGTCTGGACAGCCCCTGCAAGAGTTCAAATAGTTTTATAACTGGTCAGATTTGACGTGTAAATAGTATTAATTTATGTTGCTATTTTAACTGGCTTGTTTAGTTAAAGTAATACCATGCTGATTATACTTTTTTATAGCATTTTTGTGCGTGGATTCTTCAAAATGGGATTGTTTATGTGGGATTTTACTCGTGCACATGTGTCCTTTTCCCTCAAAACAACCCTTAACATTCCAGACCGAGTGTCGAAGCAAACAACTCGTTTCAACTAAACCTGAGACTAGACGTATAAGCCGTGTTCCAGCAACAGGCCTCTGATTTTATATTATACAAACTTTATTGTGCCAAAAATAGCCCGGAGTGGATTCTGGGCGTCCTTTGGGAACACCTTTCGAGTGGTCAGTATTGCTTCTCAGGGTTCAACTCTGGATCCATCGCTTTGAATCTATCCGACTGTTAACCGTGGAGCAAAACCGCATGCTCGACCCTCCCCAGTGCTTTGTGAATGTTTATTTAAACTGTATTATATTTATGTACAAACGACAAACATCTGTTGAATTGTAAAGGTTTTTGAGGTGTGACAGGACAGGCGTGGGTGGTGCTAAGGGATTTTGTTGAAAGTTTGTTATGATCATCTCATGTCTCAATGGAGAATGCATGCTCTATATTCTTTGAACTGTAAGTAGTTGTACACTTTTGCGTTTGCCATTTTTCGACTGGACCCTTTAGCTACAAGTATTCACCCTGAAACCGCTACGACACAACACAACAGGCCAAATGGGTGAACTTCAAATGTTTGCGACGGTTTTAGCAGAAAGAAAATCCTGCATGTTAAGTTGTTGTTAAATTATGATGCTGTGCCTTTTAACATTTGTAGGTCTAGGAATAACTTTTCTATTTTGTTTTAGAAAGAGTATCACTGTTAAAGTATAAAGTACAGACTTAACATTTCTGCTTCAAGGCTCTGGCTTGTTTTTATGTCAGTTTATTCTTTTATTTTGGATAGCCCCTTGAGATGTGTCATCTCATTTTTGAGGGGGTCCTTCCACTCATTGATTCAAAATAGCAAGAGCCAAACATGCACAATACAAGACAACACATGTACTAAAGACAGTACAGAAATAAGACCAAACAACATTTACGTTATGCTCCCCTTTAAGACCCACCACCTCCCCGAATTCTGCAATAAATTACATGGATCACATTGACAAAAATAAAAAATTAAACAATAAAAGATGAAAAATTCAGTAATGAGGCCTCATAGGCTGTTCACATGACATTACAGGATTCTATTGAGCCTAACTACATTACAAACAGAGAAGAAGAGTCCTCTATTAAAAACATGTACATGGTGTCTTTAAATATGAAAATGGTGCCTGTTTAAATAAATGTAAAGATGTGATAGATTTCAGTGTCAATGGGAGGTTATTCCAGTCCGTGGGTGCTTTATGTCAAAATGCTCTACGCCAAATTTCCCGGGGAATTCTTGGTGTATGGGATAAGCTGAGGTGTCATTCATTCTCTTCTTGTGCTTGTAGGCTTTCATTTGTGAGTGATTGTTGCTCCTATTGATCGCCAGGTCTGTGTCCCCTGTCCTGCCGTAGTGACTTATAAGAGGTCACAATTGATCTAAAACAGTCGTTTCCAACCTTTCTTTGACTCTCGTACCCCATGAGTCATTCAATACTCTTGAGCACCTCAACGTCGAGGGTCCTACCAATATTCTTACAAAGTGACCAACTAAACTAAAATGATTCAGCATTTTTTAGCGCATTGTATTCAAAATAAAGCAGAAATACTCTCAAACTTAAAAACATCGCTAAAAGTAAACTTTAATTTGGAAGTAATATTTAAATTCTACACAGTTTCACCTTCATTTTTTAATCTGATACTATTCCAAGTACTCCCTTCTAAGTGCAAACATTAAAATGTAGTATTTGTGAGTTAAAAAGGAAAAAGAAAAGGCCTTACTTTAGATTTAGATTGGTGGGAGAATGATCTAGAGCCGTTGAATAATATCAGTATGGTATCAGAAAAAAAAGTTTAGGTTTTACTGTTAAAAATGAAAGTATCAAAAGCAAGTGCCGAAAAAATATCTTGTATCTTTAGATCCAACTTAACATGTGGTTGGGTTGAGGGACAGCATTAAAGGAAGTGACTTGGTTATTTCAGCCCAATTATTTCCCCATTTTTGTCCAATTTAAGTTTAATATTTTTTTTTCAATTTCTCCCGATTTGTTTACACAATTTTTTCTTCTCTTTGCCCCTCACTTTTTATTACTAATATTTTTTCTATTCCCCCCAATTTATTCCCCATTTTCCCCCCATTTTGTTCTCCTCTTTTACACATTTTTTCCTTAATTTTGGCACAATTTCTCCCAATTTCCCCCATTGTTTCCCTAATTATTCCCCATTTTCCACACATTTCTTGACATTGGAGATAAACCCCATATTGTAAATGTGCACATCTTCCACACATTATTATTCTGTTTTCTGTTTCTTGACAAACATTTTAGTTCAGGTATCAGCAAAAGTCGTTCAGGTATCGGTGTCGAAAACCAAGTATTGTATTGAAAAAATTTAATGGTACCCAACACTAATCATTACTTTTGTACTACATTACCCCAACACTGCTTATAATACGTGGATACTAGAGCTGCCTAATCACGCAGTCCTAAATCATGCTATATATCATGCTAAATCGTGCTATATTTGTCTATCTTCAACTGAAAGTAGTGCCAATCGTTCCTATCCAACCACACTATTACGGTCCCTCATGAGAAAGCACAACTTGGAGGCTTGTCTTGAGCAAAATCTTTATTGACCGATAGCAATCACAAACACGTTGGAATATACAGCCCCACCGACACACCAGCGCCTCATACAAACTGTACAACATGAGGAATGTATGGAGCCGGAAACAGAACATCAGCATAAAGAGTTACGTCCACGTGTTCGGGTACAGTACATGATTCAACTTTTAGTGTTTGAAAAGCCACATCTCATCTGACTGACTTGGATTAGAATAATAATAAAAAAAAAAAAAGAGGCAAATAGCCGTGTCAGTTTTCAGTCGTTATAGACACTATAGAGGTCAGCAGCAAATAGAGTCTGATTCAGTCTCTTCCTGTGCTTTCTCGCTGTGCTTAAACCTCCACCTTTTCACTTGCAAGAACCCATCAAATTCCATCTGTTATCCTTCATATTCAGGTTTATGCAGGTGCACATTAGTAAATAATAAAATACGAAATGTACAGGATATTCCTTCAACCATTCCGGTGCACATACGTGAAATATCTTAAGCAGTTTATTTTGTGGCGACTGGACAAAAATCAGGATCTCATTCCAGCTTTAGGTCAAGTGAATTTCAATCCTAACATCAACATCAGATGCCTATGGTGGGAATAGAGATCTTTAGTTTGTTTATGTGATATTGCAGTCTCAAGAAGGCCGCCCCGGTTTGGAAGCCTAATAAATTACCACCCCATACAAGGATGTTTGCCAATTCATGGTGTAAATAAAATGCCTGAAATATTTCACATGGCAGCGCTTTACTTCACATTACAATAATAGCGGGGCAATATGATGGTAATAGCCGGCACTTTGTCCATATACTAGACATTTTCCTGCTCTTCATACATGGAAATATATCATAGACTAGACATTTTCCTGCTCTTCATACATGGAAATATATCATAGACTAGACATTTTCCTGCTCTTCATACATGGAAATATTTCACAGTTGGGAACCATGCGTTTTTCCATGTTATTACCATGTTATAACTGTGCTGTAAAGTGTACTTGAATAATACAAATGTCACTTGTCCCACAATAGACCTATTCTTCATTACTGACCTGCACCTGTTTGGGGCAAATTATGTGCTTTAAGGCAAAGGGGAACATAGAAAAAATGTATAATGTTAAAAAGGCGGTCTTTGAACAACTTAATACTGAGTTGGACTGATGATTTTTCCTTATCTATCACATTCGTTTAGGGGCGGTGTAGTGTATGCTCAGCTGTATCAAAGCGGCCTGTTTAACTATCTCCACTCCAACAGAGGGCTACAGGGTTTATTGGTTGGTAGCGAGAGTTGAGCCCTTTATTTACAGACGCCTTGATAGGGATTGGTCACACACATGAGCAGAGCGGCTGCAAAGTGATGGTGCTGAGGGAACGATCAACGGGATTGAAAACGTGTAGTAAATACAGTGGATACATTTTTAAGACTATGGTTTTAGAGCCTATGTCTCTGAAGTATTAGCTGTTTGGCAAACGTATGACAAAGAGATGCTTTACTGAGCTAGCTGCAACTTTGAAAACGTTCACCTGTATTTTTACATTTCATATATTTTAGCTATTTTTGCATGGATGATTTATTTTCAAAATTTCACAAACTAATTCCGGTTGTATCTTGTGCTATTTTCATTGCTTTTATCAGGGTTTCTACAGGTGGCAGCAAGTCAAATGTAATGCTTTTTTTTTATTGCCACAAATGCAAATAATCTCAGTATATTTCATTTCAGATTTGTCAAACAGGGGAACAAGGGTTCATTTTTAGATTCAAAACTAAATTGGGCACAAGGTTTGATCAAAATATTGTGTAAAATTGCAAAACTGCAGCTGAATTAGTTTTACACCATAGTTTTGGGGTTTTTGACAAATAGTTGTGCAGTGTCTTTGAGAGGGTTCTGTCTCTAAAAGGAAAATTAACATTTTTTGAGAAATTTAGATTTAATGCCAGTTTGAATCTGATTCAGTGCTTTTTAATGACTTTTAAGGCCTTAAGTTTGGCGTTATTCATTGTGTGACTTATAATGCTTTTTAATGAGAAGCAACTCACTAGAATATTTCCTTCAAACAATCAATTATCTCAATAAGAGCATTCTTTCTTCTTCTATGTAAACAAACATTTAAATCAATATTCTAATTCTCAGCAACAGAGAATGGAGTTGGCGCTGTCTTTTGCTGCTTCATAATTTTAAAAGTGTCCTGTGTGATTTAAAAGCTTAAACATTAACCTCAAGTGCATTTTCTCCATCATTCAGAGGTGCCAAGGCAAATACTAGAGGAAAGAAGCCGCTAAAAGACAACTCTGAAGGTAAGCTACATGCTAATGTTATGCTAACACCAGCTAAAGTTGGGCTAACACTGTCATCTTTTGCTGTCATCTTTTGTATAACAGTAGTATGATGTTGTGAAATATTAAATCCGTGTGAACTGCATATTTTAGTGAAGAGGCCGGGAGAGGCCGGTTCCAAAACTTGTGCCTGGTACAGCCCAGATTAGTCCTGGCCTGATCAGTGGGGACGCTCGCCTAACCGGGTAGACCAGGCACTGTGCTGGGTAGGTCCTGCCAGTGGAAACGGCCTAAGAAAGGTAAAATACGCACCAATATTTTTTTTTTATTCTTGTTTTTGTTTCATGTTTGTCGCTATTTTGATAGGGGGTTAAGAGGTTAAAGAAAATAATTGCACTATTTCAAACCAAACTAAAATGGTCATTAATGTTTGGGTGATTTTCAAGCTTAGCCACAAGAACTAACAGGGCATTTGGTTTGCTATATTCCAGAGTGTGCCGTAAATAGGTCGAGCGACGTCACTTTTAGCATATGTATGAGAGAACCTTAGTGCTATTTTAAACCCGCGTCCCTCAGCACCGCACGAGAAGGCAAGCTAATTCTGCAGAGTTCCCATCTATAAATAAGCATAAGGTATGTTTTTAAGGCCGCTATACTTGTACATGTTACAGTCCCTTAATAACTTTGGCCCCATTTCCTATCAGAACGGAAGTGGGTGGATACATTTTGGGACAGCAGGGGGCGCTATCGAGCAGCTCTGAATGACTTATTAGTGAATACAAGGCAGGTATTGGCAACTTCTATATCAAAAGTCAGCTCGCGAGTATAGGCAGGGAAGCATGGAATAGTTGGAAAAGGAATGTTTCAATATTTAATGGGTTGCGTTCACGTTGTTGAGATTGATCATAAAAGTCAGATAGAGGGCGAGGATGAAGCTGCATTTTTATATAGCAGTCAATCCAAAAATGTTGAACTTCATTGTCTTTTACAATTGCAATCATTATTCACCCTGGAAAGTTTGTGGCCAGAGTTCTATTTCCAGTTCATACACTGGAGATTTTGACACTTTTTTTGAAATAAGCTTTAAGATTTGGGTAAAGCCAAACTGGAGAAAATGTGCCCGGTTCAGGTGGGGGTTAAGAGGTTAAACTTTTGACTTCCATCTCAATTTTCGATCACCTCTTCATAGTGAACGCAACCAATTACCATTGTTTGGGGGGGGGGGGGGAATGCCGGTGGCGGTGGTGGGGTGTGTGCTATAAACACAATAAAAGCTAATGTGAATATACAGTCACAATATACAACCACTGATACACGGTTTATATAAAAAGGGGAACTGAAGTTGATTGTACACTTGCTTGTTCCACTTCAAAGAGAGGAAGACGACGCCGTTCTGGGTAACATCGGAAGGCGGGGGGGTTAATCTCTTCAAGCAGCAAAACAACAAAAACGGGGTTAAGGAAAAAGAAAAAGTGAGACAATGAAATAAGGTGCTACTTAATGGCACAGCTCAGTCGTGAAGGTGTAACGAAGAAGAAAGTGGACACGAAGTTAAAGACAAATTACAGGCACATCACAATAAAGTCATCAGTTGTTATTCTTAATCTGGACCTACAGTGCGTCGTTGACCTTTTTGTGACCCAGCGGCTGTATGGGTGGTTGCTCTGGTGGTCATAGTGGCCATAGGACGCTCTAGAATATTTTTTTTTAGAGGTTCTGGTAGGTTTTCACTGCTGATCTCCATGGTTACACATCCATTACATACAAAAAAACAACCAGAAACCCCTCAAAACAATTGATCCTGGAGCGTTATAGAAGCCACTGTGATGGTAAGTACACGCCTTGTCACGTATCTACTTTACCCAGTACATTCTAGGGTTTCCATTTAATAAAAGACAGCAGTCCAAAACTTGTGCCTGGTCTTGTCCAGATTAGTCCTCGGGGACGCTCGCCTAACCAGGTAGACCAGGCACTGGGCTGAGTGGGTCCTCAAATACGCACCAATATCAACTTTTCTTTCCACATGAAAAGTTACATAATGCACCTTTAAAGGGATTAGATGGAAGTTTTCATTTTTATACTCACTACTGCCACCTCAGGTCTTGCGCGTAACTGCAGTTTCTATATTAAGCTCGTGCATGACGGTACTTAAGACCCAAATTAACAACTTTTTGAGTGGATTTTAGCTCCTTACAAATAGGTCTGGGCTCAATCTACACATTAGGACATTGCTGGACCAAGTAGGGGATGGAAAGTACATAATTTTAACATTTTTAAACCTCTAGTAGCTTTAAGTCTTAATTTTAGTTAGAGCTGACCTCAGCCCATGAACAGTTCATAATCCTTTGTTCTAATACTGCCTTGTTTGGTCCCAGGACAGAAGAAAACCTCTTCTCAGGACCTAAAGATAATAAATCGCATTGGGTCTTCAAGCAGTGGGCATTTTATTCATTTTTGAGTGGCTACCCGGCTTTTCTGAAAGAGTGGGACCCAGAGCCAGAACTAAACTGAATTAAATTACTTTTTGCTGTTTAGACATTGTGGTGTGCCTGTAAATCTGTGAACGGACGGATGAAGAAGTATAAAACTGCTACTGCTGCTGCTACCTACAGACGGATGCCCATGCCGAGAGTTAAGACAGCGAGGCACGAAACGATAAGGCTGTACGATGACTGTATAATGCACAACAGTGTTAAAAATAAAGAAAAGAAAAAAAGAAGGCAAGATGGCGGACACTGCAGGGGCTTGTGTGGGTAATCCGAGTGGCTTCAGTCAGTCCAGTCCTTTTTGATGACCAGGTTCCACTCCCAGGAGAGGTGGTCGTGTTTGTCGTCGTCGGTGAATTTCGATTTGATGTTGTAGTTGCCCCGGGCCACCATCCCTTTGGGAGCCTCGTCTGCCTTTGTCAGAAAGTCATATTCAGCGCCGCGAGGTCCGTAGCTGCCCACCATGTAGTCCGACTTGTCAACTGAGAGGAAAGAGAGGGAGAGAAGGTTGGTTTTTTGTCATTTTTGGTCTTTATCAATGAAGAGGATGAGACTCACTTTTTATTCCTTTCCTGTAAGTCTGTTGCACGTACTTGAGGCCAGACACAATCTCCTTGTTTACCTGCAAACAAAACGCTTTGTTATGGTTAAATAAAAAACGGAAAGGATTTATTTTGGTAAACAAGTTACTTAGTATTGCTTTAAAGTACAAAAAAAAAAAAAACCTCCCTTCGTACTTTGCGATTGTTATTCTGTTTTTAATCTTGTTTTACTATTTTGGAGGGACAGGGGGGACAATGTAGCAAGTTTGTCTTGTCTGTGTGACGATCTTCATATGTGTTTTGTCTTGTCTATGTGCTGTATTGTATCTTGTTTATTATGATCTGTGTTTCGTGTTTCCTCGAACAATATAGAACATCTCAAGGGGCACTCCATCAACCTCTTAAACCCTGCCTAAACCCTGCCATTTTCTCCAGTTCAGCTTTGCTCAAATCTAAAAGGTTACAGCATATAGGCCGGTGTAAACTGATATTTTTCCGCATTGCCACTTAAAAATAAATAAATAAATCATCGCTTTTTTTTGTCACTCATTCATCGCTTTTGTCACTCTTTCGTTGCATTTACATCTTCGTTTTCATCTTATCTTTGTTGCTATTATGACACTTTTTTCAAGAAGCTTTCAGATTTGAGTAAAGCCAGGTGGAGGTTAGAAGGTTAATAAACTAAAATAAATGTTAACAGACTCATTTGGTTTATGTAGTTGTTATTAGGAATTGAATAACACACTGAAGTCAGATTTAGATTCAAAGAAGTAACTTAAATATTATATACATTTTATAGTAACACTTTCCACTGCAGAAATAACACGGCAACGGGATGGAAATAATAATAGAATTGAAACAAGATGGTCATTGTGGTTATTACACGGAATGAGGAGAGGCACCTAATCTATTTTATGGTAGCATATAGTATAGTCTTGGTGATAATATGGAAACATGGCAGCAACATGTTTTAGCCCTGCTTTGTTTGTTTAACCTTCAATTAACCAGATTCAGAATCTCTTTTACTTGTGAGTCCTGGTCCACGAGGGAAACCTTTTTCACATGGAGTACGTTATCGATATTCCTAGATATTATTTCCAACCTATTGTTATTACTGTGCAGTAAAATAGATAGTTAGCGTTTTTAGTAAAGAAATAACTGTGTCCTCTCCATTTGACAGATCCTTTAGTGCTGCTGGGGAAACCCATCTCCAGATCAGGTTTGGTCTGGATAGGAACACCTTAATGGAGGCTTGTCTGTTGTGCATTAGCTTAAAGGGGGAAAAGTACAAGGGCATGCAAATTTGACACAGAAAGGCCCCACACGGTCCAGAAATCAAACTTCTTGCTGTTGCATATGTGTCCTGTGGCTGTGTACCTTAAAGCTGATCTTGATCTGGTACTCCACTCCCTCCTTCATGACAAAGTGCTGCTTCTTAAAGGCCTCCAGGTCTCCTGCAGAAACACAGTGTACAGTACAGATTAGATTTCCTCATGTCAGTGTGAACGGACCCAAGCACATCTCTGAAAATAGAGTCACGTACACCTACATACATTCTCCATATGTTTGTCTGACCTAGAAATGTGTAGTAGATGACGAAAGGAATATTGCATTACTTAATTGACTTTATTCCAGTCAGATAAAGATAAAAGAAAGATAGTTTTACTTTTATTGTCCATTTCCAGAAAAATGTATAACTCTCAAACCCTTGGTGCAAGTTGGAGGGAGGTGTCGTGAATGCAGATGGAAGCAAAGGGAGGGGCAGTAGGGAAAGGACAGGGTTGAGCTTCCTGACGAAAGTGATAAATCTGTGTCGTTGACAATTTATTTATCTTTTATGTTTTTTCTTCTGGGTGTATTTTGTTTGCAGCTTGTGTGGTACATTTTTATAGATAGAGACATATAGACTTTGGGTTGTCTATATAAGGGGTGCTTGGGATAGAAGACAAGTGCGCATCATAAATGACTAAACAATGAGTTCGAACTATTGCCGTCAGGGCGGAGATATAGAGACATAATCCACAAAGAAAAACATTTTAAAGAACTCCTTTAAGCAGTAAAGTTGCCAACTCTTTAAAACAGTACTAAGTAACTCATGCCCCTAGAGGCCAAAAGCGCCACTGCAGGTGTCTTAGCATGTTACGTTACACATGTATTGTCCATGAGAGTAAATACTACGCTGGCAGAAAAGAGGAGGAGAAGGATAGTGTACACATAATTACACAGTGGAGATAATTTTTTTCACTCAAACTTGGCTGTAAATACTGTTTAAGTGGCGCTAGCCCGCTGTTAGCTTTGCCCGTTAGCCTGTTAGCTTCTTCTTAGTGACTCCATTAGTGTGTATTGGTGGCTCCGGGTCGGTGCAGGGAAAGTTGCAATTGTGGTTTTCCGGCCAGAGGCACCAGTGGAGATGAAAGACCCTCCAATCATCCCAACACTTGTATTACCCCCAGAGGGACTACGAAAAGGATCTATTAAGGTAAACAAGTGACTTAGTACTGCTTTAAATCTGTAAGACAAGCTGTACTTTCTTGTGGCCTGATTAGGCATTAGTCTGCATTACTTTGCCTTTTTAATCATGTTTTTTTTAAGGTTTGGTAGGGATAAAACAAGAGCTGTAGTGCCACATGATGATGTTTTGGATGCTGGATGTGTTTTATGTGTCTTAATGGTAATATCAAAGACAAATGTCCAATACAATAAAGATTTTGATTTCATATTTTTATTTCTATACCACTGAGATATGGGATTTTTTTTCTTCTGTGATGTCCTGGCGGCAGAGAGGAACCTATTGTATGTGTTTTTGTGGCAGAGGAACCTATTCAGACTCCCCCGGTCCTATAATCGAACCGGGGAGCTTCTTGCTATTCCCTTCTAGAAATACTGCAAATTATCTTTGGTTATAAATGTTGTATGTTACAGGTTAATTGTACACACTTGTCTCTATCAACTAAATTAATGAATAAATAAAAGCGATACACATAGCGTTAAAAGAAGGTAGAAATTATGCAACTTTTTTGGCTGCTACTTTTATGTCTTTCCCTCCTGGATGAACACTTCAGGATGTTTTAGCTCACAGTGAATTTGATTTAGTAGAAAGATCGATAAAAATGCCTCAAAAATTCCCCTTGGTGCTTTTTTACCTGCCACCTGAACAAAGAGCCTGGTGTTGCATAACGTTCATGGCAGATTGTTTGACTGCGATGTCTTTAGGTTAGATGGAAAATGCATGACGGCTTTACGGGACAGGGAAAAATGGGCGGCTCAGTTTTTTCTTTTTCTTTTTTGTGAAGGGACATGGTGTTCTTAGCTGGAGCGGAGGAACAATGGGGGGTCATGACACGGAATAACCTTTCTTTTATCCATCAAGGACTGCTTTTGACCCCTTACTTTCACGTGGAGTTCAACAAGTATGAATTGACGAGCAACAGACGCCGCAGACCGCAGCTTTATCCTGCTGGGAGAAAACAGTTTGATTCGGAGATTGGGTTACCAGTGCACAGGACACATCTAAGCAGCAACGTCAAGAGTGCTCAAGTGTAATAAATCATATAAATCCTCCTATTTCCACTGAATATGAAGAGACAGAAAACATGCATTCAAAAAAGTCGGATTTACCTGTGAGGTCAAGCACCAGAGGGTTGGGGGCTCCTTCACAGACCAGAGACATGCGCGTCACCTCCACGTTTGGAAGAGACGGGTCTGAACACAGGTCAAAGAAGAGAGAACTATAGATATAACAAGGGCTGAACAATTATGGGAAAATACTGCATCGAGACTGAATTATGGATTTTTCAGTAAAAGTCAAGATTCAGTTCACGGTGCACGATTTAACATGGACAACAGCATGAGAATACAGAAGACTGAATATGAACTAATGCAAGAATCATGTAGCCTGGCTAACACCAGACTAAAATCACAAGTGATATTTAGTCTGGGGACCACCAATTCATTTTCTCGTAGGAGAGGTGTGGTTTACGAGCGTCCATAGTCGTTTATTGGGCGATACGAAAAAAAAAAAAAAAAAGTCTCATGCGTCTGCACGTAGCCCCAGCCAATCATATCATCGTATGAGATCACGTATGACGTACCCGCTGTAAACTTTTGAGCTAAATTATTTAGAACAAGGTCTAAAGCTTGATCAAAAAATACCATTGTGTCTGCTGCTGTCATGTTGGATCCGTAAATAAACTTTTTTTTTTATTATCCGTAAATAAACTACAAGCTTCCATATATCGAATAGCGCGTCATCGTCTTGCCGTCCCTCCTCGCTCTGTGATTGGTTCCCAAATCCACCGGAGATTTGGCCATGGTCCCCAGGCTGTTGTGCAGTTCGAAATAATTCGAGCGCACACAGCAGCCTGGTGTTAGCCAGGTTAAGAATCATGTGGATTTAAGAAGGTTTGAAGAGAAGCTTTGAGGCTGGAATTGTTTTTGTTTTTGCAGCCCTAGATCAGAGTTGTCTGTAAAACAATAAGCTTAGCACTATCCATGAGTTTTTATGCTACGTGAGTTGCTAGGATGCTTACACACATTCAGGTAACTCACTCTACATCCCATATTGTATCGTATATCGATACTTTTTGCTGCAATGCCAAGTACCAATGCTTTCAATACTTGTGTTTGGAGTAGGGCTGGGCCGGGGTATAAGTTTTGGATATTGTCATAATTTTTTATATCATTGTGGACGCGATATAATTAGCATGTGCACTCAGCTGATTTTGGCCTAAGTCACGGCCAGCAGCAGATGGAGATCACAGCTAATGCTCCGCTCAGAGCAGCATAAACACTGACTGTGGAGGCTTTAAAGATGAAAAGTATTGAGGGATGTATGCTTGAGTAGATCAAATTGGCAAGGAAATTAGCATGGTTCTAAAAAGAAAAAGAAAAAAAATCCCAATATGTTGCATGTAACACAACCCTTGTGTTAATGCACTTTTAACACAAGGGTGTTTTCAAAGTTGCAGAAACCAGGCCATCTGTGCTGTACTTGGGACAGTTCTGCATTAATTATGCTCCAATCTATTCTCAGACAACATTTTGTTAATCAGAAAATTATAATAATAATTAAAAAAAAGTTTTTTCTACTTTTTCAGCCCCAATTACAGTGTGCAGAAAACTGCTTAAATAGTTATTTGCATTTGAGCCAAGGAGAGCTACACTTAAAGTAGTGCAGCCAAGCGTTTTCTGCACTCGAGAGGACGACCTCAGAGAGCAGGATTACTCAAACATGTGTAAATGAATGACTTAGCACAACAAAGTTATGTTTTAATTAGAAAAAAACATTATAACAAACTAAATAGTCCGTTTACCATAATTTATGTATTGTATGTTTGCAAGTATTCTGGCAATTACTCTGTCTATATTCCTCAAAAAAAGAAAAGCCCAAATTGCATTCTTTAAATCGCACATGAGGCCTATATTTAGGTAAAATAATGTGGTCAGAAAACAGTGTAATTCTCTGGGATTAACTGTTGATAAATCCTGCAATCTTTTTATTTTAAAACATAAATGTGAATCTAATCACAAAAACACATTTACATTTTTAATTAATTTTTTTTCAAATCTGTGCAGCTTTAACATGTAACAACACACAGCGACTGTTCTGGTGAGCCAGTCTCTCCAGTCTCTGTGTGAAAAGCCTTTATGTTAGTTTATAATCATAGACATTACCAGCAGCTGCAATTCCACTCCCCAGCAGCGTCTCCTTGTACTTCCTCAGGCTCTCGTCGTCCTTGTCGAGTTCGTGGATCTCCTGCAACGTCTTCTGCGCTGGAGGCCTGTAGTTCACAGACTCGGGCTCATCGTTCTCCGCGGCGATGGCGGCCAGCTGCTCCGGGGTCACGTCATCCTCAGCCATTTCTGTACCACAAAAATACACTCAACTGTATTTCTGGATTCTTCATGATTGCATTATAGTAATTTGCATGTCAGTATTTCATTCCCGTCGTACAGTAAAAATGCAACACTTATAGAGTATTTTTTCACATTCACACATATAGTATCTTCATGCATTCATAAGACCTGTACACAGACCCTGAGGGCAAGGGGGAATGTGTCTTGCTAAAGGACACAACAAATGTATGTGTGGCGGGACCTCATATCGCAGCCTGCAGAGTTCAAGAGGTGACACAGCTCCGTGACACCGCAGCGCTATGTGCAAGATTTAAACCACAGCCTCTCTGTTCAGCATACACTGAGCCACTGGCAGAGGCGGGAAGTACTCACTGACATTTATTCAAGCACATGCACTTCAGTAACTTTCGGAAGTAATTTTACTTTTGAAAGTTTATAAGATTTATAAGATTTTTCTTCCTTCATCCAACTCCTGTTCTTCTTTTCATGGAATGTATTGTTTGTTTTTTGTTGGATTGTTGCTTTATTTTAGGTTGCATTACCTTGAAAAAAGAATAAATAAAATGAAATGAAATGAAATGAAAAGTAGTTTTTTATACACTACTATTTACTTTTACTTGAGTGCTCTTACTTGGGTAAAAAAAAAAATTGTAACTTGTAAAGGGAAAAATCGTCATTTTGACACATTTTAAAACAGATGCATTTTGTGTTTTGTTTACGTAACACTTCAATTATTTCTACATATTTTATGGTATTTCCTTTGAATTTTCACATTATTTCCTGTTTTGTTTCTCATAATTTATGTCACTACTGAAATATAAATATAACACTCAGTTACTCAGTACTCACTGCACTCAAGTAAAATGATCCCCAAGCACTTTCTTATTCTTGAGTTAGTATTTGGGCCACTACTTTTTACTTCTAGCAAAATTATTTTAAAGTAACATTACTCTTACTTGAGTAAACATTTTGGCAACTCTACCCACCTCTGGCCTCTAGTGCCCCTTAGATCAGATGGTAATGTTCCTAATCAATGTAGTCATTTCAGTGATGTACAATATGCTTCTTTTCTGAAATCTGGACTGGGCTCCCGGGCATTAGCCACGTGACTTACTTCATGTACAGAGTAATGAATACATGAGTTATGCAGCTCGCCAGGCTAATCGTATTGCCCACTGCTCCTCAAATGCAAAGGACCTCTTAACCTCTTAAGATTCAAGATGTTTTATTTGTCAAGGGGGCCCTGTGTACGAAACTGTTCCTCAGTCGACTGAAACTGACCCGTAGATTCCGCAGTCTCCTCCCTGAAGGCGTTACCTTGAAGAGACTGTGTGATGGGTGCAAAGGGTAAGCCCCCGCCTTAAAGGAATAGGCCACCGTTTTTACATACTGAGATATGCTCTTACCTCACTTTAGCCGAGTTAATATATACCCGTCTGGTCTTTGTCCATGCGCTCCTAAAGGTTATTGACGGAAGTGAGCGGGGAAGTCTTTAGGAGTTTCTGCGCGGACGTTTTACTCCTCGTATCATTACGCCTCACAATATAGTCCCCCTTTTTATCTGCTTATAAAATCGACACGTTACATTTCTGTGTAAATATACTTCGCATGAAAACACTTCACGTAACTTTATTTAAATAGGGAACACGTGGAGGAGCTTGGTAGCTTCTATCGTGAGCTTTTTTGGAGCTATGTGACATGTGGGAGAGGCTGCGTATGTGCTTCGTTTGCGTGACAGAGCGCACGGACAAAGACCACACGGGGATATATTAACTCGACCTAAGTGAGGTAAGAGCATATCTCAGTATGTAAAAACGGTGGCCTATTCCTTTAACCAAGCACATTTTCTCCAGTTCAGCTTTACCCAAATCTAAAAGCTTCTCGACTGGAGATTACAGACTACAAGTCAGAGCAACGTTTCATTTGAAAGCGAAGACCTACAAAATTGAAGATTTTTTTCTTTCGTTGTCGGCACATTCCTTCTTAATTTTGGTGCTTTTCGATTTCGAGTGCTTTTGTTGCTTTTTCAGGATTTTTGACATAGAGCCTCATTTCCTAGTCATCCAGAGTGTTGTTGAAAAAAATATCTCCAGAAATGAGCAACACTCTGGATAACTAGGAAATGAGGCCCGATGTCAAAAATCCTGAAATATCCCTTTAACTCACGATCACAACCTTGAGCAGTTAATCAACATGCAATCAAATCATAATCAAACTGATCGCAGGCAGTTCACGCTTGTTGACTCAGCGCTTTGATCAATAGGTTCAGTCAATCCTGTGGCATAACAGCTCATCGTTTGGAGTGGGATTCAGACTTTAGAGGAATCAAATGGATACTAAAATGGTACTGGAGTGGAGATTTTGAACCATACCATTTATTTGATCATTGATTTGCCTTTGACTTCTGTACGTTTGTTACTATTGCTTTATTTTAGGAGGCCGTTTAGGGCCCCCTTAGCCTCCCTGCCGCGTGCTACCACCTGAACACAAAGAGAATAGGGAATGAAGTGCATCACATGAGAGAGAGGAGGAGGAGGAGGAGGAGGAGGAGGAGGAGTGATCAAGGGGGTATCTCCGGTCCAGACGCTGTTCTGGGCCAGACAGAAGGGACTGCTGCTCCTGGTATGACAAGCATGAGCCTCCAGCCATGTGTGCTGCTAAACCCAAACTAATTGTGGGGTTTACCCATTGTAAGCAAAACAGTGATGCCATTTTAATTAACATTAATTACATAACACACGCGTATAACACAACAAGAGCATAGAGATTGGAATACCTTATTATAACTACCGTATAATACGTTTAAGTGGGGGTCGTGAGATGATTTTGAGACAATACTTTTTACATTTCTGACATTCAATTTGAAGTATTTTTGATTGAAAACAGCATATTTTTGTGAAAAAAGGCCAAATGTCAAAATACAGTACCCAAACTACCACCATTAAACCAGATTATAAATGTTTTGCGTCTTTAATTATTATAAATGATTATTACAATTCACACAAAGGAGACCCGAGTTTGATGTGGGGGTCGTGGCCTTTCTCCAGGGAACATTTCTTTCAATACATCAACAGAAAAAGGATAGAAACACTTCCGGAATCTGTCTCTGGGTTATTTTTGATCATGATTTAACCTTTTACCCCCCAGTTTAAACAAGCGCTCGGCTTTACCCAAATCTAAAAGCTTCTCAATGCCTATAAGCCAGTGTAATGCCTCATTTGTGCTTAATTTGTAAATTTGTATGTTCAGGATTTTTTCATTTTTTTCCTCTTTTTTTATCGCTTTTTTGTTGTGTTTTTGTACTATTTTTAATCATGTTTTTATTGCTTTTTCATCATTCATTTGTTGCTCTTTGGTTGTGTTGTCATCAGGTTTTCACTGCTCTTTAGTGGCTTTTATGTTGCTTTTTCATCACTCTTCAGTCGTGTTATTTACGCTTTTTTATTGTGTTATTGTTACTTTTCCAGCTCGTTTTTGCTGCCCTTTTGCTAACTTTTTTGTCACTTTGTTGTTGCATTTTTATCCTCGTGTTGTGTGCCCAGTTAAGGTGGGGCTTAAAGCGATAGTCAAGAAGTCTAAATCTGTTACAAATTTTATAAAATGTGCAAAATTGACCACCTGCTCTTGCATTTTGATGTTAAGTCAGTAATAATCTATATATATCATTTTTGTTGAAGTCCCTCCTTCCTAGATCTCAGCAACTAATCAGAGTCTAGTCTCCTCCTGTGTCGACCAATGAGACGAGCTTTTCCTGTGAGCCAGCCTGTCAGGTCCAATCAGGAGGGAGGGGGAGGAGCTTGATCATTATCCTTTAAAAATTCTGTTCCTGCTCTCCTCATTTGGCAAACTAAGAAAGGCTTTCGTGGTCAAATTTCACTCTATCTCTCCTCACTTTGCAAACGTACAGACTATCAGTTTAAGAGGTTAAACTTTTGGGGCTTATTCAACGCTTAAATCAACAACGACTTGTGAGAAATAACTGTATTTACATATTTATGGGATTAAAACGAAAAGTGCTTATGATTTCAGAAAAGACCAAAGCAATAATGACTGTCCGGTTCTATCTAAAAAAAAAAAAAAAGACCTTGATCAACATGATGAAGAAGTTTCTCCAAAGTTGTACAATTTAGCTCCAATATATTTAGGGTAATATAAAATACAGTGGCCTAATGCATCCAAAAGTGAGCAATACTGCTTCTTTCTAACAAATCTTATCAGCAGTGGCAGCACAAAACATGCACAGTTACTTCATATTTAACATTTCTGATTAATAGAAGCGGGCCTTTAGTTTCGATTATCTTCGGTTCAGTGGTTTCTCTGAGGAAGGGCCGTTCCATGTAAGAGGTGAACTGAGAACAACAAGTGCTTCATAGGAACTCGATGACAGACAAAAGCAGGAAGACACGTGCTTGTACCAAACAACATTCACACAGTCTACACCAGCAACATCACACTCCTAATCCCTCAACACTGCCCCAGACGTTATTAACAACTAACAATGCTCACGGTCACTCCTCTCACCATTTGTGTTGAATAAAGGCGCAAGGTTATCATTTCTGAGTTAATCATTAGCCTATATCCCATGCTGCTGTATTATGCACGTTCGATTCATTCATTTGTCATTAGGTTGCGTTCACGAGGTTTGATAATGCGACGTTAAACATCAGATGGAGGGCAGGAGACTATAACTCTATGAAAGGTTCTCTGTTCTTGATAAAACGGTTATGTCGAGAAGGTTAAACTGCAAAGAAAATCCACAAATGTTATTGTTTGTGTAGGATTTAGTGCAGAAACCTGCCACAATAATCATTTAAGTGACAACAAATGGGATTGTGTTGCTGAATAAGGCCCACACTTTTTTGATACTATAATAAAAAGAAAAAATTCGCACTAGGTGTTTTTTTCCCCCTGAAGATATTGAACATTGTGCCAGTTTATGTTACATGCGGACAGGTTAAGTAATTACAGAGATATTAGCCATTAAACAGGTCCAAATATCTGCTGTTTGTACATTTAATTGATCTATTTGGTCCCACAATTGGCTCTTTAGAAAGTTGTGATGCCACGTGAGTCTTAACAGTTGTGCTCAAAGGTTTACATACCCCAGCAGAATTTCATCATTGGCCTTGTTGATCATGACTACTGTAAAATAAGGAGCTGGTTCGCTGATGCCACTGGCTTCAGCAGAATAAATTGAAGGTCCCGTTAGTGTCCATCTCAGTCTCCTGACCTCGATATCATTGAACCACTGTGGGGAGAGCTCAAATGTGCAGTTCATGCAAGACAGCCCAGGAACTGGAGGCTTTTTGCCAAGAAGAATGGGCCGCTTTACAATCAGGGGAAAAAAAAGAACCTCTACCACAAAAGACTCCAAGCTGTCATTAATGTTAAAGGAATAGGCCACCGTTTTAAAATACTGAGATATGTTCTTACCTTAGCTTAGACGAGTTGATATGTAGCTGTCTGGTCTTTACGCGTGCGCTCAGTCATGTAAACAGAGCACAGACGATGTTAGCATTTAGCTTCTCCTCTTCTCACCTATGGATCCAAACGGAGGTGAAGTTAAAACTGACCAAGCTCTTCCACGTTTTCCCAATTTAAATACAGTTACATGAGCCTGATCCAAGTATAGTCACACAAAATTCCTTGCAATATAGTAGTATAGGCGTAGCAATATTACTACGCCTTGCAATATAGATCCCCTGTTTATCCGCATAGAAAGTCGACATGCTTAATTTTGTGTGACTATACTTGGATTGTGTACAGGCTCATGTAACCATATTTAAATAGGGAAACCGTGGAAGAGCTTGGTTGCTTCTAACTTCAACTCCTAAGCTAAGGTATGAACATATCTCAGTATTTAAAAATGGTGGCCTATTTCTTTAAAGCGGGCAATACACAGTATTAAAAACTGGGGTATGTAAACTTTTGATCAGGGTCATTTGGGGACTTTCTTTTTTCACTGTGATTTAAAAATGTCTCTGAAGTCCACAGTGCTTTACAGAGCAACATTTACCTGGAATCAGCTCAACACACGCAGAGAACAAAATAAATACACATTTAAAAACATGTCTTCATGAGAACAACTGCAGATTAGACTTTTCCAGTAATGTTATTTATTTACTGAGACTGTGTCACTGTATTTCTGTAGACACTTTAAAGCACGTTGTGCAAATTTATGTTATTTTAAACGTAATTGTAGTCTTTTGAAGGGCCCCAGGGAGACTAGCTGCCATTAAACGGGCAGCTAATGGGGATCCTAATAAAACAATAGAACAATAAAAAATAGCAAACTCAGTTGTTTCACAATACATGGTTTCACACAACCACTAACTATGAGAGAAAAAAGTTTTTTGTGTTATTAAAAATAAGTAAGTAATAATAATAAATTAAGCTCATTGTAAGTTAAGTAAATTAAGCCCTAAATCAAATAATCCAACAAGTCAAAGCCCCTTTCAACTTAAAAAAAAGAGTGAAAACACTGTAGGAACAGGACAAAAAAGAAACTACTGACAGCGCTCACTCAGAAGGAGATCCATCAAACGTATTTCAGCTGTTTTGGCTTTGCTCCGTCAAACACAAAGTCATTAGGCCCGACTCTTGTTTACATCAGAGAACCACAGTCAGGAAACAGGAGGAAACACAGTGCATGATTATTATTAATGCAATTATTAAGGGTCATCTCTGTGTGTACTGTACTGAACTGTTAATGCCATCTCAGTCTATCAGCACTAGGCATCCCTTTATAACTAACATCTAAAACGGTGTCATCATTCAAAATCTTACTTCTGTATCTTATGGAGTTGAATGTCCATAAACAACAGGTTTGCAATGTTACATAATGTGTTATCCATCTATCTAGTATGGCACAAAGACAAAACAATTTGTAATTATATCTCAATTACTCAATGTGTGTCAAAATGTAAAAGAAGTAAATACAATGTTTTGTGAATATAAGCTTTAAGACACCCAATAAACTACACAGAGAACGAGAATGAGTTGAATATGTAAAGTGTGCTCGTAAATAAGAGGAAGGAATGCGTTTTATGGATGGCAGCTTCCAAAGGAGAGCATCTGTACAGTGTCTAAAACGTCCACACCTTCTGTGTATTACAGACCCATTCTGGAAGATCATTCTCTTCATCTCCAGTAGGACATGGTAATTATGTGTTAAATCTTATGGTTGCAATAAAAGCACCTTTGTAAAATGATAAACAATTTCTTGATTTGGCTTTGTTAAAAGTCTCTCTTTCCAAAATCAAAAGACAAAGAACATGTTAAAAGGAACCAGGTGAAGCTTAAATCCATTTTTAATCAACACTATTTAATCTCAAAGCAGTCCATTGATTTGCATAAGTAAATTTGACATCGGATTAGATCAAGATCATCCACAATAGAGCAGGAAAAGTGAAGGCATTATGTAACTGCAGGCTCCCAAATTCATAGGACAAATTAGTAATTTCCTTTCTTTCTGTTCCAGCAAAGTACTGGACAATAGACTTAGACAGATCCACCGGATGACATTAGACATTCTTCAGCATTGGCACTAGTGCCATTTTTTGAGACCTTTGTCCTTATGTTTCCATGCCAAAAGCAACATTGGATGGATTGGATTGGACAAAAGCCTGATATCCATGTATGACCATTACTTTGCATTATTTATAAGCCCACGAAGAACATCTGCCCTGAGATACTATGTATGTCTAGACTAGTAACACGTACCCCACCCAGTCTTAAGGGCAAAAACTGCTCCCCACTAAATCCGAGAGCAAAAACGCTTCACTTTATTTTCTTTCGCCTGCAATGCATAATCTTCCACGATTAGATGGTGACTAAGTGAGGAATGCTGTCAGCAACTTGTCAGGAGGCAGCGTTAGGTCATACCTTACAGGAAAAAAGAGATTGTATCATCATATCCACCATCCAGGCGGCACTGAATATTCTAGAAATCCCAGAATTCTGTCCCTGCAGCTACCGCGACGCTATAACACATTTGACAAGAGTAGAGTGCGTCTAAATGTTATAGTTCAAATGAGATGGACCAAGATGACGCCTGGCCAAGGTAACAAAGAAACCGTATTTGCATTTTTTACATGGAACCGGCATCCAAGTAGACAGAATGTCTGGAGAATGCAACAGCCTTCCAGTTGCAAAAGTTAAATTTGCGCAGTGAAATCCTTTAAGACTGACATTAACTTTTTTTGTACCCAGACCCGTCGCTGCAGGGTGGGACTGAGAGCCTAATGGCCGTAGGTCTTTTTTTATTTTTTTTATTTGGCACAATCCAAGCTAACCACTTCCAGCGGCTAACATTAGCATCAAGTTCCCCATCATCCGAGGATGGAACACAACACCGACCGCCATGGCACAAGGCCGCTCCTTTGGATACAGCGCGATCAGATGTCTCCAGGATAAAGACACCTACCTCTATGTTGGTGCGGCTGTGATTTCAGGCGCTGTTGCAGTAAGTGCGTGAGTCGCTCCTCTGACAGTGAAAGTATGGCGAACAATGGAACGGCGCCGCCCCGTGTGTGCCGCGCGTAACACGTTTCCGGGGGTCCATCCAGCCTCCGTGCGCGTCATTACGCACGAGGGATGCCGTTCTGTAACCTTCCTGACTATCCCGCTATTGTAGCGAGGACTTTTTCAAGGATGTGAATATGTGAATTTAAAACTTAAGGTGTGCATTGCATAAACGGGGGTGTCTTAAACAGTGGTTCTCAACCTGGGGGTCGGGAGACAAATTGAGGGGGTCACCAGATCATGTAGATAAAATATACATATTTTTTATTAGCATATAATGTAATATTTTATTGTAGCATTTGTGTGCTATTTTACCAGAGTGCCATTATTTGTATGGAATTTGATGGATTTTACTTTAGCCATTTGTTTTTTTTCTTAGTTTTTTTTAAAAATGATGTAGACTAATGTGCCTATTTCTCATGGTGTGACCAGGGCGGGGGTCACAAACCCCTTTAACTGTTATAATGGGGGGTCGCGGCTCCAAAAGGTTGAGAACCACTGTCTTAAACAACGGTGCAGTGGGCCTACATGTAAAATTCATATGCAATTTAAGACCCAGTTTAATCCCCCCCCCCTTTTTTTATTATCTTGATCTAGACTTGCCTCATTTCACGAGGCCTACTTGCTTTGAAAATGTTAACCACTAGCATAAACTAGATACATTTCAACTAACATGGCATAACAATATGCATGTGCCTTGAGGAAATAAACTGAAGAACAAAACCTTCTATAGAACACGTTTATGTGTAAAAATATTATACATGAGTCACACAAACGGAACCGCAAAAAGCAGTCAATAATAGTCATGGTCACATACAATACTTGACATGATAAAAGAATGCCTACAGCAATTATTCACATTAAACAAAGAGCATGTAAACCAGGAGATATTCTCCCTGCAAACCATTATTACAAAAAGTATTGTGATGCACATGATAAAATGGATTTAAACCCTATGTACAAAAACTGTAAACCCCCTCGAAAAAAAAATACATTGATAACAGCATGAGCTGCTTCTCCTGAGGTTGTTTAGCTGGTGTCCATCTGGAACTGTAAAAAAATAAAAAGACAAGTTAAAAATCAAATGTCAGATACAATTTCCGGTTCACAAATTGATATTTGCATTAGTACATCTCTACAAACCTTGGCATTGTACTCGTCCAACTGTGCGTCCAATTCCTCTGCAGAAAGCTGTGGCTTTTTCTCACCGCGTCCTCCACGGCTGCTGCCACCTCCGCGCCTTCCACCTCCACCACCTCCGCCGCCACCCCCACCTCCACGTCTCCTCTCCGGCCTCTCAAACTTTGCCTGTCCAAGTCTGCTTCGGTCAAAACCACCTCTGGAGACGAGAGAAAAAAGGTTTGATCAATGGACAATTACTTCACATCACCAACCCGCTCAACAAACCAGTCACTTGGATGATTAACATATGCCCTTTAAATAATGAAACTCACCGTGATTGTACTCGTTCCTCTTGAGCCTCCATAAATTGCTGGATTTTCATTGGCCGGCCTAAAATCATTAAAAAGTGTTAGATCATAAACTCCTGAAAAACACAGCAATGTTGTACAAGGGTAGTACTTGCTCACCATCAAGTGGGACACCGTTGTATTGTTTCATCGCCTTCTGCGCATCAGATTTGCTTTCAAAAATGACCTCCGCTGTTCCTTCACTTCTTCCAGATTGGTCATAATGCACCGACGCCTTTTTCAACTCACCAAAATCTGCAAACAGCTCCTGCAACATAATATTCAAATGTTAGAACTGAATACCAAATCTTATGTTTATCATTTCCAAAAAAAGTGTTATGCATTACCTGAATATCTGAATCAGAAACACCGAAGTCTAGATTGGAAATGAGCAATTTGGAGCCACTGTCCACAGCTCTTCCTGTAGTTACTTGTCTCCTGGAGCCTCCACTGCTGTGTTCTTCAAACTTATCGTGTTGCCATTTGTCTGGTAACTCTCTGGGCTGTGAAAGACAAGCACATTAGCACCTTTTGTGAAAGCGAGACTCCTAATGCCCCCGTGGAAAAAACAATGTCCCGCTATGGATGCTCTTAACACACCTATTTACAGTAAAGACAAAGGAAGATGCCGAGGTAATAAAAAAAATGGAGGGAAAGACGTGGATACTTGGGTGTTTACACGACCTCCAAAATGTACATGGGGTAAAAACACAAAAGTAAAGCTACATTACACTGAAACTGCAAGTAAACAAACCACATTTGAGGGGCATTATGGGCCTTCACCACAACACGCCGCCATTTTGATTTCGAAATCCGCGACGAATATTCTTGTTTAATACGATGGTTCGCCATTTACTGGAAATCGTCCGTTGGGTAATTCTTACAACATCACGTGTTTGACAGTAGGTGCCATCGCTAATACACGTTTATACTTCCGACAAAATACTGACTTGTAAACACATGTATATCATATATTTTCGATAGCAAAATAAAACTAGATTTGAAGTTTCACAGCCTGTAACAAATAGGTTTTCTTTGTTTACCCTGGTATACGGTGCGGGCCTGCTGTTCCGCCTGAAAGTGTTGTTCGGTCGGCTGGATCGCCCTGAACTTCCCCGGGGTACTTTGGACGATCCGCCGCGGCCGCCTCCGCCTCCGCCCGAGCCTCCTTTCTTGTTCAACTTAATAATGTCATCCAGGGACATGTTAATCTTGTCGGACATCGTGAAGGTAGAGTTTCGAGGTGGTGACCCAAAGAAGTTGAACAATGAAGTTTTGGGCCAACAATCAATCCTTTATGAGCGTTGGCTGTGGCGCGAGGTTGAAGAGGCAGGATGTGACGTATATAGTTTGCGGAAGTAGATTGAGCCCTGGTCCCGCCCATAGATGGTCCCGCCTCTTCCCGCTCTTTCTCTATGAAATAATGTTTAACTTTTCAATAAATATTTATTGCTGTATTGTTGCACAGTATTTGGTGACAATGAATCTTATATCGGGTCATGATTATTTTATATTTTTTTGCGTAAAATTGATCAGACATATGAATGATCGCCATCTAGTGGCCAAAGTGTACAATTGCACTTGGTTGAGAAAGATTAAATCGCATATAATAAAAGATCACAAAAGAAAACGATAGTACAATTTATCTATCGTGTTAAATATAGATTAAAAACGTTTGTTTAACAATGTTTAATCGCCATAGACAGATTAGTCTCTACAGTTATGTTGCCTTAACTGTAGGGGGAGGTACTGCTACTAGTTTAACACTTTCCGTTTACTCCATTTTCCACAAGGAAGAAACTTCACATCATGTTGATAAATTACAAACATGTATGCGTCTAAAATATGCCTCTGTTTTTATAGATTATTTGCTTGCTGTACGTGACAAAGTGTTATCGGTTGTGCTTTATTGGATATTCACACGGTGAGTTTTGTAAACATAGAGAAGACAATGCCTGTTAGCTCTGTAGCTAACGCTTGCTAGCTAATGCAATACATTGACTTTACTTTTATCCATTTTAGGGCGGGTTTGGATATACCACAATGAAAGTGAAAATCCGACAATGGAACGGCGTGGCTTCATGGCTGTGGATAGCTAACGATGAAAACTGTGGCATATGCAGGATGCCTTTCAATGGCTGCTGCCCTGACTGTGAGTATCACTATCAGCCGGCTTTGTTTTGGTGTCAGTCTTGAATGGCTTTTCCAAGTACCTGCTAATAGGTGGGTGTGGAGAGAATTTTAGATTGGCTTTGGTATGATTTCTTTTGTCCTTCTAATTTAAGTACTCAAGGGATTACAACCAAGCACTTTCAGTCTATTCTACACCCTGCAGGAAAAAAGAGAGGGAAAATTGATGCTTTGACTAGAAACAAGGAGTTATATTGAAGTAATATTTTTTCCAGTCGCAAGTTTTTTTTTCTATTATGACAATATAGTTCCTTAAATGTATTGTACAGCACATACCAATATGGTGTGAAACTTCATTATTTCTTGGGTTAAGATGCATCATATCACAGCTCTGTGGACAATAAATAAAGTGATGATTAATAATAAAGTATACCCCACCATTTCCCTCCAAGGCAAAGTCCCGGGTGATGACTGTCCGCTGGTCTGGGGTCAGTGCTCCCACTGCTTCCACATGCACTGCATCCTGAAGTGGCTGAACTCACAGCAGGTCCAGCAGCAGTGCCCCATGTGCCGACAGGAGTGGAAGTTCAAAGAATGAAGCAAAATATGGATCTGTGTATTTTCTGTAAATATTAGCATTTGTATTTCCACTGTGTGAGTTTTGGACTGGCAAGAAAACTATTCATGTTTTATTAAATTACCCAAATATTATAAATATTATGTCTCTTGCATGTTTGTAATTTGCAATTCGATATACCATATATATCATATATATCCCGATATTTTTTTCTGCAAAGTGAGAGCTGTGGAATGAAGTCAAAGTCAAAACCAGCTGAGTAGTTTTATTGAAAATAAAACTATAAAATGTAAACATAAACAATGTGTAACAAAGCTCCGATTGGTGCACATTTAAATAAAAAAATATCTTAAATAAAAATAGCCTAGAAAATAAAATAAGGTAATCTTTTTTTGAGGGCAGCATTTATAATAAAGTGCTCAGTTTAAGATACACTTTTTGAAAATTGGCTTGAGATTACCTGTTTCTTTTTGGTAACTTAGGAGCTCATCTGAAGTTAAAATATATCCCAATATATCGTAAAATATCAATATGTCGCCCAGCCCTAGTATAACTTATTTTTAAACAAACAACTTTTTTTTATTAGAATAATTTATTTATAAAATAATAAATAATAAAAAGCTGATATAACAAAAGGAATGGTATATAATATTGAAGTCAAACCACAGAAAAATAATTCAGTGAACACAAAGGAGGAAAACATGCATTCATCATTTGCTGGTTTAGACAGCCAACAGATTTTCTGATTTTTGCTAATTTTAGCTCAGAAAGGCGTCCTAATGAGCACAAGAGCATCACGTTTCACAACATTCAAAGTCCTCCTACAACATGCTGACCAATACCAGCTTCAGGTGCCATGTTTGGCTCACTGCTGTGCTAAAATAACTGAGGCTCTCCCCTTTGTGAACTCTAAAGTTGAACACCTTGTCAGCAGTTTCTCTTGACCAACTCTTCTCTGTGCCAGTTCTTGGTTTCTCTGACGATTTTTCTGAATATGCAATCAGAAAGCTTCTCGCTGATCTGATGTGGCCTCCTCAGTCCCTTTCTGCCAAACAGCGGCAGGACTTGGCTGTAGATTTATGATTTTAGCACATGGTTTAAGTCTCTTTTCCTTCTCAGTCATTTGCAACAAGGCCAAAAAGGTCCAGCAGCTCCGTACTATCTGGGTCAATGAGATCGGCTGGTTTCTCTCCGCAGTCATTTTCAAGGTCCCGGTCTGCTCCCAAAGACAGGAGGTACCTGCAAGAAACATGCCCCAGTAATGTGAGTCAGAGTGGGGTATAGGAATGCAGAGTATGCACCAGCTTGGCTTACTGCTGTGACGTCCATTAACTCCAGATAAATGGGAGTTTTGACAAGGTGTGAAGATGTACTGCACAATCTACACATTAAGTTTTATTTACTCCGTTACAAGCACTCTTATGTTTAGAGATGGGAGTGTGTTTTATAAAACATATAAAAAGATTGACACACTTTGTTTTTCTGCAATACAATATTTTTGGGATGTGTCATTGACTACTTTTGATATATTAATGTTGACTAAAATGTGACCTTTTTGAAATTCTTTAGCCCTGAAATGCTTACCGTGCAATGTGGGGGTAGTCGTCACTGCAGGCCATGTGCAGTGGAGTCCAGCCCTCCTCGTCTCTTTGGTGGATATCGGCTCCATAGCTCACCAGCAGTTTGACACAGTCAAGGTTCCCAGACAGGACAGCCTCGTGAATCGCAGCCATTCCTACAGAATAGAAAGTAGCAATAACATTAGACTGTTATTATTCTGTTATCAGTCACTTTCTGAAAGATCTCAAAGGTCTATTCTGCATTAACCACTGTGAATAATCTTATATAGACAATAAAACACATTTCTGCATAAAATTACAATATCATCCTCACATCCTGCTCTAGAATTTATCATCGCCCTTGCTCCCCTTCAGTTCAACCAAAGCTTCCTGTGCGCTACTCTCACAACTACCAAAGCATGCGTGATGCTCACCCGAGGGGTAGAAGGTGTCCAGGCTGACCCTTTTGGATCTGATAAACAGTCCGATCCTCTCCATTTCTCCCTGTCGAACGTAGTCCTGAAACACAATGTCATTTGGGAAGTGGACATTGCGTACGGGCTTGAGGGAGGCAGTGTTCTTGCAGGTGATGGGCAGCCCACAGTCCTTGGTGTAAGGCTTGGGGCCAATCGTCTGAGCCACGGGGCATTGGTAGTACTTCATGATGGTAGGTGAAGATATTTCTGTCCCAGCAAGGAAAAATCAAAATCTAGTCTCTCGGGTGAAATGAGCAGATGAGGGCGCTGAGTATTTCAGTGCAGTCCAGCTGTCTTCCTCTCACTGGGTAGTTAACTCCTGGGCGACTAAAGCTCCTCTGGCCGGGCCTTCCCTTCCACGTTTTTTTTTATACCTCCTGTCAGTCTATTTTAGGGGCTTGTCAACTTGCACATCCCGTGGTAAGATCTGGAAGATGAGTTACTCTGTGTCCCGCCCACTAACAAAACGGACTACTCACTCACGCAGGGGTGAGTGGAGGGCCAAGGTATTTTCTCAAGTGAGAGTCATGTTACTCAAAAATAATGTTGCACAAATAGAAGTAAAATGTTGTCACCCAAGTAACTACTGAGTTGAGAGTAGAAAATCGACATATGTGAGTGATGTAATAGGACAGACAAAACCAATAATGGGATGAATATGATGAGGGAGAAAGGCCCCATTGTAAAAGCTGACATTTGTGGTGAAAAAAGACCTTTGTTTCATCTATTGTGAACTAGCAGGATATTGATTGCTGTTGTAGACATTTGCGAGACAGTATCGCTTGATGAAAATGTGAAATGTGCTTACAAACAGGGGTGGATCTAAAGGGGTGGCAAGGGAGCAGCTGCCACCCCATTGTCATGTGATGCCCAGTTAGACTTTTTTGGCAAGAGAAAGAATATAACAACTTTATAGCGAAATAAGGAGCCAGGTGCCAACGCCACTGGCTCCTAAGAGGATGATTTCCTTCTTTTTTTCCCTTTCTTTTAATGAAAGTTAATATTTTACCTGAGTAAGAAACCCCCTACTTATATCATGGACAATGCTACTATTTGTGTATAATTTTATACAAAAACTTTTGACATTGTAAATTGTGTTGCCACCCCAGGAATTATCCCCGACCCTGCTTACCACTCCATGATTTTTTTTCTAGATCCGCCCCGCTTATAAAGACATCTCTGTGAATAACAGGGATCGAATCAGGCTGTTATGTTTTCAGGAGTTTCTTAACAGGGCTGCACCAAACATTAAAACAGTGACTGACTTTGTCATTGTAAACAATGAAACAAACAAATGAAATAAAAAAAACATGTATGGGGTCTTTGGTATTTCTGTAAAATACTGTTTATTACCAGAGCTGGCCACAAAGCTATTTTCATCTTCAGAGTCAGGACAGATGTTCAAGTCGGCCTAATAACAAGAAAAGCAACATTATTAAACAATTATGAGACATTACAGCAACAATTACAATATTGTATGGCAATAATAGAACCAGTAGAAGCACTTTCTTTTGTAATATGGCATAAATGATTTCCATATGTCAACATGCTTTTGCCACTCATAGATCCACTTGATTAAATGAATATCCAAAACATCAGAAATATGGGGGGAAAAAATGGCTTGAATAACCTAAAGTACAGAAAAAAACTTAAAGAAGACCTTTTTTTGAGCGATTATGTCAAATTGGCTATATTTTATTTTTGCAGCAGGTTTTTTTGTGGTTTCTTGACATTGGATTTACTCAATTGACTCAATATTGTACATTTTTAATCTTCAACATTGTTCAGTATGATCTTGTAGCTGATGTGTTGTCCACCCCGACTATGGTACAATTGCTCCAGAGAGTGCTTGTACATGAGTGAATGTTTCAGATTACTACCCACCTTTCCTCTCGCAGCGCACATCCCTCCTGCCTTAAGCCAGTGCCTCCTTAAGGAAGTGGTGACATCCACGAAAGGCCGAGAAGGAGAAGGTGGGGGTCAAAGTTGGTCACGTCTTGTAAACACCGGGCGGTGCCAAATGTGAGGGCTACGCCAGGGTGAAGCGGCACGTACACTGTTGGCCATGAACAGCCCATAAACACTGTCAGTCAGAGGACTAAGTTTAACCAGTGCTGGTAGACACTGGGAGGGTTTTCCCAGTGACTACATGGTTCTCCTGTTGAATATTACCGACACTTACCAGGCCAACTACTTTTAGACACTGACTTATTCTGACCTGATCCTAAGTGGTAACGTTGATGTGAACTGATTTATCACAAGGAATATGTTTAAGAAAAAGTGAGATAAGATTAGTTTTCTGTACAGGTTAAATTTCTTGCCTTTGAACAGTCTCTCTATCCAAGTATTTTACATCATATATGACTTTATTTTGTGTTCTGCCAAAAAATATTAAAGGATTTTTTTTTTTTTTTTTTAATATTTCAACAGGCATTTGATCTCTGAAGTTATTTCTCAAAATCATCTTAAGGGCCAGAGGTTCTATGCTTGAGGCCGGGGTACCAGGGCAAAGTATACTTCCTGTCTGGACTAGGCGTTAAAGCAACCTTGGTATATTTTGTTTTAGACTAGATTATAGCCCGAGGCATTATAGACCAGGCCATTTGATGTCAGCCACAGAGAAAACTTGAAATGCCTCATATAAAAATGCTCCAACAGGGATTGTCAAACTTTTCATACTAAGAAGGCAACTAACACAGTCAAAAAATACAGAAGCTCGCTTTTCAACCTCACCAGAAATAGACCAAGACTGGACTAAACCAGGTCTAGAATAAAGCCCTAAATCAGGAGTTGGCAAGTTTGCTGTGTGGTGCAGCGGGTTTTCTTCCAGTCACAAGACGGAGGGTCGAGCTTCTTAATGTTGATCCAAATTCCAATTGATTGTTTAATGTACATTACACACACACGTTTTTTTAACGTTTTTTACGAAATTTTAAGATGCTTCCACATAATACTTTACAAAAACTCGAAAAGGAGTGGGAGGAAGTAATCATTGTTTTGTACAAATGGGAATTTGACTATTTCTGAACAACATACTAACAACTAAAAACATACAGAGACACGATATTACAGACTATATACAGACTATGTACAGACTATGTACAAACAGGAATGAGAACAGTGATCACATCATGTTAAAACAAATTACAATAACAAGAGTGGACAACAGAGGAGAATATAGAAAATAGTAAATGCATCGACTGTATTGCACAAACCTCAATAATGCACATGCCTTGACAGACCTGATATTGCACTGACCCATATTGCACCATTCTGTATTGCACTGACCCATATTGCACCATTCTGTATTGCACTGACCCATATTGCACCATTCTGTATTGCACTGACCCATATTGCACCATTCTGTATTGCACTGACCCATATTGCACCATTCTGTATTGCACTGACCCCTATTGCCAACCCATGTTATGGGACTCTTATTGCACAACCCGTATTACACTGATAATTGTATCTCTTTTTTTATTTTTTATAATGCACTATCATGATTAACTAAACGTGATCACATGTTTGTGTGCCCCTCAGCCACACTTTTAAGTGACTCCTGAATGTAGGGAGACTCGTGCTTTCCCTCACTGACAGTGGAATACTATTCCAGAAGCTCACTCCCTGATGTGACAGGACGTTCTGTGAAAAGGCAGTCCGCTTAAATGCCAATTCACAGTCACCTCTCACAGTGGCTCGAGTCACTCGAGACCCCGCAGCACTGCTAGACTTTTGTTTAATAAAATCACTCAATGGTGGAGGCGCCAGACCATGTATTACCTTATAGATTAGACAGGCTAATTTGAAATTAGCAAAGTTTAAAAATGTATATTTATCTAAAATTTGACAATGGTGGTATGACGAAGGCTTCTTGTCTAATCTTTTCAATGCTCTTTTGTAGCATACTTCAATTGGCCCAATGGCAGCATGACTTGTATATGACCAACTTGTGATGCAGTATGAGCCAGTATCATAGAGTGCAGGAATGTAATCGCTGCTGTATCCGTTAATGATGTGCGAATATGTCTAAAGTTCCATATATTAACATTTACAGTTTTCACTACTATAGTCTGTACATTTGTTACCATTTCCACTATTTTTTTCTTTGCAAAATTTGATTTAACAGAGGCAGATTGAGTTACATTACATTTCATATTTATTGCAGCTTGTGTGGTGTTTTACGATATTATGCACTTTTAGAACAAAGGTTTACTGTCATTTTTAGTTGACAGTTTCTAGTATCGTTAGAGTCAATATCGTTTATCGCAACTTTCCTGCCTCAATATATCAAACTTCAAATGTGTTATTGTGACAGGACTATTTAGTCGTCACATTTACTGTAACATACAGCACCGGTCAAAAGGTTGGCAAGTTTGATTTCATGGGTCAGCTTTTCTCTACATTGTTTTTATGGGAAAATATTATGCATTTTATAGGAAAATTGCTGCTTGAGATCCAAAAGGTTGCAGACCCGGGTTAAAGACCAAACATTGCTGCATCACTAAAGCCGAATAACCTAACCCAGCCATTCCCAAAGTCCATTGCGGCCCCCTATACTGTTCCAAAAAACTCCCAGGGCGCCCCAATAATAATAATTTACTCTATTTGAAAGAATTTATTATTTTACAGCTAAAAATATATGAAAATCATCTACAATAGCTAAACACTGATTTAAAGTGGTACATAAATGTACATTTCCTTTCAAAACCTCTGACGCCCCCCAGGGGGTCCCGGACACCGCTTTGGGAACCACTCCTAACCAATTTAAATGAAGTCAAAGATCGCAGATGACCTCGAGAGCCCAAGCACCACATGTCCCTTTTTGTGGAGTGATAAAACAATATTTAAATTTGAGAACAAAATACAAAAAGACAGCAGACATTTGTAATTTTTGTATTTTTATTGGCCACCATTTCACGTTTCCACATCAATTTGGATATGATGGAATGCTTTTAGTTTCTCCCACATGGCTGTACAGTTGTTACACCCATCCCCTGGACTCAAAAGTGTCCCTCCCTGTCCTACAACAACATGCATACGAGCACATACATTCATTCTCTCGATAACACACAACGTTTAACCAGTTGATTTGTTGATTTCACACACACATGCACACAATTCTCACTCACGCACACGTCCACACACCAGCAACGCCAGCAACAGGGGTCCAAGGTATGACCAGATGGGATGCCGTACGTAGAGCGGGACAGGGCTGTGCAACTGCTCCCTTTCATACCAGTAGACACTTCTCAAACCAGCCTTAACAGTAATCGGTACCAATCGGTCTGTGTAAGTAGTGGATCTCTGAATAGGCATAAATGCAGTGCAACCTATACAGAGTTTTCAGCTTTTAAATTTCATAAACTGTGTCTAAGGTTCAGACAAAATCACCCCGACAATGCGGACAACGCACTACAGCTGGGCACGTTTGTACAATATTAAAAAAATGACAACTTCTAAATTAAAAAAAACAAATTCTCAGTGATAGCAATTAAATAACCCCCAAAAAAGTTAACTATTATATTTTCTTTTACAAAAAGCAAGCAGCAATGCCGAAAGGAGGAGACTATACGGGGAAGTAAACGTAAAGGGAATGAGATACAAAATAAAGTACGCCCCCTCTATAAAACTTAAAATAAATTGGTCATAGCTACAAATGCGGGAAGAGGGCTTTTTTTAGTCGGTGGTGCTACGCTAGACAAGATCAGAGAGAGTCGACTTCAATACAAAACACACCGATAGGATGGCCCCGTGTCCCCTGAGAGATCGCTCCCTACAAACCCGCCACAAAAACTGGCCCCCTGCATTCAAATCAAAGGGAAAAGGACAATACAGACGAGGTTATGTTACGCTCGTTTTGCCTGCGCCCGCAGTGAGCAACGTCAGCTGAACAGAGGACACATTTTGATGCGTGAACTTCAATGCCACTTTTACATTTGGTTTAAATAAAACAAGGCAATCAGCTCGTGTGGAGTTTTGTAGAGAAGGCATTGAGGTCACCTATATACCGTGTATATATATATATATATATATATATATTAAAAAAAGGTGTGTTTTTGTTTTAATGTCCCGTTGAAGCCAGAAGAGGTGCAGCTGGAGGTCCCGCGGAGCTTGGATTGAATCTGGCGAAAGACTGGCCCTTTAGGCAGTTAAAGGGGATGTGTTAATGTTCACGGGACAGAAAAGAGGGGACAAAGTAAGTAAAAGGTGGTGTCGGTGACTGGTTCGGGGCAGGACACGTCTCCTTTCTCCTGTTTTTGTACTATTTAATTTGAGATTTTACAACTCGTCATGTCCATCGTCCTCTCCATCAGAGTCGTCGTCTTGTCCGTCCTCCAAATCCTCCAAATCCTGTCACACACACAAAGAAAGTAGTTAATTTCTTATGGAGAAAATACTTTGTTTTGAATTGAAATCATGAGAGAGGCTTCCTCAGTTAAAAAAATCTGCTCCCATCTTGTTAAAAAGCCAAATGGTTCTACATGGGGCAAGTTCAGGCTTCACCCTAATTTACCCAGAACTGGGGTAAAGGAATAGGCCACCGCATTTCAATGGTGAGATATGTTCTTACCTGAGCTTAGACGAGTTGATGTGTATCTGTCTGTTTTTTTACACGTGCGTTCAGTCATGCAAAACGACCAAAGATGTTAGCATTTAGCCTCTCCTCCTGTTTACTATGGGGGAGGAGAGGCTAAATGCTAACAACATCTTTGATCTTTACACGTGCGCTGGTACACAGGTACACATCAACTCGTCTAAGCTCAGGTAAGAACATATCTGTATGTAAAAATGGTGGCCTGTTCCTTTAACTGGATATTGTCCTGACATAGAAGGTGTCTCAGTCTCAATAGCATTGTTAAATTAGGTTTGTCAGCGTGTGCAGGTATTCCACAATCTGCTACATTTGGAGAGGAATTAAAATAAGCCACTGGTGACACAAGGGCTACGTTCAGACTGCAGGCAGGAAGTAAACAGGAAACAGCGCCGTGGATCTGGCAATGTAGAAGAGAGACCGTTTTTTGTACTATGGACTTTTGTGGAGCAGTGGCAATGAGAAAACGTGCCACTTTGGAACTCAGCACAAGTGAAGCCACTCACTTCCCTCTTCACCACTAACTTCATTCATAACATGTGCACGTGTAGTTTTCCTCTTGCTCCCGTCGGCTAAATGTAGAATGAATGGAATCTGTAGTGCATCGATGACACGTGTAGGTCTGATAAATGCGACCTGGCCGATCAGACTGAAGTCGCAAAAGATCAGATACGCGTCGGATTTAAGACCACATATCCAAGTGGCCTGAGTCGCATTTGAAAAGATCGGACCTGTGTCATGAAAAGATCAGATACAGGTCGCATAGAGGCCAAAAAATGAGACTGCAGGCTGAAGTGACCCAATTCTGAATGTAGCCAAGGTAACACAAAACTCTCCCTGGATTAATACTCCTCATGTGCATTCGCCATGTGACTGATCCTGAAAAATTAAAGTTGAACTGTGGCAAAAGGTAAGCTATTGTCCATAGTTCAGAAACATTTTGCTACAATTATAGGACATGCCATTTTTTCATAATTATAGATCTTGCCATGGGGTGTGCATATTAGTATTTTCGAAAACCGTTTACAGTAGTATCCAAACAACCTTTGACACACACGCTGTATATTAGCCACAACAATAGCTTTACATCCAGCCGGCAGACAGCTGTAGTTACAGAAGCAGCAGGGAGCGAATGTTGAGTGAAATGCTGCACGTGCGGCTTAAGCGGGGGCTCGAGTCTCCATGTAATGCCCAGTAAACAGCGGCAACAGCTGCACAAGGCATTAGTGTGAGGAGTTCACTGCTGCTCAAAGCGTATTCTGGCACTACCTCAACGGAGCAAAGAGGTGTGAGTAAGGATGATCCATGGGGAAAAGATTTAGGGACAGCTACCAATTTTTTTTCCACCTTTGGGGCTTGGAATTAAATGACATAACCTTCTATAGGAATAACTATACATATATATATATAAATGATGCAAAATGAGGCAGGTTGAAGGTAGTGATGGGAGTTACTGCTTTACTGGGAGTCTTTGGGGTCCGGTCATTTCAAAGAGCCGTTCAAAAGACTTAAAGCAGTACTAAGTAACTTGTATTACCTCCAGAGGGACTACGGAAAGGATTTATTAAAAGGTACACTGTAAGTGTTAATGGGATGATTGGGGGAGGGGTCTTTCATCTCCCCCTGGTGTCTCTGGCCAGAAAACAAGAGCTACGTATGTAACTACGGTTCTATGAATCCCGGATGAAATAGAACCATAATTGCAACTTCTCTGCCTACGGGTCGGAGCCACCAATACACACTAATGGAATCACGAAGAAGCAGCTAACAGGCAAAGCTAACTGTGGGCTAGCGCCACTTATACAATATTTACAGCCAAGTTTGAGTGAAAAAAAATATTATCCATTGTGTAATTGGATGTACAATATCCCTCTACCCCTTTGTCTTGTCTGTCAGTGTAGTATTTACTCTCACTGGTTCGATCCGTTCACCGTAAAGAGCCACTCGGTCATGAAATACGGGATAAATGATCAGGTCCAGGGCTGCCAAATTGTCGTTCTCGCAACATCAGGTGACAATATCCATATTGCCACAAGCCACAATACGACGGACTGAACACCTCGGTGGTTTTCACTAACGCTCAGGAAGAAATTGGAAACCGGCCATAAAAATCTGTGGGGATAAAGGAGGCCCCTGGATTTCTCGTTGGTTGTAAATCCATTGCTATGGCACGTTTTCCCGCATAAGCTCGTTAAAATCTTGTTTTTGTTTACACGTGTCCGTCATCGATACAAGCTAAGCAACTCTTAAGTTAAGAACAGACATGATGCCATCTCTTAAAGTTTGCATAGAAATGTGAAACTAAACGGCCACAATATGGGTGCCTCACAGATGAGCAGATCTCACCTCTTCCATGTCCTCCTCATCATCTCCAGCCGGGGCGCCTCCGTCTTTACCACCGCTTTCCAAAAACTTGCTGAAACCCTCCAATGTCCTTTCTCCGTTGTAGTCAATCACCTGTGCATTTAACATGACAAAAATATTAGTAAGCATGCGTGTTAAGTTTAGATAATTACGAGTATATAAAAGAAAATAAAGGGCTATGGAGGAAAATAGGTATGCACAAAATTGAACAGAGACTTAAGATAATGGGAATGATGGGATCAAAATGGCAGACCAAAAAGTGATCAAGAGCTTTTAAAAGGCTCATTCGCAAATAGGTAATGGGATAGAAGACTGAAAATGTCTAAAACTGGATCCTGATACTGTCTTTAGGTTGAGATGGTAGAATGGAACTAAATTCATTAACCTCTTAGCCCCCACCTGAACCAAGCACATTTTCTCAAGTTTGGCTTTACCCTAATCTAAAAAGCTTCTTGAAAAAAAGTGTCAAAATAGCAACAAAAATGAGCTGAGAATGAGGATGAGAACGCAACAAGTGACAAAAGAGTGACTAAAGTGTGACAAAAGAGTGACAAAAAAGGAATGAAAAAGCAACAAAAAAGTGCCAGAAAGAGGATGAAAACGTGATGAAAAAAAGTGTCAAAAATGTGAGGAAAAAGTGATGAAATAGTGACAAAAATGTGACAAAAAAGCGACAAAAATGTGATGAAAAAATGTTGAAAAAGTGATGAAATAGTAACAAAAATGTGATGAAGTGACAAAAATTGGATGAAAATGTGATGAAAAAGTGGCAAAAAAGTGGCAAAAATGATGAAATGGTAACAAAAATGTGATGAAGTGACAAAAATTGGATGAAAATGTGATGAAAAAGTGGCAAAAGTGTGAGGAGAAAGGGATGAAAAGTGACAAAAAAAGTGACAAAAATGATGAAATGGTAACAAAAATGTGATTAAGTGACAAAAATTGGATGAAAATGTGATGAAAAAGTGGCAAAAAAGTGGCAAAAGTGTGAGGAGAAAGGGATGAAAAGTGACAAAAAAAGTGACAAAAATTATGAAATGGTAACTAAAATGTGACGAAACGCAGCAAAAAATGTCAAAGAAGGTGACGTTACCGCAGCAACAACGCTAAACTGTTTAGATGAGTTTAGTTTTGGCTTTCAAACGAGTTGTTACACTATAGAACTGAACTGGAGAAAATGCACTTTGTTAAAGGCGGGGGTGAAGAGGTTAATTAATCACAAACTACTCAAATTACTCGAACTAAAAAGTATTTTCTCCCATCATTCTGAAATACTGTCATCATCCTTGACATATAGAAAGCAACCTTTGTCTTTAAGAATAACATTTATGTAAAATGATAATAAAACCAGAGAAAACATTTTAATGACTTCTCATCTGCACCCACAACAAAAGCAGTTTCAAGTCTTTCTGCTCGTTGCATCTATAAATTCTTTGGCCCGATTCAATCTACGCATTACACATGTGAAATCAGAGTTCCTTCAACACGCGCAGAGCCAAGACTCTCGCGGTGAAGTCATTACGCTGGAATCTATACGGACAAAACAGCAACACAAACTTAAAGCCGATGAGGTTCAAGTTTCTGCACGTGCTTCATCAACTCTAATGACATTTGGGGGCACCTCTTTTGAACCCAAGCTAAGCCACAGATCCCCAATACCTCACAACTTCAAATATAAGCCGCTTATTGGGCAAAGGGATGAACCAGTCAAATCTTAAACTCTTATTCTTGGGTCTCACCTTGCGCTCGTCTCCTGCGGGGAAGAACTTGAGAGTGGGGAAGCTGTGCACTTTGACCGCCTCGATCTCGTTGGCCGTGGAGTCCATTTTGGCGATGACGATGTTGTCGGTGTCCTTGTATTTCTCTCCCAGTTTGTCCCAGATCGGAGTCAGCTGTTTGCAGTGTCCGCACCAGGGGGCATCTGGAAACATTACCAGATGATGTGTAAGTCAGTAGGTTAACAAATCCATTTCAATAACAGCTATATTTTGGGAGGATTAAGATTGATTTCATTATAACTATCAGCCATTTCTAATTTGAGAAAGATGGAAGGTCAATATTTGGTCAAATGTTATTGTTTAGTGAAATTTGTAATTGCCACATGATATCAATATAGAGACACACATTTTTTAGTTGGGTTAAAAGTCTTTGAAGTAAATCAATCCAAACTAGGGCTGGGAAATAAACCAAATGAAGTCAGATATTGAGTAAATTGTTTAAAAAATTAATTAATTAAGTAAAAAGTGCAAATTATTTCAGTGTGGAAAAGCAAAAGCTAATGATATTTTCTATAAGGACTGTGCAATTAATCGAAATTCAATTACGATTTCAAAACACACGATAACAAAAATATTTTAAAAAATCTAGTCCATCCAAAGCGCTGAAAGTCTGGGATCCACCGTGATAGAACTGTTGTATTTGTCACGGATCATTTGAATATTTTTATACGTAGCTCTTGAGAAAACGCTTCTGATAAGCGCTCACCTTTGGCAGTGAGGAGAACAGAAGTTTAGAAGCCTCCATATCCTTTGCACAGGCGCTGGTTAAGCAGAAGAGTCTAAAACTCCTCTTCAGGAGCAGATCTCATTTCACGCGCTAATGGCACAGTAGCACCAACAGCGCTGTGTGATGATGTCATCAGGCCGCGCGGCTCTGTTTGCTTGGGCAGGTGTGACGGCTGGCCAGCAGGGGGCAGGGGATTAGTTTAGATACAATAAAATACTTTGCTTTATTTTGTTTTTAAATAAATACATTAAATAAAAGATATTTTCTTCAAGGCAACAAATTTGAATCGTGATTATTATTTCTCCTTTATCAAGAAGCCAAGATTAAAAAAAACTGTCAAAAATGGGAGTGAAACTGCACATTTAGAAGATCAGCAGCCACCACTGTGAAGTTCAGACATAATGGTAAATGTATTTGTGGCATAACGCTCAGGCCCTTGACTACAGCCTTTAACACAGTGCTGTTCACATCCATGATCTGGCAGAAGGACAATACTGGTGTGGAGCTCACGTGTAGCGAGTACAGTTGGCCTTGAGCCCCTTTGAGATTTGAGAAAACTCATAAGCACTTACTGTACATGACTGAGCTGTCGGCTGCATTTAAACAGCAGCCATGGAAAATCCCTCCAAATTTAGAAGCAGATCACCATAAAGAAAATCCGGTGGCTAAACTTAACTGTATCATTCATCAGGAGTCTAATAAAATCTGGGAAGTCAGAATGATACATGAGCCAGTAGCATGAGTGTCACATTAGCGCTCTAAAAATACTCTTCCTTAGTCATTCACATTATATTAAAAAGTATCAAAGATAAAAAATAAACTATACTTACAAAATTCAACAAAGACGTTCTTGGCTGAATCGAAGGCCACCTCCTCGAAGTTCTTTCCGACCAGGATTCTGACGGGGGTTTTGTCCCAGTCCTCAGGGATGTCCTGGCTCATGAGGTGAGGCTGCATCAAAGAGAAGAAGCATGTTAAAGGGGCAATTAAGCTCGCGCATGACGGCACTTCAGACCCGAAGTAACAACTTTTTGCGTGACAGCGCAGGATTTTAGAGGCAGTTGTGGTGAATAGGTCTAAGCTCATTCTACACATTAGGATATGGCTGGTACATGTAGGGGGAGGAAAATACTTAATTTTAAACTCTGTATAGTCCCTTTAAACACTGAAGTGGTCAACAAAATGGTAAATGATCTTAACTCAACTTGTATTGCACTTTCATTAGGCCCAAAGCGCTTTACAGCAAGGAACCAGTCACTCATTCACACACACACACACACCAATGCAAACACTGGAGGCAAGGTGGGTGTCTTGGCCAAGAACAACAGTGTGCATCTTCAGGAACTGGGATTTGAACCCCCGACCTTCCGATCATGAGAGGACCCGCTCTACCAACTGCACCACTATCGTTCTAGCTCACAATCATTTCATTTATACCTTTGATCAACTCTTTCTTCTTTGGCTTTGTCACCTTTTCACAACATTTTCATAATTCTGAACAGCTATTAAACACTTTAAAGTTAAAGATGGGCCTATATGATTGGCCTATATGACAAAATAATCCCCAATATCCCTTTGTTATCCGTGAAGTTTGGCTCATCTCTCTTAATGACAAACATTCACAATTAGGATTTGATTTCGTAGTAGAAATAACCTTTTGTTCCCTTAAAAAAATCATGAATTCCAATGTGGAAAGTGAATCTTTGCACTGCAACCTTGTCTATGCTCAAGAGACACTGCCAAAGGCAAATTGTCCCGCCATCTTGTCACCGCGGAAACAACCTTGTCTCCTCAACTTGTTTGTCCCAGACGGATTATCTTTGTACCAGAGATGCTTCTCTCCATACGCAGCACAAAATCACAGAGCACCACTAACTGCCACATTGCTTCTTTTGGACAAATTATTACTTTAGAGGCCCTAAATTTTGGCATTTTATTCATTTTTAAAGTTGGGATGCACAATTAACTTCTTCCCTCAAAAGGTTGGTGCTACTGGATGAAAACAAGCCACAACGAATAATATTATCCAATCGTGCAGCCCCATTCTCAACCATTCATCTCATTCATAAACTCGACCCAACCAAAGTGTTAGTGGTTCTCGTCGTGTCACCTTGAGCTTTCCGTCGGTGAACATTGTGCAGAACGCTGTGATTCCCTCTGCTGTGATGGCGTCGCTCTCGGGCTTGTACTTGGTCATTTCGTCCTCCAGAGTGATGAGGCGGATGGCGGGGCACTCCTCTTTCTTCAGCCCGAAGAACTCCAGGATCCTCTGGTTATCGTCCAAGTCGCTGTCGATGAAGATGAACAGGATCTGCGGGAGAAGGAGAGCGTTTAAAACTCGTCGTCTTGACAAATCTGCGGTACGATTCGAAAGGTTGACGCACTTTGCCCTTGAATCCGGCTGAGGCCTTTTTGAACTCCTCCATCTTGTCCTGGAAGTCTGAGGCGGCTTTGGGCAGGAACATGAGGATGTGGGACTTGATGTCACCGCCGAAGATCTTGGGGGCGGTCTGTGGCACAGAAAGATGAAGTCAGGCACAAACAAAAACAGCAATAGAAGTTACAAGTGCAATAGAAGCAACAAAAAAGCCTCTTATTATTATTCATTCATTCTAACATTAAGGATTAGGCGGCTTGCCCAAGGACAGAGTAGTTGTATGTTTTGGTGGTGACCAGGGGGTATGTGAGCAAATATTTCAGATCTAAAAAGGTGAAACTGAACAGTATTTCTATATTTTAAAAGAACACTTATTTTTAATTTTAATCTGCAGTAAAAAAGGTTTGAATCTCATTGTGTTTTTTATAATGTGATTTGAGGACACTTCTCTACTCAAGGAATAGACTATTTTTGTGCTACATTGCCCTTTTTTGTTTCACATACATCTTAAGTAATACAAGTTAGCATGATTCAATTCGAGAACATACTAATACTTGTATGGAACTTAAAAGCTACATTTAAAATGTGTTTCATTAATTGCCCATGGACACTAGGGCAGGGAGATATGGCCTAAAATCTATATCACGATATAAAAAATAAATATCACGATAACGATAAATATTAAACGATATAATTGACAATGAACAAAATACTTCAAAGTTCCAGCCTTACGCCTATTGGGAAGATTAATTCAGTGATATCACACCCTTTTTTTGCGCCACACTAATTTCCTCACAAATATGATCTACTCAAGCAATTTACATCCTTCATTTTATTTTACTTTATAAGCACCTGTATGCTTCTCTGATGGAGCTGAGCGTAACACAAATTATATCGTGTCCACAACGATATTAACAATTATAATGATATACAAAATCATATCGCGATAACGATATGCGATACGATATGGCCCATCCCAGCGGACACTGTAGCTTTATGCTTTGATCCCAACATATCCCAATACAGACACTTCACAAGTTACTGTGTCACAACATCCCAAACTTCCTGAACAGGTCTGATTTGGAAAAAATGCTAATGCTTATAATTAGGGCTGCACGATAGGGAAGTAACTTGCGATATGTGATACACTTGTGCAATTATCGCGATAACGATACTATTAAGATATTTCACTTAACCATTTCAACACGATATGTTACATTATAATTCAACACAAATTGTAATTAATTAGTTTTTCAGCAAAAAAAAGACTTAAACATTACATTAGCGCCGCAAGAACATGACAAATAAATTAAATTAGGAAATGTCAGTGAATGTTTTTGGCTGAGTTTGCAAAAAAAATGGTGTTGAGATGAAGACTTTAGTGATGTTGCGATATATTGTGGCTTCTTGCATCACCCAATATTGCGATTTGATATTTTTTGCAATATATTGTGCAGCCCTATTACTTCTAATGCAGTCAGACACAACCACACACTTCTTTTAATTGGTTCAATATCATTCAGTGAAGCAATGTCTATAAAAGTGCTTTGTATACTACTACATTATTGGGGTTTAAGTTCGTTTTCAAGTCATGCCGTTAATCTTGCTTCATTATGCTTGTGCGCGGTGGTTACCTGCTCTGTGAACTCGATGACCAGAGGCAGCTGGTTGGCCTTGACAAAAGCCAGGAGGTTTTCTTTCGTCATCTCTCCATCAAAAGTATTGCGTCCCTCATCGAACTGGAAAGGAGATGGAAACAGATACAATTATGCACTCAGCTGTCGCGTGTCTAATCTGCCCATGAACAGAGCCCGTAGATTTACCAGAGATCTCTCTATACACCCCCTGATTGCCCTGTTGACACGCAGACAGGCAATGAGACTTTGCAACAGAGTATTATTTAGGAATAGCAGCACCGAGCATTTCCTGGCACATAGAGGGGGAATGGGCTTTTGCTCGCAGCTCAATGCCCTCGCGAAAGCTATTGAAGCCCCTAACACCCGGAGCAGTAAACAAGTTCAAGTGGCCAGCTGTTTATTAAGGGTGAGCCAACACTTTCATAGGATTTACCGAATGCATGCACTGGGGTAAAGTTACTAATCAGAGGTCCTACCCAAGACTATATTTAAAAACAGAGGCTGCAATTAAGCAAAAGCAGTAATAATGTACAGCTTGTGAAATCAGTTCTACACATTAAAAAGTGATTTGGGACGGTAGAGGGAGGAAAACAGTGTAAAACGGCAGGAGAAGATTCAATAGAAGGTGCAGGAGATTTTTTGATGATTAAACCAAATCTAAATACTACTTATTGCATTGAGAGTACTAATTAAAAATTAAAACAGCTGTTGTGAACTGGGACTCCCCTTCATGCATATATGACCGAGACGCCTCAAATGACCTTGTTGCCTAGTTGTTATTGACAACCTGTACTTTGACCCATTTTGACAATTCAACGTGGAACCTTTGGTCTAGATTTCCCTATACAAGTACAGACTATGCTCTTATCACAGGAGTAATTTGAAATACACAGATCAATGTGTTCTGAATAAGATGAAAGGCACAGAGAAACTGCCAGGCTTATGCCCTTATAACCTGGTGCAGTGGTTTCCAAAGTGTAGTGCCCCCTGCAGTGCCTCAGAGGTACAACAGGTGGGCCCCCAAAGCTTTTCTACAAAATAATAATTAATTTAAAAAAAAGGTACTCCTTTATCCCAGACGGTGCTTTTTATGCAATTTTGCTGTAAAATCATTACCAATAAATCCTTTGAATGGGGTTTTGGACTTTGGGGATGGCCTAGTGGGTAAGGTTGCTTCACATACAACACTTGGACAGTTTCACTTTGTGCTGGCCAGTCCAATAAAACGCGCAGGCCATAAAACCTTTGTGCTCTTGTGCAAAGATATCCAAGTGCAGCACATAAACAGGCCTCTTTGCCTTCAGCAGTGTCGCGAGTTTGACTCCTGGTTTCGACAATTTGCTGAATGCTCCTCTCTATTGTATACTTGTCATCCCATCTCACGTCACACTGCCTTAATACATTTTGCTGGCCCAAAAAGATTTAAGTTTTACATTTTTGGACAATACTAAACACTGCTTGCACAATATTATAAGCCTCAAGTTGGCTCAAATAAAAACAAATCAATGTGTTGATCTGCAAGTGCAGCCTTACAGACAAAGTGGTCATCTTGAAGCACGTACTGCCAGTGCCACCTAAATCACATCAACATATTCAAGTCACAGCGAGGAGCCAACGACCCACACGTTTCAGAATACTCCAGACGAGACAAGATTAGACACAGCGAGCGGATACTGTTCGGTCAACAGTGTCACATTACAGAGTCTATAAACACCGCTATGACTTCAGCGTCCATTTATAGACGCTCTAATTAAGCTTTAAACTTTATACGAGGACCTCGTGTGGTAAATGCTACTACTCGTACCTTCTTGAACAGCACAACGCCATCCTCGGACACTTCTAACTTGGCGTAAACGTCCCCATCAGAAGTCGAGGCGAAGGGGATGTCATCAATTGCTTCCGCTGCTTTTTCAAAGGCCTGGGCATCAGCAGACTTGGGATCCTACACAAAAAAAAAGGTCAAGGTAATATGGATTATTTCATCTACAAATGAATGTTTTCTCCCTCAGGTGATAATATTTTTGCACGGATGTTTATTTTATTGAGCATTTTAGTTGCATTTATTATCCTCATGGTCTGTTTCCATTTGAGCCTAGCAAATTTTCTGTCATCTAAAACTTTTGAAGAAGCCATTTTACCTTTAAGGGCTGACAAAGTAAATCACTTCAAGTGTCCGGTGAAAAAATGCTTCAAGTTACAAATCAACTGTCAAGGTGTTGTGTGCACATTTGTGAATCAACATCTTCCCAAAATAAGTTCACCAATCAGGGATAGATACAGACGGCATCTCTGGAATCGCCCATATATGGTCATGTTTGAAAACAGTTAAGGGGGAAAACAATTGAGAAAAATCTAAACTTTCTCTAATTATTCAAAAATTACTTGATGCTGAATTATGAATATAGTTTTCTACTAAATAAAGATACAAAGACAGCAAAGTGGTTCAACAGCCCATAAATACATAAATAACAGTGCTACCTTGATGCTACATGTTAGCATCAGGCTAATGCTAACGTTAGCTAGCGCTAGCTGCTGTTTTTTCACTTTTACTGAACAATCCGCTGTGAGAAAATATCCATATGGGCCCGATTTACACTTGATTTATTTGTGTGTGAGAAATAGGTTCATATTCCACCAGAAAATGGCAAAAAAGAGTGGAAAATTGTATTTCTCTAAAGATTCTATTTTCCCCCTCGGCGAGGCCACGCCCCCTTCTATGACGAGATGCCATCTGTATCTATCAGCGTAAACAACATATCACATATCAACATTCTATATATCTAGTCTATATCAACATTTGTAATAATTGGCTTGAAGCTTAGAGCATCCGTCCTGGTCTGTGCCATTTATTCAGCTTAAATTCTATGTTAACCCTCACCTTGAAGAACCCAATGACCACGACTTCATTGTCGGCGATGAGAGACTCGGCCCCAGTGACTCCGTCGAGAGCGGCGACTGCGGGCCCTGTGCGCTTCTTCAACCAGGTCACCATATCGTCAGCCTGTCGGCCCGCTGCAACAGACAAAACAAAAAAAGAGTGGATCCTTCATTAAATATGTCCAGGGGAAGTCAGGTCAAGGACTACACTGCTAAACAAATGCTATAAAAATATGTGTTTTTTGATTAAAGCAAATAAAATAAAAAGAAAGATAGATCAAAGGAACAAGGATAATTTCTATGTTTTTTTAAGGCAGTATTTGCAAAGAAATTCACGAAAAGTCACATGGAAGATCTCAGCGATTTGCAGATATATTGCGGCTTCATCAGTTTATTACATTATTTTATTATTAACAATAATTTGGCAATACATTATGCAGTGCCAAAACTGATTCTTGGACATTTTCTCCTCCCTACACAAGTGCCTCATAACTAGACCTATGGTAATATAGAAATAATTGCATTACTGAGGTGAATGGGAATGGTGGGTTAAGGAAGGAAAGAATTTAAAAACAAACCATAAATATTTGGTGAAATAAATGTAAAATAATTGTTATAGTGCTGCCGTGTATATAGCGCTTTAAAGTTGGATTGCAGCCTGAAAAAAGTATTTAGTTGGTCTTTGTTCACTGATCTTTAGTGGTGCAAGCGAGCAGTAACCTTACATGTGGATATATCATTAGTGCTACTCTGCACAGCTCTGTGACGTGGAGAGGAGACTCAGAACTGAACGAGCGGTGCTGCCTTGACCTCAGCCCTCCCCTTTCACAAACAGACCAGGCCCACCACAGACGGGACGACGTGAAGATCTGCACATCGCTCCTTCTCACTGTAAGCAGCATGAGGGGAACGCGCCGCCCCAGCCCCACCCACAAATCTGACTTCTTAGAACCTGATTGGTCAGACTCAGACCAGGATGTGAAATAAATTGAGGCCAGTCATGAGTAGGATAGGACAGTCTGTCTATGCAGTATGCTAATGTACTTGTTTCAGTATAATAGCGCTTACTCAATGTTGCATCAGTCTGTCAAAAAAAAAAAAAGTCTTTGGGGAATGTAAGGAAGGACGATCTTGATGCAAGTGGTTGACATTTTAACCTTGCTGTCTTTTTTCCTTCCTAATAATGGATGCAACAAGAATGTGGTGGTGCTTTTACATCCATTCAGCAATTGCTGCCAGGCTCATCTAGACAAGAGTAGGACAAACTGAGGCCAGGGGGCTAAATTGCAGCCTGGATGAGCTCTGTGAACGACCATTACTAACTTTAAAAGGGGTCAACACCACCAATGCTTACACTGACCTAGACAAAGGTAAAGCAAAGCTGCTGGCATTTTTTGCTTTTTATGTAGTTTTCAGTTGTTCAGTCTAATTTCAGAAATGTAGAACAGTTCTTGTTGGAATCCCAACCCCTTAGTGATTGCAGTATGTGACCTTTGCATTCAAAAGTTTGCAAATACCTTATGATCAGGCATTTTAGACAGGTCCAATACAAAGCTAGGGCTAATATGATCCAACACTCAAGTGATGTTGCTTTGGATCATTATTTGGAGAAACTATTTGTATACGTTTGTCAAGTATGACGTCACACACAATGATAGGCTACTTCCGGGTCCAAACTGATTGGATGAACACAGCAAAAAACATAACTTTATCTGAATCTCCTGCTGAAATAACAACAGATAAAAAGGTCAACAACTGTTTTCCTCCTAAGTCAAATATAGCTCACCATTACTCCTGGTAAAATTAAGATATTTTCATATCTATATAAACTACTATACGTTTGTTGTGGTGACGTCACAGCTCTACTTCCGGGTCCCGAGATGTGCGAGAAACTACAAAAAAAAACTCTTTAATACCACAATCGACATTTCTGAAACACAACGGAGTTTCAGAAATTAGCCAAAAATGCTGTACCTACTGCTATAAAAGTAATATTTACCAAAATCGGTACTTCCGGGTTAGCGGAGATAAATGCTAACGGCGCAACGGCAACGCTAACCCCGGAAGTAGTGACTTTAGTAAATATTACTTTTTATAGCAGTAGGTGCGGCATTTTTTGGCTAATGAGTCTGAGAAATAAGTAGGTTCAGTAACTGTTGAGTTTCAGAAACATTGATGTTTGTTTTTAAGAGTTTTTATGGGGTTGTTTTCTCGCACGTTTGCTGGTCTGCTAGTACCCGGAAGTGGAAGTCGTGACGTCACACTTAAACGTATATAAAGATATTATTTGATAATCAAAGAAAAACATTACTAATGAAAACCTGGAGTAAATGTAATATTTCTTTGCGATCAGATGTCTGAAAAGAGCCTTGTAGTCGGCTCTACAGCAGGTTAAAGTCACATTGTAGTGAATAGGGCTAAAGCTCCATTGGACCCGGAGGTGGAGCGATGACATCATCACTTAAACATATTAACATGAAATTAATTCTCAGAGTTAAGGCGAGTAGTTGGCAACAAAACTGGCACGTGGCGCAAAAATGCTACACCAAATCCTTATTTTTTAAAAATCACAGCACACAAGGCGGCTGATAAGTTGTGATGAGGATGTAGAGACGATACAAAACTTGATCGTGTTAAATCTTACCAGAGTATTCTTTAGGGGAAGTCTTGTCTCCTCCCTTGAAGAACTTGATGGTGGGATACCCCCTGACCCCGTACTCCTGAGCCAGATCGGTCTCCTCTGTGGCATCGACTTTTCCCATGCGGATTTCGGATCCCTCCGCCTTCAGCATGCCGGCCGCCTTGGCGAACTCCGGGGCCAGGGCTTTGCAGTGACCGCACCATGGGGCATCTGTGGAACAACACAGTGTTAATGATGATGAAAGTGGACTGAAAGTTAAATAGCAGAAACACAAATACAATTAAGGCAGCATAGAGATGAGACATATTCTATTCCTAAAGTGTTAAAAGTGGGGCTAGATTTATCAAAAACAGTCAATATTCAATTTATGCATAGATCATTTATACACATAATCTAGGCGTAAATACTATAATAAAGACACTGGGATCCCTTAACTCTAAGGATAAGGCTCCAAATAAAATTAGACTTTTTTAAATAACAAATAAGGTTCCAAGCTATAATGTAAAGGATGTGTAGTTAATCAGTGGGAAGGCATGGAATACGTAAACTATTTTCCATGGAGGCACGTGACTCGGACACTAAGTGACACGTCGATAAAGTGACAGATTGCATCACACAATAGAGAAGGGCTTCCTTGTTTCTCCCAGTGAAAACAACGCGTGAACTTTTTGCAAGTTTAGCCTTAAGTACACGTCAACCTAGTCCACAACTGCCCTGAGATCCCGCCCCGCAGAGAGACACGAGCGCACGCCCAGAATCCACCGTCCCTCCCAAACCCGAGCCCATTGGATGGACTCGCTCCCGGTCATTCCCCACTGGGCGATACCTTTGGATAGACACAAATCTGTGCGGGTCAACAAAAGGGATAACCCACCCCCCCACCCCCCCGGGAACCCAGACTGTAAGGAATGGCTTTGAGCAAAATCACTGCAAATATTGTATAAGTAGGAGTGTGGCGGTTCTGCGTGTGTGCGCGCGCCCCTTGGAGAAAAATCAGTGAGAGTGTGAAACTAGACATTGAAAGTTGGGCCTAATTGAAACTTGGTAAAAAAGCTAAGACAATCACAACACTTTCCAAATGATACGCAGATTTTTCAAAGATCAAAAGCTCAAACACAGGCGGGGACTGACGCACGAGGACACTCAGTAAAGCCAAACTACATTGTGAGCAAAAGGTGAAAAGCAGAAGAGCTGATGAAAAGTCCGCTTAAGCCTGAGAGTAACGTGATCAAAGCGAGCCTTAACGAGGGATGAATGAACTTCAGAGCACGGTTCACTGGCGACGACGCGTTTGGAGCATAAACTCTTGTTCTGTGGAGTCCATTTTCACCGGAGGGGAAAGGCCATGGAAATAAACGGTGATGTTATCAATGGGAGAGGCGCGCGAGAGTTCATCATTATGTTGCTTAACGACTTGTCCGTGCGCGCGAGGGGATCCACACGAGCCAAACGCATCCAAATCGCGCCGCGTTATGAACTAGGCGTGATCGGGTTATTCAGAAGAAGCGACAACTTGTGTGAAAGTTTGGAGCTAACGTGTAGCTACGGGGGAGACTTTAGCCGGAGGAGCCGGAGGAGCGAGTCCGTGTAAATGGGTTTAGAGGTGAATAAGAATAAAATACTCACAGAATTCAACGAGGATGTTCGGGTGCAACGCTAAGGCCTCGTCAAAGTTACTTTTCTTCAGCACCAGGACGTCTTCCTCCTCGGCGATCTCCGCTCGGGCTACAGCCAGGGCGCACAGCAGGAACAACTTCCACATTTTCGGAGCGGTGTTTCTTTCGGGTACAGAGGCGGGAGCGAGGGACCGTGCGGCGGGGACTGAGCGGTGGAAAATGGAGCTGGTTGGGGGGTCTTTTTGTTGCTTAAGGCTGGGAGAGTAGCTGGTATTTTGTGTCTACCGCTACTAACGTGGCAGTGCACGCAGAAACCGGAGGTCAGCGGTGGAGCGCATGCGCATTTATCAGGCCCAAAGCTGTTCGTGTTGAAATGTGACTGGACCGCGGCGCGCTGCACCTGGAAGTGAAACGCGCGGAGCCGCCTACGCGCTCCGGCTCCCCTGCGGCAGACAACACTCCCAATCATTCATCTGGAGGGGTTTGTAAAAGAGAAGAACTAAAAACAACGGTCAATGCGAAAGTGTGTGCATTTGTTTGTCTATTGAGCGTATTTCAGGATGAGTTCTTGAGTATTTTTCGGGGTGCTACGTGATCCCATCCACAGCAACAATGAAAAAAATCCAAGTATTTTTTTCAGATTATTATTTTTTTATTTTATTTTTTGCAAATTAAAACAATAAATATATATATATGTTAGCCTACTAAAAATAAACTGTCACTGTATCTAAAAAAATAAATAAAAATATATTGCTATTCTTTTTTTAGATATAAGACTGACAGCTGAATGTAGTACTTAATGCACTCTTCACTTTGAATTTAAGCAATTATGTCGTATTGATTTTATGAGCCTCTAAGTGTAATTTCATGTGGCCCATACTTTTAATCTGTGAAGCACAATAAAGTTGCATTGTTTATTGGTAGCTGGTTTTAATGGTTAGTAGAAGTAGTGAATTGTTCCAAAGCATTTGCACTAATGACTCGTTTAGGTATAACATTTAACGATACTGGTAACAGTATATTAATGTGCTTGAACATAGGCCCCTGAGAATACAGAGGGGGCCCAGAGCTTTGTCTGGTCACAGCAAAGTCATCAGTGGAGGGCCAAATTTAATGGTTAAAAATCATCAAATATGACAAAGGAGTATTGCCCTAGATGCTTATTGGCCATCATTTTATGGTTTGGTAGATTTGAGGGGTTACAGTTTTGGACTTGGGGGGTTCTGACTATACAGCTTCAGGGGGAAAGGGATGTTGAACCAAAGGCCTAAGGAAATGTATAAAGAATGTGGATCTTGACTAATCCAGTTTTACCTGACCAGGAGATTACTTTCAAGCTCTGTAAAAACTTGACTTGTTGGTCCTGAAAGATCACGGATCGTGATTCACCTGTAACGTGTTGTGCCTTTGAGCACAGCGTGTCCCATTTGAATAAAATGTATGAAGTGCTTATGCTCCTGCTGCACTCCACACCATGCATGAGTCACACTATGAAACCTTATCAGTGTTTGTCTAAGGCCATTGTAAACAGTGTTTCCGTAAATGACACCAGGGCTATGCTGTTTGATTTTTATTTTATTTGTACAATATTTAGACAATACATTCTCCCTGCAGTCTGTGTCATTGTGAACCACAGATTAGGTGATATTGTAAAGTATAAATTTATAATGTCCTTGTGACTGAGCCTTCTGTGGCAAGCTCCTATTGGCTGACAGTTTGACACTCGAGCAGTAGGTTTGGCCACATCACTGTTACAGAGCAATGATGAAATGGCGGATTTCACTTGCACCACTTTGTGCTTTTGCCACATTAAAGACTTTTCACCTTCCAAAAGATAGAAGCTGTTCTTTTTTACTTCAGCTGTACTCACACTTAATCTCTTTGGTTTAAACACTGTTGTTGAAGTAGCAAATAATACTGGGTGTGCTAAGCAAATGTACTTTTTATTCCCTTTAAGTAGATACAATTTTGTTTTTGCTTAGTTACACTCTGGTCTACAATCTTGTCAAGATTCAGTCAGTCCAAGGTAAAAATTTAGCCCATTTTCCAGACCTGGTTCAGTTTGGATTTGGTCTTGTCCTGGTGGTAGATAAAAACTTTACGTGGTGGAGCTTTGAGTGAAATGTTTGGGAACGTCTGGTTTAGGCTACAGATTTAGTGTTGAATAATACCACATAGATTATAGATTAACCCTAAAACAGAGCAAACTGACTGTTGGATGATGTTTTCTACAGACACAAGTGTTTGATTTAAACCTGTTACTTCTCAGTTGCTACATTGTTCTGCCTGTATTGCCTTTGTCCAAGAAATTGACATGAAAAAAAGATGATAAAATCCCAATGAATTTATAATTGTTGACAGATTTTGCTTTACTGCTGCAGTGGGCTGGAGTGATGTGATGGCTCATCCCAATGCAGTAAAAAAAAATAATGTATTCAGGAGGACAGAGCGATAACAGCAAGGCCACAACCTCCACACGGGGACCAGCTAATGCTTCGTGAGTTCAATGGATTCAGATCATTAAAATTTAATGTGGTTTTAATGATGAGGTCAGAGGCACATGAACATTCATCAGTAAATACATTAAAGAGAAGTATTGACCAACTGTTATGGCAGTAAAATAGTTTACACCTTGATAAGCTTATTGTAAATTATATGGTTTACGTATTCGAAAGGAAGCTCATCTGCATGTCAATTCTTTAATTCAATATAATATGAATACATTTACTAATGCTTTAGCAATGTTAGCCCTTATAGCCTGGTTTTAGTCCTGATATATAATCTTGATCCAGGCCTGGTGGTTAAATATTTCATGAGACAGTACTCGGTGTGAAAACCACTGCCTCAAGTATATTAGAATTGTTCTGTTCTTGCTACTGGCAACTACTATAGAGTTCAGGATCATGATGTCAAATTGCTAAGCATCATGGGATTTGCAGCAGTAACAAACTAATGGAGATTTTAAAACATAAACTACTGGAGTTATTGTTCACATTAAAACACTTTTTCCTCCACTTTTTGTACTGTTTTAAGCTAATGTTAGTCCATGGGAAATGTTTGCTATCCACAAACATGCCATATTTCTATAGTAAAAGTGTATTCCTTCTACACAAAACTATAATTATTTTCATCAAAGAGTCTTTAAATCCTTCTAATATCGTCTATCCCCCCACAAAAGCAGGTTTTTACACCAAACATTTAGCAGACTGCACCATGATCATTGTAAGTAAATGTCTCTGGGTTCTTTTCATGTCTGAGTCAAAGTTGGTTCACGTTGCCATGCCAACCCTGCCCCTGAGCATCAGGATGTTCAATTAGACGAGCATGAACATGACGTGGGCTTGTATTAAATATAATAAAGGGCAATGATGTCGGCCACAGAAAAACATCCTCATTGAAATTAGTAATGGCACTTTTCTAACATCTGCAAAATGAAGCTTTGTTAGCCTCTTAACTCCCACCTGAACGGATCCCATTTTCTCCAGTTTGGCTTTGCCCTAATCAAATGCTTCTTGGGGAAAAAAAGCACAAAAATAGCCACAAAAAATGAGAAGAAGACAAGGATGTAAACGCAACAAAAATTCAACAAAAATGTGACAAAAATGTGACAAAAATTCAACAAAAAGTCAGCAAAAATTCAGCAAAAAGTGACAAAAAACTCAACCAAAAAGTGACAAAAAATAAACAAAAATGTCACAAAAACTCAACAAAAATGTCACAAAAATTCAACAAAAATGTGACAAAAACCCAACAATAATTCTACAAAAATTCAAGAAAAACTCTACAAAAAGTGATAAAAAAAACTCAACCAAAAAATCAAATGTGACAAAAATGAAAAACGTGCAGCAACAACGTGAGGAAAAAGATCAGTTTTGTGGGTCTTAGCTTTCAAATGAGGTGTTACGCAGCCAAAAGAGTACAGAATGCATTTGGTTTAGGCGGGTGGTAAGAGGCTAATGGAAAAAGTGGCCTCTGGATCTGTATTTATGTTTAAAGTATGACTAGACAACTTCAAATGGGGTTTATAATTATAATAAATAATGAATTAAACATTTAGTATCTCTAAACTGGCTAAACCTGTCAACACTATTATGCAGAATACAGGCATTTTTCTCACATGTGCAAAACTATAAAGGAAAGTATGGGCTTTTTTTTAGTACGTGAGCATGGATTTGTGAGCCTCCTGTGCTGGGTGTTTGTTCTACACTTCACTGTGAGGCTAATGTTAATGCTATTGAAAGGGCACTGCTGTCTGTTTGAACTGTGGTTTAACACAAGGGCCTGTGACTTCCTTCATCAGCGCCACATCAGCAGCAACAAAACCTCAAGCCTGTCTGTGTGAGGGAGAGACGTTTCAATTGACTGACTCTCAAGTACTGCTGGAAGAACACATGATGATGACAGTAGTGTAGAAGTACTTTGACTATAATAAACATAAAATCTTGGCAGGATCTTCGCTATTGAGTTCATGACAGCTGCTATTGTTGAGCAGCCTTTAGTGTTCATTATGGATGACTGTGTTTTTGTACTGTGTTTTATTGTATTTAGTTTTTTTAAATATCTACTGGAGCCGCAGCCACGAAGTAATATCCCCCATGGATTGATAAAAGAATCAGATTCTTCCATAAAGTAAAGAATATCATTTCAATTAAGGTGAAAAGAATTACTGCAGATACAACATTGACACAATAGGCCGCTCAAAATGTACAAATGAACTGCACAAGCCGACAGGGAAGCATTATCGTTTAACTTTAATATGTGGATTTACAAATTAGCCATACAATGTAACTTTGAGTGCCCTAGATTATTGGGGCGACACGACTCATGCCTGTCCACAAACACATAATTACTGTATAATCGATACAATATGGGTGTGTCCAAAAAATGCCAGTAATTAAGTGCTTTATTATTAGTCATTGTAAGAAATTGCGTTGAAGTGTTGGGTTACTTGAGCCATTGTGTGCAAACCTGATCAGCATGTTTTGGGAGGTTGGGGAAACCGGAGCACCTGGAGGAAACCAACTGGCTGCCTTCAGCGCTCCTCTGAAACGGTGCAGCGCCGCATATCTGTGAGTCGTGCCCGGATACCTCCTTGTTTATTGTTTCCTGTAGCGCCTCTTGTGTCGCCTCCACCGTGCTGGATTCTTGGTGCAAAATATGGCTGTGCATTTGATTATGTTATTGATAAACATTTATATATATGGGGTAAAAAGTGTAGGCTGTATTTCAATGAAACTATGCACCTTTAATGGTAATGATGTAAACCTGAGACAGAAGCTGGTGTGAACTACAATGTTGAGCCACTTGATGGCGCCCTCAACAAGCAGAAGGAACTGACAACTGTGAGTGGTGAGCAAATAAAGTTTCTCAAAGCATAATAGCTGTTGTAGAGTTCACCATTTATTAATTCACCAACCGGCTGCAGTAGTAAGTTGTAGCCACATCTGCAATGGGGCTAAATGATGGAATTGTGGCTGCCAAGTGCCAATCTGCACCAACGTTGTCTCACTGACGCACCACTATCACACAGGCGATGTGGGTGAAGAGTGTTTCCCAAGGACATCACAACACTAGTACATGAACCGGCTGGAAATGGATTTGAAAAAGTCCTTGTTTTGCAACTCTGAACTTTCCCATCATTGGCTTCAAGGCTGAGCTCATTATATGCAAATGATTATAAATGCTATTGATTATGCTAATGATGGTACTATGCAAAGAAATTGAACAGAAAATTAATTAGGGTGGACTTTTTATGTATTACACTCTTCAAACATATTCATGAACTAAACTGATTACATGGTTTGAATTGCTTTGAATTTCATGTCAGGGCATTGCAGATCAATAGATGCAAAATGACAGGGATTTTTTTCCCCACTTTTGGTACATTTTTTGGTATATAATAGTCCATCCATCCATCCATCCATTTTCTTCCACTTTATCCCGGGGCTGGGTCACGGGGGCAGCAGTCTCAGCAGAGATGCCCAGACTTCCCGATCCACACACACCTCCTCCAGCTGTTGTTCTGGGGGGACCCCGAGGCGACACCAGGCCAGCTCGGAGACATAGTCCCACCAGCATGTCCTGGGTCTTCCACAAGGCCTTGTTCCAATAGGAAATGCCTGGAACACCAGGCGACCAGGAGGCATCTGGGACAGATGCCCCAGCCACCTCAGCTGGCTCCTTTCGACGTGAAGGAGCAGCGACTCTACTCCGAGCTCCTCACCCGATGTCGAAGGGTGCGCCCAGCCACCCTGCGAAGGAAACTTATTTCGGCCGCTTGTATTCGCGATCTTGTCCATTCGGTCATTACCCAAATCTCATGACCATAGGTGAGGATGGGAACGTAGATTGATCAGTAAATCGAGAGCTTTGTTCCCTTCTCAAGTGGAGGAGTTCAAGTATCTCGGGGTAATAGTGATGATTTTAAAAATCGTGCATATTTTTTTGAGTCAGAGGACTTAAGTTCAAGTTAAAGGCACTATACCTGATTTTCAAGTAATACATTGAAATTGGTTTTGTCCTTGTAGTGGCTATTTGTCTTTAAACAAAACAAATACCAAACTTCTCAAATGGCCACTACGTCAGGTTACACTTTACACAGTTTGAGGGATACCGAAATCAACCAATGTCCATACCAAAAAGATGCGTTTGAGGAGGTTTATTCACACATGAAAGCAAGCATTTTCTGCTGCCTCTCTTACGCTGGTGAAGAACCATGTGCCCTCGAAGCCTGCCGTCCCACCCAGAAAGGAAACAAATTAGGCCATAACTAAACTTAACCCTAAATTAAACAAACATAGCCCCAACACTTCTCAATCAAAGACAATTACTAAAAAAAGGATCCTTATTATAGAATCATATCAACATTTAGAGCTTCAACAGTGCCAGTGAGAGAGAGGACAGTGCAGAGGAGAGTGCAGTGCAGTTCAGTGACCGTACACACGAGGGCAGTGTCGAGTTGGCCCACGGGTGGTGGTTCACTTCTGGAGGATAGGTGTCTGGCTGCTCGCCGTTCAGCTGTGCGCATTCAACCCAGCCCTGGAAAAGCACAACCGGATGAATTCTTAAGAGGTCAGAGAGAACAGCACAAGGCTCGCACGGAGAGAAAACTTCAGGGGAAAAGGGCATTTATAAAACGAAACAAAAAATAAATATAATGCAAGCAATAAGAAAAAATGTGGGCCACTGTGAGTATTTCAGAATTATACACAGAACTGCAGCTCTGATTGTTCAGTGATAAGTGACGTATAACATCTGTCCAAGGCCTAAAGATGATAATTACTCATTTGGATGACTTCAATAATGTCCCTGAAATAATAATTAAATTGCATTACTTGTGATAGAAGATTTGATTAACCTCTTAACTCTCGCTTTAAAGGGATTTTTCAGGATTTTTGACATAGGGCCTCATTTCCTAGTTAACCAGATTTTTTTATTTCTTATTCATGCAGTCCTTGTATTCGAAGAGTTTAGTGGTGCTAGGCTAGTGCTAGGCTAGTGCATGTCTATGGTAACTAGTAGCCTGCATTAAAAACAGTCTGACCCAAGCACAGTGCATCTGAGGAAAATCACTTATAACACCAGACTAGCGATATTTATGTCTGTGTTGACTGAATAATTTTGAAATATAACCATTTTGCATTTAAAAGATCTTATATTTGAGCAGCATCAGCTTCCAGGTTATAAGCTACGCAGCAGCGGAGTGAACTGCTCGGTTACCAGATCTACAGTAGTTTGTTCACCTGCGGCCGGCATTACTACACATGGAATTCACAAAGGAGCTTTCTACAAATCAGATATGGCAACATTTGGTGGACTACACGATGATTTAGAAGAGGTTTTTAATGCAGGCTACTAGCTACCATAGACATGCGCTAGCCTAGCACTAGCCTAGCACCACTAAACTCTTCTAATATAAGGACAGCATGAATTAAAAAATATATATGTCTCCAGAAATCAACAGCACTCTGGATAACTAGGAAACGAGGCCCTTTGTCAAAAATCCTGAAATATCCGTTTAGCCGAGCATGTTTTCTCCAGTTCGGCTTTACCCAAATCTAAAAGCTTCTTGACTGAAGAGCTCTTTTGTTGCATTTGTGTCACTTTTTTGAGTAACACTTTATTTTACACTACCCTTGATACATCGTGCTGCCGAATTTAGTACAAAGTAATGGGCTTTGTGCTAATGTGTAATAACTTACCTATGGGTTAGATACACAATGGAATAATATGTATTAGTACTTTGCAGGTACATAATATAAGAAGATATAGGACCCAAACTCTAACCCTAACCTTTAGTCTTAACCTAAAGGTCGTATGTCTTATTACATTATGTACCTGCAAAGTACTAATACACATTATTCCAGTCTCTCATGCGGAGTCTGCAGAGGTGGGAAAAACAATGTACTTTGACTCAGGGCGGTCACATGAGAAGTGTTGCGTACTCACGTAGGGGTGATGTCCGGGTTCACCTGTGGAGAGACGGCACGATCAGTACAGAGACGTGTTTCTATCACACAGCGCTTTAGACGTCACCAAAACAACAGGCAAATGATTGCCTGAAGAAGGCCTATAGCCGAAACGTTGTAATAAACCTCACTATATGCAAGTTTCACAGTGTGCGGGAGATACATTTTCTCACAAAAATTCTTCTTACGAAAACCAGTCTGGTTATTTGTAATTTCTATATTAAGTGCGTGCATGAAGGCCATTCGGGGAGGAAATTAGATAATTTTACCATTTTTAAACTCCGTATAGTCCCTTTAAAGTTGTTTTTAACGTGTCTAAAGTCCAATGCTTTTCAATGGGGGCCAGTGGCGATATGGAGGTACTACAGCAATGGCGGAGCAATGGTGGCCTCTAGTATTGTGGCCAAAAAGCAGAGCAGCCAGCGGCCATTTTCACCTAGTCCCTTTAAACTGCCCACGCTGGCAGCTCACTTCAACACAAATTGCAATTAACTAGTTTTTCAGCAAATTGTGTCAAAACAAGACATAAAAATGTTTAGCGAAAACTTTAACTAGAACTTTTGCCAATATTATATATTTTGCTGCCCTCCTTATAATGTGGTCAAATACAACCACCCACTTTATTTTTTAATTGGTTGAAGGATTAACATTGTATCGTTAATTTTTGTGTCTCATTCTGTTGGCATTTTTAATATCACAGAAAAGCTGTCTATAAAAGTGCTATTATTTAGGTTTATGTTTGTTATCATGTCATGGCGAAGAATCTTTATTTAGTAAGTAAGTGCTTTATTTGTCATTGTGCAAGTGTACAACGAAATATTGTTCAGGTGTTAGTCCTGAGCCGCTGCGACTGAGCCACGTTGCCACAATGGGTCAACCAGACCAGCGTGTTTTTGGAGGTCGGGGAGACCTTATGCTGAAGTCACGGTTGTGCGCTGTCGTTACCTGCTCTGACATCTCCATGAGCAGATTCAGGCTGGTCTTGACAAAAGCCTGGAGGTTTTCCTTTGTCATCTTTCCATGAAAAATATTGCGGCCCTGATTGAACTGGAAACGAGATGGAAGCAAACAGATACAATTAAAGATTTACCAGAGATCTCTCTATACACCCCCTGATTGCCCTGTTGACACGCAGACAGGCAACAGAGTATTATTTAGGAATAGCAGCACTGAGCATTTCCTGGCACATAAAGGGGAATGGGCTTTTGCTCGCAGCTCAATGCCCTCGCGAAATCTATTGAAGCCCCTAACACCCGGAGCAGTAAACAAGTTCAAGTGGCCAGCTAGTTATTAAGGGTGAGCCAACACTTTTAAGTGATTTGGGACGGTAGAATGTAGCCACAACCACCCTGGGGCAGACCACGTGGCTATAATGTGTTGTTTATATCCTGATCTCTAATGATGTCAGTGCCCTCTGCTGGACATTTGTGGATTTTTTTTTTTTTTTTTTAAAGCTGCCCCCTAGTGGCTGGAGTGAGCATTCTGGTTATTACTGTTGGAGACCCCGGCTATAGACATTAGAGAAGTAGTGAAACTGCCAGGCTTATGCCGTTATAACCTGGTGCAGTGTTTCTCAAAGTGTAGTGCCCCCTGTAGTGCCTCAGATGTACAACGGGGGCCCCCGAAGCGTTTCTTCAAAATAAGACAAAACTTTTTTTTTTTAAGTATGTTGTAAGGGAAAAGAAACATTAACCAATTATTTAGCCTTCAGTTATTGCTAGATGGTGCTTTTTTATTGAGTTCTTTGAATGGAGTTCTGGATGTAAGGAATGGCCTAGTGGGTAAGGTTGCTTCACATACAACGCTTGACCGTCTTCAGGCATCAGCATCACAGGTTTGACAGTTTGCTGAATGTCTTTGCCTACTCTTCACTCCCTTCCACCTTGTGCCGTCCAGTTCAATAAAACCTGCGGGCCATAAAACCTTTGCGTTTCTGTGCAAAGATATCCAAGTGCAGCACAAAAACCGGGCTCTTTGCCATCAGCAGTGTCGTAAGTTTGACTCCTGTATTCGACAATTTGCTGACTGTTCCTCTCTATTCAATACTATTCGTCCAATTTCACAACATACTGCCTTAATACATATTACTAGCCCAAAAACAAAAACATTTATGTGTTTTGCAAGTGCAGCCTTACAGACAAAGTGGTCATCTTGAAGCACGTACTGCCAGTGCCACCTAAATCAAATCAACATATTCAAGTCACAGCGAGGAGCCAACGACCCACACGTTTCAGAATACTCCAGACGAGACAAGATTAGACACAGCGAGCGGATACTGTTCGGTCAACAGTGTCACATTACAGTCTATAAACACCGCTATGACTTCAGCGTCCATTTAAAGACGATCTAATTTAGCGACTAACTTCACACTTTATACGAGGGGCCTCGTGTAGTAAATACTACTACTCGTACCTGGTTGAACAGCGCAACGCCATCCTTGGACACTTCGAACTTGGAGAAAACGGCCTGATCGGAAGTCAAGGCGAAGGGGACGTCAATGTCATCAATTGCCTTCACTGCTTTTACAAAGGCCTGGGCATCAGCAGAATTGGGATCCTACATAAAAAAGGTCAAGGTAATATGGATTATTTCATCAACAAATGAAGACGTTTTGTCCCTCAGTTGATAATCAAAATAAATATTTATGCACAAATGTATATTTTACTGGGCATTTTAGTCGCTCATAATGCATTTATTATACTCAAGGTCCATTTCTATTGAAATGCATTAGCCTAGCTATTTTTTTTGTCATTTACAACTTTTTGAGTAAGCCATTTTACCTTTCTGGGCTGACTAAGTAAATCACTACATGTGTCAGTTCTAACTTGAAGCATTTTGTAGTCACCGGTCTCCATGACAAGGTGTTGTGAATCAACATCTTTCCATTTATTCAGTTTAAATTCTATGTTAACCCTCACCTTGAAGAACCCAATGACCACAACTTCATTGTCGGCGATGAGAGACTCGGCCCCAGTGACTCCGTTGAGAGCGGCGACTGTGGCGGCCCCTGTGTGCTTTTTCAACCAGCTCACCATTTCTTCAGCCTGTAGGCCCGCTGCAACAGACAACAAAACACATTCAGACTATAGGAAAAGTAGACACTTGATTAAATATATCCAGGGGAAGGTTTACGTGGCAAAACAATTGCTTTATGAATATATATATATATATATATATATATATATATATATATATATATATATATATTTTTTTTTTTTTCTTTTTTTCTTTTTTCTTTTACCGTTTAGTTTAGTCTTTATTGAAGGGACAGTGCACTGAGACCTTAAGCTCAAAGACAGAGACATATGTTCTGCACAAGATTCTAGCTAAATATTTAGTTTCCATCTGCAGTCCCTGGTTACTTGAATAATATACAGTAACATGTAATCAAAGTACAGGTGAAAAAAAAAAAAAAATTGACAATAGCATGCATTGAAATGAAGCAATCATAATATGCCCTCTGGACACGAACCCTTAGCACACACACATAGGCCGACATGACATCACACCTGTATAATGCAGCCACACCTCCATTCTGTACATGCGTTTCCAATGACATCACGCATAGTTCCGGCAGCCATTTTGAATAGTGAAGTACAATTATGCAGTACTACAACATGTAACAACTTCCGTGGGTGTGTTTTTTCAGCATAGTTCCGTGTTTTTTCAGCAAAGTTACGTGTTTTTTCAGCAAAGTTCTGTGTTTTTTCAGCAAAGTTCCATGGGTGTGTTTTTTCAGCAAAGTTCCATGGGTGTGTTTTTTCAGCAAAGTTCCGTGGGTGTGTTTTTTAAGCAGAGTTCCGTTGCCGTGTTTTTCCAACGAAGTTCCGTGGGTGTGTTTTTTTAGCAAAGTTCCGTAGGTGGTTTTTTAAGCATAGTTCCGTTGCCGTGTTTTTCCAGCAAAGTTCCGTGGGTGTGTGTTTTCAGCAAAGTTCCGTTGCCGTGTTATTTCAGCAAAGTTCTGTATTTTTTCAGCAAAGTTCCGTGTTTTTTCAGCAAAGTTCCGGGTTTTTTTTTTTTAAGCATAGTTCCGTTGCCGTGTTTTTCCAGCAAAGTTCCGTTGCCGTGTTTTTTCAGCAAAGTTCCGTGGGTGTGTTTTTTCAGCAAAGTTCCGTGTTTTTTCAGCAAAGTTCCATGGGTGTGTTTTTTCAGCAAAGTTCCGTGTTATTTAGCAAAGTTCCATGGGTGTGTTTTTTCAGCAAAGTTCCGTGGGTGTGTTTTTTCAGCAAAGTTCCGTAGGTGGTTTTTTAAGCATAGTTCCGTTGCCGTGTTTTTCCAGCAAAGTTCTGTTGCCGTGTTATTTCAGCAAAGTTCTGTATTTTTTCAGCAAAGTTCCGTTGCCGTGTTTTTTCAGCAAAGTTCCGTGTTTTTTCAGCAAAGTTCCGGGGGGGTGTTTTTTAAGCATAGTTCCGTTGCCGTGTTTTTTCAGCAAAGTTCCGTTGCCGTGTTTTTCCAGCAAAGTTCCGTGGGTGTGTTTTTTCAGCAAAGTTCCGTTGCCGTGTTTTTTCAGCAAAGTTCCGTTGCCGTGTTTTTTCAGCACAGTTCCGTGGGTGTGTTTTTTCAGCAAAGTTCCGTTGCCGTGTTTTTTCAGCAAAGTTCCGTTGCCGTGTTTTTTCAGCAAAGTTCCGTGGGTGTGTTTTTTCAGCAAAGTTCCGTTGCCGTGTTTTTCCAGCAAAGTTCCGTGGGTGTGTTTTTTCAGCAAAGTTCCGTGTTTTTTCAGCAAAGTTCCGTTGCCGTGTTTTTTCAGCAAAGTTCCGTTGCCGTGTTTTTCCAGCAAAGTTCCGTGGGTGTGTTTTTTCAGCAAAGTTCCGTGTTTTTTCAGCAAAGTTCCATGGGTGTGTTTTTTCAGCAAAGTTCAGTGTTTTTTAGCAAAGTTCCATGGGTGTGTTTTTTCAGCAAAGTTCCGTTGCCGTGTTTTTTCAGCAAAGTTCCGTGGGTGTGTTTTTTCAGCAAAGTTCCATGGGTGTGTTTTTTCAGCAAAGTTCCGTGGGTGTGTTTTTTAAGCATAGTTCCGTTGCCGTGTTTTTCCAGCAAAGTTCCGTTGCCGTGTTTTTTCAGCAAAGTTCCGTGGGTGTGTTTTTTCAGCAAAGTTCCGTGTTTTTTCAGCAAAGTTCCATGGGTGTGTTTTTCAGCAAAGTTCCGTGTGTGTGTTTTTTCAGCAAAGTTCCGTGGGTGTGTTTTTTCAGCAAAGTTCCGTTGCCGTGTTTTTCCAGCAAAGTTCCGTGGGTGTGTTTTTTCAGCAAAGTTCCGTGTTTTTTCAGCAAAGTTCCATGGGTGTGTTTTTTCAGCAAAGTTCTGTGTTTTTTAGCAAAGTTCCATGGGTGTGTTTTTTCAGCAAAGTTCCGTTGCCGTGTTTTTTCAGCAAAGTTCCGTGGGTGTGTTTTTTCAGCAAAGTTCCATGGGTGTGTTTTTTCAGCAAAGTTCCGTGGGTGTGTTTTTTAAGCATAGTTCCGTTGCCGTGTTTTTCCAGCAAAGTTCCGTTGCCGTGTTTTTTCAGCAAAGTTCCGTGGGTGTGTTTTTTCAGCAAAGTTCCGTTGCCGTGTTTTTTCAGCAAAGTTCCATGGGTGTGTTTTTTCAGCAAAGTTCCGTGGGTGTGTTTTTTAAGCATAGTTCCGTTGCCGTGTTTTTCCAGCAAAGTTCCGTTGCCGTGTTTTTTCAGCAAAGTTCCGTGGGTGTGTTTTTTCAGCAAAGTTCCGTGTTTTTTCAGCAAAGTTCCATGGGTGTGTTTTTCAGCAAAGTTCCGTGTGTGTGTTTTTTCAGCAAAGTTCCGTGGGTGTGTTTTTTCAGCAAAGTTCCGTTGCCGTGTTTTTCCAGCAAAGTTCCGTGGGTGTGTTTTTTCAGCAAAGTTCCGTGTTTTTTCAGCAAAGTTCCATGGGTGTGTTTTTTCAGCAAAGTTCTGTGTTTTTTAGCAAAGTTCCATGGGTGTGTTTTTTCAGCAAAGTTCCGTTGCCGTGTTTTTTCAGCAAAGTTCCGTGGGTGTGTTTTTTCAGCAAAGTTCCATGGGTGTGTTTTTTCAGCAAAGTTCCGTGGGTGTGTTTTTTAAGCATAGTTCCGTTGCCGTGTTTTTCCAGCAAAGTTCCGTTGCCGTGTTTTTTCAGCAAAGTTCCGTGGGTGTGTTTTTTCAGCAAAGTTCCGTGTTTTTTCAGCAAAGTTCCATGGGTGTGTTTTTCAGCAAAGTTCCGTGTGTGTGTTTTTTCAGCAAAGTTCCGTGGGTGTGTTTTTTCAGCAAAGTTCCGTTGCCGTGTTTTTTCAGCAAAGTTCCGTGGGTGTGTTTTTTCAGCAAAGTTCCGTGTTTTTTCAGCAAAGTTCCGTAGGTGGTTTTTTAAGCATAGTTCCGTTGCCGTGTTTTTCCAACGAAGTTCCGTGGGTGTGTTATTTTAGCAAAGTTCCGTAGGTGGTTTTTTAAGCATAGTTCCGTTGCCATGTTTTTCCAGCAATGTTCCGTGGGTGTGTGTTTTCAGCAAAGTTCCGTTGCCGTGTTATTTCAGCAAAGTTCTGTATTTTTTCAGCAAAGTTCCGTGTTTTTTAAGCAAAGTTCCGGGGGGGTGTTTTTTAAGCATAGTTCCGTTGCCGTGTTTTTCCAGCAAAGTTCCGTTGCCGTGTTTTTTCAGCAAAGTTCCGTGTTTTTTCAGCAAAGTTCCATGGGTGTGTTTTTAAGAAAAGTTCCGTGGGTGTGTTTTTTCAGCAAAGTTCCGTTGCCGTGTTTTTCCAGCAAAGTTCCGTGGGTGTGTTTTTTCAGCAAAGTTCTGTGTTTTTTCAGCAAAGTTCCGTGTTTTTTCAGCAAAGTTCCGTTGCCGTGTTTTTCCAGCAAAGTTCTGTTGCCGTGTTATTTCAGCAAAGTTCTGTATTTTTTCAGCAAAGTTCCGTTGCCGTGTTTTTTCAGCAAAGTTCCGTGTTTTTTCAGCAAAGTTCCGGGGGGGTGTTTTTTAAGCATAGTTCCGTTGCCGTGTTTTTTCAGCAAAGTTCCGTTGCCGTGTTTTTCCAGCAAAGTTCCGTGGGTGTGTTTTTTCAGCAAAGTTCCGTTGCCGTGTTTTTTCAGCAAAGTTCCGTTGCCGTGTTTTTTCAGCACAGTTCCGTGTTTTTTCAGCACAGTTCCGTGTTTTTTCAGCAAAGTTCCGTGGGTGTGTTTTTTCAGCAAAGTTCCGTTGCCGTGTTTTTCCAGCAAAGTTCCGTGGGTGTGTTTTTTCAGCAAAGTTCCGTGTTTTTTCAGCAAAGTTCCGTTGCCGTGTTTTTTCAGCAAAGTTCCGTTGCCGTGTTTTTCCAGCAAAGTTCCGTGGGTGTGTTTTTTCAGCAAAGTTCCGTGTTTTTTCAGCAAAGTTCCATGGGTGTGTTTTTTCAGCAAAGTTCTGTGTTTTTTAGCAAAGTTCCATGGGTGTGTTTTTTCAGCAAAGTTCCGTGGGTGTGTTTTTTCAGCAAAGTTCCGTGTTTTTTCAGCAAAGTTCCATGGGTGTGTTTTTTCAGCAAAGTTCCGTGTTTTTTCAGCAAAGTTCCATGGGTGTGTTTTTTTATCAAAGTTCCGTAGGTGGTTTTTTAAGCATAGTTCCGTTGCCGTGTTTTTCCAACAAAGTTCCGTGGGTGTGTTTTTTTATCAAAGTTCCGTAGGTGGTTTTTTAAGCATAGTTCCGTTGCCGTGTTTTTCCAGCAAAGTTCCGTTGCCGTGTTTTTTCAGCAAAGTTCCGTGGGTGTGTTTTTTCAGCAAAGTTCCGTGTTTTTTCAGCAAAGTTCCATGGGTGTGTTTTTCAGCAAAGTTCCGTGTGTGTGTTTTTTCAGCAAAGTTCCGTGGGTGTGTTTTTTCAGCAAAGTTCCGTTGCCGTGTTTTTCCAGCAAAGTTCCGTGGGTGTGTTTTTTCAGCAAAGTTCCGTGTTTTTTCAGCAAAGTTCCATGGGTGTGTTTTTTCAGCAAAGTTCTGTGTTTTTTAGCAAAGTTCCATGGGTGTGTTTTTTCAGCAAAGTTCCGTTGCCGTGTTTTTTCAGCAAAGTTCCGTGGGTGTGTTTTTTCAGCAAAGTTCCATGGGTGTGTTTTTTCAGCAAAGTTCCGTGGGTGTGTTTTTTAAGCATAGTTCCGTTGGCGTGTTTTTCCAGCAAAGTTCCGTTGCCGTGTTTTTTCAGCAAAGTTCCGTGGGTGTGTTTTTTCAGCAAAGTTCCGTGTTTTTTCAGCAAAGTTCCATGGGTGTGTTTTTCAGCAAAGTTCCGTGTGTGTGTTTTTTCAGCAAAGTTCCGTGGGTGTGTTTTTTCAGCAAAGTTCCGTTGCCGTGTTTTTTCAGCAAAGTTCCGTGGGTGTGTTTTTTCAGCAAAGTTCCGTGTTTTTTCAGCAAAGTTCCGTAGGTGGTTTTTTAAGCATAGTTCCGTTGCCGTGTTTTTCCAACGAAGTTCCGTGGGTGTGTTATTTTAGCAAAGTTCCGTAGGTGGTTTTTTAAGCATAGTTCCGTTGCCATGTTTTTCCAGCAATGTTCCGTGGGTGTGTGTTTTCAGCAAAGTTCCGTTGCCGTGTTATTTCAGCAAAGTTCTGTATTTTTTCAGCAAAGTTCCGTGTTTTTTAAGCAAAGTTCCGGGGGGGTGTTTTTTAAGCATAGTTCCGTTGCCGTGTTTTTCCAGCAAAGTTCCGTTGCCGTGTTTTTTCAGCAAAGTTCCGTGTTTTTTCAGCAAAGTTCCATGGGTGTGTTTTTAAGAAAAGTTCCGTGGGTGTGTTTTTTCAGCAAAGTTCCGTTGCCGTGTTTTTCCAGCAAAGTTCCGTGGGTGTGTTTTTTCAGCAAAGTTCTGTGTTTTTTCAGCAAAGTTCCGTGTTTTTTCAGCAAAGTTCCGTTGCCGTGTTTTTTCAGCAAAGTTCCGTTGCCGTGTTTTTCCAGCAAAGTTCCGTGGGTGTGTTTTTTCAGCAAAGTTCCGTGTTTTTTCAGCAAAGTTCCGTGTTTTTTCAGCAAAGTTCCGTGGGTGTGTTTTTTCAGCAAAGTTCCGTTGCCGTGTTTTTTCAGCAAAGTTCCGTGGGTGTGTTTTTTCAGCAAAGTTCCGTGGGTGTGTTTTTTCAGCAAAGTTCCGTGTTTTTTCAGCAAAGTTCCGTAGGTGGTTTTTTAAGCATAGTTCCGTTGCCGTGTTTTTCCAGCAAAGTTCTGTTGCCGTGTTATTTCAGCAAAGTTCTGTATTTTTTCAGCAAAGTTCCGTTGCCGTGTTTTTTCAGCAAAGTTCCGTGTTTTTTCAGCAAAGTTCCGGGGGGGTGTTTTTTAAGCATAGTTCCGTTGCCGTGTTTTTTCAGCAAAGTTCCGTTGCCGTGTTTTTCCAGCAAAGTTCCGTGGGTGTGTTTTTTCAGCAAAGTTCCGTTGCCGTGTTTTTTCAGCAAAGTTCCGTTGCCGTGTTTTTTCAGCACAGTTCCGTGTTTTTTCAGCACAGTTCCGTGTTTTTTCAGCAAAGTTCCGTGGGTGTGTTTTTTCAGCAAAGTTCCGTTGCCGTGTTTTTCCAGCAAAGTTCCGTGGGTGTGTTTTTTCAGCAAAGTTCCGTGTTTTTTCAGCAAAGTTCCGTTGCCGTGTTTTTTCAGCAAAGTTCCGTTGCCGTGTTTTTCCAGCAAAGTTCCGTGGGTGTGTTTTTTCAGCAAAGTTCCGTGTTTTTTCAGCAAAGTTCCATGGGTGTGTTTTTTCAGCAAAGTTCTGTGTTTTTTAGCAAAGTTCCATGGGTGTGTTTTTTCAGCAAAGTTCCGTGGGTGTGTTTTTTCAGCAAAGTTCCGTGTTTTTTCAGCAAAGTTCCATGGGTGTGTTTTTTCAGCAAAGTTCCGTGTTTTTTCAGCAAAGTTCCATGGGTGTGTTTTTTTATCAAAGTTCCGTAGGTGGTTTTTTAAGCATAGTTCCGTTGCCGTGTTTTTCCAACAAAGTTCCGTGGGTGTGTTTTTTTATCAAAGTTCCGTAGGTGGTTTTTTAAGCATAGTTCCGTTGCCGTGTTTTTCCAGCAAAGTTCCGTTGCCGTGTTTTTTCAGCAAAGTTCCGTGGGTGTGTTTTTTCAGCAAAGTTCCGTGTTTTTTCAGCAAAGTTCCATGGGTGTGTTTTTCAGCAAAGTTCCGTGGGTGTGTTTTTCAGCATAGTTCCGTGGGTGTGTTTTTCCAGCAAAGTTCTGTATTTTTTCAGCAAAGTTCCGTTGCCGTGTTTTTTCAGCAAAGTTCCATGGGTGTGTTTTTTCAGCACAGTTCCGTGTTTTTTCAGCAAAGTTCCGTTGCCGTGTTTTTCCAGCAAAGTTCCGTGGGTGTGTTTTTTCAGCAAAGTTCCGTGTTTTTTCAGCAAAGTTCCGTTGCCGTGTTTTTTCAGCAAAGTTCCGTTGCCGTGTTTTTCCAGCAAAGTTCCGTGGGTGTGTTTTTTCAGCAAAGTTCCGTGTTTTTTCAGCAAAGTTCCATGGGTGTGTTTTTTCAGCAAAGTTCCGTGTTTTTTCAGCAAAGTTCCATGGGTGTGTTTTTTCAGCAAAGTTCCGTTGCCGTGTTTTTTCAGCAAAGTTCCGTGGGTGTGTTTTTTCAGCAAAGTTTCGTGTTTTTTCAGCAAAGTTCTGTATTTTTTCAGCAAAGTTCCGTTGCCGTGTTTTTTCAGCAAAGTTCCATGGGTGTGTTTTTTCAGCACAGTTCCGTGTTTTTTCAGCAAAGTTCCGTTGCCGTGTTTTTCCAGCAAAGTTCCGTGGGTGTGTTTTTTCAGCAAAGTTCCGTGTTTTTTCAGCAAAGTTCCGTGGGTGTGTGTTTTCAGCAAAGTTCCGTTGCCGTGTTTTTTCAGCAAAGTTCTGTAATTTTTCAGCAAAGTTCCGTTGCCGTGTTTTTTCAGCAAAGTTCCATGGGTGTGTTTTTTCAGCACAGTTCCGTGTTTTTTCAGCAAAGTTCCGTTGCCGTGTTTTTCCAGCAAAGTTCCGTGGGTGTGTTTTTTCAGCAAAGTTCCGTTGCCGTGTTTTTTCAGCAAAGTTCCGTTGCCGTGTTTTTCCAGCAAAGTTCCGTGGGTATGTTTTTTCAGCAAAGTTCCATGGGTGTGTTTTTTCAGCAAAGTTCCGTGTTTTTTCAGCAAAGTTCCATGGGTGTCTTTTTTCAGCAAAGTTCCGTTGCCGTGTTTTTCAGAAAAGTACCGTGGGTGTGTTTTTTCAGCAAAGTTCCGTGTTTTTTCAGCAAAGTTCCGTGGGTGTGTTTTTTAAGCATAGTTCCGTTGCCGTGTTTTTCCAGCAAAGTTCCGTGGGTGTGTTTTTTCAGCAAAGTTCCGTGGGTGGTTTTTTAAGCATAGTTCCGTTGCCGTGTTTTTCCAGCAAAGTTCCGTGGGTGTGTTTTTTCAGCAAAGTTCCGTGTTTTTTCCAACAAAGTTCTGTGGCCTTGCTGTTTCAGCAAAGTTCCGTTTCCGTGTTTTTTCAGCAAAGTTCCGTTGCCGTGTTTTTTCAGCAAAGTTCCGTGTTTTTTCAGCAAAGTTCCGTGGGTGTGTTTTGTCAGCAAAGTTATGTGTTTTTTCAGCAAAGTTATGTGTTTTTTCAGCAAAGTTCCATGGTTGTGTTTTTTTCAGCAAAGTTCCCTGTTTTTTCAGCAAAGTTCCGTGGGTGTGTTTTTTAAGCATAGTTCCGTGGGTGTGTTTTTTAAGCATAGTTCCGTTGCCGTGTTTTTCCAGCAAAGTTCCGTGGGTGTGTTTTTTCAGCAAAATTCCGTGGGTGTGTTTTTTCAGCAAAGTTCCGTGGGTGGTTTTTTAAGCATAGTTCCGTTGCCGTGTTTTTCCAGCAAAGTTCCGTGGGTGTGTTTTTTCAGCAAAGTTCCGTGGGTGGTTTTTTAAGCATAGTTCCGTTGCCGTGTTTTTCCAGCAAAGTTCCGTGGGTGTGTTTTTTCAGCAAAGTTCCATGTTTTTTCCAGCAAAGTTCTGTGGCCTTGCTGTTTCAGCAAAGTTCCGTTTCCGTGTTTTTTCAGCAAAGTTCCGTTACCGTGTTTTTTCAGCAAAGTTCCCTGTTTTTTCAGCAAAGTTCTGTTGCCGTGTTTTTTCAGCAAAGTTCTGTGTTTTTTCAGCAAAGGTCCGTGTTTTTTCAGCAAAGTTCTGTTGCCATGTTTTTTCAGCAAAGTTCTGTTGCCGTGTTTTTTCAGCAAAGTTCCGTGTTTTTTCAGCAAAGTTCCGTTGCCGTGTTTTTTCAGCAAAGTACTGTGTTTTTTCAGCAAAGTTCCGTGGCCGTGCTGTTTTAGTAAAGTCCTTGGGTGTGTTTTTTAAGCATAGTTCCGTTGCCGTGTTTTTCCAGCAATGTTCCGTGGGTGTGTTATTTCAGCAAAGTTCCGTGTTTTTCCAGCAAAGTTCTGTTGCCGTGTTTTTTCAGCAAAGTTCTGTATTTTTTCAGCAAAGTTCCGGGGGGGTGTTTTTTAAGCATAGTTCCGTTGCCGTGTTTTTTCAGCAAAGTTCCGTTGCCGTGTTTTTCCAGCAAAGTTCCGTGGGTGTGTTTTTTCAGCAAAGTTCCGTTGCCGTGTTTTTTCAGCAAAGTTCCGTTGCCGTGTTTTTTCAGCACAGTTCCGTGGGTGTGTTTTTTCAGCACAGTTCCGTGTTTTTTCAGCAAAGTTCCGTGGGTGTGTTTTTTCAGCAAAGTTCTGTTGCCGTGTTTTTCCAGCAAAGTTCCGTGGGTGTGTTTTTCAGCAAAGTTCCGTGTTTTTTCAGCAAAGTTCCATGGGTGTGTTTTTCAGCAAAGTTCCGTGGGTGTGTTTTTAAGCATAGTTCCGTTGCCGTGTTTTTTCAGCAAAGTTCCGTTGCCGTGTTTTTCCAACAAAATTCCGTGGGTGTGTTTTTTTATCAAAGTTCCGTAGGTGGTTTTTTAAGCATAGTTCCGTTGCCGTGTTTTTCCAGCAAAGTTCTGTATTTTTTCAGCAAAGTTCCGTTGCTGTGTTTTTTCAGCAAAGTTCCATGGGTGTGTTTTTTCAGCACAGTTCCTTGTTTTTTCAGCAAAGTTCCGTTGCCGTGTTTTTCCAGCAAAGTTCCGTGGGTGTGTTTTTTCAGCAAAGTTCCGTGTTTTTTCAGCAAAGTTCCGTTGCCGTGTTTTTTCAGCAAAGTTCCGTTGCCGTGTTTTTCCAGCAAAGTTCCGTGGGTGTGTTTTTTCAGCAAAGTTCTGTGTTTTTTCAGCAAAGTTCCATGGGTGTGTTTTTTCAGCAAAGTTCCGTGTTTTTTCAGCAAAGTTCCATGGGTGTGTTTTTTCAGCAAAGTTCCATTGCCGTGTTTTTTCAGCAAAGTTCCGTGGGTGTGTTTTTTCAGCAAAGTTTCGTGTTTTTTCAGCAAAGTTCTGTATTTTTTCAGCAAAGTTCCGTTGCCGTGTTTTTTCAGCAAAGTTCCATGGGTGTGTTTTTTCAGCACAGTTCCGTGTTTTTTCAGCAAAGTTCCGTTGCCGTGTTTTTCCAGCAAAGTTCCGTGGGTGTGTCTTTTCAGCAAAGTTCCGTGTTTTTTCAGCAAAGTTCCGTGGGTGTGTGTTTTCAGCAAAGTTCCGTTGCCGTGTTTTTTCAGCAAAGTTCTGTATTTTTTCAGCAAAGTTCCGTTGCCGTGTTTTTTCAGCAAAGTTCCATGGGTGTGTTTTTTCAGCACAGTTCCGTGTTTTTTCAGCAAAGTTCCGTTGCCGTGTTTTTCCAGCAAAGTTCCGTGGGTGTGTTTTTTCAGCAAAGTTCCGTGTTTTTTCAGCAAAGTTCCGTTGCCGTGTTTTTTCAGCAAAGTTCCGTTGCCGTGTTTTTCCAGCAAAGTTCCGTGGGTGTGTTTTTTCAGCAAAGTTCCGTGTTTTTTCAGCAAAGTTCCATGGGTGTGTTTTTTCAGCAAAGTTCCGTGTTTTTTCAGCAAAGTTCCATGGGTGTGTTTTTTCAGCAAAGTTCCGTTGCCGTGTTTTTTCAGCAAAGTTCCGTGGGTGTGTTTTTTCAGCAAAGTTTCGTGTTTTTTCAGCAAAGTTCTGTATTTTTTCAGCAAAGTTCCGTTGCCGTGTTTTTTCAGCAAAGTTCCATGGGTGTGTTTTTTCAGCACAGTTCCGTGTTTTTTCAGCAAAGTTCCGTTGCCGTGTTTTTCCAGCAAAGTTCCGTGGGTGTGTTTTTTCAGCAAAGTTCCGTGTTTTTTCAGCAAAGTTCCGTGGGTGTGTGTTTTCAGCAAAGTTCCGTTGCCGTGTTTTTTCAGCAAAGTTCTGTATTTTTTCAGCAAAGTTCCGTTGCCGTGTTTTTTCAGCAAAGTTCCATGGGTGTGTTTTTTCAGCACAGTTCCGTGTTTTTTCAGCAAAGTTCCGTTGCCGTGTTTTTCCAGCAAAGTTCCGTGGGTGTGTTTTTTCAGCAAAGTTCCGTGTTTTTTCAGCAAAGTTCCGTTGCCGTGTTTTTTCAGCAAAGTTCCGTTGCCGTGTTTTTCCAGCAAAGTTCCGTGGGTATGTTTTTTCAGCAAAGTTCCGTGTTTTTTCAGCAAAGTTCCGTGGGTGTGTTTTTTAAGCATAGTTCCGTTGCCGTGTTTTTCCAGCAAAGTTCCGTGGGTGTGTTTTTTCAGCAAAGTTCCGTGGGTGGTTTTTTAAGCATAGTTCCGTTGCCGTGTTTTTCCAGCAAAGTTCCGTGGGTGTGTTTTTTCAGCAAAGTTCCGTGTTTTTTCCAGCAAAGTTCTGTGGCCTTGCTGTTTCAGCAAAGTTCCGTTTCCGTGTTTTTTCAGCAAAGTTCCGTTGCCGTGTTTTTTCAGCAAAGTTCCGTGGGTGTGTTTTGTCAGCAAAGTTATGTGTTTTTTCAGCAAAGTTCCATGGTTGTGTTTTTTTCAGCAAAGTTCCCTGTTTTTTCAGCAAAGTTCCGTGGGTGTGTTTTTTAAGCATAGTTCCGTGGGTGTGTTTTTTAAGCATAGTTCCGTTGCCGTGTTTTTCCAGCAAAGTTCCGTGGGTGTGTTTTTTCAGCAAAATTCCGTGGGTGTGTTTTTTCAGCAAAGTTCCGTGGGTGGTTTTTTAAGCATAGTTCCGTTGCCGTGTTTTTCCAGCAAAGTTCCGTGGGTGTGTTTTTTCAGCAAAGTTCCGTGGGTGGTTTTTTAAGCATAGTTCCGTTGCCGTGTATTTCCAGCAAAGTTCCGTGGGTGTGTTTTTTCAGCAAAGTTCCATGTTTTTTCCAGCAAAGTTCTGTGGCCTTGCTGTTTCAGCAAAGTTCCGTTTCCGTGTTTTTTCAGCAAAGTTCCGTTACCGTGTTTTTTCAGCAAAGTTCCATGTTTTTTCAGCAAAGTTCTGTTGCCGTGTTTTTTCAGCAAAGTTCTGTGTTTTTTCAGCAAAGTTCCGTTGCCGTGTTTTTTCAGCAAAGTTCTGTGTTTTTTCAGCAAAGTTCCGTGGCCGTGCTGTTTCAGTAAAGTTCCGTGGGTGTGTTTTTTAAGCATAGTTCCGTTGCCGTGTTTTTCCAGCAATGTTCCGTGGGTGTGTTATTTCAGCAAAGTTCCGTGTTTTTCCAGCAAAGTTCTGTTGCCGTGTTTTTTCAGCAAAGTTCTGTATTTTTTCAGCAAAGTTCCGGGGCGGGTGTTTTTCAAGCATAGTTCCGTTGCCGTGTTTTTTCAGCAAAGTTCCGTTGCCGTGTTTTTCCAGCAAAGTTCCGTGGGTGTGTTTTTTCAGCAAAGTTCCGTTGCCGTGTTTTTTCAGCAAAGTTCCGTTGCCGTGTTTTTTCAGCACAGTTCCGTGGGTGTGTTTTTTCAGCACAGTTCCGTGTTTTTTCAGCAAAGTTCCGTGGGTGTGTTTTTTCAGCAAAGTTCTGTTGCCGTGTTTTTCCAGCAAAGTTCCGTGGGTGTGTTTTTTCAGCAAAGTTCCGTTGCCATGTTTTTTCAGCAAAGTTCCGTTGCCGTGTTTTTCCAGCAAAGTTCCGTGGGTGTGTTTTTTCAGCAAAGTTCCGTGTTTTTTCAGCAAAGTTCCATGGGTGTGTTTTTTCAGCAAAGTTCCGTGTTTTTTAGCAAAGTTCCATGGGTGTGTTTTTTCAGCAAAGTTCCGTTGCCGTGTTTTTTCAGCAAAGTTCCGTGGGTGTGTTTTTTCAGCAAAGTTCCGTGTTTTTTCAGCAAAGTTCCATGGGTGTGTTTTTTCAGCAAAGTTCCGTGTTTTTTCAACAAAGTTCCGTGGGTGTGTTTTTTCAGCAAAGTTCCGTGTTTTTTCAGCAAAGTTCCATGGGTGTGTTTTTTCAGCAAAGTTTCGTGGGTGTGTTTTTTAAGCATAGTTCCGTTGCCGTGTTTTTCCAACAAAGTTCCGTGGGTGTGTTTTTTTATCAAAGTTCCGTAGGAGGTTTATTAAGCATAGTTCCGTTGCCGTGTTTTTCCAGCAAAGTTCCGTGTGTGTGTATTTTCAGCAAAGTTCCGTGGGTGTGTTTTTTCAGCAAAGTTCCGTGGGTGTGTTTTTTCAGCAAAGTTCTGTGTTTTTTCAGCAAAGTTCCATGGGTGTGTTTTTTAAGCATAGTTCCGTTGCCGTGTTTTTTCAGCAAAGTTCTGTATTTTTTCAGCAAAGTTCCGTGGGTGTGTTTTTTAAGCATAGTTCCGTTGCCGTGTTTTTTCAGCAAAGTTCTGTATTTTTTCAGCAAAGTTCCGTTGCCGTGTTTTTCCAACAAAATTCCGTGGGTGTGTTTTTTTCATCAAAGTTCCGTAGGTGGTTTTTTAAGCATAGTTCCATGGGTGTGTGTTTTCAGCAAAGTTCCGTTGCCGTGTTTTTCCAGCAAAGTTCCGTGGGTGTGTGTTTTCAGCAAAGTTCCGTGTTTTTTCAGCAAAGTTCCGTTGCCGTGTTTTTTCAGCAAAGTTCCGTTGCCGTGTTTTTCCAGCAAAGTTCTGTGGGTATGTTTTTTCAGCAAAGTTCCGTGTTTTTTCAGCAAAGTTCCATGGGTGTGTTTTTTCAGCAAAGTTCCGTGTTTTTTCAGCAAAGTTCCATGGGTGTGTTTTTTCAGCAAAGTTCCGTGTTTTTTCAGCAAAGTTCCATGGGTGTGTTTTTTCAGCAAAGTTCCGTTGCCGTGTTTTTCAGAAAAGTTCCGTGGGTGTGTTTTTTCAGCAAAGTTCCGTGTTTTTTCAGCAAAGTTCCGTGGGTGTGTTTTTTAAGCATAGTTCCGTTGCCGTGTTTTTCCAGCAAAGTTCCGTGGGTGTGTTTTTTCAGCAAAGTTCCGTGGGTGGTTTTTTAAGCATAGTTCCGTTGCCGTGTTTTTCCAGCAAAGTTCCGTGGGTGTGTTTTTTCAGCAAAGTTCCGTGTTTTTTCAGCAAAGTTCCGTGGGTGTGTTTTGTCAGCAAAGTTATGTGTTTTTTCAGCAAAGTTCCATGGGTGTGTTTTTTTCAGCAAAGTTCCGTGTTTTTTCAGCAAAGTTCCGTGGGTGTGTTTTTTAAGCATAGTTCCGTGGGTGTGTTTTTTCAGCAAAGTTCCGTGGGTGTGTGTTTTCAGCAAAGTTCCGTTGCCGTGTTTTTTCAGCAAAGTTCTGTATTTTTTCAGCAAAGTTCCGTTGCCGTGTTTTTTCAGCAAAGTTCCATGGGTGTGTTTTTTCAGCACAGTTCCGTGTTTTTTCAGCAAAGTTCCGTTGCCGTGTTTTTCCAGCAAAGTTCCGTGGGTGTGTTTTTTCAGCAAAGTTCCGTGTTTTTTCAGCAAAGTTCCGTTGCCGTGTTTTTTCAGCAAAGTTCCGTTGCCGTGTTTTTCCAGCAAAGTTCCGTGGGTGTGTTTTTTCAGCAAAGTTCCGTGTTTTTTCAGCAAAGTTCCATGGGTGTGTTTTTTCAGCAAAGTTCCGTGTTTTTTCAGCAAAGTTCCATGGGTGTGTTTTTTCAGCAAAGTTCCGTTGCCGTGTTTTTTCAGCAAAGTTCCGTGGGTGTGTTTTTTCAGCAAAGTTTCGTGTTTTTTCAGCAGAGTTCTGTATTTTTTCAGCAAAGTTCCGTTGCCGTGTTTTTTCAGCAAAGTTCCATGGGTGTGTTTTTTCAGCACAGTTCCGTGTTTTTTCAGCAAAGTTCCGTTGCCGTGTTTTTCCAGCAAAGTTCCGTGGGTGTGTTTTTTCAGCAAAGTTCCGTGTTTTTTCAGCAAAGTTCCGTGGGTGTGTGTTTTCAGCAAAGTTCCGTTGCCGTGTTTTTTCAGCAAAGTTCTGTATTTTTTCAGCAAAGTTCCGTTGCCGTGTTTTTTCAGCAAAGTTCCATGGGTGTGTTTTTTCAGCACAGTTCCGTGTTTTTTCAGCAAAGTTCCGTTGCCGTGTTTTTCCAGCAAAGTTCCGTGGGTGTGTTTTTTCAGCAAAGTTCCGTGTTTTTTCAGCAAAGTTCCGTTGCCGTGTTTTTTCAGCAAAGTTCCGTTGCCGTGTTTTTCCAGCAAAGTTCCGTGGGTATGTTTTTTCAGCAAAGTTCCATGGGTGTGTTTTTTCAGCAAAGTTCCGTGTTTTTTCAGCAAAGTTCCATGGGTGTGTTTTTTCAGCAAAGTTCCGTTGCCGTGTTTTTCAGAAAAGTACCGTGGGTGTGTTTTTTCAGCAAAGTTCCGTGTTTTTTCAGCAAAGTTCCGTGGGTGTGTTTTTTAAGCATAGTTCCGTTGCCGTGTTTTTCCAGCAAAGTTCCGTGGGTGTGTTTTTTCAGCAAAGTTCCGTGGGTGGTTTTTTAAGCAAAGTTCCGTGGGTGGTTTTTTAAGCATAGTTCCGTTGCCGTGTTTTTCCAGCAAAGTTCCGTGGGTGGTTTTTTAAGCATAGTTCCGTTGCCGTGTTTTTCCAGCAAAGTTCCGTGGGTGTGTTTTTTCAGCAAAGTTCCATGTTTTTTCCAGCAAAGTTCTGTTGCCGTGTTTTTTCAGCAAAGTTCTGTATTTTTTCAGCAAAGTTCCGGGGGGGTGTTTTTTAAGCATAGTTCCGTTGCCGTGTTTTTTCAGCAAAGTTCCGTTGCCGTGTTTTTCCAGCAAAGTTCCGTGGGTGTGTTTTTTCAGCAAAGTTCCGTTGCCGTGTTTTTTCAGCAAAGTTCCGTTGCCGTGTTTTTTCAGCACAGTTCCGTGGGTGTGTTTTTTCAGCACAGTTCCGTGTTTTTTCAGCAAAGTTCCGTGGGTGTGTTTTTTCAGCAAAGTTCTGTTGCCGTGTTTTTCCAGCAAAGTTCCGTGGGTGTGTTTTTTCAGCAAAGTTCCGTTGCCATGTTTTTTCAGCAAAGTTCCGTTACCGTGTTTTTTCAGCAAAGTTCCCTGTTTTTTCAGCAAAGTTCTGTGGCCTTGCTGTTTCAGCAAAGTTCCGTTTCCGTGTTTTTTCAGCAAGGTTCCGTTACCGTGTTTTTTCAGCAAAGTTCCCTGTTTTTTCAGCAAAGTTCTGTTGCCGTGTTTTTTCAGCAAAGTTCTGTGTTTTTTCAGCAAAGTTCCGTTTTTTTTCAGCAAAGTTCTGTTGCCATGTTTTTTCAGCAAAGTTCTGTTGCCGTGTTTTTTCAGCAAAGTTCCGTTGCCGTGTTTTTTCAGCAAAGTACTGTGTTTTTTCAGCAAAGTTCCGTGGCCGTGCTGTTTCAGTAAAGTTCCGTGGGTGTGTTTTTTAAGCATAGTTCCGTTGCCGTGTTTTTCCAGCAATGTTCCGTGGGTGTGTTATTTCAGCAAAGTTCCGTGTTTTTCCAACAAAGTTCTGTTGCCGTGTTTTTTCAGCAAAGTTCTGTATTTTTTCAGCAAAGTTCCGGGGGGGTGTTTTTTAAGCATAGTTCCGTTGCCGTGTTTTTTCAGCAAAGTTCCGTTGCCGTGTTTTTCCAGCAAAGTTCCGTGGGTGTGTTTTTTCAGCAAAGTTCCGTTGCCGTGTTTTTTCAGCAAAGTTCCGTTGCCGTGTTTTTTCAGCACAGTTCCGTGGGTGTGTTTTTTCAGCACAGTTCCGTGTTTTTTCAGCAAAGTTCCGTGGGTGTGTTTTTTCAGCAAAGTTCCGTTGCCGTGTTTTTCCAGCAAAGTTCCGTGGGTGTGTTTTTTCAGCAAAGTTGCGTGTTTTTTCAGCAAAGTTCCGTTGCCGTGTTTTTTCAGCAAAGTTCCGTTGCCGTGTTTTTCCAGCAAAGTTCCGTGGGTGTGTTTTTTCAGCAAAGTTCCGTGTTTTTTCAGCAAAGTACCATGGGTGTGTTTTTTCAGCAAAGTTCTGTGTTTTTTAGCAAAGTTCCATGGGTGTGTTTTTTCAGCAAAGTTCCGTGGGTGTGTTTTTTCAGCAAAGTTCCGTGTTTTTTCAGCAAAGTTCCGTGTTTTTTCAGCAAAGTTCCATGGGTGTGTTTTTTCAGCAAAGTTCCGTGTTTTTTCAGCAAAGTTCCATGGGTGTGTTTTTTTATCAAAGTTCCGTAGGTGGTTTTTTAAGCATAGTTCCGTTGCCGTGTTTTTCCAACAAAGTTCCGTGGGTGTGTTTTTTGATCAAAGTTCCGTAGGTGTTTTTTTAAGCATAGTTCCGTTGCCGTGTTTTTCCAGCAAAGTTCCGTTGCCGTGTTTTTTCAGCAAAGTTCCGTGGGTGTGTTTTTTCAGCAAAGTTCCGTGTTTTTTCAGCAAAGTTCCATGGGTGTGTTTTTCAGCAAAGTTCCGTGGGTGTGTTTTTAAGCATAGTTCCGTTGCCGTGTTTTTTCAGCAAAGTTCTGTATTTTTTCAGCAAAGTTCCGTTGCCGTGTTTTTCCAACAAAATTCCGTGGGTGTGTTTTTTTATCAAAGTTCCGTAGGTGGTTTTTTAAGCATAGTTCCGTTGCCGTGTTTTTCCAGCAAAGTTCTGTATTTTTTCAGCAAAGTTCCGTTGCTGTGTTTTTTCAGCAAAGTTCCATGGGTGTGTTTTTTCAGCAAAGTTCCGTGTTTTTTCAGCAAAGTTCCGTTGCCGTGTTTTTTCAGCAAAGTTCCGTTGCCGTGTTTTTCCAGCAAAGTTCCGTGGGTGTGTTTTTTCAGCAAAGTTCCGTGTTTTTTCAGCAAAGTTCCGTTGCCGTGTTTTTTCAGCCAAGTTCCGTTGCCGTGTTTTTCCAGCAAAGTTCCGTGGGTGTGTTTTTTCAGCAAAGTTCCGTGTTTTTTCAGCAAAGTTCCATGGGTGTGTTTTTTCAGCAAAGTTCCGTGTTTTTTCAGCAAAGTTCCATGGGTGTGTTTTTTCAGCAAAGTTCCGTTGCCGTGTTTTTTCAGCAAAGTTCCGTGGGTGTGTTTTTTCAGCAAAGTTTCGTGTTTTTTCAGCAAAGTTCTGTATTTTTTCAGCAAAGTTCCGTTGCCGTGTTTTTTCAGCAAAGTTCCATGGGTGTGTTTTTTCAGCACAGTTCCGTGTTTTTTCAGCAAAGTTCCGTTGCCGTGTTTTTCCAGCAAAGTTCCGTGGGTGTGTCTTTTCAGCAAAGTTCCGTGTTTTTTCAGCAAAGTTCCGTGGGTGTGTGTTTTCAGCAAAGTTCCGTTGCCGTGTTTTTTCAGCAAAGTTCTGTATTTTTTCAGCAAAGTTCCGTTGCCGTGTTTTTTCAGCAAAGTTCCATGGGTGTGTTTTTTCAGCACAGTTCCGTGTTTTTTCAGCAAAGTTCCGTTGCCGTGTTTTTCCAGCAAAGTTCCGTGGGTGTGTTTTTTCAGCAAAGTTCCGTGTTTTTTCAGCAAAGTTCCGTTGCCGTGTTTTTTCAGCAAAGTTCCGTTGCCGTGTTTTTCCAGCAAAGTTCCGTGGGTGTGTTTTTTCAGCAAAGTTCCGTGTTTTTTCAGCAAAGTTCCATGGGTGTGTTTTTTCAGCAAAGTTCCGTGTTTTTTCAGCAAAGTTCCATGGGTGTGTTTTTT